>NC_092040.1:16523173-17939692 GCF_003086295.3 Arachis hypogaea
CTTCTTACAAAAAATATGTAATATGGTTTGATGCACTGTTTTTCTCATTGTTCCTTAGTATGTTTGTCCTAGCTTGAACAACTAGCTGAAGTAGGATTTTTATTGGAGAGACACATTCTTGTTCTATTTAATTTTTTGATAGATTTTGAGAGATAGAAATAATGATATCTACCACTCTGATGATGGATGAGATGCTAACAATTAAAGATTATAAATAATGTTATATGTATGAATGGGCCTACCTAGTCTCACTATTTTGTGAAGTTCTGGAGATATTCATGCCAAAATAAAATCTATTAATGAGGAATCTAGAATCAAATTAACTAGTTTAAAAGCAATGAACCTGCTGTGTGTAATAAATGGTACCTTCTTAACTAAGAATGAGCTGGGAAGTTGGTCAACACTCATGGAGAGGCACGGGATCACTCTTGTCAGCTCTTGTTCTACTAGTTCTCCTTTGTAGTATTTATCTTTACTTTACTGTCACATTAGGAGCCAGTCAACACTCATGGAGAAAGCTTCATGTCATATGCAGCATCTTACAACTTTTGTTGCCAAGGATAAAATGAAACATCATTGACATTTGTGATTTGAATATTATTTTTGGTGGAGATTGTGTTAGGTGACATGAAATGGAAACATCCTCAGGTAATCATTGTATTATATGTATACATAGTATTTATCTTGGTTATTATTAACACAAATACATACAGATCCCTTGATTGTTTCCTTTATACTGATTGTTCTAATCTAACTAATTATTCAAGAACCTTATTTGACTAGTAATAATGCAAAAGTTGAGTTTTTTTTCTAAACCTTGACAATAATATCAACTTCTTTCTTTTGATTATTACTTATATTATGTAGAATCAATCGCTTGGAAGACCATCACGTATGGATGAATTTTTTGAGCACACCCATACTCGGAAAGAGGATAGGACTCAATGGGTTGATGAACACTCCCAAACGGCAAAGGTAACTTACCTATTTTCATTGTAATTTCTTTTTGTGTAACTTAGAATGTGCAAAAAGAAATGACTTAATACTTTCCTTTATTGTAATTTTGGACTTATTTTTGTCACATATCTTCTTAACTTTTGCATTATTATTGATACTTAAAGTAGTTTACCAATCATTGTAGGAGACATTTCAAGAACGCATGTTTCAGGCTGAGTGGTGGACGAAATTGTGATCATCAACAATAGCTCCAAAGACTTGGTGCTCTCAAACATAAATCACACTTTGTCATAACTCTGCGCAACTAACCAGCAAGTGTATTGGGTCATCCAAGTAATACCTTACGTGAGTAAGGGTCGATCCCACAGAGATTGTTGGTATGAAGCAAGTTATGGTCATCTTGTAAATCCCAGTCAGGCGGATTCAACTATATTAAGAGATTATTGGATTTTTGAATAATAATAATAAATTTAAATAGAAAATAAAGATAGAGTTACTCATGTAATTCAATGATGGGAATTTCATATAAGTGTATGGAGGTGCTGTGTTCCTTCTGAATCTCTGCTTTCCTACTGCTTTTATCCAATCTTTGTAACTCCTTTCTATGGCAAGCTGTATGTAGGGCATCACCGTTGTCAATGGCTACATCCCATTCTCTCAGTGAAAATGGTCCAAATGCTCTGTCACAGCATGACTAATCATTTGTCGGTTCTCGATCATGTTGGAATAGAATCTATTGATTCTTTTGTGTTTGTCATCACGCCCAACAATCGCGAGTTTGAAGCTCGTCACAGTCATTCAATTCTGGAATCCTACTCGGAATACCACAGACAAGGTTAGACTTTCCGAATTTCCATGAATGCCGCCATCAATTCTAGCTTATACCACGAAGATTCTGATTAAGGAATCCAAGAGATATGCGCCCGGTCTAAGGTAGAACGGAAGTGGTTGTCAGTCACGTGTTCATAGGTGAGAATGATGATGAGTGTCATGGATCATCACATTCATCATGTTGAAGTGCAATGAATATCTTAGAATAAGAATAAGTCGAATTGAATAGAAAATAGTAGTACTCACATTGAAACTTGAGGTACAGCAGAGCTCCACACCCTTAATCTATGGTGTGTAGAAACTCCACCGTTGAAAATACATAAGTGATGAAGGTCCAGGCATGACCGAATGGCCAGCCCCCAAAGTATGATGTGAATTCGAAAATAAAGGAGAAGGACCCGATAAGTGGTCAAAAGACTAGATAGTCAAAAGACATCTAATAAACTAGTAAAAAGTTCTATTTATACTAAACTAGCTACTAGGGTTTACAGAAGTAAGTAATTGATGCATAAATTCACTTCCGGGGCCCACTTGGTGTGTGCTTGGGCTGAGCTTGATCTATCCACGAGCTGAGGCTTCTCTTGGAGTTGAACGCCAAGTTGTAACGTGTTTTGGGCGTTCAACTCTGGTTCGTGACGTGTTTCTGGCGTTTGACTCCAGAATGCAGCATGGAACTGGTGTTGAGCGCTAGTTTACGTCATCTAATTACAAATAAAGTATCGACTATTATATATTGCTGGAAAGCTCTGGATGTCTACCTTTCAACGCCGTTAATAGCGCGCCATTTGGAGTTCTGTAGCTCCAGAAAATCCATTTTGAGTGTAGGGAGGTCAGATTCCAACATCATCATCAGTCCTTTGTCAGCCTCCTATCAGAGTTTTGCTCAGCCAGAAAATACCTGAAATCATAGAAAAACACACAAACTCATAGTAAAGTCCAGAAATGTGAATTTAGCATAAAAACTAATGAAAACATCCCTAAAAGTAACAAGATCATACGAAAAACTATCTAAAAACAATGCCAAAAAGCGTATAAATTATCCGCTCATGACAACACCAAAATTAAATTGTTGCTTATGACCCAAGAAACTAAAGATCAATTAGGATAAAAAGAAGAGAATATACTATAAATCCTAAAATATCAATGAATATTAATTCTAATTAGATGAGCGGGACTTGTAGCTTTTTGCTTCTGAATAGTTTTGGCATCTCACTTTTTCCTTTGAAGTTTAGAATGATTGGCTTCTATAGGAACATAGAATTTCAGATAGTGTTATTGATTCTCCTAGTTAAGTTTGTTGATTCTTGAACACAGATACTTTTATGAGTCTTGGCCGTGGCCCTAAGCATTTTGTTTTCCAGTATTACCACCGGATACATAAATGCCACAAACACATGACTGGGTGAACCTTTTCAGATTGTGACTCAGCTTTGCTAGAGTCCCCAGTTAGAGGTGTCCAGAGCTCTTAAGCACACTCTTTTTGCTTTGGATCACAACTTTAACCACTCAGTCTCAAGCTTTTCACTTGGACCTGCATGCCACAAGCACATGGTTAGGGACAGCTTGATTTAGCCGCTTAGGCCTGGATTTTATTTCCTTGGGCCCTCCTATCCATTGATGCTCAAAGCCTTGGATCCTTTTTACCCTTGCCTTTTGGTTTTAAGGGCTATTGGCTTTTTCTGCTTGCTTTTTCTTTTTCTTTCTAAATTTTTTTTCACAAGCTTTGGCTTTTTCACTGCTTTTTCTTGCTTCAAGAATCAATTTTCATGATTTTTTCAGATTATCAATAGCATTTCTCTTTGTTCATCATTCTTTCAAGTGCCAACAATTTTAACATTCATAAACAACAAGATCAAAAATATGCACTATTCAAGCATTCATTCAGAAAACAAAAAGTATTGTCACCACATCAATATAATTAAACTAAATTCAAGGATAATTTCGAAATTCATGTACTTCTTGTTCTTTTGAATTAAAAACATTTTTCATTTAAGAAAGGTGAAGGATCTATGGAATTATTTATAGCCTAAAGACATAGTTACTCAATACTAATGATCATGAGGTAGAGACACAAAACATAAACACACATATAGCATAAAAATCGAAAAACAGAGATAAGAACAAGGAAGTTAAGGAATGAGTCCACCTTAGTGGCGTCTTTTTCTTGAAGGACAAATGATGTCCTTAAGCTCTTCTATGTCCCTTCCTTGCCTTTGTTGCTCCTCCCTCATTGCTCTTTGATTTTCTCTAATTTCATGGAGAATGATGGAGTGCTCTTGATGTTCCACCCTTAATTGATCCACATTGTAACTCAAATCTTCTAAGGAAGTGTTGAGTTGTTCCCAATAGTTGTTGGGAGGAAAGTGCATCCCTTGAGGCATCTCCGGGATTTCTTGGTGATGAGCTTCCTCATGCGTCTCTTGTGTTCCATGTGTGGGCTCTCTTGTTTGCTCCATCCTTTTTTTAGTGATGGGCTTGTCCTCCTCAATGAGGATGTCTCCTTCTATGATAACTCCAGCTGAGTAACATAGATGGCAAATAAGATGAGGAAAAGCTAGCCTTGCCAAATTAAAGGGCTTATCGGCTATTTTGTAGAATTCATGGGAGATGACTTCATGAACTTCTACTTCCTCTCCATTCATGATGCTATGAATCATGATGGCCCAATCCACAGTAACTTCAGATCGGTTGCTAGTGGGGATGAGGGAGCGTTGGATGAACTCCAACCATCCTCTAGCCACAGGCTTGAGGTCCAGTCTTCTTAGTTGAACCGACTTGCCATTAGAATCTCTTTTCCATTGAGCTCCTTCCACACATATGTCCATAAGGATTTGGTCCAACCTTTGATTAAAGTTGACCCTTCTAGTGTAGAGGCGTGCATCTCCTTGCATCATGGGCAAGTTGAACGCCAACCTCACATTTTTCGGACTAAAATCTAAGTATTTCCCCCAAACCATTGTAAGATAATTCTTTGGGTTCGGGTTCTTACTTTGATCATGGTTCCTGGTGATTATGGGGTTAGTTAGAACTTCCCAACCTCTTCTTTGGACTTCATGTGGGATCTCCGGATAATCATTTTTCTTGAGCTTGAAAGGGACCTTGGGGATCACCTTCTTCTTGGCCACAACATCATAGAAGTGGTCTTGATGGGCTTTGGAGATGAATCTTTCCATCTCCCATGACTCGGAGGTGGAAGCTTTTGTCTTTCCTTTCCCTTTTCTAGAGGATTATCCGGCCTTAGGTGCCATCAATGGTTATGGAAAAACAAAAAAGCTATGCTTTTACCACACCAAACTTAGAATATTGCTTGCCCTCGAGCAAGAGATGAAAGAAGAGAAGAAGAAGAAGAAGAAAATATGGAGGAGAGGGGGAGAGGTGTATTCGGCCGAGAAGGAGAAGAGAGGTTTGTGTTGTGTGAAAATGAAGAAGAATGGAGGGGTTTATATAGTGAGGGGAGAGGGAGTAGGTTCGGCCATTTAGGGTGGGTTTGGGTGCAAAAGAAATTTGAATTTTGAAGGTAGGTGGGGTTTATGGGGAATAGTGGATGGGTGTGAGTGGTGAAGGAGGTGATTGGGAAGAGAGATTAAGGTGATTGGTAAAGGGTTTTAGGGAAGAATGTTTATTGGAAAGAGAGGATGAATGTTGAGAAGAGCGGAGAATATGGTAGGTGGGGATCTTGTGGGGTCCATAGATTCTGAGGTGTCAAGGATTTACATCCCTGCACCAATTAGGCATGTAAAATGCCTTTCCATGCAATTCTGGCATTTAAACACCGAAGTGATGCATGATCTGGGCGTTCAACGCCCATGTGCAGCATGTTTGTGGCGTTGAACGCCAGTTCCATGCTTGTTTCTGGCGTTCAGTGCCAGCTCTCCTCAGGGTGCATTCTTGGCGTTTGAACACCAGGATGTTGCTTGTTTCTGGCGTTCAGCGCCAGATCCATGCTCTGTTCTGGCATTGAACGCCAGCCAGATGCTCCTTACTGGCGTTTAAACGCCAGTAAGTCCTTCCTCCAGGGTGTATTTTTCTTCTGCTGTTTTTGATTCTGTTTTTAATTTTAATATTTTTTCGTGACTCCACATGATCATGAACCTAATAAAACATAAAAGAACAATAAAATAAAAAATAAAATTAGATAAATAAAAATTGGGTTGCCTCCCAATAAGCGCTTCTTTAATGTCAATAGCTTGACAGAGGGCTCTCATGGAGCCTCACAGGTGATCAGGTCAATATTGTATAGTCCCAACACCAAACTTAGAGTTTGATTGTGGGGGCTCTGTTTGACTCTGTACTGAGAGAAGCTTTGCATGCTTACTCTTCCTTGTTACAGAAGGATAGCCGTGTACCTTAAGTTTGCTAAGTAAGAGATATTCTGTTCATAATTCTCTGTCTGTTGCTGAGAAGATGATGGATAAGGTTTGATATTGTTGAGCCTATTTCTTCCACCATTATTAAAGCCTTGTTGAGGCTTTTGTTGATCCTTCCATGAGAAATTTTGATGATTTCTCCATGATGAATTATAGCCTATTTCTTCCACCATTATTAAATCTTTTTATCTTTTATCATATCTTTTTCAAAAATTTGATTTCAAAATATCTTATCTAACTTCTTATCTTCTAATCTTTTCAAATTTGATTTTAATATCTTTTTCAACTAACTATTTGACTTTTTGTTTGTTTCTTATCTTTTTCAAAACCACCTAACTACTTTTCCCTCTCTAATTTTCGAAAATATCTCATCCCTTTTTCAAAAATTCTTTTTTTGTTTTAAATTGTAATTTTAATCTTATCTTATCTTTAATTTTCGAAAATACTAACCCCTTTTTCAAAATTATTTTCGAAATTCTCCCTCTCTTTTCTTATTCTATTTAATTATTTATTTACTAACACTTCTCTTCACCTCTCTTCATCTGAAAATCTGAACCCATTCTTCTTCACTCTTCCCCCCTTTTCTTCGTCTACTAACATAAAGGAATCTCTATACTGTGACATAGAGGATTTCTCTTCTTTTCTTGTTTTCTTCTCTTTCATATGAGCAGGAACAAGGAAAAAGGCACTCTTGTTGAAATTGATCCTGAACCTGAAAGGACTCTGAAGAGGAAACTAAGAGAAGCTAAATTACAACAATCTAAAGGTAAACTTTCAGAAATATTAGAACAAGAGAGGAGATGGCAGCCGAACCCAACAACAATAATGCAAGGAGAATGCTTGGTGACTTCACAAAACCAACGTCCAAATTTGATGGAAGAAGCATCTCCATTCCTGCCATTGGAGCCAACAATTTTGAGCTTAAGCCTCAACTAGTTGCTTTAATGCAACAGAACTGCAAGTTTTATGGACTTCCATCTGAAGATCCTTACCAGTTTTTAACTAAGTTCTTACAGATCTGTGAGACTGTTAAGACTAATGGAGTAGATCCTGAAGTCTACAGGCTCATGCTTTTCCCTTTTGCTATAAGAGACAGAGCTAGAATATGGTTGGATTCACAACCTAAGGATAGCCTGGACTCCTGGGATAAGCTGGTCACAACCTTCTTGGATAAATTCTTTCCTCCTCAAAAGCTGAGCAAGCTTAGAGTGGATGTTCAGACCTTCAAACAAAAAGATGGTGAATCCCTCTATGAAGCTTGGGAAAGATACAAGAAGTTGACCAAAAGATGTCCATCTGACATGTTTTCAGAATGGACCATATTAGATATATTCTATTATGGTCTATCTGAGTTTTTGAAAATGTCATTGGACCATTCTGCAGGTGGATCTATTCACCTAAAGAAAACGCCTGAAGAGGCTCAAGAACTTATTGACATGGTTGCAAATAACCAATTCATGTACACTTCTGAGAGGAATTCCGTGAATAATGGGACGCCTCAGAAGAAGGGAGTTCTTGAAATTGATGCTCTGAATACCATATTGGCTCAGAACAAAGTGTTGACTCAGCAAGTCAACATGATCTCTCAAAGTCTGAATGGATGGCAAAATGCATCCAATAGTACTAAAGAGGCAGCTTCTGAAGAAGCTTATGATCCTGAGAACCCTGCAATGGCAGAGGTTAATTACATGGGTAAACCTTATGGAAACACCTATAATTCATCATGGAGAAATCATCCAAATTTCTCATGGAAGGATCAACAAAAGCCTCAACAAGGCTTTAACAATGGTGGACGCAATAGGCTGAGCAATAGCAAGCCTTTTCCATCATCTTCTCAGCAACAGACAGAGAATTCTGAACAAAGCACTTCTAATTTAGCCAATCTAGTCTCTGATCTGTCAAAAGCCACTTTCAGTTTCATGAGTGAAATAAGATCCTCCATCAGAAATCTGGAGGCACAAGTGGGCCAGCTGAGTAAAAAAGTCATTGAAACTCCTCCCAATATTCTCCCGAGCAATACAGAAGAGAATCCAAATGGAGAGTGCAAGGCCATTGATGTGATCAATATGGCTGAATGCACAAGGGAGGAGAAGGACGAAAATCCTAGTGAGGAGGACCTCCTGGGACGTCTCTCAAGTAAGAGGGAGTTTCCTATTAAGGATCCAAAGGAATCTGAGGCTCATATAGAGAACATAGAGATTCCATTAAATCTCCTTCTGCCATTCATGAGCTCTGAAGACTATTCTTCCTCTGAAGAGGATGAAGATGTGACTGGAGAGCAAGTTGCTCAATATTTAAGAGCTATCATGAAGCTGAATGCCAAGTTGTTTGGTAATGAGACTTGGGAATGTAAACCTCCCTTGCTCATTGGTGAACTAGACACCTGGATTCAGAAAATTTTACCTCAAAAGAGACAAGATCCTGGAAAGTTCTTAATACCTTATACCATAGGTACCATGACCTTTGAAAAAGCTCTATGTGATCTGGGGTCAGGGATAAATCTTATGCCACTCTCTGTAATGGAGAAGCTGGGGATCATTGAGGTACAACCTGCCTTGTTCTCATTACAATTGGCAGACAAGTCATTGAGACAAGCTTATGGAATAGTAGAGGACGTGTTAGTAAAGGTTGAAAGCCTTTACCATCCCTACTGATTTCATAATCTTAGACACTAGGAAGGAAGAGGATGAATGCATCATCCTTGGAAGACCTTTCCTAGCTACAGCAGGAGCTGTGATAGATGTCAACAGAGGTGAATTAGTCCTTCAATTGAATGGGGACTACCTTGTGTTTAAAGCACATGGCCATCCCTCTGTGACAAAAGAGAGTAAGCATGAAGAGCTTCTCTCAGTTCAGAGTCAAGAAGAGCCCCCACAGTCAAACTCTAAGTTTGGTGTTGGGAGGCCACAACCAAACTCTAAGTTTGGTGTTAAGACCCCATATCCAAACTCTAAGTTTGGTGTTGGGACTATACAACATTGACCTGATCACCTTGTGGCTCCATGAGAGCCCACTGTCAAGCTATGGACATTAAAGAAGCGCTTGTTGGGAGGCAACCCAAATTTTTATTTATCTAATTTTAATTTTATTTTATTGTTATTTTGTGTTTTATTAGGTACATGATCATGTGGAGTCACGAAAAAAATTTAAAATTAAAAACAGAATCAAAAACAGTAGAAGAAAAATCACACCCTAGAAGAAGGACAGACTAGCATTCAACGCCAGTAAGGAGCATCTGGCTGGCGTTCAACGCCAGAACAGAGCATGAATCTGGCGCTCAACGCCAGAAACAAGCAACATTCTGGCGTTTGAACGCCAGAAATGTGCCTTGAGAAAAGCTGGCGCTGAACGCCAGAAACATGCTACACATGGGCGTTGAATGCCCAGAGTGTGCATCATCTCGGCGTTTAAACGCCAGAATGGTATGCAAAGGCATTTTGCATGCCGGTGCAGGGATGTAATTCCTTGACACCTCAGGATCTGTGGACCCCACAGGATCACCTCAGGATCTGTGGACCCCACAGGATCATCTCAGGATCTGTGGACCCCACAGGATCCCCACCTAACATATTCCCACCTTATCTCCTAATCCTATAACACTCTTCCCCAAATCACACTTCCCAACAACTTCAATCTCTCTTCCCAATTACCCCCTTCACCACTCACATCCATCCACTCTTCCCCATAAACCCCACCTACCTTCAAAATTCAAAACCACTTTCCCACCCAATCCCACCCTAAATGACCGAAACTACACCCTCTTCCCTCCCTATATATACCCTTCCATTCTACTTCATTTTCACAGAACACAAACCCCCTCTTCTACACCTTGGCGTAACACCATCTCTCACTCTCCTCCATATTTTCTTCTTCTTCTTCTTCTCTTCTTTCTTCTCTTGCTCGAGGGCGAGCAATATTTTAAGTTTGGTGTGGTAAAAGCATAAGCTTTTTGTTTTTCCATTACCATCAATGGCACCTAAGGCCGGAGAATCCTCTAGAAAAGGAAAAGGAAAGACAAAAGCTTCCACCTCCGAGTCATGGGAGATGGAAAGATTCATCTCCAAAAGCCATCAAGACCACTTCTATGATGTTGTGGCAAAGAAGAAGGTGATCCCTAAGGTCCCTTTCAAGCTCAAGAAAAATGAGCATCCGGAGATCCGACATGAGATCGAAGGAGAGGTTGGGAAGTCCTAACCAACCCCATGCAACAAGTCAGAATCTTAATGGTTCAAGAGTTCTATGCCAATGCATGGATCACTAGGAACCATGATCAAAGTATGAACCCGAGTCCAAAGAATTATCTCACAATGGTTCGGGGGAAATACTTAGATTTTAGTCCGGAAAATGTGAGGTTGGCGTTCCACTTGCCCATGATGCAAGGAGATGTACGCCCCTACACTAGAAGGGTCAACTTTAATCAAAGGTTGAACCAAGTCCTAATGGACATATGTGTGGAAGGAGCTCAATGGAAAAGAGACTCCAAAGGCAAGGCAGATCAACTAAGAAGACTGGACCTCAAGCCTGTGGCTAGAGGATGGTTGGAGTTCATTCAACGCTCCATCATTCCCACTAGCAACCGATCTGAAGTTACTGTGGATCGGGCCATCATGATTCATAGCATCATGATTGGAGAGGAAGTAGAAGTTCATAAAGTCATCTCCAATGAAATCTACAAAATAGCCGAAAAGCCCTCCACCATGGCAAGGCTAGCTTTTCCTCACCTTATTTGCCATCTATGTTACTCAGCTGGAGTTATCATAGAAGGAGACATCTTCATTGAAGAGGATAAGCCCATCACGAAGAAGAGGATGGAGCAAGCAAGAGAGACCTTCCACGGATCTCAAGAGATGCATGAGGAAGCTCATCATCAAGAAATCCCTGAGATGCCTCAAGGGATGCACTTTCCTCCCAACAACTATTGGGAACAACTCAACACTTCCTTAGAAGATTTGAGCTACAATGTGGAACAATTAAGGGTGGAACATCATGAGCACTCCATCATTCTTCATGAAATAAGAGAAGATCAAAGAGCAATGAGGGAGGAGCAACAAAGGCAAGGAAGGGACATAGAAGAGCTTAAGGACATTGTTGGTCCTTCAAGAAGAAGACGCCACTAAGGTGGATTCATTCCTTGTTCTTATTTCTTTCTGCTTTTCGGTTTTTATGTTGTGTTCATTTATGTTTTGTGTCTCTACTTCATGATCATTAGTGTTTAGTAACTGTTCCGGGGGTTACCTGAAACAAGTAGCTCGGACGTCTTGGTGAGGCCCGAGGTGGGGGTCAGGGACCCGAGCTTGATATGTGGAGTGGTTGGTGGTTGTACCTGCAATGACACTCCGATGCTTAAGTTAGCATGGGTCCAAGCAGATATTGAGTAGAATTAGAGTATGAGTTATACCTGGGTGCTCCAGTGTATTTATAGTAGTTGGCTGTGATCTTCCCTGGATAAGATATTCTTATCTTATCTTATCTTTTGGGAGTTTTATCCCTATCTTTGTGGAACCGCCTTTCTCTAGGCCTTTTCGGCCTTTTAGTTTTTGGGCTGCGTTCCTTTTGATGGGCCTTTTTAGCTTTGTTGTCCGAGGTCCGACCTCAGGTGTGGGCCTTGGGACGAGGTCGGACCTTTCATGGATTTTGCCGATTTGGAGGAGCTCGGACAGGGTATGAACAGTGCCCCTGCCCGAGTTCGTCCTTTTTGAGAGGTTGAGCTCGGGCATAGTAGTTTTTCAAAATTCAAAAAATGGCCGTTTCAGCATTTATTGCATTTTACCGTTTCTTCTCGATTTTCGTTCGGGCTATGTGAAGGCATTATTTATTTGCCCCTTCTCCCCTTTTTCTTCGTTTATTCTGTTCCCTTCCTGTTTTTCTGAGTTTCGCCATCTTCTTTTTTCGAGCGACGTTTTCTTCTTTCTTTTTCTTCTTTTCCGAGTCCTTCTGCGTGTTCTTCCGGGGTTTCCTCTGCGCCGCCGTTCTGTTCTCCTTGCTTCGGAGTTCATCGTCTTCGTTTCCTTCTTCCAGGTTTGTTCCTGTTTCTTTTCTTTGTGCACGTATGCTTCTGTTTTCTGTTTTCTCTATGCCTGGTTTGCCCCGAAAAGAGGCGCCGCCATTGCTTTGTCTGTTTGTATATATTGGGGGGGGGGCTCTTTTCTTTTGGTATTTTGTTCCGGGTTGCTGCATTTTCATCTCAAAGATTGTTGTTTCTTGTTTTTGCTGAATGGGTTTTCGCTGCCTGCTTTTATGTATTTTTGCTTGCTGTTGTATTCTTCTTTGTAGGCAAGAATTTTTATGTCTCGAAAGGTTCTTCAAGCGATGTCGACCAAGTTCCGAGTGGTCTTGGTTGGGTAGATCCTGTTCCTCTAAGAGTCCCGTCTGTGGTAGATTCTGAGTATTTAGCTAGGTTTCGTAGGCAATGTAGCATATGTGAAGATAGAGAATCTGAGAGGGATTATGAGTTAGTAGCCCCGGATTCCGAGGAGAGAGTGTGCTTCCCGCCTTTAGATAGTTCCGAGAAGCTCTTCTTTTATGCTTATGATTGCTTTTTCTCTAAGCTGAGTGTCCGACTTCCTTTTACCGACCTGGAGTCCGAGGTGTTATGGTCTTGTAACCTTGCCCCTACGCAGCTTCATCCGAATTCTTGGGCATTTTTAAAGCTGTTCCAACTTTTGTGTCAATTTTTGGGTGTCTCTCCCTCTATTTCTCTTTTTTCCTATTTGTTTGTGTTGACGAAGCCGGGGTCGGGCGGAGGGAAGGTGTCTTGGGTCTCTTTAGGGCTAACCAGGGGAGGAAGTTCTGTACCCTGTATGATGAGTCTTTTCACGATTTTAAGAACTTTTATTTCAAGGTCGGGCTGTTGGAGACGTCCGACCTTTCTTTCTAGATGAGAGTGGGGAGCCTTCTTTTCCTCTTTGTTGGCAGGAGAATATAGTGTCTGCTAAGTATACTTTTGAGAGTCTAGATGAGGTGGAGCAGGCTTTTGTGGGTGTGGTGAGCAGTTTATGGGGTCGGGCACCTCACTTGGACACGAAGAAAATGTTGGGAGATCCAAGCCTTCTCCGTTCCGAGTTAGGTAGTTCCCGACCTCTTTGAGATTTATCCTTTTTAGTATTTGGGTTTTGCTTGTTTTCGGTGGAATTTCTGTTGTGGTGATCTCTTTTTTTTTTCTTTTTTATTTCTGCAGAGATGTCTTCTCAGGCGGATTCCATGAAGTTTCTTCATCGGAGAAGAAGTGGTGGCTGCTCGAAATCTCGAGGCCGGGGTGCTTCTGCCCGATCTTCTCCGCAGAAGACTACTGTGGGTGTTCAGACTCGGTCGAAGACTATTCCGACTCCCCAGTTCCGAGCTATAAGTCAGGATCCTCCGACCTCTGGGCCTGCTACCTCTTCTCCTCCTCCGTTCTCGGGTCCTCCTCCCAAGAAGCAGAAGACCTCTCAAGAGCTTGCCGGTTTCAATGATAAGGACTTTGACGCTCTTGGTTGGATTGAGCAGCATATTCTCCCTCAGACCTTTATTTCCACTGATGATGTTTCTATGGAGCATCATTTTCAGTATATGGCGCGGAGCTGTGTCCGGATGGCTAGTCTTCATGCCGCTATTGCCCGGGAGTTCAAGAAATCCCCCCTTGGGGCGACCAGCTCCCGACTTGAGAGGACTCAGTCCGAGCTTGATAGGATTAGTCAGATGAAGGCTGCCAGGATTACTGAGCTGGAGGCCTCTTTGGAGAAAGAGAAAACTAAAGCTACCGCGGCTGTGGCGGCAGCGAAGACATCTGAGGAGATGGCGAAGGCGGCTACAGAGAATTATACTCGGCTATATACCGAGCTTGTGGAGACAAAGGAGGAGTTGCAATCTGCACAGGACAAGTTTTACGAGCTGGAAGGTCATGTGGCCAAGGGTATGGATGCCATGTTTGAGAATTTGAAGGCTCAGGTCCGGGTTCTTGCTCCTGACCTGGATCTGAGCTTATTCAGTACGGACAACGTTGTTGTGGAGGGGAAGATTGTTCCTGCTCCTTCCGAGGATGAGGTTCCGATGTCCGACCCCAAAGCTCCGGTTGAGAACCCGACTTCACCTTTGGTCGGGGATAGATCTGGTCGGGATGATGTTGCCGTTGATGCAGTCCCGATATCTATGTTTCCTCCGCAGCCTGCTGTTGATGTGGAGTCTGGAAAGGACCTTGATCCTCTGTAATCTTTTTTAGTGGTTTGCCCGGCTGTGGGTTTTTTGTTGGATGGTTTCTGTGAACGCTTTTGGACACCTTTTGCTTTATTTAGCTACTTGTGGTAACTTTATTATGCGGCGTTTTTGTTCGCGTTTTGACCTTTTGTTTCCGCTTTTGTGCTTTTTAGTTGTTTTCGGATAACAACTTTTTAGCTAGCGTTTTGACCTTTTGTTTCCGCTTTTGTGCTTTTTAGTTGTTTTCGGATAACAACTTTTTAGCTAGCGTTTTGACCTTTTGTTTCTGCTTTTGTGCTTTTTAGTTGTTTTCGGATAACAACTTTTTAGCTAGCGTTTTGAAACTTCCTGTTCTTTTCGCTTGTACTTTTTAGTTGCTTTTGTAAGGCAACTTTTTAGTAAGCGTTTGTCGAGACTTCTTTGATTTCGTTCTATCGCTTGTACTTTTTAGTTGCTTTTGTAAAGCAACTTTTTAGTAAGCGTTTTTCGAAATCTTGGTTCTCGCCGTTTTAAGGCTTCTTTCTTGGGTCCGAGTTTTTCTCGGACCTCGGGTGCTTGAGTACCTCGTTTTGTTGGGTCCGACTTTGTCGTTGGTAGGTCCTTTTAAGTTATTTTTGTAATCTCTTTTTATTTGGCTTTTTGAGCCTTTTCAGAGTTACTTTATAACTTCTCACATTAATTTGAACCTCGTCGCTTTATCTTTGCCGACCTTGTGTGGCCTTTTGGCAAATGATTTTTCGCGTTTTGCCGAGCATAAATTAATGCGCCTTGGCGGGGTACTTTTCTAGGATTTGTTTCATCATGAGGAAAAAATAGAAAATTTTGATTAGTATTAAAAGAGGGAATATTTACAGAATGTTTACCCTTGACTAGGTCGGGTGTCTTACTTAACCGGGTGTCTCATTAAAAACCATTGTAGGGAAAAAGAGTACACCTTGGGTTAAGTTTTTTCTAGCTGTAGTACCGTCTTAGATTACAGGCGTGCCAGGCCCTGGGCAGCTCATTGCCTTCTAGGTCGGATACTTTGTAATAGCCCGTCCCTAAGACTTCTGTTACCTTGTAGGGCCCTTTCCAATTCGCGGCTAGCTTTCCTTCTCCCGACTTTTGTGTTCCGATGTCATTTCGGATTAGAATCAGGTCGTGAATGGAGAAACTTCGGTTTATTACCTTTTGATTGTATCTGAGGGCCGTTCGCCGTTTTAAGGCTTCTTCTCGGATTCGGGCTCTTTCTCGGACCTCGGGGAGGAGGTCGAGTTCTTCCCTTTGTGCCTGTGGGTTGCCTCCTTCGTTGTAGAAGATGACTCTGGGCGACCCTTCATCTATTTCGATAGGAATCATTGCCTCCATCCCATAAGCTAGTCGGAATGGGGATTCTCCCGTTGTAGAGTGTGGGGTTGTCCGATATGCCCATAGTACCTGGGGGAGTTCCTCGGCCCACGCCCCTTTGGCCTCTTGGAGTCTTCGTTTTAACCCGGCCAAGATGACTTTATTTGCAGCTTCTGCTTGTCCATTGGCTTGTGGGTGTTCGACTGATGTGAATTGCTGTTTGATTTTTAGTTCGGCCACCAAGTTCTGAAAACTTGTGTCCGTGAACTGTGTTCCATTGTCTGTTGTGATGGAGTAGGGGACTCCGAACCTTGTGACAATGTTTTTGTATAGGAATTTGCGGCTTTTCTGAGCCGTAATGGTGGCTAAGGGCTCGGCTTCGATCCACTTTGTAAAGTAGTCGACCCCTACTATGAGGTATTTGACTTGCCCCGGTCCTTGTGGGAACGGGCCAAGTAGGTCAAGTCCCCATTTTGCGAAGGGCCATGGTGCGGTGATGCTGATAAGGTCTTCTGGTGGTGCCTTGTGGAAATTGGCGTGTTTTTGGCAGGGGGGCATATTTTCACGAATTCCGTTGCGTCTTTCTGCAAGGTCGGCCAGTAGAAGCCGGCTCGGACTACCTTTTTAGATAATGCCCGAGCTCCGAGATGGTTCCCACACATGCCTCCGTGGACTTCTTCGAGGACGTTCTTTGTTTCTGAGGTCGGGACGCACCGAAGGAGGGGATTTGTGAATCCTCTTCTGTATAATACACCGTGAATTAGTGTATAATTTTGGGCATCTTTCGTGAGTCTTTTAGCTCCCTTTCTTTCGGCGGGAAGAGTTCCCGACTTCAGGTAGCTGAGTATGGGGGTTATCCATCCTTGCTGTTGGTTGGATATATTCAGCGTTTCTTCCTCTCTTAGCACGGAGGGGGATTGTAAAGTTTCCTGGAGGAGACTTCTGTTGTTGCCTCCGGGCTTGGTGCTGGCGAGCTTTGAGAGGGCGTCTGCCCGGGCGTTTTGTTCCCGAGGTATGTGCTGGATTTGTATTTCTGAAAAGTGGCGTAATTGTGCCTGTGTTTGATCCAGGTATTTTTTCATAGTTGGGTCTTTGGCCTGGTAGCTTCCATTTACTTGAGATGTGACGACCTGGGAGTCGCTGAAGATCGTGATTCTCTGGGCTCCGACCTCTTCGGCTAGCTTTAGACCTGCTAGTAGGGCCTTGTATTCGGCTTGGTTGTTCGAGGCCTGGAACTCGAATTTTAGGGATAGTTCTATCCGTGTTCCTTGGTCGCTTTCGAGTATAACCCCGGCTCCGCTTCCTGTTTTGTTTGAGGACCCGTCGACATACAGATTCCACGAGAGTGGGGTTCCAGGGGTCTCAGTATATTCTGCGATGAAGTCGGCTAGGTACTGAGATTTTATGGCAGTCCGGGCTTCATAGTGGAGGTCGAACTCGGACAGTTCCACCGCCCATTGTAGTATTCGTCCTGCCAGGTCTGTTTTTTGCAGGATGTGTCTCATGGGTTGGTTTGTCCGGACTTTGATGGTGTGGGCTTGAAAGTAGGGACGGAGCCTCCGAGCTGTGAATATTAGGGCGTAGGCGAATTTTTCTATTTTTGATAGTTTAATTCGGCCCCTTGCAGTGCCTTGCTCACAAAGTATACGGGGTGTTGTCCTTGGTCATTTTCCCGTATTAATGCTGAAGCGACTGCCCGATGTCCGACCGAGAGGTATAATACGAGCTCTTCCCCTTTTAAAGGTCGGGTTAGGATTGGTGGCTGCCCGAGGAATTCCTTGAATTCTTGAAATGCTTTTTCGCACTCCGGGGTCCATGAGAAGGGTTTCCCTTTCTTTAGGAGTGAGTAGAGAGGTAGTGATTTTATCGCTGATCCTGCCAAAAATATTGATAGGGCGGCCAGCCTTCCATTCAGCTGTTGTACTTCTTTGACACAGGTCGGGCTTTTCATATTGAGTATCGCTTGGCATTTGTCCGGGTTTGCTTCGATGCCCCTTTGAGTCAACATGAAGCCTAAGAATTTTCCGGCTTCTGCGGCGAAGGTGCACTTTGTCGGGTTGAGTCTCATGTTGTGTTTTCTGAGGGTGCCGAAGACACTGGTGAGGTCGGTCAGCAAGTTTCCGTCTTCTTGTGTCTTTACCAGCATGTCGTCGACGTACACCTCTAGTTGTAGTCCGATGTGCTCTGAGAACACTTTGTTCATTAGCCTCTGGTAGGTTGCCCCTGCGTTCTTCAGCCCGAAGGGCATTACTACGTAGCAGTAGTTTGCCCTTGGGGTTATGAACGAGGTCTTTTCTTGGTCGGGTCCGTACATCGGGATTTGATTGTATCCCGAGTATGCGTCCATGAAGGAGAGATATCTATAGCCTGAGGCTGCGTCTACTAAGGCGTCGATGTTTGGTAGTGGATATGGGTCCTTGGGGCAGGCTTTGTTGAGATCCGTGTAATCGACGCACATCCTCGATTTTCCGTTGGGCTTTTTTACCAGGACCACGTTTGCGAGCCATAGGGGGTATTTTACTTCTCGAATGAACCCTGCATCTAGTAATGCTTGTACTTGTTCTTCTATTGCTTGCACGCGCTCAGGCCCGAGTTTCCGGCGTCTTTGTTGGACAGGTCTGGACCCCGGGTATACTGATAGCTTATGGCACATCAGGTCGGGGCTTATGCCTGGCATGTCGGAGGCTTTCCAGGCGAAGAGGTCGGAATTCTCTTTTAAGAGGGTTATGAGTTCCTCTTTTAGGCCTGCTTCGAGGTTCGCTCCTACGTTTGTTATTTTTTCAGGTGTGTTCCCGATTTGGATTTTTTCGGTTTCTCCCTCTGGTTGTGGCCGGAGGTCTTCTCGGGTTTGAACTCGTCCGAGTTCTATTGTATTGACCTCTTTCCCTTTTAGGCTCAGGCTTTCGTTGTAGCATCGCCGTGCTAGCTTTTGGTCGCCTTTTAGGGTAGCGATTCCCTTTGTGGTAGGGAACTTCATACAGAGGTGTGGGGTTGAGACTATAGCTGCTAGTCTGTTTAGGGTTGGTCGCCCAATGAGGGCATTGTATGCTGAAGTGACGTCGACTATAATGTAGTCGATGCTTAATGTTCTAGACTGTTCGCCTCTTCCAAAGGTAGTATGTAGCGAGATGTATCCTAAGGGATGGATCGGGGTGTCCCCTAGTCCAAATAAGTCGGTGGGATAGGCCTTTAGCTCTTTTTCTTCAAGTCCGAGTTTGTCGAAGGCTGTTTTGAACAGGATATCTGCTGAGCTTCCCTGGTCAACCAGGGTTCGATGTAGGTTGGCGTTTGCTAGGATGATGGTGATTACCATTGGATCGTCATGCCCGGGTATTACCCCTTGAGCATCTTCTCGGGTAAACGAGATAGTAGGTAATTCGGGCAGGGGGCTGTCTTCTCGGACATGATAGACGTCTTTGAGGTGTCTTTTTCGCGAGGATCTGGATGTTCCTCCGCCTGCAAAACCTCCATTTATCATGTGAACGTGCCTTTCAGGGGTTCGCGGGGTTTGCTCAGCCCGATCTTCGTTATCTCCCCTCCTTCTCTTTTTGGTCTCTTCTCCCTTCTCTGCTATGTATCTGTCGAGTTTTCCTTCTCTGGCTAGCTTTTCTATAACATTTTTTAGGTCGTGGCAGTCGTTAGTAGAATGTCCGTAGAGCTTGTGGTATTCACAGTATTCGGACCGATCTCTCCCTGCTCTCTTGTGTTTTAGAGGTCGGGGCGGTGGGATTTTTTCGGTGTGGCATACATCTCTGTAGACGTCTACCAGGGAAACTCGGAGGGGAGTGTAGCTATGATACTTCCGTGGCTTGTCCGAGTTGGATTCTTCTTTCTTCTTCTGTTCCCGATCTCGATCTCGGAACGGGTAGGTTGATTCCTTCCTAGAAGAGTCTCTTAGCTGGGAGGTTTCCTCCATGTTGATATATTTTTCTGCCCGTTCCTGCACCTCGTATAGGGAGGTCGGGTATCGTTTGGATAGGGATTGGCTAAACGGTCCCTCTTTTAGGCCGTTTGCTAGTCCCATGATGGCTGCTTCAGTGGGCAAGTGTTGTATGTCCAGGCAGGCTTTGTTGAATCGCTCCATGTACTCTCGGAGAGTTTCTTGGTTACCTTGTTTGATCCCGAGTAGACTGGGGGCATGTTTTACCTTGTCCTTTTGAATGGAGAATCTTGTTAGGAATTTTTTGGTTAGGTCTTCGAAGCTGGTGATTGATCTAGGTGGCAGGTTGTCGAACCACTTCATGGCTGATTTGGTGAGAGTGGTGGGGAAGGCTTTGCACCGAATCGCGTCGGAGGCGTCGACTAGGTACATTCTGCTTCTGAAGTTGCTGAGGTGGTGACTTGGGTCGGTGGTGCCGTCGTAGAGATCCATATCGGGTGGTTTAAAGTTTCGCGGTACCTTCTCCTTTATGATCTCTTGCGTGAAGGGATCATGGTTGCCTTCGGGGGTGGGGCCGCGGTCTGACCGATCTTTCAGGTTGGCCTCTATTTTCCGCAGTTTTTCTTCTAATTCTCTGCGCTTGCGAGCTTCCCTTCTCAGATCTTGTTCAGTTTCTTTTTGCTTCTTTATGTCCTCTTCGAGTTGTTTTAGTCGGTTTTGTTGTGCCCGGACTGCTTCTAGAATTTCCGAGCTCTTTTCTTTTTTGGGATTTCGTGGATCTTTGTTTGGGAGTGACGTCTTTGGGCGATTCTGTTTGTTTCCTCCTGGAGTGCGTGGTGATAGAGGGCTGTCCGGTCGTTCTCCGGTGTCAACTTCCTCCTCTTGTTCTGATGCCGCGCGGTCATTGTTGGAGGGGTCGTCCGCCATGGTAGAGGGATGACTTCCAGGTCCCCGGCAACGGCGCCAATGTTCCGGGGGTTACCTGAAACGAGTAGCTCGGACTTCTTGGTGAGGCCCGAGGTGGGGGTCAGGGACCCGAGCTTGATATGTGGAGTGGTTGGTGGTTGTACCTGCAATGACACTCCGATGCTTAAGTTAGCATGGGTCCAAGCAGATATTGAGTAGAATTAGAGTATGAGTTATACCTGGGTGCTCCAGTGTATTTATAGTAGTTGGTTGTGATCTTCCCTGGATAAGATATTCTTATCTTATCTTATCTTTTGGGAGTTTTATCCCTATCTTTGTGGAACCGCCTTTCTCTAGGCCTTTTCGGCCTTTTAGTTTTTGGGCTGCGTTCCTTTTGATGGGCCTTTTTAGCTTTGTTGTCCGAGGTCCGACCTCAGGTGTGGGCCTTGGGACGAGGTCGGACCTTTCATGGATTTTGCCGATTTGGAGGAGCTCGGACAGGGTATGAACAAATAATAATAATAATTCTTTTATTTTTTTAAATATCTCATTATAATAAAAATTATTTAAAAAGTTTAATGAATTTTAAATTTAAAATATCATAAAATTTAATTTAATTACTTTTAAAAAAATATTTTTTAAATAAAATTCTCAATAAATATAATAAATCGTAAATCACTCATTATTTAATTTTCAAAAACTCGAGTTGTTATAATTTCCAAGTTTTTACTCTGATGTCAAAGGACTGAAAACGTTTTGAATTTTTATGTGTTTTTCAAAAAAATTAAACTCCCTTGCAATGCTAGCCTAAGACCTATATATTTATAGACTTCTTATGTCAACTGACAGTTATACTTAACACCTCATTTTTCGGCCAATTTTAAATTGTCTCTTGTGTAACTGTTCCACTACTTGAATTTTTTAATCTGTACTCTTATGGAACTTCAAGCTATAATCTGTCAACAAATCTTTTTTTTTCATCTAAAGTGGTCATTTGTGATAAACCTGTTATCAGAAACAGTAAAGATTTTGTTTTTGAACCAGAGGCCTCAAAATAAAAAATGAAAATCTCAGATGCTACTCCTTTTATTACTAACGGTGTAGATTCAGTTTTTATCGGTTTTATCATATTTCTCAATATAACATCCCAAATTTTTAAAAAGTAAATAATAAATTAATTATGATTTATTATTTTATTAAAAAATTATTTTTTTAAAAAAATAATTAAATTAAATTTTATAATACTTTAATTTTAAAATTTATTAAAATTTTTAAATAATTTTTATTATAATAAAATAGTTGGAAAAAGATAAAAAAATTATTATTATTATTATTATTATTATTATTATTATTATTATTATTATTTTCTTAATTTCATTTATTATTGGCAAGAGCCATTAAGAAAACAAAGAGAATTAAAGAAGCCAATATATATACACGCTTAACAAGACACATTTTCTTATTTTCCATCAAACAAGTCAATCTCTCATTTCCTTCTTCCTCTCTTGATCTCCGAACACCATAAGGAAAAGAAAGAGAGAGCCGTGAGGGAGAGAAAATGAGAACCACCGTGATCGAAAATCTTTGGCTTTTGATTTCTTGAGATCTGTAACTTTAATAAAAAATTTAATTCAATAAAAATGTTTGTATCCTCCTTCACTACACGTTAGCATTACTCTTTTACTATGAAAGTTGACGATGACGTAATTTCCCTTTTTCTTGAATTTGGCCAATTAGAGTTATAGAAGGCATAGACGATTCCTGACGTTTTCCTCTTCAGCAGCTTGGTCAGAAAGCTTTTCCAAAAGTTCTGTTGTTGTGATTTATACACGGAAGTAGGGTTTGGTAATTTTATAATAATTAAATGTGAATTTGATGAGTAAATATTGGTTTGATTGATTATTGTTTAAGTTTGATTGAGTTTATGTTGAATTATTGTTGTTGCTTGTGATTTGTTGGTTTGGTTATGAGAAACAGCTCAGCTGTGGTTGTTTCAATAGTTTTGGGACTGTTGTGATATGGTATTTTGAGGAAATTGAATGTTGTTTGGGCCTTGTGCCAACTGTCTAGTGAGGACGGCGATGTGTAACGCTCACTTAACATTATAGGGACGGCTCAGTGAGGATGGCGATACGTAACGCTCACTGGAGACCGGAAGAAAGGCTTTCCCATGAGGACGGCGATGCGTAACGCTCATGGAGGGGACGTTGACTGAGATAAGGACGGCGGTGCAAAACGTTTATCTCAGGACCAGTATCGGGAATCGGGCAACAAATCGAGATATGAGCTCATGGCATGTATAGGACTAGACATCATACTTGTTTGCACATACTTGTTGTGATTATGTTTTCATGATTGTGTGTGCTTGTGATTGGATTCTATGTTCTGTAATTGCCTTCTAGTTTGTGTTTGTCTTGCATTATTTGTGCCTAAGATTAATTCTGTTTTGTGATTGAGTTTTGATGGTGATTCGTATTGAATTGGGCCATAGGCCGAGTTGATTTAATTTGGACCAGAGACCGAGTTGATTTGATTTGTGCCAAAGACCGTGACTAGAAGGACCAGCAGTAGGTTTTGGTTAAAACGGTTTCTTATTAAGCGGTGAAATATATGAAATGTCATTTTGCGTGAAATTTTTATAAGAAAAATAAGAGTTTTAAATTTAGATAATGAACTTAACTTCTAACCCCAACCCTACTAAGAACTCCCCAGTTCTTAACTCCTATCTCCACCCCTTTCACCTACAGGTGCGAATGCTTATTGCGAAGTTGCGAGAGCGCAGAGGAATATGTTTACGAGTTGAGTTGCTAGAATTTATTTTTTTTCCTCGCCTTGTCAGTTAGAGTTTTATTCAAAGGTGTAGGTTCTGTAATTGTTTTTGTATGTAATATTTCAATGTATTATTAATATTAAGTATGTGAATATGTGTTGTTTGTTCTTGTTGAAAAAGTTATAAGTTTTAGTAAAACCATCGATAGTTTCATGCATAAAGGTTCAATATTAAATAGATAATAAAAAGAATTAGGTTAGTAACATCTCGCTTTTGGTGCGATCATGAGGTGCTAAAAGTTAGAGTGTTACACCCAATGTCACAAACAAGATAAAAATTTTGTTCTTGGCCACTCTCAAAGAAAACCCGTTGTTTTCCAAGATTTCATTTCCATTGGATATTTTGACTCAGACAACAGGTTATTCAGAAACCTCAAAAAATCAACATTAAAAATTACCGTACTTGGTTAGATAAGGTTAAAACTAAAAAGATGATCCTGTGATAAGAAATTGGAATATACGATCTAATGCAGCTTAATAAAAATTTCTATACTATTAATTTAGAATTAATGGAAAGTGCATTGTATTTTTGAGACAAGACTTTTCATGTTTTTCACACTCCACATGATATGTTTATTCTTACTCTTCTGAATGTAGCTGTTATACCTCTTTTGAAAAAAAAAAATTAACTAATAGTTGTGTAAGACAAAATATCTTTTAATCTATTGACAAAATAGTATGTTTTTGGAATAGAAAATGTGCATTAGGTTATATCGCTTACATTTTATAGACGTATAATCTTTTCTCTAAATCTAATTGAAGTAAATATTTGCATCAAACTACCATTTTTATCAAGAATTTTATTTCTAATATCGTTTTATAGATTTGCGGTTATGGTTTACTAATACAAATAAAAAATGATTTATTTTTCACAATTAAATAAAGTGAATATATAATTCACTAATGTTTTTCGTACCCGAACTATATAAGTTTGTTATTAACAGTTAATTCGTCTTATTTGTATTTTTACATTGGAGCTTTTATGAATTGAAAGATTTAATGACATAGTCCATCTATGTATGTTTAAATAAGAAAGAAAATTTTCAAAAAGCAAGTGAGTGTTAAGAAAAGAAAAATATATTGGTAATATTAACAAGTTGAATTTGAGAACGATTGAATTTACAGACGTTTGAATCATTATAAACTTGTTATATCGAAAAAAATATTTTCGATCAAGATGTTATTGAATTTTTTGACAAGCCAATATTCGACAAGTTTAGATTTCGATCATTGTCAAGTGTCAAAATAATAGTTTGATCAACCTCCAAATACATGTTACAATTAACTTTGGATTGGAACCAATTAGGTACTCCGTTATGTACTCTCTATTAGTCGATTGACTTAAGTGTGAAAATCAAAGAGGCAGACTCGACGGAAGTCAACTATGAAGAAGAGGTCAGCAGTGCAATTTGTTAGTAGAAAAAGATAAACAAGTTGTGAACTTTGAGGTGGGGAATAACTATATTGGATTCCTTGAAGATGGTGAATGATGAACGGATTTTTTGTGTGGTCTAGAATTCACAAATAAGTTTTCGTTGAAAGTATAGCTTCTAAATCAACAAGAATCCTTTCGTGCAAAAAATTTTGGTTGTCATTTAAACAAACCCAATAAAAATAATAACCGATCACTTGACTTCTGCAGGCGCTGGATCTTATCTTAAGGGAAATGCCCAGATCCATATTCTATAAGATACGGATTTCAGGTAGTGAGAGAACGAGCAAGTCCTCACTCGAAGAAGGCCGGCTTAAAGGCAAATTGAAGTCGAAAAGCCTTAGATGACTCTTTCGAGAAGGACTTCCCGGATTCGGAAGTAGCAAACCGTCCCTCTATTCCAGTTGCAAAAAAGAAAGGAGGGCAGGCTTGCTAGATTGCTTGCGTCTATGATCGAACTTGAAACTAGCCCCTGGAGAGGTAGAGCACAGCGTAAGGGAGAGAGTGAGGGTTGAACCTGTAATGCGAGGGAAATAACCCCTCCATCAATGCTTCCTATTAAGAGGAAAGGGGATCCTTCTCAGTCTCGCAGCATCAATTGAATCGGCAGACTCTACATATTCCGCTTGTGGCTGTGCCAAGAAGCTGCAGAAGGCCCGAGATCCGCAACGTCTTAGTTCCTCATGCACCTTCGCCTCGAGTTTGAGTCCATCAGAGGCCAGCTCCCGCACCTATCGGTACAGTAAAGGAGAAGAGTAAGCTTTTGAAGTTGACTTGTTTGTTGGCTTTAGAGTTGAGCTTGAGCCCTCTTTCACTAAGTAGTGCTGTCCTTTACAGTTAGATGTGGGACTTGCACACCAACACCAATACTAATGGGATGTGTGTCTCCTAAGGGAGACTAACGGAAGTTTCCTTCCTCCATCGTCATCAGTAACAAAGCTTAGTGACCACCTCCCCCAATTACCCGCTTACTCGCTATTGACGCCTCAGCAGTCGGTAATTGAGTTCAGTGCCAGTAGCCGGCTCCTCACCCTGGAATGGGGTATGAACCGCCAATTGACCTGTTCCAAAACTGGACCGCTATGCGGCACCTGAGACTCCTCTAGATGAGTCAAATCTTTCCGTGTAACCCATGGCTTGGTATGACCAAGGAAGTTAGCAGGCCCATTGGGATAGCAGCCTTCGGGCTTTGCCTGCCCTTGATATATCGGCCCGGGATTCAAACCTCGGGTTGTCTCTCAAGGAATTGCAGGGAAGTGTTCTTGTTATTGGTTATGAGTTTTCTGGAAAATTTGGAGTTTGGGCAATGGGCACATAAATGATTACAAATTAAAGCAATAAAAATTAACAAGAGGTTTTATGTAATTAAAATAAATAAGACGCCTTGACTAGGAGAAGATTAATCTGAAGTTCTATCCTTGTTAGATTTCCCAAGATTAATTAGTAATAGGTTGTTGTTCCACTTGGTTATCCTTCATTGAATAAAGGAAAGTCAAGTTGAGAGCCAACTTCTATTCAGAAGAAAATAATCCTTTCCCTTGGGAAGGGTTAGTGTTAGTTACTTGAAAGTTGGCCAACAACTTTCAATTACCAATTAACTCTTGAGTATTCCAACTCAATGGTCTCAAATATTAATCAACTCCAACGTCAAGTTAAAGCCTACTCCATTGACATGTGAAGGGAGTAGAAAGAAGACATGGCAATTAAACTCAATTGAAAATAATAAAAAAAATAATGGAATCAAATAGGAAGTAAAAGAGTAAGGAAATAGAAAACAAACTAGAATGATAAACACTTCATGGAGGTAGTAACTCTTTATAATATCCAACTCAAAAGTATAAAACTAGGAATCCTAAATCCTAGAGAGAGGAGAGAGCCTCTCTCCCTAGAAACTACATCTAAAATATAAAATTATAAAAAGTGAGAAGTTCCCCTGATTTCTTCACACTGCAGCCTCTAATTTATGTTTTCTGGGCCGAGAACTGGGTCAAAAACAGCCCAGAAATCGCTAGGGACGATTTCTGGGTTGCTAATTTTTCTGCAGAATGACGTGTGCGCATTGCTTAGCTATACGGCCACTATGGCAAATTATATATCATTTCGAAATCCCGGACGTCAGCTTTCCAACGCAACTAGAACCGCCTCATTTGGACCTTTGTAGCTCAAGTTATGATCGATTGAGTGCAAAGAGGTCAGGGCTGACAGTATTAGCAATTCCTTCAATTTCTTGTATTCCTTCCACTTTTGCATGCTTCCTTTCCATCTTCTAAGGCATTCCTGCCCTATAAACCCTGAAATCACTTAACACATATATCAAGGCATCGAATGGTAATAAGAGAGGATTAAAATTAGCAAAATTAAGGCTAAAGAAGCATGTTTCCAATCATAGCACAAAATCATGAAGAAAAATGTAAAACATGTGATTTCTATGAATAAGTGTGAGATTAGTGGATAAAATCCACTCAATTAAGCACAAGATGTACCACGAAATAGTGGTGCATCAAATCTCCCACACTTAAACATTAGCATGTCCTCATGCTAAGCTCAAGAGAGACTATAGAGAGTGAAGAGGAATGGTAGAAAGTATGAAATGCAACTACATGCAAAAATGCTACTACCTACTTGGTAAAAAGTAAATGAGTTCTCCAAGACAAACATAGACCAGATTTCACTAATTCAAATTATACAGTAAAGACAAGTAAACTTGTAAGAAGATAGTTCATGAAAGTAGGGAACATAGAATCAAGCATTGAATCCTCACTGGTAGTGTATATCACTCTAACTCTCTCAGGTGTCTAGGGTTGATTCACTCTACTCTTTTCTAGTCATGCTTTCTAGACTTTGTTCTTCATCTAACCAATCAACAAATATTTAGTATACCAATACAAACATCATGATGTCTTTTCAAGGTTGTAATGGGGCTAAGGTAAGGGTGAGGATATATGTATGGCCAAGTGAGCTATAATATAAATCTTTGACTAACCTAAGTTCTCACCTAACACACACACTCTATGTAACTCTAATTTCATGCCTAGCTACCCATAATTCCCACTTTTGTACCACATACGCATGTACCAAATATTTCTTTAATTTCAATACATATGCATTGATCTTTTATTTAAACTTAATATTAGGGTAATTTTGTCCCCTATTTATTTATTTATATTATATATTTTTTCTTTTTATTTTTCTTTTTTATTTTTTTTGAAAATATAAAAGTAAACATAACATATCAATGCACATGGACTTTTAATTTTTTTGGTCTCACATGAGTAGGTACCCAAATTTCTAATATTTAAATAAAATAGAAGCATAACACATTCCCTATTAACCCATGTTCCCACAATTTTCCCACACTTAGTTGACACACAATCTCTATCTTAAACTAACCAAAGATTCAAATAAGGTAATTACTTGTTTTTCTGCTTAAGGTTAGTGATGTGGTAAAATATAGAACAAACGGGGATTAAAAGGCTCAAGGTGGCTAACAAAGGTGATTGAAAGGGTAGGCTATTTGGGATAAGTGAGCTAAATAACAAATGATGGCCTCAATCATATATATGCATTTAAATACACTAAATATTGGACATATAAAATGGAACAAAATATAGATTACAGTCATAGAGAAGAAAATACACAAGAATAAAATATTATGGTTAAATAATGTAACCATGTAATTAAGCTCAAATCTCACAGGTTGTGTGTTCTTTAGCTATAATTCATGTTCCAAATATAATCTTCAAACAAGTTTAACACAAATTTTCAATTTAAATTAGTGAAATGCTATAAGAGGGTCTTGAAAAGAAAATCATTACTTTAACCAAGCAGTGGTAAAATATGCACAAAAATCAAACAAACATGCAATCAAACATGCAAATGCAACACTAACAAGGAAAAATAAGCCATTGGTGTTGAGAAGAGAATAACTAACCCACGGAAGTCGGTATCGACCTCCCCACACTTAAAGATTGCACCGTCCTCGGTGTATGCGAAGATGTGCAAGTGGACGGGTTGCTCCAACTGACGCTTTGTCTGCTTCATCAACTTTGATGATCCTCCACACCCGTATTGTAGGCGGCTTGATGCTTGTATAGGGAGGCATCATAGCCGGAGGTCTCGTGGTTCCTCTCCTTGCTGGTGTCGTTGTCAGTGGCCTTCTCTTTTCCTTTTCTTGGTACCCATGCCTAAGGAAGAGAGAAAAAGGAAGACTATTAGACATATATAACTTAAAACCGGAGGGAGAAAATTCCAAGTGATAATGAATGCCAAAGAAGAGATAATATCTTAAATACATGGTAGCTACAACATGTAGGTAAGACAGCAATTAAGAGCAAAAAGGCAATTCATAAGAACTAGATGCAAGAGGGTAAAAGCATGCGAGTACTAGGCATGAGAAGCATAACTCGAGCATCAAGTAATAAGTGTGCCAAACTAAAGAGCACTTGCTATGATGACAATTGTGAATGATAATCCCAAATACATGGGGAGTGCAATGTGAGAATAAGAATGAAAAGAATGAATCCAAATGTATATGAGAGCTAAACTTAAATGTCAGTTGTCAAATCAATTCTCATAATATCCACAGGTTCAAAATAATAAAATAGTACCCAAATAAAATTCCAACACCAACATAAAAATGCATGAGAAAAAACCATAGATAACTAAGGTAACATGAAATAAATAAATGCAATCATGGAAAGAATGGGGAAAGTGTAGATGGGGGGAGAAGAAAAGAAGGGGAAAGGAGAGAAGAAAGGAGAAGGGAATGAGAAATGGGACGCGACGCATAAGGCTGCAACACGCGTACGCGTGAAAACTTAGTTGGCCATGCGACGCGTACGCATGGGTGGTCTGAAAGTGAAAGGACGCGAATGCGTCAAGAACGCGTTTGCGTGGGTGATGTTGTGCCTCTAGCACAGTACCAGTCCCGGACCATCACAACTCTCTGTTCAACACGCTTTTACGCTGATTTTTCATGCCCATGCGTACGCGTCACTGACGCTTACACGTGGGTTAAACTTTTTGCAGAGGACGCATACGCGTGGGGTGGCTTGTGCGCCACACACCTTTCTCGCGCGTCTCTCGCGTAACTCTTTGTTCATTGGCGCATGCGCATACGACGCGCGTGCGTCGTGGATGCTTGCGCGTCGATCCCCCCCCTTTTTTTTAAATATGAAGAATGCAGAATGCAGATGTTGATGTAGATATTATGAATGAACACTAATAAAAATAGAATAAAATAAAACTAAGAATAGAATAAGATAAAATAAAACTGAGATTGAAAAAGAACGATCATACCATGGTGGGTTGTCTCCCACCTAGCACTTTCAATTAAAGTCTTTAAGTTGGACATTTGGTGAGCTCCTTGTCAGGGTGCTTGTGCTTGAACTCGTCTTGAAATTTTCACCAATGCTTGGACTTCCAATAAGCTCTATCAATACCAGGTAAATTCCTCAAGCTTTGATAGAGTTCTTCACAAGCTTTTAGCTCCCAAAATTGATCCTCATATATTCCCGGATCCCAAATCTTGATTCTACATCCGTCTTCAAGTTGATCATCATGGTTCCATCCGAGTGGTAAGCAATCTAAATTCTCACTAAGGCACCCAAACAGCTTCCTAGACCCATTCATTCGAGCTCTACACCAATCCTTGCATTCAGATTTTGAGCTCCCAACCACAACGAACCTAGGATTGTGTTGTCGATCACTAACTATCTCCCTCTTACACTTAAAGCCACAAAGAGCTTCAAGATGACCATCTGTCTCAAGTAAACCATATTCAAGTGGGAAAGTAAAGGTCAAGGATAAGAATTTTACCCACTTGAATATTGTATTGGATGGTAATAGATTTGGGAGAGGTCTCTAGCAACTTTGGCAAGGTGATTTCAAACTCCATTCCCTTGTGTTCTCCTTTGACATCCTCCACCTCTTTACAACCTTTTTCAACTTCAACCGCAACCTCATAAAATTGTTCTAAGTCTTCCCCATTACTCAAGTCATAAGTTGGAGGTTGAAAGAAGTCTACCTCCACTTCATTTTCAGATTCACTTGGAGAAGGTTCTTCAAACTCAAGGGGTTCAATTGCGGATGCGAGTTCATCACTAGGATGGCTTAATTCATGCACATCATCACCAAGGGAACTTGCCTCTTGATTTATTCCGTCCAATTCTTCATAAGGAACATGCCTTGGAGGTTGTGTACCATCCTCCTCAACATCAATTTTGATCTTATTAGAGGAATACTCTATAATTCTGGATTCCCATGGAGGTTCAGCATCTCCTAGATCTTCAACTACTTCCACCTCTTCTCTGGCAAGCGTAGCTTCTTCCAATTGTTCCAATACAAAATCATGCCTCTCATTGTCCACCAGAGTTTCTGGTGTCTCCTTCCTGCTACGTTCTTCATTAGATTCTCCACATGAAGCCATGTGATTTCTTTGAGTGTCCAAACATTGAAAAGCTAATCGGCTTATCGCTTGGTCCAGTTGATGAAGAGTTGCATGAAATTGATCCACTATTTCCTTGAGACGATTCTTTGATTCTTGTTGCGCTCGTATTGCATGATTAGGATCATATGGCTTTTGGATGGATGGATATGGGCATGGTGTATATGGAGGTGATAGCTCCTGGGAGTAGTCGGGTTAGAAGTGGGGTGGCTCTATGTATGGTTCATATGGCTCATAGGGTGGTTAGTATGGTGGATAAGGATTAGGATGATAGAAGGGCGTTTGGTGGTAAGGTGCTTGTGAGTATAGTGGTTCAGAGTTATGTTGAAGAGGTGGGTCATAAGCATATGGTAGGTCTTGTTGGTAACTACAAGGGGGTCCACCATATTCATCATCTTGGTACGCACCCTAGAATGGCTCTTGACCATAGTAATTTGGTGGAGGTTGGTTGTCACGAAAGGGTCCAGCATAACTATTGTCTTAGTATGTATCACAGAATGGTTTTGTTGGTGATAGTGCATTGGAGGGGGTTGTTGCCAAAATGTTTGATCAAATCCTGGTGGCTCCTCCCATCTTTGATTGTTCCAACCTTAATGCATGTTCTCATTATAGCTTCCATTCCTTACAACAACATTGGAACCAAACTCATAGCGAAAGGGGTGAAAATTCATAATAGCTAATAAAAATTAAAAACAAAAACAAATAAACAAGCAAAAGCAAATATTTACAATAACCAATAATAAGGCACACGTTTGCAATTACCCGGCAACGGTGCCATTTTGACGAACGGATTTTTTGTGTGGTCTAGAATTCACAAATAAGTTCTCATTGAAAGTATAGCTTCTAAAGCAACAAGAATCCTTGCGTACAAAAAATTTTGGTTGTCACTTAAACAAACCCAATAAAAATAATAACTGAAGTATTCAAATTTTGGGTCGTCTCTCAAGGAATTGCAGGGAAGAGTTCTTATTATTGGTCATGAGTTTTCTGGAAAATTTGGGGTTTGGGCAATTGGCACATAAACGATTTCTGGGTCACTGATTTTTCTGCAGAACGACGCGTGTGTGTGATTCACGTGTGCGCATCACATAGCTGTATGCCCACTATGGCAAATTATATATCATTTTGAAGCCCCAGACATTAGCTTTCTAACGCAACTAGAACCGCCTCATTTGGATCTCTATAGCTCAAGTTATGATTGATTGAGGGCGAAAAGGTCAGGGCTGACAGCATTAGCTATTCCTTCAATTTCTTGTATTTCTTCCACTTTTGCATGCTTCCTTTCCATCCTCTAAGCCATTCCTACCCTATAAACCCTGAAATCACTTAACACACATATCAAGGCATCGAACGGTAATAAGAGAGGATTAAAATTAGCAAAATTAATGCCAAAGAAGCATGTTTCCAATCATAGCACAAAATCAGGAAGAAAAATGTAAAACATGCGATTTCTATGAATAAGTGTGAGATTAGTGGATAAAATCCACTCAATTATGCACACGATGTACCACAAAATAGTGGTGCATCATTCAATCGATGAAGAAGAGGATTCTGATCGATTAGGACTCATCGAGAGAGAGTGAAGCAATCGAAGGAAGTTACTAAGTGAAGATAGTTTGCGGAAGTTACAGACTCAAAGAGCGGCAACGGTTATTCGAGGATAAACGCACGTGGAAGTTATATTTGAATTTGATTGGTCGAGAACTTCTATAAATTGGTGAAAGCTCGAAAGAACAAAGGTTGGAATCTTTTTAGAGAAAACACTCACACTCACTCACATCCCAGCGATTTTCTGAGTCAGTCAAGAGTCTTTTTCTTTGAAGGGTTCCTTCCATGTCTTTACTTTTCATTTAAATTCTCTGCAACTTTCCTTTTCATGTAATTTATCTTCTTTGCAATGTCATTTCGGTTCCTTTAAATTCAGCAACTTTTTTCTTTCTAGTCTTTACCTTTCAATTTGTCCTTTATTATTCCAAACACTTTTTCTTTATTTAATTTGATTTCCCTTTTATTCAAGATATTTAAATTTTATTATTCATTTCAAATTTCTGCAAAGCTTGGTTCTTTCTTCTTCGTCATTGTTAAAGGCATAGATTTTGAGGCAAATAAAATTGATACCCACAAAAGAGGAGTAGGTTTCGCTCCGAGACCATTAGATATGAACCACTTTTGATTTTCCTAAAAATCGACAAAACAAATTGGCACGCCCAGTGGGACAGTTTTAAAATTTAATTGTATCAAAATTTGTTGCTTTCAAATGTTGCATTGTGCATGCAGTGTTGATATTTGGTGCATGCGATTAAGAAGTGGTAAAATTGTTACCATGTCTGACGAAGTTTCAAATGGCAATGCAGAAACAAGTAATAATACCCCAATAACTACTACACAAATTTCTACAAATTTGATTCCACATGCAGAGTATAATTCTGGAGAGAATATTGTAGTTATTGATGCAAGTGTTGGTGGTAGTGGGAAAAATTTATGCTCTAGGATCACCCCAGTGCAGAATCAACCACAAGTAACCGCAAGTTGGCTTCCATTTGGCCTTCCTCCTGGATATACACCTCCTATGGGAAGTTACACATTTCCAGTCAAATTTGGAAATGTGCCAGGTACGGTTTCTAACAACCTTCTTTTGCATTTTCCAACGTTAATCGAGATTACCCAGTGAGCTCCCCGTCAAATAATTCAGAATCGATTGTTGAGTTTTGACAATATATTGACGAAAGCCATCATGATTTAGTCAACCTGTTGACTCACCAGATGACTATAATTTTGAATCCTATCCTGGCTGACAATAAGCCAAAATATGATCGACTGGTTAAACAAGTCGAGAGAATTACTCAAATTGTCGATTATGATGAGGGGCATCCTATTCCCCAAGATTTGGTAGTAGACCAGGAGAACGGAGGATATAATGAGGAGAATGTATTTAACAATCCTGAAAGGGAAGAAAATATCCCTTATCTCGTTCGATGAGATCAAAATGCTAATGAAGTTTTGAGTAGACTTCACACACATCGTAGATATCATTACCAGGTGATAAGGATTGTCGAAGATGTCCTCAATGAAATGGGTATCAACCTGGGTCTCATGCATTGACCATATTTTGTTTCTGCTTTTCCTTCTACAGTGCAAATGACAGAAGTGCCAATGGGTGTAAAAAAATCCCAAAATAATTACAAAATTTACAGGAGAGGCTGGAGAGTCAACTGTCGAGCATATAGCTCGCTATATGGCCGAATTAGGAAAATGCTTTTCATGCTCAATTTTATAGAGCATAATTGAATGTCTCGTTGATAGATTTGCTTGCAATAGAACGAGATGATGGAGAATCGATAGATGACTATATAATTCGATTAAAAAATGCTCGCAATCGATGTTATGTGTCGGTCCCTAAAAGCGAGATCGTCAAAATAGCCATCAAAGGTCTTGGCTTGTATATGCATCGAAAATTACTCAATATGCATATTCCTGATTTAGCCTATTTGGCTGAGAGAGTTCGACAAGTTGAAAAAATAAAATAAGAAAAGAAGAAAGAAAGAGAAATAGTTGAATATGAGTTTGTCGAAAACAATCTTCAATGATGATATGTATTTTTGCTTTTGTCTATCTAGCAAAAAAAACATCAAAAAATAATATTTTTGACAAGATATTATTGAATTTTTTGACAAGCCAATATTCGACAAATTCAAACTTTATCAAGTTACAGGTGCATATTGGAACACTTTGGAAGGAGTTGCGTACTCTATTAAGGTATGTACAAGTATGTATATAAAAAGAAGTTCTTGAGAAGCGATTATTGGCAGTTGTTAGATATAACTGTGGAAAAGAGAAAAATCTTTATTCAAGTTTGAAACTCTATAAAGTTGATCAAATTTCAGATAAGAAAAAGCTTCTCTGTTCACTTTGGAAATTGTGAAGTTGGAACTTTGCTTCAGAAATTACTCATGTAAAATCTGGTGAAACCATAATTAATTAAATAATAAATTAAATAGGAGTGAATATGGTTCAAAAATTTAGCAATCATAATTTGGTAATTTAAATATGATATTTGGATCAGTAAATTTTTCTGAATCGAAAAACATAGTTTTCGGCATAAGAACGCGCACTGGAATTTTGACCGGCAGTACCGGCTGAGATCTGTCTAATACTGCAGCTGAAAAAATTGATTATAAGTAAATGAGTTTAAGAAATTAGGAATTATAATTAGGGAAGGTAGAAATATTTAAAGTACGATTTGGAGCGCTAATCTTAAAGGTTTTGGCCCAAAATTGGGCCAACGAACAAAAATAATTGAACCGGTCCTAAGTGGGCTCAAGACCCAACATATATAAAATTACTTATGAGCATTTCAGCTCATTTTACCCTAAAGAAAGAGTGTGGGGCGCAGCTATGGTAAAGGGAGGAAGAAGAGAGAAACCCTAACTCTCTTTGATCTTCAAATCACCATAACTTGAGCAACGGAACTCCGATTGACGAGCCATTTATGGCAACACATCGCTCTTCTCATCCTCTACAATTTAATCGAAGTTTTGATGTGAGAATTCTATTCATCTCTGCCTAGTTTTTGAGATTCTCCACTGTCACATATTTTTAGGTTGTTAGTGTTAAAATCTTGTGATTTTGGTTGTTTAGGGACACTCTAACATGGATTCTAAGTGAGTTCTATCCCTATTTCATATGGACTGAGGTAAGAAGTACTCAAACCCTTGTGATTTATCAATTTCATGAACCCTAGGTTAATGTATATATGTGAAATTGGTTATATTAGTGTATTTGGTGATTTTGGTGCACAATTGGGAGATTGGTGTTATTTGAGAAACTTTGGTGAGGCTTAGAGCTAAGGTTGGTAGAGACTTCCAAAGAAGAGGCTCAATTGGTTTGGCTACAAGAGGTACGATTTAAATTTCATTTAAGTACCGTGTGGTGTGATGAGAATTCCTAGGCTAGATGCCCCTAGGATTAAGTTTAGATTGTGTAAATAGTTGGTGGTATTATGTATAGTTGATATGTATGTAAATTAATGATTGGGTTGAGAATTGTGTGAATTGTATTGTTGGTGTGTTGAGAATTTGATGAATTGTATAATGGGTATTGATTTGTGGAATATGCATTCAAATTATGAATTTGGGCCGGAGGCCGTGAATTTTGGACCAGAGGCCGGAAAGAGGTAAGGAAGGTAAGTTGATGTGTGTATTGTGTGATGATATAAGTGATTGGAGGGATTTTAGATATTGAATGTGTGAATAATTGGTTTGGTTATTGAATAGTAAGGTTTGAGGAATTGAAGTGTGGAATTTGATGGTTTTGGGTAAAATTGTGTAGATGAGGTAGGTTGGTTTTGGTTGAGTGTAATTAAGTGAATGTCATTGAGTTGTGGTCATTTGGATGAGTGAAAATGAATTTGGCTTGGGAACATTGGAAAAATTGGTGATTTCTAGTTTTGGGTAAAACTAATTTTTGACCAAATTTGGCAGTCCGTAACTCGGTCCACAGAGTTTGGAATTCTTTAAAATTGGATTTTTATAGAAGTTTATTCAACGAACTTTCCAACGGTTCAGAAATGGTTGAAAAATAAATTTTGTAGAAGAAGTTATGTGTGTTGAAAGTTTGGGGTTTGAAACTATGAATTCTACAGCTTTTTAGCAGAACTCACTCCCACGCGTAAGCGTGCCCGACGCGCACGCGTCATTTTCAAATATTCACCATTCATGCGTGCGCCTGCCCGACGCGTACGCGTCGATGTGCTGCATCAGTTGCCTAGCCAATTCCCGAGAGTTGTGTGAGAGTTGCGCTGATTTTGTGTGTGGGGCACAAACCGCACCCACGCGTACGCGTGGCTAACGCGTGGGCATCACCTGGCTTTTCTTCCATCCATGCGTGAGTGTGGGCGACGCATACACGTCGATGTACTTTTGGGCTTTCCACACTTGCGCATGGGCGTCACGCACGCGTGACCCTGTTTTCACTCCAAGATTGATATTTTGAGTTTTCAAAGTCAAATTTCAGACTTCTAAGTCTCCTTTCTCATCATTTATGCCCTAAATACTTATAGTATGCCTAGCGATGGAAATAGGTTAGGAGATGTGGCAACTTGTGGACGAAGTAAAGGGAGAATTAATGATGATTCGTGACTAATGATGACTGTATGGGTGTTGAGGGTGATGATGGAAGTGCGGTGTATGCCATGAGCCAAAGGACTATATTTGATAATGATTATTGGCTGGTTATTGGCTATGCCTTGAGCTGAATGGCTATGATAAATATTGATTTATGGCTGGAAATGAAAATATAGCGCTGAATGACTGTTTTATATTGAGCTCTCTTTCTCGGAAGTACGACCCCAAAGAAATGGAGGAAGGTGAGGATCTCCTTCCTTGTTCTCTCTGGTATTGTAAAATTGTCCCCAGCGAGATGGTGGGAGGTTAGGATCCCCTCCTTGGTTCTTCCTGGGCATATGAGAACGTACCAAATGGGTAGATGCAAGGGTTATGGTTGCGCCCCGCTTGCTCCAGGTTGGTTAGTATAGAGGCTCCCCGGGTAGACACAAGCGTTGTGGTTTTGTCCCACTTGCTCCGGGACAGAGATTGTGATGCCTACGTAGTAGCAAGGGTTGTGGTTTGTCTTACTTACTCCGGGTCAAAGATTATGATGCCTGGGTAGTAGCAAGGGTTGTGGTTCATCCCACTTGCTCCGGGTCAAAGATTGTGATACCTGGGTAGTAACAAAGGGTTGTGGTTCATCCCACTTACTCCGGGTCAAAGTTTATGGCGCCTGGGTAGTAACAGCAGTAGTGGTGATTCCACTCACTCCAGGTTGAGCTTTTGAGACTCCTGGGGAAGATGCAGTGGCTAGCCCCCACTTGCTCCCAGTCGAGTATGATTAGGGATTGAAACTATCGGAGTCTCAAATTTCCTTGGGTAGATGCAGTGGGTCGGCCCCGTTAGCTCCAAGTTGAGATCTGAAGTTCTACTGACCTTATGTCGTAAGTGTGGCCGGACACTGTGAAAGTTTCGGATGAGCTTACCCCATGAATATACACCAGTGAGGGTGTTGGATATGAATTTTGAATTATGTTGAGTATAACTCGAGTTAGGGATGCACGATCGAGGGACAGTCCAATAGTTAGCTACCAGGACTTTTCGGATTGGCTATATGATCGACAGATGATATCATCAGCCATAGGACAGGCATACATCATTTGCATATGTTTGAATTGTTTGAGTTTGCCTATTTGTTTTAGATTGCTATATCATATATGCTATGCTACCTGACTATATGCTATCTGTTCTACTTGTACCTTAATTGTGTATTACTTGTCTGCATTGTTTGTGTTTGTACAACTGAGAGGTCCCTCATGCTAGTGTCGGTTGACGCTGAGGGCTGTTCTTGTTGAAATGGAATAATGATATGATTAATTTGAAATGATGATTATTGAATGAGATAATTTGAGCTCCTGGGTAGATGCAGTGAAGTGAATTCACTTGCTCTATGTGAGGATATGATGTATCGATATAGAATTGCTGAGACAGAACAACTGGTGATGGTTCTGTTTATGATTCTGATTCTAATTCGTGGGAGAGTTAGAAAGTTGGGAAGCATGAGAAGCATGAATTAGATTTAGCACTCCCTTATGACAGTTACCTGTTTAGGGATTAGCGAGAACATAGGGTGAATGTTTGGTGAAAGGAAGCTTAGGATGCTTAGTGAGTTTTTATTGTAGTGTATTGTATTTATTTGGCACTTTTACCGTACTGGAAACATATGGGTTGGGGGTTCTCATTCCGTATATATCTCTTGTTTTTCAAATACAGGTCCAGATGCTCATAAGTGAGCTGTGGTTCATCTGAGAGATGGCGAAGATCTTTATATTCTCCACTTTATATTTTGCTTAGAATCTCTCCACTTTTATTTTAAAGAACTTATATTATGTATTGAACTCTTTTGAACTTGACTATAGAGGCTCTTATGTTTCTTTTGGGAGAGATTAGGATGTATTGTTGTCATCTACCTTTATACTGTATCCTAGCCGGCCTAAACTTCGCAGGTCGCGACTAGTGACTACCTACTTATGTTATATATCCATGTACTGTACTTCTCTTACTCTTCTTTATGCCTCTATCAGTATATCACGTTTGACTTCACGCCTTATCTTTTAGTCGTCGAAACGTGAGTGATACGTTTTTGCGATTTTATTTTTACTCTTTTCAGGCTTTTTGAATAATATTCTTTTCAATTATACTTATATTTATATATTAAAGATCCACCTGAGATTTGTACCACCGTAATATCATTGACTTATGCATCGAGCATAAGGATTTGAATATTATGGTGTTACAACTCACGCACTCTCACATCCCAGCGACTTTCTGAGTTTGCCTCGAGTCAATTATCTGTAGAGTTCCTTCCACATGTCTTTATTTTCCATTTAAATTTCCTATAAACTTTATCTTTCAAGCAAGTTTATCTTTCAAGCTAATTTATGTTTCAAGCAATGTTTAAATTTCGAATGCAATTTACATTTTAGTTCCTTTAATTTTCATGTCAAATCCCTTTGACCCAGTCGAAGGCACTTTCATTGTTTTCTTTTAAGTTTAATGCAATCTTTTCCGATTTCAGTTAATTTACTTTTCGAAAACTTTATTTTTTCATTTCTTTATTCCTTTACAAATTTCGATTTATCTTTCATTTCGATACCCGTCTAATTTGGGACGCTTTGATGCACTTATAGAGAACTTGTACCTGCAAAAGAGGAATATGTTTCGCTCCTAGACTATTAGAATCGAACCACCATCGATTTGCTAAAAATTAACAAAACAAAACTAAATTTAAGATTTACTCAATTATTTTACAATAGAATTACATAATATAAAAAAGATTTGAGCCTTAAATAATAAAATTTTATATGCAATTGTGATTATTGTAATATTTATAAGATAATTTTACATTTGTTTAAAATGATTTTTTTAACATAAAAAAAACAAAAAAATAAGTCAAATGAGTGAACTCGTCTAACTTATTAATTCTTGACTCATTTAAAATATAGGTCAACTCATTTTCTAATTTTTACTCGCTATTCATCACGAGTTGATTCGAACTTGTTCGTCCGTCTAGTATATGTGGTGATTTAAATTCGTTTTTTTTTGCATTTATTTGACACGATTTAATTGTAATTTCTTTTTGAAAATTTTTTCAATACCCTTATTTTTAGTGAAAGTACTCTAATTTATTTGTGTATTTACTTGTTAATCTTTTTTCATTTTTAAATTTTTAATTCAATTTTTAAATTTTAAAAAATACCAAAATTATTTAATATTTTATTTGTATATCCTAAATAATAATTACACATTCTCTCTTTTATTTTTTCATTCTTTATTTTTAAATAATATTTCATTTTTAAAACCATTCAATTCATTGTCAATTTAGTGCTTTTTGCCCTCAAGTATTTCACCACTGGCATCATAAAGTCTATTAGTGAATAGATTATATTAAAAAATTAAGTAAATAACTTGAAACTATTTACAATATATATTGACTAAAATTTCACTGTGAAAAGCTAATATATATTAAAAGATAAGTAAATACCTAAGCAATTGTTGTTATTCTTTTTTTCTTTTTAAATGGTTAAGTTAATATTGGATTTAGAACTTTTTCATTTTTTTTCTCAAAAGATAATTAGTTATTATTTTTATTTTGTTTCTGGTGTATTTGACTCAAAAAGGAGAACGACCTAAGCCCATAAAAAAATAAGTAAAATAAAACTCAACACTGATAGATCTTCGCAGGAGATTCAAGGATGCGCTAGATGCGGCAGTCTGATAAAGAACGATGTGCTTAGATAGATAGCAGGCTTCATTTATAATATTGGAAGATACTCTGCTTTCAAAGCGAAATTATAGAGCATGGTTGAAGGGTTGTGGGCATGAGATAAGTAGTGGTGGAGTGTGATTCTCCTGCTATGGAATTTGATAAATGGAGAGGAAAAATCTGGCCAAGCATCCCAATTTTCTATTCAAACGAATTTTTAAAACAAAAAAGAATGATTGAGAATTTTTTTTATACAAATTTTTAGAAAGGACAATAAATGTGCTTATTGCTTTACTAAAAGAGTATAAAGTTAGAAGAAGATTTTGTGGGTGTTAAAAAAAGATTTTTTTTTATTTTTTAACTAACGTGTTTGGCAAATTTCTAGTAGTAAAAGTAAAAGTACTAGTAAAATAAAAAAAAAAGATTTTTTTGAGAAGCTGTAATTTACATATTTTTTAAAAAGATCTTTTTTTCCTTTAAAAAAGATGTTTTTTATGTAATAAATAAACAAAAAAGTATTTTTATACTGTTATACCCAAACATAATTGATAAATAAAAAGATTTTTTACATGAGATATCCAAACATAAAATTATTTTTACTTCTCTATATAATCTTTTAAAAAAAGATAACTCGAAAAAAGATCTTTTTCTTAAAAGCTCACCCAAATAAGCCTTTTTTGCACTGGAATATCTTATAACAAGAGTTTATGAGAATTCTCTACGAAGATAAAAAAGAGACATTCTTACCCAATTTAATATATTTTTGTTTTATTTTTATTCTCGTCATAGATCAATGTGTGAGTATCCCAAATATGCCTATATTTAAATTTTTTTCTCAGTCTCCTAGATATGATATGTTGTATATTTATATAATTACTCTATATTTTATGTATTCCTGTAAATTCTATATTTAATTTAAATAAATTTTTTTATATATTAAGCATCTTTGACAATTAATTAATTTAAGGTGCACGCTTCTTGTTTCATTGACCGTTGTGCATGATCAATCAACTAGTGTTTATTATAAAAAAAATTTTACTTTGATTAATCAACACAAATCTTTTTTATTTTGATTGAGCCTGTTTGGGAAGTAGCAAATGCTTTTTTTTAACTTTTGAATTAAGAAAAGTCACGTTATGCATGTTTGGTATCATTTTTAAAAAATATTTTTAACTTTGTTAAAAGTTAATTCACAGCTTTTCTCCTTTTTGATAAGTTATTTTATCATTCCTATTAAAAAAATTTTTGACTTCAAAATAAACGAGACCATTATACTACTTTTATTTCTAGCTCTATAAAATATGTTTCTTGTTTCTACTGGAAATACTGGCTCTCCACTACCATTTTCACACAATATTTCATTTGTTAAAAGTACTGACCTTTCACCACTATTTTCACACAATGTTCTATTTGATCCTACATATGTCCTTTCCATGTATTTTTTTTATCATTTTAGCCCTCTATTTTTGTTATTAAATTTGTATTAACATTGTGTGTGGTATGGAAGCTCAGTTTCAATTCTATTTTTTTTTTCACTTGTGATTTTGTTTCTACACATTCAAGTAATATTGCCATCCAAGTCTAACCAAGTAGACCCAACACCAATAAAAATTACTCATTAAAAAGAGCGTGATTACACGCGCACACATCATTCTTCCAACCAAGTCATTTACCTTCATGCATGATGCTTTATGTTATCCTCTTCTTCTTCTTCTTCTTCTTCTTCTTCTTCTTCTTCTTCTTCACGTTCGTCCTCCTCCTCCTCCTCCTCCACCTGTTTTCTCCTCATCGTCATTCTTTTCTTGCTGCTGTTATTGTTGTTATTGCAGTAGAAGATGGGGAGAAAAAATTTTGAATGATGTAAGACAATGAGTCCAAATGCACCTTAATTCACTCAAAAATGAACCGAAATTACATAATAGATTACGACACAATTAACTCAGAGATGAACTGAAATTATATAACAATTATGACACAATTAACTTAGACATGAACAAAAATTACATAATAATTATGACACATAAACTGAATTCGAAAACAAGCACACAAATAAGACTGAATCTTTAACAAAAACACATCCAAAATCAATTTTGGATCAGACAATGTCATTATTATATTTTTTTCTTTTTTGTTTGATATTTTTTCTTTTTTCTTAGTTTTATTCCTCTCAAGAGAGTAAATCAAGAAGAATTTGAGAAAATAAAATAAGAAGGAGAAGATGAAGAGGAAAAATATGAAAAGGAAGAAAAAGAAGTAGTAGAAAATGAGAAGAAAAAGGAGAAAGAGTTTTGAATTGTGCAAAACAACGAATCTAAATACATCTTAATTCACTCATAAATGACCCGAAATTATATAATGATTATGACACAATTAGCTCAGAAATGAACCAAAATTACATAATGGATTGCGACACAATTAATTCATAAATGAACCGAAATTACATAACATTTGTGACATAATTAACTCAAAAATTTAACCAAAATTACATAATGATTGCCACACATAAACTCAGTTCGAAAGTAAGCTGATGCACCACTATTTCGTGGCACATCTTGTGCTTAATTTAGTGAATTTTATCAACTATTCTCACACTTATTCATTGAATTCGCTTGTTTTACACTTTCCTTCCTAATCTTGTGCTATGATTGAAAACATGTTTCTTTGGCCCTAAATTTGCTAATTTTAATCCTCTCTTATTATCATTTGATGCATTGATATGTTGTTAAGTGATTTCAGGGTTTATAGGGCAGGAATGGCTTAGAGGATGGAAAGGAAGCATACAAAAGTGGAAGGAATACAAGAAATTGAAGGAATTGCTGAGCTGTCAAGCCTGACCTCTTCGTACTAAATCAGACATCACTTGTGCTACATAGGTCCAAATGAGGCAGTTCCAATTGCGTTGGAAAGCTAACATCCGGGGCTTCAAAATGATATAAAATTTTTCATAGTTGCCTTGTTGTTAGGCGACGCGTATGCGTGCATGACGCGTACGCGTGGATAGTGCGCAGACAAGCGACGCGTACGCGTGACGAAGCCATGTGCTGTACGTATCAAAAATCACTGGGGTGATTTCTGGGCTATTTTTGGCCCAATTTCAAGCCTAAAAACACTAATTAGAGGCTACAGAGTGGAGCAGAATGGGGGGCATACAACTTCTCATTCACATAATTTTAGGTTTTAGATGTAGTTTTCTAGAGAGTGAGGCTCTCTCCTCTCTCTAGGTTTTAGGGTTCTTAGTCTTATTTCTTCTTAATTTTAGAATTTTAATTTACTTTAATTTAGGTTTCTTCTAATATTATTGTTCTAGCACTTTAGTTATCTATTCATCATTGTGATTTTCTTATTTTTCTAATTTAGTTTATGAACTCCTCATGTTAGATTCAATTTCTTATTAATACAATTTGAGGTATTTTATGTTTATTGCTTCTTCCTTCAATTGTCCTCATTTATATTTGCAATTAGTTGTTTAGGTTTATTTTCCATGTTAGTTTTCTATGCTTTTATTTTGTGCCTACCAAGTATTTGATAAAATGCTTGGAAGGATGTTAAAGTAGATTTTATGCTCTTGGCTTGGGAAAGTAACTTAGGAACTCTTGAGTTACTAATGTCTAAGTAATTGATGATTGGATCCGTTAACTCTAGTTCTCACTAATTGAATTGGTGGAGAACTAGGACTTATGGACTTGGATTGATATAACTCATGTAACTTTTCTTTACTACTAGTTAGAGGATGAATTAATGGGATTAATCCTTGCCAATTCTCATGTTGTGGTTAGTGATAAGGAGAGAGATCTTTGACCACCAAACCTTGCCAAGACCTCTTTATCATTTAACTTCTATTGAAATTTACTTTTCTTGTTCCTTATTCAAAACCCCAAAAAGATACAATCTCATAACCAATAATAAATACACTTCCTTGCAATTCCTTTGAGAGACGACCCGATGTTTGAATACTTCGGTTATTATTTTTGGGGGTTTGTTACTTGTGACAAATAATTTTTTTTATATGAAAGGATTATTGTTGGTTTAGAAACTATACTTGCAACGATAATTTATTGTAAAATTCTAGACCACACAAAAATCCATTCATCACAAGCACACAAACAAAACTGAATCATGAACAATAACACATCCAAAATTGATTTTGGATCAGACAATGTCACAAATATATTTCTTCTTCTTTTTGTTTGATATTTTCTTCTTTTTTTTGGTTTTATTCCTCTTAAGAGAGTGAAACAAGAAAAAGAAGAGAAAGAGTTTTAAGTTGTGTAGGACAACGAATCCAAATGCACCTAATTCACTCATTAATGAACCGAAATTACATAACAATTGCAAGATAATTAACTAAAAAATGAACCAGAATTACATAGTGATTGTGGCACATAAATTCAGTTAAAAAATAAGCACACAAACAAGACTGAATTGTGAACAAAAATACATCCAAAATTAATTTTGGATCAGACAACATCATCAACATGGCAAAAATTCAACAATAACAATAACAATAACAATAACGATGATAACGATATAAGAAGATGATGATAATGATAACCACAACTAGAAAATGGATTAATACAAACAGATTTATAGACAGATTTAGTCTTTATTACAGACGAATTTTTTGTTACCGAAAAAATTACCGGCGGATTTTGTCCTTCTGTAAAAGCCCCGTCGAAAATTATTTACTGACAGATTTTTTTCCGTCAAAAAATTACCGACGGATTTTTACCAGTTACCGACGAATTTTTCCTCTGTAAATTCTCCATCCATTTTTTGAAGGCGACGAACTTTCCGACGGATTTTGTGTTTGTAATTACAGACGGATTTTTCGACGGATTTTCCGTCTGCAATTTAAACTTTGAAAAATCATCCCACACTCTGAATACAGACAGAAAATCTGTCTATAAATCTGTCAATAAGGTAAAATAGATTTTTTTAAAATTTTTCTATTGGAAAATAAATACTTTAAATTTGTTTTCTAAATTTACTCTATCAAACACACTGTAAATTGAAAAAAAGAAAGCCAAAAATTACATAGATAAACATAATATTCATTACACGATACCTATAAAATTGGATGTTATTTTTCAACACCATTATTCAATATCTCATTGTCTCAATAAAAAGATACCCCAAAAAAATAAGATGACCATCCCAATGTTGCCATCTAAACCTCATCATAGTAGCAGGACCACCAGTCTCTATCTCATCTAAAATATGCTTCAAAGATGGATCTTCTTTTATGCGTGCCATTCTCTCCTCAAGCTGATCTTTATTTGAAGGACTAGTAAGACTTTCAAGCATGGAAGACATAGATGGATCCTGAGATAGATAGTATAGATATGTTATCAACCAATAGATATTTTATATAACAGAGTACAGAAAGTTTATAAATACCTGCATCAATGCATTACCCAGGTGCTCAGCCATGGTCATGAAGTTAGGATTCTGCATCACCTACTGCATGGTAGAATAATATTGCTGATTATCGAAGCTAGGGATACTATCCTGTGTTGCACCATGAAAAGTTTTCTGAAGCTGCTCAGCCATTTGATTGAACGATGGGTCTTTTGCTATCTACTCAGCCAGTTCCTTGATACTTGGATCCTATGCATTCTGGATTTTAGCATTAGTAATATGGACTTGAAATGCATGGTTTATATTGTTGTCTCACTATTACTTCAAAACAATGCACCACTAAGATCCAAAAAAATTGGCATATACAAAAATAAGATTTTCTATAAGATGGAACATACCCATAAAGTGAAATGAAAATGCTCATTAACAATAATATGGCCAATCGTTTCCTAATTCCAGCAGACATAATATATATAGTACAATATCAAAATAAAAGAGACAATGACATACATTGAGCAAACCAGACATTGCGTTGAAATCAAAAGGGTTGGTGAAAACCAGGTGTAGATCCAGAAGTAGCTCTTTGTCCTTCCTATGAATCTTTCGAAGATGTTTCATCCTTGGAGTTTTTATTCTCTGCTGCAGCAGCCTTGTCATCTAAACAAACAAAAGATTCAGAAGCAGCTTTTTGTCCTCCCTGTGAATCTTTCGAAGATGTTTCATCCTTGGAATTTTTCTTCTCTGCTGCAGCAGCCTTGCCATCTTATAAAATATTCACCCATGTTAAACTAACGCAATTTAAGATCCAAGAACATAAGACAGTTATTTAACATTGTAAGGACAAAATCAATTGAATGGTGAGGAGAGATTAACAATAACATTCTAGGAAATATACAAACGAAAAACACACACGAGACACATATACACATACAAAATGTAACTATAAAGCACTAGGCATTTCTCTAGTCATGAAGATGGCAAGAGACATGAATCATTAAAGGAAGTTGACCTTGCCTTTAAGAAGTCTGAAGTAACTGTCATTCTTGAGCAGATATGAGAAATGCCATTACTCTGTAGAGTTCAACTGACACTACTTTGGATTGGTGCTAGGTTCTTCAAGAGTTTTTGAACCGAACCAAAGAAGCAAACAACCCGAAATGCAAGATTCAAGGTTTAAAGCTTGCTGATCTTAAAAATATGGTTGAAGACTTGAGTAGTAATGAGGGAGGCCAGCCATGTTGGAGGTACTTCAAAAATATAATTTCCTGTATGCTTAACAAGAAGACTAATATTTTTTTAATATGATTCAGGCAAATGGATCTGTATGAAGACTCTCCAGCCAGTTCTGAATACAGTACAGGATCAACTATCCTCCCTCTCTCAGCTGGTGACATTATGGAACACTCTTCACACCGGGATATAGAAACTGAAATGAAAACTACACAAATTAAAGATAAGAAAGAAGTAGATGGATGTGAGAGAGGTGTTATAGTTACTGCAACCCTGGATCAAGGTAACATAATTCATTATTAAGAATGAAAATTCTATAATTTTTCTAAAGTATATTACATTTTCTCCTTCATGTATTAATACCCTTATCATTTTAATGAATCAAAATGCTAATAAGATATACATATTTCCGTAGTAGATATGCTGCCGAATTTAGAAGAACAAATAAATACTTATAGCGCTATTTCTACCTCATCAAGAGTGGAGTTTGGTTCCCCTGTTCAAGTAACTCCGATATTCATATCTTTGGCTATAGGGATTCCCAGCCCACAATTTTCGAAAAATGTAAGTTACCCAAACACCTTGGGATTAAATAATTTTAAGACCAACAGAAATACTATCACAGTAATATAACAACTAACAAGTATGAATATACTGTTAATAATATTATATATTTGGAAACCGCACTGAACCAATGTTCCTATCAAATCAATAATCAATATGAATCAGAAGCAAGACTTCGAGAAAGCTATTAAATTATCCATTCTAGCAGTAACATGATAATGCAGTTCAATTTTGGTGTGGTGTTGGATCAGTGGAATCAAATCATGTTTTAACTGCAGTAAGCAGATTATAGATCTAAAGTTATCAATCTACAGAGAAACAAAGAATGGAAAAACAATGGAGCAAAGTTCGACTTGGAATAGATTAAAAAATATATGACGAAATTGGGGGAAGAAAGAAATGAATCCAAGAACAAAGTGTGAAATTAGAAACTGATACAGATGTAATTACAGCTACAAATCTTTGATGTAATCACCCTATAAAATTAAAAAGCAAAATAGAAGGAAAAGAGAAGATATTAGTGTTGAATCAGGAACATGGTGATGAGGATAACATATCTGAAGATAAATAGAGTTAGGTGATTGCTAGTTACTAATATTTTGATAACAGAAATTGCAAATACTGCGCATAGAAAATCAAGAGACCACTAGAAATAAAATTACTTACTTGTGACCGAGTTGTTTATAGCATGAATCAAGAGCCATAAGGTAGCAAGTTTGAGAAAGTTTTCCATCAACAACCTACAAGAGAAATTATAAAGAGTATTATTGCAATGGATATTCTTAGATGTTCAGTCAAATGCCAAATTCCATGACGGCTAGTCTTATCTACACTCTGGAACTGCTCCAAATTATCAAGGGCTAGCTGCTTATCTTTTTTGTCCCACTTGCTTCTTTTCTCTATCCTATCAAGTCCTTGTTGGAAGTTCCATAAGAGAAAATGTTTAGGTGGATTGCATTTTGTAGGGAAATGTGAATAGTACAAGCAAATAGAAAGTGAATCAATTTACATACAGTAACATAAAAGAAGGAAAATAGGAAGTGAATCAAGATGAATTCACTCCTGAAGTAGTATTAGTGGACTAAGAAAATGCAAAAAAAAAGTCAAAATATAATAGATCTGAGCTTCCTAGCTTCAATTTGTGGAGCTGAAATTTAAAATAGCTATCAGGTAATTTTTCACATGAAAGGAAAACTAAAAAAATATAAAAAAACACTCAGTTTCTCACAATCAATTCACTAGATACCTGATTAGTGACATTGCTGCAGAAATATGCTTGGACTCTTTCTCATTTATAGCCTCATGAGTCCTCTTCATATGCTCTAAAGCTGATCCAACGGTACTTACACTACAGATATAAAAATAAGACACCAAGAATTTTGCTAAAGAAGGACTTGATCAAGAAGCCATGGGCAAGCGACTAACCTTTGCTGCATGAGTAACTCCATACGACAATGCTTTGCTGTAGAAGTTCAAACAAATGTGCAAACTATATAGTTCAAAATTGCCTTATATATATATATATATATATATATATATATATATATATATATATATATATATATATATATTTAAAAAATATTTTAACATTTAACGAAATATCATGCAACTTTAATTTATTCATTATTAGTCACATTCTTTTTATTTCAACTTGACTACCATAGTGTCTTCAATCAAACTTTTCTGCTTCAATTAATTTTTTCTACTTTTTGTTTTGCTTTATATAATAGTTGGAACCATTAAACAATTGAGCCATAAAAGCAAAGTATGATAAACCTAGCTAAAACTGGCGTAGAAAAATTGAGCACTGATGAGCGGATATTTTATACGCTTTTTGGGGGGTAATTTCATGTAGATTTTAGCATGTTTCAGTTAGTTTTTAGTAAAATAATATTAGTTTTTAGGCAAAAAATCATATTTCTGGACTTTACTATGAGTTTGTGTGTTTTTCTGTGATTTCAGGTATTTTCTGGCTGAAATTGAGGGAGCTGAGCAAAAATCTGACTTAGGCTGAAAAAAGGACTGCTGATGCTGTTGGATCCTGACCTCCCTATACTCGAAATGGATTTTCTGGAGCTACAGGAGTCCAATTGGCGCGCTCTCAACGGCGTTGGAAAGTAGACATCCAGGGCTTTCCAGCAATATATAATAGTTCATACTTTGCGCAAGGATAGACGACGTAACTTGGCGTTAAACGCCAAGTTCATGCTGCTGTCTGGAGTTAAACGCCAGAAAAACGTCATTATCCGGAGTTGAACGCCCAAAACACGTCATAACCTGAAGTTTGACGCCAAGAAAGGCCTCTACACGTGGAAAGCTTTAGTCTCAGCCCCAGCACACACCAAGTGGGCCCCAGAAGTGGATTTCTGCACCAATTATCTTAGTTTATTCATTTTCTGTAAACCTAGGTTACTAGTTTACTATTTAAACAACTTTTACAGACAATTCTTGTAACTCATGACATTTTCAGATCTGAATTACATACTTTGTGACGGCATGAGTCTCTAAACTCCATTGTTGGGGTGAGGAGCTCTGCAGCGTCTCGATGATTTAATACAATTCCTTTGTTTTCCATTCAAACACGCTTGTTCTTATCTAAGATGTTTATTCGCGCTTAATTGTGAAGAAGGTGATGATCCGTGACACTCATCACCTTCCTCAATCCATGAACGTGTGCCTGACAACCACCTCCGTTCTACATCAGACTGAATGAATGTCTCTTAGATTCCCCAACAGAATCTTCGTGGTATAGGCCGGATTGATGGCGGCATTCATGAGAATCCGGAAAGTCTAAACCTTGTCTGTGGTATTCCGAGTAGGATTCCAGGAGTGAATGACTGTGACGTGCTTCAAACTCCTGAGGGCTGGGCGTTAGTGACAGACGCAAAAGAATCAATGGATTCTATTCCAACCTGATTGAGAACCGACAGATGATTAGCCATGCTGTGACAGAGCATAGGAACGTTTTCACTGAGAGGATGGGAAGTAGCCACTGATAACGGTGACACCCTACATAGAGCTTGCCATGGAAGGAACCTGCGTGTGAGAAGAGGATTTCAAGGAAGAGTTGAAGTCAGAGGACAAAGCATCTCCAAAACTCCAACATATTCCCCAGTACTGCAAAACAAAGTAACATTGTTCCCTCTTTTATTTTTATAATCAAACCTAGTAATTTCACTTTTAATCCAAATAACCTTGTTGACATCCTAACTAAGACTAATAAAATAAATATTGATTGCTTCAAACCAATAATCTCCGTGGGATCGACCCTTACTCACGTAAGGTATTACTTGGACGACCCAGTGCACTTGCTGGTTAGTTGAACGAAGTTGTGAAAAGAAAGTAATCAGTTAGTTAAATTAGTTCTTTTGGCACATGCCAAGGAGCCACTAATTAAGGATCACAATTTCGTCCACCAAGTTTTTGGCGCCGTTGCCGGGGATTATTGAGTTTGGACAATTGAAGGCTTATTTTATTTCTTAGATTAGGAATAATTTATTTTTATTTTTGTTGTTATAGAGTCATCAAATTTTGATAGGATAGTTTATTTTCAAAAAAAAAAAATTTCTTTTCAAAAATACTATTTTTCTTAATTAAGTGTTAACTTTTCGTGAGTTTAGTGTCTTATTCTAAGTTTGGTGTTAATTGCATGTTTTATATGTTCTTTGAAAATTTCGTGTTAGTGTTCTTGGTTCTTCCTTGATCTTTAAGTTGTTCTTGATAATTGGTTATACCCTTTGGAACCTTTTTCAAAAATAATTTTTCTTGGATTGAATCTCGTGCCAAACTTTAAGTTTGGTGTTTTCTTGTTAATCTTTTTTATAATTTTCGAAAATTTTCTTAAAGTTTTCTAAAAATTTTAAGTTTGGTGTTCTTTCTTTTGTTCTTGGTGTTCTTGTGAATCTTCAAGGTGTTCTTGAGTTTTTCTTGTGTCTTGATCTTAAAATTTTTAAGTTTGGTGTTCCTTGGTGTTTTCCCTCCAAAAAAAAAATTTCGAAAATAAGGAGCATTAGATCTAAAAATTTTAAGTCTTGTGTCTTTTGCGTGTTTTTCTCTTTCATCACAAAATTCAAAATTCAAAAATTTTATATTTTCCAACTACTTTTTCGAACTTTTTTTTTTATTTTTTTTAAATTTTAATTTCATTTTTTTTCGAAAAAAAATTTTCCAAAAAAAAAAATATTTTTAACTTCTTTTTATTTATTCCATTTTTATTTATTCCATTACTATAAAATAAATAATTCTCAACATATAAATTCTCAACTTGTATTCCATCATGGAAGCAAGTAGGAATGAACAGTCCAAGAGGACTCTGGGGTCATATGCTAACCCCACTACTGCTTCATATGGGAGTAGTATCTGTATACCCTCCATTGGAGTTAGTAGCTTTGAGCTGAATCCTCAGCTCATTATCATGGTGCAGCAAAACTGCCAGTACTCTGGTCTTCCACATGAAGAACCTACAAAATTTCTGGCACAATTTCTGCAAATTGCTGATACAGTACATGATAAGGAAGTGGATCAGGATGTCTACAGATTACTACTATTTCCATTTGTTGTAAAAGATCAAGCTAAGAGGTGGTTAAATAACCAGCCTAAGAACAGCATAAAAACATGGAAACAGCTGTCAGAAAAATTCCTGAATCACTATTTCCCTCCAAAACGGATGACACAGCTAAGGCTAAGCATCCAAGGCTTCAAACAAGGAGATAATGAATCCCTTTATGATGCTTGGGAGAGATACAGAGAGATGCTAAGAAAATGCCCCTCTGAAATGTTTTCAGAATGGGTGCAATTAGACATCTTCTACTATGGGCTTACAGAAAAAGCTCAGATTTCTCTAGACCACTCAGCTGGTGGATCTATACATATGAGAAAAACAATTGAAGAAGCTCAAGAGCTCATTGATACAGTTGCCAGAAATCAGCATCTGTACCTAAGCAGTGAATCTTCCATGAAAGAAGAAGCTAAAACAGTAACTGCAGAACTCAGTCCGGTGGATCAGGCTAATGAATTTAATCAGCAATTAGACTTTCTAACTCAGCAGCTAGCCGAATTCAAGGAAATATTACAGGAAACAAGAATGGCTAACAGAAACATGGAAGTGCAATTAAAACAGACAGAAAAGCAACTGTCAAAACAAATAGCAGATGAATGCCAAGCAGTTCAATTAAGAAGTGGGAAAACATTAAATACCTCACTTCAAAGCAGCAAGAAGACAGGAAATGAACAAATAGCTACTCAAAATCCCTCTGAGGACAAGCAGAGCCCAGAAAGGGATAAAGCTGGCGCTGAACGCCCAAACCATGCTCATTCCTGGCGTTCAACGCCAGAAACAGGCATGGATCTGGCTTTGAACGCCCAAAAGGAACATGGTTCTGGCGTTCAAACGCCAGTGAGAAGCAAGGAGGTGGCGTTTAACGCCACCCCAGCTTCCACCCCTGGTATTCAAACGCCAGTGGGCGATCAGTCACATACAAGTGCTGATAACAATCCTTCTAAAAAGGCTTCCCAACCCACTTCTGTAGGTAATAAACCTGCAGCAACTAAGGTTGAGGAATACAAAGCCAAAATGCCTTATCCTCAAAAACTCCGCCAAGCAGAACAGGATAAGCAATTTGCCCGCTTTGCAGACTATCTCAGGACTCTTGAAATAAAGATTCCGTTTGCAGAAGCACTTGAGCAAATACCTTCTTATGCTAAGTTCATGAAAGAAATCTTAAGTCATAAGAAGGATTGGAGGGAAATTGAAAAAGTTTACCTCACTGAAGAATGCAGTGCAGTCATTCTGAAAAGCTTACCTGAGAAGCTTAAAGATCCTGGGAGCTTTATGATACCATGCACATTAGAAGGTGTTTGTACCAAGCAAGCTTTATGCGATCTTGGGGCAAGTATCAACCTAATACCTGCATCTACTATCAGAAAGCTTGGTTTGACTGAAGAAATCAAACCAACCAGGATATGTCTTCAACTTGCTGATGGCTCCATTAAATACCCATCAGGCGTGATTGAAGACATGATTGTCAAGGTTGGGCCATTTGCCTTTCCTACTGACTTTGTGGTGCTGGAAATGGAGGAGCACAAGAGTGCAACTCTCATTCTAGGAAGACCTTTCCTAGCAACTGGCCGAACCCTCATTGATGTCCAGAAAGGGGAAGTGACCTTGAGAGTCAATGAGGAGGAGTTCAAGTTGAATGTTGTTAAAGCCATGCAACATCCAGACACCCCAAATGACTGCATGAGTGTTGATATTATTGACTCTCTGGTAAGAGAGGTCAATATGGCTGAGAGTCTCGAATCAGAGCTGGAGGACATCTTTAAAGATGTTCAGCCTGATTTGGAGGAATCAGAGAAGATAATAGAACCTCTGAAAATCCCTCAAGAAGAGGAGAAACCTCCAAAACCCGAGCTCAAACCATTGCCACCATCCCTGAAATATGCATTTCTGGGAGAAGGTGAAACCTTTCCTGTAATTATAAGCTCTACCTTAGAGCCACAGGAAGAGGAAGCACTAATTCAAGTGCTAAGGACGCACAAGACAGCTCTTGGGTGGTCCATTAGTGATCTTAAGGGCATTAGCCCAGCCAGATGCATGCACAAAATCTTGTTGGAGGATGACGCCAAGCCAGTGGTCCAACCACAAAGGCGGCTGAACCCAGCTATGAAAGAAGTGGTGCAAAAAGAGGTCACTAAATTACTAGAGGCCGGGATTATTTATCCTATTTCTGACAGCCCCTGGGTGAGCCCTGTCCAAGTCGTCCCTAAGAAGGGTGGCATGACAGTGGTTCATAATGAAAAAAATGAACTGGTTCCTACAAGGACAGTTACAGGGTGGCGTATGTGCATTGATTACAAAAGACTCAATACAGCCACCAGAAAGGATCATTTTCCTTTACCATTCATAGACCAGATGCTAGAAAGACTAGCAGGTCATGAATACTACTGCTTCCTGGATGGATATTCAGGTTATAATCAAATTGCAGTAGATCCCCAGGATCAGGAGAAAACGGCATTCACATGCCCATCTGGAGTATTTGCATACAGAAGGATGCCATTTGGCCTGTGCAATGCACCTGCAACCTTTCAGAGGTGCATGCTCTCAATTTTCTCTGATATGGTGGAAAAATTTCTGGAAGTCTTCATGGATGACTTTTCAGTATTTGGAGACTCATTCAGCTCCTGCCTTAACCATTTAGCACTTGTTCTGAAAAGATGCCAAGAGACTAACCTGGTTTTAAACTGGGAAAAATGTCACTTTATGGTGACTGAAGGAATTGTCCTTGGGCACAAAATTTCGAACAAGGGAATAGAGGTGGACCAAGCTAAGGTAGAAGTAATTGAAAAATTACCACCACCTGCTAATGTTAAGGCAATCAGAAGCTTTCTGGGGCATGCAGGATTCTATAGGAGGTTTATAAAGGATTTTTCAAAAATCGCCAAACCTCTGAGAAACCTGCTAGCTGCAGACACGCCATTTATCTTTGATAAAGAGTGTCTGCAGGCATTTGAGACTCTAAAAGCTAAATTGGTTACAGCACCAATCATCTCTGCACCAGACTGGACATTACCATTTGAACTGATGTGTGATGCCAGTGACCATGCCATTGGTGCAGTGTTGGGACAAAGGCATGACAAGCTTCTGCATGTCATTTACTATGCCAGCCGTGTGCTAAATGATGCACAGAAGAATTACACAACCACAGAAAAAGAGCTACTTGCAGTGGTTTACGCCATTGACAAATTCAGATCCTACTTAGTAGGATCAAAAGTGATTGTGTACACTGATCATGCTGCTCTTAAATATCTACTCACAAAGCAGGATTCAAAACCCAGACTCATCAGATGGGTGTTGCTTCTGCAAGAGTTTGATATAGAAATAAGAGACAGAAAAGGGACAGAGAATCAAGTAGCAGATCACCTGTCCCGAATAGAACCAGTGGAAGGGGCGTCCCTCCCTCTCACTGAAATTTCTGAAACCTTTCCGGATGAGCAACTACTAGCCATCCAGGAAGTGCCATGGTTTGCAGACATTGCAAACTACAAGGCAGTAAGATTCATACCCAAAGAGTACAGTAAGATGCAATCAAAGAAATTAATCACAGATGCAAAGTACTATCTTTGGGATGAACCATATCTCTTTAAGAGATGTGCAGACGGAGTAATCCGTAGATGTGTGCCTAAAGAAGAAGCACAGAAGATCCTTTGGCATTGCCATGGATCACAGTATGGAGGACATTTTAGAAGTGAACGAACAGCCACAAGAGTCCTCCAAAGTGGCTTCTACTGGCCTACTCTCTATAAAGACTCCCGAGCATTTGTGCTTAACTGTGATAGTTGCCAAAGATCAGGCAACCTGCCTCACAGTTATGCCATGCCTCAACAAGGAATCTTGGAGATTGAGTTGTTTGATGTATGGGGCATTGACTTCATGGGACCTTTTCCACCATCATACTCAAACACCTATATTCTGGTGGCAGTGGATTATGTATCCAAATGGGTGGAGGCTATTGCAACACCCACTAATGACACTAAAACAGTGTTAAAATTCCTCCAGAAACATATCTTCAGCAGATTTGGTATCCCTAGAGTGTTAATCAGTGATGGGGGCACTCATTTCTGTAATAAACAGCTCTACTCTGCTCTAGTACGTTATGGAGTCAACCACAGGGTGGCTACTCCATATCACCCACAAACTAATGGGCAGGCTGAAGTCTCAAATAGAGAACTTAAAAGAATCCTGGAACGGACTGTAATTAACCGTAGAAAGGATTGGACAAGAAGCTTGGATGATGCTCTATGGGCATACAGAACAGCATTTAAGACCCCTATAGGGACCTCTCCGTACCAGCTGGTGTATGGAAAGGCATGTCACTTGCCAGTGGAACTGGAACACAAGGCCTATTGGGCAACCAGATTCCTGAACCTTGATGCCAAGTTAGCTGGAGAAAAACGATTACTCCAGTTAAATGAGCTAGAGGAATTTAGACTCAATGCTTTCGAAAATGCAAAAATTTACAAAGAGAAAGCAAAAAGATGGCATGATAAGAAATTGTCATCCAGAGTCTTTGAGCCAGGACAGAAAGTTCTGCTATTTAATTCAAGGCTCAAATTATTCCCTGGGAAATTAAAATCCCGGTGGAGAGGTCCATATGTAATCACAAGTGTATCACCATATGGATACATAGAACTTCAGGATAGTGACTCTAACAAAAAGTTCATTGTTAATGGACAAAGAGTTAAACACTATCTTGAAGGCAACTTCGAGCAAGAATGCTCAAAACTGAGACTTAATTGAAGATCAGTGATAGTCCAGCTAATGACATTAAAGAAGCGCTTGCTGGGAGGCAACCCAGCCATGTACAAAGTTTAATTACTAATTAAATAAATTTTCTTTCTTTACAGGTTTAGGTCTAAGTATCTTCAAAGGTGAAATAGCAAATTTACTGAAGTCCCAAGAGTTACAGAGAAATTTGGAAGCTCACTGGCATGAAAAAGCCAGTAAAAAACACTTTGGGCGTTAAACGCCCAAAAGAAGCACCCACTGGGCGTTTAACGCCAGTAAGGGTAGCCTTCTGGGCGTTAAACGCCAGAAAGGAGCATCTTCTGGGCGTTAAACGCCAGAAAGGAGCATCTTCTGGGCGTTAAACGCCAGAAAGATGCACCTTCTGGGCGTTTAACGCCAATCTGCTAGCATTCTGGGCGTTTAGAAAAACGTCCAGTAAAGAAGGACTTCCTGGCGTTCAACGCCAGAAAGAAGCATCACATGGGCGTTGAACGCCTAGGAGAAGCAACATGTGGGCGTTAAACGCCCAAACCATGCACCATGTGGGCGTTTAACGCCAGGATGGTGGGAGGAGGTACAATTTCGTTTTTCTTTGCAATTTTTCAAAATTTTTATGTTTCAATTCATGATTTCTTGCATAAACATATTTTAAATTATCACTTTCAATTCCAAAAGTTTTTATCCTAATTTCTAAAATCCCTTTTTCAAAAATATTAAATATATCTTAATTCATAAAGCCAAATGGCTTTCCAATTCAAGCCATCATCTTTTCAAATTTGTTTCCAACACATCAATAATTCCTTTTAAGAAAATCCTCTTCAAAATTAAATTTCAAAATTATCTTTTAAATTATGATTCATATCTTTTCCTTTTTAAAATTATATCTTTTTAAAATTATATCTTTTTCTGATCATAATTTTTAAAATCATATCTTTTATCTTATCTCTATCTTTTTTTCGAAAATTTCCCACCCCCCATCCCTTTATATTATATTCGGCCTCCTCTTCATCATCTTCATCCAACACTTGCTCTCCTTCTATCCCTCTTCTTTCTTCTCCTTTGCTTGAGGACAAGCAAAACTCTAAGTTTGGTGTGCTTATCCGTGATCACAAAAATATACTCACTTAAGATCATGGCCCCTAAAGGAAAGCAAACTACCCCAAGAGGGAAGAAAGAAAGCGCTCCAAAGCCACTTTGGAATCAAGGGAAGTTCTTAACTAAAGAACATTCAGACCATTACTACAAGATAATGAGTCACAGATCAGTGATCCCGGAAGTCAGATTTGATCTGAAAGAAGATGAATATCCGGAGATCCAAGAGCAAATTCGAAACAGGAATTGGGAAATTCTGGCCAATCCTGAAACGAAAGTGGGGAAAAATATGGTTCAGGAATTCTATGCTAATCTATGGCAGACAGAAAGGCAAAGAATCATTGGAGCTGCTCTCTTTGACCATAAGACCTTAGTCAGAGGAAAGATCATTCATACCAATTCTGACAAGATCAGGGAGATATTCAAGATTCCTCAACTGAAAGATGACCCAGACTCCTTTAATAGGAGAATGATGAGGGTCAATAAAGGGTTGTACAAGGTTTTGGAGGATATATGCATCCCTGGAGCCAAGTGGACTACCAGTACAACTGGCATCCCAGTTCAACTCAAAAGAGAAGATCTAAAACCAGTAGCCAGAGGCTGGCTGGATTTTATTAGTCGTTCCATATTGCCCACCAGCAACCATTCTGAAGTTACCATCAAAAGAGCTATCATGATTCACTGCATCATGTTGGGAAAAGAAGTGGAAGTCCATCAGCTGATCTCCTGTGAGCTATATAAAATAGCAAACAGGAATTCTAAGGACGCTAAATTGGCTTATCCAAGCCTAGTTTCTATGCTTTGCAAAGATGCTGGAGTAAAAATGGGAATAACTGAATATATCCTAATTGAAAAGCCCATTACAGGAACATCAATGGTCAGGCAACAGCAACAAGAGGATTCTGCCAGAAGGAGAGCACAAGAAGCCCTCCCAGAACTGCCCCAATTCGAATATTGGGAACAGCTTGAGGCTTCTATTTCCAGATTGTAAGAAGCTATGGATCAAATAAAGGAAGAACAGAATAATCAAGGTAGCATGATTTGCAAACTGCTCAAGGAACAGGAGGAGCAAGGGCGTGATCTAAGGGAGCTGAAGCGCCAAAAATTAATCCTTGAACCACACCCCAAAGAATTAGAGGAGCATCCACTCCTCAAAACAACAGGTTGCTGAGTTCCAATTTTTCTGTTTTAACTTAGTGATAATTATTCCTTTTAGAAATTGACCTTAGAAGATATTTAGTAGTAATTAGGATGTCTATTTTGATGTTATTTCCAATTAAGCTATAATTTAATTTTCTCATCATCATCAGGCATGAATAAAGTAGTAGATTTTTTTTAGAATTAAGAAGTAATCTATATTTTTCGAGTTCTTAATAATAAATTTATAATTAATTATATGTGGTGGCAATACTTTTTGTTCTCTGAATGAATGCTTGAACAGTGCATAATATGTACTTTGAATTTGATGAATATTGACCCCTGAAAGGATGAGGAACACGAAAAATATTGTTGATGATCTGAAAGATCATGAAATTGATTCTTGAAGCAAGAAAAAGCAGTCAAAAAAAAAAAAACACAATATTCACAAGCCATGGGCACTAGTCAAGAATAAAAAGGATCCAAGGCTTTGAGCATCAATGGATAGGAGGGCCCAAGGAAATAAAAATCCAGGCCTAAGCGGCTAAACCAAGCTGTCTCTAACCATGTGCTTGTGTCATGAAGGTCCAAGTGAAAAGCTTGAGACTGAGTGATTAAAGTCATGATCCAAAGCAAAAGAGTGTGCTTAAGAGCTCTGGACACCACTGACTGGGGACTCTAGCAAAGCTGAGTCACAATCTGAAAAGGTTCACCCAGTTATGTGTCTGTGGCATTTATGTATCCGGTGGTAATACTGGAAGACAAAGTGCTTAGGGCCACAGCCAAGACTCATAAAATAACTGTGTTCAAGAATCAACATACTACACTAGGAGAGTCAATAATACTATCTGAATTCTGAGTTCCTAAGGATGCCAATCATTCTGAAAATTTAAAGATACAGGGAGATGCCAAAACTGTTCAGAGACAAAAAGCTACAAGCCCCGCTCATCTAATAAGAATTTGAGCTTCATTTAAAACTTGAGAATATTATTACTTCTTTATTTCTGTTAAAACCTATTTTATTCATCTAGTTGCTTGAGGACAAGCAACAGTTTAAGTTTAGTGTTGTGATGAGCGGATATTTTATACGCTTTTTGGGGGTAATTTCATGTAGATTTTAGCATGTTTCAGTTAGTTTTTAGTAAAATAATATTAGTTTTTAGGCAAAAAATCATATTTCTGGACTTTACTATGAGTTTGTGTGTTTTTCTGTGATTTCAGGTATTTTCTGGCTGAAATTGAGGGAGCTGAGCAAAAATCTGACTTAGGCTGAAAAAAGGACTGCTGATGCTGTTGGATCCTGACCTCCCTGTACTCGAAATGGATTTTCTGGAGCTACAGAAGTCCAATTGGCGCGCTCTCAACGGCATTGGAAAGTAGACATCCAGGGCTTTCCAGCAATATATAATAGTCCATACTTTGCGCAAGGATAGACGACGTAACTTGGCGTTAAACGCCAAGTTCATGCTGCTGTCTGGAGTTAAACGCCAGAAAAACGTCATTATCCGGAGTTGAACGCCCAAAACACGTCATAACCTGAAGTTTGACGCCAAGAAAGGCCTCTACACGTGGAAAGCTTTAGTCTCAGCCCCAGCACACACCAAGTGGGCCCCAGAAGTGGATTTCTGCACCAATTATCTTAGTTTATTCATTTTCTGTAAACCTAGGTTACTAGTTTACTATTTAAACAACTTTTACAGACAATTCTTGTAACTCATGACATTTTCAGATCTGAATTACATACTTTGTGACGGCATGAGTCTCTAAACTCCATTGTTGGGGGTGAGGAGCTCTGCAGCGTCTCGATGATTTAATACAATTCCTTTGTTTTCCATTCAAACACGCTTGTTCTTATCTAAGATGTTTATTCGCGCTTAATTGTGAAGAAGGTGATGATCCGTGACACTCATCACCTTCCTCAATCCATGAACGTGTGCCTGACAACCACCTCCGTTCTACATCAGACTGAATGAATGTCTCTTAGATTCCCCAACAGAATCTTCGTGGTATAGGCCGGATTGATGGCGGCATTCATGAGAATCCAGAAAGTCTAAACCTTGTCTGTGGTATTCCGAGTAGGATTCCAGGAGTGAATGACTGTGACGTGCTTCAAACTCCTGAGGGCTGGGCGTTAGTGACAGACGCAAAAGAATCAATGGATTCTATTCCAACCTGATTGAGAACCGACAGATGATTAGCCGTGCTGTGACAGAGCATAGGAACGTTTTCACCGAGAGGATGGGAAGTAGCCACTGATAATGGTGACACCCTACATAGAGCTTGCCATGGAAGGAACCTGCGTGTGAGAAGAGGATTTCAAGGAAGAGTTGAAGTCAGAGGACAAAGCATCTCCAAAACTCCAACATATTCCCCAGTACTGCAAAACAAAGTAACATTGTTCCCTCTTTTATTTTTATAATCAAACCTAGTAATTTCACTTTTAATCCAAATAACCTTGTTGACATCCTAACTAAGACTAATAAAATAAATATTGATTGCTTCAAACCAATAATCTCCGTGGGATCGACCCTTACTCACGTAAGGTATTACTTGGACGACCCAGTGCACTTGCTGGTTAGTTGAACGAAGTTGTGAAAAGAAAGTAATCAGTTAGTTAAATTAGTTCTTTTGGCACATGCCAAGGAGCCACTAATTAAGGATCACAATTTCGTCCACCAAGCACTAAGGTTTATCGGCGTAATTTAAACAACTGCTGGTAGATGCTTTGGTTCTCTTTGGAGCAGGAACCGATTGGGATCGGGTCAAATTCCATCGATTCACTTTTTACAGAGCGCGATAGAGCAACGGTGGTGACAGAGCAGAGACGAAAACAGAGCGCGAAGACCTTGAGTCTGAAACGCTCGCGAGAGAAGCGATATACCGGAGAGATAGAGAGAGGACGACGACGAGACCAGCCGTGAGAGAGGTGAGACTCATTGAGCTTGAGGGTGAGAGTGGCGAGAGAAGAGCGAAGAAACTCAAAGGAAGGTTGGAGGAGGCAGCAAGGATTAAGGGTGCATTGCTTGTACCTGGCGCCTAACTTGATGGAGATGGCGCCTAACTTGATCCTGGCCAAGTTAGGCGCCAGCTTGGTAGTGCTCATTTGGAGGCTTTTCTCTTGTCCTGGCGCCTAACTTGGGAAAAGCCAAGTTAGGCGCCACCCATGCAGCGCACAACTTATAGTAAAGTCTTTCTTTGGCGCCTAACTTGGGAAGCCAACAAGGCCAAATTGCTGTAAAAGAAGTGTACACTATTATACATTTTGAAAAGTTTTGGAAGTTAGCTTTCCAATGCCACTGAAAAAAAATCAATTGGATCTCTGTAGCTCAAGTTATTTCTAATGAAGTGCAGGGAGGTCAGAGTTGACAACATCATTTACTTTCTTCTCTTTTTCTACATAAACTCCATCAAATCCAACTGAATGCTATCTGAAATAAACAGAATTGCACATAACTCAAAGTAGCATCCATAGTGACTAAAAGATATTTAAATCTTGATTAAACTCAACAATTTGAATGCAAATTCACTAGGAAAAGAGAGAAACGATGCTCACGCATCACAACACCAAACTTGAATTGTTGCTTGTCCTCAAGCAACCAAAACTAATGTAGGCTTAGGATGTGAATTTGCATGAGAAGTGAGTGTTCAATTAAGCTCATGTCTCTTCTTAAAGTGGGGTTTATATACTACAGTCTTGAATAGTTTTGGCATCTCACTATCCTTTCAATAAGAGGAATGTCACTGTCTTTTGGAATTGGAATCCGGATAATATTATGAATTCTTTGTCCTTATACTTTGGTTTAATCCTTGAACACAACAAATTTTCTTTAATTCTCTTTTTTTTGGTGCTTTGCACCTTGAGCCTAGTCGTGACTTTAAATGTTTTGTCTCAAGCTTCACTTGACACAAAAACACCATGAGCACTTAACTGGGGAACTCTCTTTAGGTTCTGATTTTTCTTTCAGTTACTCCCAAATAGTGGTGCTCAAAGCCTTTGGCATACTCTGTTAAATGCACTTGATCTCGACTCTTAGTGCTCTGTCGCAAGGATTACTTGACACATTTACACCACAAGCATATGACTAGGAAAACAACTCTTTGAGCCTTTAATCATGTCTGACCTCCCTAGTCATTGATGCTCAGAACCTTGGACCTTGCTTTTATTTTTTTCTTTTGCTGTTTCTTTAAATTCTTACTCCTCATACATCAACATCTTTTGATTCAAACTCAAATATGCACTGTTGATGTCATGCATTCAGAATCACAGATAATACCACCACATTTAAGTAAATAAGACTACTCTTTGATATAAACTCTATTTCTCATGCAATACATAACTTCTTTTTCTTTTTCTTTTGAATTCAAGCTCAGTGAGCAATACATGAGACAACTTTTTAGAACTAAAAGAAATTAACAGAATTAAAATAGCAAATCAAACTAGAACCTAGGAATTGAGATAACAATAGATCATGTGAAAACTAAGACAAAACAGCAGAAAATAGGAACATAACATAGTAATGGAAGAATAAAATAGGAAGTGAAAAAGGAACTAAGCCACCTCAGTCTCCATGGTGGGGATCTCTCTCCTCTGGCTGTGATCCATATGGTCCTCTCAGGAGGCTATAATCCTGTCTCAGCTGGGAAATCTTCTAGCGCTGAGAGTCCTAAGCTGCCCTCATCTGATCAAGGGTGGTGGTGAGATACTCCCAACGATTGTCTTGTGTTTCCCTCATTTGCTCAATAGATGCAGTGTACTACTGCCAGCGGCTATCCTGCGTAGCCTCATCTGCTCAATAGAGGAAATGAGCTGCTTCCAGTACTCCTGAGGTGGGAAGTAGTGTCCTTGAGGTAATAGGGACTGGTTCTGTTGAGCTTTCTCCTCAACTTACTCTTCTCTGGGGACCGTGTGCTATTTCTTATGAGTCTCCATGGTCTTCTTGGTAATTGGTCTCTCAACAGAAATGGGAAAGTCATTATCCACCTTTATCCTGCTGCTTCACACAGGCGGTAAATCAGATGTGGAAAACCAAGCCTGGCCTTCTTGAGAGGATTGGAGGCAATGTTATTTATCTGCTATAGAATAATGTCCTCTACCTCCACCACTTTTCCCTTTATGATATAGTAAATCATGAAAGCCCGATCCACAGTGCATTCGGACTGGTTGCTAGTTGGCATGATAGATCGGATGAAGTCTAACTATCCCTTAGCTATAGGAAGAAGATCATTGCTCTTTAGTTGGTTCGGCTTCCCCTCTGCACCTATTCTCCACTTAGAACCCGAAATGCATATTTCTTCAATGTCTTGGTCCAGTTCTTGGTCCCTATGCATCCTCTCACTATAACAGACAGACAATTGAGCTGGATGCAGCAGATGGAGGGCCTGTCGGATGTTTCTTGGACTGAAATCAATGACCTTTCCTCTTACATAGCTCTGATAATTTTTTTCATTGACCCCCTCAACATCCTTATAAGTGATCCAGAGATTTCCATAAAATTCTTGGACCATTAGTTGTCCAACCTCAGTGTGCGGGTTGTACAAAAATTGCCACCTTCTCCTCTGAATCTGAAATTAGATTTCCGGATATTCATCCGGTTGTAGTGCAAATGGCACTTCCAGAGTCACAGCCATCTTGTAGGTATGATCATAAAAGTGTTCCTATGGAGCTTGGAGCAGAACCTGTGTGCATCATGAGAATTGGTGGCTGGCTCTTTGCCTTTCCTCTTCCTTGAGGATGCAATAGTTTTTGGTTCCATGACAATAAATAGAAAAAGAACAAGTGAAGAAACAACACCAAACTTAAAACTTTTGCTCATCCTCGAGCAAATTAGAAAATTACAAAGAGGAAGACAAAGAGGGGAGGAAGAATGAGTTAAATAAAAATTAAATTTGAAAATTTATTTTTCTATTTTTTTAATCAAATTGGATTACATGGAATAAATAAATAAAAGAAAGAAAGAGGGGGGCATACAGAGGTTTGGGAGTTTAGAAGGAATGGTGGAAAGGGTGTAGTTGTTGTATGGGTAGGAAGCTTTGAGTTGGTGGTTGTGTGTGGCTCAAAGAAAGGGTTGGAGGGTTGGTGTGTGTAGAGAGGGGATGGGTATATATAGGCAGGGGTTAAGATGAATTCGTGTATAGAAGAGGGTTAGGGATATATGTGTGTTGTTGTTGTGGGTAGAGGAGTAATGGTTGTGGCTTTATATAGGAAGGGGGTGGGGGAAAGGTTATGTCACGGGCGTGTATTGGGAAGGGATGAGGGTAGGTTCAGTGGGGAGGTGTAAAGCAAACAAGGATCAGGAAGGGGGTTCAGGGTTCACAGTTATGTATGGGGGAAAGGGCTGGGTTCACGAGATTGAGGTCAAGGGTTGGGGAAGGCTTGGAAAAAGGGGAAAGTAGAATCAGGAGGGGGTGGGATATGGCTCAGAAATAGACAAGATGTGGTTTTTAAATAGGCCAAATCAAGGAGCTGGAATTTAACTTAATGGGAGCAGCACCTAATGGTGCATGAATCCCCACATTTTTGTACAGCTATACCAGCAAGTGCACTGGGTTGTCCAAGTAATACTTGAGCGAGTCGGGTCGATCCCACAAGAATTGTGGTTCAAAGCAAGCTGTGGTTATCTTGCAGGTCTTAGTTAGGCAGATCAAAAGGTTAATAGATAAATATTTGTGAGATTATTGGAATCAATAATAGGGATATATTGAAGGATTGGAGTTGCTTTACCCTTCTGAATTAACTCTTGTATTACTGTCTTCTTTGCTTGTGAGTGATTTCTTCAATGGCAGGTTGTATGTGATCAACGCCATGGACCGTGGTAATTGATTTTCTCTGCGACAGATTAAACGCCATTGGCCATGGTCATCCAATCTGACGAAGGGTAAAGCTCTAGCAAATCATTCTTCTAGCGATCCTACTCAAAACGGCACAGACAAAGTCGAATCTTCTAGATCAGGGAGTGCTACTTCTTTGGATTCTAGCCTATACCACGGAGATCCTAATTTCCCCAAAAATTGGCTGAACTGATCTTTTGAGGAGTCCCCAACAAAGTCGTGGATTAGCCGTCTGAGAGAGTATAAAGATAGCTGTTGGCTCGTGCTTTCCATTCACGTATTTACACAAACCCAAGTAGACGCGGGTGTTTGTTAGGAACATTCATCTTTGTATGATGAACAGAGCTGATTGTCACTGATCATCCTATTCATCATGTTGAAGAGTGGATATACATCTTAGAAGTAAATCAAACACGGATCAAAGAAGAAATAATAATACTTTTATTAATTCATAAGACTCAGCAGGGCTCCTCCCCTCAACCTAGGAGGTTTAGAAACTCATACTGAAAGGAAAATACAATGTAAAAGTCAAATATGTTGTGTAGAGTCTGGATGTTTATGTAAAATAACTCTTAAATACTAAACTAACGACTAGTAAGGGTAAAACAGTCTTTTTGGTGCTAAATTCCAATTCTGGGGCCCACTTGGTAAGTGTTTGGGCTGAGCTTTGAAGAGATCTATGTACTATGAGTTCTCTAGGGCGTGAAATGCTGGCTAGGGGGTCCTTTCTGGGCGTTTGGACACTGGGCTCTGCTTCTTGGGCACTAGACGCCAGTAAGGGGGCAGGAGGCTGGCATTTGACGCTATTTTTGGTCCTTCTAATTCAAAGCAAAGTATAGACTATTATATATTTCTGGAAAGCTCTGAAAATCAGCTTTCTATAGCTGTTGAGAACGCTCCATTTGGATTTTTGTAGCTCCAGAAAAGCTCTTTTGAGTACAAGAAAGTCAGATCCGGACAGCATCTGCAGTGCTTTCTCTGTCTCTGAATCAAATTTCTGCTCCAGCTCCTCAAATTCTACCAGGAAATACCTGAAATGGTACAAAACCATACAAACTCAAAGTAGAATCCAAAAATATGAATTTAACATTAAAACCTGTAAAAACTTAATAAAAACTAAATAAAACATATTAGAAACTAGATGAAAACAATACCAAAAAGCGTATAAAATATCCGTTCATCACAACACAAAACTTATACTGTTGCTTGTCCCCAAGAAACTAAGAATAAAATAGGATGAAAAGAAGAGTAGGATGCAATAAATTTATGAGTTTCCATTGAGGCTCGATCAATTAGATGAGCAGGACTTAGTAGCTTTTTATTTTCGAATAGCCTTGGCATCTCACCATCCATTGAAAATCAGAATGGCTGGCATCTTTAGGAACTTAGAGTCCAGATGATATTATTGATTCTCCTTGTTCAACTCTTTTTTATTCTTGAACACAACTTTTTAGAGTCTTGGACGTGGCCCTAAGCATTTTGTTTTCCAGTATTACCACCGAGATACATAAATGCCACAAACAGTTTACCTGGGCGAACCCTTTCGGATTGTGATTCAGCTTTGCTAGAATCCCCAGATAGAGGTGTCCAGAGTTCTTAAGCACACTCTTTTTGCTTTGGATCATGACTTTAACCGCTCAGTCTCAAGCTTTTTATTTGACACCACGCCACAGGCACATGGTTAGGGACAGCTTAGTTGAGCCGCTTAGGCCAAGATTTTGTTTCCTTTAGGCCCTCTTAACTACTGATGCTTTTTCTTTTTGCTACTTTTTCTTGCCTCAAGAATCAAATTTTGGATTTTTCAGATTATCAATGATATTTTTCCTTTTTCTTCATTCTTTCAAGAGCCAGCATTCTAAAATTCAACTTCAAACATGCACTGTTTATTCATTCATTCAAACAACTAAAGCAATGACACCACATTAAAATAATCAACTATTCTTTATTGAAAAATTTGAAAATCTATGCATCTTTAATTCTTCTAAAACAAATCTATTATTTTATTCATGTTTATTGATGATAAGAGGAACAATTTATAGCTAATTGGGAAATAAAAATAAAATTAATTAATTACTACTAATGCTTATTTTAATTCTAAAAATTAAAAGTCATAAAATAAAAATAAAAAAAGACTTGCAACTCTAAATTAGGATTTAAATACGTGAATAGGAATAGGAATAGTCACAGGGTTGAAACTAAACAACCGTCTGCTTAAGGGACTCTGGGCTCTTCAGGTTGAGGGACGCATGGCTCTTCAACTTGAGGGGCACTGAGCTATTCAGGGGAAAGCTTCTGGCACTTCAGCTCCTCCAGCTCACGCCCTTGCTTCTCCTGCTCTTTGATTAGTTTGCAAATCATGCTAGTTTAATCTTTCTGCTCCTCTCATAGCTTATCTAAAGTTCTCTGTAAGTGTATTACAGATGCCTTTAGCTGGTCCCAATACTCCATTGGAGGGATCTCTTGGGGAGGCTCAGGTACCTTCCTTTCGAGTTGATCCTCTTCTATCTTAGAATTCTCCATCACCTGCTTGGTGATTGGATTTACCATTGGAATAAAGTTATCCGATGGGATCATAACCCTAGCCTCTTATCATAGGTGAAAGATGAGATTTAGATAGGCCAGCATGGCATTAGCAGACACCCTGTTTGCCAGCTTGTAAATCTCACGAGGGATTATTTGGTGGAATTCTACCTCATTCCCCATCATGATATAGTGATTCATCACAGCTCTTGGGATATTGACTTCAGAGTGGTTACTTGTGGGAGTATAGAATGCCCAATGAAGTCTAGCCATCCTCTAGCAACAGGCTTGAGGTTCACCCTTTTTAGCTGGCATGGCTCCCCTTTTATATTCTCAATCCATTGAGTTCCAGGCAAGCATATGTCCTCTAGGACTTGATCTAGCTTTTGGTTGGCTACAACACTTCTGTTGTATGAATCACGGTCATCCTTTTGTAGAGGTAGTTTGAAGATCTCTCTCACTTTGTCTAGATGAAAATACATGATCTTCTCCCTGACCATGGTGCAAAAAGTATAGAAGGCTGTTTCATCTTTCTTTTACTTATCTGTCATCCACATATTTGCATAAAACTCACGGATCATGTTGTATCCAACATTTAATTCGGGATTACTTAGAATCTCCCAGCTTCTCCTTCGAATCTGCTATTGGATCTCCGGATATTCTTCTTCTTCTAAATTGAATCCCGCTTCAGGTATTACTCGCCTTTTACTCATTATATTGTGATAATGTTCTTCATGTTTCTTGGTAAGGCATCAAACAGGTTTGAAAACAACTGTTGAGTTGTCTTCTTTCTTGTTTTTTAGGGCACTCTTGCCACTTTTTGGAGCCATGGGATTAAATTCTTGATGAGAGAACAGGGTTCCTGCCACACCAAACTTAAAAATTTTCTCGTCCTCGAGTAAAAAGTAAGAAAGAAAGAAGAAGAAAAGAGAATAGAAGAAGAAAAAGAGGAGAGAATTCGAATGAGAGGTGGTGAGTGAGGGAGAGAGGCACCACACATATATTTAGGGAGGGGGAGGGATTTTTGAAAATAATTATAATAGAAGGATAAATATTTTTTTTGAAAAATATAGAAAAAATAAGTTGATAAACTTGAAAGATAAGAAAAGATTTAAAAAGATAGAAAAGGCATTAAAGATAAGATAAGGAGTATGAAAAAGATTTGAAAGTTTAATAAAATATATGAACAAGATAAGAAAAGATTTTGAAAGATTTTGAAAACATGTTGTAAAAGATATGAAATTTTGAAAAGAATTTGAAAAATATTGAAAAAAATGTTTTAATTTTGAAATTAAATTGAAATTGAGGTACTTAAACAAGATTTGACTTAAAAATCAACAAATATTTGAAATTGAATTGGAAAAAGATGAGTTGAATCAAGAGAAGATTGAACATTTTGAAGTTACCTCCATGCTGCCTTGCTAGCATTTAAACGCCCAGAATACTGGCACTCTGGCGTTTAACGCCAGGGTAGTCCTCCCTCTTGGGCATTAAACGCCCAGCCAGGGCCTCCTGACTGGCGTTTAATGCCAAGCATGTACTCCTTCGTGGGCGTTAAACGCCCAGCCAGGGCCTCCTGGCTAGCGTTTAACGCCGGGCTTATGCTCCCTTGTGGGTGTTAAACGCCCAGCCAGAGCCTCCTGGCTGGCATTTAACACTAGGCTAGTGCTCCCTATTGGGCGTTAAACGCCCAGCTAGTGCTCCCTGGCTGGCATTTAACGCCAGGATTGCTGCCTCCATGGGCGTTTGAACGCCTAATTGCCTTCCCTTCTAGCGTTTAACGCCAGAAAGATCCTTACCCCAGGGTATTCTGTTTGCTGTTCTGCATCATTTTGTCTCTGTTTAAGCAGTGTTCATGATCACTAACATTAAAATTAACGTAAAACATAATAAAAAACAACTTAGAAAGCAAACTAATTAAAATAGAAGTAATTATAGAATTAATAACATATAAAAAATTATTGGGTTGCCTCCCAACAAGCGCTTCTTTAATGTCTTTAGCTGGACTTCACTATACTTAACTTAGTAACATTGTTGAGCCTCCTAGCTCTATATCTCTTTCTAGGTAATGCTTAACTCTCTGTCCATTTACAGTGAACCTTCTTTCTTTACCTTGGAGGTCTATATGCCCGTAAGGTGATACACTAGTAATCACAAACGGTCCTGTCCAACGGGATTTGAGTTTCCCAAGAAACAGTTTGAGTCTTGAGTTGAAGAGTAGGACTTTCTGTCCTGGTTCAAAGACTCTGGAAGCTAACTTCCTGTCATGCCACCGTTTTGCCTTTTCCTTATAGATCTTTGCATTCTCGAATGCATCTAAGCGGAATTCATCCAACTCATTTTGTTAGAGCAGCCATTTCTCCCCTGCTGCTTTAGCATCAAGGTTGAGGAATCTAGGAGCCCAATAGGCTTTGTGTTCTAGTTCCACTGGCAAGTGACAGGACTTTCTATATACTAACTAATATGGTAAGGTTCCAATTGGGGTTTTGAAAGCTATTCAGTTTGCCCACAAAGCATCATCAAGCTTTCTAGCCCAATCCTTTCTAGAGGCACTTACTGTCCTCTCTAGGATTTGCTTTAGTTCTCTGTTTGAGACTTCAGCTTGCCCATTCGTTTGGGGATGGTACGGTGTTGCTACTTTATGGCAAAATCCGTCACGGCTTAAGACAGAATCCAACTGTCTGTTGTAGAAATGAGTACCTCCGTCACTAATTAGTGTCCTAGGGACACCAAATCTGTTGAAAATATTCTTTTGGGAGAACTTCATTACTACTCTAGTGTCATTAGTGGGTGTTGCTATTGTTTCAACCCATTTAGACACATAATCTACTGCCATAAGGATGTAGGTGTTTGAGTATGAAGGCGGGAAGGGTCCCATGAAATCTATGTCCCATACATCAAACAACTCAATCTCTAGGATTTCTTGTTGAGGCATGCTGTGACCATAAGGTAGATTGTCAGCCCTTTGGCAACTGTCACAGTTATGGATGAACTCTCTAGAATCCTTAAAGAGAGTAGGCCAGTAAAAGCCACTTTGGACAACCTTGGTGGTTGTCCGCTCACCTCCAAAGTCTCCTCCATAGTGAGAGCTATGGCAATGCCATAGAATTCTCTGTACCTATTCTTCAGACACAACATCAGATTATTCCATCCGAGTATCTCTTAAAGAGATATGGCTCATCCATAGGTAATATTTTGCATCATGCTTGAGTTTCTGGGCTTGTTGCCTGGTAAATTCCATGGGAATAAACCTTATAGCCTTGTAATTTGCAATGTCTGCAAACCAAGGTACTATCTGGATAGCATGGAGTTGCTCATCTAGAAAGGACTCGGATATGTCAATAGAGGGAGAAGAAGTCCCTGCCACTGGCTCAATCTGAGACAAGTGATCAGCCACCTGATTTTCTATCCCTTTTCTGTCTCTAATTTCTAAATCAAACTCTTGCAGGAGTAATACCCATCTTAAAAGTCTGGGTTTAGAATCCTACTTAGTGAGTAGATACTTTAGAGCAGCATGGTCAATATAAATAATGACCTTAGATCCTACTAGGTAGGATCTAAACTTCTCAATGGCATAAACCACTGTAAGTAGCTCATTTTCTATATTAGTGTAGTTTTTCTATGCATCATTTAATATGTGACTAGCATAATAAATGACATGCAGAAGCTTGTCATGTCTCTACCCTACGACTATGCCAATTGCATGATCACTGGAATCATACATTAGCTCAAATGGCAAGTCCCAGTTGGGTGTAAAGATAATAGGAGCAGACAAGCTTGGCTTTCAGAGTTTCAAAGGCATGTAGGCATTCTTGGTCAAAGACGAATGGAACATCTGTGGCTAAGAGATTACACATGGGTTTTGCGATTTTTGAAAAATCTTTTATGAACCGTCTGTAAAATCCTGCGTGTCCTAGAAAAGTTCTGATTGCCTTGACATTAGTAGGTGGAGGCAATTTTTCAATTACTTGCACCTTAGTTTGATCCACTTCTATCCCTTTGTTTGAGATCCGATGCCTAAGAACAATGCCTTCAGTCACCATGAAGTGGCATTTCTCCCAGTTTAAAACTAGGTTTGTCTCTTGGCATCTTTTCAGAACTCGGGTCAGATGATCAAAACAAGAGTCAAATGAGTCTCCGAAAATAGAGAAGTCATCCATGAATACTTCAAGGAACTTCTCTACCATATCAGAGAAGATGGATAACATACATCTCTGAAAGGTGACAGGTGCATTGCACAGGCCAAATGGCATTTGTCTATAGGTGAACACGCCAGATGGACAAGTGAATGTTGTCTTCTCTTGATCCTGTGGATCCATTGCTATTTGATTGTATTTGGAATATCCATCTAGGAAACAATAAAAAGCATGACCTGCTAGTCTCTCTAGCATTTGGTCAATAAAGGGTAAAGGAAAGTGATCTTTCCTGGTGATATTATTGAGTCTTCTGTAATCAATGCACATACGCCACCATATAACTGTCCTTTTAGGGATCAATTCATTCTTTTCATTATGAACCACTGTCATGCCTCTCTTCTTAGGAACAACTTGGATAGGGCTCACCTATGGGCTGTCAGAAATGGGATAGATTATCTCAACCTCATAGAGCTTAGTTACTTCCTTCTGCACTACTTCCTTTATAGCTGGGTTCAATCGTCTTTGTGGTTGTATCACTAGTTTGGCATTATCCTCCAGCAGGATTTTATGCATGCATCGGGCTGGGTTAATGCCCTTAAGGTCACTTATAGTCCACCCAAGGGCGATTCTATGTGTTTTAAGCACTTGAATTAGTGCTTCTTCTTCTTGTGGCTCTAAAGCAGAGCTTATGATTACAGGATAAGTATCTTCATCTCCTAGAAATACGTATTTCAGGGAGGAAGGTAATGGCTTAAGCTCATGCTTTGGAGGCTTCTCCTTTTCCTTAGAGGTTTCCAGAGCTTCTTTATTAAAGAAGCAAGTATTAGGTTGATGCTTGCCCCAAGGTCACATAGAGCTGTCCTTGTACAAGCATCACCTAGAGTACATGGTATCATAAAGCTTCCAGGATTCTTAAGTTTCTCTGGTAAGCTGTTCTGAATGATTGCACTGCACTCTTCAGTGAGGAGGAGTGTTTCTGTCTCTCTCCAATCCTTCTTATGACTTAAGATATCCTTCATGAACTTAGTATAAGATGGTATCTGTTCAAGAGCTTCTGCAAAAGGGTTCTTGATCTCTAGTGTTATGAGATACTCCGCACAGCGGGCAAATTGTTTATCCCTTTCCTCTTGATAGAGTTTCTGAGGAAATGGCATCTTAGCCTTATAATCATCAACCTTGGTTGATGGAGGCCGAATGCCATGTGTGCTGGAATGGGGGTTAATAGCTTGCTTAGGAGGGTTGTTATCAGTGAGTGGCTGACCTCCCTTGCTTGGGCGTTTAATGCCCTTGCTGCTGCCTCCTTGGGTGTTTGAACGCCCAATCTTTGCCCTTTCCTGGCATTCAACGCCAAGAGGGATACCTTCCTGGGTGTTTAAACGCCCAGTCCCTGCCCTTTCCTGGCGTTCAATGCCAAGAGGGATACCTCTCTGGGCATTTAAACGCCCAAAGTCATCTTGTGCAGAGACTTGTTTATCCTCTTTGGGTTTCTCGTTCTTTTTGTGCTGAAGTTGGGTGCTTAAGGTTTTCCCACTCCTCAATTGAATAGTCTGGTATTCATCTGTTATTTGCTTAGATAACTGCTGCCTTGTTTGACTCAACTGGGCTTCTACATTTCTGTTAGAAGCCTGAGTTTCTCACAAAGCCTCTTGTAATTCCAGTATTTGCTGGGCAAGGGTGTGTAGTTGTTGAGTCAATGGGCTATCTTGCTCTGGAGTGTTAGGTTCAGTAGATACCACCTTAACCTCTCCTTTTATAGAAGTCTCAATAGCTGAGTACAGACGCTGCTTGTGGCAACTGTCTCAATAAGCTCTTGAGCTTCTTCAATGGTCTTTTTCATGTATATGGAACCACCAGCAGAGTGGTCCAAAGATATTTTAGCCATGTCTGAAAGTCCATAATAGAAGATGTCTAATTGTATCTGTTCCGGGGGTTACCTGAAACGAGTAGCTCGGACGTCTTGGTGAGGCCCGAGGTGGGGGTCAGGGACCCGAGCTTGATATGTGGAGTGGTTGGTGGTTGTACCTGCAATGACACTCCGATGCTTAAGTTAGCATGGGTCCAAGCAGATATTGAGTAGAATTAGAGTATGAGTTATACCTGGGTGCTCCAGTGTATTTATAGTAGTTGGCTGTGATCTTCCCTGGATAAGATATTCTTATCTTATCTTATCTTTTGGGAGTTTTATCCCTATCTTTGTGGAACCGCCTTTCTCTAGGCCTTTTCGGCCTTTTAGATTTTGGGCTGCGTTCCTTTTGATGGGCCTTTTTAGCTTTGTTGTCCGAGGTCCGACCTCAGGTGTGGGCCTTGGGACGAGGTCGGACCTTTCATGGATTTTGCCGATTTGGAGGAGCTCGGACAGGGTATGAACAGTGCCCCTGCCCGAGTTCGTCCTTTTTGAGAGGTTGAGCTCGGGCATAGTAGTTTTTCAAAATTCAAAAAATGGCCGTTTCAGCATTTATTGCATTTTACCGTTTCTTCTCGATTTTCGTTCGGGCTCTGTGAAGGCATTATTTATTTGCCCCTTCTCCCCTTTTTCTTCGTTTATTCTGTTCCCTTCCTGTTTTTCTGAGTTTCGCCATCTTCTTTTTTCGAGCGACATTTTCTTCTTTCTTTTTCGTCTTTTCCGAGTCCTTCTGCGTGTTCTTCCGGGGTTTCCTCTGCGCCGCCGTTCTGTTCTCCTTGCTTCGGAGTTCATCGTCTTCGTTTCCTTCTTCCAGGTTTGTTCCTGTTTCTTTTCTTTGTGCACGTATGCTTCTGTTTTCTGTTTTCTCTATGCCTGGTTTGCCCCGAAAAGAGGCGCCGCCATTGCTTTGTCTGTTTGTATATATTGGGGGGGGCTCTTTTCTTTTGGTATTTTGTTCTGGGTTGCTGCATTTTCATCTCAAAGATTGTTGTTTCTTGTTTTTGCTGAATGGGTTTTCGCTGCCTGCTTTTATGTAATTTTTGCTTGCTGTTGTATTCTTCTTTGTAGGCAAGAATTTTTATGTCTCGAAAGGTTCTTTAAGCGATGTCGACCAAGGTTCCGAGTGGTCTTGGTTGGGTAGATCCTGTTCCTCTAAGAGTCCCGTCTGTGGTAGATTCTGAGTATTTAGCTAGGTTTCGTAGGCAATGTAGCATATGTGAAGATAGAGAATCTGAGAGGGATTATGAGTTAGTAGCCCCGGATTCCGAGGAGAGAGTGTGCTTCCCGCCTTTAGATAGTTCCGAGAAGCTATTCTTTTATGCTTATGATTGCTTTTTCTCTAAGCTGAGTGTCCGACTTCCTTTTACCGACCTGGAGTCCGAGGTGTTATGGTCTTGTAACCTTGCCCCTACGCAGCTTCATCCGAATTCTTGGGCATTTTTAAAGCTGTTCCAACTTTTGTGTCAATTTTTGGGTGTCTCTCCCTCTATTTCTCTTTTTTCCTATTTGTTTGTGTTGACGAAGCCGGGGTCGGGCGGAGGGAAGGTGTCTTGGGTCTCTTTAAGGGCTAACCAGGGGAGGAAGTTCTGTACCCTGTATGATGAGTCTTTTCACGATTTTAAGAACTTTTATTTCAAGGTCCGGGCTGTTGGAGACGTCCGACCTTTCTTTCTAGATGAGAGTGGGGAGCCTTCTTTTCCTCTTTGTTGGCAGGAGAATATAGTGTCTGCTAAGTATACTTTTGAGAGTCTAGATGAGGTGGAGCAGGCTTTTGTGGGTGTGGTGAGCAGTTTATGGGGTCGGGCACCTCACTTGGACACGAAGAAAATGTTGGGAGATCCAAGCCTTCTCCGTTCCGAGTTAGGTAGTTCCCGACCTCTTTGAGATTTATCCTTTTTAGTATTTGGGTTTTGCTTGTTTTCGGTGGAATTTCTGTTGTGGTGATCTCTTTTTTTTTTCTTTTTTATTTCTGCAGAGATGTCTTCTCAGGCGGATTCCATGAAGTTTCTTCGTCGGACGAAGAAGTCGGTGGCTGCTCGAAATCTCGAGGCCGGGGGTGCTTCTGCCCGATCTTCTCCGCAGAAGACTACTGTGGGTGTTCAGACTCGGTCGAAGACTATTCCGACTCCCCCGTTCCGAGCTATAAGTCAGGATCCTCCGACCTCTGGGCCTGCTACCTCTTCTCCTCCTCCGTTCTCGGGTCCTCCTCCCAAGAAGCAGAAGACCTCTCAAGAGCTTGCCGGTTTCAATGATAAGGACTTTGACGCTCTTGGTTGGATTGAGCAGCATATTCTCCCTCAGACCTTTATTTCCACTGATGATGTTTCTATGGAGCATCATTTTCAGTATATGGCGCGGAGCTGTGTCCGGATGGCTAGTCTTCATGCCGCTATTGCCCGGGAGTTCAAGAAATCCCCCCTTGGGGCGACCAGCTCCCGACTTGAGAGGACTCAGTCCGAGCTTGATAGGATTAGTCAGATGAAGGCTGCCAGGATTACTGAGCTGGAGGCCTCTTTGGAGAAAGAGAAAACTAAAGCTACCGCGGCTGTGGCGGCAGCGAAGACATCTGAGGAGATGGCGAAGGCGGCTACAGAGAATTATACTCGGCTATATACCGAGCTTGTGGAGACAAAGGAGGAGTTGCAATCTGCACAGGACAAGTTTTACGAGCTGGAAGGTCATGTGGCCAAGGGTATGGATGCCATGTTTGAGAATTTGAAGGCTCAGGTCCGGGTTCTTGCTCCTGACCTGGATCTGAGCTTATTCAGTACGGACAACGTTGTTGTGGAGGGGAAGATTGTTCCTGCTCCTTCCGAGGATGAGGTTCCGATGTCCGACCCCAAAGCTCCGGTTGAGAACCCGACTTCACCTTTGGTCGGGGATAGATCTGGTCGGGATGATGTTGCCGTTGATGCAGTCCCGATATCTATGTTTCCTCCGCAGCCTGCTGTTGATGTGGAGTCTGGAAAGGACCTTGATCCTCTGTAATCTTTTTTAGTGGTTTGCCCGGCCTGTGGGTTTTTTGTTGGATGGTTTCTGTGAACGCTTTTGGACACCTTTTGCTTTATTTAGCTACTTGTGGTAACTTTATTATGCGGCGTTTTTGTTCGCGTTTTGACCTTTTGTTTCCGCTTTTGTGCTTTTTAGTTGTTTTCGGATAACAACTTTTTAGCTAGCGTTTTGACCTTTTGTTTCCGCTTTTGTGCTTTTTAGTTGTTTTCGGATAACAACTTTTTAGCTAGCGTTTTGACCTTTTGTTTCCGCTTTTGTGCTTTTTAGTTGTTTTCGGATAACAACTTTTTAGCTAGCGTTTTGACCTTTTGTTTCCGCTTTTGTGCTTTTTAGTTGTTTTCGGATAACAACTTTTTAGCTAGCGTTTTGAAACTTCCTGTTCTTTTCGCTTGTACTTTTTAGTTGCTTTTGTAAGGCAACTTTTTAGTAAGCGTTTGTCGAGACTTCCTTTGATTTCGTTCTATCGCTTGTACTTTTTAGTTGCTTTTGTAAAGCAACTTTTTAGTAAGCGTTTTTCGAAATCTTGGTTCTCGCCGTTTTAAGGCTTCTTTCTTGGGTCCGAGTTTTTCTCGGACCTCGGGTGCTTGAGTACCTCGTTTTCGTTGGGTCCGACTTTGTCGTTGGTAGGTCCTTTTAAGTTATTTTTGTAATCTCTTTTTATTTGGCTTTTTGAGCCTTTTCAGAGTTACTTTATAACTTCTCACATTAATTTGAACCTCGTCGCTTTATCTTTGCCGACCTTGTGTGGCCTTTTGGCAAATGATTTTTCGCGTTTTGCCGAGCATAAATTAATGCGCCTTGGCGGGGTACTTTTCTAGGATTTGTTTCATCATGAGGAAAAAATAGAAAATTTTGATTAGTATTAAAAGAGGGAATATTTACAGAATGTTTACCCTTGACTAGGTCGGGTGTCTTACTTAACCGGGTGTCTCATTAAAAAACCCTTGTAGGGAAAAAGAGTACACCTTGGGTTAAGTTTTTTCTAGCTGTAGTACCGTCTTAGATTACAGGCGTGCCAGGCCCTGGGCAGCTCATTGCCTTCTAGGTCGGATACTTTGTAATAGCCCGTCCCTAAGACTTCTGTTACCTTGTAGGGCCCTTTCCAATTCGCGGCTAGCTTTCCTTCTCCCGACTTTTGTGTTCCGATGTCATTTCGGATTAGAATCAGGTCGTGAATGGAGAAACTTCGCTTTATTACCTTTTGATTGTATCTGAGGGCCGTTCGCCGTTTTAAGGCTTCTTCTCGGATTCGGGCTCTTTCTCGGACCTCGGGGAGGAGGTCGAGTTCTTCCCTTTGTGCCTGTGGGTTGCCTCCTTCGTTGTAGAAGATGACTCTGGGCGACCCTTCATCTATTTCGATAGGAATCATTGCCTCCATCCCGTAAGCTAGTCGGAATGGGGATTCTCCCGTTGTAGAGTGTGGGGTTGTCCGATATGCCCATAGTACCTGGGGGAGTTCCTCGGCCCACGCCCCTTTGGCCTCTTGGAGTCTTCGTTTTAACCCGGCCAAGATGACTTTATTTGCAGCTTCTGCTTGTCCATTGGCTTGTGGGTGTTCGACTGATGTGAATTGCTGTTTGATTTTTAGTTCGGCCACCAAGTTCTGAAAACTTGTGTCCGTGAACTGTGTTCCATTGTCTGTTGTGATGGAGTAGGGGACTCCGAACCTTGTGACAATGTTTTTGTATAGGAATTTGCGGCTTTTCTGAGCCGTAATGGTGGCTAAGGGCTCGGCTTCGATCCACTTTGTAAAGTAGTCGACCCCTACTATGAGGTATTTGACTTGCCCCGGTCCTTGTGGGAACGGGCCAAGTAGGTCAAGTCCCCATTTTGCGAAGGGCCATGGTGCGGTGATGCTGATAAGGTCTTCTGGTGGTGCCTTGTGGAAATTGGTGTGTTTTTGGCAGGGGGGGCATATTTTCACGAATTCCGTTGCGTCTTTCTGCAAGGTCGGCCAGTAGAAGCCGGCTCGGACTACCTTTTTAGATAATGCCCGAGCTCCGAGATGGTTCCCACACATGCCTCCGTGGACTTCTTCGAGGACGTTCTTTGTTTCTGAGGTCGGGACGCACCGAAGGAGGGGATTTGTGAATCCTCTTCTGTATAATACACCGTGAATTAGTGTATAATTTTGGGCATCTTTCGTGAGTCTTTTAGCTCCCTTTCTTTCGGCGGGAAGAGTTCCCGACTTCAGGTAGCTGAGTATGGGGGTCATCCATCCTTGCTGTTGGTTGGATATATTCAGCGTTTCTTCCTCTCTTAGCACGGAGGGGTATTGTAAAGTTTCCTGGAGGAGACTTCTGTTGTTGCCTCCGGGCTCGGTGCTGGCGAGCTTTGAGAGGGCGTCTGCCCGGGCGTTTTGTTCCCGAGGTATGTGCTGGATTTGTATTTCTGAAAAGTGGCGTAATTGTGCCTGTGTTTGATCCAGGTATTTTTTCATAGTTGGGTCTTTGGCCTGGTAGCTTCCATTTACTTGAGATGTGACGACCTGGGAGTCGCTGAAGATCGTGATTCTCTGGGCTCCGACCTCTTCGGCTAGCTTTAGACCTGCTAGTAGGGCCTCGTATTCGGCTTGGTTGTTCGAGGCCTGGAACTCGAATTTTAGGGATAGTTCTATCCGTGTTCCTTGGTCGCTTTCGAGTATAACCCCGGCTCCGCTTCCTGTTTTGTTTGAGGACCCGTCGACATACAGATTCCACGAGAGTGGGGTTCCAGGGGTCTCAGTATATTCTGCGATGAAGTCGGCTAGGTACTGAGATTTTATGGCAGTCCGGGCTTCATAGTGGAGGTCGAACTCGGACAGTTCCACCGCCCATTGTAGTATTCGTCCTGCCAGGTCTGTTTTTTGCAGGATGTGTCTCATGGGTTGGTTTGTCCGGACTTTGATGGTGTGGGCTTGAAAGTAGGGACGGAGCCTCCGAGCTGTGAATATTAGGGCGTAGGCGAATTTTTCTATTTTTTGATAGTTTAATCGGCCCCTTGCAGTGCCTTGCTCACAAAGTATACGGGGTGTTGTCCTTGGTCATTTTCCCGTATTAATGCTGAAGCGACTGCCCGATGTCCGACCGAGAGGTATAATACGAGCTCTTCCCCTTTTAAAGGTCGGGTTAGGATTGGTGGCTGCCCGAGGAATTCCTTGAATTCTTGAAAGGCTTTTTCGCACTCCGGGGTCCATGAGAAGGGTTTCCCTTTCTTTAGGAGTGAGTAGAGAGGTAGTGATTTTATCGCTGATCCTGCCAAAAATCTTGATAGGGCGGCCAGCCTTCCATTCAGCTGTTGTACTTCTTTGACACAGGTCGGGCTTTTCATATTGAGTATCGCTTGGCATTTGTCCGGGTTTGCTTCGATGCCCCTTTGAGTCAACATGAAGCCTAAGAATTTTCCGGCTTCTGCGGCGAAGGTGCACTTTGTCGGGTTGAGTCTCATGTTGTGTTTTCTGAGGGTGCCGAAGACACTGGTGAGGTCGGTCAGCAAGTTTCCGTCTTCTTGTGTCTTTACCAGCATGTCGTCGACGTACACCTCTAGTTGTAGTCCGATGTGCTCTGAGAACACTTTGTTCATTAGCCTCTGGTAGGTTGCCCCTGCGTTCTTCAGCCCGAAGGGCATTACTACGTAGCAGTAGTTTGCCCTTGGGGTTATGAACGAGGTCTTTTCTTGGTCGGGTCCGTACATCGGGATTTGATTGTATCCCGAGTATGCGTCCATGAAGGAGAGATATCTATAGCCTGAGGCTGCGTCTACTAAGGCGTCGATGTTTGGTAGTGGATATGGGTCCTTGGGGCAGGCTTTGTTGAGATCCGTGTAATCGACGCACATCCTCCATTTTCCGTTGGGCTTTTTTACCAGGACCACGTTTGCGAGCCATAGGGGGTATTTTACTTCTCGAATGAACCCTGCATCTAGTAATGCTTGTACTTGTTCTTCTATTGCTTGCACGCGCTCAGGCCCGAGTTTCCGGCGTCTTTGTTGGACAGGTCTGGACCCCGGGTATACTGATAGCTTATGGCACATCAGGTCGGGGCTTATGCCTGGCATGTCGGAGGCTTTCCAGGCGAAGAGGTCGGAATTCTCTTTTAAGAGGGTTATGAGTTCCTCTTTTAGGCCTGCTTCGAGGTTCGCTCCTACGTTTGTTATTTTTTCAGGTGTGTTCCCGATTTGGATTTTTTCGGTTTCTCCCTCTGGTTGTGGCCGGAGGTCTTCTCGGGTTTGAACTCGTCCGAGTTCTATTGTATTGACCTCTTTCCCTTTTAGGCTCAGGCTTTCGTTGTAGCATCGCCGTGCTAGCTTTTGGTCGCCTTTTAGGGTAGCGATTCCCTTTGTGGTAGGGAACTTCATACAGAGGTGTGGGGTTGAGACTATAGCTGCTAGTCTGTTTAGGGTTGGTCGCCCAATGAGGGCATTGTATGCTGAAGTGACGTCGACTATAATGTAGTCGATGCTCAATGTTCTAGACTGTTCGCCTCTTCCAAAGGTAGTATGTAGCGAGATGTATCCTAAGGGATGGATCGGGGTGTCCCCTAGTCCAAATAAGTCGGTGGGATAGGCCTTTAGCTCTTTTTCTTCAAGTCCGAGTTTGTCGAAGGCTGTTTTGAACAGGATATCTGCTGAGCTTCCCTGGTCAACCAGGGTTCGATGTAGGTTGGCGTTTGCTAGGATGATGGTGATTACCATTGGATCGTCGTGCCCGGGTATTACCCCTTGAGCATCTTCTCGGGTAAACGAGATAGTAGGTAATTTGGGCAGGGGGCTGTCTTCTCGGACATGATAGACGTCTTTGAGGTGTCTTTTTCGCGAGGATCTGGATGTTCCTCCGCCTGCAAAACCTCCATTTATCATGTGAACGTGCCTTTCAGGGGTTCGCGGGGTTTGCTCAGCCCGATCTTCGTTATCTCCCCTCCTTCTCTTTTTGGTCTCTTCTCCCTTCTCTGCTATGTATCTGTCGAGTTTTCCTTCTCTGGCTAGCTTTTCTATAACATTTTTTAGGTCGTGGCAGTCGTTAGTAGAATGTCCGTAGAGCTTGTGGTATTCACAGTATTCGGACCGATCTCTCCCTGCTCTCTTGTGTTTTAGAGGTCGGGGCGGTGGGATTTTTTCGGTGTGGCATACTTCTCTGTAGACGTCTACCAGGGAAACTCGGAGGGGAGTGTAGCTATGATACTTCCGTGGCTTGTCCGAGTTGGATTCTTCTTTCTTCTTCTGTTCCCGATCTCGATCTCGGAACGGGTAGGTTGATTCCTTCCTAGAAGAGTCTCTTAGCTGGGAGGTTTCCTCCATGTTGATATATTTTTCTGCCCGTTCCTGCACCTCGTATAGGGAGGTCGGGTATCGTTTGGATAGGGATTGGCTAAACGGTCCCTCTTTTAGGCCGTTTGCTAGTCCCATGATGGCTGCTTCAGTGGGCAAGTGTTGTATGTCCAGGCAGGCTTTGTTGAATCGCTCCATGTACTCTCGGAGAGTTTCTTGGTTACCTTGTTTGATCCCGAGTAGACTGGGGGCATGTTTTGCCTTGTCCTTTTGAATGGAGAATCTTGTTAGGAATTTTTTGGTTAGGTCTTCGAAGCTGGTGATTGATCTAGGTGGCAGGTTGTCGAACCACTTCATGGCTGATTTGGTGAGAGTGGTGGGGAAGGCTTTGCACCGAATCGCGTCGGAGGCGTCGACTAGGTACATTCTGCTTCTGACGTTGCTGAGGTGGTGACTTGGGTCGGTGGTGCCGTCGTAGAGATCCATATCGGGTGGTTTAAAGTTTCGCGGTACCTTCTCCTTCATGATCTCTTGCGTGAAGGGATCATGGTTGCCTTCGGGGGTGGGGCCGCTGTCTGACCGATCTTTCAGGTTGGCCTCTATTTTTCGCAGTTTTTCTTCTAATTCTCTGCGCTTGCGAGCTTCCCTTCTCAGATCTTGTTCAGTTTCTTTTTGCTTCTTTATGTCCTCTTCGAGTTGTTTTAGTCGGTTTTGTTGTGCCCGGACTGCTTCTAGAATTTCCGAGCTCTTTTCTTTTTCGGAATTTCGTGGATCTTTGTTTGGGAGTGACGTCTTTGGGCGATTCTGTTTGTTTCCTCCTGGAGTGCGTGGTGATAGAGGGCTGTCCGGTCGTTCTCCGGTGTCAACGTCCTCCTCTTGTTCTGATGCCGCGCGGTCATTGTTGGAGGGGTCGTCCGCCATGGTAGAGGGATGACTTCCAGGTCCCCGGCAACGGCGCCAATGTTCCGGGGGTTACCTGAAACGAGTAGCTCGGACGTCTTGGTGAGGCCCGAGGTGGGGGTCAGGGACCCGAGCTTGATATGTGGAGTGGTTGGTGGTTGTACCTGCAATGACACTCCGATGCTTAAGTTAGCATGGGTCCAAGCAGATATTGAGTAGAATTAGAGTATGAGTTATACCTGGGTGCTCCAGTGTATTTATAGTAGTTGGCTGTGATCTTCCCTGGATAAGATATTCTTATCTTATCTTATCTTTTGGGAGTTTTATCCCTACCTTTGTGGAACCGCCTTTCTCTAGGCCTTTTCGGCCTTTTAGTTTTTGGGCTGCGTTCCTTTTGATGGGCCTTTTTAGCTTTGTTGTCCGAGGTCCGACCTCAGGTGTGGGCCTTGGGACGAGGTCGGACCTTTCATGGATTTTGCCGATTTGGAGGAGCTCGGACAGGGTATGAACAGTATCCATTCTAAAAATATTTCAGTGGGACATTTCTTTAGCATCCTCCTATACCTTCCCCAGGCATCATAAAGAAATTCATTATCCAACCACCTCTTTGCTTGATCCTTTACAGCAAAAGAAAAGAGCAATAATCTGTAGACATGTTGGTCTACTCCCTCATGGTGTACAGTGTCAGTAATTTTTAAGAAATCTACTAAGAATTCTATAGGCTCTTCCTGTGGAAGTCCAGAAAACTAACAATTTTGCTGCACTAAGATAATGAGTTGAGGGTTTAATTGAAAACTACTTGCTCTGATGTAAGGAATGCTAATACTTCTTCTATAGACATCAGTAGTGGGATTTGTATAAGATCCCAGAGTTCTTCTGAACTCTTTATTCCCATTTGGGTTCATGATGAATAAAGGAAGAGGAAAGGAAGAAGAAATAGGAATAGGAGAGATGAACAAGAATTAAAATACTTTTGTTTTTATTTAATTTATTTATCAATTTCGATAATTAAAGTTAATTAATTAAAAGGATTTAAAAATTAATTATTGATTTTTTCGAAAATAGAAGATAGAGAAGAAGAAGAAATTTTTGAAAAATAAGAAGAGAGAAGAGTTATGGTGCACGAAATTGTGATCATCAACAATGGCGCCAAAAACTTGGTAGCGCTCTAAAACATGAATCACACTTTGATACAATTCCGCAGAACTAACCAGCAAGTGCACTGAGTTGTCCAAGTAATACCTTACGTGAGTAAGGATCGATCCCACAGAGATTGTTGGTATGAAGCAAGCTATGGTCATCTTGTAAATCTCAGTTAGGCAGATTCAAGTGGTTATAAAGGTTTCGAAAATAATAATAAATAAAGCATAAAATAAGATAGAGATACTTATGTAAGTCATTGGTAGAAATTTCAGATAAGTGTATGGAGATGCTGTGTTCCTTTTGAATCTCTACTTTCCTGCTGCTTTCATCCAATCCTTCTTACTCCTTTCCATGGCAAACTGTATGTAGGGCATCACCGTTGTCAATGGCTACATCCCATCCTCTCAGTGAAAATGATCCAAATGCTCAGTCACAGCACGGCTAATCATCTGTCGGTTCTCGATCATGTCGGAATAGAATCTATTGATCCTTTTGCGTTTGTCATCACGCCCAACAATCGCGAGTTTGAAGCTCGTCACAGTCATTCAATCCCTGAATCCTACTCAGAATACCACAGACAAGGTTTAAACCTTCCTAATTCTCAAGAATGGCCGCCAATAATTCTAGCTTATACCACGAAGATTTTGATTAAGAAACCCAAGAGATATTTGTTCTGTCTAAGGTAGAATAGAAGTGGTTGTCAATCACGTGTTCATAGGTGAGAATGATGATGAGTGTCACGGATCATCATATTCATCATGTTGAAGTGCAACGAATATCTTAGAATAAGAATAAGCTGAATTGAATAGAAAATAGTAGTAATTGCATTAAAACTCGAGGTACAGTAGAGCTCCACACCCTTAATCTCTGGTGTGTAGAAACTCTACCGTTGAAAATACATAAGTGATGGTCCAGGCATGGCCAAATGGCCAGCCTCCACAAAAGACATATGAATTCGAAAATAGGGAAAAGGACCCTTAATACAATAGTAAAAAGTCCTATTTATACTAGATTAGCTACTAGGGTTTACAGAAATAAGTCTAAGTGCAGAAATTCACTTCTAGGGCCCACTTTGGTGTGTGCTTGGACTGAGCTTGAGCTTTACACGTGCAGAGGCTTCTCCTGGAGTTAAACGCCAAGAAGTAACATGTTTTTGGCGTTTAACTCTGGTTTGTGACGTGTTTCTGGCGTTTGACTCCAGAATGCAGCATGGAACTGGCGTTAAATGCCAGTTTACGTCATCTAATCTCGAATAAAGTATGAACTATTATATATTGCTGGAAAGCTCTGGATGTCGACTTTCCAATGTCATTGAGAGTTCGTCATTTGGAGTTCTGTAGCTCTTGAAAATCCATTTTGAGTGCAGGGATGTCAGAATCCAACAACATCAACAATCCTTTTTCAGCCTAAATCAGATTTTTGCTCAGGTCCCTCAATTTCAGCCAGAAAATACCTGAAATCACAGAAAAACACAAACTCATAGTAAAGTCCAGAAATGTGAATTTTGCATAAAAACTAATGAAAACATCCCTAAAAGTAGCTAGATCCTACTAAAAACTACCTAAAAACAATGTCAAAAAGTGTATAAATTATCCACTCATCACAACACCAAACTTAAATTATTGCTTGTCCCCAAGCAACTGAAAATCAAATAGGATAAAAAGAAGAGAATATACTATAAATCTCAAAATATCAATGAATATTAGTTCTAATTAGATGAGCGGGACTTGTAGCTTTTTGCTTCTGAACAGTTTTGGCATCTCACTTTATCCTTTGAAGTTTAGAATGGTTGGCTTCTATAGGAACTCAGAGTTCAGATAGTGTTATTAATTCTACTAGTTATGTATGTTGATTCTTGAACACAGCTACTTTGTTTTCGAGTATTACCACCGGATACATAAATGCCATAGACACATGACTGGGTGAACCTTTTTAGATTGTGACTCAGCTTTGCTAAAGTCCCCAGTTAGAGGTGTCCAGAGCTCTTAAGCACACTCTTTTTGCTTTGGATCACAACTTTAACCACTCAGTCTCAAGCTTTTCACTTGGACCTGCATGCCATAAGCACATGGTTAGGGACAACTTCATTTAGCCGCTTAGGCCTGGATTTTATTTCCTTGTGCTCTCCTATCCATTGATGCTCAAAGCCTTGGATCCTTTTTACCCTTTCCTTTTGGTTTTAAGGGCTATTGGCTTTTTCTGCTTGCTTTTTCTTTTGCTTTTATATTTTTTTGCCAAATTTTTTTTCGCAAGCTTCTTCTTTTTCACTGCTTTTTCTTACTTCAAGAATCAATTTCATGATTTTTCAGATCATCAATAACATTTTTCTTTTTCATCATTCTTTCAAGAGCCAACAATTTTAACATTCATAAATAACAAGATAAAAAATGCACTGTTCAAGCATTCATTCAAAAAGTAAAAAGTATTATCACCACATCAATATAATTAAACTAATTTCAAGGATGAATTCTAAACTCATGTACTTCTTGTTCTTTTGTATTAGAAATATTTTTCATTTAAGAGAGGTGAAGGATTCATGGAATTATTCATAGCCTTAAGACATAGTTACTAAATACTAATGATCATGTAATAAAGACACAAACATAGACAAACATGAAGCATAAAAACAAAAAAAAAATAGAGAGATAAGAACAAGGAAGTTAAGCAATGAGTCCACCTTAGTAAGGGTGGCGCCTTCTTCTTGAAGGAACAATGGTGTCCTTGAGCTCCTCTATGTCTCTTCCTTGCCTCTGTTGCTTGATCGCTAGTGATTTTGGTGCTCCTATCCTTAGTTGTTCCCAATAATTGTGTGGAGGAAAATGTGTCCCTTGAGGTATCTCAGGGATTTCTTGATGATGAGCTTCCTCATGCGTCTCTTGAAATCCATGAATGGGCTCTCTTGATGTGCAGTCAAATGCTCTACATTGAGCTATGGACCCTTGAGATGAATCTCTCCATCTCGCATGACTCGGAGGTGGAAGCTTTTGTCTTCCCTTTCCTCTTTCTAGAGGTTTCTCCGGACTTAGATGCCATAGATGGTTATGGAAAAATAAAAAAAACTATGCTTTTACCACACCAAACTTAGAATGTTGCTTGCCCTCGAGCAAGAGAAGAAAAAAGAGAAGAAGAAGAAGAAAAAAATGGAGGAGAAGGAGAGAGGTGTGTATTCGGCCAAGGGGGAGAAGAGAGGGTTGTGTTGTGTGAGAATGAAGAAGGATAGAGGGGTTTATATAGTGGAGGGAGAGGGGTTAAGGTTCGGCCATATTGGGTGGATTTGGGTGGGAAAGGAATTTTGAATTTGAAGGTAGGTGGGGTTTATGGGGAAGAGTGGATGGATGTGAGTGGTGAAGAGGTCATCGGAAAGAGAGATTGAGGTGATTAGTGAAGGGTTTTTGGGAAAGAGTGTTATTGGATTGTGTGAAGAAGAGAGAAGGTAAATTGAGGTAGGTAGGGATCTTGTGGGGTCTACAGATCCTGAGATGATCCTGTGGGATCCACAGATCCTGAGGTGTCAAGGATGAATCATCTCTGCACTAATTAGGCATGTAAAATGCCCTCTGCCTGCAATCCTAGCATTTAACGCTAGATTGATGCTTGTTTTTGGCGTTAAACGCCCAAATGTAGCATGTTTCTGGCGTTTAACGCCAGCCTGATGCTTGTTTCTGGCGTTAAATGCCAGCTTTCCCAAGGTGCAATCCTGGCGTTTGAACGCCAGACAACTGCATGTTTCTGACGTTCAACGCCAGATTCATGCTCTGTTCTGGCGTTAAACGACAGCCAGATGCTCCTTACTGGCATTTAAACGCCAGTAAGTTCTTCCTCCAGTGTGTGCTTTTTCTTCTGCTATTTTTTATTCTATTTTTAATTTTTGCAATTGTTTTGTGACTCCACATGATCATGAACCTAATAAAACATAAAAGAACAATAAAAATAAAAATAAAATTAGATAAATAAAAATTGGGTTGCCTCCCAATAAGCGCTTCTTTAATGTCAATAGCTTGACAGTGGGCTCTCATGGAGCCTCACAGGTGATCAGGTCAATGTTGTTGACTCCCAACACCAAACTTAGAGTTTGAATGTGGGGCTTTAACACCAAACTTAGAGTTTGATTGTGGGGGCTTTGTTTGACTCTGTATTGAGAGAAGCTTTTCATGCTTCCTCTCCATGGTTGCAGAGGAATATCCTTGAGCTTTAAACACAAGGTAGTCCCCATTCAATTGAAGGACTAGCTCTCCTCTGTCAACATCAATTACAGCTCCTACTATGGCTAGGAAGGGTCTTCCAAGGATGATGCATTCATCATCCTCCTTCCTAGTGTCTAAGATTATGAAATCAGCAGGGATGTAAAGGCCTTTAACCTTTACTAACATGTTCTCTACCAATCCATAAGCTTGTCTTACTGACTTGTCTGCCATTTGTAATGAGAATGTGGCAGCCTGTACCTCAAAGATTCCTAGTTTTTCCATTACAGAGAGTGGCATAAGATTTATTCATGACCCCAGGTGACACAGAGCCTTCTTAAAGGTCATGGTGCCTATGGTACATGGTATTAAGAATTTACCAGGATCTCATTTCTTTTGAGGTAAGGTTTGCTGACCCAATGTATCTAGTTCACTAATGAGCAAGGGAGATTGATCTTCCCAAGTCTCATTACCAAACAACTTGGCATTCAGTTTCATGATGGCTCCTAGATATTGAGCAATTTGCTCTCCAGTTACATCTTCATCTTCTTCAGAGGAAGAATAGTTCTCAGAGCTTATGAATGGTAGAAGGAGGTTTAATGGAATCTCTATGGTCTCCATATGAGCCTCAGATTCCTTTAGGTCCTCAATAAGGAACTCCTTCTTGTCTGGGAGACGTCCCATGAGGTCTTTCTCATTGGGATTCATGTCCTCCCCTTCCTCCTTGGATTCGGCCATATTGACAATATCAATGGCCTTGCATTCTCTTTTTGGATTTTCTTCAGTATTGCTTGGGAGAGTACTAGGAGGAGTTTCAGTGACTTTTTTACTCAGCTGGCCCACTTGTGCCTCCAAATTTCTAATGGAGGACCTTGTTTCACTCATAAAACTCAAAGTGGCCTTAGACAAATTAGAGACTATGTTTGCTAAGCTAGAGGTACTCTGCTCAGAATTTTCTGTCTGTTGCTGAGAAGATGATGGAAAAGGCTTGCTATTGCTGAGCCTGTTTCTTTTACCATTATTAAAGCCTTGTTGAGGCTTTTGTTGATCCTTCCATGAGAAATTTGGATGATTTCTCCATAATGAATTATAGGTGTTTCCATAAGGTTCACCCATGTAATTTACCTCTGCCATTGCAGGGTTCTCAGGATCATAAGCTTCTTCTTCAGAAGATGCCTCTTTAGTACTGTTGGATGCATTTTGCCATCCATTCAGACTTTGAGAAATCATGTTGACTTGCTGAGTCAACATTTTGTTCTGAGCCAATATGGCATTCAGAGCATCAATTTCAAGAACTCCTTCCTCTGAGGCGTCCCATTATTCACAGAATTCCTCTCAGAAGTGTACATGAACTGGTTATTTGCAACCATGTCAATGAGTTCTTGAGCTTCTGCAGGCGTTTTCTTTAGGTGAATGGATCCACCTGCAGAATGGTTCAGTGACATCTTAGAAAACTCAGATAGACCATAATAGAATATATCCAGAATGGTCCACTCTGAAAGCATGTCAGAAGGACACCTTTTGGTCATCTATTTGTATCTTTCCCAAGCTTCATAGAGGGATTCACCTTCTTTTTGTTTGAAGGTCTGAACATCCACTCTAAGCTTGCTCAACTTTTGAGGAGGAAAGAACTTAGCCAAGAAGGCCGTGACCAGCTTATCCCAGGAGTCCAGGCTATCTTTAGGTTGTAAGTCCAACCATGTTCTAGCTCTGTCTCTTACAGGAAAAAGGAAAAACATGAGCCTGTAGACTTTAGGATCTACTCCATTAGTCTTAACAGTCTCACAGATCTGCAAGAATTCAGTTAAAAACTGATAGGGATCTTCTGATGGAAGTCCATGGAATTTGCAGTTCTGTTGCATTAGAGCAACTAGTTGAGGTTTCAGCTCAAAATTGTTTGCTCCAATGGCAGGGATTGAGATGCTTCTTCCATCAAACTTGGAAGTAGGTGTAGTATAGTCACCAAGCATCCTCCTTACATTATTGTTGTTGGGTTCGGTTGCCATATCCTTTTCTTGTTCAAAAATTTCAGTAAGGTTGTCTCTGGATTGTTGTATTTTAGCTTCTGTCAATTTCCTCTTCAGAGTCCTTTCAGGTTCAGGATCAGCTTCAACAAGAATGCCTTTTTTCTTGTTCCTGCTCATATGAAAAAGAAGAGAACAGAAAAGGAAGAGGAATCCTCTATGTCACAGTATAGAGATTCCTTTATGTTAGTAGAAGAAGAAAGAAATAGAAGAAGGAAAAGAGTTAAGAATCCAAACACAAGGGGGAAGATAGGTTCGAATTCTTGAGATGAAGAGAAGTGTTAGTAAATAAATAAATAGAAGAAGATGAGAGGGAGAGAATTTCGAAAATTAATTTTGAAAAAGGGTTAGTGATTTTCGAAAATTAAGAGAAGAATTAAAATTAAAATTAAATTTGAAATAATTAGTTAATTAAGAAAGTTTTGAAAAAGAGGGAGGAATTTTCAAAAATTAGAGAGGAGGAAGTAGTTAAGTGGTTTTGAAAAAGATAAGAATTTTAAAACAAATAAAAGGTCAATTAGTTAGTTGAAAAGGATTTAAAAATCAATTTTAAAAAGATAAGAAGTTAGAAAAGATATTTTGGAATTGATTTTGAAAAAGATATGATTTGAAAAAAGATATTTTTAAAAGATATGATTGAAAATGATATTTTGAAAAAGATTTTAATTTTAAAATTTAAAATTGATTACTTGACTAACAAGAAACTAAAAGATATGATTCTAGAATTTAAAGATTGAACCTTTCTTAACAAGAAAGTAACAAACTTCAAATTTTTGAATCAATTACATTAATTGTTAGTAAAGTTTTCGAAATTTTGAAATAAAGATAAGAAAAAGATTTTGAAAAATAATTTTAAATTTTCGAAAATCATAAAAGAAAAATGAAAAAGATTTGATTTTTGAAAAAGATTTTGAAACGATAGGATTTTTAAAAATTTGGCTTGATTTATAATAAATAGCTAAGTTTTTAAAAATTTTTGACTAAGTCAACTCAAATTTTTGAAAATTATGAGCAAAATAAGGAAAAAATATTTTTTTTGATTTTTTTGATTTTTTGAATTTTTAATGAGGAGAGAGAAAAATACAAATATGACCCAAAACATGAAAATTTTGGATCAAAACACTTAATGCATGCAAGAACACTATGAATATCAAGATGAACATCAAGAACACATTGAAGATCATGATGAACATCAAGAACTTATTTTTGAAAAATTTTCAAGAAAAGAAAACATGCAAGACACTAAACTTAGAAATTTTTCATGCTTAGACACTATGAATGCAAAAATGCATATGAAAAACAACAAAAGGCACAAAACAAGAAAATATCAAGATCAAACAAGAAGACTTACCAAGAACAATTTGAAGATCATGAAGAACACATGCATGAATTTTCGAAAAAATGCATAAATTTTAAAAACATGCAATTGACACCAAATATAAAAATGGACAATAGACTCAAACAAGAAACACAATATTTTTGATTTTATGATTTTGCAAAAAAAAATTTTTGAATTTTTTTGTTTTTTCAAAAATTACTTTTTGGAAAAACGAAAACAAAGAAAAAATTTTTGAAAGATTTTTTGATAACTTTTTGAAAAGAAAATTACCTAATCTGAGCAGCAAGATGAACCGTCAGATATCCAAACTCGAACAATCTCGGCAACGTCGCCAAAAACTTGGTGCACAAAATTGTGATCATCAACAATGGCGCCAAAAACTTGGTAGCGCTCTAAATCATGAATCACACTTTGTCACAATTCCGCACAACTAACCAGCAAGTGCACTGGGTCGTCCAAGTAATACCTTACATGAGTAAGGGTCGATCCCACGGAGATTGTTGGTATGAAGCAAGCTATGGTCATCTTGTAAATCTCAGTTAGGCGGATTCAAGTGGTTATAAAGGTTTTGAAAATAATAATAAATAAAGCATAAAATAAGATAGAGATACTTATGTAAATCATTGGTAGAGGGATTCAAGTGGTTATAAAGGTTTTCAGATAAGTGCTGCTTTCATCCAATCATTCTTACTCCTTTCCATGGCAAGTTGTATGTAGGGCATCACCGTTGTCAATGGCTACATCCCATCCTCTCAGTGAAAATGGTCCAAATGCTCAGTCACAAAACGGCTAATCATCTGTCGGTTCTCGATCATGTCGGAATAGAATCCATTGATCCTTTTGCGTTCGTCATCACACACAACAATTGCGAGTTTGAAGCTCGTCATAATCATTCAATCACTGAATCCTACTCGAAATACCACAGACAAGGTTTAGACCTTCCGGATTCTCAAGAATGGCCGACAATAATTCTAGCTTATACCACGGAGTTTCTGATTAAGAAACCCAAGAGATATTCGTTCTGTCTAAGGTAGAACAGAAGTGGTTGTCAATCACGTGTTCATAGGTGAGAATGATGATGAGTGTCACGGATCATCATATTCATCATGTTGAAGTGCAACGAATATCTTAGAATAAGAATAAGCTGAATTGAATAGAAAATAGTAGTAATTGCATTAAAACTCGAGGTACAGTAGAGCTCCACACCCTTAATCTATGGTGTGTAGAAACTTCACCGTTGAAAATACATAAGTGATGGTCCAAGCATGGCCGAATGGCCAGCCTCCACAAAAGAAATATGAATTTGAAAATATGGAAAATGGCCTTTAATACAATAGTAAAAAGTCCTATTTATACTAGATTAGCTACTAGGGTTTACAGAAATAAGTCTAAGTGCAGAAATCCACTTTCGGGGCCCACTTTGGTATGTGCTTGGGCTGAGCTTGAGCTTTACACAAGCAGAGGCTTCTCTTGGAGTTAAATGCCAAGTTGTAACATGTTTTTGGCGTTTAACTCTGGTTTGTGATGTCTTTCTGGCGTTTGACTCCAGAACGCAGCATGAAACTAGCGTTAAACGCCAGTTTGCATCATCTAATCTCGAATAAAGTATAAACTATATATATTGCTGGAAAGCTCTAGATGTCTACTTTCCAACTCCGTTGAGAGCGCACCATTTGAAGTTCTGTAGCTCCAGAAAATCCATTTTGAGTGCAGGGAGGTCAGAATCCAATAGCATCAGCAGTTCTTTTTCAGCCTAAATCAGATTTTTGCTCAGGTCCCTCAATTTTAGCCAGAAAATACCTAAAATCACGGAAAAACACACAAACTCATAGTAAAGTCCATAAATGTGAATTTTGCATAAAACTAATGAAAATATCCCTAAAAGTAGCTAGATCCTACTAAAAACTACCTAAAAACAATGCCAAAAAGCGTATAAATTATCCGCTCATCAAGTTAGTTAGGAAGTTTTGAGAAAGAAGGGAGAGAAGTTAGGTAATTAATTAAGGAAAGATTTGAAATTAAAATAAGATAGGAGATAAGATAAGAAAAGATTTGAATTTAAAAAGTTCGAAATTAGAAAAGATAAGATAAGAAAAGAAATTAAAAAGATTTGCAAAAGATTTAATTTTAAAACATGAAATTAGAAAAGACAAGATAAGAAACAAAAAAGATTTGAAAAAGATAATATTTTGAATTTCGATTTTGAAAAAAAAAGATTAAAATTTGAAAATTGAAATTTGAATTCTTAAATTTTAAGATTTGAAAAATGTAAGAAATGATTTTTTTAAATTTTGAAAAAGATGAGAAAAGATAAGATTTTTGAAAAAGATGAGATTTTTAATTTTGAAAAGATTTTATTTTTGAAAACTTGAAGACTAAGATATGATAAGATGAAATTTTGAAATTAAAATCTGAATTTTATTTTAAAATTTTTGAAAATATGATTAGAATAAAATTAGAAAAGATATTTTTTTATTTTTTTGAATTTAATGAAGAGAGAGAAAAACAAGGAAAAGACACAAGACTTAAAATTTATAGATCTAGCACCTGTTATTTTTGAAAATTTTGGAGGGAAACACGAAGGGACACCAAACTTAAAAATTTTAAGATCAAAACACAAAGAAATACAAGAACACTTTGACGACTAACAAGAACACAAAGAACAAGACTCAAGAAATTTAAAGAACACAAAACAAACAAAGAACACCAAACTTAAAATTTTTAGAAAACCAAAACACAAATTTTCGAATATTTAAAAGAAAAACAACAAGAAGACACTAACTTAAAGATTTGACAGAAGATCTATACAAAGAAACGATTTTTGAAAAATTCTTTTGAAAGAAAGACTCAAAAAAGAAAAAATTGACTCAAATAAGAACATGAACAAAAACTTAAGTAAAAGAAGAAAGTGACAAAAAAGATAAAGGTTTATGGTAAAGTTTTAAAATTTTTGGAATTGAAAAATTGAAACATGTAAGACTCAAACCAAGAACAAAAATTAAACAAAGAAAAGAAAAATATTTTTGAAAAAGATCTTTGATTCTTTCAAAAATTGAGGAAGAAGAAAACAAAATTAAAAGACTCAAATACAATAAAATAAAATAAATTACCTGATCTAGGGAGTAGGACAATTCATTAGTTTCTCCAAACTCAACAATCCCCGACAATAGTGCCAAAAACTTGGTGCACGAATCCCCACACTTTCGTACAGCTGTACCAGCAAGTGCACTAGGTCGTCCAAGTAACACCTGAGTGAGTCAGGGTCAATCCCACGAGGATTGTGGTTTGAAGCAAGCTATGGTTATCTTGCAGGTCTTAGTCAGACAGATCAGAAGGTTGATAGATAAATATTTGTGAGATTATTTGAATCAGTAATAGGGATATGTTGAAGGATTGGAATTGCTTTGCTTTTCTGAGTTAACTCTGGTATTACTGTCTTATTTGCTTGTGAGTGATTTCTTCAATGGCAGGTTGTATGTGGTCAACGCCATGGGCCGTGGTCATTGATCTCCTCTGCTACAAATTGAACACCATTGGCCGTGGTCATCCAATCTGACGAAGGGTGAAGCTCTAGCAGATCATTCTCCTAGTGATCCTACTCAAAACGCCACATACAAGGTCAAATCTTCTGGGTCAGAGAGTGCTGCTTCTTTGGATTATAGCCTATACCACGGAGACCCTAATCTCCCCAGAAATCGACTGAACTGATGTCTCGAGAAGTCCCCAACGAAGTCGTGGATTAGCCGTCTGAGAGATGTATAAACATAGCTGTTGGCTCGTGCTTTCCAGTCACGTATTCACACGAAACAAAGTAGACGTGGGTGTTTGTCAAGCACGTTCGTCTTAGTATGATGAACATAGCTGATTGTCACTGATCATCCTATTCACCATGTTGAAGAGTGGATATATATCTTAGATGTAAATCAAACACGGATCAAAGAAGAAATAGTAATACTTTTATTAATTCATAGGACTCAACAAGGCTCCTCCCTTCAACCTAGAAGGTTTAGAAACTCATACTAAAAGGAAAATACAATGTAAAACTTGAATATGGTGTGTAGATTCTGGATGTTTATGTAAAATAACTCTTAAATACTAAACTAATGACTAGTAAGTGTAAAACAGTCTTTTTGGTGCTAAATTCCACTTATGTGGCCCACTTGGTGAGTGTTTGGACTGAGCTTTGAAGAGATCCACGTGCTTTGAGGTCTCTAGGGCGTGAAACACTGGCTAGGGAGTCTTCTCTGGGCGTTTGGATGCTGGGCTCTGCTCCTTGGGCGCTGGATGCTAGGAAGGGGGCAGGAGGCTAGTGTTGGACGCCAGTTTTGGGCCTTCTAATCCAAAGCAAAGTATAAAATATTATACATTTCTGGAAAGCTCTGGAAGTTAGCTTTTCATATCTGTTGAGAACGCTCCATTAGAACCTTTGTAGCTCTGGAGAAGCTCTTCTGAGTGCAAGAAGGTCAGATCGAAACAACATCTGTAGTGCTTTTTCTGTCTTTGAATCAGACTTTTGCTCCAGCTCCTCAAATTCAGCCAGGAAATACCTGAAATGGTACAAAAACACACAAACTCAAAGTAGAATCCAAAAATGTGAATTTAACACTAAAACCTATAAAAACTTAATAAAAACAAAATAAAACATATTAAAAACAAGATGAAAACAATGTCAAAAATTGTATAAAATATTCGCTCATCACCTAACTTGATGTGAAGACCCAACCTGGCGCCTAACTTGGATTCCATGGCACCTAACTTCAAGTTGAAGTATACACCTGGCGCCTAACTTCCCATGCGTCCTTCCTTCCGTGGCACCTAACTTGAGGTATGTGGCACCTAACTTCATGCCTCCCTTGTGTGCTGCCTCTCTAAGGGCTTGTGTGGCACCTAACTTGAGATGGTGGAGTTCGGCGCGGACCTGACAGGGAGCGATCCCTAATTCGCACGCATCATTGGCGCCTAACTTCAAGGGGTAAAGTTAAGCCCTACCCCTCCAGCAAGTATATCCAAATTTAGCATGTATGTGGTGCCTAACTTGAGAAAGCCAAGTTAGGCGCCACCCAATCCGAAACAACTTCCTCCAGGGTGTCTGAAACTCTATCTTAATGCACCTGTTTCTATTCTAATCACTCTGCATAAACTAAATACACGTAAAACAAAGGAACGATAATAGAAACTCAAACAAGACAAAACTAAAAAAAATAAAATTCAAAGTAAAAAAAAATCAAACTGAAGGATACGAAAATATCGGGTTGCCTCCCGACAAGCGCTTCTTTACTGTCACTAACTTGACGGTCAGTTCTACTAGTTCAGTAGATGGGTGGACCTTTGGCGATCAACCTCGCCTCCAAGATAGTGTTTCAACCTCTAGCCATTCACTATAAACCTTCGGTCAGAATTCTCTTCCTGAATTTCCACATGACCATACGGTGATACTCTAGTTACCATAAACGGTCTTGACCATCGGGATTTCAGCTTCTCGGGAAAGAGTTTGAGCCTTGAATTGAATAGAAGCACTCTCTGACATGGCTCAAAGACTCGGATGGCAATCTTCTTGTCATGCCATATCTTGGTTCTCTCTTTACAGAGCTTGGCATTCTCATAGGCAGAATATCTGAATTCATCAAGCTCATTCAGTTGAAGCATCCTCTTTATTCCTGCAGCTTGAGCATCGAAGTTCAAAAACTTGATCGCCCAGTATGCTCCATGCTCCAACTCAATTAGTAAGTGACAGGCTTTACCATAGACCAACTGATAAGGGGACATGCTAATAGGAGTCTTGTATGCTGTCCAGTATGCTCAAAGAGCATCATCAAGCTTCTTAGACCAATTTTTTCTGGAGACATTGACGGTCTTCGCTAGAATCCTCTTGAGTTTCCTATTAGAGACCTCAACCTGTCCACTTGTCTGAGGGTGATAGGGGGAGGCCACTTTATGATGAACTCCATATCTCTGCAGAAGTGAGTCCAGCTGTCTGTTGCAGAAGTGACTTCTACCATCATTGATGAGTGTCCTTGGGACACCAAACCGGCTGAAAATATATCTCTGAAGAAAACTCATCACCACTTTGGCATCATTGGTGGGGAAAGCCACAGCTTCCACCCACTTGGACGCCTAATCAACTGCCACTAGGATTTAAGTATTAGAGTATAAGGATGGAAAAGGTCCCATGAAGTTAATACCCCATACATCAAACAACTCAATCTCAAAAATCTCCTTCTGTGGCATCTCATGGTTGGCAGGGAGATTCTTAGCTCTCTCACATCTATCACAGTTCTTCACAAATGCTCTTGAGTCCTAGAAGAGAGTCGGTCAGTAAAAACCACTCTGAAGGAACTTTATAGTTGTCCTTTCACCACCAAAGTGGCCTCCATAATCAGAACTATGACAGTGCCAAAGAATCTGCTATGTTTCCTCATCTGAAACACACCTTCAGATTATACCATCTGAGCATCTTTTAAAAAGATAAGGTTCCTTCCAAAAGTAGTACTTTGCATCAGCCAGTAGCTTCTTAACTTGTTGTTTACTGCACTCTTTTGGGATGAACTTCATGGCTTTGTAATTTGCAATGTCTGCAAACCATGGGGCATGCTGAATGACAAAAAGTTGCTCATCCGGGAATGTCTCAGTCACAGCTGTGGGTGGTTGCATTCCTTCTTCAGGCTCAATTCTAGAAAGGTGGTCAGCCACTTGATTTTCTGACCCCTTCCTGTCCTTGATCTCGATATCAAACTCCTGAAGGAGCAGCACCCATATGATTAATCTTAGTTTAGAATCCTATTTGGCTAGAAGGTACTTCAAAGTAGCATGATCAGTATAAACAGCAACCTTAGAACCAATTAAATAGGACCTAAACTTATCAATAGTATACATAACTATAATTCTTTTTCTGTAGTTGTGTAATTCTTTTGAGCATTATTTAATACACGACTAGCATAGTAAATGATACGCATAAACTTGCCTTGCCTCTGTCCTAAAATAGCTCCTATAGCATAGTCACTAGCATCACACATTAATTCAAATGGCAAATCCCAAAAGCTTTGATAGAACCAGACGTAAGGTCTGCTTTCAGAGTTTCAAAGGCATGCAGACAGTCAGCATCAAAGATAAAAGGAACATCATCAACCAACAGGTTGCTCAATGGTTTAGCAATTTTATAAAAATCCTTGATAAATCTTTTGTAAAATCCTGCATGACCAAAGAAATTCCTGACTGCCTTAACATTAGTTGGTGGTGGTAATTTTTCAATTACCTCCACCTTGGCTCTATCAACCTGAATTCCCTTGTTTGAAATCTGGTGTCCAAGAACAATACCTTCTGTAACCATAAAATGACATTTCTCCCAAATTAAAACAATATTTGATTCTTGGCAACATTTCAAGACCAGAGATAAATGCTTAAGGCAGAATTCAAAATACTAAAAACAGAAAAATCATCCATAAATACCTCAATAAACTTTTCAACCATCTCAGTAAAATTGAAAGCATACACCTCTGAAAAATTGTTGGGGGCATTACAGAGCCCAAACGACATTCTCCGGTATGCAAATACTCCAAAAGGACATGTGAATACCGTCTTCTCTTGATCTTGAGGGTCCACTGCAATTTGATTATATCTAGAATATCCATCTAGAAAACAATAAAAGCATAACTGTAAGAACCGCTATTAACTAACCGATTAATTAAATAATTAAATTTCCCAAATTAGGTTCCAAAAGTTTAGAATGAGAACTAGGGGATTTAAATATGATTTTTGGACTCAGTAGATTTTTCTGAGTTAGAAAATGTAATTTTCTAAAAAAAACCGCATAAAAACTCGAACCGGTGAATGAACTGGCAGAACCTTAGAAAACTAATCAAAGTCAAAAACTGGGTATTAATTTTAAAGGTTTGGCCCGAAATTGGGCCAAATGGACTAAAAATACTATCGGGTTGGATCGGGTCTAAGTTGGGCCAAGCCCAACATCTAAAACCTTCTTTAATGAGCCATCAGCTCATTCACCACACTCGTAAACACAAAACACAGCTGCAAGGGTGAAGTGGGAGGGGAGAGCTAAAACACTATTCACTCTCTTCTTCAATCCATCATATCTCGAGCTACAGTGCTCCGATTTGCATGCCTCAGCGGCTACGCGAAGCTTTCGCTGAGCCCGTTAATTCTATTCCACTTGTGTAGGAAAGACGTCAAAATTTCATCTCCTTCCTGCTGCCCTAAGAATTTTGAATTTTGTGGGTTTTGGTTTTGAGTGAAATTTGTGTTTGGGTTGTTAGGTACCAACCATTAGTGTGGGATTGTTGGGTTCTATCCCAAATTTCTGTGGATAAGGTAAGCTCACTCTTAACCCCAATGAAATTGAATAATTAGGAAGCCTAAGTATTAATTTGTGGTACATTAATGTGTATAGTTTGGAATATAGATTGTTGATGCTTGTTGGAGATTGACTGATGGCTAGATTGAGTTTGAGAGCTTGTGAAAGCTTGGTGGAGGTCAATTTGGTGATTTAGTGCATATTGAAAACCGGCAAAGGTATGGTTTCGATTTTCACTATATAATATATAATATTTCTAGACACTTAGGCTAGTGACCCATAGGATAGGATTGGATTGAATTGGTTGTTAAATTGTTGAATGATGATGTGTGATGTTTTGATGATTTTGGATTATTTTGATGGATATTGGTATTGATGTTGATAAATGATGTTGGATGTTGAATTGAAGTTGATTTCTCATGATTAGTAGTGATGGAATGATGATTGATGAGTTTGTATGTGAGAAATGGTTTAAAGCGATATAATTGATAATTGGATTTGAGAAGTTAATGATATGGGTGGTGGAATGTGATACACATGGTAAGAACTGATGTGAGTTGAAGTTGGTGTGGTTTTAGTTTGGTTTTGGTTGAAAGATTTGGTAAGTTGAGAATTTAGAGAACCTTGGTAAAAATGGATTTTTGATAAACTTCAACAAATCATACCTTGAGCTACAATTTGTGAAATGGGATGAATTTTATATCAAATCAAAGATAATTTATAGAGCTTTAAAATGGTATCAATTTTGTAGAAATCCAAATTTTGTATGGAAAGATACGATCGTTGCAAGTTGGTGTCTGAAATATGAATTCTGTGAATGCTGCAGAATTTTTTATTTCTGGTTTGTGTGCGCACGCACACTCTGTGTATTTTTGAAAACGTGCGTACACACACTATTGTGCGCATACACACAAGGGGAGATGGATGCTTTTGGGAGTGCTAGCACGCTCTGTGCGCATAGACAACCAATGAAGTTTTGCAAGCTGTTGGCACGCACAGCCTTGTGCGCACGCACATGATGGAAGGTGCATTCTTTTGACGGTGTTCGCACGCATTGTGCGTATGAGCAGAATGGAAATTTTTACTCCCTGTGCGTACACTCACCTCTATGCGTATGCACACTTTTTAAAAATCTTTCTAGGCGTGCGTACGTACAACTCTATGTGTATGCACACTGCCCTATTTTTCAATAAAAACTTTGTTTTCAACTGTTTCAGCTTCTTGCAAGCTTGTAAACTTCCATGACACTTGTATAAGACTCTTTGGCTTGTTTTTGGATTTCAAAACATATAAAATGTTCTAGGTGATCTAACTCGGTATTTCTGGTAAAAAGTTAGAGAACGGAGACTTAGGTTTCTGGAGTACTAAGGATGGTTTTGGTTGAATGAGAAGGCGGCATATGGTATTGGTGATTATGAAATTATGAATTGACAGTGGTTGAGTTGAGTCTGAGACTCGGAATGGAACTTATGAATTGACAATGGTTGAGATGAGTCTGGGACTCGGAATGCAATGATGAATTATTGATATACTGAAAAATGATTTTATAAAAACCACTGGATTACTGTTATATACTGAGAATTGTTGAGATGTTATGCGCCTGGCAGGGACAGCAGGTTAATCCTGCCTGTCGAGGTCGCGGCGGAGGCATAAGGACGGTAGGTTTATCCCGCTTATGATGAGTTGTGAGGTCTGTGGCAAGAGTATCCCGCTCGCATCCCTTCGAAATCATTATAGTGTGCAGGCAATGTGATATCACAGCCAAAGGACGGGCATTCATCATGAGCATCTTTTATCTGTTTGCTTGCTTTGTCGACTTGTATTGCTTGCCTAATTGTATAACATGCCTAATTACCTATTTGAATTACTTGACATATATGCTTATACTTGTGTTTTACTTACATTGTATTAATTGTGTATTCTACTGGGATTGAGGAGGTTCGGAAGGCGGTGGCGATGGGATTGCATGGAGGATTGGTTGGTGAAGGCTGTGGGACAGCGGAGAGTTGTTAGTTTAGAAATCCATTAAGTTAGATTATCCCTTTATCATTATGGTTTTAAAAATTGTTTTAATGTTTTAGTTATGCTTTAAGATGAATCTTGTGATGGATATGAAGTTCTAGGATTGCCTCTGGCGTCCCGGAGTCTTATATCTTACATCATTGGGCATTGTTACCATATTGAGAACATCCGGTTCTCATTCCATATTCTATTGTTATATTTTCAGATGCAGATCGCAACCCACCTCGGTGAGTTGCTTGGTGGTGACAGAGCGGAGGATCGCTATCTTGTTTGAAGTCTTTTTTATTATTTTGTTTAAGATCTCTGACATTTGTATTTATTTGGCCTAGCAGCTTAATTTTGAGAGGAAAATTTGGATAAGTTGTTTTGCTGTCTAAACTTTGTATGCCTGTATGTAACTAGCCGGCTTAAACTCCATGAGTGGCGGCTAGAACTCTATATTATATATATATATATATATATATATATATATATATATATATATATATATATATATATATATATATATATATATATATATATCTTGATATCTGTACGTATATCTTGTGCTTCGTTTAGTATAGCTTCGTGAGTACATTTTGCACTTTTCAAACTCTATTTTTGAGCTTAATCCTTCATTGGGCTTCTAGAATATATTATTTCCTTCTATATAAATATGTATAAGCTTTAGAATTATCATAACCTTTGATTAAATTTTGCTTTATGATGCGAGGTAAGGCTTAGGGTAATTAAGGTGTTACAATGACTAGCTAACCTCTCAAGCATCTGATCAATGAAAGGCAATGGAAAGTGATACTTCCTTGTAGCAGTGTTGAGCCTTCTGTAGTCTATGCACATGCACCATCCTATGACGGTCCTTATAGGAATTAGCTCATTCTTTTCATTCTTCATCATTGTCCTCCCTCCTTTCTTGGGAACTACCTGCACAAGACTCACCCAAGGGCTGTCAGAAATAGGGTATATAATGCCGGTTTTCCCTAGTTTCATTACCTCTTTTTGGACCACCTCTTTCATAGGTAGATTTAGTCTCCTTTGTGGTTGCACAATTGGTTTAGCATCATCTTCAAGAAGGATCTTGCGCATACACTTGGTTGGACTAATTCCCTTTAAATCACCAATGGTCCACTGATGCCTAGGCATCTTAGGCTAGTTTCACAAGCCTTTTTCATTAGTTTTCATTTGATTTCATAAACTTTCTTAGGCAATAAGTAAGTATTTAGATGATAATTGCCACAAACGTTACCACAAACGTTGGTAGAGGAAGAGAGGGCAATGTTGGTGGCCAAAGTTAGCCCACCAATGTTTCCCATCAACGTTGGCATTAGAAAGGGAAAGCAACATTGGTGGCCAAAGTTAGCCCACCAACGTTGCCTACCAACGTTCCAAGGAAGAGAGTGAGAAACATTGGTGGCCTAAGATGGATCACCAACATTGCAAACTAACTTGCCAAGCCTCACAAGCAATGTTAGTGACCAAAGTTGGCTCACTAACGTTGCTCACCAATGCTCCAAAGCTCAACAAGCAACGTTGGTGGCCAAAGTTGGCTCACTAATGTTGCTGGCAATGTTGCTACTCAAAAAGGTGCTAACGTTGGTGTGAAAACGTTGCCACAAACGTTGCCACCAACATCTTCGATAACTTCAAAGGGAAATACATGGAAAACTGGTCAGCGACGTGCAAGTGTGGGCGACGCGTACGCGTGACTAAGCAAACGTTGGTAGCAACGTTGGTGCACTAACGTTGTCACAAACGTTCCTCAAGGTTTTTAAAGGGAATGTTGGCCACCGTTAGTACACACTAACATTGGTGACTAACACCCTTACTGATCTCAGTTTTGATGGCGTCCATGCAAGCTTGTGAACGTTAGTTAACTAACACCCATGTCAACGTCACTAAAAGCCATTCCTAACTTGCTTCAACAAAGGCCAAAGCCCACATCCAAAGACTTGAAGATTGATTGGGAAAGTGTATAAATAGGATAGATTTTAAAGTAGAAAAAAAGGCTGGAAGCAGGGACCCTAATTGAGAAACCCCAAAATCATTTTCTTTTATACTTTCTTTAGTTTTACGTACTTTCTTTTCCTTTTTGTTTAACTGATCAATGATGAACTAAACCCCCATTTCATTAGGGGAGGAGCTCTATTGTAATTCTCATGATTGAATGAAATTCTTTTTCTTCTCAATCCGCTTGTGGTAGCTAAAGGATATCTTCTATATTGATTGTGATTCACTCTGGAAGGGGGTTTGAATCTATTAAATGCCTTTGTGAGCCTCGGAAGGGGAATCATAGGCATTAGAATTGAAGCTCTATCCTTCATAAATCTCTTGACCAACACCATTCGGGAGGAATTGAGGTCTTGAGAAGTTGTGTGGTGTAACACCCTAACTACCAAAGCTCACGCTTCCGGCTGTACAACTCTGATAGCTCGGACATTACGACGACACTTATACTATTTAATACTAAAATATGAGCCTGTTTAAAAACTTTAAACCGCAATACCATTCCCAAAAATAATTTCACCATACAAAGTACGTCCATACATACCATACAACTTACAGAAACTCATAAAGAGTACATCCATATATATATACATACATATATATAAATAATATTACAAACATTATCCAGTACAATTCCTATCCCTCTTACAGAATATATCAAGATAAAGGCGAGGGTACAAAAATAATAATCTAAAGCACTACAGAGCATCTCAATAATAAATAATTAAACTCTTCATAACTTCTGCGCCCAAATCCTGAAAGGGGAAAAAATGTAGGGGGTGAGAACATCATCCTCGAAAGGGTTCTCAGTAGAGGGTTTTTGGGAATTACTATAATAGGATACATGAAGATAAACCGTACCAGTGATTAATAACCATCTTATGCCTCTTTTCAAAAACAACAGTTTACAAATAAAGTAAAGTCAGAAATCTTTTCTGAAAGAGGAACTGTTCAATTCTCAAAACATCAAAGCATTTCAAAAAGGTTTATCTATACTGAACCAAAGTAACCTTTCATGTCTTATTCCAAACCAGAACCACAAAACTGAAATCAACCATCGGTCCATCTCATTCAACCACGGCCTTAAGCCCAAACAATCCAACCATCAACCAATCTCCACAGTCCAACAGAGTTCCAAATGCAAACACAAGTAGGAAGATGCAAACACAAACAGACAGTTATTGCAAGTAGAACAATTAGCAGTTAATCACATAGGAAAACCAAGTACAATATGCACACCCAAACAATGTCACATAGAGGCATATGATGCATGCCTGTTCCTAGTGGCTGATGATATCATCTGTCGGTTATATAGCCAACCTGACACGTCCTGGTAGCTAACCATGGACAGAAACACCCATCGCGGAGCAAGTAGGTTTGAGCTACAACCCCATTGCTACTACCCGCTCAACCCAGAGCCAGTGGAATAACCACCACTGTGGCTACTACCCAGGCGGGTGTTTAACAGCTCAACCTGGAGCGAGTGGAATCACCACTACTACCGCTACTACCCAGGCATCACAGTCTCTAACCTGGAGCAAGTGGGACGAACCACAACCCTTACTACTACCCAGGTATCACAGTCTCTGACCCGGAGCAAGTGGGACAAACCACAACCCTTGCTACTACCCAGGTATCTCAAGCATATATTCATTCAGTTCCAACCATGGAACAACATCCATCTCAGCCACCCGGCTTAAATTCATAATTCATAGTCAGCCATACGGCCCACAACTCATTCGGCAATCAGCCATAAAACAATATCATACACAACCATTCCGGCTCACGGTTCAATCCAGAACCAGCCAATATTCATAATCATACACAGCCTTTCCGGCCCATAACAACAGCACTTCCATATTCAACATCATCAAATTCATAAAACCGGCATTTAAGCCATAAATCATTTTTCTCAAGCCATTTCACTGTGAAATCAAATTTCAACTCTTTTCAGCCTTGGCTTTAAAGGATCTCATTTCTCAAATCATCTCAGGCTCATAAGCCAAGTTTTCTAAAAGTGAGTTCCCTTTTTAAAGCAAAGCCACTCTCGGCATTCTCTTTCCAAAACTTCCAAAACCATGGAAAGTTAAAGATTCATTTTGGGAACATTCAAAATCACCCATCCAACAATGGGATTTTATAACAAAAGTTTCTTGCCAGAGTCCCAAGTCTCTAGGGAAGGTCAACTTATTTAAATTCCTTAAAATTCATTGAAACTCTTAAAATCATAAATTCTCGGTTCAAGTAAATAAAAACTGAATTTATTATGAAACCGATCATACAAAATCACAAGTTCCAACCCGGTCCAAAAATCAACTCGTTTGAAACGGAACCGGTTCATTTGAGTCAAACCACTTTCAGGTTTCTTTTTGGAACCCATTTTTCCAACTCTTCCAAAATGCCTCAAACTTGATTACTCAATCAAAAGTCTAGGTTCCTTTAAAATTCACTAAAAACTCCTTTTTATATTGAAATCAATATTAAAGCATCATTCTTTCCTTCAGTGATTCAAACGGTAAAAATAGTTCATTTCTAAATAAGCCGAACTCAACGTATAAGGTTCATCAAATGAATTAAGCTTGAAAACATAAATATCCTCTTAATAAATCAAATAATACAATTTCTCAAATCCAGCCCTTTTTAAATAACTTTTCAAACAAGACTAGGATTTTGCAGAAATTTCGGCAGCACCTCCCCTAAAACTTGGACTTTTGCCACCCGGTTCGGGTCCCAACTAAACCGTTTCTCATTCCTTTTCAACAGCTCAAAACCAAAATCAATTTAAAGCAAGCTAAATCAACAATCGCCTCAGTGGCGTATCTCAAGGATACCATTTCAAAATCAACTCAATATCAATCGACATAACTCATTTTCCAAAGCTTTAAAGAAACGGTTCAGTAACAATTCATTTGTCCAAAACCATGTCAATTAAAGTAAACCAGGCTGAATTCAAAAGTGCGCTCTACTTTCTTATCCAGAAAATCAACTCAACTCAAATCAATTCACAACAGATTAAACCCGATTTCAAAGCTTTAAAAGAATCAACTTCAAAAGCATCTCGTTTCACAAAACCACACAACAATCCATTCATCAAAACCAAATAATAATCCGTTCAACATATAATTACATTCATTCAGGATAATCAACATCACATAAGGCTTATACAATCACCAAATACATTATCTCACATCAGTATCCATATGTAATAATTCCAATAATAACTAAGTTTTCAGAAAGCGCCCCTACCTCAAAACGCAAATTCCATAACCCAAACGCGTCACATAATCCTTTTCGCCTCGACCCGAGATAAACAATCAAAATCCCGGCAGCCAAAACCTCAGTTCCAAGCCACTTTCGCAACAGTCTCAACACTCTAATCGCAACATACAACAACTGAAACTCAATCGTATAGCAATTAACGCCACAAACCTCAGCGTGAGATAACAGAATAGTAACCAAAAGACTTTCAAACCGAAAATGCTTACCGAACCGAAGGAGGAACGGCTGAACCAAAACAGTGGCAGTCTCCGAACCGGTTCGATGGCAGCCCGGCAGCCACCCCAAGCGGCAGCGGCGACCGGACTCCGGCAATGGTGCCGGCAGTGTTTTCGGCGACAGCGACGGGGTTTTTCCGGCAATCAGGCGCGGCGGTGATAGCTCTTTCTCAGCGGACCGAGACAGCAGACATGGAGGAGGTTTCATCCCCCTTCTTCTTCGTTGCTGGCAGGGACAACAACTTCCCAGCTCCGGCGCCGGCGAGCTCGCAGTAGCAGCGGTGGTATCCAAGTGCGACGGCAGCGCATAAGACAGCGCCCCTCTCTCTTCACCGCGAGCTCCCTCCCTTGCTCCCGCGATGGTGGTCCTCCGGCGCGACACCAGTCACAACAGGGACGACGGCGGTGCCAAGCTTCCAGCGACGACAACGAGGATGCGCGGCGGTGGCTTCTCTTTCCCTGTCCTGGCTCGCGCTCGTCACCCTCTCTCATGGCTCGCTTCGATCTCTCTCTCTCTCTCTCAGCCTGGTTCGGCGACGTCAGCAGCGGGGCGGACTTGACGGAAAGCAAGACGGACGGCGAGGCTGATCGCAGAAGGCGCGACGGCGACTGCGACGGCAGTGAGCCCCGGGCTGTGGCGCCGCCCCTGTCTCTCCGACTCCCTTTCTGCCTCAGATCTCTTTCTTTCATTGTTTGTTTTCTGTTTCTTTCAGGGAACACAAGGGAAACTCAGCTTGTGTTGCCGCTGCTGAGAGAAAGGAAAGGTTGGGGGTGTGGCTAAAGGGAACCGGGTCATGGGTTAGGGTTTTATTTTGAAAATTTGGGTTAAGGGCATCATGGTAATTTCACATAAAATTGGGAATAATATAGTAATTGAAACCTAATGTAAATCCAACACTAATTATATATAGAAAATACCATTTGTTCATCATTTTCACAAATTATTTTCTATAAAATGCCCAAATCTAAAAATTAGAAATAATATAATTAATTTCTTTATTTTTCAAAATAAGAGTACTAATATTTAAAATATTAGTTACTTAGTCCAAAACATATAAAATCCTTATTATTTCACAACTGCTAAATTTATAATTTAAATATAGAAAATAACCCAACAATTGTAAAATTGGATAAGGATCATAACTCGTCTCAAATCCAATAAATCAAAACTTGCCTTAATTATCTTTAATAAAATAATTTCTGAAATTAAGGCTATAAATAACTGTAGGATTTGAGACTTGCTCATAATAAGACTTTTCAAAGATTTTAGGTCTTACATTCTACCCACCTTATAAAAATTTTCGCCCTCGAAAATTGATGCAAAATGAAAGAAATTCCATAACAGTTCACCCTTGAACCCATTTTACGGAAGAAGCAAAAATATCTCAAAATATAATCATATATACGATTTTCAAATACTTTGATTGTCATAAGCATAAGGATGTAAAGGTAGAAGTGTGACTGCAAAGCAAACGTTTTAAGGTAGGCTCAATGCAAAAGATAACATGGGTCAATCATGTGATAGAAGGGCAAGGCATCAAAGGCTATCAAACAGGATGGAGTTAAAACGACGTGCTTAACCTCCGCACACTAATCTCATATCAACCTCAAAGTTTCAACTTTCCAACTCCATCAAGCACTTTACAAACCCCAATTTCGATCATTAGCCTGACAACCACAAATCCGTTTGCAAGGAACAAAACGCCTACAACTCATACGTTGCACACCTACCGCTTCAACTTCCGTATACACATCACGTCTTAAAGAACTAACGTATCACGTTACTACGCCTACAAGTCGCACGTGATATCAAAACAATTCTTGAGTCTACTCAGAAGGATACAAGATTTAAAAAGGAGAGTCAAATGTCAAAGATAGTACTCAAAGATTTGAGAGAATGTATCCAATTCCAAATAAATAAGGACACTCAAGCAATGAAGTTTGCTAGACTCAATTCAATTGACAACTTCAAGATAACCCTTGGATCAAGGAAATTCAATAGGATCAATAGGAAAACCAGCGCATCAGTTTGAAACAAATTCAAACTGAGTCGATGAAGCATGAGGTTTACAGAAGAGAATATTTCAAACCCAAGACAAAGCTCACAGAACTCAAGAGCACGATTACAAATACTTTCGAATACATTGTTCACAAAAGAATTGAAAACTTACGGAAAAATCACTTCGCAATTTAGAGGAAAAGTTAAGTAACAAACATTCTCCAAGAGAATAACAAAAGCAATAACACGGCTTTGCGGTAATACAATTTTATGTTGAAACAGGTCATGCAGAATTTAAAAAAACAAGGTGCACACAAGTTTAGCTAAAGGCTAAAATATCTCCTCCATTATTTTAGAAAGATAATTAGGTGCACAACTTAACCAAAAGCAATCACAAAACTCGGGAGAGGAATCAAATGCTTGTTCAAAAATCTCCAAAGTTCATATTCAAACAAGCGTGTATAAAAATCTTAGCAAGGTCGAAAGAGGAAGTTAAATTCTCTTTAGAAAAGAAATTCCGAGGTAAAAATTTGCTTACAATTGGTAAGGAACCAAGTGGTGCGTTACAAACGAACATGTTTCCATTAAACAATGAAGCTTCTCAAAACTTCATTTAAAATAGCACATGTCAACTTTAAATCATCTTTGTCAAAATTGAGCAATGGCTTTAATTTCAATCAAGCAACAGAAAACAAATTCCGTTTGAAACTTTTTACTAAAGAATTCAAAACTTCTTTAAAAGGTTCAAAACAAGACTCCAAAAGTGTTCTTGAAATCACCATCTCCGAAGAACATTTAAGAAGTTTAAGATGTACTAAAAAGGAGTCAAGCTTTGCAAGAAAGGATCTTAAACCAAAATAGTTCAAACAAGATCCACTAAGCATGAGACAACAAACAAGCTTTCAATTGATCCAAAAGAATACAAAAGTCATAAGAAAAGGCAACCCAATCATTAGTAATTTCCCAAAGATAAATATTTGACTAAAAACTTTTGTAAAGATCATGAGAGGATATATAAATGATGCACTATTTTGAAACGAATCAAACTAACTCACATAAGAATGAGATTCACAAGATTGGAAAAACCAAGATCAATGGTAATGTTCACAAATTGTAAAAGATTAGTTAAAAATAAGGTCAAGTATGATATTCATATAGATGGAAGGTTTAGTAGAGAATTTAGTCCGTTCATAGGAAGAAAGCTATGAGTCCAACACTCTCAAAAGAACAACAATGGCATAAATCATATAGCATGCTAAATCAAACTCAATTCAAAATAAGTTAAGTAAAGCTTATCAGCCGAAACTCAACCGGGATAAAAGTGAAAAAGCTTTCTTTTCCAAAATTTTGAAAAATATCCAAATACATAATCAAATGAATATGTGCATGGAACCGTAGTAAAATTACTAGAAAGTCAAATTGTATTTTAAAGTAAATGTAGTTCCGTAAACCAGTAAAAGTACAGGCAAGATATTAGAGACAAATAGTTATTAAACTGTATAAGAAATCTTCAAAGTTCATATATAGTATATATCTATTCAACAGAAATTTTCATAAAAATCTCAAAAATTGGCTGTAATCACTGTTAAATAAGAGAAAAATTGAATCAACAATCTCTCTAATAATGAACTCGAAATCCGAAGTAAAAAGGCACAGCGCGTCAAGACGAGTTCAAAGCTATATCAAAGAATACATGAATCAAGAAGAACTCAAATAGAGGAAGATAGATGCAACAAGGATTTTTAATAAGCATATGCACTTAGATCCCACAAGAATGCATATGAATGGAGGAATAAAGTCAAAATATCAAATTACTTTTCACGAGGAGTAGCAAACAAGAACCTCAAGTTAGGCTATGAAAGAACAGGTCGACTCGAACAAAATCCAAAACACACAACTGAATAGCCTTGAGAAAAGTTTTCAACGTTCCCAGAACCCGCGATTCGCTTAACTCAAAACTCGCATATCATCTATGATAACCCATCAGTGCTTTCATATACATAATTCACTAGTATTAAGCCGGCCAAACTTAATACCAAGAATTATGCAATGCCAGACTAACAGCGTTAATCAATAGATCGTCATGTGCATAGGGCTCTAATTCTCGTCATCCGACAAGACCTAATACATGACAAACGTTCAGAGTATGCAACTGAAGCATAGTTGGTCCATTCCTCAGGCTCTACAGGAAGGACTGCTCTGATACCATAATGTAACACCCTAACTACCAAAGCTCATGCTTCCGGCTGCGCAACTCTGATAGCTCGGACATTACGACGACACTTATACTATTTAATACTAAAATATGAGCCTGTTTAAAAACTTTAAACCGCAATACCATTCCCAAAAATAATTTCACCATACAACGTACGTCCATACATACCATACAACTTACAGAAACTCATAAAGAGTACATCCATATATATATACATACATATATATAAATAATATTACAAACATTATCCAGTACAATTCCTATCCCTCTCACAGAATATATCAAGATAAAGGCGAGGGTACAAAAATAATAATCTAAAGCACTACAGAGCATCTCAATAATAAATAATTAAACTCTTCATAACTTCTGCGCCCAAATCCTGAAAGGGGAAAAATGTAGGGGGTGAGAACATCATCCTCGAAAGGGTTCTCAGTAGAGGGTTTTTGGGAATTACTATAATAGGATACATGAAGATAAACCGTACCAGTGATTAATAACCATCTTATGCCTCTTTTCAAAAACAACAGTTTACAAATAAAGTAAAGTCAAAAATCTTTTCTGAAAGAGGAACTGTTCAATTCTCAAAACATCAAAGCATTTCAAAAAGGTTTATCTATACTGAACCAAAGTAACCTTTCATGTCTTATTCCAAACCAGAACCACAAAACTGAAATCAACCATCGGTCCATCTCATTCAACCACGGCCTTAAGCCCAAACAATCCAACCATCAACCAATCTCCACAGTCCAACAGAGTTCCAAATGCAAACACAAGTAGGAAGATGCAAACACAAACAGACAGTTATTGCAAGTAGAACAATTAGCAGTTAATCACATAGGAAAACCAAGTACAATATGCACATCCAAACAATGTCACATAGATGCATATGATGCATGCCTGTTCCTAGTGGCTGATGATATCATCTGTCTGTTATATAGCCAACCCGACACGTCCTGGTAGCTAACCATGGACAGAAACACCCATCGCGGAGCAAGTAGGTTTGAGCTACAACCCCATTGCTACTACCCGCTCAACCCAGAGCCAGTGGAATAACCACCACTGCGGCTACTACTCAGGCGGGTGTTTAACAGCTCAACCTGGAGCGAGTGGAATCACCACTACTACCGCTACTACCCAGGCGTCACAGTCTCTAACCTGGAGCAAGTGGGACGAACCACAACCCTTGCTACTACCCAGGTATCACAGTCTCTGACCCAGAGCAAGTGGGACAAACCACAACCCTTGCTACTACCCAGGTATCTCAAGCATATATTCATTCAGTTCCAACCATGGATCAACATCCATCTCAGCCACCCGGCTTAAATTCATAATTCATAGTCAGCCATACGGCCCACAACTCATTCGGCAATCAGCCATAAAACAATATCATACACAACCATTTCGGCTCACGGTTCAATCCAGAACCAGCCAATATTCATAATCATACACAGCCTTTCCGGCTCATAACAACAGCACTTCCATATTCAACATCATCAAATTCATAAAACCGGCATTTAAGCCATAAATCATTTTTCTCAAGCCATTTCACTGTGAAATCAAATTTCAACTCTTTTCAGCCTTGGCTTTAAAGGATCTCATTTCTCAAATCATCTCAGGCTCATAAGCCAAGTTTTCTAAAAGTGAGTTCCCTTTTTAAAGCAAAGCCACTCTCGGCATTCTCTTTCCAAAACTTCCAAAACCATGGAAAGTTAAAGATTCATTTTGGGAACATTCAAAATCACCCATCCAACAATGGGATTTTATAGCAAAAGTTTCTTGCCAGAGTCCCAAGTCTTTAGGGAAGGTCAACTTATATAAATTCCTTAAAATTCATTGAAACTCTTAAAATCATAAATTCTCGGTTCAAGTAAATAAAAACTGAATTTATTATGAAACCGATCATACAAAATCACAAGTTCCAACCCGGTCCAAAAATCAACTCGTTTGAAACGGAACCGGTTCATTTGAGTCAAACCACTTTCAGGTTTCTTTTTGGAACCCATTTTTCCAACTCTTCCAAAATGCCTCAAACTTGATTACTCAATCAAAAGTCTAGGTTCCTTTAAAATTCACTAAAAACTCCTTTTTATATTGAAATCAATATTAAAGCATCATTCTTTCCTTCAGTGATTCAAACGGTAAAAATAGTTCATTTCTAAATAAGCCGAACTCAACGTATAAGGTTCATCAAATGAATTAAGCTTGAAAACATAAATATCCTCTTAATAAATCAAATAATACAATTTCTCAAATCCAGCCCTTTTTAAATAACTTTTCAAACAAGACTAGGATTTTGCAGAAATTTCGGCAGCACCTCCCCTAAAACTTGGACTTTTGCCACCCGGTTCGGGTCCCAACTAAACCGTTTCTCATTCCTTTTCAACAGCTCAAAACCAGAATCAATTTAAAGCAAGCTAAATCAACAATCGCCTCAGTGGCGTATTTCAAGGATACCATTTCAAAATCAACTCAATATCAATCGATATAACTCATTTTCCAAAGCTTTAAGGAAACGGTTCAGTAACAATTCATTTGTCCAAAACCATGTCAATTAAAGTAAACCAGGCTGAATTCAAAAGTGCGCTCTACTTTCTTATCCAGAAAATCAACTCAACTCAAATCAATTCACAACAGATTAAACCCGATTTCAAAGCTTTAAAAGAATCAACTTCAAAAGCATCTCGTTTCACAAAACCACACAACAATCCATTCATCAAAACCAAATAATAATCCGTTCAACATATAATTACATTCATTCAGGATAATCAACATCACATAAGGCTTATACAATCACCAAATACATTATCTCACATCAGTATCCATATGTAATAATTCCAATAATAACTAAGTTTTCAGAAAGCGCCCCTACCTCAAAACACAAATTCCATAACCCAAACGCGTCACATAATCCTTTTCGCCTCGACCCGAGATAAACAATCAAAATCCCGGCAGCCAAAACCTCGGTTCCAAGCCACTTTTGCAACAGTCTCAACACTCTAATCGCAACATACAACAACTGAAACTCAATCGTATAGCAATTAACGCCACAAACCTCAGCGTGAGATAACAGAATAGTAACCAAAAGACTTTCAAACCGAAAATGCTTACCGAACCGAAGGAGGAACGGTTGAACCAAAACAGTGGCAGTCTTCGAACCGGTTCGACGGCAGCCCGGCAGCCACCCTAAGTGGCAGCGACGACCGGACTCCGGCAATGGTGCCGACAGTGTTTCTGGCGACGGCGGCGGGGTTTTTCCGGCAATCAGGCGCGGCGGTGATAGCTCTTTCTCAGCGGACCGAGACAGCAGACATGGAGGAGGTTTCATCCCCCTTCTTCTTCGTTGCTGGCAGGGACAACAACTTCCCAGCTCCGGCGCCGGCGAGCTCGCAGTAGCACGGTGGTATCCAAGTGCGACGGCAGCGCACAAGACAGCGCCCCTCTCTCTTCACCGCGAGCTCCCTCCCTTGCTCCCGCAATGGTGGTCCTCCGGCGCGAGACCAGTCACAACAGGGACGACGGCGGTGCCAAGCTTCCAGCGACGACAACGAGGATGCACGGCGGTGGCTTCTCTTTCCCAGTCCTGGCTCGCGCTCGTCACCCTCTCTCATGGCTCGCTTCGATCTCTCTCTCTCTCTCTCTCAGCCTGGTTCGGCGACGTCAGCAGCGGGGCGGACTTGACGGAAAGCAAGACGGACGGCGAGGCTGATCGCAGAAGGCGCGACGGCGACTGCGACGGCAGTGAGCCCCGGGCTGTGGCGCCGCCCCTGTCTCTCCGACTCCCTTTCTGCCTCAGATCTCTTTCTTTCATTGTTTGTTTTCTGTTTCTTTCAGGGAACACAAGGGAAACTCAGCTTGTGTTGCCGCTGCTGAGAGAAAGGAATGGTTGGGGGTGTGGCTAAAGGGAACCGGGTCATGGGTTAGGGTTTTATTTTGAAAATTTGGGTTAAGGGCATCATGGTAATTTCACATAAAATTGGGAATAATATAGTAATTGAAACCTAATGTAAATCCAACACTAATTATATATAGAAAATACCATTTGTTCATCATTTTCACAAATTATTTTCTATAAAATGCCCAAATCTAAAAATTAGAAATAATATAATTAATTTCTTTATTTTTCAAAATAACAGTACTAATATTTAAAATATTAGTTACTTAGTCCAAAACATATAAAATCCTTATTATTTCACAACTGCTAAATTTATAATTTAAATATAGAAAATAACCCAACAATTGTAAAATTGGATAAGGATCATAACTCGTCTCAAATCCAATAAATCAAAACTTGCCTTAATTATCTTTAATAAAATAATTTCTGAAATTAAGGCTATAAATAACTATAGGATTTGAGACTTGCTCATAATAAGACTTTTCAAAGATTTTGGGTCTTACATGTGGCTTATGGATAAGAGAATGTTCTTAACCTCTTCTCATGAAAGTTAGATCAAGGAATTGGCAAGATTGACTATGTTTAGAGAGATTAGGTTGCCAAGTAATTGGGATCAAATCAGTTACAATCTGCCATAGATCTACTTCATATGATTGAGAATGAAGTTGAGACCCATTTAATTCATGATGGATTATGATATCTCCAATCCCTAATGAATCTTTCTCTTTGATTTTCTTCATTATAGATTGCCTTGAATTCACTTGAATTGCTTTGATTTATTGCTTTCTTGATTCCCAGCACCCAAAGCTCCTTTACTTTTCATGCATTTTACGTTTCTATTGCCATTTACATTTGTGCCTTTACTTTCTTGCAATTTAAGATTCAAGTCATTTACATTTCTTGCAATTTAAGATTCAGCTCATTTAAGTTTCTTGCACTTTAAGCTTCTACCCCTTTACTTTTCAGCATTTAATTCTCTAGTCCTTTACTTTCTAGCATTTATATTTCCAGTACTTTATATTTTGTTGCTCTACTTTCATTGTGGATTTACTTTCTGCTCATTTAATTTCACCAAACTCCTTTCAATATTAGCTTGACTAGACTCATCACCCAACTAAAATTTCTTGATCCATCAGTCCCTATGGCATCGACCTCACTCTTGTGAGTTTTACTACTTAATGCGACCCGGTATACTTGCCAGTAGTTTGTGCATATACGTTTTTTGTCCCATCAAGTTTTTGGCACTGTTGCCGGGGATTGATTAAGATTGACAATGATTAAGTAGGTGATAGTCTCGATTAAGCATTTTTCTTTGTTTTCTTTGAAGCCTACTAACTGTTTGACACATTGTGTCTACTAACTCTGACACTACTCAAGCAATAGAGTGTTCTGTTTTGCTTTTGGTTTGTTTTGTGTTGTGTATGCCAGGGGGAAGAAGAGGTGCATCCACCTCCTTTGATTCTGAACCAGAGAGAACCTTCCTGAGACTAAGAAGTGAAGCAAGAGGAAAGGGAGTGATGGAGAAGAATATTCTTTAGAGGAAGACCAAGAGATGGAGGATAACCTCCACAATCTACCTGAGGATGTGGCCAACAACAATGGTCAGCCTCCAAAGAGAGTGTTAGCCTCCTATACCATCCCTAATCCAAGAAATTATGGGAACAACATCCTTACTCCCAATGTCCATGCTCATAATTTTGAACTCAAACCCCATCTCATCACTCTAGTTCATAATAACTGCCAATATGGAGGAAGTGCTGCTGAAGACCCAAATCAACATCTCTCTATTTTCTTAAGAATCTGTGACACAGTCAAGACCAATGGAGTGCATCCTGACATTTACAAGCTGCTCCTATCCCATTTTCTTTAAGGAACAAGGCCACTCAATGGCTAGAAAAACAAGCAGCTCCGAAAAGAGGCGTTTATGAGCTTGAAGGTGTTGATGCAATCTTAGCTTAGAACAAGCTCATGCACCAGCAACTTCAACAACAAATGGAGATGATGTCAAAGAGGATGGATGGATTGCAACTAGCTGTAGTGAGTACAACCAACCAACCTCCAATTGTGTGGGGGCAAAAAGAAGAGAGCTATGAAGCTTACAATAGTGAGCAGCAACCTGAACAAGTTCAATACATGCACAACCCAGGTTTTGGACAAAATGACTTCCATGGAGACACCTACAACTCTTCATGGAGGAACCATCCCAATCTGAAATGGGGAGAGAACTAGAATTCATGGCAGAGGACTTCTAACCCAAACAACTTTTACGACACAAACCACAAAAATCATCAACCCACTAACCACAATCCATATAGAAAACCTCAAAACGATCCTCCCCCATCCACCTTTTATCCACAACACAACCCTAGAGATCAACCTCCCATCTGTTGAGGCATTGGAACAAATGCCGCTATATGCGAAATTCCTCAAGGAGCTCATCAACAAGAAGAAAAGTTAGAAAGAAAAAGAAATTGTGATCCTAACTCAAGAGTGCAGTGCTGTGATTCAGAAAGGCTTACCACCAAAACTCAAAGATCTTGGGAGTTCCTTTATACCATGTACCATTGGTAACATGCTAATTGATAAGTCCTTGTGTGATTTAGGCTCAAGCATCAACTTGATGCCACTTTCTATGATGAGAAAGCTATCTATAGAGGAAATAAAGCCTACAAGAATGTCGTTGCAACTAACTGATAGGTCACTCATCATACCCAATGGAGTGGTAGAAAATCTCCTAATCAAGGTGGGCAAGTTCATCTTTCCAGCAGATTTTGTGATTCTAGACTTAGACGAAGAAGGAAGTAATTCAATCATACTGGGAAGACCCTTTATAGCCACAGCAAGAGCCATCATAGATGTAGAAAAAGGAGAGATAATCTTGAGGGCACACGATGAACAAATAATTCTTAATGTTTTCAAGGAAATACAACTCCCTGCTGAAAAGAAAGACTGTTTTATGACTCTTGAGCACTGTGATAAGCGCCTCTTCCTCCTCAGACTTCAAGGAAGAGCTAATAATCACTGGGTATGAATCATTTTCACCTAAGAACACATATTTCAAAGAAGGAGGCAAAGGCTTGAACTTAAGTTTAGGGACTTCTCCCTTTGTATTAGGCGTGCTCACCATATCTTTCTGAGGTGGTGAATCATCAATCTCAAGCAAATCATCCTCAGAGAGAGGATCTAGAATGTCATCAACTACCTTGGCTTCTAGCACCTCTTGAAAAAGTGGTTCAACAATTCATACACCCCTCAGAATCATTAGGGTGTTAATAGCTCTAAACACATTAAGGAGCACCTGTTCTTCATTGACCCTCAGGGTTAATTCGCCTTTTTGCACATTAATCAGAGCTTTACCTATAGCTAAAAAGGGTCTTCTAAGAATAACAGAGAAATTTGTATCCTCTTCCATATCCAATATGACAAAATCAGCAAGAAAAATAAATGGGCCCACATTGACAAGTAAATCCTCAACAACCCCTACAGGAATTTTAATAGAAAGATCAGCAAGTTAAAGAGAAATACGAGTGGGTTTTACCTCCACAATTTGGAGATTTTTCATCACTAAAAGTGGCATGAGGTTGATTCTAGCTCCAAGATCACATAAAGCTCTTTGAATAGTGACATCTCCAATGGTGCAAGGAATTACAAAGGTTCCTGGGTCCTGCATCTTCTCAGGTAGGTTATGTTGAATAATAGCACTGCATTCCTTGGTCAACATCACTGTCTTATTTTCCTTCCAATTCTCTTGTTAGTCAACAGTTCTTTCATGAATTTAGCATAGGGAGGAATTTGCTCAAGAGCCTCAGCAAAAGAAATATTGATTTGAAGCTTCTTGAAGCCTTCTAAAAATCTATAAAATTGCGTGGCTTTGGAAGCCTTCTAAAGCCTCTGAGGATATGGCATTTTAGGCTTGTACTAAGGAGCCTTAGGCAATGTAAGATGAGTGTCAAGAGAGATTGGGAATGGATTATCTGCATGCCTAGGAGGGACGTGCTCCACCTCCTATTTCTTCTCCTCTGGAGCTTCTTTTTCAATTAGCTTCTCATTGACCTTAGTCTCAAAACCAGCTACTTTACCACTTCTCAATTGAATAGCCTTGCAATCTTCTCTTGGGTTTACCAATGTATCACCAAGAAGTGTATTTAGAGGCCTTTCAAGTACTTGCTTGCTCAATTGGTCTACTTGTACCTCTAAGTTTTTGAGTGAAGCTCTAGTCTCCTGTATAAAACTAGCCAGTAGTGCTTCCAAATTAGTGTTCTTCTGGGGTTGGGAATTTTCCTGCTGAGGTGGTTGTTGTTGAGAAGACTGAAACTGGCGGTTATTATAATTATTCTATTGAAAATCGCCCTGAGAATTATTGTTAAAATTCTATGGCCTCTGAAGTTTCTCTCTCCACCCAAAATTTCGGTGATTTTTCCATCCCTGATTAAAGGTCTTGGAGTATGGATCATTATTGGGGTTTCTAGGAGAATTCCCCATGTAGTTGACCTATTCAGAAGGAAATTGAGCATAATCATAATTCTCACCTTGCATGAAGTTACCAGTCATGTCATAAGGAGCCTCTTGAGGGGCATTATGAGCATTAACAGCTAAAACCTGCATCCCACTCAAGTGTTGAGTAAGCATCTTAATCTGTTAAGACATAACCTTGTTCTGAGCAAAAATAGCATCCAAGGTCTCTACTTCCAAAATGCCTTTCTTCTGAGGAGTCCTAGAGTTCACAGGATTCCTATTAGATGAGTAGAGATATTGGTTGTTAGCAACCAATTCAATAAGCTCAGTAGTCTCTTCAGGCGTCTTTTTCATGTGCAATGAACTACTTACAGAATTAGCTAAACACATTTTGGACATTTCGCATAAGCCTTCGTAAAAAATCTCCAATTGAGTCCATCTAGAAAACATGTCAAGGGGGCATTGCCTGGTCAACAGCTTGTACCTCTCCTAGGCTTCATAGAGGGTCTCACCGTCTCTCTGCCTGAAGTTTTAAACCCCCACCCTTAGCTTAGTCAGTTTTTGTGGTGGGAAGAATTTAGACAAAAACCCAGTGACTACCTTATCCCAAGTGTCCAGGCTCTCCTTGGGCTGAGAATCTAGCCACAGCCTTGCTCTATCCCTCATAGTAAATGGAAATAGTATGAGCTTATAAACCTTAAGGTTCACTCCATTTGTTTTCATAGTATCACAAATCTACAGGAAGTTAGAAATAAAATGGTTTGGATCTTCCTGTGGGAGTCTATGATACTGACTATTCTACTACACCAAAGTGACTAACTGAGGCTTCAGCTCAAAATTGTTTGCAGCTATAGGAGACCCCACAATACTATTCTCATAAAGATTTGGATTGGGGGCAGTGTATGAGGTAAGTACTCTTCTTGGTTGTTCATTCTCATTCATATTTGCCACAATGGCATTAATAGCATGATTATGATCCATATTGGACTCTGCACCTTCCTTTTTAAAGGTCTCACTTAGATTTTCACTAGCCTTGTAAAGTCTAGCTTGTTGCAAGCATCACCTCAAAGTCCTTTTAGGCTCAGGATCAAAATCTATAAGAGGTTCCTTATCTATATTCCTGCTCATAAAACAACAAAAGACAAGAAAAGTGGGAGTCTCTACGTCAGAGTGTAGAGAGTTCCCAGTGAGGTAACCTGTGCAAGAAAATAAAATAAATCACTAAACAATTAAGACAAGAAATTTTCGAAAATTGTACTAAGAATTAAACTTGAAATTTTGAATTTTATAAAAAAAATGAACAAGAAAATAAAAATAAAATTAACTAGGTAACACCAAACTTAATTTCAGAAATTAAGGAAAAACTAATAAAAGTAAATTTCAAAAATTAACGAGAAAAAATAAATAAAATTAAAACTAAAATGCTAATCTAACTAATCAAACAACTAATAGTTGTCAATCACAGTCAATCCCCGGCAACGGCGCCAAAAACTTGGTGCAAAATTTAAAGTCCACAAACTAGCCGGCAAGTACACCGGGTCGTACCAAGTAGTACCTCAAGTGAATGAGGGTCGATCCCATGAGGATTGATGGACTAAGCAACAATGATTGCGTGATTTACTTACTTAGACAAATAGCAAACGGTGTTTTGAGAGTTCAATTGCATCAACAATAAATTCAGAAAATCAGAAAGCAAGCAGTAAATGGGTTGTGAAATATATAAGTAAAGCAGTTAAGGTTTAAGATATATTTATTTTCCTGATTAACTTTTCTTACTAACTTTTTTAATCATGAAAGATTCAATTCACGGCAAACTATATGTGACTAAACCCTAATTCCTTAGACCTTTTTAGTCTCCTCTAACCTTCATCAACTGCCAATTCTTTGACCACTTGATTCCAATTAGAGGGTTAAGTTCAATTCTAGTTTATATTCATCATTCGCTAATGTAAAATATATTCTATAAAATTAAATAATATCTTTTCCTATTTATAAATAAAATAAAGTTTTAATAAAAAATGAGTAATATCTTCGTGCATCTTTGATGGATGAGTGGGGACCATTGCCTTTCATAGGAGTAGCGCCTAACCTGAGGATGTTAAAGTTGGACTTGGAGGAGGCAGCAAGGATTGGGGGCGCATTGCTTGTACCTGGCGCCAAACTTTATGGAGATGGCTCCTAACTTGAGCCTAGCCGAATAGAATTGGGTGTTGATGGTTATCCTGGCGCCTAACTTGAGAAACTCCAAGTTAGGCGCCACCTTGGCTGTGCTCATTTGGAGACCTTTCTCTTGTCCTGACGCCTAACTTGGGAAAAGCCAAGTTAGGCGCCACCCATGCAGCGCACAACTCATAGTAAAGTCTTCCTTTGGCGCCTAACTTGGGACTTCCCAAGTTAGGCACCACCAAGGCCGAATTTCTGGAAAAAAAAAAGTGTACACTATTATACATTTTTGGAAAGCTCTAGATGTTAGCTTTCCAATTCCACTGAAATAACATCAATTGAGTCTCGGTAGCTCAAGTTATTCTTGTTGGAGTGTAGGGAGGTCAGAGTTGACAACATCATTTACTTTCTTCTCATTTTCTACAAAAACTCCATCAAATCCAACCGAATGCTACCTGAAATAAACAGAATTTTACACAACTCAAAGTAGTATCCACAGTAGCTAAAAGATATTTAAATCTTGATTAAACTCAATAATTTGAATGCAAATTCACTAGGGAAAGATAGAAAAGATGCTCACGCATCATCTACCCCTCATGTTCCTCCTTCCTCGGACCATATTTCAAAGAAACGTAAGACCTCAGAAGCTGGTGTCTCTAGTGAGTTCTTCAAGTCTTGGATGTGGGCCTGAGATCTTGAGTTGAAGCAGTTACAATCATTAGTGGGCTCAGCTTGCAAAAAGGTGTGAGTTAGGCATGGGCGTTAATGATGTTAACGTTAAGTGAAATTGCGGGTTCGAGAACGTTAGTGGCAACCACCTTTTTCACTAACGTTCCAACCCCATATAGTCCACGTTAACTTCAACGTTAGTGGCACTAACGTGACTACTAACGTTACCTTATGAACCTTCGCAAGCGTTATTGGGACTTACCTTTCCCAATAACGTTGCCTTATGCCCCTCTTTCCCTACGTTAGAGTTCACGTTAGTTTAACTAACGTGACTCTTAACGTAGGCATGCCTATCTTCAAGAGCGTTAGTGACACTTACCTTTGTCACTAACGCTCCAAACGCCCCTACTCTCCACGTTAGAGTTCACGTTAACTAGGTTAACGTGGTAGTGAATGCCATCTCCAACGTTAGTGACAAAAGTGAGTGTCACTAACGTTGGCTCATCAATCTTAGCTCCACGTTAACTTTCACGTTAGTGGTCTTAACGTGACCACTAACGTGGGCAATGCTAGCTTGATCCAACGTTAGTGAGAAAGGTGAGTGTCACTAACGTTGGCATTGTTCCTCCCTTCCACGATAGAGTTCACGTTAACTAAGTTAACGTGACTCTTAACGTGGCTCATTGCCAATTCTTGGAGCGTTAGTGGTGTTCACATTTACCACTAACGCTGGAGCTCTCTTTATCTCCACATTAACTACCACGTTAACCTAGTTAACGTGGCAATTAATGTGGGTTTATGATGGCTTCGCAGGCGTTATTGGTGATCACTTTTCTCATTAACGTTGCAAGCTCATTCCCATTCCATGTTAGTGGTCACGTTAACTAGATTAACGTGGCTACTAACATGGTTCTTCCTTGCTTCCTTTGTCTTGAAATCAAGCAAATAAAGTGCATCAAAGCTCTAACCAAAGTCATGAGATTATGCATCATCAATTTGTCATTCAATTATTGCAAAATCCTCATGAAATCATGTAAATTTCACAATAGTTGCTTGAATCAAGGTGTAAGTGTATTTTCATCCAAAACTTGCCTTATTCACTAAGAAAATGCATGAAACAACCCTAAAACAATAAAAGAAAGGTCAGTGAAACTGGCTTAGATGCCCTGGCATCACAACACCAAACTTAAAGCTTGCTTGTCCCTAAGCAAGTACTAAAACATAGGAAGGATGAATGAAAGAAACAAGATGATTAATATAAAAGTAAAATTCCTGGTTTATGGGGTTTCATGCATAGCAACTTAGGTTCATTCCTTTACTGGGTTTCAGGCCTTTATCATGCCCTTAATCACTCTCTTGATTGCATCCTTTGAGACTTCCTAGTTGTTGATCATTCCTTCTTTTCCAAGGTTTATTGCATTCCTTTTTAGGCTAAGTGCTCTGTAAGAGGGCGACTCTTTATGATAAGCTTTCAGCCAACACTATGAACCAGTTGATTCAAGGTGCTAGGTGTTAAGACACCCCTAAGGACTTACTCCCTCAAGTCTCTTTCTCCCATACATACACACCATAGGCACATGGTTTGTTTTCTTTGTTGAGACCTTGGTGTCCAGCACCTCTTTGGGTTACTAAGTGTTCTGTAGCAAAGGTCACTCTTTATAGTGGACTTTCAGCTGATAATCCCGGATTAGTTAATCCAAGTTACCAAGTGATAAGGCACCCCTAAGAGCTTACTCATCCAAGCATATCCCTTCCACATGAACACCACAGACACATGCCTCAATCTTCACACCCTTGGTGCCTAGCATTATTTCTTATTATTTTTCCTTCCTTTTTAACTTGTATTGCTCTTTCTCTTTTCTTATTGGGATCTTATTATTTAGTTAGTCTCATAGGATGTGTTTCAAGCATAGGATTCAGGATAGATAGTTGCCTTCCTACCTTGTTGGTGAACCAACTTAGCTAATTAATCACCCCACCACAAACATTCAGAATTCACTTCACAAGAAAACTCCACTCTTGTTCTTTTCATAACATCTTCTTTTTGATTAACTTAAAGGACAGGCATACAAGTAAGGAAGGTGGAAATGCAAAAAGGACATTAGACTAGTAAACATAAAACTAAGCAATGAAAACTCTAAGGACAAAATTGAAACTCCTAAGCTACCATGGAAGCATGTTCTATTTCATACATGAATTTTCTTATTTAAAGTTTGAAAAAGATAGACTAAGAAGGAACTCTGATGCACGAAATCACAATCACACTTTTGCAATTCTGCACAACTAACCATCAAGTGCACTGGGTCGTCTAAGTAATACCTTACGTGAGTAAGGGTCGATCCCACGGAGATTGTCGGCTTGAAGCAAGCTATGGTTATCTTGTAACTCTTAGTCAGGATATCAATAATTCTCAGATTTAATTGTAAAAAGTAAAAGAACATGAAATAAATACTTGTTTTGCAGTAATGGAGAACAGGTTGAGGTTTTGGAGACGCTATATCTTTTGAATCTCCACTTTCCTACTATCTTCTTCTTCATGCACGCAAGGCTCCTTCCATGGCAAGCTGTATGTTGGGTTTCACCGTTGTCAATGGCTACCTCCCATCATCTCAGTGAAAATGTTCAACGCACGCTGTCACCGCACAGCTAATCATCTGTCGGTTCTCGATCATGTCGGAATAGAATCCAGTGATTCTTTTGCGTCTATCATTAATGCCCAACACTCGCGAGTTTGAAGCTCGTCATAGTCATTCAATCCTTGAATCCTACTCGGAATACCACAGACAAGGTTTAGACTTTCCGAATTCTCAAGAATGGCCGCCAATGGGTTCTAGCTTATACCACGAAGATTTTGCTTAAGGAGTCCAAGAGATACACACTCAAATGAAGGTAGAACGGAGGTGGTTGTCAGACACACGTTCATAGGTGAGAATGGTGATGAGTGTCACGGATCATCACATTCATCAGGTTGAAGAACAAGTGGTATCTTAGAATAGAAGCAAGCATGATTGAATGAAAAACAGTAGTAATTGCATTAATCCATCAAGACACAGCAGAGCTCCTCACCCCCAACCATGGGGTTTAGAGACTCATGCCGTTGAAGATACAATATGAAATGTGTAATGTGTCATGAGATGAAGATACAATAGCAAAAAGTCCTATTTATAGTGCACTAGTGACCTAGGGTTTACAAGAATGAGTAAATGACGTAAAAATCCACTTCCGGGGTCCACGTGGTGTGTGCTTGGGCTGAGCATTGAAGCTTTCATGTGTAGAGACTTTTCATGGAGTTAAACGCCAGCTTTTGTGCCAGTTTGGGCGTTTAACTCCAACTTTTGTGCCAGTTCCGGCGTTAAACGCCAGGAATTCTGAAGCTGATTTGGAACGCCAGTTTGGGCCATCAATTATTGGGCAAAGTATGGACTATTATATATTTCTGAAAAGCTCAGGATGTCTACTTTCCAACGCAATTGAGAGCGCGTCATTTGGGCTTCTATAGCTCCAGAAAATATACTTCGAGTGCAGGAAGGTCAGAATCCAACAACATCTGCAGTCCTTTTTCAGCCTCTGAATCAGATTTTTGCTCAGGTCCCTCAATTTCAGCCAGAAAATATCTAAAATTACAGAAAAACACACAAACTCATAGAAAAGTCTAGAAAAGTGAATTTTAATTAAAAACTAAAAAAAATATAATAAAAACTAACTAAAATGTACTAAAAACATACTAAAAACAGTGCCAAAAAGCGTATAAATTATCCGCTCATCAAACTCCACCACCTTTTACTCATGGGGATGCCTATGTTTTACTGCTTGTCTTCTTTATGTCCACTTTGTCCACTTGTGCTTCCTTTCGTCCGATTCATTCTGGCTATTTTCCAATCTTCCAGTGCCTTCCTTACTAATTCATGACTCTTTTCGGCCCTTTCTCGTTCCACCCATGGTAATTCGTCCTTTACATCCTCATATCTTGTGATCCCAGGGTGTAATACAGGTAGTTGTCCAACTAAGTACCCGAGCCTGGCTTGGGTGTTTACATGGTATCCTATCTCACTCATATAAACCCCTTCCAAAAATGCTCTGTATTCATCGAAAAGATCTACCTGTTCTCTTTGTTTCCGATGCATCTCATGAATGTGTGCACCTTGATGTGCTTAGATGTTGATTAGCTTTTGGATGGCTTCTTGTTGTTGATCTTGCTTTTGGTTCAGGTTGTGGAAGGACTCACTCCATTGTCTCCCTTGTTCCAATTGCTGTTCCATCATTTGTTTTTGCCATTCCCCTTGTTGATTCATCCATCTAGAGAGTGACTCTTCTTGACGGTCCATTATTTGTATTTGAAGCTCCTTCTATGCCCCTTGATTTTCCATGCATTGCCTTGACAAGGTATCAATAGCCTCTTGTAATTGGTGCATGTCTAAGGTGGCTGGGGCTTGCTCCTGTGGATGCTGTCCTTCTTCAGCTCGATGGGCTGGCATCTTTCTTAGTCTTTGTTGAGGTAGGGAAGGTGCAGCAGCATGCATCCGATGAAAAGTAATTGGAAGAACAACTTTGATCCATTCGGGATTTCCATCTTCGAACACCATCCCAGCCTTGTTGCAAAGACGGAGAATAGTGCTGGGGTAGCCTAACCTTCCTCCAGAATCACTCTTCTCAGCCATCTTCCGAATGCCTTGGCTATGAGTTCATGAACCTTGATTTCTCCTCCCTTCATTATGCATTGCACCATTGTTGCTCTCTTAAGGTTTACCTCTAAGTTGTTTCCAGCTGGGAGGATGGATCTCCTTATAATTTCAAACCACCCCTTAGCCTTAGGAAGGAGGTCTCCTCTTTTTATAAATCTGGGTTTCCCATGGGGGTCTCTGTCCCAATCTGCTCCCTGCATACAAATGTCTTTCATAATCTGGTCGTGGTTAGGGTTGTTATCTATTCTTAAATGATAGCTCTCTTCTGCAAAGGGTATGGTTCGCAGCTTTAGCACTCTCATGATGCTTATGGGACTAAAATCTATCATTACCCCTCTCACGAAACTTGTATAGGATTCATCTGCCTTGTCATGTCTAACCGCATTTGCATAAAACTTTCTTACCAGAGTTGCGTTCACCATTGTAATCGGATCCGTGAGGAGCTCCCACCGACGTTTCTCCACCTTCTATGTGATTTCGAGGCATTCAATTTTTGTGACTTGAAAGCCTAACTCATATATGACTTCTTTATCATCCATCCACCCAAATTGTAGTACATGGTAAAAGGTCCTAAATTTCTTTTCATCAAATGGAGGCTACTCTATAGGTTCCTTCCCTTTTTGCCTTTTAGAGCTAGATGAAGCCATGAGTGATGGTTGGTATGTTTGCGGCTCACAAGATGTGGCTGGGAGGGTGTGTATGGACTTTTGGTGGGGGATGAAGTTTGTGTGCTCGGGAGAAGGAATGGAGCTGAATGAGAACAAGAAGTGTGTACAGAGAGGTTGTAGAATGGGGATCATTTATATAGAAAAATGATGGGTGTTTGAAAGGTGTGGATTGATAGTGATGTTTTAATGACGGACGATTGGGGTTTGGCCTTTGATGAGCACGAGGATCACCCCTTTTATAAAGGTCTTGGTTCGGTCTCCAAGGCTATCCAACTCCCAATGTTGCATGGCAACACTTCCAAAGATATTCCCCTTGAAGACAAGTGTGAGGTTTCCTTGGTATAGTGGCCGAATCTCCCTTCCTTGATTGTCCTATCAAGTACCATCAATACCCCTTTTGATTTCTTATACAAGACAAAAGGAATGTAAATTGGTCAATTGAATTTTTGGTGGGAAGAATTAAAGTGTGAAATAGCTACTATTAAAATCTTTTTCTTTTGTTTTTGAAATAACTAAATGCTTTTCATGAATACAAATCAATCGACCACTCAATTTCCCATGCATGCAACGTTGGTAACACCAAACTTGTTGGTGATCATATGGTGTAACAAGACTAAGAAAGAATCTCATATCATGAATTGTGTTCAAGCCCTTCTTGGTATGCCTTGAACACCAAACTTATGATGTACTATATGTTGCATGTAGGGATTCTTATATTGTTTGTCGAAGTTGATTTAGAATCCATGAACTTTGCTTTATTACTACTATTAGAGATTAAAAAGAAAGAGAATAGAACATGGGTTGCCTCCCATGAAGCGCTTCTTTAGTGTCATTAGCTTGACATTCGGCCTCTGTTAGGGTGGTTGGTAGTGCTTCAACTCTTCCCCTCTTGCAGTGAACCTGTTTCCATTGGTTTTGTTTAAAAGCTCCATATGTTCTAAGGACAAGATTTTGTTGATGGTGTATACTGGAGGCAGCTGAGACGGAATGGTGGGTAGATTGGGTGGTATAGATGGAAAGTAGGTGGAGACCACCTCATCTCCTGGAGAGAAATCTTCTGTAGGGATCTTCTTATTTTTCCATCCCCTTGGGACTCTTTTCTTGTGTCCCTTGATGTCACTTTGCTGCTTGTGGTTTTCTCTTTGAGGAAAGTTTTATTGCTTGTCTCATATGATTCTAGTGAGTCTGGTTCCTCTTGGATTACACTTGGGTGTTGCTCCTTTTGATCACATTGGTTGTCACCAATGGGGATTTTCAGGTGTGGTACTTGTTTTCCCATGCTTGTCTCTTCCATCAGCTCTTTCTTGTGCTCTTCCTCTAACTTTTTGTTATCATGATCTGCTTCTTGTGAGGGTTTGAAAACATTGAAGGTGAGCTGCTCATCATGTATTCTCAATACTAGCTCTCCTCGCTCCACATCTATAAGTGCTCTGGCTGTGGCTAAAAATGGCCTTCCCAGAATGATAGGGTGACTGGAATTCTCCTCCATTTCCAGGATAACAAAGTCTGTGGGGAAAAAGTAGTTCCCAACCTTCACTAACACATTCTCAACCACTCCTATTGCCTGTTTTTGGGTTTTGTCAGCCAGTTTGATGATTACGTCTGTGGGTGTTAGCTCATTGATTTGAAGCTTTTTCATGAGGGACAGAGGCATTAAGTTGATGCTTGCTCCCAGGTCACAGAGCCCTTTATCAAACATTGTCTCTCCTATAGCACAGGGAATATGAAAACTCCCTGGATCATTCTTCTTTGTAGGTGGCCCTGTTTGGATAATAGCACTGCACTCCTTGTTCATCTTTATTGTCTATCCACCCTTCAATGAACTCTTTTTGGTGGAGTAGCTCCTTTATATACTTGATGTAGTAGGGCATTTGCTGGAGGGCCTTAATGAATGGTATATTTACATCAAGAGATGCAAACATGTCGAGGAACCTTGAATACATTCTCCCTGCTACACCACCCTTATGCCTTTGGGGGAAGGGTGCATATGGGTTCAGGATCTCCTCTTTCTTTAGCTCTTCCCTGAATGTGGGTTGGGGTGCATGATGTTCCTTTGGACTATTTTGGAGGTGTTCTGTTTGTATGTTTACTTCCTCCACACTCCTCTCATCACTTGTGGTGATCATCTTGCATTATTCCCACCTGACCTTCCTTGTTTCTCCTCTTGGATTCTTCTCTGTGTCATTGGAAAATCCATCAGTGGGTTTGGGAATTTTTTGAGATAGATACCCTACTTGGGATTCCAGTCTCTTGATGGTTTCCCCTTGGTTTTTGATATTGGCTCGCACTTCATCCTTAAACACCTTATTGTCTTGGACTTCTCTACATATGTCTTCAAGTAAAGTTTTAATCTTGGAAAGTCTATCCTCAGTTAGTGATGGTGGATTGAGATTAGGTAGTTGAGAAGGGTGGTTAGGTGAGTGTTGATAGGATCTCTGTGAGGTATGTTGGTGAGTTGCATTGTTGTTGGAATTGTGGTTGTGGCGTCTCTAGTCTTGGCCTTGGTCTTGTTGGTTTCCCCACCCAAAGTTGGGGTGATTTCTTCATCCAGAATTATAAGTTTTGGAGTATGGATCATGGATTTGTCTGGGTGAGTTCCCAATGTAGTTGGCCTGTTCCCAGTCACCTTCTTCCCCTGCATTCACTCCTTTTTGAGCTGGTGATAAAGTGATGACTGCTGCAAGTTGGTTTTCCTCCACCTTCTTGGTAAGATCTGCTAACTGCTTGGTGATCATTTTATTTTGAGCCAGCAATGCATCCATGTGGTTCAGCTCCATTACTCCTCGAGTGTTGCTTCTTTCAGAAGCATAGAAGTAGTCATTCTCAGCTACCGTCTCAATGACATCTATGGCTTCTTCAATGGTTTTCTTCTTGTTTAGAGAGCCCCCCGATGAATGGTCTACAACTTTCTTTGACTCATAAGAGAGACCTTCATAGAAAATGTGAAGCTGAACCCATTCATTGAACATGTCTGGTGGGCATCTTCTTGTTATGTCCTTGAATCTCTCCCATGCCTCATAGAGAGTCTCACCATCTTGTTGCCTGAAAGTTTGCACCTCAGCTCTCAGCCTGTTAATTCTTTGAGGAGGGTAGAATCTTGCCAAAAATTTATTTACCACATCTTCCTGATGCCAGGGCATCTAGGCCAGTTTCATTGACCTTTTCTTTACCGTTTTAGGATAGTTTCATGCATTTTCTTAGTGAATAAGGCAAGTTTTTGATGAAAATACACTTACACCTTAATTCAAGGAACTATTGTGAATTTCACATGATTTCATGAGAATTTTTGCTAGAATTGAATGATAAATTGATGATGCATAATCTCATGACTTTGGCTAGAGCATTGATGCACTTTAATTGCTTGATTTCAGGACAAAGGAAGCAAGGAAGAACCACGTTAGTACTCACGTTAATCTAGTTAACGTGACCACTAACGTGGAATGGTAAATAGCTTGCAACGTTAATGAGAAAAGTGATCACCAATAACGCCTGCGAAGCCATCATAAGCCCACGTTAACTAGGTTAATGTGGTAGTTAACGTGGAGACAAAAGAAAGCTCCATTGCTATTTGAACATCCCGGGTCGGACAACTCGACCCAGGGTATGAACAGTGCCCCTGCTTGAGCTCGGTCTTTTTTGAGGTCGAGTTCTTGACTTCGGTCCTTTTTTGACGAAGCCAAACTCAAACATTTTGTCGATTCCTTGGTAGTATCTTTTGAATGTAGAACATTTTCTCTAAAAACGCGCGCTTTTATATCGGCGCTTTTGGGAACGTGCGAGGGTTTAATGCCTTCATTAATTTTAGCATTAATTGCCCCATTTCCCCTTGGCTCTTTATTTTTGAAAACCCAGAAACGGTTTTCTCTCATTCTGTTTTCCTTGTATCCTTTTTGCAACTTTTTCTCTTCTCTCTTCGCTCTCTGTCTTTCGCTTGTGCTTCTGTTTCCTGGCGTTTGCGGTGTCGCTTAGCGATTTTCTGGGCAACTTTCATTTCTGCAATTTTTTCGAAGCTTCTTTCGTCTCCAGGTTAGCCCCATTTCGTGCTTTCTCTTTGATTTTGGCTTTGTGATGAGGTTTTGATTTTGATCCTCCTTTTTTGAGAAAGTTTAGATCTTTCTGTTTCCATTGTGCCCTAGATTTGTTGAAAGTGTGCTTTCTGGGAGTTTCTCCGTCTTCTGCATGATCCTTTTTTGCTTTTGCTCGATGCTTTTAGGGCTTTGCATGTTCTTTGTTGTTTCTATTCTGATACCACTTTCCGCGTCCGTTCCTCATTTTGTTTGAAGGTTGCTTTTGTCTGCTCTTGAAAAGGTTGTATCTTTAATGGTCTCTGCTTGGCGTGTTTTGATGTTTGGGAATGCTTTTTGCTTGGTAGACTGTAATGACTTTTTTGTGTTTTTCTTTGATGAAAAAATGTTTGCTGCTTTAAATTCTTTCTGAGAAATGCTGGTGTGCAAGCTGTAGATTTTTCCTGGAAACCTTGCTTTGTCACTGCCTCTAAAGGGTGCCCTAGGACTTTTGGTTTGAGTCTTGGGGTTTTCCTTTTCTTGTTTCTTCGCCTGTATCGTATTGACCGAGTTGTTTTCTCCCTTTATCCGAGATGTTGTTAGTAACCCCTATCTTCTTTTCTTACTTGTAGGATTAGTTGGCCTCATGTCTTCTCGAAATAACATTGTAGAGACGTCTTCCCGAGTTCCCGAGGGAATGTCTGATTGGCTGGACTCCCTTGTTTTGTTGTGGATGCTGAATTTTGCACAGAGCTGAGGAAGCGCCATAGGATTTGTGGTAACAATGCCTGTGAGGAGGATTATGAGCTTGTTGCTCCTGATTCTGATGAGAGAGTTTGTTTTCCGACTTCTGTTGAGAGGGAGCGTCCCTTCTTTTATGCCTATGAATACTTCTTCAGTCAGTTGAACGTTACTTTTCCTTTCACTACTTTCGAGACCGACCTATTGTGGTCGTATAATATTTCTCCATCCCAGCTTCACCCAAATTTCTGGGGTTTTATTAAAAATTTTCAGCTTCTCTGCCGAGAATTAAATGTAACACCTCTCAGACTCTTTTCCTTTATTTGTTTGTTTCTGCCAAGCCTGGCGGTTCTTCAAAAAAGAAAGCTTCCTGGGTTTCTTTCAGGTCCGCCCAGGGCCATAAAGTTTTTGCTATGTATGATGAGTCCTTTAAGGACTTCAAGAATTACTTCTTTAGCGTTCGTGCTGTCGAAGGGGCCCGCCCCTTTTTTCTTGATGAAAATGATGAGCCTTCTTTCCCTCTAGAGTGGCAGAGGGATGTGAGAGTGTCCCACTATACCTGGGAGATGCTTGATGATGTTGAGCGTGCCTTTGTTGTTGTTCTTGAGGATCTATGGGGCGCACCACCCCATCTTGATACAAAAAGGTTTTTGAATGACCCGTCCTTGGTTCGGACTGTTTTGGGTACATGTCTGACTTGTTTCTACACTTGTTTCTTAATTTTTTCTTCCTCTTATTATGATTGTAACTCTTTGCTGTGGCTGATTCTATATTTGCAGAGATGTCAAAGAACAACGACTCCATGAGGGCCTTTTAAAAAGGCAAAGAAGGCAACTGCTGCTCTGAACATCTCGGCCAAGGTGGCCGGAGAGGGATCTTCTCAGGTCCCGGTGAAACCTCCTGTGCCGAGTTCTCCTGGGCCGAGGAAAGCAATTCCTACTCCTCGGTTTCGTCAAGTCGATCCTCCACAGACTTCTGGCGCTGCTTCTGGTGCTCCTTCCTTAAAAAAGCAAAAAACATCCGGGCCCTTTAACTTGGTTGCCCCGGATTTTGATGTTGTCGAGTTTGTTGACCAGCAAATTGCCCCCTATGGTGGGCTCTCCATGGACGATGTGTCTCTTCTTCAACATCTGGATTTTATTACCAAAAGTAGTGTGAAGATGGCACATATGGGTGCGGCTATTTTCCGTACTGTTCAGGGGATCCCGATTCATGCCACAAAATCGTTCATGGAGGAGGCCAAATCAGAATTTGATCGGATCAAGGGTTTGAAGGATGAGTTGGAGGTGAAGTTGGCGAAGGTAGAGAAGGAACTGGAGGGTGAGAAGGCCAGCTCTATTGCTTTGGCTGCTTCTTTGAAGTTGGCTGAGGACATGGCACTGAAGCACAAGGATAGCTATGTTTCAGCTTATAGGGAGTTAATGCATCTTCGGGATGATTTGGAAACTGCTCGGGTTAATTATGCCGAGCTTCAGGGTCACCTTGTGGGCAGCGTAACTGCCGCCTCCGAGAACCTGATGGAGCAGTTTCAGATTGTTGCTCCTGATGCCGACTTGACTCTCGTCAGCCTGGACAATGTTGTGAGGGATGGTAAGATTGTCCCTGATGACCAGGATGATGATGATGCTGACCCTCCCCCAGTGTCTTCTCTTAAAGTGTCGACCTCCTCGGTTCTTCCCGTTACATCTGATCCGGATTGCCAGATTCTGAACCGGGATGATGGAACTGTAGATGCTGTGCCTATTCAGACTTGCCCTCCTTCTCCCCGTATTGATGCTGCTGGAAAGGCTCCAGATCTTGGTTGACCTCCTTTTTTAAGTATTTGTGTAAATAGCCTGGTTTGTGGGCTTTGAATTCTTTTTGTAAATGATGTTTTGCTGACTGTTGATACTCCAGTTGCTATTTTTAGCAACTTTATCTTGAAAAACAAAATGGTTTCTCTGGCTCTTGGGGTTGGCTTCAAGCGGCTTGTTGAGTCTTTGTTTTATGGTAACTGCGATATGCTTGCTTGCAGCTTTCTTTATCATTTACCTGGAATTTTCAGAGTTGTTTTTTATCCATCCTCTTTTGATTGCTTTTGTGGCAAGGTCAAGGTCTATCGGGTCGAGTTATCTCCCCTTTGTTGGTTGATCTTCTCAATTGATCTTTTCGAGCAACCCCTTGGGATTACTTTTTATAACCTTTTGTAGCTTTAGTCCGACTTTTTCATGTCAGTCCCCGTTTCGTTACTAGGTGATCTTGCTCAGATCTCTTTTGAGGTTTTACCTTTTGTAACGTTATCTTTTTCGGGCCGACTTCGTCATGCTAGACTCTGTCGAGTTATTTGATAATCCTCTTTTGTGGACCTTTTTCAGGTCTCTTTCAGGGATTCTCTTCTAGGTTATAGCAATTCCTCTTTAATAGGGTTGGCCAGACCTCTTTCCAGGGATTTGCTGATAACTTGGGTTGACTTGGTCCGACTTTTTAGTGTCGGCCAGTCTCTATAAGTTATTATATAGCAATCCATAAGACCTCATCAGGTTCTTTTTGGGATCACTTTTGATAACCTCTTGCATTATTCTGTGTTCATCTTTGCCGATTTGTAGATGGTGGTTTCTGTCCTGGTTTAATTAACCTTTAGGTGAATCGCGTTTTCACCTTTGTCGGTCGATCATTCCTGTCGAGATCGTATAGTGAATCTGTTCTTCACTTTCTGTTCGATCTGTTGCTTTATAATCGGATGATGAATGCTTCAGATTAATGCGTCTTGGGAATTTGTAGAATATCTGAAATGTATTTTATTTAAAGAAAGTGCAAATATATACAGGCGGGAGTTTTTCATACCCTTAAGTCAGATTAAATCTCAATCTTGACGCCTCATTAAAAAACCTTTTCAGGAAAAAGAGTACATCTTGTGATGAGACCTTTTATCTTTCCTAACTATAGTACCTTCTTAGGTTACAGGCGTGCCATGATCTGGGGAGTTCTCGTCCCTCGAGTTCGAACAGTCTGTAGTAGCCCATCCCAAGTACTTCTGTGACTCGGTAAGGTCCTTTCCAGTTGGCTGCCAGCTTTCCTTCTCCGGGTCGAGTTGTTCCAATATCATTTCGGATTAAGATGAGATCATTCTCAGCAAAACCTCTTGGCACTACCTTTTGATTATACCTAGAAGCCATTCGCCGCTTTAGTGCTTCTTCTCTGATCTGAGCTCTTTCTTGGATTTCCGGAAGTAGGTCGAGCTCTTCTCTTTGAAGTTGAGAGTTGGTTTGTTCATTATAGTGGTCTACTCGGGGAGACCCTTCCTCTACTTCTATTGGAATCATTGCCTCCACTCCGTATGCTAATCGAAATAGTGATTCGTTCGTAGTAGAATGGGGGGTTGTTCGATACGCCCAAAGGATTTGTGGAAGTTCCTCGACCCAAGCTCCCTTTGCTTCTTGCAGTCTCTGTTTCAGCCCGGCCAATATGACTTTGTTGGCCGCTTCGGCTTGTCCATTGGCTTGGGGATATTTGACGGAGGTGAACTGGTGTTTTATATTCAAGTCGGCCACTAGTTTTCTGAAGCCTGCATCTGTGAATTGGGTGCCATTATCTGTGGTGATGGAGTATGGGACCCTGGTGCACGAAATTGTGTATGCCAATATTAATGGACTATTTAACACAGCTTCGTACCACTAACCAGCAAGTGCACTGGGCCGTCCAAGTAATACCTTACGTGAGTAAGGGTCGATCCCACGGAAATTATTGGTTTGAAGCAAGCTATGTTTATTTTATTATTCTTAGTCAGGATATTAATTAAAATTATCAGTTGGAATTATTAGAAAACTAAAAGAGTGTGAAATAGTTACTTGTTGTGCAGTAATGGAGAATATGTTGGGGTTTTTGGAGATGCTTTGTCCTCTGAATCCCTGCAACATAATGCTTACTCACTTTCATAAATGCAAGGCTCCTTCTATGGCAAGCTGTATGTAGGGAATCACCATTGTCAGTGGCTACCTCCCATCCTCTCAGTGAAAACGGTCCAGATGCTCTGTCACAGCACGGCTAATCAGCTGTTGGTTCTCGATCATGTTGGAATAGGATCCATTGATCTTTTTGCGTTTGTCATCACGCCCAGCAATCGCGAGTTTGAAGCTCGTCACAGCCATTCAATCCTTGAATCCTACTCGGAATACCACAGACAAGGTTTAGACTTTCCGGATCCTCAAGAGTGGCCGCCATCAGTTCTAGCTTATACCACGAAGATTCTGATTAAGGAAGCTAAGAGATACTCATTCAATCTGATGTTGAACGGAGGTGTTTGTCAGGCACACGTTCATGGATTGAGGAAGGTGATGAGTGTCACGGATCATCACCTTCTCCATAATTAAGCGCAAATGAATATCTTAGATAGGAACACGCATGTTTGAAAGGAGAAACAGAAACAATTGCATTAGTTCATCGAGACGCTGCAGAGCTCCTCACCCCCAACAATGGAGTTTAGAGACTCATGCCGTCAAAGTGTATAAAATTAAGATCTGAAAATGTCATGAGGTCCAAAATAAGTCTCTAAAAGTTGTTTAAAGAGAAAACTAGTAACCTAGGTTTACAGAAAATGAGTAAAGTATGATAGATAGCACAGAAATCCACTTCTGGGGCCCACTTGGTGTGTGCTGGGGCTGAGACTTAAGCTTCTCACGTGCCTGGGCTGTTTTGGGCGTTCAACGCCAGGTTGTAACCTATTTCTGGCGTTGAACTCCAACTTGTAACTTGTTTCTAGCGCTGGACGCCAGACTGCAACATGGAACTGGCGTTGAATGCCATTTTACGTCGTCTATCCTTGAGCAAAGTATGAACTATTATATATTGCTGGAAAGCCCTGGATGTCTACTTTCCAATGCAATTAAGAGCGTGCCATTTTGAGTTCTGTAGCTCCAGAAAATCCACTTTGAGTCCAACAAGGAGGTCAGAATACAACAGCATCAACAGTCTCTTTTTCAGCCTGAATCAGATTTTTGCTCAACTCCCTCAATTTCAGCCAGAAAATACCTGAAATCACAGAAAAACACACAAAATCATAGTAAAGTCCAGAAATGTGATTTTTAATTAAAAACTAATAAAAATATACTAAAAACCAACTAAATCATACTGAAAACTAAGTAAAAACAATGCCAAAAAGTGTATAAATTATCCGCTCATCAGACCCCGAACCTTGTAATGATGTTCCTATATAGGAATTTCCGACTTCTTTGAGCAGCGGTGTTGGCTAGGGGTTCTGCCTCGATCCATTTTGTGAAATAGTCTATCCCAACTATGAGGAACTTGACTTGTCCCGATCCCTGGGGAAAGGGTCCGAGAAGATCGAGTCCCCACTTTGCAAATGGCCAGGGTGAGGTCACGCTGATGAGCTTTTCCGGCAGAGCGATGTGAAAGTTGGCATGCTTTTAGCATGGTGGACATGTCTTTACAAATTCAGTAGCTTCCTTCCGTAGAGTGGGCCAATAGAATCCCGCCCGGAGTACCTTTTTGGTGAGAGCTTGCGCTCCGAGATGATTGCCACAAATGCCGCTGTGTACTTCCTCTAAAACTTCCTTTGTATTGGAGGTTGGTACGCATTTTAACAATGGTGTTGAGATCCCTCTTTTGTATACGGTATTGTTTATGATAGTGTAGTACTGTGCCTCCCTTTTTAACCTATTTGCCTCCTTTTCATCTGTAGGGAGTGCTTCTATTTTGAGGTAGTTAATTATGGGGGTCATCCATCCTTGATCCGACCTATTATGGCTAGGACTTTTTCTTCTTCCGATATTGACGGGTTCTGTAGTATTTCCTGGATGAGGCTTCTATTGTTGCCCCCTGGTTTGGTGCTGGCTAGTTTTGAGAGTGCGTCAGCTCGGGCGTTTTGCTCGCGGGGTATGTGGCAGATCCTATATTCCCCAAGTTGTCCGAGCTGTTCTTTGGTTTTATCCAAATATTTTTTTATAGTAGGATCTTTGGCTTGGTAGCTCCCTGTTATTTGTAAAGTAACAACTTGTGAGTCGCTGTAGATGTTGAGTTTCTGAGCTCAACTTCTCTAGCCAGCTTCAAGCCAGCTAATAACGCTTCGTATTCCGCCTGGTTGTTTGAGGCCGGGAATCCAAATTTGAGGGAAAGCTCGAGTTAGGTTCCTTGGTTGCTTTCGATTATCATGCCTGCACCACTTCCAGCTTTATTCGAGGAACCGTCCACGTATATATTCCACTCTATGGGGATCTCCGGGGCGTCTATGAATTCTGCAATGAAGTAGGCTAGGTATTGTGATTTGATGGCTGTCCGCGCTTCGTATTGGAGGTCGAACTCGGACAACTCAATTGCCCATTGTAGGATTCTTCCTACTAGATCTGTTTTCTGCAATATCCCCTTTATGGGCTGGTTGGTCCGAACCTTAATGGTATGCACTTGGAAGTACGGGCGAAGTCGTCGGGATGTGAGTATGAGAGCGTAGAAAAACTTCTCTATTTTTTGGTAGTTCATCTCTAACCCCTGCAGTGCTTTACTTAATGAAGTAGACGGGTTGTTGCCCGCCCTCGTCTTCTCTAATTAGTGCTGAGGCTATTGCTCAACTTCCTACTGCGAGGTACAATATGAGTGGTTCCCCTTCTTGTGGTCAAGATAGGATAGGTGGCCGTCCCAAGAATTCTTTGAAGTCTTGGAAGGCTTGTTCACATTCCGTTGTCTACTCAAAGTTCTTTCCCTTCCTTAAAGTAGCGTAGAAAGGGAGGGATCCTATCGCTGACCCTGCTAGGAGTCTGGATAAGGCTGCCAGTCTCCCATTGAGTTGTTGTACCTCTTTGACACAGGTAGGGCTCTTTATGTTGAGTATGGCCCGGTATTTATTTGGATTTGTCTCGATTCCTCTTTGTGTGAGCATAAAGCCCAAAAACTTACCGGCTTCCACTGCGAAGATGCATTTAGCCAGGTTAGGTCGCATGCCATGGTTCCGTATGGTGTTGAATACTTGAACCAAGTCAGACAGTAATGTTTCTTCACTTTGTGTCTTTATCAACATGTCATCCACGTAGACCTCCATGATTTTTCCGATGTGATCTGAGAAGACCTTATTTATTAGCCTCTGGTAAGTAGCTCCCGCGTTCTTAAGGCCGAAAGGCATTACGATGTAACAATAGTTTGCTTTGGGTGTTAGAAACGAGGTTTTTTCTTGATCTGGTGGATACATTGGGATCTGGTTGTACCCCGAGTATGCGTCCATAAACGAGAGATACTTATATCCCGATGAGGCATCTACTAGAGCGTCGATGCTTGGTAGTGGATAAGGGTCTTTTGGGCAGGCTTTGTTGAGGTCGGTATAGTCGGTGCACATTCGCCACTTCCCATTTGACTTTTTCACCAAGACGACGTTTGCTAGCCATAGTGGGTACTTAACTTCTCTTATGAACCCTGCCTCTAGTAGTGCTTGCACCTATTCTGCTACAGGCTGAGACCGTTCCGGCCCGAGTTTTCTTTGTCTTTGTTGTACCGGCCGGGATCCCGGATAGACTGCCAACTTGTGGCTCATCAGTTCGGGATCTATGCCTGGCATATCGGCAGCTTTCCATGCGAAGAGATCAACATTATTTCGTAGGAACTGTATGAGTGATTCCTTTGCGTCTCCTTTCAGGATCGTGCCAATATTAGTTGTCTTATCCGAGGTGTCTCCGATCTGAACTTTCTCTACTTCACCTTCAGGCTGTGGACGGAGTTCTTCTCGTTTCTGAACTTTGCCAAGTTCGATTGTGTGGAACTCTCCTCCTTCGCCTCTGAGGTTTAGACTTTCGCTATAACAGCGACGCGCCATCTTTTGATCTGCTTTTATTGTAGCTATCCCTTCTGCAGTTGGGAATTTCATACATAGATGTGGAGTTGAAACTATTGCGCCGAGTTGATTTAACGTCGTCCGACCTATTAAGGCGTTGTAGGCTGAGCATACGTCAACCACGATGTAGTCTATCTTAAGTGTTCTGGACTGGTTCCCCTTTCCAAAGGTTGTATGTAGCGATACGTATCCCAGTGGTTGTACTGGGGTATCCCCAAGTCCGAACAGGCTGTTCGGATATGTGATGAGCGGATAATTTATACGCTTTTTGGCACTGTTTTTAGTATAGTTTTAGTACATTTTAGTTAGTTTTTAGTATATTTTTAGTAGTTTTTATTTAAAATTCACTTTTCTGGGCTTTACTATGAGTTTGTGTGTTTTTCTGTGATTTTAGGTATTTTCTGGCTGAATTTGAGGGACCTGAGCAAAAATCTGATTCAGACGCTGAAAAAGAGAAGAAGAAAAAGCAAGCAGAAAAAGCCAATAGCCCTTTAAACCAAAAGTCAAGGGAAAAAATAAAAAGGATCCAAGGCTTTGAGCATCAGTGGATAGGAGGGCCCACATGGAATAAAATCCTGGCCTAAGCGGCTAAACCAAGTTGTCCCTAACGATGTGCTTGTGGCGTGAAGGTGTCAAGTGAAAACTTGAGACTGAGCGGTTAAAGTGGTGATCCAAAGCAAAAAGAGTGTGCTTAAGAACCCTGGACACCTCTAATTGGGGACTCTAGCAAAGCTGAGTCACAATCTGAAAAGGTTCACCCTGTTATGTGTCTATGGCATGGATGTATCCGGTGGTAATATTGGAAAACAGAGTGTTTTGGGCCACGGCCAAAATTCATAAAGTAGCTGTGTTCAAGAATCAACATACTTAACTAGGAGAATCAATAACACTATCTGAATTCTGAGTTCCTATAGATGCCAATCATTCTAAACTTCAAAGGAAAAAGTGAGATGCCAAAACTGTTTAGAGACAAAAAGCCGCTAGTCCTGCTCATCTAATTGGAGCTAAGTTTCATTGATATTTTGGAGTTTATAGTATGTTCTCTTCTTTTTATCCTATTTGATTTTTAGTTGCTTGGGGACAAGCAACAATTTAAGTTTGGTGTTGTGATGAGCGGATAATTTATACGCTTTTTGGCACTGTTTTTAGTATGTTTTTAGTACATTTTAGTTAGTTTTTAGTATGTTTTTAGTAGTTTTTATTTAAAATTCACTTTTCTGGGCTTTACTATGAGTTTGTGTGTTTTTCTGTGATTTTAGGTATTTTCTGGCTGAAATTGAGGGACCTGAGCAAAAATCTGATTTAGAGGCTGAAAAAGGACTGCAGATGCTGTTGGATTCTGACCTCCCTGCACTCGAAGTGGATTTTCTAGACCTACAGAAGCTCAATTGGCGCGCTCTCAATTGCGTTGGAAAAGAGACATCTTGGGCTTTCCAGCAATATATAATAGTCCATAGTTTTCCTGAGAATTGATGGCCCAAACTGGCATTTCAAATCAGCTTCAGAATTCCCTGCGTTTAACGCTGGAATTGGCACAAAAGTTGGAGTTAAACGCCCAAACTGGCACAAAAGCTGGCGTTTAACTCGAGGAAAGGTCTCTACACATGAAAGCTTCAATGCTCAGCCCAAGCACACACCAAGTGGACCCCGGAAGTGGATTTTTATGTCATTTACTCATTCTTGTAAACTCTAGGTCACTAGTTCACTATAAATAGGACATTTTGCTATTGTATCTGGACCTCATGACACATTACACATTTCATACTGTATCTTCTACGACATAAGTCTCTAGACCGCATGGTTAGGGGTGAGGAGCTCTACTGTGTCTTGATGAATTAATGCAATTACTACTATTTTTCATTCAATCTCGCTTGCTCCTATTCTAAGATACCACTTGTTCTTCAACCTGATGAATGTGATGATCCGTGACACTCATCACCATTTCTCACCTATGAACGTGTGCCTAACAACCACCTCCGCTCTACCTTCGATTGAGTGTGTATCTTTTAGATTCCTTAATCAGAATCTTCGTGGTATAAGCTAGAATCCATTGGCGGCCATTCTTGAGAATCCGGAAAGTCTAAACCTTGTCTATGGTATTCTGAGTAGGATTCAGGGATTGAATGACTGTGACGAGCTTCAAACTTGCGATTGTGGGGCGTTAGTGACAGACGCAAAAGAATCACTGGATTCTATTCCGACATAATCGAGAACCGACAGATGAATAGCCGTGCGGTGACAGCGTGCGTTGAACATTTTCACTGAGAGGACGGGAGGTAGCCATTGACAACGGTGAAACCCAACATACAGCTTGCCATGGAAGGAGCCTTGCGTGCATGAAGAAGAAGACAGTAGGAAAGTAGAGATTCAGAAGATATAGCATCTCCAAAACCTCAACCTGTTCTCCATTACTGCAAAACAAGTATTTATTTCATGTTCTTTTACTTTTTATAATTAAATCTGAGAATTATTGATATCCTTACTAAGAATTACAAGATAACCATAGCTTGCTTCAAGCTGACAATCTCCGTGGGATCGACCCTTACTCACGTAAGGTATTACTTGGATGACCCAGTGCACTTGCTGGTTAGTTGTGCGGAATTGCAAAAGTATAATTGTGATTTCGTGTACCAATATGCTCTTAGCTCTTTTTCTTCTAAGCCGAGCTTGTCGAAGGCAGTTTTGAATAAGATGTCGGCGGAGCTTCCTTGGTCAATTAATGTACGGTGGAGATTGGCGTTTGCCAGTATGATAGTGATGACCATGGGGTCATCGTGTCCCGAGATGATTCCAGATGCGTCTTCTTTGGTAAACGTGATTGCTGGGATGTCTGGCGCCTCCTTTTTTCCTTCGACATGGTATACTTCTTTGAGGTGTCGCTTGCGAGATGACTTGGAGATTCCTCCTCCCGCAAATCCGCCGTTTATCACGTGGACGTGTCTCTCTGGTGTGCGAAGTGATCGTTCAGACCGTCCGATATCTTCATCCCTTCTTCTTTTTCTTGGCTCTTCGTCCCGGTTGGCCAAAAACCGATCTAGTTTTCCTTCTCTTACTAATTTTTCTATGACGTCTTTCAAGTCAAAGCATTCGTTGGTGGAATGTCCTCGAACTCGATGATACTCACAGTATTCGTTCCGATTCCCTTCTCCTCTTTTGCCTTTGAGTGGCCGAGCTGGGGGTATTTTTTCCGTATGGCAGACGTCTTTGTAAACATCTACCAAGGATACCCTGAGAGGGGTGTAGTTATGATATTTTTTGATTTTCTCCCTGGAGCGATCTTCCTTTTTCTTGGATTCTTTATCTTTATCTCGGTAGGCAGAACCGAACCTCGAGGCTTCCCCAAGTCGAGAATTCTCCTCCATGTTGATGTATTTCTGCGCCCGTTCTTGTACTTCGTCCAGGAATGCAGGGTACTTCTTTGATATAGATTGGATAAACGGTCCTTCTCGTAGGCCATTTATGAGGCCCATAATGGCAGCTTCTGTTGGTAGACTTTGTATGTCCATGCATGTTTTGTTGAATCTTTCCATGTAGTTACGAAGACTCTCCCAATCTCCTTGCTTGATTCCTAGTAGGTTAGGTGCGTGTTTAGCCTTATCTTTTTGTATGGAAAATCTGGCCAGGAACTTTTTGGCCAGGTCGTCGAAGCTTGAGATGGACTTCGGAGGTAGGCTGTCGAACCATCTAATGGCTGTCTTGGTAAGAGTTGTTGGAAAGGCCTTGCAGCGAACTGCATCCGAGGCGTCAGTGAGGTACATTCTACTTCTAAAATTGCTGAGATGATGGTTGGGGTCTGAAGTGCCGTCATACAGAGTCATATCCGGAAGTTTGAAGTCTTTTGGGATTTTGGTCTTCATAATTTCCCCGGTGAAAGGATCTTGATCCTTGCGAGAGCTATCCTCTGAGTGGATTTAATAGCTTTAGTTTTGAGATCGGCTTCGAGTTTTAGAAGTTTATCTTCTAATTCTCGGCGTCGCCTTATCTCCCGATGCAGATCCTCTTCTTTTTCACGTTGATGTTGGGCTTCTTTCTCAAGTTGCTTTAATCGATCTTAAAGCGCCTCTATCACTCCTGGATTTGATGAATTTTTGTCCCTGTTGGGCTCCAGAGTATCTTTAAGGGTAACATCCGCATTCTTGTGCGGCGTTCTATCTTCCAAATCTGAATCGTGGTCATTGTCATGGTCGTCCGCCATGGTGATGGGATGACTTCCAGGTTCCCCGGCAACGGCGCCAATGTTCCGAGGGTTACCTGAAACTGGAGGTCGATCTCGGACGAGATCTTCTGTACTGGTCAGCGCGAACGTGTCCGGCTGGTGGAAGACGGCCGGAGCTGTCGTGTCTGAATTGTTGGACTGACTGCCCTGCTGATCCCTTGTCACTGAAGGGTGGGGGGTACCTGCAAGGGACTCCGATGCTTAAGTTAGCAAGGGTATTAAACAGGTATTGAGTAGAATCAGAGTATAACTTATACCTGGGTGCTCTAGAGTATTTATAATGGTGAGATGTGGCCTTCTGTGGATAAGATAAGTTAGTTATCTTATCTTATCTTTATCTTATCTTTTCAAGTGAGGTCATCTTATCTTCAAGGGAACCGCCCTTCTCTCCATAAGCTTGGGCTGCCTTTAGGGTTTGGGTCGTGTTCCTTGAGTTGGGCCCTTCTTTGGGCTTTTCCTGTCGCTTTGGCCGACTTCTTCGTAAAGAAGTCGGTCTGCTTGACCTAAAGAGGTTGGTCACTTTGCTATTTGAACATTCCAGTTCAGACAACTCGACCCAGGGTATGAACAACATCTATAGGAACTCAGAGTTCAGATAGTGTTAGTGATTCTCCTAGTTAAGTATGTTGATTCTTGAACACAGCTACTTTTATGAGTCTTGGCCGTGGCCCTAAGCACTTTGTTTTCCAGTATTACCACCGGATACATAAATGCCACAGACACATAACTGGGTGAACCTTTTCAAATTGTGACTCAGCTTTGCTAAAGTCCCCAGTTAGAGGTGTCCAGAGCTCTTAAGCACACTCTTTTTGCTTTGGATCACGACTTTAACCACTCAGTCTCAAGCTTTTCACTTGGACTTGCATGCCACAAGCACATGGTTAGGGACAGCTTGATTTAGCCGCTTAGGCCTGGATTTATTTCCTTGGGCCCTCCTATCCATTGATGCTCAAAGCCTTGGATCCTTTTTACCCTTGCCTTTTGGTTTTAAGGGTTATTGGCTTTTTCTGCTTGCTTTTTCTCTTTCTTTCTATTTTTTTCGCCACTTTTTTTCACTGCTTTTTCTTGCTTCAAGAATCAATTTCATTATTTTTCAGATCATCAATAACATTTCTCTTGTTCATCATTCTTTCAAGAGCCAACAATTTTAACATTCATAAACAACAAGATAAAAAATATGTACTGTTTAAGCATTCATTCCGAAAACAGAAAGTATTGTCACCACATCAATATAATTAAACTAATTTCAAGGATAAATTCGAAACTCATGTACTTTTTGTTCTTTTGAATTAGAAACATTTTTCATTTAAGAAAGGTGAAGGATTCATGGAATTATTCATAGCCGTAAGACATAGTTTCTAAATACTAATGATCATGTAGTAAAGACACAAACATAGATAAACATGAAGTTCATAAATCGAAAAATAGAGAGATAAAAACAAGGAAGTTAAGGAATGAGTCCACCTTAGTGATGGTGGCATCTTCTTCTTGAAGGACCAATGATGTTCTTGAGCTCCTCTATGTCTCTTCTTTGCCTCTGTTGCTTGATCCCTAGTGATTTTGGTGCTCCTATCCTTAGTTGCTCCCAATAATTGTGTGGAGGAAAATATATCCCCTGAGGTATCTCAGGGATTTCTTGATGAGGGAATTCTTCAAGCTCTTGTTGAGGTCCATGAGTGGGCTCTCTTGATGTGCAGTCAAATGCTCTACTACTGAGATATGGACCCTTGAGATGAATCTCTCCATCTCCCATGACTCGGAGGTGGAAGTGTTTGTCTTCCCTTTCCTCTTTCTATATGTTTCTCTGGCCTTAGGTGCCATAAATGGTTATGGAAAAACAAAAAGCTATACTTTTACCACACCAAAATTAGAATGTTGCTCGCCCTCGAGCAAAAGAAGAAAGAATAGAAGAAGAAGAAGAAGATTTGGAGGAGAGGGAGAGATGTTTGTGTTTCGGCCATTTAGGGTGGGATTGGGTGGGAAGGATAGATGGATGTGAGTGGTGAAGAGGTGAGAAGGTGAGTTGAGGTAGGTGGGGATCCTGTGGGGTCCACAGATACTGAGATGATCCTGTGGGGTCCACAGATCCTGAGGTGTCAAGGATTTACATCCCTACACCAATGAGGCGTGTAAAACATCCTCTGCATGCAATCCTGCCATTTAACGTCAGATTGATGCTTGTTTCTGGCGTTAAACGCCAGTTCTATGCTTGTTTTGGGCGTTCAACGCCAGTCTGCAGCATGTTTCTGGTGTTGAACGCTAGCGTTCCTCAGTGTGCAATCCTGGCATTTAAACGCCAGATTTTTGCATGTTTCTGGCATTCAACGCCAGATCCATGCTCTGTTCTGGCGTTGAACGCCAGCCAGATGCTCCTTACTGGCGTTTAAACGCCAGTAACCTCCTCCTCTAGGGTGTGCTTTTTCTTCTGCTGTTTTTGATTCTGTTTTTAATTTTTGCATTTGTTTTGTGACTCTACATGATCATGAACCTAATAAAACATAAAAGAAAAATAAAAATATAAATAATTAAAAATTCGGTTTCCTCCCAATAAGCGCTTCTTTAATGTCAATAGCTTGACAGTGAGCTCTCATGGAGCTTCACATGTGATCAGGTTAATGTTGTAGACTCCCAACACCAAACTTAGAGTTTGGATGTAGGGGTTTCTCAACACCAAACTTAAAGTTTGGTTGTGGCCTCCAAACACCAAACTTAGAGTTTGATTATGGGGACTTTGTTTGACTCTGTACTGAGAAAAGCTTTTCATGCTTCCTATCCATTGTTACAGACGGATAGCCTTGGGCTTTAAACACAAGGTAGTCCCCATTCAATTGAAGGACTAATTCTCCTCTATTAACATCAACCATAGCTCCTACTGTGGCTAGGAATGGTCTTCCAAGGATGATGCATTCATCCTCATTCTTCCTAGTCTCTAAGATTATGAAATCAGCAGGGATGTAAAGGCCTTTAACCTTCATTAACACGTCCTCTACTAATCTATAAGCTTGTCTTTATGATCTGTCTGCCATCTCTAGTGAGAATGTGACAGGCTGTACATCAATGATCCCCAGCTTCTCCATTACAGAAAGTGGCATAAGATTGACGCCTGACCCTAGGTCACACAGAGCCTTCTCAAAGGTCATGGTGCCTATGGTATAGGGTATTAGGAATTTACCAGGATCTTGTTTCTTTTGAGGTAACGTTTGTTGAACCCATATATCTAGTTCACTAATGAGCAAGGGAGGTTCACCTTCCCAAGTCTCATTACCAAACAACTTGGCATTCAGCTTCATGATGGCTCCTAGATATGAGCAACTTGCTCTCCAGTTACATCTTCATCCTCTTCAGAGGAAGAATAGTCTTCAGAGCTCATGAATAGTAGAAGGAGGTTTACTGGGATCTCTATGGGCTCTATATGACCTTTAGATTCCTTTGGATCCTCAATAGGGAACTCCTTCTTACTTGAGAGACATCCCATGAGGTCTTCCTAATTGGGATTCACGTCCTCTCCTTCCTCTCTAGGTTCGGCCATGTTGATTATGTCAATGGCCTTGCACTCTCTTTTTGGATTCTCTTCAGTATTGCTTGGGAGAGTACTAGGAGGAGTTTTAGTGACTTTCTTACTCAGTTAGCCCACTTGTGCCTCCAAATTTCTGATGGATGACCTTGTTTCACTCACGAAACTTAAAGTGGCCTTAGACAGATCAGAGACTATGTTTGCTAAGGTAGAGGAGCTCTGTTTAGAATTCTCTGTCTGTTGTTGAGAAGATGATGGAAAAGGCTTGCTATTGCTAAGCCTATTTCTTCCACCATTATTAAATCCTTGTTGAGGCTTTTCTTGATCCTTCCATGAGAAATTTGGATGATTTGTCCATAAGGAATTATAGGTGTTTCCATAAGGTTCACCCATGTACTTTACCTCTGCCATTGCAGGGTTCTTAGGATCATAAGTTTATTCTTCAGAAGATGCCTCTTTAGTACTGTTGGATGCATTTTGCCATCCATTCAGACTTTGAGAAATCATGTTGACTTGCTGAGTCAACATTTTGTTCTGAACCAATATGGCATTCAGAGCATCAATTTTAAGAACTCCCTTCCTCTGAGGCGTCCCATTATTCACGGAATTCCTCTCAGACGTGTACATGAATTGGTTATTTGCAACCATGCCAATAAGTTCTTGAGCTTTTGTAGGCGTTTTCTTTAGGTGAATGGATCCACCTGCAGAATGGTCCAATGACATCTTGGAGAACTCAGATAGACCATAATAGAATATATCCAAAATGGTCCACTCTGAAAGCATGTCTGAAGGACTCCTTTTGGTCATCTGCTTATCTTTCTCAAGCTTCATAGAGGGATTCACCATCTTTTTGTTTGAAGGTCTAAACATCCACTCTAAGCTTGCTCAGCTTTTGAGGAGGAAAGAACTTAGCCAAGAAGGTCGTGACCAGCTTATCCCAAGAGTCTAGGCTAACTTTAGGTTGAGAATCCAACCATGTTCTAGCCCTGTCTCTTACAGTAAAAGGGAAAACTATGAGCCTGTAGACTTCAGGATATACTCCATTAGTCTTAACAGTCTCTCAGATCTGCAAAAATTTAGTTAAAAACTGATAGGGATCTTCTGATGGAAGTCCATGGAATTTGCAGTTCTGTTGCATTAGAGCAACTAGTTGAGGCTTCAACTCAAAATTGTTTGCTCCAATGGCAGGAATTGAGATGCTTCTTCCATCAAACTTGGAAGTAGGTGTAGTATAATCACCAAGCATCCTCGTTGCATTATTGTTGTTGGGTTCGGCTGCCATATCCTTTTCTTGTTCGAAAATTTCAGTAAGGTTATCTCTAGCTTGTTGTAATTTAGCTTCTCTTAGTTTCCTCTTCAGAGTCCTTTCAGGTTCAGGATCAGCTTCAACAAGAATGCCTTTTTCCTTGTTCCTGCTCATATGAAAGAGAAGAGAACAGAGAAAGAAGAGGAATCCTCTATGTCACAGTATAGAGATTCCTTTATGATAGTAGAAGAAGAAAAGAATAGAGGAAGTGAAAAGATAAGAATCCAAACACAAGGGGGAAGAAAGTGGTTTCGAATTCTGGAGTGGAAGAGAAGTGTTAGTAGATAAATAAATAGAAGGAGATGAGAGAGGGAGAAATTCGAAAATAAATTTTGAAAAAGGATTAGTGATTTTTGAAAATTAAGAGAAGAAAAAAAATTAAAAACAAAATTTGAAACAATTAATTAATTAAAAGAATTTTGAAAAAGGGGGAGATGTTTTTCGAAAATTTAGAGAGAAAAGTAGTTAGGTGGTTTTAAAAAAGATAAGAAACAAACAAAAAGTCAATTAGTTGGTTGAAAAAGATTTGAAAATCAATTTTGAAAAGATAAGAAGTTAGAAAAGATTTTTGAAATCAAATTTTTGAAAAAGATATGATTTGAAAAAGATATTTTAAAAAGATATGATTGAAAAAGATATTTTGAAAAAGATTTGATTTTTAAAATTAAAATTGATTACTTGACTAACAAGAAACTAAAAGATATGATTTTAGAATTTAAAGATTGAACCTTTCTTAACAAGAAAGTAACAAACTTCAAATTTTTGAATCAATCACATTAATTGTTAGTAAAGTTTTCGAAAATTATGAAATAATGATAAGAAAAAGATTTTGAAAATCAAAGTTGAAAATTTTTGAAAATAAATAAAAAAATTGAAAAAGATTTGATTTTTGAAAAGTTTTGAAAAGATAAGATTTTTAAAATTGAAAATTTGACTTGACTTATAAGAAATAGCTAAGTTTTAAAAAATTTTGACTAAGTCAACTCAAATTTTCGAAAATTATGAGAGAAAAAAAGAAAAGATATTTTTTGATTTTTGAATTTTTTTTATGAGGAGAGAGAAAAACACAAATATGATCCAAAGCATGAAAATTTTGGATCAAAACACTTAATGCATGCAAGAACACTATGAATGTCAAGATGAACACCAAGAACACTTTGAATGTCAAGATGAACATCAAGACTTATTTTTGAAAGATTTTCAAGAAAAGAAAACATGCAACACACCAAACTTAGAAATTTTTAATGTTTAGACACTATGGATTAAAAAATGCATATGAGAAACAACAAAAAGCACAAAACAAGAAAATATCAAGATCAAACAAGAAGACTTACCAAGAACAACTTGAAGATCATGAAGAACACATTCATGAATTTTCGAAAATTGCAAGAAAAAGGGAAACATGCAATTGACACCAAACTTAAAACATGACATAAGACTCAAACAAGAAACACAAAATATTTTTAGTTTTTATGATTTTATTGATTTTTTTGTATTTTATTTTATTTTTTTCGAAAACATATAGGAAAAATAAAATAAGAAATTCAAAATTTTTAATAAGAATTCCAGGAATCTTTGCAATGTTAGTCTAAAGCTTCGTTCCAGGAATTAGACATGGCTTAATAGCCAGCTAAGCTTTTTGTGAAAGCTTCTGTCCAAAACACTAGACATGGCCAATGGCCAGCCAAGCTTTAGCATATAAATCAGACATACAACAGCTGATACTTCATCTAACTTTATATACGGATAGGGGGAAGCTTCAATCCAATTGAATTAGGAATGGCTTTATAGCCATCCAAGCTTCAACATGCTTCATGAAACACTAGAATTCATTCTTAAAAATTTAGAATAATTTTTCGAAAACAGAAGTAAAAATTTTTTTTGAAAGATTTTTAAAAAATTTTTTTTGAAAATAAAACAAAAAGAAAATTACCTAATCTGAGCAACAAGATGAACCGTCAGTTGTCCAAACTCAAACAATCCCCGGCAACGGCGCCAAAAACTTGGTGCACGAAATTGTGATCATCAACAATGGCACCAAAGACTTGGTAGCACTCTCAAACGTGAATCACACTTTGTCACAACTTCGCACAACTAACCAGCAAGTGCACTGGGTCATCCAATTAATAAACCTTACGTGAGTAAGGGTCGATCCCACGGAGATTGTTGGTATGAAGCAAGCTATGGTCATCTTGTAAATCTCAGTTAGGCGGATTCAAATGGTTTATAGTGGTTTTCGAAAATAATAATAAATAAAGCATAAAATAGATGAAAGAGATACTTATGTAAATCATTGATGGAAATTTCAGATAAGTGTATGGAGGTGCTTTGTCCCTGTTGGATCTCTGCAACATACTGCTTTCTTACTTTCAATCCTTCATACTCCTTTCCATGGCAAGCTGTATGTAGGGCATCACCGTTGTCAATGGCTACATCCCATCCTCTCAGTGAAAATGGTCCAAATGCTCTGTCACAGCACGGCTAATCATGGTCGGTTCTCGATCATGTCGGAAAAGAATCTATTGATTCTTTTGCGTTTGTCATCACGCCCAACAATCACGAGTTTAAAGCTCGTCACAGTCATTCAATCCTTGAATCCTACTCGGAATACCACAAACAAGGTTTAGACTTTCCGGATTCTCAAGAATGGCCACCAATAATTCTAGCTTATACCACGAAGATTCTGATTAAGGAATCCAAGAGATACACGCTCGGTCTAAGGTAGAACGAAAGTGGTTGTCAATCACGCGTTCATAGGTAAGAATGATGATGAGTGTCACAGATCATCACATTCATCATGTTGAATTGCAATGAATATCTTAGAATAGGAATAAGCTGAATCGAATAGAAAATAGTAGTAAGTGCATTGAAACTCGAGGTACAGCAAATCTCCACACCCTTAATCTATGGTGTATAGAAACTCCACCATTGAAAATACATAAGTGATGGTCCAGGCATGGCCGAATGGCCAGCCCCCATAAACGTGATCAAAGGATCATAAGGTAATCCAAAAATAATCCAAAGATGTCTAATAGAATAGTAAAATGTCCTATTTATACTAGACTAGTCACTAGGGTTTACAGAAATAAGTAATTGATGCAGAAATCCACTTCCGAGGCCCACTTGGTGTGTGCTTGGGCTGAGCTTGATCTTTACACGTGTACAGGCTTCTTTTGGAGTTAAACGCCAAGTTGTAATGTGTTTTTGGCGTTTAACTCTGGTTTGTGACGTGTTTCTCGCGTTTGACTCCAGAATGCAGCATGGAACTGGAGTTGAACGCCAGTTTGCATCATCTAATCTCGAATAAAGTATGGACTATTATATATTGCTGGAAAGCTCTAGATGTTGACTTTCGAACGCCGTTAAGAGCAACGCATTTGGAGTTCTGTAGCCCTAGAAAATTCATTTCGTGTGCAGGGAGGTCAGAATCCAACAGCATAAGCAGTCCTTTGTCAGCCTTCTATCAAACTTTTGCTCAGGTCCCTCAATTTCAGCCAGAAAATACCTAAAATCACAGAAAACACACAAACTCCTATTAAAGTCCAGAAATGTGAATGTTGCATAAAAACTAATGAAAACATCCCTAAAAGTAGCTAGATTCTACTAAAAACTACCTAAAAACAATGCCAAAAAGCGTATAAATTATCCGCTCATCACTTACCTTGCCAAAATTAAAGCCAACTTGGACTCATGGGACTCATGCAACAAGCAAAGCATCTCCACGAATGAATGTGAGAAATCAACCAAAGAAAGGAGCATGAAGGAGATTTTAGAATCTCAACATGAGGATAAGGAGATAGGGTATGTCTTGCAACAAGTGGAGAGTGAAGAAATTGTTAATGAAGAAGAAGTGGTTGAAAGCCTAGGCAAAGTTGAACAAGAGGTGAATTTCAAGCTTGAGAACACTTCCACACCAAGTGACATTGTTGATGATTTTGTGGAAGTTGTTGAACCTTCCTCCAATGAGCTTGAATTTGGTGTTGAGGAGGATAATGCGCAACCTCCTAAGCATATAATGAATGATGAAGAATTAGAAGAAGGTGAGCAAATAACAAATCTTCCTCTTGGAGATGAGCTCACACCAACACATGATCCTTTGGTATTTGAGGAATCTTCTCCTCTTGAAATTGAGGTGGATGTTGAGACAAGTTCCACATTACCTCCAAGTTGTGATATGAAGAATGGAGAAGAGCTAGAAGAAGTTAGTGAAGAAGTGGTTGAATGTGAAGAACTTTGTCAAGAGGAAGAGGTTGAAGTTGAAGAAGCTTGCCAAGAGGTGGAGGTTGTCAAAGAAGAGCACAATGGAATGGAACTTACAAGACCATTGGAGACATCCCTTCCTAAGTCACCATCCAACACAACATTCAAGTGGGTAAAATTCTTATCTCTAATCTTTACTTTCCCACTTGAATATGGTTTGCTTGAGACAGATGGGCAACTTAGAGCTCTTTGTGGAGTTAAGAGCAAGAGAGAATTGGTTGATAAGTGGAATTGCCAATCAAGGTTCCTTATGGTTGGAAACTCAAAGTCTAAGTGTAATGTTGGTATAGTTCTCAACTAAAGGGGTCTAGAAAGATGCTTTGGTGTTTACTGGAGAATTCGGATCACTTCTCACCCAATTGGAATTGTGATGATCAACTAGAAGATGGGTGTGAAAATAAGAATGGGATCCTAGATCACAACATGAAGACTAATTTTGGGAGCTCATATCTTGGGAAGAACTTTCGCCAAGCTTGGTGAGGATGGTTGGAAATTCTGACAACCAATTGAAGAGCAAGCATCCTTGGAGATTCAAGGATGAATACAAGCATAAGCCACCATGACAAGGAGCTTCCCATAAGTCCAACTTAAGGACAATAAACAAAAGTGCTAGGTGGGAGACACCCCACCATGGTAAATTCTTTTCATTTTTCCCTTTTGTACATATTGGTAATTAGTTTAATTTCATGTTTTGTTGAGTTTGTTGAGTATAATTGGTAGTTTAGTAGGTTAAATAAGGTTCTATGGTATTTTGGTAGCTGTTCGGAGGTTTGGAAGGCTTGGTTTGGTGCAAGAACTTGGAAAATTTTTGAAAAACAGAGCACCGACCCACGTGCGTGCATCTGGCGCGTACGCGCGCCTCAAGCATTTTCGACCATCCACGTGGGCGCACTATGTGCGCGGACGCGTGGATTGAAAAATCTCACCCCTCCATACATTGATCCGAGATTTGCGCCTACACTGCGCCAGCACCATGCTTGAGGCACAAACCAACCTGCGCGTACGTGCACCTGGCGCGTACGCGTCCTTGATGCTAATTGCGCAATGCACGCGCCCGCACGCTGTGCGTGCGCGCCGATTGCGCCACCTGCCCTCCTGGTACATGTCCCAGAGAGTTGGGCCAATCTTGGGCCGACACTGTGCCCCGCGCATAACCTCACCCACGCGTGCGCGCACCTGGCGCGTACGCGTTCTTCTGCCAAACTGCCACTACAAGAAAAAGACGTATTTGTAACAAAAAATATTGTTACAAAACATCGAAATTTTGAAACAAAAGTTTTTTGTGACAAAAAAAGGGTCCATTGCAGTAAGTCCCATTACAAAAAATTTTTATAACGAAAAATGGAACTGTTACAATTCAGTACCATATTTTGTAACAATTTTTTCTGATACAAAAAACCAGAAATCGTTACAAAAGTGATAACAAATTTTGATTTTGAAGGCATTTTTCGTGACAGTCAATTTTTTTCCTATTAAAAAAATTTGTTACAAAAAATAACATGATTTTGTAACATTTTTTTTTCTTTAGTTACGAAAGCAAATTAATTATTTTGTAACTTTTTTTATTACAAATTACATGCATAATTTACTAAATTATTTTTAAATTAACTAATATATTAATGATTTTAATAAACAAGTTTACATGTATATAATATGCAAAAACATACATAAGTCAAACAAGATCCTTTTAGCTAAAATTGTCTTGAAACAAAATAACATTAGCTAGTGAGTACATTGATTAGTTCAACCAAAACATAAAAGTTCTAACATAAAAGTTCAACCAAAACATAAAAGTTCTAACATAGATTAGTGTCTCTATGCATCAAAATATTCTTGAGCCCTCAAGGTAGCATATGGTCACCATTTCAGCACTCCTGTAAATAAGAAAAACCGAAACAAAAAAGGTAGAAACAAGATATAACACTAATTATAATTTTTCCACTAAGTTTTTTCCACTAACTTACAGGAATGGTGATTAATTTGCCTTCAGGGCTCCACACAGCCTGCAAGTTTTCCCCTTCCTTTTGCAAAGAATGCAAATCTCTCTTGTACTTTCCCAATCTCAATCTATGCTGCACCAACAGAAAATTCAATATAGTATCAAGCTTATATTCTATCCTTTAACTCCCCTCCCTATAAACTCCCATATACTGCATATTGCAGTAATTTATCCCTCAAGAAACTCAGTCCAACATATTTTTCCCCAAAAAAATAAATAAACCCAATTATAACATTACAAAAACTCTGCTCTATGACACCATGAACACAAGATCAAACATGCTTTTCATGATTTTACACTCAGAAAGTTCCATACAAAGAAAGTGAGATTCATGTCAAAACACCAAATTATAGCATAAAAGACAAAACACCATATCTCTTTTACTTTACTTGGCATTTTTAGTTCTAGCCATGTTTCAAAACATGACAAAGCATTCCCTAACCATAGCCACACCAGATTTTTCTCCTTCAACGCTGCTCCCAAAATACTCTTATGAAATCTTGCATCTAAAAAAAGAGACAGTGGACAGTTTTATGACCTCTCCACATAAAACACAATTTGAGAACTCTTCCAAAATAATGTCAAGTCTAGCCAACTTTTCCCTTGTACTGAGTTTTTCATGCAAAACAAAATATATATACTAGACTTTATTCAAAGTTAAAAATATGTAGATAAATTAGGGACAAGATGTGAAAGATAATATTACAAACTATCAAAAAAAAATAACATGTTATTCTCAGTAACAATTATTTATCATAAAGTAGCATAATATAGGGACAAGATGCAAAGCTTCATAGTGCACACTTAATAAAGGAAAAGAAAGCTAAGAAACACACAAGTCAACATGTTTGCAATATCAAAGTCCTTTCAGGTAAACAAATAATGTAAATCATCCCCCTCCCTCAAACAAAAGCTCTTTATCAGTTGGTGCAAAGCAGCCAAAGTGGGATGGTTGACAAAAACATAAATGAGAATGGAAATAAGAATAAGATGAACCACAGAATTTGATTCTTCTCATATTTTTACAGAATCATACTATAAAGTTTTATAAGACAGATTTGATATGTGATGACAACAAAATTGATCATCTCACAATTATAACAATATATAATATATGCTTATTACTTATCCTGTAACTTAATAATAAATTTGAAATTCAAGATCATCTTTAGAGTTAGGACAAAAGAAAAAGAAAAACTCTGACAACAAGATAATAACTCACTTCCTACATGCACAGATGCACCAGGCCAAATCTGATCAATCTAAACACAACACTGAATAATTAAATAAACACAATACTGAATAAATACTAAATAAACACAACAAGAACAATTTCATAATTAAATAAAAAATACAACATGTGAACAACAAGAACAGTTCCATAATTACTGTACAACAAAATAATCTAAATTACTCATAACAGAAAAACCTAAAAAAATCATTACTCATAATAATAATAGTTCAATAATCTTCAATAATGTTCACTATTCATTATCAGTAATAAACTCATTCTTCACAATGGCATGAATTAGAGCTTGCAGCCAAAAAGTTCAGAAGAAATCAAAGTTATGGTCTTTAAACCACAAAAGAAATTTCATCCCCAAAAATTAAAAATAATAAAAAACTTGATATTAAAATGGAAAAGGAAGGGTTATCGGGGTTTACACACTCAAAGGCTGCTTCTCCTTGCTGGCGCAGAGACGGCATCATGGCTTCGGCGACGGCGGTTGGGTAGTGGCGGAGCCTCGGCGACAACGGTCTCATCCTTCGTGGCACGGTTTCCCTATCACGGTGTCTCCTCTCTCAACGGCGCTCTCTCCCCTGACTTGGCAAGACAGCGGCGAAACGGGAAGCTCCTTGCATGCGGTAGTCTGGCGGCTTGAACAGCGACGATGGTGGCTGGGCGCGACGACGACTCCTCTAACAGCAGGCTCGCGGCAGGCACGACGCGCTCTCTCTCTCTCTCTCCTTGGCACTAGCCCGACGGCCCCCTCTCTCCTCTGGGTGTGACACGATGGCGCGGCGATAGTGATGTCCACCGGCGTCGTCCTCCCCTTCTTCCCCCTCTCCTTCTCTTCATTCTCTTTCCCAGTTTCCCCTATTTCTGTTTCCCTTTCTCTAACTTTCCTTTTTGCTGGGCAAATGTGTTTTGGGAAGGGGGGTTGGCAGCTAGGTTTAGGGGGTGGAGTGAGAGAGAGTTGTATTAGGGTTAATGTTTAGATAATTTAAGTATTTTTAATAAAAATGAGGGTAGTATAGTAATTAAAAATTAATTTTAATTTAATAATAATTATATAAATATATTATTTAACTATAAAATCTCAAAGTATTTTTAAATAAATACACTAATTTTAAGAATTAGAGAAAATTAAATTATTTATTTTTAAACTATTATTTTGTTATTAATTTATAAATTTTTTAAATAAATATTAATTAAGATAAAATTAGAGATAATCCAATTAAATTTTTTTATTTATAAAAATTAAAGTATTGAATTCAAAAATTTTAAATATTTAAATTAAATTATATAAATTTTTTATATTTTTTTAAATATTAACATTTTAAATTATAAATAAAAAATATCCCGTTTAATATAAAAATATCTAAAAATTCATTTTGAATAAATATAATAAATCATAAATAATTTATTATTTAACTTTTAAAATATTTTTAAACTCAAAGTATCATTAATTTGACTTAAATATTTTTAGTAAAATAAATTTTTAAATATAAAATCTTAAATAAATATAATAAATCATAAATAACTCATTATGTTAATTTTTAAAAATTCGAAATCTTATTTTTAATATGTTGAAACAAAAATTTTTATTAATTATAAAATTTTTGAATTTTGTGACAAATAAATAACTTGTTACAAAAATATTGTATTTTGTGACAAATTAATTTCTTGTTACAAAATATTTAGAGCTTTTGAGACAAATAGATATTTTGTTACAAAATATTTTAAATTTTTGCAACAATATAATCTTTTGTTACAAAATATTATAACATTTTGCAACAAAACAACGATTCGATACGAAAGCCAACATAATTTGTAACAAAAAGAATCACGTTGTTACAAAATATTGAAATGTTTTGTAACAAATTTTTTTGTTGTTACAAAATATTCTTATTTTGCAACAATAACTAATTATTGTTACAAAAAAAATCATAATTTGTAACAATTTTAAATTTGATAAAAAAATTTTGTTACAAATGTTTCATTTTCTTGTAGTGTGCACATCGCGCGTAAGCGTGCATGACGCGTCCCCGCCGGTAAAAAAAAAAAGAAAAATAGTTTTTTTTCCATCTTCCATTTTCTTTGGTCTATTGCATTCGCATACTTTTATTCTTTGCATTTTCAATTTGTTTTTATAGCTTGTTTTTACCTTCTTCTTTTTTTTTTTTGAGCTTCTTATTTGAATAATGGTGTTGAATTTTCTCACTCAATTGTTGAGAATCTCTTGGTTAATCTTGGTGCTTCTTGACTTGTTTGATATTGTTGGGTGATGAAACTCTTAAATCAATGCTTAATCTTGTATGACTCTTATATTCTTTGTGCATTGATATGAACTTGCATGTCTTTCATGACCCACTCTTTCTAGTCGAACTTGATGCTTCTGAGTGCTCTTCATACTTTGACTCTACTCTTGCATCAAGTATTAATTGATATGCCCTTTGCCTATATTATTTTCTCACTTACATGCGTAGCTAACATGTGGTGAGAACCTTACTCTCATTTGGCATTAGCCCTCGCCTATGTTCTACTTGCTTTGATACCTTTGATGTAGGCTTAATTATCCTTCTTTCTCTTTCCTTTTAGGTTGGCCACCAAGAAGGAAAAGATTGGAACGACTTCTAAATAGGGCAACAAACAAGTTCATCCGCACAACCTTTTGAAGGAGCTCATCAATTGTAGCAACCCATCCACCGTGCTCTCCTATGCATGCACCGAGGACGGTGCAAATTTCTAAGTGTGGGGAAGTCGTCCGACCGACCTCCATGGGTAACAACTTCCTTTTTCAACAACAATTCTTAATTCTTATCTTTGTTAGTTAGTTGTTGCATTGCATAATAGGTTGCATGCTAGTTAGAATTTGTACATATTTCACCATTTCTTTTTATGTTAAGACTACTTGGTTAGGGTGATGATTCCTTTTCCAAGAAACTGTTTTTAGGGCACCCTACCAATTTGAAAAAAAAAATTGTTGAACTTGCTTGAAGAATTTATCTTGGAACATGGTTTTTGAGCTAAGAACACAAGTATGTGAGTTTTGAGCCTAATTGTGTGGTTACATCTTATAACCACTTATTTCCCATTCTTGTGTGCATTGTTCTCTTTCTATGATTACAATCTTTGATTGGTTTGATTCTTTATGTCCATTATTCCATGTATACATGCATTTATATGATTGAGGCCATCATTTCATTTAGCTCACTTACCCAAATAGCCTACCTTTCATCAACCATTGTTAGCCAAATTTGAGCCTATTTAATCCCTTTTGTTCTTAATTTTAGCACATCACTACCCCTAAGTGAAAAACAATAAATGTCCTTAATTTGGATCTTTGATTAGCTTAGGCTAGTGAGGGTGTGTATCATTTGGGTATGGGAAACTTGGGACATTGGTTGAGGTAAAAGTGTAAATTTTGTATTTTTGTTGAAAATATTGGGAATTAGGTATATATTCATGCACTATATGTAAAACCATATGCATTGATACGTTTGTATATACTTTTGAAAAAATAAAAAAAATGTGAAAAAAATGATAAAGGAAAAAAATATATTTATATATATATATATAAAGAAAAAAAGAGAAAAAGAAATAAAAAGGAGACAAAAAATGCCCCAAAGTAAAGTTCAATAAAAATCAATGCATATGGAATGTGAAATAAAGAGAATGCATGAGTATGTGAAAAAGTGGGAATCATGGGTAGCTAGGTTGTGTATTAGAGTTGTATAGGTTGTTATATGTGTTTAGTGAGAGCTTAGGTTAATCAAAGATTCAAATTTCAAGCTCACTTGTTCATATGCATCCTACCTTGACCCTAGCCCCATTACAACCTATGAATAAGTCTTCATGATGAATATATGCATGCATTGAATAATTGTTTATTGTTAGATGAAAAACAAATCTTGGAAAGCATGAGTAGAAGAGAATTGAGTGATCGACCCTATACACTAGAGCGACTAGAGTGGATACACTTCCGGTGAGGGTTCGATGCTCAATTCCTTGTTCCCAGCTTTCATGAGCTTTCTTCTTGCAAGTCTTCCTGAACTTCATTTTAATATTTGAATTGGTAGGATTCATGAATTATCATATGATCTTAGCCCTACTTGTTCATACATGCTCTTGGAGATTGATTTGCTTTTGACCAAGTAGGTAGAAGCATCTTGCATTTAGTTGCATGCATGTAGATAGGTTTATATAGTTTATTTGCATTGAATAAATGTTCATACCCTTTTCTTGTCCTTCTTTTTTTTTAGCATGAGGACATGCTTGGTTTAAGTGTGGGGAGATTTGATAAACCCCTATTTTGTGGTTTATCTTGTGCTTAATTTGGGGGATTTTATCACCTTTTCCCACATTTATTCAATGAAATAGCATGGTTCTGCAATTCTTCCTTGATTTGTGCTTAAATGTAAAAACATACTTTTTAGGCCTTAAAATAGCTAAAATCAATTCACTTTAATTCCATTCGATGTCTTGATATGTTTGTTGAGTGATTACACGTTCATAAGGCAAGTATTGGATGGAAAAAGTGAGGAGAAAAGCATGCAAAGTGGGAGAACTCATGAAGAAATGAAGGAACCGTAAAGCTGTCAAGCCTGACCTCTTCGCACTCAATCGACCATAACTTGAGCTAAAGAGGTCCAAATGAGGCGGTTCTAGTTACGTTGAAAAGCTAACATCTGGGGCTTCGAAATGATATAAAATTTGCCATATGTTACTTCGCGTATAGGGGCGCACACGTGCCATGTACACGTGCGCGCCAATGCTGCTCGTGGCCCACTAAAGTGAAATCGCCCCCAGCGATTTCTGAAGCACTTTGGGCCCAACCCAACTCATTTCCAATGCTACTTCATGCAAAACTCAAGCTTGGGCAAGGGGGGAGCAATTGTTTGGTAGCTTAGTGATGAGCGGATAATTTGTACGCTTTTTGGCATTGTTTTTAGTATGTTTTTGGTAGGATCTAGTTAGTTTTTAGTATATTTTTATAAGTTTTTAGTTAAAATTAACTTTTCTGGACTTTACTATGAGTTTGTGTGTTTTTCTGTGATTTCAGGTATTTTCTGGCTGAAATTGAGGGACCTGAGCAAAAATCTGATTCAGAGACTAAAAAGGACTGCAGATGCTGTTGGATTCTGACCTCCCTACACTCGAAGTGGATTTTCTGGAGCTACAGAAGCCCAATTGGCGCGCTCTCGACGGCGTTGGAAAGTAGACATCCTGAGCTTTCCAGCAATATATGATAGTCCATACTTTGCCCAAGATTTGATGCCCAAACCGGCGTTCAAAGTCACCCTCAGAAATTCCAGCGTTAAACGCCGGAACTGGCACCAAAATGGGAGTTAAACGCCCAAACTGGCATAAAAGCTGGCGTTTAACTCCAGGAAGAGTCTCTACACGAAAATGCTTCATTGCTCAGCCCAAGCCCACACCAAGTGGGCCCGGAAGTGGATTTTTATGTCATTTACTCATCTCTGTACACCCTAGGCTACTAGTTTTCTATATATAGGACCTTTTACTATTGTATTTGAATCTTTCAATCTTGAGAGCTTTTGATCATGTTTTTATGATTGAACCCTCATTGGGAGGCTGGCCATTCGGCCATGCCTAGACCTTGTTCTTATGTATTTTCAACGGTGGAGTTTCTACACACCATAGATTAAGGTGTGGAGCTCTGCTGTACCTCGAGTATTAATGCAATTACTATTGTTCTTCCATTCAATTCCGCTTGTTCTTGTTCTAAGATATCACTTGTTCTTCAACTTGATGAATGTGATGATCCGTGACACTCATCATCATTCTCACCTATGAACGTGTGACTGACAACCACCTCCGTTCTACATTCGATTGGGTGAATATCTCTTGGATTCCTGATTGCACGATGCATGGTTGATCGCCTGACAACCGAGTGCTCGCCTGACAACCGAGCCAACCATTCCGTGAGATCAGAGTCTTCGTGGTATAGGCTAGAACTGATGGCGGCATTCAAGAGAATCCGGAAGGTCTAACCTTGTCTGTGGTATTCTGAGTAGGATTCAATGATTGAATGACTGTGACGTGCTTCAAACTCCTAGCAGGCGGGGCGTTAGGGACAGACGCAAAAGAATCGCTGGATTCTATTCCGGCCTGACCGAGAACCGACAGATGATTAGCCATGCTGTGACAAAGCATAGGAACATTTTCACTGAGAGGATGGGAGGTAGCCACTGACAACGGTGAAACCCTACATAAGCTTGCCATGGAAAGGAGTAAGAAGGATTGGATGAAGACAGTAGGAAAGCAGAGAGACGGAAGGGAAGGCATCTTCATGCGCTTATCTGACGTTCCTACCAATGAATTACATAAGTACCTCTATCTTTACCTTTATGTTTATTTCGTTCATCACCATATCCATTTGAGTTTGCCTGACTAAGATTTACAAGATGACCATAGCTTGCTTCATACTAACAATCTCCGTGGGATCGACCCTTACTCGCGTAAGGTTTATTACTTGGACGACCCAGTGCACTTGCTGGTTAGTTGTGCGAAGTTGTGTAATGCCATGGTATTGAACACCAAGTTTTTGGGGTTCATGACCGGGGATTATGAGAGTTGTGAAAAGTATTGTTCACAATTTCGCGCTACCAAGTTTTTGGCGCCGTTGCCGGGGATTGTTCAGTTTGGACAACTGACGGTTCATCTTGTTGCTTAGATTAGGTATTTATTTTTTTCGAAATTCTTGAAGATGAATTCTAGAGTTTCATGATGATTTGTTGAAGTCTGGCTGGCTGAGAAGCCATGTCTAATCTCATTGGACCGAGGTTTCAACTTATCATCACAAGAGCTTGTTGATTTTTTTCAATCTTGCTTTTGGAGCAGTGATCTGCTAAGGCTTGGCTGGCCATTGGCCATGTCTAGTGTTTTGGACCGAAGCTTTCTTTGAAAGCTTGGCTGGCTGTGAAGCCATGTCTAATTCCTGGACCGGAGTCTTAGACTAGCATTGCACTGATTCCTGGAATTCTCATTGAGAATTTTGATATCTTTTTCCACTTAATTTTCGAAAAACAAAAAAAAAAATTTACAAAATCATAAAATCCAAAAATATTTTTGAGTCTAGTGTCTCATCCTAAGTTTGGTGTCAATTGCATGCATTCATTCATGTGTCTTAAGGATTTTCAAGTAATTCTTGATAATTTTCGTGCTCTGATCTTTGAATTCAATTGACTTGAGTGTTTTCTGTGTCTCATATGCATTTTCATTTTGTTAGTGTCAGTAGTATACAAACTGCTAAGTTTGGTGTCTTGCATGCATTGTTATTTGATTCTTGTTGCATTTTGATTTTTCCTTTTTATTAAAAATCCAAAAATATTTTTAATTTGTGTCTTTTCAAGTCAATAATACAGAGAATTGAAGATTCAGAACATTCTGCAGAGGAATTGCATAGAAAAAGTTGGGCGTTTAAAACGCCCAGTAAGGAAGATAGACTGGCGTTTAAACGCCAGCCAGGGTACCTGGCTGGGCGTTTAACGCCCAAAAGGGTAGATTTTTGGGCGTTAAACGCCAGAATGTGCACCATTCTGGGCGTTTAACGCCAGGATGGCACAAGAGGGAAGATTCTGTTTTTTAATGCAATTTTTTTCAGGTTTTCAAAGTTTTTCAAAATCAAATCTTTTTCAAATCATATCTTTTCAATCATATGCTTTCAAAATCAATTTCTTTCCATTTTCAAAGATGCTTACTATCAATTAATGATTTGATTCAACATTTCAAGTATGTTGCCTTTTCTGTTGAGAAAGGTTTAATGTTTGAATCATATCTTTTCTTGTTAGTCAAGTTTTTAATTTTCAAAATCAAATCTTTTAAAATGTTTTTCAAATCATATCTTCTCAATCACATCTTTTTAAAATCAATCATATCTCCTTAACCACATCTTTTTCAAAATAGTTTTCAATCAAATCTTTTTTATTTTTAATTTCAAATTTTTTTTTTCAAAAATCACTTGATTTCTTTTCCACTTTCATTTTCGAAAATCAATTAGCGTTTTTCAAGAATGTTTTCAAAATCTTTTACTTAATTTTCGAAAATCACTTCCCTCCTTCTCACATCCTTCTATTTATGGACTAACACTATCCCTTAATGCAAAATTCGAACTCCATCTTCTTTGATAAGTTCGAATTTTCTACTTCTGTCTTCTACTCTTCTTTTCCTCTGACACTTCAAGGAATCTCTATACTGTGACATAGAGGATTCCACATTTTCTTGTTCCCTTCTCTTTCTTATGAGCAGGGGCAAAGACAAAAGCATTCTTGTTGAGGCAGACCCTGAACCTGAAAGGACCTTGAAGAGAAAGCTAAGAGAAGCCAAAGCACAACTCTCTTTAGAGGATCTGACCGAATTCTTCAAGGAAGAAGAACTCATGGCAGCCGAAAACAACAACAATGCCAACAATGCAAGGAAGGTGCTGGGTGACTTTACTGCACCTACTCCCGACTTCTATGGGAGAAGCATCTCTATCCCTGCCATTGGAGCAAACAACTTTGAGCTTAAGCCTCAATTAGTTTCTCTAATGCAACAGAATTGCAAGTTCCATGGACTTCCATTGGAAGATCCTCATCAGTTTTTAGCTGAATTCTTGCAAATCTGTGACACTGTCAAGACTAATGGGGTTGACCCTGAGGTCTACAGACTTATGCTATTCCCTTTTGCTGTAAGAGACAGAGCTAGGACATGGTTGGACTCACAACCTAAAGAAAGCCTGGACTCTTGGGAAAAGCTAGTCAATGCCTTCTTGGCAAAGTTCTTTCCACCTCAAAAATTGAGTAAGCTTAGAGTGGAAGTCCAAACCTTCAGACAGAAGGAAGGAGAATCCCTCTATGAAGCTTGGGAAAGATACAAATAATTAATCAGAAAGTGTCCTTCTGATATGCTTTCTGAATGGAGCATCATAGGTATTTTCTATGATGGTCTCTCTGAACTATCCAAGATGTCTTTGGATAGCTCTGCAGGAGGATCTCTTCATCTGAAGAAGACGCCTACTGAAGCTCAAGAACTGATTGAAATGGTTGCAAATAACCAATTCATGTACACTTCTGAAAGAAATCCTGTGAACAATGGGACTAGTCAGAAGAAAGGAGTTCTTGAGATTGACACTCTGAATGCCATATTGGCTCAGAATAAAATATTGACTCAACAAGTCAATATGATTTCTCAAAGTCTGTCTGGAATGCAAAATGCACCAAGCAGTACTAAGGAGGCTTCATCTGAGGAAGAAGCCTATGATCCTGAGAACCCTTCAATGGAAGAGGTGAATTACATGGGAGAACCCTATGGAAACACCTATAATCCTTCATGGAGAAATCATCCAAATTTCTCATGGAAGGATCAACAGAGACCTCAACAAGGTTTCAACAACAATAATGGTGGAAGAAACAGGTTTAGCAATAGCAAGCCTTTTCCATCATCTTCTCAGCAACAGACAGAGAGTTCTAAGCAGAATAACTCTGACTTAGCAACCATGGTCTCTGATCTGATCAAAACCACTCAAAGTTTCATGACTGAAACAAGGTCCTCCATTAGAAATTTGGAGGGACAAGTGGGTCAGCTGAGCAAGAAAATTACTGAACTCCCTCCTAGTACTCTTCCAAGCAATACAGAAGAAAATCCAAAAGGAGAGTGCAAGGCCATCAACATGGCCGAATTTTGGGAGGAAGAAGAGGTAGTGAACGCCACTGAGGAAGACCTCACTGGGCGTCCACTGGCCTCCAATGAGTTCCCCAATGAGGAACCATGGGAATCTGAGGCTCAAACTGAGACCATAGAGATTCCATTGGACTTACTTCTGCCATTCATGAGCTCTGATGAGTATTCTTCCTCTGAAGAGGATGAGTATGTCACTGAAGAGCAAGTTGCTAAATACCTTGGAGCAATCATGAAGCTAAATGACAAGTTATTTGGAAATGAGACTTGGGAGGATGAATCCCCTTTGCTCACCAAAGAACTGGATGACTTGTCTAGGCAGAAACTGCCTCAAAAGAGACAGGATCCTGGGAAGTTTTCAATACCTTGTACCATAGGCACCATGACCTTCAAGAAGGCCTTGTGTGACTTAGGGTCAAGTGTAAACCTCATGCCTCTCTCTGTAATGGAGAAGTTAGGGATCTCTGAGGTGCAAGCTGCAAAAATCTCACTAGAGATGGCAGACAACTCAAGAAAACAAGCCCATGGACTTGTAGAGGATGTTCTGGTTAAAGTTGAAGACCATTACATCCCTACTGATTTCATAGTCCTAGAGACTAGGAAGTGTATGGATGAATCCATCATCCTTGGCAGACCCTTCCTAGCCACAGCAAGGGCTGTGATTGATGTTGATAGAGGAGAGTTGATCATTCAAGTGAATGAAGAATCCTTGGTGTTTAAGGCCCAAGGATATCCCTCTGTCACCATGGAAAAGAAGCATGAAGAGCTTCTCTCAAAACAGAGCCAAACAGAGCCCCCACAGTCAAACTCTAAGTTTGGTGTTGGGAGGCCACAACCAAACTCTAAGTTTGGTGTTGAACCCCCACATTCAAACTCTAAGTTTGGTGTTGGGAGGTTCCAACATGATTCTGAGCATTTCTGAGGCTCCATGAGAGCCCTCTGTCAAGCTACTGACATTAAAGAAGCGCTTGTTGGGAGGCAACCCAATGTTATATTTTACATATTTTTCTTTTGTTATTTTATCTTTTTTGTAGGTTGATGATCATGAGAAGTCACAAAATTAATGAAAAAAGCAAAAACAAAATGAAAAATAGGAAGAAAAACAGCACACCCTGGAGGACGCACCCACTGGCGTTTAAACGCCAGTGAGGTTAGCTGTTGGGCGTTTAACGCCCAGTCTGGCACCATTCTGGGCGTTTAACGCCAGAAAGGGCCACCAGACTGGCGTTAAACGCCAGAAATGGGCAAGAAGCTGGCGTTAAACGCCAGAAATGGGCACCAGCCCGGTGTTTAATGCCAGAATTGGCACAAAACGAGATTTTGCTTGCCATTTGGTGCAGGGATGACTTTTCCTTGACACATCAGGACCTGTGGACCCCACAGGATCCCCACCTATCCTACCACTCTCTCTCTCTTCTTCACCCATTCACCAATCACCTCAACACCTCTTCCCCAAAAACCCTTCACCTATCAAATCCCATCTTTCTCTTCACCACTCACATCCATCCTTCATAAAACCCCACCTACCTCACCATTCAAATTCAAACCACTTTCCCACCCAAACCCACCCTCAAATGGCCGAACCTACCCTTCCCCCTCTCCTATATAAACCCATCTTCACTCCTTCATTTTCACACAACCTAAACACCACTTCTTCCCCTTCTTGGCCGAAAACAAAAGCCATTCCCATCTCCTTCATTTCTTCTTCTTCTACTCTCGTCTTTCTTAATTTGCTCGAGGACGAGCAAACATTTTAAGTTTGGTGTGGTAAAAGCATTGCTTTTTGTTTTTCCATAACCATTTATGGCATCCAAGGCCGGAGAAACCTCTAGAAAGAGGAAAGGGAAGGCAAAGGCTTCCACCTCCGAGTCATGGGAGATGGAAAGATTCATCTCAAGGGTGCATCAAGACCATTTCTATGAAGTTGTGGCCTTGAAGAAGGTGATCCCCGAGGTCCCTTTTTCACTCAAAAAGGGTGAATATCCGGAGATCCGACATGAGATCCAAAGAAGAGGTTGGGAAGTTCTTACCAACCCCATTCAACAAGTCGGAATCTTGATGGTTCAAGAGTTCTATGCCAATGCATGGATCACTAAGAACCATGATCAAAGTGTGAACCCGAATCCAAAGAATTATCTTACTATGGTTCGGGGGAAATACTTTGATTTTAGTCCGGAAAGTGTAAGGTTGGCATTCAACTTGCCCATGATGCAAAGAGATGAACATCCTTACACTAGAAGGGTCAACTTTGATCAAAGGTTGGACCAAGTCCTCACAGTCATATGTGAAGAGGGCGCCCAATGGAAGAGAGATTCAAGAGGAAAGCCGGTTCAATTGAGAAGGCATGACCTCAAACCCGTGGCTAGAGGATGGTTGGAGTTTATCCAACGCTCAATCATTCCCACTAGCAACCGGTCCGAAGTTACCATAGACCGGGCTATCATGATCCATAGCATCATGATTGGAGAAGAAATAGAGGTCCATGAGGTTATAGCCCAAGAACTCTATAAGGTGGCGGACAAGTCCTCTACCTTGGCAAGGTTAGCCTTTCCTCATCTCATCTGTCACCTCTGTTATTCAGTTGGCGTTGACATAGAGGGAGACATCCCCATTGATGAGGACAAGCCCATCACTAAGAAGAGGATGGAGCACACAAGAGACCCCACTCATCATGAGATCCCTGAGATTCCTCAAGGGATGCACTTTCCTCCACAAAACTATTGGGAGCAACTGAACACCTCCCTAGGAGAATTGAGTTCCAACATGGGACAACTAAGGGTGGAGCACCAAGAACACTCCATCATCCTCCATGAAATTAGAGAAGATCAAAGAATCATGAGGGAGGAGCAACAAAGACAAGGAAGAGATATTGAGGAGCTCAAGCACTCCATAGGATCTTCAAGAGGAAGAAAGAGCCGCCATCACTAAGGTGGACCCGTTCTTTAATTTCCTTGTTCTCTATTTTCCTGTTTTTCGAAAATTAATGCTTATGTTTGTCCATGTTTGTGTCTTGTGATCATTAGTGTCTTAGTGTCTATGCCTAAAAGTTATGAATGTCCTATGAATCCATCACCTTTCTTGAATAAAAACGTGCTTAATTGAAAAGGAAAGAATTGCATGAATTTTGAATTTTATAACAGTTTAATTATTTTGATGTGGTGGCAATATTTTTGTTTTCTGAATGTATGCTTAAACAGTGCATATGTATCTTGAATTTGTGGTTCATGAATGTTGGCTCTTGAAAGAATGATGAAAAAGGAGACATGTTACTGAGGATCTGAAAAATCATTAAAATGATTCTTGAAGCAAGAAAAAGCATTTCTACTCAAAAAAAAAAAGAGAAAAAGAAAACGAAAAAAAAAAGAGAGAAGAAAGAAAGAAATAAAGTTGTGATCCAAGGCAAAAAGAGTGTGCTTAAGAACCCTGGACACCTCTAATTGGGGACTTTAGCAAAGCTGAGTCACAATCTGAAAAGGTTCACCCAATTATGTGTCTGTGGCATGTATGTATCCGGTGGTAATACTGGAAGACAAAGTGCTTTGGGCCACAACCAAGACTCAATAAGTAGCTATGTTCAAGAATCATCATACTTTACTAGGAGAATCAATAACACTATCTGGATTCTGAGTTCCTAAAGAAGCCAATCATTCTGAATTTCAAAGGATAGAGTGAGATGCCAAAACTATTCAGAGGCAAAAAGCTAAAAGCCCCGCTCATCTAATTAATACTGATCTTCACAGATGTTTTTGGGATTCATTGCATATTCTCTTCTTTTTATCTTATTTGATTTTCAGTTGCTTGAGGACAAGCAACAATTTAAGTTTGGTGTTGTGATGAGCGGATAATTTGTACGCTTTTTGGCATTGTTTTTAGTATGTTTTTGGTAGGATCTAGTTCGTTTTTAGTATATTTTTATTAGTTTTTAGTTAAAATTCACTTTTCTGGACTTTACTATGAGTTTGTGTGTTTTTCTGTGATTTCAGGTATTTTCTGGCTGAAATTGAGGGACCTGAGCAAAAATCTGATTCAGAGACTAAAAAGGATTGCAGATGCTGTTGGATTCTGACCTCCCTGCACTCGAAGTGGATTTTCTGGATCTACAGAAGCCCAATTGGCGCGCTCTCAACGGCGTTGGAAAGTAGACATCCTGGGCTTTCCAGAAATATATGATAGTCTATACTTTGCTCAAGATTTGATGGCCCAAACCGGCGTTCAAAGTCACCCTCAGAAATTCCAGCGTTAAACGCCGGAACTGGCACCAAAATGGGAGTTAAACGCCCAAACTGGCATAAAAGCTGGCGTTTAACTCCAGGAAGAGTCTCTACACGAAAATGCTTCATTGCTCAGCCCAAGCACACACCAAGTGGGCCCGGAAGTGGATTTTTATGTCATTTACTCATCTCTGTACACCCTAGGCTACTAGTTTTCTATATATAGGACCTTTTACTATTGTATTTGAATCTTTCAATCTTGAGAGCTTTTGATCATGTTTTTATGATTGAACCCTCATTGGGAGGCTGGCCATTCGGCCATGCCTAGACCTTGTTCTTATGTATTTTCAACGGTGGAGTTTCTACACACCATAGATTAAGGTGTGGAGCTCTGCTGTACCTCGAGTATAATGCAATTACTATTGTTCTTCCATTCAATTCCGCTTGTTCTTGTTCTAAGATATCACTTGTTCTTCAACTTGATGAATGTGATGATCCGTGACACTCATCATCATTCTCACCTATGAACGTGTGACTGACAACCACCTCCGTTCTACATTCGATTGGGTGAATATCTCTTGGATTCCTGATTGCACGATGCATGGTTGATCGCCTGACAACCGAGTGCTCGCCTGACAACCGAGCCAACCATTCCGTGAGATCAGAGTCTTCATGGTATAGGCTAGAACTGATGGCGGCATTCAAGAGAATCCGGAAGGTCTAACCTTGTCAGTGGTATTCTGAGTAGGATTCAATGATTGAATGACTGTGACGTGCTTCAAACTCCTAGCAGGCGGGGCGTTAGTGACAGACGCAAAAGAATCGCTGGATTCTATTCCGGCCTGACCGAGAACCGACAGATGATTAGCCATGCTGTGACAGAGCATAGGAACATTTTCACTGAGAGGATGGGAGGTAGCCACTGACAACAGTGAAACCCTACATAAGCTTGCCATGGAAAGGAGTAAGAAGGATTGGATGAAGACAGTAGGAAAGCAGAGAGACGGAAGGGAAGGCATTTTCATGCGCTTATCTGAAGTTCCTACCAATGAATTACATAAGTACCTCTATCTTTACCTTTATGTTTATTTCGTTCATCACCATATCCATTTGAGTTTGCTTGACTAAGATTTACAAGATGACCATAGCTTGCTTCATACTAACAATCTCCGTGGGATCGACCCTTACTCGCGTAAGGTTTATTACTTGGACGACCCATTGCACTTGCTGGTTAGTTGTGCGAAGTTGTGTAATGCCATGGTATTGAACACCAAGTTTTTGGGGTTCATGACCGGGGATTATGAGAGTTGTGAAAAGTATTGTTCACAATTTCGCGCTACCACTTAGCATCATGCAGGTTAGTTTATAGAGAGAGAAGCTCCCTCTTCTCTCTAGAATTAGGTTAGGTTTAGGTTAATCTCTCATAGATCTAGGTTCAATCTCATGTTTTCATCTTGTTTTCTTCCTAATTTCATGTTTCTACTCTTTCATTCCCATGATGTGTAGTGTTAATTTCCCTTTTTGCTTTCTCTTTTGTGATGATGAACTCATGTTGGATTTGGATTTTCTTTTGATGAAATTTAATGTTGATGTTTCTTTTATTGATAATTTGAGTTGTTGATTTATTTTTCTTGCAATTTGTAGTTGGTAGATTTTACTATTCTTGCACATTTACCATGCTTTCCATTTGTATCCACCAAGTATTTGACAAAATGCTTGGTTGGGCTTTAGGGTAGATTTTGATCATTCTTGGCTTGGAAAGAGTAATTAGGTGATCTTGAGTCATGAATACCCAACTAATGTTGGTGATCTAGAGTTGTTAGTTAATATGATTTCCATTACACTACAAAAAAATTTGGTTATTACGGCGGTTTTTTAGGGTTATTACGGTGATTAGAACCGCCGTTATTACCTTGAATGGCGGATAACAAAAACTGCCGAAATTCAAAGCGCCATTTGGTTATTATGGCGGTTTTTAAAAAACCGCCACAATTCCCGTGGTTAAAATGGCGGTTTTTTAACATGTTAAAACAGCAGTTCAAACCGCCATTATTTCCGGTTAAAATGGCGGTTTTTTGGTTGGTTAAAACGGCGGTTCAAACCGCCGTTATTTTCGGTTAAAACGACGGTTTTTTGGTTAGTTAAAACGGCGGTTCAAACCGCCATTATTTCCGGATAAAATGGCAGTTTTTGTTGGTTAAAACGGCAGTTCAAACCGCCGTTATTTTCGGTTTAAACGGCGGTTTTTTGTTGGTTAAAATGGCGGTTCAAACTGCCGTTATTTTTGGTTAAACGGCATTTTTTGTTAGTTAAAACGGTGGTTTAAACCGCCATTATTTTCAGATAAAATGACGTCTTTTAATTCGTTAAAACGACGTTTGAAACCGACATTTTTACCGAATTAAAATAGCATTTCATGTTTAAAACGGCATTCATAAACTGCTATTTTTACTGAATAAAAAAGACTTTTATCGTTTAAAAAGGCATTTTTAACTATTATTTTTACCACGTTAAGCAAACAATTTGTTTAAAATTTCATAATAACAAAAAATTATAACCCATAAACAAAATATTACATAACTCAAATAAAATATCAAACATAATATATAGTTTTTGTATTAAAAATCAAAAGTAATAATTCTTATACAAATAATTAAGCAAATCATATCTAATAACTATTACTTTGAGAAGTATTAGCATAGAGACTGCTTAGGTTACTCAATAACCTCGACGGATCATAATTTGCAATAAAGACAGTTGACTCTCTTTTCTTATTTTCGTACATGTAACTAGTTACTTGAACTTTGGTGCAGTGCCTAAACTTGAAACTATTATCCCCTTAACCTAATAGCTACCTGTATGTGGAACTGCTGCTGCATACTGAGTGTCCATAACATCAATCACACTGTTGGCTATAGCCCTCGCATAGACTGAAGAACCTTCTATTATCTGCCCAGTGAAATAGGCCATAGTTAAAATACAGAAGCATAACAATGTGATTCAAAAGATTTATGATTGCCCTTGTTAGTTTCATGTCAAAAAGAAATACCAACCTTGGTATTGAACAAGGAACTGTATTATTTGCCAACATGTCCACCTGCAACATGGTGAAGTTCCAACTGAAGTTCATCCAGAAACTTAGCGACTGAAAGCAGACAGTTAATCTTCTTCCTCTGGAAGAGTTTGATTGTAACATCATCATCAGCAATCTGCACATCAACCTCGCTATCTTTCAATTTCCTTTGAAGCCATGAGGTCCTTATGCATCTATCTGGATTGCTGAAAGACTTTATGTTACAGCTCTCTGTAGCATCATCTTTCGCTTTCTGCCTTTTGCATCTTTCCCTTTAACATCTTTTCTTCTCCACCAGTAATTTGAGCTCATTAACCATTTTGAGCAGCTCCCTTATGTATTCATTGACATCACCCACCACAGAGGCTCTATCCATCTGTTTGTAGTAGATTCAACCTATTAGTTTGATTTGTAAAAATTAGTAAACAAGTTTATAAGTGTTTTATACCTTTGTGGGGCTTGGGATAAGACTCCTCAGGATTTTGTATTTGCCATTCAGTTGTTCTCTTCTTTGTTTCTCAGTTGCAAGGTGTTTGGTGCCTTTTCCTTCTCTTTTTTTGCCCACAGAAGTCGTGACCCTGTTGAAGTCGAGCACTCCCATAGAGAGAGAGAGAGAGAGAGAGAGAGAGAAAGAAACACAAAATTAGAAACCAAAGCACATGAATCCCTTCTTTAAATATTTACAAACTCAATTTATCAAACAAATCAGATACTTTAGTATACTCCCAACCATCATTTCTTTTTAATTAGGTTTTAATGTATATTAGTAGTAGACAATAACAACTACTATCAAAGCTTTTTAATTAGCTTTTTAACATGCAATATGCAGCTAAGCCATATGGCACCTAATTACACACACACACATGCAATATGCAGCTAAGCCATATGGCACCTAATTACATATATATACGAACATGGTTTCCATTCATTTTTCCAACAAATTAAGTCATAACCTAAACCTCCTTTATTATTAGACATTGCAGTTGCTTATATTGTTGGATATCTTACAAGGATCACTTTATTCACTAAAATGGGGCACATCATACTTAACAGGAATTTCATAAAGACCTTACTCCCAATTTTTGCTAACAAAGAGAAAATCAAAACCTATCATTAAAGAAATAGAAGTAGTAACAATTAACAAATACTAAATATGAGTAATTAAAAGAAGATCGAGAATGTGGATTTCTTTTTTGTTTTTCGTAGAATCGCCAATAAAATATGATAGTATATGGCAGAACATCCTCAGCATCAATTAAAAAAATAGTTATAGACCAAGATCAAATTAGTAGATATCACCTAAACCCCCCAAAACAAGTTCTGTATTGGCTAAGTTGCTAAAGGTTAAAATATTAAAAATATTCACACAAGACTGACAACAGTGCAATTACTGGTTTTTAACTCATACCTGGTTTATAAAAATCAACATACATTGAGAAACTGACAAGGAATGGCTTAATTTCTGAAGGGCCTGGCTCATCAACCTAGCCTGCATTGCCATGTGTGCATCCCCTATTTCACCATCAAGCTCCCCTTTAGGAACAAGAGCAGCCACCTGTGAATGTAAAGACAGAAAATTTAGTAGATATATACCCAAATAAGATGGAGGAAGTAAAAAGAAAGACATTAGAGGAACATTAAATTCACTCATTCTTTCACACTGTCAAGTCAGACTAGTAAGTCAATGAAAGATTTATAATTACAAATTTCAAAATCTAAAATTTGTCCCTAGGTATGAGCTCAAAAGAGAATCCATTGGTGAACAGTTTCCAATTTTCTCCATCACAGATTTTTCCTCACTTATAACCAATGCAGAAATGATATATAATACAAGTAGCAGCATATATCTTTGAACATGAATAAAAACAGAATCAATCAAAAAATTTCTAGTGCTGATGAATCTTTTTATAAGAAGGCTATTTTGAGTTATTACCATAACTAAGTATAACTAAATGATAATACTGGCTAAAATCACATTCTATTGGTAAAAATTTTCTAGTTCTTATACTGATTTGGAAAATCCTATAATAGATAAGGACCAGTGTCTTAGAAACAATTCATCTCAATTATATCAACAAAGCAAAGGAGAATGAATGATGACCCAAGCACAAGAAATATATAAAGTATAAGCTCTTCAAAGAAAATATTTGACTCAAAGACAATAACACAAACACCTTATGGACAAGAAATTGCATGAAACATGTTTAAACTCAACTCATGAGAAAGATTACTAGAGAAATCATTTCAAAAACAGTCAAGTAACGCCATTATTCTTTTAGATACTTCCTCTATGGCTTAGAAACAATTCATCTCAATCATATCAACAAAGCAAAGGTGAATAAATATTATCAAAATAACAGTAACCCAATCATAATCATAATCATAATCAGCTTATAGTTGTGTTAAGAATAAAAAATAATCTTAAGTTAATATTATCAAGCCGATGAAAGAAATGATCTAATTCATTGTAACAACTCAGCTTTCACAAAGTCTGGAACAGAAGCTGCATTAAAAAGAAAATGGGGGCATCAATCGTATTTCCAGCCATACTAAGTAAATTTCAACATCATGCCATGCTTCATGTTTATCAAGGGAGGTCATTACGAAATACAAAGGTATCAAGTGTAGTATCACCTAAACTTTACAAAAGAATAAAGATGCATCCCTCCTAAACCATCATCTAAGATATCCTCATAATTTCTAAAAAGGAGAATAATACAAACACAAGATAAGATGGACCAGAATCCCCTAAAGCATATATTTGTGTCATCACTGCAGAGGTAAACATGATCATCATGACTCACTTCTTAAGTAGGCTTCTAGAGAATATCCTCTTGCAGTATGGACTAGTGCGCAAGATCGTGTAAGGCCTAACTGCTTCCACCAATGATACATGAAGTGCACCCTATACATATAATTAATCATCACAACATTTCAGTTATCAACTTGACATTGCCTTTCTTCATCTGCCAGGAAACTAAATGTCAGTAAACTGTAAAAAAGAGGACATAAACGCATAGCATAATCCATTCATGACAGCACATTTCATGATATGGCAAATTAGCTTGTAACTAGCTAAAAGATAGCACAAGCATATACTTATTACAGCACACCAAATCAATAAAATAGTGCATAATGCAAATATTAACTTATTTAGACAAAGAAATTGAACACAAGCTATAACAATTTGGAAGTAAGTGAAGTTATACATGGATGAAAATAGGTGGGAAAAGCTAACCTAAAAACTTAGAGTGGTGCGGATCTGGATGAGGAATAAGTTGCATACCGGAAGAGCGTTCCATTCTTTTGTAAATTTTAACCATGAAAATCCACAATTTCCTTGCGAATTTTCATCAACTCTTCACTGGAAACATTCACCTTGGCCACCCTGTCCTGAAGCTCCTACATATTTAAACCGCAACAAACATTAGTGACACACTTACATATGCAGCACTTCTATAATAAACATTAATCCAATTAAACATGCTTATCCTTAATTAATAATTAATTAATTAAATTAATTAATTAGCTTAAAAGTTCCAGTAATTTTCTGGAGTATAAAAGTTGACATTGACATTGACATTGCCAAATTGAAACAAGAATAGCTACTTTTCCCAATAGAGACAGGAGAGCTAATATTTTATTATATCATCGTATCAAATGTCAAATAAAATAATCATATTCGTAATTTGCTAGTATGTTTCATTGCTAATCAGGCTAACTAAATTAAAATTCCACATAAATCTTAAAATAGATTAGAAACTTTTTTTTCTTTCTTTTTAAAGTCCTTGGATTAGTTAGCGAGTCAAAGAGATTAAATGATTAATTGCGCACCTTGAGTCTGATAATGTACTCTTCCTCCTTCTCGACTAAAAATTTATTGAATTTCTCGAGGTCTTTTTCAAGAAGATTCCTGAAGTCAAGTTCCTCCTTGGAGATTTCCAGTGCGGCGGAGTCAGTGTCTCTGGGGGACTTGAGCCTAGAGCGTTTAGCAGGGCGATCCTCAGACTTAGGAGCAGGGTCCAATTGCTTGGCATTCCGGTAGGGTTTTCTTGATCTGGTTGCTCAGGCTCTTTCCGAATTTCATGGCTTTCTGTTAAAATAATTGGTAATAAGGCAGAGACTAAGAGATATATTTGCCGACACTTCAACCATATTTAATGTGTGACCACACATACATAATCACCAATTTTGTTTCATTTCTAAACAGAATATACAACCAATGTAAGCACACTAGTTTCACATAGCAGAGCACACATTAAGTCAACCAGCTTTGTTAGGCAATAATCAACACTCAAATAATACAAAAGTCAAAGAATCTAGCTAAGCATGTTTAACGACAGAATAATCAAGAACCAAAATTAGAAGAGAGAGGAAGAATAAAACAGAGGAGGGCGCTCAAACATGATATCATCATAATCCATAATCATCTAGCATACATACAAACAAAATTAGAATAAGATTTCGTGAATGCCTGACCTCTAATTTCTTCTGACAAGGAAGAAAATCGAAAACCTAGACATAAAGAAAAAGACGTAGTCATTGTTAGAATAGAAGATGGCATATTTACAAATCATGAGTAAACAGAAGAAGATAATGCAAGTTTGTATACTAACCCAGATGCTCAACGAAGCTCGATAGAGATGGAAAAGCCGTAGAATACAACTCGATGCCACAGGAAACACTTGCGCAACAGATCTCATGGAAGAGAAGCGTTGATGGAGAAGATCGCCGTAGGAGAAGATCGTGGGAGGAAACGCGCAACAGATCTCATATAGTTTTATGAAGTTTCTGCAACTTGATTTTCCATTTCAAACTTTCAGGTATTTTCGACAACAGTAGAAAATTGAGAGAGAAGGAAGATCAACCTTGCTCTCTTACGGAGATTGTTGCCGGAGGAGAACCGCCGTTGGAGGAGAGGAGATCTTCTCTGAAGAGAGCACACAATCTCGTCGGAGGATAACTCTGCTAAGCAGATCGTCGCCGGAGCAGTCACTGGAGCAGATCGTCGACGGAGCAGTCGCTGGAGCAGAGCACAGATCTTCGTTTTTGGGTGTGGTGGAAGCGCGCGTTAGTTTCAGCAGCAATGGGTTTCGGGTTAGGGTTTTCCTTTGTTGCGGAAGGATTTTATTTGGGCCTTCTTTTTTAAATGATGGGTTTTGACAATTGCGGTTTATAACTGCCAGAATCACTAAAAATGCCATTTTAAACACATTAATTATGGCAGCACCATAAAATGTCATAATACTTGAACATTATGGCAGTTTTTTAAAACCGCCATAATATAAATACCATTTTAAACCTCTTTTTTTGTAGTGTTAACTCTAATCTTTTGCTAATTCTATTAGTAAGTTGATTAGTACATTTGGATTGAGGTTAACTAGTCTTGTTTGACTTTCTCTCGTGGAAGATAACTTATACCTTCTTTCAATGTTGGGGATGACGAAATGAGATAAATTCTTGTTTATTATTGTGATATGATTGATTAGTCTTGTTTGACTTTCTCCCTATTTGTTGGAGTTGACTATATAAGATGAATTAATCATTGTATGACTAGGATAGAAGGCCTATGATCTCAAACCTTGCCATGAATGTCTCTCTTTATTACTTGCTTTCTTTAATTGCTTGTTTGATTTACTCTTCTTGTCATTTTATAAACAAAACTCCTTGATCCCCGTAGTTAATAATTGAGCACTTCATTGCAATTCCTTGTGAGACGACCCGGAGTCTAAATACTTCGGTTAATTCTTATTGGGGATTGTTAATTATGACAACCAATATTTTTGTATGAAAGGATTATTGATTGGTTTGGAAACTATACTTTACAATGAGACTCTATTAGATAAATTCTAAACCATCAAGAATTCATTCATCAGGCCCAATCCACTGTTACTTCAGATCGGTTGCTAGTAGGAATGATAGAGCGTTGGATGAACTCCAACCATCCTCTAGCCACAGGCTTAAGGACTGGTCTTTTCAATTGAACCGGCTTACCTCTTGAGTCTCTTTTCCATTGAGCGCCTTCCACACATATGTCCATGAGGACTTGGTCCAACCTTTGATAAAAGTTGACCCTTCTAGTGTAGGGGCGTGCGTTTTCTTGCATCATTGGCAAGTTGAATGCCAACCTTACATTTTTCAGACTGAAATCTAAGTATTTCCCCCTAACTATTGTAAGCCAATTCTTTGGATTTGGGTTCATACTTTTATCATGGTTCTTAGTGATCCATGCGTTTGCATAGAACTCTTGAACCATTAAGATTCCGACTTGTTAAATGGGGTTGGTAAGAACTTCCCAACCTCTTCTTCAAATCTCATGTCAGATCTCCGGATACTCATTCCTTTTGAGCATAAAAGAGAGCTCAGGGATCACCTTCTTCTTGGCTACAACTTCATAGAAGTGGTCTTGATGAACCTTTGAGATGAATCTCTCTATCGTCCATGACTCGGAGGTGGAAGCTTTTGCCTTCCCTTTCCTCTTTCTAGAGGTTTCTCCGGCCTTAGGTGCCATAAATGGTTATAGAAAAACAAAAAAGAAATGCATTTACCACACCAAACTTAAAAGGTTTGCTCGTCCTCGAGCAAAAGAAGAAAAAAAGAAGGGGAAGAAGAAGAAAATGGAGGAGATGGAGGGAGAGATAGGTTCGGCCAAGGGGGTAGGAGAGTGTTTGTGATGTGTGAAAATAAAGGAGTAAAGAGGGATATTTATAGGGAAAGAGAGGGAGAGTGGCCGAATGGAAAATGGTGGGTTTGGGAGGGAAAAGTATTTGAATTTGAAAGTGAGGTAGGTGGGGTATTTGGAGAAGTGGTATGGAGGTGATTGGTGAAGAGAATATAGGGAAGAGAATAGGATTTGATAGGTGAGTGGTGTTTTGGGTAGAGTGTTATAGAGATGTGTGAGGGGGAGAGAGAGGTGGGGTAGGTGGGGATCTTGTGGGGTCCACAGATCATGAGGGGCCAAGGACTTCTCATTCCTGCTCCATTTAGGCGTGCAAAAATACCCTTATTGTGCAATCCTGGCATTTAACGCCAGACTACTGCTTGTTTCTGACGTTAAACACCAGCTTTTATACCTTTCCTGGCTTTTAACGCTAGGTTGGTGCTCTGTTCTGGCGTTAAACACCAGCTTTTATACCTGTCCTGGCATTTAACGCTAGGTTGGTGCTTTGTTCTGGCATTAAACGCCAGTCTGGTGCCCATTTCTTGCGTTAAACGCCTAGAATGGTGCCAAACTGGGCGTTTAACGCCCATTCTGCTACTCTTACTGGTGTTTAAACGCCAGTAAGCTTATCCTCCAGGGTGTGTTATTTTTAATGTTATTTTTGAATTTGCTTTGATTTTTACAGTTGTTTTTGTGACTCAACATGATCATCAACCTAAAGAAAACATAAAATAACACAGATAAATAAAATTTGGGTTGCATCCCAATAAACGCTTCTTTAATGTCAATAGCTTGACAGTGGGCTCTCATGGAGCCTCACAGATGATCAGAGCATGGTTGTGGCCTCTCAACACCAAACTTAGAGTTTGGTTGTGGCCTCTCAACACCAAACTTAGAGTTTGGCTGTGGCCTCCCAACACCAAACTTAGAGTTTGAATGTGGGGGCCTTGTTTGACTCTGTATTGAGAGAAGCTTTTCATGCTTCCTCTCCATGTGTACAGAAGGAGAATCTTGAGTCTTGAATACAAGGTAGTCATTATTCAATTGAAGGACCAACTCTCCTCTGTCAACATCAATCACAGCTTTTGCTGTGGCTAGGAAAGTTCTGCCAAGGATGATGGATTCATCCTCATCCTTCCCAGTGCCTAGGATTATGAAATCAACAGGGATGTAAAGGCCTTTAACCTTCACTAGCACGTCCTCTACTAGTCCATAAGCCTTTTTCATGGATTTGTCTGCCATCTCTAGTGAGATTCTTGCATCTTGAACCTCAAAGATTCCCAGTTTCTTCATGACAAAGAGTGGCATGAGGTTTATGCCTGACCCCAGGTCACACAGAGCCTTCTCAAAGGTCATGATGCCTATTGTACAAGGTATTAAGAACCTTCCGGAATCCTCTTTCTTTTGAGGTAATGTCTGCCTAATCAAGTTATTCAGTTCATTGGTGAGCAAGGGGGGTTCATCCACCCAAGTCTCATTACCAAATAACTTGGCATTCAACTTCATGATTGCTCCAAGGTACTTAGCAACTTATTTTTCAGTAATATCTTCATCCTCTTCAGAGGAAGAATACTCATCATAGCTCATGAATGGCAGGAGTAGGTTCAATAGAATCTCTATGGTCTCTAGATGAGCTTCAGATTCCTTAGGTTCCTCAAATGGGAACTCCTTTTTATCCAGAGGATGTCCCATGAGGTCTTCCTCACTGGGATTCACGTCCTCCTCCTCCTCTCTAGGTTCGGCCACACCAAGTAAGGTTATGGCCTTGCACTCTCTTTTTGGATTCTCTTCTGTATTATTTGGGAGAGTACTAGGAGGAGTTTCAATGACTCTTTTACTCAGCTGGCCCACTTTTGCCTCTAAATTTTCTAATGGAGGACATTGTTTTATTTATGAAACTGAGAGTGGTATTAGATAGATCAGAGACTATATTTGCTAAGCTAGATGGGTTCTGTTCAGAATTCTTTGTCTGTTACTGAGAGAATGATGGAAAAGGCTTGCTATTTCTAAACATGTTTCTTCCACCATTATTAAAGCCTTGTTGAGGCTTTTGTTGATCCTTCCATGAGAAATTTGTATGATTTCTCCATTATAGATTATAGGTGTTTCCACAGGCTTCACCCATGTAATTCACCTCTGCCATTGCAGGGTTCTCAGGATCATAAGCTTCTTCTTCAGAAGATGATTCTTTAGTACTATTGGATGCATTTTGCAATTCATTCAGACTTTGAGAAATCATATTGACTTATTGAGTCAACATTTTGTTTTGAGCTAATATGGCATTCAGAGCATCAATTTCAAGAACTCTCTTCCTCTGAGGCGTCCCATTACTCACAGGATTCCTTTCAGAGTGTACATGAACTGGTTATTTGCAACCATTTCAATGAGTTCCTGAGCTTCTGTAGGCATTTTCGTCAGGTGAATAGATCCACCTGTAGAATGGTCCAATGACATCTTAGACAATTCAGACAGACCATCATAGAATATATCCAGGATGGTCCATTTTGAAAGCATGTCAAAATGACACTTTTTGGTCAGTTGCTTGTATATCTTTCCCAAGCTTCATAGAGGGATTCACCTTCTTTCTGCCTGAAGGTTTGAACGTCCACTCTAAGCTTGCTCAGCTTTTGAGGAGGAAAAAACTTGGCTAAGAAAGCCGTGACCAGCTTATCCCAAGAGTTCAGGCTATCTCTAGGTTGAGAGTCCAACCATATTCTAGCTCTGTCTCTTACAATAAAAGGGAAAAGCATAAGATTGTAGACCTCGGGATCAACTCCATTGATCTTAACAGTATCACAGATCTGCAAGAATTCAATTAAGAACTGAAAAAGGATCTTCTGATGGAAGTCCATGAAACTTGCAGTTCTGTTGCATCAGAGAAACTAATTGAGGCTTTAGCTCAAAGTTGTTTGCTCCAATGGCAGGGATTGAGATGCTTCTTCCATGGAAATTGGAATTTGGTACAGTAAAGTCACCAAGCATCTTCCTTGCATTATTGTTGGGTTCGGCCATTACTTCTTTTTTGTGATTCTCTGTAAGGATTTCTCTGGATTGTTGTGCTTTAGCTTCTCTTAGCTTCTTCTTCAGAGTCCTTTAGGTTTCAGGATCTGCTTCTACAAGAATGTCCTTGTGCTTGCTCCTGCTCATATGAAAAAGAAGAAAACAGAAAAGAAGAAGAATCCTCTATGTCACAGTATAGAGATTCCTTTATGTGAGTAGAAGAAGAGAAGAAGAGAAGAATGAGGTAGAGAGAGAATAAAGATGATTCAAACATAGAGAGGGAGAGAGGGTTCGAATTATAAGAAGAGGAGAAGAGAGGTGTTAGTAGATAAATAAAATAAATAGAAAGAGATGAGAGGGAGAGAATTTCGAAAATTAATTTTAAGAAAAGGAAATTATTTTTGTTTTTATTTTAATTTTAAGTTAGAATTCAAAAATTAAGAGAAGAAATAAAATTAAAATTAAAATTTGAAACAATTAGTTAATTAAAGAAAGAATTTTGAAAAAGAGGAAGGTGATTTTCGAAAATTAGAGAGAGAAAAGTAGTTAGGTGGTTTTGAAAAAGATAAATTTTTTTTAAAAATCAAACAAAAAGTTAAGTGGTTAATTGAAAAAAAAAGATTTAAAAATAAATTTTGAAAAGATAAGAAGTTAGAAAAGATTTTGAAATTGATTTTGAAAAAGATATGATTTGAAAAAGATGTGTTTGAAAAGATATGATTGAAAAGATATGATTGAAATTTATTTTGAAAAAGATTTGAAAAGGAAATTAAAAAGATTTGATTTTTAAAATTTAAGTTGATGACTTGACTAACAAGAAACTAAAAGATATGATTTTAGAATTTTAAAGATTGAGCCTTTCTTAATAGGCAAGTCACAAACTTGAAATTTTTGAATCAAAACATTAATGTTAGTAAAGATTTTCGAAAATTTGAAGTAAAAATAGGAGAAAGATTTTGAAAAATTTTGAAAAAGATTTTTGAAAATTTTCGAAAAACAAAGGGAAAAAATGAAAAAGATTTGATTTTGAAAAAGATTTTGAAAAGATAAATTTTTGAAAATGAAATCTTGACTTGACTAACAAGAAACAACTTATTTTAAAATTTTTTTACTAAGTCAACCCAAAGATTTCGAAAATTATGAGTAAAATAAGGAAAAGATATTTTTTTATTTTTTTGAATTTTTAATGGGGAGAGAGAAAAATACAAAAATGATACAAGACATAAAAATTTTGGATTAAAACAAATGATGCATGCAAGAACACTATGAATATCAAGATGAACACCAAGAATACTTTGAAGATCAAGATGAACATCAAGACTTATTTTTGAAAAATTTTCAAGAAAAGAGAAACATGCAAGACACCAAAGTTAGAAATTTTTCATGTTTAGACACTATGAATTAAAAAATGCATATGAAAAACAAGAAAAGACACAAAACAAGAAAATATGAAGATCAAACAAGAAGACTCATTAAGAACAACTTGAAGATCATGAAGAATGCAATGCATGAATTTTCGAAAAAAATTTTAGAAAATTAAAAAGATGCAATTGACACCAAACTTAAAACTTGACACTAGACTCAAACAAGAAACACAAATTTTTTTTGATTTTATGATTTTATAAAAAAAATTTTGTATTATTTTTTTTTCGAAAATTATTATGGAAAAAAGAAAATAAGGAATTCAAAATTCTTAATGAGAATTCCAGGAATCATGCAATGTTGGTCTAAAGCTCCGGTCCAGGAATTGGACATGGCTTATTAGCCAGCCAAGCTTTAAGTAAAAGCTTTGGTCCAAAACACTAGACATAGCAAATGGCCAGCCAAGCTTTAGCAAAACATTGTATACAATAGCTATGTGTGTAACAACCAAATTGATGGGAGTCAACTAACACGCTTTTGTATTGACAAGTGGAAGCCTCGGTCCAACAGAATTAGACATGGCTTCACAGCCGGCCAGGCTTCAACATATCACAAGGCAAAATAATGGCGGAAACACAAAACCATGCATTTTATGTGGATAAGTGTGGAAAGCATTGACAAAATTCCCTCAAATCAGCACAAGATAAACCACAACATTGGGGTTTATCACATTCAAAAGTGCACAATTCTTAATTAGAATGCCAAACAAGGTTATAGTCTAACACAAATGGTAGCTACAACACATGCTTTAAACAAAAAGTTCATTTAGGCATTATGTCAAACAAATGGAGTGCAGTGCACATATTCAACAAATTCAAACCAAAAATTCCAAACATCAACAACGCATAAATAAAAAATTGAACACTTGCAATGCAACAAACAAATAATTAAACAAAACTTAAGCTAAATTACCAAAGTTAAATAAAGAAAATAGAAATTAAGCAAGCAACTAAGCATAAAAGAAGATTACAATAAGAACATTGAAAAGATGAAGAATAGAAAAGAAAGGGATAGGTAACAGTGGCACTTGTGATAGCCACCACGAGGCTCACGACGGCAGAGTTTCGCCGGAGAAGAGAAGAAAGAGAGTATAAAAAGAAAGAATGAAGGAATTAAAGAAGGAAAGAATAAAGGGGGTGAGGAGTGGCGCAACAGGGTAGCTTTCAAATTACTGCCCAGAACGCGACTCATGCATACGCACACCAACAAAAATTGGGGACGTTTATATAGATTTGTAAAATAGTGTAGCCTTTCACTATGAGAGGAAGTTGAACTTACGAGAGAAATATGCGAACCAAATACTTGACAGATTAAATTTTTACCAATGGAAGTTTGTAGGATTCGACCCGGTGGAAATCAATGAACACCAGCTCAAGGAATTCTACGGAAATCTACTAAAGAGGGATGCCCAAACTGTTTTTCTGAGAGGTGTCACACTTAACACCTCCGACCACACTTTGGAAGCCCTCTTGCAGATACCGCATACTCCTCTGGCTCGGGATGCTTACCCTCAAATAGTGAAGGACTTGACATCCGACAAGCTTTCATTGGACGTGGTTCTGAAGAAGATTGGCCAACCTGAGGCCAGATGGGAGTACAGCCGAGGAGAGAATGTGGTCCTGCTGAGCATTGTGTGCTCCGACTTGACTTCTGAGGCGAGGATCTGGCAGTAGATCATCACTGACTATATCCTGCCAAGCACGCATGCCACTCATATCCGTGTCTATGTGGCTGTTCTACTATGGGCTATACTAGAGGGGAAGAGGATCTCTGTTCTTCCCCTTATCAGATATTCGATATGGAAGGTGACCCAACAATAGAAGTACAACATTCCCTTCTCGTCGATGATCACCAGATTGGCTGCCTTATCTAAGATGAAGAGACGCCCGACAAACCGAACGTCTGTTTTCATGAGCACCTAGCCATTCTTACTATACGGCGAATATGATCGACCGCCAGCACATAAGAAGAAGAAGACGACTGAGCCACCATCATCAGTAGAACCATCAGCACCCTTAGTACCTCCTGCACCTACACCCCGACCTCAAACATCTTATGAGCAGGGTCAGGAGATCCTTCAGACCCTCTACCGTTTTGAGCGCCGTAATGATTGCCGCTTCCAGTAGATTGGAGCGAAGTTCGAGGGTAGAGACCCTGGGTAGATACCCTGAGCCCCCTGACCAGAGAGCGGGGGAGCCCACAGCTGAAGAGGCAGTAGTTGAGAGAGTTGAGAAGCCGGCAACTGGAGTGGAGCAGACCGTAGAGAGAGCAGCAGCAGACCCAGCTGGCCAGGCCATTGAGGAGCCGGCAGTTGAGGCCACCGCAGAGCCCTCCCAAGCCATGATTGTATATCAGCGTCATCACCACCCACCACTGCTAGACGGTGGAGCTTCTTAGAGTTGATCACCCCAGTCCAATTCTTTGGCACGGAGGACCGTGCATGATTTAAGTGTGGGGAGGGGATCTACTATTTTTTGGTGTAAACATTCTCTCCTTAACATTTGTCATTTAGATCATTTTGAGTTTTATTATGCTTTTTTGTGAATATTATAGTACTTTGACTTATGCACTACATTTTGGTACGTTGATATATATATATATTAGTTGTTTTTAGTTATCGTTAGTATTGCACTTTCGTTTTGGTATATATATATTGCATTTTTATGTTGCTTGGTATATAGTATAGGCATTGATTGTGAATGGATGATGTAAATAGCATATGCCTAGTTCATTTTGATCCTAATTGTTCATGTTACTTTTTTTTTGTTTGTTGAAAATTAGGAAAAGAACTAGAAAATTTTGAAAAAAATTGCATCCATCACATCATACATACATATAGGAAATAATTTTGGTGAAAAACAAAAAAACTTCCAAGAATTTTGTTAAAGGGCATTCTACTGAATTGATTTTGAAAATTGTTTTTAAAACTTGCTTGAGATTTCTATGGAACAAAAAAGAGTAAAGAACAAATACCTTGTGAGTTTCTGAGCTTATATTGAGTGGTTATACATTTTAACCATCAATTTTGTTCATTGTGTGTTATATCTCTTCATGATTGTAATCTTGGTTTTGCTTGATTTTTTATTTTCAATTATTGATGTTTTGAATTGCATTGAGCATGATTGAGGCCATCTTTGATTAAAGCTTACTTTACCCATATAGCCTACCCTTTGCATTTACCATTGTTAACCCTCTTTGAGCTTTATTTATCCCATTGTTCTTGATATTAGCACATCACAACCTTAAGTGAAAAACCATGATTTACCTTGGATTGTATTCTTGATTAGCTTAGGTTAAAGAGTGTGTTTCATTTAAGTGTGGGAAAAATTTGGAAAACATTGGTAGTGAATGAAAATTTTGTTTTGGGTACTTATTGAAAATTTGGAAAATGGGAACACTCATGTATGAAATATTAAACCATATGCCTTTACTTTCAAAAAAAACATCATCATAAAAGGGGATGAAATTTACCCCAAAGAGAAGGAAAATGAATAAGAAATGCATATGTGATGTGAATGATAAATCATACATGAGTGTCTGTGAAAAAAAGAAATGAGGGGAAGTTAGGATTGCATATTTTTGTTATTGGGTTGATAAAGGTTGAGTTGGATACTTAAACTAATCAAGGATTTAATCAATTTAGTCTACTTAGCCATATCTATCCCACCTTGACCCTAACCCTGTTACAGCCATATGAAGCCCTCATGATAATTGCATTCATGCATCACTTGTTTGTTGATCGTTAGATGAAAAGCAAATCCTTGAAAACATGATTAGGAAGAGATTTGAGTGATTAAACCCATAGACACCGAGTGAATAGAGTGTATACACACCTAGTGAGGGTTCAATTGCTCAATTCTATGCTTCCACTTCTCTTATCAGGAGTTCTTGCAAGTTGCTCCATTTTGAAACATGAATCAATTCTCTAGATTTTGGTTGTATTGAACTATTTATTTACTTAGCCCTATTTGTCGATACTCTTGCTTGGAAAGTTGATTGTTTGTTTTCACCAATTCCATAGAATACTATAGATAGATAGATATATAGATAGTATATACATATTTTGTAACAACCCGATTTTTCGAGTACGCGAGATCTTTTCTGAAGGCACGGATTTCTCCGGAAGATCAGTAAAGGGAACACCTCTTCTGTATCATCAAGAATCTCAATCCTCATTGTCATTATGTCATCTTTAAGCTAGAACCTCTTTTGAGATAAGCTCGATAACGCAGTCACGAAGAACCTAGTTTTTGAACCATATCGGTTAGGAGTTTTGATTCTATTTTTTGTAAATAGTCTCAGTTTGATGAACCGGACTCGATTCATGAGAGAAGAGAGATAATGATATAATATTATTATATTAGCATTAGAAGATGCTTGAATGATATTATAAGGTTACCTGGTCTGTTTTACTTAAAAATAGGAAATCAGTTTAACCGGGTTCAAAGTTTATTGGTGCAGCTTAGCACCATTACTCTCTGATGACTTTAGCAATGCTAAGACCTCATCATACATGTTTTATTCTTATTATAAATATGTTACTAGTGTCATTTATGCTAGTAGCTCAGAAAATAATCTTTAGAGATGTTTTTACAAGTGTTTCGATACACCTAGTTTTAGAAGTTGTACACCAGAGATATTTTAATATTATTTTAATCCACCTCCAAGCCAACCAATCACAACTCACCCTACACCCCTAAAACCCCCAAGGATGCCTCATTTGCTCATTGTGGCCGATAATCATCAAGAGAAAAAGGAGAGAAAGTTCTTGATTCATAAATCTTCAAAGCTTGATTTCTTCTGAACTAAAACTCAAATCAAAACTCCGATTTCACCAAAATGATCCTCTCTTCTTCCTCTACATAACCATGTAACTTATCAAGGCTGGAAATAAGGTGAGATGGCTGTTCCTTTCCCCTTTCAATTTGGTTTTCAAGGAAACATGCTTAAACATGTGTTTTCTTAATGTTCTTCCTTAGGAATCATGCTTAACTTGACTTGAGGGCCAAGAAACGTTAATTTTACAGCAAGTCTAAGGTGAGATATCTCTTCCTAACGTGCTGAGGGAGATTTGGTCAGTTGAGAGTTTGTGGATTTATAGTTGTTCTTGATGTGATTTAGGAGGAAAAAGTGCTTAAGGACCACCTGAAGGTATAAGCGAATTTGGAGCAGCAAAACCAGGTAGGGTTTGACGAAATTAATATTGATTGATTGTGTTTGAGTTGTGTAATTATGATATGGTTTGGCTGTGCTTGAAGTTGATGATTTATATGAGTGATTCTTGTTGAAAATTTGATGAAAATTTGATGAAATTTGATGAAATTCAAGCTATGAATTTCTGTTCTTGAGTGCAGCTGGAAAACAAAACCCTAGGCCTTGAATTAGGGTTCAATTTGTGTTAAAATCATGTGGAAAAGATGGGGTGTTAGTGGCTGAGAATTTATTATGAATTACGGTAAAAATCGGTTTCTGAAAAGATTGAAAAACGGGTAAAAACAGAAAAAGAATCTGAAGAATTTATGAAGAACACGAAAAATACTTTGAGTATGGTGAAGAACATTGAAGAACACCTTTTAGATCTTAGAAAGGGCAAGGTTGTAATTATTTTGGTGTTTGAGGGGTTATTTGGTAATTTCTGAAAGTTAGGATGGTTAAAGTAGAAATATTAAAAGTTACGGGTGGTAAAAAGTAAATTTTAAAGGTTAAATGTTAAAGTGGGGTAATTTACAAAAATTTAATGATAAAATAATAAATAATAATAAAATATTAAATAATAATATTTAATTAAAAATAATATTTTAATAAAAATAATAAAATAATACAGAAAAGGCAGTTTTCTATAAAAGCTTTAGAAAGACAACTTTAAGCGCAAAATCTCATAATTACTTTCATAAAACACTTAGGGAGTGGTAATAACATATTAGTGAGGCAAAGATAAAAGAAAGATAAAAATTTAAAGGAAAGATAAAAACAAAAGAAAAGTCTATAAAGTTTTAACAACAGAAAAACAGACAAAGACTAGCGAACGAACTAGGGCAACATAGCTAGTCCTTGAGTTGCGATAGGGTTAGGTACAATATAAAAAGTTAAACTGTTTCAGTATAGACTTAATGAACCTATACCTGGGATAGGCTAACTATTCATACCAAAATTTACATAAGCTTCAAATACATATGTTAAACAGAGTAATCAGAGCAGAGTAAAGAGATACAGAAAACAGAATGATCAGAGCAGAGTGCAGAGACAAAGAGTAAAGAGTAATATAATAAGGAGAATAGAGGAAAAGAGTATAAAAATAAAGAGTTAAGCCTTGTGGCATGATGTTCTATTGTATGTTCATCTGCTGCTTTTCCATTGGCCCTGTAGGCCCAAGTTCACCTACAAAGCGTTGTTATTTCTATAGGCCGAAGTTCACCTACAGTGAATTTTAATTGTGTATCTCAGGGTGTTGCTCCTATAGGCCAAAGTTTACCTACAGAGAGTTGTGATACCTGTAAGCCAAAGTTCACTTACAGGGGCGCCATTTCTGTAAGCCGAAGTTCACTTACAGAGGTGCCATTTCTGTAGGCCGAAGTTCACCTACAGAAAGTTGTTCTATTGTGTTTAGACTATTCCTGTAAGCCGAAGTTCACTTATGGGAGTGCTATTTCTGTAGGACGAAGTTCACCTACAGAGATAAAGCCATATCTAGGACTAGTTCCTAGGTAATGTCGGGCTGCAGGGTATAAACCGACAAGTGAGCTCATGGCCTGCATAGGACAGACATACATCATACTTGGTTGTGCATTTGCTCTGTTATGATTGTTGTTTGAATGTATGCTTTCTTTGTTTGTATTATTTTCACTATGTCTATGTTTTATTTTCTTGTATTCTTTTGTTTGTGTTTTACTTTCTGTTTTCTCTATTTTCTCTATTTATCTGTTTCTTCTGTTTACTGTTTCTCAGTATTTTGCTATTTATTTGCTAAATAACATGGATTAATGAACTTAACTAATAACTCCGGCACTACTAAGAACTCCCCAGTTCTTACCCCTTCTCTCTCCCTTCCTATTCAGATGGAGGCATGAGTACACTTCTGTAGTTCACTGACGACCGTTCGTAAAAAGGATTCTGCTCTAGGTAGTCTTCTGAGTCTAGGGTGAATCTCGTTCGCTGTTTATATGTATATACTGTGAGACCAGCCAACATCTGCACCCCGTTTGTACGTGAACCTTAACCTAAACCCTGTGTACGAGACTCTTGTTATGTGGCTACTTGATGAAGTACCAGAGGAACGTCATATGGCAATGTCTGATCGTGTGGAGGAGTAATAGATGATGTTCCACCTTTTGATGATGTTCCACCTTACTTGAATTTTGAAGACTTAGAATGTACTTTCCCTCGCTTTAGTAGTTTAGAGGGATTTGGTGAGTATAGAGTCTAGGCTAGCCTGGGTGCCAGCTTAGGAACTTCTTGAACAGGTCAGGACCTGGGATATATATATAGTTATTATTTAGCTATATCTAGGGGTGTTCTAACTAAAGATCTTTACTCTAATAAAGGCTGAATCACCTAATATTGTCAACTGCTTGTGATGTATTTATGTATGGTTGTTTATAACTGTTTTATCTGTTATCAGTTGTAAATTGATTATGAATGATTCTGTTTATTAATCCAAACATTTTCAAAAAAAAGTACCTCGTAGAATAACTACGTTTTTAATAATAAATCAGGCTCATATAATAAATAATAGATAATAATTAGGAAGACAAGTTGGTAGCGCTCAGTTTCTAGTATGATCATGACGTACCAGAAATTGGGTCGTTACATATTTGCATGCATATAGATAGTTTCATTTAATAAGTTGATTACCCTTTTGATCTCTCTCCTTGTTAGTTTAGCATGAGGACATGCTTTTGTTTAAGTGTGAGGGAATTGATGAGTCCATATTTTCCGATATATTTTAGCTTGAATTGGATGGATTTCATCACATAAATGCACACTTAGGCACAAAAATAGCACACTTTTGTGTTCTGCCTCTAATTTGATGCTAAATGTGAAAACATGAAATTTTGAGCTTAAATTTAGCAATTTAATTCCACTTTCATGCCATTCAATGCCGTGATATATTTTGCGAGTGATTTCAGGTCATTTAGGCAAGATTGGTGGTGCACGAAATTGTGATCATCAACAATGGCACCAATAAACGTGGTGCTCTCAAACGTGAATCACACTTTGTCACAACTTTGCACAACTAACCAGCAAGTGCACTGGGTCGTCCAAGTAATACCTTACGTGAGTAAGGGTCGATCCCACGGAGATTGTTGGTATGAAGCAAGCTATGGTCATCATGTAAATCTCAGTCAGGCGGATTCAAATGGTAATAATGGTTTTCGAAAATTAGGATAAATAAAGCATAAAATAGAGATAGAGATACTTATGTAAATCATTGGTGGGAATTTCAGATAAGTGTATGGAGATGCTTTATCCTTTCTGAATCTCTGCTTTCCTACTGCCTTCATCTAATCCTTCATACTCCTTTCTATGGCAAGCTGTATGTAGGGCGTCACTATTGTCAATGGCTACTTCCCATCCTCTCAGTGAAAATGGTCCAAATGCTCTGTCACAGCACGGCTAATCATCTGTCGGTTCTCGATCATATTGGAATAAAATTCAGTGATTCTTTTGTGTCTGTCACTACGCCCAACACCTCGAGTTTGAAGCTCGTTACAGTCATCCCCTTCCAGATCCTACTCGGGATACCACAGACAAGGTTTAGACTTTTCGGATCTCAGGAATGGCTGCCAATAATTCTAGCTTATACCACGAAGACTCCGATCTTTCGGAATGGAGGCTAAGAGATACGCGCTCAATCTAAGGTAGAACGGAAGTGGTTGTCAGGCACGCGTTCATAGGTGAGAATGATAATGAGTGTCACGGATCATCACATTCATCATGTTGAAGTGCAACAAATATCTTAGAATAAGAATAAGCTAAATTGAATAGAAGAATAATAGTAATTGCATTAATACTCGAGGTATAGTAGAGCTCCACACCTTAATCTATGGTGTGTAGAAACTCCATCGTTGAAAATACATAAGTGATAAAGGTCCAGGCATGGCCGAATGGCCAGCCCCTAAAACATGATCAAAGGATCAAAAGATAATCAAAAGATGGTCAAAGGATCCAGAGATAAGACCTAGTACAATAGTAAAAAGTTCTATTTATACTAAACTAGCTACTAGGGTTTACAAAAATAAGTCTAAGTGTAGAAATCCACATCCGGGGCCCACTTTGGTGTGTGTTTGGGTTGAGCTTGAGCTTTACACGTGTAGAGGCTTCTCTTGGGGTTAAACGCCAAGTTGTAATGTGTTTTCGGCGTTTAACTCTGGTTTGTGACATGTTTCTGGCGTTTTACTCCAGAATGCAGCATGGAACTGGCATTGAACGCCAGTTTGTATCATCTAAACTCGAATAAAGTATGGAGTATTATATATTGTTGGAAAGCCCTAGATGTCTACTTTCCAACGCATTTAAGATCACGCCATTTAGAGTTCTACAGCTCCAGAAAATCCATTTCGAGTGCAGGGAGGTCAGAATCCAACAGCATCAGCAGTCCTTTTTCAGCCTGAATCAGATTTTTGCTCAGGTCCCTCAATTTCAGCCAGAAAATAATTGAAATCACAGAAAAACACACAAACTCATAGTAAAGTCAAGAAATGTGAATTTTGCATAAAAACTAATAAAAACATCCCTAAAAGTAGCTAGATCCTACTAAAAACTACCTAAAAACAATGCCAAAAAGCATATAAATTATCCGCTCATCACAACACCAAACTTAAATTGTTGCTTGTCCCCAAGCAAATGAAAATCAAATAGGATAAAAAGAAGAGAATATACTATAAATCTCAAAATATCAATGAATATTAGTTCTAATTAGATGAGCGGGACTTGTAGCTTTTTGCTTCTGAATAGTTTTGGCATCTCACTTTATTCTTTGAAGTTTAGAATGATTGGCATCCATAGGAACTCAGAGTTCAGATAGTGTTATTGATTCTCCTAGTTAAGTATGTTGATTCTTGAACACAGCTACCTTTATGAGTCTTGGCCGTGGCCCTAAGCACTTTGTTTTCCAGTATTACCACCCGATACATAAATGCCACAGACATATGACTAGGTGAATCTTTTCTGATTGTGACTCAGCTTTGCTAAAGTCCCCAGTTAGAGGTGTCTAGAGCTCTTAAGCACACTCTTTTTGCTTTGGATCACGATTTTAACCACTCAGTCTCAAGCTTTTCACTTGGACCTGCATGCCATAAGAACATGGTTAGGGACATCTTGATTTAGCCGCTTAGGCCTGGATTTTATTTTTTTGGGCCTTCCTATCCATTGATGCTCAAAGCCTTGGATCCTTTTTACCCTTGCCTTTTGGTTTTAAGGGCTATTGGCTTTTTCTGCTTACTTGCTTTTTTTTCGCAAGCTTCTTCTTTTTCATTGCTTTTTCTTGCTTCAAGAATCAATTTCATGATTTTTCAGATAATCAATAACATTTCTCTTGTTCATCATTCTTTCAAAAGCCAACATATTTAACATTCATAAACAACAAGATAAAAAATATGCACTGTTTAAGCATTCATTCAGAAAACAAAAAGTATTGTCACCACATCAATATAATTAAACCAATTTCAAGGATGAATTCGAAACTCATGTACTTCTTGTTCTTTTGTATTAAAAACATTTTTCATTTAAGAAAGGTGAAGGATTCATGGAATTATTCATAACCTTAAGACATAGTTACTAGACACTAATAATCATGTAATAAAGACACAAACATAGACAAACATGAAGCTCAAAAACCGAAAAATAGAGAGATAAGAACAAGGAAGTTAAGGAATGAGTCCACCTTAGTGATGGTGGCGCCTTCTTCTTGAAGGACCAATGGTGTTCTTGAGCTCCTCTATGTCTCTTCCTTGCCTTTGTTGCTCCTCCCTCACAGCTCTTTGATCTTCTCTAATCTCATTGAGAATGATGGAGTGTTCTTGGTGTTCCACCCTTAATTGGTTCATGTTATGACTCAATCCTTCTAGAGAAGTGTTGAGTTATTTCCAATAGTTGTTTGGAGGAAAATGCATCCCTTGAGGCATCTCAGGGATTTCTTGATGATGAGATTCCTCATGTGTCTCTTGAGATCCATGAATGGGCTCTCTTGTTTGCTCCATCCTCTTCTTAGTGATGGGCTTGTCCTCTTCAATAAGGATGTCTCCTTCTATGACAACTCCAGCTAAGTTGTATAGATGGCAAATGAGATGAGGAAAAGCAAGCCTTGCCAAGGCGGAGGGCTTTTCGGCTACTTTATAGAGTTCTAGAGAGATGACTTCATGAACTTCTACTTCCTCTCCAATCATGATGCTATGGATCATGATTGCCCAATCCACAGTTACTTCGGATCGGTTGCTAGTAGGGATGATGGAGCGTTGGATGAACTCCAACCATCTTCTCGCCACAAGCTTAAGGTCCAGTCTTCTCAATTGAACCGGCTTGCCTTTAGAGTCTCTTTTCCATTGAGCTCCTTCCACACATATGTCCATGAGAACTTGGTCCAACCTTTGATCAAAGTTGACCCTTCTAGTGTAGAGGCGTGCGTCTTCTTGCATCATAGGCAAGTTGAACGCCAACCTTACGTTCTCCGAACTGAAATCTAAGCATTTCCCCCCAACCATTGTAAGCCAATTCTTTGGGTTTGGGTTCATGCTTTGATCATGGTTCCTAGTGATCCATGCGTTTGCATAGAACTCTTGAACCATTAAGATTCTGACTTGTTGAATGGGGTTGGTCAGAACTTCCCAACCTCTTCTTCGGATCTCATGTCGGATCTCCGGATACTCATTTTTCTTGAGCATGAAAGGGACCTCAGGGATCACCTTCTTCTTGTCCAAAACTTCATAGAAGTGGTCTTGATGGGCTTTTGAGATGAATCTCTCCATCTCCCATGACTTGGAGGTGGAAGCTTTTGTCTTCCCTTTCCTCTTTCTAGAGGTTTCTCCGACCTTATGTACCATAAATGGTTATGGAAAAACAAAAAAGCTATGCTTTTACCACACCAAACTTAGAATGTTTCTCGTCCTCGAGCAAAAGAAGAAAGAATAGATGAAGAAGAAGAAGAGATGGAGGAGAGGGAGAGTGGTGTAGGTTTCAGCCAATGGGGAGAAGTGAGGGTGGTGTTGTGTGAAAATGAAGAAGGATGGGGGGTTTATATAATGGAGGGAGAGGGGTTATGGTTCGGTCATTTAGGGTGGGTTTGGGTGGGAAAGAGATTTTGAATTTGAAGGTAGGTGGGGTTTTTGGGGAAAAGTGGATGGATGTGAGTGGTGAAGAGGTGATGGAGAAGAGTGATTGAGGTGATTGGTGAATGGTATTTGGGGAAGAGTGTTATGAAAAGGTGTGAGAGAGAGGGAGAAGGTAGGTGGGGATCTTGTGGGGTCCACAGATCCTGAGGTGTCAAGGATTTCTCATCCCTGCACCCTTTAGGTGTGTCAAAATGCCCTCTATGTGCAATCCTGGCATTTAACGCCAGGCTGATGCTTGTTTCTGGCGTTGAACGCCAGCTCTATGCTTGTTTCTGGCATTAAACGCCACTTTGCTACTTGTTTCTGGCGTTCAACACCAGCTTCATGCTCTGTTCTGGCATTAAACGCCAGCCAGATGCTCCTTACTGGCGTTTAAACGCCAGTAAGCTCTTCCTCCAGGGTGTGTGTTTTCTTCTGCTATTTTTATTTTGTTTTTAATTTTTGCAATTATTTTGTGACTCCACATGATCATAAACCTAATAAAACATAAAAGAACAATAGAAATATAGATAAATAAAAATTGGGTTGCCTCCCAATAAGCGCTTCTTTAATGTTAATAGCTTGACAGTGAGCTCTCATGGAGCTTCACAGATGTTTAGAGCATTGTTGGGACCTCCCAACACCAAACTTAGAGTTTGAATGTGGGGGTTAAACACCAAACTTAGAGTTTGGTTGTGGCCTCCCAACACCAAACTTAGAGTTTGATTGTGGGGGCTTTGTTTGACTCTGTATTGAAAGAAGCTTATCGTGCCTCCTTTCCATGGTTGCAGAGGAAGATCCTTGAGCTTTAAACACAAGGTAGTCCCCATTCAATTGAAGGACTAGCTTTCCTCTGTCAACATCAATCACAGCTCCTGCTGTGGCTAGGAAGGGTCTTCCAAGGATGATGCATTCATCCTCATCCTTTCCAGTGTCTAAGATTATGAAATTAGCAGGGATGTAAAGGCCTTTAACCTTCACTAACACGTCCTCTACCAATCTATAAGCTTGTTTTATTGACTTGTCTGCCATCTCTAATGAGATTCTTGCAGCTTGTACCTCAAAAGATCCCCAGTTTCTCCATTACAGAGAGTGGCATAAGATTTATACCTGACCCCAGGTCACATAGAGCCTTCTCAAAGGTCATGGTGCCTATGGTATAGGATATTAAAAATTTACCAGGATCTTATTTCTTTTGAGGTAGAGTTTGCTAAACCCATGTATCTAGTTCACTAATGAGCAAGGGATTCACCTTTCCAAGTCTTATTACCAAACAACTTGGCATTCAGCTTCATGATGGCTCCTAGATATTGAGCAACTTGCTCTTCAGTTACATCTTCATTGGTGGACGAAATTGTGATCACTATTCTTTGTACTTGTATGGATTTATTCAATAATTGTCTTTATTTGAATTCACAACTCCGTTCAACTAACCAGCAAGTGTACTGGGTCGTCCAAGTAATACCTTACGTGAGTAAGGGTCGATCCCACAGAGATTGTTGGTATGAAGCAAGCTATGGTCACCTTGTAAATCTCAGTTAGGCAGATTTAAATTGGTTTATGGGTTTTCGAAAATAGAAATAAGAAAATAAATAATAAAAGGGATAGAGTACTCATGCAGATTCATTGGTGGGAATTTCAGATAAGCGAATGGAGATACTGTATGGCTCAAGGACGCCTGCTCTCCCACTACTTCACTCAATCCTTCTTACTCCTTTCCATGGCAAGCTGTATGTAGGGCATCACCGTTGTCAATGGCTACATCCCATCCTCTCAGTGAAAACGTTCCTATGCTCTGTCACAGCACGGCTAATCATCTGTCGGTTCTCAATCAGGTTGGAATAGAATCTCTTGATTCTTTTGCGCTTGTCATCATGCCCAGCCTTCAGGAGTTTGAAGCTCGTCACAGTCATTCAATCATAGAGTCCTACTCGGAATACCACAGACAAGATTTAGACTTTCCGGATCCTCATGAATGCCGCCATCTATCTAACTTATACCACGAAGATTCTGTTGGGGAATCTAAGAGATACACATTCAAGCTCTTGTTGCATGTAGAACGGAAGTGGTTGTCAATCACGTGCGTTCATAAGTGAGAATGATAATGAGGGTTACTTATCATCACATTCATCATGTTCTTGGGTACGAATGAATATCTTGGAATAAGAATAAGAGAGATTTGAATAAAAGAAAATAGAATTGCATTAATACTTGAGGTACAGCAGAGCTCCACACCCTTAATCTATGGTGTGCAGAAACTCCACCGTTGAAAATACATAAGTAAAAGGTTCAGGCATGGCCGAATGGCCAGCCCTCTCCATGATCAAGTGACCGAATGATCAAAGACTTAAAGTGGTCAAAAGATTAAACTGTCAAAAGATGTCTAATACAATAGATAAATGTTCTATTTATAATAAACTAGCTCCTAGGGTTTACATGAGTAAGTATTTGATGCATAAATCAACTTCCAGGGCCCACTTGGTGTATGCTTTGGCTAAGCTTGATTAATCCACGAGCTGAGGCTTCTCTTGGAGTTGAACTCCGAGTTATGACGTGTTTTGGGCGTTCAACTCCGGATCATGACGTTTTTCTGGCGTTTAACTCCAGACAGCAGCTTGTACTTGGCGTTCAACGCCAAGTTACGTCGTCAATCTCTGAATAAAGTATGGACTATTATATATTGCTGGAAAGCCCTGGATGTCTACTTTCCAACGCCGTTGAGAGCGCGCGCCATTTGGAGTTCTGTAGCTCCAGAAAATCCATTTCGAGTGCAGGGAGGTCAGATTCCAACAGCATCAGCAGTCCTTTTGTCAGCCTTCTTCAGAGTTTTGCTCAAGTCCCTCAATTTCAGTCAGAATTTACCTGAAATCACAGAAAAACACACAAACTCATAGTAAAGTTCAGAAATGTGAATTTAACATAAAGACTAATGAAAACATCCCTAAAAGTAGCTCAAACTTACTAAAAACTATATAAAAACAATGCCAAAAAGCGTATAAATTATCCGCTCATCATTCATCCTCTTCGGAGGAAGAATAGTTCTCAGAGCTCATGAATGGAAGAAGGAGGTTTAATGGAATCTCTATGGTCTCTATATGAGACTCAGATTCCTTTAGGTCCTCAATAGGGAACTCCTTTCTGTCTGGGAGACGTTCCATGAGGTCTTCCTCATTGGGATTCACGTCCTCCCCTTCCTCTTTGGATTCGGCCATTTTGATTATATCAATGGCCTTGCACTCTCTTTTTGGATTCTCCTATGTATTGCTTGAGAGAGTACTAGGAGGAGTTTCAGTGATTTTCTTACTCAGCTGACCCACTTGTGCCTCCAAATTTATAATGGAGGACCTTGTTTCACTCATGAAACTTAAAGTGGCCTTAGATAGATCAGAGACTATGTTTGCTAAGCTAGAGTGGGTTTGCTTAGATTTCTCTGTCTGTGGCTGAGAAGATGATGGAAAAGGCTTGCTATTGATAAGCCTGTTCCTTCCACCATTATTAAAGCCTTGTTGAGGCTTTTGTTGATCCTTCCATGAGAAATTTAGATGATTTCTCCATGAGGAATTATAGGTGTTCCCATAGGGTTCACCCATGTAATTCACCTCTGTCATTGTAGGGTTCTCAGGATCATAAGCTTATTCTTCAGAAGATGCCTCTTTAGTACTGTTGGATGCATTTTGCTATCCATTCGGAGACCATGTCAATAAGTTCTTGAGCTTCTGCAGGCATTTTCTTTAGGTGAATGGATCTGCCTACAGAATGGTCCAGTGACATCTTAGAAAGCTCAGATAGACCATCATAGAATATATCTAAAATGGTCCACTCTGAAAGTATGCTAGAAGGACACTTTTTGGTCAACTGCTTGTATCTTTCCCAAGCTTCATAGAGGGATTCACCATCTTTTTGCTTGAAGGTCTGAACATCCACTCTAAGGTTGCTCAGCTTTTGAGGATGAAAGAACTTGGCCAAGAAGGCCGTGACCAGCTTATCCCAAGAGTCCAGGCTATCTTTAGGTTGTGAGTCCAACCATGTTCTAGCCTTGTCTCTTACAGCAAAGGGGAAAAGCATGAGCCTGTAGACTTCAGGATCTACTCCATTAGTCTTAACAGTATCACAGATCTGCAAGAATTCAGTTAAGAACTGATAGGGATCTTTTGATGGAAGTCCATGGAACTTGCAGTTCTGTTGCATCAGAGCAACTAGTTGAGGCTTCAGCTCAAAATTATTTGCTCCAATGGCAGGGATTGAGATGCTTCTTCCATAAAAGTTGGAAGTAGGTGTAGTATAATCACCAAGCATCTTCCTTGCGCCTCCACCATTGTTATTAGGTTCGGCCATGTCTCTTTCTTTTTCGAGATTTTCTGTAAGGTTTTCTCTGGATTGTTGTGCTTTAGCTTTGATAAACCCCATTTGTAGGGTTTATCTTGTATTGATTTTAGGGGATTTTATCACCTTTTACCCACATTTATTCAATGAAATAGCATGGTTTTGTATATTCTCCTTTAATTGTGCTTAAGAGTGAAAACATGCTTTTTAGGACTTAAAATAGCTAAATCTAATTCTCCTTGATTCCATTAGATGCCTTGATATGTTTGTTAAGTGATTTAAGGTTTAGGAGGCAAAGATTGGATCAAGGGAATGAAGAAAGAAAGCATGAAAAGTTGGAGAACTCATGAAGAAATGAAAGAACCGGAAAGTTGTCAAGCCGACCTCTTCGCACTTAAATGACCATAACTTGAGCTACAGAGGTCTAAATGATGCGGTTCCAGTTGGTTTGGAAAGCTAACATCCGGGGCTTCGAAACAATATAAGATTTGCCATAGTTGCTACACGTATGGTGGCGCGCACGCGCATAGTACGCGCACGCACCGTTGTTGCCACCTGGTTCACTTAAAGCAAAACGTGGCCAGCGAATTCTAAAGCCTTGTGGGCCCAATCCAACTCATTTCTGATGCTATTTAACCCAAGGAGTGAAGAGGGAAACATAAGTTAGTTACCATTAGTCATAGTTTAGTTCTAGAAGTAGTTTCTAGAGAGAGAAGCTCTCACTTCTCTCTAGGATTAGGATTAGGATTAGGCTTAGTTCTTAGATCTAGATTTCAATTCACCTTCTTCTACTTCTATCTCTCAACTTTTTGTTGCTACATTCATCTTATTCTATTCTTTTGTTGTAATTTCCTTTATGTTGTTCTTGTATTTTTGTTGTAGATCTACTTTTGTTTCTTCTACTTTCTTCCAATTCAATTCAAGGTAATTCATAATAGATGTGTTTCTTTTGATTGTTGTTATTAATTCTTTTCAATAATTGTTGTTAGATTCTACTCTTGTTATCAATTTACTATGCTTTTCTTTTGTACCCTCCAAGTGTTTGATGAAATGCTTGGTTGGATTTTAGAGTAGAATTTTATACTCTTGGCTTGAAAAGGTAACTTAGGAACTCTTGAGTTACTAATGTCCAAGTAATTGATGATTGGGAGCCATTTACTCTAGTTCTCACTAATTGAATTAGTAGAGAGTTAGGACTTATGGACTAGGATTGATATAGCTCATTTGACTTTCCTTTACTACTAGTTAGAGGATGATTTAATGAGATTAATCCTTGCCAATTCTCATATTGTGGTTAGTGATTAGGATAGAGATCCTTGACCACCAACCCTTGCCAAGACCTTTTTAGGCCTTAGTTTACTTTCTTGTCATTTATCTTTCATACTTCATATCAAAACCCCAAAATAACTCACAGCTAATAACAAGACACTCTATTGTAATTCCTAGGGAGAACGACCCGAGGTTTCAATACTTCGGTTTATAAATTTAGGGGTTTGTTTTAGTGACAAACAACTTTTTGTATGAAAAGATTATTGTTTGGTTTAGGAACTATACTTGCAACGAGAATTCATTTGTGAAATTCTAAACCATCAAAAATGGAAGCAAGACTAAGAACACACAGCAACTCGGAGAGTCGCCGTACCCCCTTGCTCATCTTTGAGTGCACCGAGGACGATGCAAACTTTTAAGTGTGGGGAGGTCGTCTGACCGGCCGGTGATTTTGGGTGACAAATTTCTAATCCTAACACTTGTGCATATTCATTTTAGGTTCTTAGGATTTTTACTTGCATTTTCTTATTTTTGCATATATATACACAATAAGCTTAGTCAAAATAATGAAATTTTTCAAGAATTCTATCTATAGGGCACCAATTGATTTGAGTGAAAACTTTTCATAGAACTTGCTTGAATTATATATATTGTGAAACATGGTTTTTGAGCTAAGAACACAAGCAAGTGAGTTTTGAGTCTAATGGTGTGGTTACATCTTATAACCACTTATTTTTCCTTCTTGTGTGCATTATTCTCTTTCTATAATTGTAATCTTTGATTTGTTTGATTCTTTATGTCCATTATTTTGTGTATTTATGCATTTATATGATTGAGGCCATCATTTCATGTAGCTCACTTACCCAAAAAGCCTTACCTTTTATCTTCCATTGTTAGCCAAATTTGAGCCTACGATTAACCCACTTGTTCTTAATTTTAGCACATTACAAGCCTAAAGGGGAAAACAATAAATGTCCTTAATTTGGATCTTTGACTAGCTTAGGCAAGTGTGTGTGAGTATCATTCAAGTGTGGGAATCTTGGGACATTGGGTGAATAAAAAGGTAGTTTTGTATTTTTATTGAAATTATTGGGAATTGGGTACATACTCATGTATTGATCAAATGTATAGACCTTATGCATTGATGCTCTTGTATAAAGAAAGAAAAAAATGAGAAAAATAAAAGAAAAAAAAGAAAAGAAAAAAAATAATATGGAAAAGAAAAAGAAAAAATAGAAAAAGAAAGAAAAAGAAGAAAAAGAAAGTAATAAAAAGGGGACAAAATGCCCCAAAGCAAGGTCCAATAAAACTCAATGCATATGTGTTGTGAAATGAAAAGGGATACATGAGTATGTGAAAAAGTGAAAAATGGGTAGTTAGGTTAGAACTTAATTGTATAGGATGTCATAGGTTAGGTGGAAAGTTTAAGCTTATCAAAGATTCAAATTTCAAGCTCACTTAACCATATATGCATCATACCTTGACCTTAGCCCCATTACAACCTAAAGAAAAGACCTCATGATAGATGTATGCATGCATGAAATATATGTTGATTGTTAGAAGAAGAACAAATCTTGGAAAGCATGATTAGGGGAGAATTGAGAGAATCAACCCTAAACACTTGAGTGAATAGAGCGCAAACACATCCGGTGAGGGTTTGATGCTCAATTACATGTTTTCACCTATGATCATCTCTTCTCATGCAAGTTTGTAAAAATATTTAATAACTCAATTCAATTTTGGATTAGACTTGCTAGTCCTTAGCCCTTGTGCATATATGCTTCTTGGGAATTGATTTATTTTGACCAAGAAATTGCATTCATTTAGATAATTGCATATAGGTAGGTTGCATTTAGTTAGTTTCCATTGAATAAACACCATACCCTTACTTCATTTTTGGTTTAAGCATGAGGACATGCTTGGTTTAAGTGTGGGGAGGTTGATAAACCCCATTTGTAGGGTTTATCTTGTGCTTAATTTAGGGGATTTTATAACCTTTTACCCACATTTATTCAATGAAATAGCATGGTTTTATAACTTCTCCCTTAGTTGTGCTTAAGAGTGAAAACATGCTTTTTAGGACTTAAAATAGCTAAATCTAATTCTCCTTGCCTCCATTAGATGCCTGGATATGTTTGTTAAAGTGATTTAAGGTTTAGGAGGCAAATATTGGATCAAGGGAATGAAGAAAGAAGCATGAAAAGTTGGAGAACTCATGAAGAAATGAAAGAACCGGAAAGCTGTCAAGCCGACCTCTTCGCACTTAAACGGCCATAACTTGAGTTACAAAGGTCCAAATGATGCGGTTCCAGTTGGTTTGGAAAGCTAACATCCGGGGCTTCGAAACAATATAAGATTTGTCATAGTTGCTACACGTATGGTGGCGCGCACGCGCATAGTACGCGCATGCACTGTTGCTGCCACCTGGTTCACTTAAAGCAAAACGTGGCCAGCGAATTCTAAAGCCTTGTGGGCCCAATCCAACTTATTTCTGATGCTATTTAATCCAAGGAGTGAAGAGGGAAACATAAGTTAGTTACCATTAGCCATAGTTTAGTTCTAGAAGTAGTTTCTAGAGAGAGAAGCTCTCACTTCTCTCTAGGATTAGGATTAGGATTAGGCTTAGTTCTTAGATCTAGATTTCAATTCACCTTCTTCTACTTCTATCTCTCAACTTTTTGTTGCTACATTCATCTTCTTCTATTCTTTTGTTGTAATTTCCTTTATGTTGTTCTTGTGTTTTTGTTGTAGATCTACTTTTGTTTCTTCTACTTTCTTCCAATTCAATTCAAGGTAATTCATAATAGATGTGTTTCTTTTGATTGTTGTTATTAATTCTTTTCAATAATTGTTGTTAGATTCTACTCTTGTTATCAATTTACTATGCTTTTCTTTTGTACCCTCCAAGTGTTTGATGAAATGCTTGGTTGGATTTTAGAGTAGAATTTTATACTCTTGGCTTGGAAAGGTAACTTAGGAACTCTTGAGTTACTAATGTCCAAGTAATTGATGATTGGGAGCCATTTACTCTAGTTCTCACAAATTGAATTAGTGGAGAGTTAGGACTTATGGACTAGGATTGATATAGCTCATTTGACTTTCCTTTACTACTAGTTAGAGGATGATTTAATGAGATTAATCCTTGCCAATTCTCATATTGTGGTTAGTGATTAGGATAGAGATCCTTGACCACCAACCCTTGCCAAGACCTTTTTAGGCCTTAGTTTACTTTCTTGTCATTTATCTTTCATGCTTCATATCAAAACCCCAAAATAACTCACAACCAATAACAAGACACTCTATTGTAATTCCTAGGGAGAACGACCCGAGGTTTCAATACTTCGGTTTATAAATTTAGGGGTTTGTTTTAGTGACAAACAACTTTTTGTATGAAAAGATTATTGTTTGGTTTAGGAACTATACTTGCAACGAGAATTCATTTGTGAAATTCTAAACCATCAAAAATCTAATCATCAAGCTTCTCTTAGCTTCTTCTTCAGAGTCCTTTCAGGTTCAGGATCTGCTTCAACAAGAATGTCCTTGTCCTTGCTCCTGCTCATTTGAAAAAGAAGAGAATAGAAAAGAAGAGAAATCCTCTATGTCACAGTATAGAAATTCCTTTATGTGAGTAGAAGAAAAAAAATAGAAGAAGGAGAAGAGAGAAATTCGAACACAGAGAAGAAGAGGGGGTTCGAATTTTTAAGATGAAGAGAAGAGTGTTAGTAATTAAATAAATAAATAGAAGAAGATGAGAGAGAGAGAAATTCGAAAATTGTTTTTGAAAAATAGTTAGTGATTTTCGAAAATTGAGATAAGAAATACAATTAAAATTAAAATTTGAAATAATTAGTTGATTAAAAAGAATTTTGAAAAAGGGTGAGGAATTTTCGAAACTTATAGAGAGAAAAGTAGTTAGTTGAAAAAGATAAGAAACAAACAAAAAGTCAATTAGTTAGTTGAAAAAAATTAATTTTTTTAAAAGATAAGAAGTTAGAAAAGACTTTGAAATTGATTTTGAAAAAGATATGATTTGAGAAAGATATTTTGAAAAGATATGATTGAAAAAAATATTTTGGAAAAGATTTGATTTTTAAAATTAAAATTGATTACTTGACTAACAAGAAACTAAAAGATATGACTCTAGAATTTAAAGATTGAACATTTCTTAACAAGAAAGTAACAAACTTCAAATTCTTGAATCAATCACATTAATTGTTAGTAAAGTTTTTGAAATTTTGAAATAAAGATAAGAAAAAGATTTTGAAAATCAATTTTTAAAATTTTCAAAAAATAATAAGAAAAATGAAAAAGATTTGACTTTTGAAAAAGATTTTGAAAAGATAGGATTTTTAAAATTGAAATCTTGACTTGACTAACAAGAAACAACTTATTTTAAAAATTTTTGACTAAGTCAACCCAAAGATTTCGAAAATTTATGAGAAAAATAAGAAAAAGATATTTTTTATTTTTTTTTGAATTTTTAATGATGAGAGAGAAACACAAAAATGACTCACAACATGAAAATTATAAATCAAACTTAATGCATGCAAGAACACTATGAATGTCAAGATGAACACCAAGAACACTTTGAAGATCAAGATGAATATCAAGACTTATTTTTGAAAAATTCTGAAGAAAAGAAAAACATGCAAGACACCAAACTTAGAAATTTTTAATGTTTAGACTCTATGAATGCAAAAATGCATATGAAAAACAACAAAAAACACAAAACAAGAAAATTTAAAGATCAAACAAGAAGACTTATCAAGAACAACTTGAAGATCATGAAGAATTCAATGCATGAATTTTTTGAAAAAAAATACATAAATTTTTAAAAACAAGCAATTGACACCAAACTTAAAAATTGACACTAGACTCAAACAAGAAACACAAAATATTTTTGGTTTTTATGATTTTATTAATTTTTTTGGATTTTTCAAAAATTTCTTTTTTTGGAAAAACGAAAACAAATAAAAAATTTTTGAAAGATTTTTGAAAACTTTTTGAAAAGAAAATTACCTAATTTGAGCAACAAGATGAACCGTCAGTTGTACAAACTCGAACAATCCCCGGTAACAGCGCCAAAAACTTGGTGCACGAAATTGTGATCATCAACAATGGCGCCAATAAACTTGGTGCTCTCAAACGTGAATCACACTTTGTCACAACTTCACACAACTAACCAGCAAGTGCACTGGGTCGTCCAAGTAATACCTTACGTGAGTAAGGGTCGATCCCACGGAGATTGTTGGTATGAAGCAAGCTATGGTCATCTTGTAAATCTCAGTCAGGTGGATTCAAATGGTAATAATGGTTTTCGAAAATAAGGATAAATAAAGCATAAAATAGAGATAAAGGTACTTATGTAAATCATTGGTGGGAATTTCAGATAACTGTTTGGAGATGCTTTATCCTTTCTGAATCTCTGCTTTCCTACTGCCTTCATCCAATCCTTCAAACTCCTTTATATGACATGCTGTATGTAGGGCGTCACCGTTGTCAATGGCTACTTCCCATCCTCTCAGTGAAAATGGTCCAAATGCTCTGTCACAACATGGCTAATCATCTGTCGGTTCTCGATCATATTGGAATAGAATCCAGTGATTCTTTTGCGTCTGTCACTATGCCCAACACTCGCAAGTTTGAAGCTCGTCACAGTCATCCCCTTCCAGATCCTACTCAGAATACCACAGACAAGGTTTAGACTTTTCGGATCTCAGGAATGGAGGCTAAGAGATACGCGCTCAATCTAAGGTAGAACGGAAGTGGTTGTCAGGCACGCGTTCATAGGTGAGAATGATGATGAGTGTCACGGATCATCACATTCATCATGTCGAAGTGCAATGAATATCTTAGAATAAGAATAAGCTGAATTGAATAGAAGAATAATAGTAATTGCATTAATACTCGAGGTACAGCAGAGCTCCACACCTTAATCTATGGTGTGTAGAAACTCCACCGTTGAAAATACATAAGTGATAAAGGTCCAGGCATGGCCGAATGGCCAACCCCCAAAACATGATCAAAGGATCAAAAGATAATCAAAAGATGGTCAAAGGATCCAGAGATAAGACCTAGTACAATAGTAAAAAGTTCTATTTATACTAAACTAGTTACTAAGGTTTACAAAATTAAGTCTAAGTGCAGAAATCCACTTTCGGGGCCCACTTTGGTGTGTGCTTGGGCTGAGCTTGAGCTTTACACGTGCAGAGGCTTCTCTTGGGGTTAAACGCCAAGTTGTAACGTGTTTTTGGCGTTTAACTCCGGTTTGTGTCATGTTTCTAGCGTTTTACTCCAGAATGCAGCATGGAACTGGCATTGAACGCCAGTTTGTATCATCTAAACTCGAATAAAGTATGGACTATTATGTATTGCTGGAAAGCCCTGGATGTCTACTTTCCAACGCAATTAAGAGCGCGCCATTTGAAGTTCTGTAGCTCCAGAAAATATATTTCGAGTGTAAGGAGGTCAGAATCCAACAACATCAGCAGTCCTTTTTCAGCCTGAATTAGATTTTTGCTCAGGTCCCTCAATTTCAGCTAGAAAATAACTGAAATCACAGAAAAACACACAAACTCATAGTAAAGTCTAGAAATGTGAAATTTGCATAAAAAATAATAAAAACATCCCTAAAAGTAGCTAGATCCTACTAAAAACTACCTAAAAACAATGCCAAAAAGCGTATAAATTATTCGCTCATTAATTGGCTAGGCAAAAGTGGAAGAAAGCATGTACAAGGGAGAAAACATAAAGAAAACAAGGAAAAGCACACACAGCAAAGTGTGCATACGCACAAGCATCTGTGCATGCGCACAAGAAGAGATTTACATGTGTGCGTGCACACAGCACATGACCCTGCATGTAATTTTATTAATGAAACACGTGTTGCACGAATTCTGAGGGCTTTTAGCCCAATTTGGAAGGCTTGAAGGCTGAATATTGATGCTATATCAAGGGGAATTAAAAACATATCAAGAGGAGCTCACTTTGATTAGGCTATAGACATAGTTTGAGGTACTAATTTAGTTTAGGAATCTTCCATAGGAGTAGGAGTAGTGTAGAGTAGAATGCTCTCTTAGGGTTTCATTTCCATTTCCATTGTAGCATTTTATAGCAACCTTTGATTTTGGATTTTGCCTCTTTAATTGTAAGTTCTCTCAATTTCATCTTTAATTATAGCACTTTTACTTTCATCTTTTTTTGTTCAAGTTACTTTGTTTATATTGCAATTTTGAGTTTCTTGAAGTTTTGATTAATGAATTTTCTGTTTTATGCTTTCTTTATGTTTGATTACTTGTCTCTTGTTGATATTGTTGATAGTTGGTTATAGTTTTCCATTTTTTCTTGAAATTTTCCATGTTTTGCTTTTATGCACACAAGGTGTTTGTGAAAATGCTAACTTTGAGTTTTGAGTAGATCTTCACACCTTGGCTTAGGGTTTGAGTTCCTAGGATACTAGAGTCATAATGTCCGACATTTAGTAGTAATTCTTGGAGAGTTAGTTGACTCTTGTTTCCATTGAAGCTAGACTTTTATCAACTAGTTTGGTAAGTTGGTTAGGACTTATGGATTAAGGTCAATTATGCTTGCTTGACTTACTCCTCGATGTTTGGGGTTAACTAAGTGAGATTAACTCATTATGATTACCATAGTTATGGTTATGGCGATGATAGGATTCCTTGCTTCCTCATTCCCAAGTCAAGGCTCCTTTTATGCATTTATAGCATTTTCACTAGTTTTGATCTTGTTGCGCTTTTACTTGCATTAATTAAAATTTTGATCATTCCTTAGTTCTTCTATTGCTTAGTGGTGCAGAATTTACAACCACAAACTAACCGGCAAGTGCACCGGATCGTACCAAGTAATACCTCAGGTGAGTGAGGGTCTTTCCCACGAGGATTGATGGACTAAGCAATGATGGTTGATTGATTTACTTAGTTAGGCAAGCAGAAAATAGTGTTTGAGTGTTCAAAAGCATTAAACAGTAATTCAGAGAATCGGAAAGATAGGCAAGTAAATAAGTTGGGAAAAATAATATGAAGAAGGCAGTTAAGGCTTCAGAGTTATCTATTTTTGGATTGACTTTTCTTATTAATTTATTTTAATCATGCAAGTTTTAATTCATGGAAAACTATATGTGACTAGACCCTAATTCCTTAGACCTTTCTAGTCTCCTTTAACTTTCATCAATCGCCAATTCCTTGGTCAATTAATTCTAATTAGGGGGTGAAGTTTAATTCTAGTTATTATGTCACAAAAATCCTAATTATCCAAATATAAGAGAATTATATGTCACGTATCCCGTTAAGTCCAGATAATTAGAAATTTAGGAGAATATGTTTTCAAGCTGTTGTTCGAGTAAAGAGCTTTTCCAAGTTATAAAATAACTCAATTAGAAAGAGGGTCATACTTCCGTTCCACCCAAATTCATAAGATAAAGAACGAAAATAATTCTTGAAATATAAATCAAAACATGAATTAAAATAGAAAAATAATAGTATCAATCCATACAATAGATAGAGCTCCTAACCTTAACAGCGGAGGTTTAGTTGCTCATGGTTTAGAGAAAAAATAAGGATTCAAGTAAACTGTAAAAGTGATGAATGAGATGGAATAGAATAATATTATCTTTTATATCTAATCCTAATTAATTTAAAAATCTAATTTTTAAAATTAAAATAATATCTTTTCCTATTTTAAAATTTAAATTTAAATTAGAATTAATTAAATAATCTGCGCCTTGTAACGTGGGGACCACTTGGCTTCACTGGATCCGCGCTTAACTTGGTAGAGAGCTACGCCTTACTTGAGTGCCAAAATGGTGCCTAGAAATTGCCCTCAGCATTTTCTGCATGTGGTGCATGTTACACGTACGCGTCAGTCATGCGTACACGTCGATGATCTTCTTCGCGTGTCACGCGTACGCGTCAGGTACGCGCACGCGTTGCTGCATAAATCTCCAAATTACGCGTACACGTCAGGTACGCGCACGCGTCGCTCCTTGCTGATCATCTCCTTCAATTCTTGTGCTCCTTCCATTTGTGCAAGCTTTCTCTCCATCAAATCCAGCCAAATGCTACCTAAAATAAACAAAATTACACGAGAGTCAAAGTAACATCCATAGTGGCTAAAAGATAATTAATTATTGATTAAACTCAACAATTGAAATGCAAATTCACTAGGAAAAGATAGGAAAGATGCTCACATATCACAACACCAAACTTGAATTGTTGCTTGTCCTCAAGCAACCAAACTAATATAGGCTTAGGATGTGAATTTGCATGAGAATCAGAGTTCGATTAAGCTCATGTCTCTTCTTATAGTGGGATTTACAACTACAATCTTGAATAGTTTTGGCATCTCACTCTCCTTTGAATCAGAAGGATGTCATTGCCATTCGGAATTAGAATCCGCATAATATTATGAATTCTCTGATCTTTATACTCCAGTTTAATCCTTGAACATAGCAAAATTTTCTTTAATTTATTTTTTTCTTTGGTACTTTACACCTTGAGCCTAGCCGTGACTTTAAATTTTTTGTCTCAAGGGTTACTTGACACAGAAACACCACAAGCACTTAACTCGGAAACTTCCTTTAAGTTCAAATTTTTTCTTTCAGTTGCTCCCAGACATTGGTGCTCAAAGCCTTTGGCATACTCTGTTAAATGCACTTGGTCTTGACTCTAAGTGTTCTGTCTCAAGGATTATTTGACACAAAAAACACCACAAGCATATGACTAGGAAAACAACTCTTTGAGCTTTTAATCATGTCTGACCTCCCTAGTCATTGATGCTCAGAGCCTTAGACCTTGCTTTTATATTTTTTTTTGTTTCTTTTGCTTCAAGGATTAAATTTTTGTTTATTTCAGAGAAGTCATAATAATTATATAAATTCATATTCCTTATATATCAACATCCTTTGATTCAAATTCAAATATGCACTGTTCATGTCATGCATTCAAAATCATAAATAATACCACCACATTTAAGTAAATAAGACTACTCTTAAATATAAACTCAATTTCTCATGCAATACGTCACTTCTTTTTCTTTTGAATTCAAGCTTAGTGAGCAATACATGAGGCAAATTTTTTTTAACTAAAAGTACTAAAGATCATGCAAGCAATCAAAGCAACAGAAAATAGAAGACAACAAAATAAGAACGGAAGAGAAATAGAATGAAAGGAACTCAACCACCTCAGTTATGCTGGTGGTTATCTCATTCCTTCATGAAGAACATTCATCTCCCTTTGGTGCTAAACAGAAGAGCCATAAGCGAAGTGTCAATACCAAACTTAAAGGTTTGCTTGTCCTCAAGCAAAGAAGAACTGAAAACAGAGAGGGACATAGAAACAATTAGTATGATAAAAGAAGAATAAAAGGGGAAAAGAACAAGAGAGAATAAGGATTTGGGAGGGAGAGAGAATGAAAACAGGGCGGTGCGCTAGGTAAGTGATGCGGTGCAATCGACGTGTGCGCGTCAGGCATGCGCACGCGTGGTTTGCAAAAAGTTCAAATGACGCGTAAGCGTCTGGGAGGTGTCCACGTGCTTTCAGTTTTGTGCGAATCGCGCGAAGACAGCGCCGCGCACGCAAAACTCTCGGGTTGATGCGCATGAGGTCTAAATAGACAAACGAGGCGTGCACGTCATGTACACGCACGCGTGGATGGGGACAAAGTGAAAAAGATGTGCACGCATCGGAGATTCGTACGCGTGATGAAGATTATGCTTCTAGCATAATTCCAGCCCCAAGCCACCACAACTCTCTGGCCAAACACCTTTTTACGCCAATTTTTTGGGTCACGCGTACGTGTCAGGGACGCTTGCACGTGGATCTCCGAGAACCAGAGTGACGCGTACGCGTACGCGTCTGGTATGCGTACGCGTGGATGAGCTGGTGCGCGATGCGTAGTTCCTGCACAACTCCAGCGCAACTTTCGGCCTTCTTTTTCTCTTTTTTTCTGAATGTTCGGTTCCTGTTCTAAAATAGCTGCATGATCAGGACACACGTAAAACGAAAGAAAAAACAGAAAAAAACTCAAAAGTTGTCAAATAAATAAGAAAACTACTACTACAAAAAATAACCAAAGATACGAAATTATCGGATTTACCTCCCGACAAGCGCTTCTTTAACGTCACTAGCTTGATGGTTAGCTCCTCTAAGGAGGAGGATCATAGGGGCTCAGCTCTTCACCCCTTACTTTGAACTTCTTTCCTGTGTCTCCATAGAGTAGTTCAATATGCTCCAAAGAGAGGATTATGTTTACTGTATAAGTCCACACTGGCTTGCTAGTCAACAACACCTTCATTCCTGGGGAGGAACCTTCAGTGGGGATCTTTTTGTTTCTCCATCCTCTGGGTACTTTCTTCTTTTTGGGAACCTCCCCCTTGGTGGATGATGCATTCCCGATACCAAACTTAGGTTTGATATTAGGGGAAATTTCATTAAATGTCACCAAAGGAGGTTTGAGCTGCAGATTCTGCTGTCCGTCATCAGGGGGTTCTTGAAGGTTTGGATCAATAAGCTCAGTCTGCATGCACCTCTCTTCTTTACCTACTGAATGTATATCTTTGAAGACTTGAAAGAGTAGTTGCTCATTGGTGCACGAAATTGCAATCACACTTTTGCAATCCGCACAACTAACCAGCAAGTGCACTGGGTCGTCCATGTAATACCTTACGTGAGTAAAGGTCGATCCCACGGAGATTATTGGTTTGAAGCAAGCTATGTTTATTTTATTATTCTTAGTCAGGATTTCAATTAAAATTATCAGTTTGAATTATTAGAGAAATAAAAGAGCGTGAATTAATTACTTGTAATGCAGTAATGGAGAATATGTTGGTGTTTTGGAGATGCTTTGTCTTCTGAATTCCTGTAATGTAATATTCAACTCAATTCCAAAGTGCAAAGTTCCTTCCATGGCAAGCTGTATGTAGGGTGTCACCATTGTCAGTGGCTACCTCCCATCCTCTCAGTGAAAACGGTCCAGATGCTCTGTCACAGTACGGCTAATCAGCTGTTGGTTCTCGATCATGTTGGAATAGGATCCATTGATCCTTTTGCATTTGTCATCACGCCCAGCAATCGCGAGTTTGAAGCTCATCATAGCCATTCAATCCTTGAATCTTACTCGGAATACCACAGACAAGGTTTAGACTTTCCGGATCCTCAAGAGTGGCCGCCATCAATTCTAGCTTATACCACGAAGATTCTGATTAAGGAATCTAAGAGAAGCTCATTCAATCTGATGTAGAACGGAGGTGGTTGTCAGGCACACGTTCATGGATTGAGGAAGGTGATGAGTGTCACGGATCATCACCTTCTTCATAATTAAGCGCGAATGAACATCTTAGATAGGAACACACACGTTTGAATGGAAAAATAGAAACAATTGCATTAATTCATCGAGACGCTGCAGAGCTCCTCACCCCCAACAATGGAGTTTAGAGACTCATGCCGTCAGAGTGTATAAAATTCAGATATCAAAAATGTCATGAGGTGCAAAATAAGTCTCTAAAAGTTGTTTAAATAGTAAACTAGTAACCTAGGTTTACAGAATATGAGTAAACTAAGATAATTGGTGCAGAAATCCACTTCTGGGGCCCACTTGGTGTGTGCTGGGCTGAGACTTAAGCCTCTCACGTGCTTGGGCTGTTTCTGGAGTTGAACGCCAGGTTGTAACGTGTTTTGGGCGTTGAACTCCAACTTGTAACCTGTTTCTGGCGCTGGACGCCAGACTGCAACATGGAACTGGCGTTGAACGCCAGTTTACGTCGTCTATCTTTGCGCAAAGTATGGACTATTATATATTGCTGCAAAGCCCTGCATGTCTAGTTTTCAACACAATTGAGAGCGCGTCAATTGGACTTCTGTAGCTCCAGAAAATCCATTCCGAGTGTAGGGAGGTCAGGATCCAACAACATCAGCAGTCCTTTTTCAGCCTAAATCAGATTTTTGCTCAGCCCCTCAATTTCAGTCAGAAAATACCTGAAATCATAGAAAAATACACAAACTCATAGTAAAGTCCAAAAATATGATTTCTGCCTAAAAACTAATGATATTCTACTAAAAACTAATTAAAACATACTAAAATCTACATGAAATTACCCCCAAAAAGTGTATAAAATATCCGCTCATCACTCTAAGCACTAATTTCTAGTCTTTCATGAGCCTTCTATAATCAATACACATACGGCACCCTGTAACTGTTCTTGTAGGAACCAGTTCATTTTTTTCATTATAAACCACTGTCATGCCACCTTTCTTAGGGACGACTTGGACAGGGCTTACCCAGGGGCTATCAGAAATAGGATAAATAATCCCAGCTTCTAGTAACTTAGTGACCTCTTTCTGCACCACCTCCTTCATGGCTGGATTCAGCCGCCTTTGTGGTTGAACCACTGGCTTGGCGTCACCCTCCAGTAAGATCTTGTGCATGCATCTGGCTGGGCTAATGCCCTTGAGATCACTGATGGACCACCCAAGAGCTGTCTTGTGTGTACTTAGCACTTGAATTAGTGCTTCCTCTTCCTGTGGCTCTAAGGTAGAGCTTATGATTACAGGAAAGGTGTCACCTTCTTCCAGAAATGCATATTTCAGGGATGGTGGTAATGGTTTGAGCTCGAGTTTGGGAGGTTTCTCCTCTTCCTGAGGAATTTTCAGAGGTTCTACTATTCTCTCTGGTTCCTTCAGATCAGGCTGAACATCTTTAAAGATATCCTCTAGCTCTGATTCGAGACTCTCAGCCATATTGACCTCTTTTACCAGAGAGTCAATAATATCAACGCTCATGCAGTCATTTTGGGTGTCTGGATGCTGCATGGCTTTCACAATATTCAACCTGAACTCATCCTCATTGACTCTCAAGGTTACTTCCCCTTTTTGAACATCAATGAGGGTTCGGCCAGTTGCTAGGAAAGGTCTTCCCAGAATGAGAGTTGCACTCTTGTGCTCCTCCATTTCCAGCACCACAAAGTCAGTGGGAAAGGCAAATGGCCCAACCTTGACAATCATGTCTTCAATCACGCCTGATGGGTATTTAATAGAGCCATCAGCAAGTTGGAGACATATCCAAGTTGGTTTAACTTCATCAGTCAACCCAAGCTTTCTGATAGTAGCTGCAGGTATTAGATTAATACTTGCCCCAAGATCACATAGAGCTTGCTTGGTACAAGTACCTTCTAATGTGCATGGTATCATAAAGCTTCCCAGATCTTTAAGCTTCTCAAGTAAGCTTTTCAGAATGACTGCACTGCATTCTTCAGTGAGGTAAACTTTCTCAGTTTCCCTCCAATCCTTCTTATGACTTAAGATCTCTTTCATGAACTTTGAATAAGAGGGTATTTGCTCAAGTGCCTCTGCAAACGGAATCTTTATTTCAAGAGTCCTGAGATAGTCTACAAAGCGGGCAAATTGGTTATCCTGTTCCGCTTGGCGGAGTTTCTGAGGATAAGGCATTTTGGCTTTATATTCCTCAACCTTAGTTGCTGTAGGTTTATTGCCTACAGGTGTGGGCTGAGAAGCCTTTTTAGAGGGCTTGTTATCAGCACTTGTATGTGTCTGATCTCCCACTGGCGTTCGAATGCCAGGGGTGGAAGCTGAAGTGGCGTTAGACGCCAGCTTCTTACCTGTTTCTGGCGTTTGAACGCCAGAACTGTGCTTCCTTTGGGCGTTCAACGCCAATTCATTGCTTATTTCTGGCGTTGAACGCCAGGACTGAGCAGGGTCTGGGCGTTCAGCGTTAGCTTTCTCCCATTTTCTGGCGTTTGGGCGCCAGAGTCATTCCTTTCTGGGCTCTGATTGTCCTCAGATGGATTTTGGGTGGTTTGCTCATTTCTTGGCTTCCTGCTACCTTGAAGTGAGGTATTTAATGTTTTCCCACTCCTTAATTGAACTGCTTGGCATTCTTCTGTTATTTGTTTTGATAACTGCTGTTCTGTCTGCTTCAACTGTATTTCCATATTCATATTAGCCATTCTTGTTTCTAGTAGTATCTCCTTGAATTCAGCTAACTATTTTGTTAGAAAATCTAATTGCTGATTGAATTTATCAGCTTGATCTGCAAGACTGAGTTCAACAGTTACTATTTTAGCCTCTTTGTTGATGGAAGATTCCCTGCTTAGGTACAGATGCTGATTTATGGCAACTGTATTAATGAGCTCTTGAGCTTCTTCTATTGTCTTCCTCATGTGTATAGATCCACCAGCTGAGTGGTCTAGAGAAATCTGAGCTCTTTCTGTAAGCCCATAGTAGAAGATGTCTAATTGCACCCACTCTGAAAACATTTCAGAGGGGCATTTTCTTAGCATCTCTCTGTATCTCTCCCAGGCATCATAAAGGGATTCATTATCTCCTTGTTTGAAGCCTTGGATGCTTAGCCTTAGTTGTGTCATCCGTTTTGGAGGAAAATAGTGATTCAGGAATTTTTCTGACAGATGTTTCCATGTCTTTATGCTGTCCTTAGGTTGGTTATTTAACCACCTCTTAGCTTGGCCCTTTACAGCAAATGGAAACAGTAATAATCTGTAGACATCCTGATCTACTTCCTTATCATGTACTGTGTCAGCAATTTGTAAAAATTGTGCCAGAAACTCTGTAAGTTCTTCCTGTGGAAGACCGGAATACTGGCAACTTTGTTGCACCATGATAATGAGCTGAGGATTCAACTCAAAGCTACTGACTCCGATGGAGGGTATACAGATACTACTCCCATATGAAGCAGTAGTGGGGTTAGCATATGACCCCAGAGTCCTTCTGGACTGTTCATTTCCACTTAGTTCCATGATGGAGCAAGGGAGATGATATGGATGTTGATATTATTTATTTTATTAAAATTTTTTTTATATATATTTTCGAAATAATAAAATAAAATAAAATGAAATAAATAAAAAAACGAAATAAAAATGAAAATAGAAATAAAAATAAAAATTTGAAAATATTTTATGAAGATTTTCAAAAAAAATGAGGAAAGAGAAATTGGTTAGGATATTTTCGAAAATTTTGAGAAAAGATAAATATGATAGGAAACAGATGTAATTGAAGATTGAAAAGATATAAAAGGTATTTGAAAAAGATAAATTTGTTTTGAAAAAGATATTGTAAAGATTTGAAAAAAATATTTATGAGTTGAAAAGATTTTAAGAAAGAAAATATAAATTTTTTTTTAAATCTTAAAAGGATAAGATTTGAAAACTTTTGAAATTAAAATCTGAATTTTTATAAAAAAAATTGAAAATATGGCTTAAAAATAGTTAGAAAAGATATTTTTTTTGAATTTTGAATTTTATGCTGAAAGAGAAAAACACATAAAAGACACAAGACTTAAAATTTTTAGATCTAATGCTTCTTGTTTTCGAAAATTTTGGAGGGAAAACACCAAGGAACACCAAACTTAAAAATTTTAAGATCAAAACACAAAGAAAACTCAAGAACACTTTGAAGATTTACAAGAACACCAAGAACAAAAGAAAGAACACCACACTTAAAATTTTTAGAAAACCACAATGAAATTTTCGAAAATTAAAAAGAGATTAACAAGAAAACACCAAACTTAAAGTTTGGTATAAGATTTAATCAAAGAAAAATTTTTTTGAAAAAGGTTTTAAAAAGGGAAGATACCCAATTGCCAAGAACATAAGCCAACGCTCTAGCCAACTGATTTACAAATGTAACGTGTTTTAATATTGTATATAAAAAGATTTATTTTTGAAAACTAATAATTTGAAATTGCACCATAAAAACACGAAAAATACACAAAACGAAACAAACCAAAGATCAAACAAGAGAAATTGACAAGAACAATTTGAAGATCAAGGAAGAACAAGAACATGCAATTAACACCAAACTTAGAACAAGACACTAAACTCACGAAAAAAAATTAGAAATTGATAAAGAAAAATGATATTTTTGAAAAATTTTTGAAAAGGGAATAAAGGACTCAGAATTTAATGACTCTATAAGAACAAAAATAAATTATTCCTAATCTAAGCAACAAAATAAACCTTTAGTTGTTCAAACTTGAATAATCCCCGGCAACGGCGCCAAAAACTTGGTGCACGAAATTGCAATCACACTTTTGTAATCCGCACAACTAACCAGCAAGTGCACTGGGTCGTCCAAGTAATACCTTACGTGAGTAAGGGTCGATCCCACGGAGATTATTGGTTTGAAGCAAGCTATGTTCATTTTATTATTCTTAGTCAGGATTTCAATTAAAATTATCAGTTTGAATTATTAGAGAAATAAAAGAGCGTGAATTAATTACTTGTAATGCAGTAATGGAGAATATGTTGGAGTTTTAGAGATGCTTTGTCTTCTGAATTCCTGTAATGTAATATTCAACTCAATTCCAAAGTGCAAAGTTCCTTCCATGGCAAGCTGTATGTAGGGTGTCACCATTGTCAGTGGCTACCTCCCATCCTCTCAGTGAAAACGGTCCAAATGCTCTATCACAGCGCGGCTAATCAGCTGTTGGTTCTCGATCATGTTGGAATAGGATCCATTGATCCTTTTGCGTTTGTCATCACGCCCAGCAATCGTGAGTTTGAAGCTCGTCACAGCCATTCAATCCTTGAATCCTACTCGGAATACCACAGACAAGGTTTAGACTTTTCGGATCCTCAAGAGTGGCCGCCATCAATTCTAGCTTATACCACGAAGATTCTGATTAAGGAATCTAAGAGAAGCTCATTCAATCTGATGTAGAACGGAGGTGGTTGTCAAGCACACGTTCATGGATTGAGGAAGGTGATGAGTTTCACGGATCATCACCTTCTTCATAATTAAGCGCGAATGAACATCTTAGATAGGAACACACACGTTTGAATGGAGAAATAGAAACAATTGCATTAATTCATCGAGATGCTGCAGAGCTCCTCACCCCCAACAATGGAGTTTAGAGACTCATGCCGTCAAAGTGTATAAAATTCAGATATGAAAAATGTCATGAGGTACAAAATAAGTCTCTAAAAGTTGTTTAAATAGTAAACTAGTAACCTAGGTTTACAGAATATGAGTAAACTAAGATAATTGGTGCAGAAATCCACTTCAGGGGCCCACTTGGTGTGTGCTGGGGCTGAGACTTAAGCCTCTCACGTGCTTGGGCTATTTCTGGAGTTGAACGCCAGGTTGTAACGTGTTTTGGGAATTGAACTCCAACTTGTAACCTGTTTTTGGCGCTGGACGCCAGACTGCAACATGGAACTGGCGTTGAACGCCAGTTTACATCGTCTATCTTTGCGCAAAGTATGGACTATTATATATTGCTGGAAAGCCCTGGATGTCTACGTTCCAACCCAATTGAGAGCGCGTCAATTGGACTCCTATAGCTCCAGAAAATCCATTCCGAGTGCAGGGAGGTCAGGATCCAACAGCATCAGCAGTCCTTTTTCAGCCTAAATCAGATTTTTGCTCAGCTCCCTCAATTTCAGTCAGCAAATACCTGAAATCACAGAAAAATACACAAACTCATAGTAAAGTCCAAAAATATTATTTTTGCCTAAAAACTAATGATATTCTACTAAAAACTAATTAAAACATACTAAAATCTACATGAAATTACCCCTAAAAAGCGTATAAAATATCCGCTCATCACTCTAAGCACTAATTCACCCACTTCTACATCAATCAAAGCTCTTCCAGTGGCTAGGAATGGTCTTCCTAGAATTATAGAGGCATTCCCATCCTCCCCTGTGTCAAGAATCACAAAATCTTCTGGGAGGAAGAACTTACCCACTTTGACCAAGATATTCTCCACTAATCCATATGCAGACTTCATAGATTTGTCTACCATCTGTAATGCTATCCTTGTGGGTTGTGCCACTTGGATTTGCAGCTTCTTCATCACAGACAAGGGCATCAAATTGTTGCTTGCTCCCAGATCACATAACGCTTTCTCAAAGGTTGTGCTCCCAATGGTGCATGGAATTTGAAAGCACCTTGGATCTGGCATCTTCCTTGGCAAGTTATTCTGAATTATGGCACTACATTCCTTGGTTAGGACCACTATCTCATCTCCTTTTAAAGGCTTCTTCTTTGACAATAACTCCTTCATGAATTTGACATAGAGAGGCATTTGCTCCAAAACCTCAGCAAAAGGAATATTGATTTGCAACTTTCTGAAGACTTCTAAGAACTTTGAAAAAACTACTTGTCCTTGGTCTCCTTTTGAAGTCTCTGTGGATATGGCATTTTAGGCCTGTACTCAGGAGCCTTTGGCAATGTAGGATAAGTGTCAAGATAGTTTGGGAATGGATTGTCCACACGCTTTGGAGGGACGTGCTCTACTTCTTCCTTCTTCTCCTTTGGAGCTTCTTTTTCAATTGGCTCCTCATTAACTTGTGCTTCCATACTTGCCACTTGTCAACTTATCAAGGTGATAGCCTTGCATTCCTCTCTTGGATTTGGAATTGTATTACCAGGAAGGCAATTAATTGACTTCTTATCAATTTCATTAACTTTTGTGGCTAATTGACCCATCTGAATCTCCAAGTTTTGAATTGTATTTGCAGACCTCTCAGGTATTTGCTTGCTCAGTTGGCCCATTTGCACCTCCAAGTTTCTAATGTAGGCTCTGGTTTCCTGCATAAAACTCCTCATCATCTCCAAATTAGAATCTTGTTGGGATTGAGAATTTGCCTGCTGAGGTGGTTATTGTTGATGAGACTGAAATTGGCGGTTATTATGATTGTTCTATTGGAAACCGTCCTGAGAATTATTGTTGAAATTCTGAGATCTCTGAGGTTGGTCCATTGGTGCACGAAATTGTGATCATGAATGGCGTCATCAACATGGTTCGCTCAATTGCGATCTCAACTCTTTATCACAACTTCGCACAACTAACCAGCAAGTGCACTAGGTCGTCCAAGTAATAAACCTTATGCGAGTAAGGGTCGATCCCACAGAGATTGTTGGTATGAAGCAAGCTATGGTCATCTTGTAAATCTCAGTCAGGCGGATTCAAATAGTTATGGAGGATTAATGATTAAAAGATAAATAAAACATAAAATAAAGATAGAGATACTTATGTAATTCATTGGTGAGAATTTCAGATAAGTGTTTGGAGATGCTTTGTCCCTTCCGTCTCTCTGTTTTCCTACTGTCTTCATCCAATCCTTCTTACTCCTTTCCATGGCAAGCTGTATGTTGGGCATCATCGTTGTCAATGGCTACATCCCGTATGATCTAAGAACTAGACGTCCAAAGATGAAAATACAATAGCAAAAGGTCCTATTTATAGAGAACTAGTAGCTTATGGATTACAAAAATGAGTAAATGACGTAAAAATCCACTTCCGGGCCCACTTGGTGTGTGCTTGGGCTGCGCATTGAAGCTTTCATGTGTAGAGACTTTTCCTGGAGTTAAACGCCAGCTTTTGTGCCAGTTTGGGCGTTTAACTCTAGCTTTTGTGCCAGTTCCAGCGTTAAACGCCAGAATTCTTGAGCTGACTTGGAACGCCTGTTTGGGCCATCAAATCTCAGGCAAACCCAGGATGTCTACTTTCCAACGCAATTGAGAGCGCGCCAATTGGGCTTCTGTAGCTCCAGAAAATCCACTTTGAGTGCAGGGAGGTCAGAATCCGACAGCATCTGCAGGCCTTTTTCAGCCTCTGGATCAGATTTTTGCTTAGGTCCCTCAATTTCAGCCATAAAATACCTAAAATCACAGAAAAACACACAAACTCATAGTGAAGTCCAAAAAAGTGAATTTTAAATAAAAACTAATAAAAATATAATAAAAACTAACTAAAACATGCTAAAAGCACACTAAAAACAATGCCAAAAAGCGTATAAATTATCCGCTCATCATAACACCAAACTTAAATTGTTGCTTGTCCCCAAGTAACTGAAAATCAAATAGGATAAAAAGAAGAGAATATACAATGAATTCCAAACTATCAATGAAACTTATCTCCAATTAGATGAGCGGGACTAGTAGCTTTTTGCCTCTGAACAGTTTTAGCATCTCACTTTATCCTTTGAAGTTCAGAATGATTGGCATCTATAGGAACTCAGAATTCGGATAGTGTTATTGATTCTCCTAGTATAGTATGTTGATTCTTGAACACAGTTACTTTATGAGTCTTGGCCGTGGCCCAAAGCACTCTGTTTTCCAGTATTACCACCGGATACATACATGCCACAGACACATAACTGGGTGAACCTTTTCAGATTGTGACTCAGCTTTGCTAGAGTCTCCAATTAGAGGTGTCCAGGGTTCTTAAGCATACTCTTTTTGCTTTGGATCACGACTTTAACCGCTCAGTCTCAAGTTTTCACTTGACACCTTCACGCCACAAGCACATGGTTAGAGACAGCTTGGTTTAGCCGCTTAGGCCAGGATTTTATTCCTGTAGGCCCTCCTATCCACTGATGCTCAAAGCCTTGGATCCTTTTTATTTTTACCCTTGCCTTTTGGTTTAAAGGGCTATTGGCTTTTTTTGCTTGCCTTTTTTTTTTTGAATATTCACTGCTTTTTCTTGCTTCAAGAATCAATTTGATGATTTTTCAGATCCTCAATAACATTTCTCCTTTTTTCCATCATTCTTTCAAGAGCCAACAATTTTAACATTCTTTAAACAACAAATTCAAAAGACATATTCACTGTTCAAGCATTCATTCAGAAAACAAAAAGTATTGACACCACATCAAAATAATTAAACTAGTTTCAAGGATGAATTTGAAATCCTGTACTTCTTGTTCTTTTGTAATTAAAACATTTTTCATTTAAGAAAGGTGATGAATTCATAGGACATTCATAGCTTTAAGGCATAGACACTAAGACACTAATGATCATGTAATAAGATACAAACATAGATAAACACAAGCATAAAAATTCGAAAAACAGGAAAATAAAGAACAAGGAAATTAAAGAACGAGTCCACCTTAGTGATGGCGGCTTGTTCTTCCTTTTGAAGATCTTATGGAGTGCTTGAGCTCCTCAATGTCTCTTCCTTGCCTTTGTTGCTCCTCTCTCATGGTTCTTTGGTCTTCTCTAATTTCATGGAGGAGGATGGAATGTTCTTGGTGCTCCACCCTTAATTGTCCCATGTTGGAACTTAATTCTCCTAGGGAGATGTTAATTTGCTCCCAATAATTTAGTGGAGGAAAATGCATCCCTTGAGGCATCTCAGGGATTTCATGATGAGGAATTTCCTCATGCTCATGTCCATGAGTGGGATCTCTTGTTTGCTCCATCCTTTTCTTAGTGATGGGCTTCTCCTCATCAATGAGGATGTCTTCCTCTATGTTAATTCCAACTGAATTACAGAGGTGACAAATGAAATGAGGGAAGGCTAACCTTGCCAAGGTAGAGGACATGTTCGTCACCTTATAGAGTTCTTGGGATATAACCTCATGAAATTCTACTTCCTCTCCAATCATGATGCTATGAATCATGATGGCCCGGTCTATAGTAGCTTCAGACAGGTTACTAGTGGGAATGATTGAGCGTTGGATAAACTCCAACCATCCCCTAGCCACGGGCTTGAGGTCATGCCTTCTTAGTTAAACCGGCTTCCCTCTTGAATCTCTCTTCCATTGAGCGCCCTCTTCACAAATGTCTATGAGGACTTGGTCCAATCTTTGATCAAAGTTGACCCTTCTAGTGTAGGGGTGTACATCTCCTTGCATCATGGGCAAGTTAAATGCCAACCTCACATTCTCCGGACTAAAATCTAAGCATTTCCCCCGAACCATTGTAAGCCAATTCTTTGGGTCCAGGTTCACACTTTGATCATGGTTCTTGGTGATCCATGCATTGGCATAGAACTCTTGAACCATTAAGATCCTGACTTGTTGAATGGGGTTGGTAAGAACTTCCCAACCTCTTCTTCGAATCTAATGTCGGATCTCCGGATATTCACTCTTTTTGAGTTTGAAAGGGACCTCGGGATCACCTTCTTCTTGGCCACAACTTCATAGAAGTGGTCTTGATGCACCCTTGAGATGAATCTCTCCATCTCCCATGACTCGGAGGTGGAAGCTTTTGCCTTCCCTTTCCTCTTTCTAGAGGTTTCTCCGGCCTTAGGTGCCATAAATGGTTATGGAAAAATAAAAAGCAATGCTTTTACCACACCAAACTTAGAAGGTTTGCTCGTCCTCGAGCAAAAGAAGAAAGAAAAGAGTAGAAGAAGAAGAAAATGGAGAAGATAGAGGGGCTTTGTGTTTCGGCCAAGGGGAAAAAGTAGTGTTTAGGTTGTGTGAAAATGAAGGAGTGAAGATGGGTTTATATAGGAGTGGAGAGGGGTGTATGGTTTGGCTATTATGGGTGGGTTTGGGAGGGAAAGTGGTTTGAATCTGGATGGTGAAGTAGGTGAGGTTTTATGAAGGATGGATGTGAGTGGTGAAGATAATGGTCGGATTTGATAGGTGAGGGGCTTTTGGGGAAGAGGTATGGAGGTGATTGGTGAGTGGGTGAAGAAGAGAGAGAGAGGTGGGGTAGGTGGGGATCCTGTGGGGTCCACAGATCCTGAGGTATCAAGGATAGCTCATCCCTGCACCAAGTGGCGTGCAAAAATGCCCCTTCTGCCAATCCTGGCGTTAAACGCCAGGCTGCTGCCCATTTCTGGCGTTTAACGCCAGCTTCTTGCCCATTTCTGGCGTTAAACGCCAATCTGGTGCCCATTTCTGGCATTAAACACCCAGAATGGTGCCAGACTAGGCGTTAAACGCCCATTCTGCTGTCTTTACTGGCGTTTAAACGCAAGCAAGATTTTCCTCCAGGGTGTGTTATTTTTCTTTCTGTTTTTCATTCTGTTTTTGCTTTTTCAGTTGTTTTTGTGACTTCACATGATCATCAACCTATAGAAAATATAAAATAACAGTGGAAAATAGATAGATATAACATTGGGTTGCCTCTCAACAAGCGCTTCTTTAATGTTAGTAGCTTGACAGTGGGCTCTCATGGAGCCTCACAGATGCTCAGAGCAATGTTGGAACCTCCCAACACCAAACTTAGAGTTTGAATGTGGTGGTTCAACACCAAACTTAAATTTTGGTTGTGGCCTCCTAACACCAAACTTAGAGTTTGACTGTGGGGGCTCTATTTGACTCTGTTTTGAGAGAAGCTCTTCATGCTTCCTCTCCATGGTTACAGAGGGATATCCTTGAGCTTGAAACACAAGGGAGTCTTCTTTCACTTGAATGATCAATTCTCCTCTGTCAACATCAATCACAGCCTTTGCTGTGGCTAGGAAGGGTCTGCCAAGGATGATGGATTCATCCATGCACCTCCCAGTCTCTAGGACTATGAAATCAGCAGGGATGTAGTGGTCTTCAACCTTTACCAAGACATCCTCTACAAGTCCATAAGCCTGTTTCCTTGAATTGTCTGCCATCTCTAGTGAGATTCTTGCAGCTTGTACCTCAAGGATCCCTAGCTTCTCCATTACAGAGAGAGGCATGAGGTTTATACTTGACCCTAGGTCACACAGGGCCTTCTCAAAGGTCATGGTGCCTATGGTACAAGGTATTGAGAACTTCCCAGGATCCTGTCTCTTTTGAGGTAATCTCTGCCTAGTCAAGTCATCCAGTTCTTTGGTGAGCAAAGGGGGTTCATCCTCCCAAGTCTCATTACCAAATAACTTGTCATTTAGCTTCATGATTTCTCCAAGGTACATAGCAACTTGCTCTTCAGTAACATCTTCATCCTCTTCAGAGGAAGAATACTCATCAGAGCTCATGAATAGTAGAAGTAAATCCAATGGAATCTCTATGGTCTCTGTGTGAGCCTCAGATTCCCATGGTTCCTCATTAGGGAACTCATTGGAGGCCAATGGACGTCCATTGAGGTCTTCCTCAGTGGCGATCACTGCCTCTTCCTCCTCTCCAAATTCGACCATGTTGATGGCCTTGCACTCTCCTTTTGGATTCTCTTCTGTATTGCTTGGAAGAGTAGTAGGAGGGAGTTCAGTAATTTTCTTGCTCAGCTGACCCACTTGTGCCTCCAAATTTCTAATGGAAGACCTTGTTTCATTCATGAAACTTTGAGTGGTTTTGATCAAATCAGAGACTATGGTTGCTAAGTCAGAGTGGCTCTGCTTAGAATTCCCTGTCTGTTGTTGAGAAGATGATGGAAAAGGCTTGCTATTGCTAAACCTGTTTCTTTCACCATTATTGTTGTTGAAACCTTGTTGAGGTCTCTGTTGGTCCTTCCATGAGAGATTTGGATGATTTCTCCATGAAGGATTGTAGGTGTTTCCATAGGGTTCTCCCATGTGATTCACCTCTTCCATTGATGGGTTCTCAGGATCATAAGCTTCTTCTTCAGATGAAGCGTCCTTAGTACTGCCTGGTGCAGCTTGCATTCTAGACAGACTCTGAGAAATCATATTAACTTGCTGAGTCAATATTTTGTTCTGAGCCAATATGGCATTCAGAGTATCAATCTCAAAAACTCCTTTCTTCTGATTTGTCCCATTATTCACAGGATTCCTTTCATAAGTGTACATGAATTGGTTATTTGCAACCATTTCAATGAGTTCCTGAGCTTCTGTAGGCGTCTTCTTCAGATGAAGAGATCCTCCAGCAGAGCTGTCCAATGACATTTTGGACAGTTCAGACAGACCATCATAGAAGATACCTATGATGCTCCATTCTGAAAGCATGTCAGAAGGACACCTTCTGATCAATTGCTTGTATCCTTCCCAAGCTTCATAGAGGGATTCACCTTCCTTCTGTCTGAAGGTTTGGACTTCCACTCTAAGCTTACTCAATTTTTGAGGTGGAAAGAACTTTGCCAAGAAGGCATTGACTAGCTTTTCCCAAGAGTTCAGGCTTTCTTTAGGTTGTGAGTCCAACCATATCCTAGCTCTGTCTCTTACAACAAAAGGGAATAGCATAAGTCTGTAGACCTCAGGGTCAACCCCATTGGTCTTGGCAATGTCACAGATTTGTAAGAATTCAGCTAAAAACTGATGAGGATCTTCCAATAGAAGTCCATGGAACTTGCAATTCTGTTGCATTAGAGAAACTAATTGAGGCTTAAACTCAAAGTTGTTTGCTCCAATGGCAGGGATAGAGATGCTTCTCCCATAGAAGTCGGGAGTAGGTGCAGTAAAGTCACCCAGCACCTTCCTTGCATTGTTGGCATTGTTGTTGTTTTCGGCTGCCATGTCTTCTTCTTGTTTGAAGATTTCTGTTAGGTCCTCTACAGAGAGTAGTGCTTTAGCTTCTCTTAGCTTTCGCTTCAAGGTCCTTTTAGGTTCAGGGTCGGCCTCAACAAGAATGCTTTTGTCTTTGCTCCTGCTCATATGAAAGAGAAGAGAACAAGAAAGTATGGAATCCTCTATGTCACAGTATAGAGATTTTCTTGAGGTGTCAGAGGAAAAGAAGAATAGAAGGAGGAGGTAGAAAGAGAAGAATTCGAACTTATCAAGAGGGATAGAGTTCGAATTGTTGATAGTGGAGGAGTGTTAGTCCTTAAATAGAAGGATGTGAGAAGAGGGAAAGAATTTTTGAAAATAAAGTAAAAGATTTTAAAATAATTAAAAGAAATTTTGAAAATTTGATGAATGATTTTCAAAAATTAAAGTTGGGAAAAAAATAAAGTGATTTTGAAAAAGATTTTGACATTAGAAATCAAAAAGATATGATTGAAAACTATTTTAAAAAAGATGTGATTAAGAAGATATAATTGAAAAGTTATGGTTTTAAAAAGATATGATTGAAAAATAATTAAAAAGATTTTATTTTTAGAAAATTAATGACTTGGCTAACAAGAAATTTAAAAGATATGATTTAGAAAAGGCAACACACTTGAAAGTTTTGAATCAAATCATTAATTGTTAGCAAGTATTTTTGAAAAAGAATTCAATACGTAAATTTAGCATTCAAAGAATATTCTTTACTAATCTTATTTTTCAGTTATTTAACCCCCTTGTCTTACCAAGTTCCATATTAGTCAGATTAGTAAACAAATAAAAAAAGAGAGAGGTAGGAATTTATCGAACGAACCGCACTCCTTCGTATACGTCAGGAGTCCATTGATGAGAAGGGGCTGGGTCTCTGCACCCCTACCTCCTTTATCACTGAGCGGTCATTTAGGGGCCTTAGCTGGTGATCCGGGCTGTTTCCCTCTCGACGATGAAAGAAATTGATTTTGAAAAATATATGATTGAAAAGATATGATTTGAAAAAGATTTGATTTTGAAAAATTATGAAAACTTGAAAAAATTTGGAATTAAAAACAAAATCTTCCCTCTCGTGTCATCCTGGCGTTAAACGCCCAAAATGGTATCCGTTCTGGCATTTAACGCCCAAAACACTACCTTTTTGTGCGTTAAACGCCCAGCCAGGTACCCTGGCTGGTGTTTAAACGCCAGTTTTCCTTCCTCACTGGGCGTTTTGGACGCCCAGCTTTTTCTGTGTGATTCCTCTGCTGTATGTTCTGAATCTTCAATTCTTTGTATTATTGACTTGAAAAGACACACTTTTGAAAATTTTTTTGAATTTTTAATGAACAATTAAAATGCAACTAAACATGGAAAACTAAGATTAAATCAACAATGCATGCAAGACACCAAACTTAGAAGTTTGTATACTACTGACTATAATAATTTAAAAATGCATGTAAGAAACAACTAAACACACAAAACAAGAGAATTTAAAGATCAGAGCAAGGAAATCATCAAGAACATCTTGAAGATCAATGAAGAACATAATGCATGTAATTTTTCGAAAATTAGAAGAATAAAGACATGAAATTGACACCAAACTTAAAATTAGACACTAGACTCAAGCAAGAAACATAAAATATTTTTGATTTTACGATTTTATAATTTTTTTTGTGCTTTTTCGAAAATTATATGGAGAAGTAAAATAAAGGATTCAAAATTCTTAATGAGAATTCCAGGAATCATGCAATGTTAGTCTAAAGCTGCAGTCTAAAAAGATTAGACATGGTTAGCCAAGCTTCAGCAGGACATTACATTCAAGAGCTAAATTGATAGGAATCAATCAACTTTAGTGATGATGAAAACATCATTTGAAACTCTAGAATTCATTCTTAAGAATTCTGAAGAACAAAATAAAATAAAATTACCTAATCTAAGCAACAAGATGAACCGTCAGTTGTCTAAACTCGAACAATCCCCGGCAACGGCACCAAAATCATGGTGCACGAAATTGTGATCATCAATGGCGTCATCAACATGGTACCCTCAATTGCAATCTCAAATCTTTATCACAACTTCGCACAACTAACCAGCAAGTGCACTGGGTCGTCCAAGTAATAAACCTTACGCGAGTAAGGGTCGATCCCACAGAGATTGTTGGTATGAAGCAAGCTATGGTCATCTTGTAAATCTCACTCAGGCGGATTCAAATGGTTATGGAGGATTAATGATTAAAAGATAAATAAAACATAAAATAAAGATAGAGATACTTATGTAATTCATTGGTGAGAATTTCAGATAAGTGTATGGAGATGCTTTGTCCCTTCTGTCTCTCTGCTTTCCTACTGTTTTCATCCAATCCTTCTTACTCCTTTCCATGGCAAGCTGTATGTTGGGCATCACCATTGTCAATGGCTACATCCCGTCCTCTCAGTGAAAATGTTCAACGCGCTCTGTCACAGCACGGCTAATCATCTGTCGGTTCTCGATCATGTCGGAATAGAATCCAGTGATTCTTATGCGTCTGTCACTACGCCCAACACTCGCGAGTTTGAAGCTCGTCACAGTCATTCAATCCCTAAATCCTACACGGAATACCACAGACAAGGTTTAGACTTTCCGGATTCTCAAGAATGACCGCCAATGAATTCTAGCTTATACCACGAAGATTCTGATTAAGGAATCCAAGAGATACACATGCAAGCCTTGTTTGCATGTAGAACGGAAGTGGTTGTCAGGCACGCGTTCATAAGTGAGAATGATGATGAGCGTCACATAATCATCACATTCATCAAGTTCTTGAGTGCGAATGAATATCTTAGAACAAGAATAAGCTGAATTGAATGGAAAATAGTAGTAATTGCATTGATACTCGAGGTACAGCAGAGCTCCACACCTTAATCTATGGTGTGTAGAAACTCTACCATTGAAAATACATAAGAACAAGGTCTAGGCATGGCCGCGAGAGGCCAGCCCCCATGATCTAAGAGCTAGACGTCCAAAGATGAAAATACAATAGCAAAAGGTCCTATTTATAGAGAACTAGTAGCTTAGGGTTTACAAAAATGAGTAAATGACGTAAAAATCCACTTCCAGGCCCACTTGGTGTGTGCTTGGGCTGAGCATTGAAGCTTTCATGTGTAGAGACTTTTCTTGGAGTTAAATGCCAACTTTTGTGCCAGTTTGGGTGTTTAACTCCAGCTTTTGTGCCAGTTCCGGCGTTAAACACCAAAATTCTTGAGTTTACTTGGAACGCCTGTTTGGGCCATCAAATCTCGTGCAAAGTATGGACAATTATATATTTCTGGAAAGCCCAGAATGTCTACGTTCCAAATCCATTGAGAGCGCGCCAATTGGGCTTCTGTAGCTACAGTAAATCCACTTCGAGTGTAGGGAGGTCAGAATCCAACAGCATCTGTAGTCCTTTTTCAGCCTCTGGATCAGATTTTTGCTCAGGTCCCTCAATTTCAGCCAGAAAATACCTGAAATCACAAAAAAACACCAAACTCATAGTAAAGTCCAAAAAAGTAAATTTTAAATAAAAACTAATAAAAATATAATAAAAACTAACTAAAACATGCTAAAAGCACACTAAAAACAATGCCAAAAAGCGTATAAATTATCCGCTCATCATCCATCCACCCAAGATTGTATGTCTTAGAGTATGGATCATTATTGGGGTTTCTAGGACCACTCCCCATGTAATTTACCTATTCAATAAAAGATTAAGCATAATCATAATTCTCATTTTTGTACAAATTACCTGTCATGTCATAAGAGACCTCTTGAGGTGGATTTTGGGTGTTGATAGCTGAGACTTGCATGCCACCCATGTGTTGAGTAAGTAGACTTATTTGCTGAGACATAAGCTTGTTTTGAGCAAGAATAGCATTAAGAGCTTCTACTTCCATAACACCCTTCTTTTGAGGAGCCTCAGAGTTCATAGTATTCCTGTTGGATGAGTATAAATATTGGTTGCTAACAACCAATTCAATAAGATCAATAGTCTCCTCCTGTGTCTTCTTCTTGTACAGTGAACCACCAACAGAATTATCTAAGCACATCTTGGACATTTCCCCCAAGCCTTCATAAAATATATCTAGTTAAGTCCATTTGGAGAACATGTCCGGAGGACATTGCCTAGTCAGTAGCTTGTATCTCTCCCAAGCTTCATAAAGAGTTTCACCATCCTTTTGCCTGAAGGTCTGAACCTCCACCCTAAGCTTAGTCAGCTTCTTTGGTGGGAAAAATTTAGTAAGAAACTCAGTAACAACCTTGTCCCAAGTATACAAACTCTCCTTGGGTTAGGAATTTAGCCATAGCTTTGCTCCATCCCTCAGAGCAAATGAGAAGAGCATGAGTTTATACACCTTTGGGTTCACTCCATTTGTCTTCATAGTATCACAAATCTATAGAAAACTAGAAATAAATTGATTTAGGTCTTCATGGGGAAGACCATGATACTGACATTTTTGTTGCACCAGGGTGACCAGTTGTGGCTTCAACTCAAAGTTGTTCGCAGCTATAGGAGGCACCACAATGCTTTTTCCATAAAGATTTGCAGTAGGAGCAGAGTAAGACCTAAGTACTCTCCTTTGTTGTTCATTCCCATTCGAATTTGACACATTGGAATTAACAGCATTGTTAGGGTCCACAGTGGATTCTGTAGCCTTGTAGAGTCTTGCTTATTGCAAACGCTGCCTGAAAGTTCTTTCAGGTTCAGGATCAAAGTCTAAGAGATGATCTTTGTCTCTATTCCTGTGCAAAATAAACAGAAGACAAGAAAAGATGGAACTCTCTACGTCAGAGTGTAGAGAATTCCGAGTGAGGTAACCTGAACTAGGAAACACCAAACTTAATTTCAGAAATTAATAAAAATATTAGTGCTATTAAAATTTTTTTTTTGAAAATACTTTAACAAAATTTAACTAAAACTAAAACTAAAACGCCTAATCTAAACAATCAAACAACTAATAGTTGTTAATCACAGTCAATCCCCGGCAACGGCGCCAAAATTTTGGTGCGGAATTTACAACCACAAACTAATCGGCAAGTGCACCGGGTCGTACCAAGTAATACCTCAGGTGACTGAGGGTCGATCCCACGAGGATTGATGGACTAAGCAACGATGGTTGATTAATTTACTTAGTTAGGCAAGCAGAAAATAGTGTTTGAGTGTTCAAAAGTATTAGACAGTAATTCAGAGAATCAGAAAGATAGGCAAGTAAATAAGTTGGGAAAAATAATATGAAGAAGGAAGTTAAGGCTTTAGAGTTATCTATTTTCTATATTGACTTTTCTTATTAATTTATTTTAATCATGCAAGATTTAATTCATAGCAAACTATATGTGATTAGACCCTAATTCCTTAGACCTTTCTAGTCTCCTCTAACTTTCATCAATCGCCAATTCCTTGGTCAATTAATTCCAATTAGGAGGTGAAGTTTAATTATAGTTATTATGTCACAAAAATCCTAATTATCCAAATATAAGAGGATTATATGTCATGTATCCCATTAAGTCCAGATAATTAGAAATTTAGGAGAATATGTTTTCAAGCTGTTGTTCGAGTAAAGAGCTTTTCCAAGTTATACAAGAACTCAATTAAAAAGATGGTCATACTTTCGTTCCACCCAAATTCATAAGATAAAGAACGAAAACAATTCTTGAAATATAAATCAAAACATGAATTAAAATAGAAAAATAATAGTATGAATCCATACAATAGACAGAGCTCCTAACTTTAACAGCGGAGGTCTAGTTACTCATGGATCAGAGAGAAAATAAGGATTCAGGTAAATTGTAAAAGTGCTGAATGAGATGGTATAGAATAATATTATATTTTATATCAAATCCTAATTAATTTAAAAACCTAATTTCTAAAATTAAAATAATATCTTTTCCTATTTTAAAATTTAAATTTAAATCATAACTAATTAAATAATCTGCGCCTTGTAATGTGGAGACCACTTGGCTTCACTAGATCCGTGCCTAACTTGGTAGAGAGCTGCGCCTTACTTGAGTGCCAAAATGGGGCCCAGAAATTGCCTCCAGCGTTTTCTGTGTTTTCTGCACGTGGCGCATGTCACGCGTACGCGTCAGTCACGCGTATGCGTCGATGGTCTTCTTCGCGTGTCACGCGTACGGGTCAGGTACGCGCACGCGTCACTCCTCGCTGATCATCTCCTTTAATTCTTGTGCTCCTTCCATTTGTGCAAGCTTCCTCTCCATCAAATCCAGCCAAATGCTACCTAAAATAAACAAAATTGCACCGGACTCAAAGTAGGATCCATAGTGGCTAAAAGATAATTAATTCTTGATTAAACTCAACAATTTAAATACAAATTCACTAGGAAAAGATAGGAAAGATGCTCACGCATCACTTAGTTCTTTCAATCCTTTGTTCCTTCATTCCAAAACCCTTTTTGTCCTTTACAACCGAAAGCGTAACACTTTAATTGCATTCCTAGGGAGAACAAATCGAGGTTGAATTACTCTCAGTTTATATGTTTTGTATTTAAATATCTAAACTTTGATGTTGAGAGTTGGTTGTTGATTTAGCTATACTTGTGATGAGCGGATAAATTATACGCTTTTTGGTAGTATTTTCACATAGTTTTGGCATGTTTTACTCACTTTTTATTATATTTTTATTAGTTTTTATGCAAAAATCACTTTTCTGGACTTTACTATGAGTTTGTGTATTTTTCTGTGATTTCAGGTATTTTCTGGCTGAAATTGAGGGACCTGAGCAAAAATCTGATTCAGAGACTGAGAAAAGACTGAAGATGCTGTTCAATTCTGACCTTCCTGCACTCGAAGTGGATTTTCTGGAGCTACAGAAGCCTAATTGGAGCGCTCTCAATTGCGTTAGAAAGTAGACATCTTGGCCTTTCCAGCAATGATAATAGTCCATACTTTGCCTGAGATTTGATAGCCCAAACTGGCATCAAAACGCCCAACAAAGACCCTTTTCTAGTGTAAAATGCCAGAACTGGCACCAAAGCTGGAGTTAAACGCCCAAACTGGCACCAAAACTGGCATCTAGACTCGAAGAACGTCTTGTGCTCGTGACCAAACACACACCAAGTGGTTTCTAAACCCCTTGATTGGGGGTGAGGAGCTCTGCTGTGTCTCGATGAATTAATGTAATTACTACTGTTTTCTATTCAATCGCGCTTGCTTCTGTTCTAAGATATTCACTCGTAATTCAATATGATGAATGTGATGATTCGTGACACTCATCACCATTCTCAACTTATGAACGCGGGCTTGATAACCACTTCCGTTCTACCTGCAACAGCTTAAGTGTGTATCTCTTGGGCTCCTGATTCACGAGTTTGATTGTCTCTCCTGACAACAGAGCATTCAATTCCGTGAGATCAGAACCTTCGTGGTATATGCTAGAATCAATTGGCGGCATTCCTAAGATCCGAAAAGTCTAAACCTTGTCTGTGGTATTCCGAGTAGGATCTAGGAAGGGATGACTGTGACGAGCTTCAAACTCGCAACTGTTGGGCGTAGTGACAGTGTGCAAAAAGATCAATGGATCTTATTCCAACACAAGTGAGAACCAACAGATGGTAGCCATTGATAACGGTGATCCACCAACATAAAGCTTGCCATAGAAGGAGCCGGGCGTGTTTGAAGAAGAAGGCAGTAGGAAAGCAGAAACTCAGAGGGTAGAGCATCTCCGAAACCTCAACCTGTTCTCCATTACTGCATAACAAGTATTATTTATTTCATGTTCTTTTACTTTTTACAAATAAAACTAAGAATTATTATTGATATCCTGACTAAGAGTCACAAGATAACCATAGCTTGCTTCAAGCCGACAATCTCCATGGGATCGACCCTTACTCAGGCAAGGTATTACTTGGACGACCCAGTGCACTTGCTGGTTAGTGGCACCGGAGTTGTGAAATGTGTAAATCACAATTCTGTGCACCAAGTTTTTGGCGACGTTGCTTGGGATTGTTCGAGTTTGAACAACTGACGGTTTATCTTGTTACTTAGATTAGGAATAAATTATTTTTTTGTTGGTTGGTGCACGAAATTGTGATCATCAATAGCGCCATCAACATGGTACGCTCAATTGCAATCTCAACTCTTTATCACAACTTCGCACAACTAACCAGCAAGTGCACTGGGTCGTGCAAGTAATAAACCTTACGCAAGTAAGGGTCGATCCCACGGAGATTGTTGGTATAAAGCAAGCTATGGTCATCTTGTAAATCTCAATCAGAAAGATTCAAATGGTTATGGGTGATTTATGAATAAAGCATAAAATAAAGAAAGAGATACTTATGCAATTCATTGGTGAGAATTTCAGATAAGCGTATGGAGATGCTCTGTCCCTTTCGTCTCTCTGCTTTCCTACTGTCTTCATCCAATCCTTCTTACTCCTTTCCATGGCAAGCTGTATGTTGGGCATCATTGTTGTCATTGGCTACAGTCCCGTCCTCTCAGTGAAAATGTTCAACGCGCTCTGTTACAGCACGGCTAATCGTCTATCGGTTCTCAATCAGGTTGGAATAGAATACAGTGATTCTTTTGCATCTGTCACTAACGCCCAGCCTTCAGGAGTTTGAAGCTCGTCACAGTCATTCAATCCTTGAATGCTACTCAGAATACCACAGATAAGGTTTAGACCTTCCGGATTCTCTTGAATGCCGCCATCAATTCTAGCTTATACCACGAAGATTCCGATTAAGAAATCTAAGAGATAAACATTCAAGCCTTGTTTGCTTGTAGAACGGAAGTGGTTGTCAGGCACACGTTCATAAGTGAGAATGATGATGAGCGTCACATAATCATCACATTCATCATGTTCTTGGGTACGAATGAATATCTTAGAACAAGAATAAGCTGAATTGAATAGAAGAACAATAGTAATTACATTAATACTCGAGGTACAGCAGAGCTCCACACCTTAATCTATGGTGTGTAGAAACTCCACCGTTGAAAATACATAAGTGATAATGGTGATCATTGGCTTCGGCCCCAGAGAGGGAACCAGAAGAACCAAGATGATCTAAGAACTAGACGTCCAAAGATGAAAATACAATAGCAAAAGGTCCTATTTGTAGAGAACTAGTAGTTTAGGGTTTACAAAGATGAGTAAATGACATAAAAATCCACTTCCGGGCCCACTTGGTGTGTGCTTGGGCTGAGCTTTGAAGCTTTCATGTGTAGAGACTCTTCTTGGAGTTAAACGCCAGCTTTTATGCCAGTTTGGGCGTTTAACTCCCATTCTTGTGCCAGTTCCGGCGTTTTACGCCAGAATTCTTGAGCTGACTTGGAACGCCTGTTTGGGCCACTAAATCTCGGGCAAAGTATGGACTATTATACATTGTTGGAAAGCCCAGGATGTCTACTTTCCAACGCAGTTGAGAGCGCACCAATTGGACCTCCGTAGCTCCAGAAAATCTACTTCGAGTGCAGGGAGGTCAGAATCCAATAGCATCTGCAGTCCTTTTTAGCCTCTAAATCAGATTTTTGCTCTGGTCCCTCAATTTCTGCCAGAAAATACCTAAAATCACAGAAAAACACATAAACTCATAGTAAAGTCCAAAAAAGTGAATTTTAACTAAAAACTAATAAAAATATAATAAAAACTAACTAAAACATACTAAATACATACTAAAAACAATGCCAAAAAGCGTACAAATTATCCGCTCATTATTGGTATAGAGTCATCAAATTTGAGTCTTTTATTTTCTTTTCAAAAATCTTTCAAAAATAATTTTTCTTTGAATAAATTTTGTGTCAAACTTTTAAGTTTGGTGTTCTTTTTATGTTCTTGTGAGTCTTCAAGGTGTTCTTGAGTTTTCTTTGTGTTTTGATCTTAAAATTTTTAAGTTTGGTGTTCCTTCGTGTTTTCCCTCCAATTTTTTGAAAACAAGGAGCATTAGATCTAAAAATTTTAAGTCTTGTATCTTTTGTGTGTTTTTCTCTCTCCTCATTAAAAATTTAAAAATAAAAAATATCTTTTCCTTTAATTACTCATAATTTTCGAATTTTTAGTCTTATTTTATTACTTTGATTGAAAAAATTTAAGTTTGGTGTTTTCTTATTAAGAAAGTTTCAATTTTTAAAATTTTAATCTCTTCATTTTCGAAAATCACCACCCAAAGTTTTTCGAATTCTTTTAATTAATTAATTATTTTAGTTTCCAATTTTCTTTTATTTTCAGTTTTAAAAAAATATTATTCACAATTCACATCACCTCCCTTTCTCCATCATGGACCTAAGTGGAACTGAACAGTCCAGAAGGACTCTGGGGTCATATGCTAACCCCACTGCTGCTTCATACGGGGGTAGTATCTGTATACCCCCCATTAAGGCTAGCAACTTTGAGCTAAACCCTCAGCTCATTATCATGGTGCAACAAAATTGCCAGTATTCCGGTCTTCCACAGGAAGAACCTACTGAGTTTTTGGCACAGTTCTTACAAATTGCTGACACAGTACGTGATAAGGAAGTAGATTAGGATGTCTACAGATTACTACTATTTCCATTTGCTGTAAAAGATCAAGCTAAAAGGTGGTTAAATAACCAACCCAAAGCAAGCATACGAACATAGAAGCAGTTATCAGACAAATTCCTGAATCATTATTTCCCTCAAAAAAGGATGAAACAGATAAGGTTGGACATCCAAGGCTTTAAACAAGGGGATAATAAATCTCTTTATGATACCTGGGAGAGGTACAGAGAGATGCTAAGGAAATGCCCCTCTGAAATGTTTTCAGAATGGGTGCAGTTAGACATCTTCTACTATGGGCTTACAGAAAAAGCCCAGATATCTTTAGACCACTCAGCTGGTGGATCTATACACATGAGGAAGACAATTGAAGAGGCTCAAGAGCTCATTAATACAGTTGCAAGAAATCAGCATCTGTATTTAAATAGTGAATCTTCCATGAAAGAAGAGGCTAAAGCAGTATCCACTTAAATTAGTCCTCCAGAACAAGTTGCTGAACTTAACCAGCAAATACTTATTCTAACAAAACAGTTAGCAGAGTTCAAAGAAATGTTACAAGATACTAAAAATGCTAACAAAAATATGGAAGCACAATTGGATTAGACAAGACAGTAGTTATCTGAACAGATAACAGAAGAATGACAAGCTGTTCAATTAAGAAGTGGAAAGACATTGAATATCTCAACTTAAGGCAGCAAAAAGCTAAGAAAGGAACAGCTAACAAAGGATGACCAATTCATTGCCCAAAATCTCTTTGAGGACAGTAAGAGCCCAGAGAGGAATGATTTTGGCGTTCAAACGCCAGAAAAGGGCAGTAACCTGGCATTAAACGCCTATTCTGCTGCCAGTTCTAGCGTTCAAATGCCAGAAAAGGGCAGTAACCTGGCGTTAAATGCCCATTCAGCTGCCAGTTCTGGCGTTCAAACGCCAGAGAAGGGCAGTAACCTGGCATTAAACGCCCATTCTACTGCCAGCTCTGGCGTTCAAACACCAGCAAGGGGTCAGACACCTACAAGTGCTAATAACAACCCCCTTAAGCAAGCTTCTCCGACCACTTCTGTAGGACATAAACCTGTAGCAACTAAGATTGAAGAATACAAAGCCAAGATGCCTTATCCTCAGAAACTCTGTCAAGTGAAATAGGATAAACAATTTGTCCGCTTTGCTGACTATCTCAGGACTCTTGAAATAAAGATTCCGTTTGCAGAGGCATTTGAGCAAATACCCTCTTATGCTAAGTTAATGAAAGAATTCTTAAGTCGTAAGAAGGATTGGAGAGAAACTGAAAAAGTTTTCCTCATTGGAGAATGCAGTGCAATCATTCTGAAAAGCTTACCAAAGAAGCTTAAAAACCCCGGAAGCTTTATGATACCATGCACATTAGAGGGTACTTGTACCAAGACAGCTCTATGTGATCTAGGGGCAAGCATCAACCTGATACGTGCATCCACTATCAGAAAGCTTGGTTAGACTGAAGAAGTCAAACCAACCTGGATATGTCTCCAACTTGCTGATGGCCCTATTAAAATGCCATCAGGTGTAATTGAGGATATGATTGGCAAGGTTAGGCCATTCGCCTTTCCCACTGACTTTGTAGTGCTAGAAATGGAGGAGCACAAGAGTGCAACTCTCATTCTAGGAAGACCTTTCCTAGCAACTGGACGAACTCTCATTGACGTCCAAAAAGGGGAAGTGACCCTGAGAGTCAATGAGGATGAGTTTAAGTTGAATGCTGTCAAAGCTATGCAGCATCCAGACACTTCAAAATACTGCATGAGCATTGACATCATTGACTCCCTGGTGGAGAAGATCAATATGATTGAGAGTCTCAAATCAGAGCTAGAGGATATCTTTAAAGATGTTCAGCCTGATTTGGAGGAATAAGAGAAAATAGAAGAACCTTTGATAACTCCTATGAGGAGGAGAAGCCTCCTAAACCCGAGCTCAAACCACTACCACCATCCCTGAAATATTCATTTCTGGGAGAAGATGACTCTTTTCCAGTGATCATAAGCTCTGCTTTAGATCCACAGGAAGAGGAAGCACTAATTCAAGTGCTAAGGACACACAAGACAGCTCTTGGGTGGTTGACAAACCCCAATTTGACGGTTTATCTTATGCTTGATTTAGGGGATTTTATAACCTTTTACCCACATTTATTCAATGAAATAGCATGGTTTTGTATATTCTCCTTTAATTGTGCTTAAGAGTGAAAACATGCTTTTTAGGTCTTAAAATGAATAAATTTAATTCACCTTGATTCCATTAGATGCCTCGATATGTTTGTTAAGTGATTTAAGGTTTAGGAGGCAAAGATGGGATCAAGGGAATGAAGAAAGAAGCATGAAAAGTTGGAGAACTCATGAAGAAATGAAAGAACCGGAAAGCTGTCAAGCCGACCTCTTCGCACTTAAACGATCATAACTTGAGCTACAGAGGTCCAAGTGATGCGGTTCCAGTTGGGTTAGAAAGCTAACATCCGGGGCTTCGAAACGATATAAGATTTGCCATAGTTGCTACAAGTATGGTGGCGCGCACGCGCATAGTACGCGCACGCGCCGTTGCTGCCACCTAGTCCACTTGAAGCAAAACGTGGCCAGCGATTTTAGAAGCCTTGTGGGCCCAATCCAACTCATTTCTGATGCTATTTAATCCAAGGAGTGAAGAGGGAAACACAAGTTAGTTACCATTAGTCATAGTTTAGTTTTAGAAGTAGTTAGAACTAGTTTCTAGAGAGAGAAGCTCTCACTTCTCTCTAGAATTAGGATTAGGATTAGGTTTAGTTCTTAGATGTAGATTAAGATTCATCTTCTTCTACTTCTATCTTCTCAATTCCTTGTAGTTACATTCATCCTTCTCCTACTCTTTTGGTGTAATCTCTTTTATGTTGTTCTTATATTTTGTTGTAGATCTAGTATTGTTCCTTCTACTTTCTTTCAATTCAATTCAAGGTAATTCATAATAATTGTGTTTCTTTTGATTGTTGTTGTTAACTTCTTTCAATAATTGTTGTTAGATTCTCTTCTTGTTGTCAAATTGCTTTACTTTTCTTTTGTACCTTCCAAGTGTTTGATGAAATGCTTGGTTGGATTCTAGTGTAGGTTTGTTCCTCTTGGCCTAGGTAGAGTAATTAGTGACTCTTGAGTTATCTAATTCCTTTGTTGATTGATAATTAGAAGTTGCTAATTGATTTGAATGCCTTTAAAGCTTGTCTTTCCTTTGGGAGTTGATTAGGACTTGAGGAATCAAATTGATTCATCCACTTGACTTTCCTCCATGGTTAGAGGTTGACTAAGTGGGAGCAATGGACAATTTGCCATCACAATTGAGGAGGATAACTAGGATAGGACTTCTAGTTCTCATATCTTGCCAAGAGCTTTGCTAGTTGTTAGTTTATTTTCTTTGCCATTTATATTTCTTGTCTAAAATCTTAAAAACCCCAAATATAACTCACAACCAATAACAAGACACTTTATTGTAAATCCTAGGGAGAACGACCCGAGGTTTAAATACTTCGGTTATTAATTTTAGGGGTTTGTACTTGTGACAAACAAATTTTTGTATGAAAGGATTATTGCTTGGTTTAGAAACTATACTTTACAATGAGATTTCATTAGTGAAATTCTAAACCATCAAAAATCCATTCGTCAAAATGGCGCCGTTGCCGGGGATTTGCAATGGTGTTGTGTTATTGGTTATTGTACATATGTGAATATTGTGAATAGGTTTATCTTTTGTTTGTTTCTTAATTTTTGTTAGTTTTATTTTGTCTTTCCATAATGAATTCTCACTTTGGCTATGAGTTTGGTTCTAGTTTTGTTGTAGGAAATGTGCACCTCAATGATGACACTCATTATGGATGGAACCAACAAAGATGGGAGGAGCCTCAAGGAATTGATCACTCCTATTTGCAACAACCTCCGGATACTTATAGGTATAATTTCCATCCTAATGCATGCCAATTTAACGACTATGATGACTCCTTTTGTGACACTCAACAGCCACCATCATATGCCTATGAATCTCATCCTCAACATGAACCTCAACCATTCTCACAAGCCTTTCATTACCAAACACCGCCCTATGATCCATATCCATCGTATGACCAAACCCCCATACCATACTCTTATGACCATTATGAGCAAGAACCCCTAGAACCACCACAACCCTATCAAGATTACTCCCAAGAACCACCTCAATACACACAATCTCCACAATCTTACCAAGAAGAACCACCTTCCTATTATGAACCCTCTCTCCAAAATGATGAGCCTTCCTACCCACCCCAAGCCCCAATAGACACTTCTCTCACTTTGTTACTTCAAGGACAAGAGGCCATGAAGCGGGATACACTTGAGTTTGTGGCCAACTTGACTAAGGTAGTGCACGCCGTAGCCTACAAATGTTTGAACACTCAAGGTGCTTCCCCAGCCACATATGGAGAATCAATTGAAGAGCAAAGCATGAAGGAGAGATTGAAAACTCCGGTGGGAGATGAGGGATGCTATTTTGTGTTGGAACAATTGGAGGAGCCTATGATCATTGAAGAAAAGGAAGAAGTGGTTGAAGATCTAGGGGATGTTGAAAGTCCATGGGAATGTAGCATCATGGAGCACTTTCCCAAGAAGCTTGATATTGATGTTGAGGAGGGTGCGCAACCTCCAAGGCATGTCATAGTTGAAGACTTGGAAGAAGCTTATCAAGAGATGGATTCAATCATGGATGAATTTCTCTCTACAATGGAATCCTCTCCCATTGGACATGAAGTTGAAACTATAGAAGAGTGTGTACAACCTCCCAAGGAAAACAAAAATGGCATGGTGTATATCGAAATTGAAGAATATGAAGAGGTTGATCAAGAGATAGATTCATTCATCAATGAATTCCTATCCAAAATTGAATCACCTCCCATTGGGCAAGATGAAGTTCTTGAAGACAACACCAAGCCATGTGGAAAAAGGGAAAAGGTTGAATTTGAACAAGCTTGTGAAGAGGTGGAAGCAACCCAAGAAGAGCCTAAAGAAGTAGACCTTGCATTGTCTAAGTGTGGGGAAGTCTCCCTTCCCAAGTCACCATCCAACACAACATTCAAGTGGGTAAAACTCTTATCCCTAAGCTTTACTTTCTCTCTTGAATATGGTTTAATTGAAAATGATGGTCAACTTAGAGCTCTTTGTGGAGTTAAGAGTAGGAAAGAATTGTGTGGTGGTTGGAAACATCATTCTAAGCTCATGACGGTTGTAAGCTCAAAATTCAAGGGCAATGGTTGGTATAGAACCAAATTGCATGGGTCTAGGAAGTTGTTTGGAAGCCTCTTTGAGAAGTCCAAGGCCACACCACCCGGATGGAATAATGATGATCAATTTAAGGACGGGTGTCAAAACAAAGTGTGGGATCCCGGATCGCACAATGAAAATCAAATTTGGGAGCTCATGGTTTGTGGAGAACTCCATCAAAGCTTGAAGATATTGAAATTGAAGAATGGAGCTTATTGGAGATTCAAGCATTGGTGGAAGTTCCAAGATGAGTACAAGCACAAGCCACCTTGAGAAAAGCTCCCCACAAGTCCAACTTAAGGACTTAAACTAAAAGTGCTAGGTGGGAGACACCCCACCATGGTAAACTCTTTCCATCCTCTTTTAGTTTTGTTTAATAAGTGATTTGAGTTGCCATTGTAGGTAGATTTTCATTTCATATTGATTTGTTGGTAAAGATTGGTTGTTAGTATGTTGTATTCATTAGTAGTAGATGAATAAATCCTAAAATCAAATTGCATTTATGTGAATTGTTTGATATGTGATTGAATAAAGAAGAGTTTTGGACATTATAGGGAGCTCTTGGGCATTTTTTTTTGCTTTCTGGGCAAAAAAAAAAAAGGGCCATCGGTGCGTAAGCACGCTGTGCGCGCGCGCGCACATTGCACTTCTGCAACTTCTGGTACAAAAACCAGAGAGTTGTGCGCGCGTTGTGCCAGCATTGTGCTGGGAGCCCAACCTCATCCACGCGTAAGCGCGCTGTGCGCGCGCGCGGATCGTCCCTGCTGCATCCACGCGTAAGCGCGCTGTGCGCACGCGCGGATTCTCCCTGCTGCATCCACGCGTAAGCGCGCTGCGCGCGCGCGCGGATTTGCACCCTGCTTTTCTCTCTCCTCCTTTCTCCTTCTTTCCTCTTCTCTTCTTCTTTCTTTCTAATTTTTTTCTTTTTCTTCTTCCTCTCTTAGAAATTTTTTTTCTTTTCTCTTTTAATATGAATGAAAATTAAAATAATAATAATAATATAATAATAATAATAAATCAATAAATAAATAAATAAACAAATAAAATACTAAAAAAAAACTAAAAAAAAATATTTCTTTTTCTCTTTTCATCCATTTTCTTTTATTGCATTTGCTTATTTTCATTCATTGCATTTTAATTTTGTTTTTTTTTCTACCTTGTTCTCATTTTATTTTCTCAGTTTTCCATTTTAATAATGGTGTTGAACTTTTCTACTCAATTGTTGAGACTTTCTTACACTATTTTGGTGCTTCTTGACTTGTTTGATATTGTTGGGGTGATGAAACTTTTAAATCAATGCCTCATCTTGTATGACTCTTGTGTCTTTGTGCATTGATATGACCTCATATTGTCTTTCATGACCCACTTCTTCTCATTTGAACTTGATGCTCAATACACTCTTCATGCTTTAACTTTACTCTTGCATCGAGCTTAATGACATGCCGTAGCCTACATTGTTTTCTCACTCACATGCTTAGCTAACATGTAGTAGGGAATCATACTCTTATTTGGCATTAGCCCCGTCCTACGTTCTACTTGTTTTGATATCTTTGTTGTAGGCCTAATTGTCGTTCTTCTTTCCTTCCCTTTTAGGTTGGCCACCAAGAAGGGAGAAATGAATAACTTTAATGGGGCAACAAACAAGTCATCCGCATTACCATTTGAGGAGCTCACCGATTGTAGCAACCCGTTCACATTGCTCTTCTTTGCATGCACCGAGGACGGTGCAATCTTCAAGTGTGGGGAGGTCGTCGACCGATCTCCATGGGTAAAAATTTCCTTTTCAACACCAAATTTTTTATTTTCTTTGTTAGAGTAGCTATTGCATTGCATGATAGGTTGCATGTTAGTTAGAATTTGTACATATTTTTACCACTTCTTTCTTATTAGGACTACTTGGTTAAGGTGATGATTTCTTCCCAAGAAACCATTTTAGGGCAACCTACCAATTTGAAATTTTTTTGTTGAACTTGCTTGAAAGAATGTATTTTGGAACATGGTTCTTGAGCTAAGAACACAAGCAAGTGAGATTTGAGCCTAATGATGTGGTTACATCTTATAACCACTTATTTTCCTTCTTGTGTGCATTATTCTCTTTCTATGAATGTAATCTTTGATTTGTTTGATTCTTTATGTCCATTATTTTGTATATACATGCATTTATATGATTGAGGCCATCATTTCATTAGCTCACTTACCCAAATGGCTTTACCTTTTATCTTCCTTTGTTAGCCAACTTTGAACCTACGCTTAACCCACTTATTCTTATTTTAGCACATTACAAGCCTTAAAGCGGAAAACAATGAATGTCCTTTATTTGGATCTCTGATTGGCTTAGGCTAGTGAGTGTGAGTGTCATCCAAGAGTGGGAAAACTTTGGGACATTGCTTGGGATAAAAGGGTGTTTGTGTTTTGTATTTTTATATTGGGGAATTGGGTACATACTCATGTATTGATTAAATGTATAGACCTTATGCATTGATGTTCTTGCATATAGTTTGAAAGAAAAAAAAATGAAAAGAAAAAGAAATAAAAGTGAAAGAAAAAAAGAGAAAAGAAAAGAAAAAAATAAGAAAAAGAAAGAAATAAAAAAAGGGACAAAATGCCCCAAAGTAAAGCTCAAATAAAAGTCAATGCATATGTGTTGCGAAATGAAAAGAGAATGCATGAGTATGTGGAAAAGTGAAGAATGGGTAGTTAGGTTAAAATTTAATTGTATAGGATGTCATAGGTTAGGTGGGAAGTCTAAGCCTATCAAAGATTCAAACTTCAAGCTCACTTGACCAAATATGCATCCTACCTTAACCCTAGCCCCATTACAACCTAAAGAAAAGACCTCATGATAATTGTATGCGTGCATTGAATAATTGTTGATTGTTAGATGAAAAACAAATCTTGGAAAGCATGATTAGGGGAGAATTGAGTGAATCAACCCCAAACACCGAGCGACTAGAGTGCAAACACTTCCGGTGAGGGTTCGATGCTCAATTCCTTGATTCCCGGCTTTCATGAGCATTCTTCTTGCAAGTCTTCTTGAACTTCACTTTTATATTTAAATTGGTAGGACTCATGAAACGTTACATGATCTTAAGCCCTACTTGTGCATGTATGTCTTGGAGATTGATTTATTTTTAACCAAGTAGGTAGAATCATTTTTTTTGCATTTAGTTGCATGCATATAGTTTCTTTGCTTTGAATAAGTGTCATATCCCTTATTTCATTCTTGGTTTAGCATGAGGACATGCTAAGGTTTAAGTGTGGGGAGGTTGACAAACCCCAATTTGACGGTTTATCTTATGCTTGATTTAGGGGATTTTATAACCTTTTACCCACATTTATTCAATGAAATAGCATGGTTTTGTATATTCTCCTTTAATTGTGCTTAAGAGTGAAAACATGCTTTTTAGGTCTTAAAATGAATAAATTTAATTCACCTTGATTCCATTAGATGCCTCGATATGTTTGTTAAGTGATTTAAGGTTTAGGAGGCAAAGATGGGATCAAGGGAATGAAGAAAGAAGCATGAAAAGTTGGAGAACTCATGAAGAAATGAAAGAACCGGAAAGCTGTCAAGCCAACCTCTTCGCACTTAAACGACCATAACTTGAGCTACAGAGGTCCAAATGATGCGGTTCCAGTTGGGTTAGAAAGCTAACATCCGGGGCTTCGAAACGATATAAGATTTGCCATAGTTGCTACAAGTATGGTGGCGCGCACGCGCATAGTACGCGCACGCGCCGTTGCTGCCACCTAGTCCACTTGAAGCAAAACGTGGCTAGCGATTTTAGAAGCCTTGTGGGCCCAATCCAACTCATTTCTGATGCTATTTAATCCAAGGAGTGAAGAGGGAAACACAAGTTAGTTACCATTAGTCATAGTTTAGTTTTAGAAGTAGTTAGAACTAGTTTCTAGAGAGAGAAGCTCTCACTTCTCTCTAGAATTAGGATTAGGATTAGGTTTAGTTCTTAGATGTAGATTAAGATTCATCTTCTTCTACTTCTATCTTCTCAATTCCTTGTAGTTACATTCATCCTTCTCCTACTCTTTTGGTGTAATCTCTTTTATGTTGTTCTTATATTTTGTTGTAGATCTAGTATTGTTCCTTCTACTTTCTTTCAATTCAATTCAAGGTAATTCATAATAATTGTGTTTCTTTTGATTGTTGTTGTTAACTTCTTTCAATAATTGTTGTTAGATTCTCTTCTTGTTGTCAAATTGCTTTACTTTTCTTTTGTACCTTCCAAGTGTTTGATGAAATGCTTGGTTGGATTTTAGTGTAGGTTTGTTCCTCTTGGCCTAGGTAGAGTAATTAGTGACTCTTGAGTTATCTAATTCCTTTGTTGATTGATAATTAGAAGTTGCTAATTGATTTGAATGCCTTTAAAGCTAGTCTTTCCTTTGGGAGTTGACTAGGACTTGAGGAATCAAATTGATTCATCCACTTGACTTTCCTCCATGGTTAGAGGTTGACTAAGTGGGAGCAATGGACAATTTGCCATTACAATTGAGGAGGATAACTAGGATAGGACTTCTAGTTCTCATATCTTGCCAAGAGCTTTGCTAGTTGTTAGTTTATTTTCTTTGCCATTTATATTTCTTGTCTAAAATCTTAAAAACCCCAAATATAACTCACAACCAATAACAAGACACTTTATTGTAAATCCTAGGGAGAACGACCCGAGGTTTAAATACTTCGGTTATTAATTTTAGGGGTTTGTACTTGTGACAAACAAATTTTTGTATGAAAGGATTATTGCTTGGTTTAGAAACTATACTTTACAACGAGATTTCATTAGTGAAATTCTAAACCATCAAAAATCCATTTGTCAGTGGTCCATAAGTAACCTTAAGGGCATTAGCCCAGCTAGATGCATGCACAAGATCCTATTGGAGGATGATGATAAGCTAGTGGTTCAACCACAGAGGTGGCTGAATCCAGCCATGAAAGAGGTGGTGCAGAAAGAAGTCACTAAGTTACTAGAGGCTGGGATTATTTATCCTATCTCTGATAGCCCCTGGGTGAGTCCTATCCAAGTCGTCCCAAAGAAGGGAGGCATGACAGTGATTCATAATGAAAAGAATGAACTGGTTCCTACAAGAACAGTTACAAGGTTGCGTATGTGTATTTACTACAGAAGGCTCAATACAGCCACCAGAAAGAATCATTTTCCTTTACCATTCATAGACCAGATGCTAGAGAGACTAGCAGGTCATGAATACTATTGCTTTTTGGAGGGCTACTCAGGTTACAACCAAATTACAGTAGATCCTCAAGATCAAGAGAAAATAGCATTCACATGTCCATCTGGGGTATTCGCCTACAGAAGGATGCTATTTGGTCTGTGCAATGCACCTGCTACCTTTCAGAGATGCATACTCTCTATCTTCTCTGATATGGTAGAGAAATTCTTGGAAGTCTTCATGGATGACTTCTCAGTATTTGGAGACTTATTCATCTCCTGTCTTGACCATCTAGCACTTATTCTAAAAATATGCCAAGAGACTAACCTGGTTTTAAATTGGGAAAAATGTCACTTTATGGTGACTGAAGGAATTGTCCTTGGGCACAAAATTGTGAACAAGGGGATAGAAGTGGATCAAACTAAAGTGGAGGTAATTGAAAAATTACCACCACCTGCCAATGTTAAGGCAATCAGAAGCTTTCTAGGGCATGAAAGATTCTATAGGAGGTTTATGAAGGATTTTTCGAAAATTGCCAAGCCTTTGAGCAATCTGCTAGCTACTGATGGACCATTTGTCTTTGACACAAAGTGTTTGCAGGCCTTTGAGACTCTGAAAGCTAAGCTGGTCACAGCACCAGTCATTTCTGTACCAGACTGGACATTACCATTTGAACTAATGTGTGATGCAAGTGACCATGCCATTGGTGCAGTATTGGGATAGAGGCATGACAAGCTTCTACATGTCATTTACTATGCTAGACATGTTTTAAATGACGCCCAAAAGAATTACACAACTACAGAAAAAGAGTTGCTTGCGGTGGTTTATGCCATTGACAAGTTTAGATCTTATTTAGTAGGATCAAAAGTGATTGTGTACACTAACCATGCTGCTCTTAAATATCTCCTTACAAAGCAGGATTCAAAACCCAGACTCATAAGGTGGGTGTTGCTTCTGCAAGAGTTTGATATAGAAATAAGAGACAGAAAAGGGACAGAGAACCAAGTAGCTGGTCACCTGTCCCGGATAAAATCAGTAGTAGGAGCGTCCCTCCCTCCTACTGAGATCTCAGAAACCTTTCCAGATGAGCAACTCTTTGCCATTTAGGAAGTACCATGGTTTGCAGACATTGCAAACTATAAAGCTGTGAGATTCGTACCCAAGGAGTACAGTAAGATGCAAACGAAAAAATTGATTTCTGATGCAAAGTACTACTTGTGGGATGAACTATATCTCTTTAAGACATGTGCAGATGGAATAATCCGTAGATGTGTGCCCAGAGAAGAGGCACAGAAAATTCTATGGCATTGCCATGGATCATAATATGGAGGACATTTCGGAGGTGAGCGAACAGCTATAAAGGTTCTTCAGTCTGGCTTCTACTGGCCTACTCTCTATAGAGATTCCCGAGAGTTTATATGTAACTGTGACAGTTGCCAGAGAGCTGGTAACCTGCCTCACGGTTATGCCATGCCTCAACAAGGGATCTTAGAGATTGAGTTGTTTGATGTATGGGGTATTGACTTCATGGGGCCTTTCCCACCATCATACTCAAACACTTATATTCTGGTGGCAGTAGTCTATGTATCTAAATGGGTAGAAGCAATTGCAATGCCCACTAATGATACTAAGACCGTGCTGAAGTTCCCCCGAAAGCATATATCCAGCCGGGTTGGTGTCCCTAGAATATTAATCAGTGATGGAGGCACTCATTTCTGCAATAAACAGCTTGACTCTGCTCTGGTCCGATATGGAATTAACCACAAGGTGGCAACTCCGTATCATACACAGACAAATGGGCAGGCTGAAGTCTCAAATAAAGAACTAAAATGAATCTAGGAACGAACTGTAAGTACCCGTAGAAGGGATTGGGCAAGAAGTTTGGACGATGCTCTGTGGGCATACAGAACAACATTCAAGACTTCTATAGGGATTTCTCCATACCAGCTTGTGTATGGCAAGACCTATCATCTGCCAGTGGAACTGGAACACAAGGCCTACTGGGTAACCAGATTCCTAAACCTTGATGCTAAGTTAGCTGGAGAGAAGAGATTACTCCAGCTAAATGAGCTAGAGGAGTTCAGACTCAATGCTTTCGAAAATGCCAAAATTTACAAAGAGAAAGCAAAAAGGTGGCATGACAAAAAGCTATCATCTAGAGCCTTTGAGCCAGGACAAAAAGTCCTGCTGTTCAATTCTAGGCTCAGATTGTTCCCTGGGAAATTGAAATCCCAGTGGAAAGGTCCATATGTGATTACAGGTGTGTCACCATATGGATTTGTAGAGCTTCATGATATTGACTCTGATAAAAAGTTCATTGTTAATGGGCAGAGAGTCAAATATTATCTTGAAGGCAATATTGAGCAGAAATGCTCCAAACTGAGACTGGATTAAAGCTCAGTTCAGTCCAGCTAAAGACAATATAGAAGTGCTTGCTGGGAGGCAACCAAGCCATTAGCAAGGATTTTTGTTATTTAAATAATAATTATAGGAGTTTGATACAATTTATGGTCAAATACAGACGTTTACAGAGTTACGGCAGAGTTCTGAGCATAAAAATAGAGAAAAAGAGCTCACTGGCATAAAAACGCCAGTAATAAGGCATTCTAGGCGTTAAACGCTAGAATGGGTATCATTTTGGGTGCTTAACGCCGGAATGCTGGGCGTTTAGAAAAATGCCCAGTGACAAAAGATTTCTGGCGTTTAAACGCCAGTGTACCTGGCTGGGCATTAAATGCCCAGATTGGCCAGCAGATGGGTGTTAAATGCCAGAATGGATACCATTCTGGGCGTTTAACGCCAGAAAAGCATGGGAGGGGAATTTCGTTCCCAATTCAATTTTTTTCAAATTTTCTTGTTTTAATTCATAATTTTCTACATAAACACATTACAAATCCTCATCTTTCAAAATCCATTTTTGAAAAAAAATTAATTAATTATCTTATAAATCCTTTGCAAATCTTTTTCAAATCTTTTTAAAACTCATTCATCTTTCCAAATTCTTTCCATTTTTTTTCAAATCATCCATATTACCTCCTATTTCTTAGATGCATTAACAAATTTCAAATTCAATTTCCCCAAATCTTTTCCATATCTTTCAAAATTTTAAAATCCTATCTTTTTCATATCATGTTTCTCTTTTACCAATCATATCTTTCTCAAAAATTTTGAAACCCACGCCCTCCCTTTTATATCCCATTCGGCCATCCCCATTCATTCACCATTCAAATCCTTCTCTCCTTCTTTCCCTCTTCCTTCCTTTGTTTTGCTTGAGGACATGCAAACCTCTAAGTTTGGTGTATTTTTTCATGATCACTGAGCTAAAATCACCAAGATCATGCCCCTAAAGGAAAACAAACCACTCCAAGAGGCAAGAAAGAGAACAATCCAAAACCTTGGATGCATGAGAGATTCTGCACCAAAGAACATGCAGACCATTACTTCAAAATCACATGCAGAAGATCAGTGATCCCGGAAGTTAAATTCGATCTGAAAGAAGATGAATATCCAGAGATCCAAGAGCAGATTCGAAATAGAGGCTGGAAAATCCTAGCTAATCCTGAGATGAATGTGGGAAGAAACATGGTCCAGGAATTCTATGCAAATCTATGGCCAATAGATAAGCAAAGAATGGAGGGAGCTGTCTTCCACACCTTTTGGACTATAGTCAGGGGGAAGATTATTTACTTTCACCTGGACAAAATAAGAGAAGTCCTCAAACTTCCTCAACTGCAAGATGATCTAGAATCCTTTAATAGGAGAATGGCTAAAGATAAAAAGCTGGATCAAGTTCTAGAGGACATATGCCTCCCTGGAACCAAGTGGATAACCAACACAAAAGGTGTCCCAAACTAACTAAAGAGGGGAGATCTCAAATCAGTTGCTAAGGGCTGGCTGGATTTTATTGGGTATTCTATACTTCCCACAAGTAACCGTTCTAAAGTTACTATAAAAAGGGCAGTGATGATTCACTGTATTATGTTGGGAAGAGAGGTGGAGGTTCATCAGCTAATTCCTTGTGAAATATACACAATTGCACAAAAGAAATCTACTGAGGCCAAATTGGCTTACCCAAGTGGTATGCGAAATCGTGATCTCACACACTTTCTTCACAACTCCACGTAGCTGACCAGCAAGTGCAATGGGTCGTCCAAGTAATACCTTACGTGAGTAAGGGTCGATCCCACAGAGATTGTCGGCTTGAAGCAAGCTATGGTCATCTTGTAAATCTCAGTCAGGCAGATTCAAATGGTTATGGGATTTTGATAATTAAAAGACAGATAAAACATAAAATAGGATAGAGTTACTTATGTAATTCATTGGGAGGAATTTCAGATAAGCATATAGAGATGCCTTGTTCCTTTTGAATCCCTGCTTTCCTACTACTTTCATCCAGTCATGCGTACTCCTTTCCATGGCAAGTTGTATGTTGGGGGATAACCGTTGTCAATGGCTACCATCCGTCTTCTCAGTGAAAATGGTCCGGCTACGGGTTACGTAGAGCTAATCATCTATCGGTTCTCACTTGTGTTGGAATAAGATCCAATGATCCTTTTGCGCACTGTCACTATGCCCAACACTCGCGAGTTTGAAGCTCGTCACAGTCATCCCATCCCAGATCCTACTCGGAATACCACAGACAAGGTTTAGACTTTTCGGATCTCAAGAATGCTGCCAATTGATTCTAGCTTATACCACGAAGACTCTGATCTCACGGAATGGAAGCCTCTATTGTCGGGAGAGGCAACCATGCGTCGTGGACTAGGAGGCCAAGAGATATACATTTAAGCTTGTTTTAGGTAGAACGGAAGTGGTTGTCAGGCACGCATTCAAAAGTGAGAATGGTGATGAGTGTCATTTGATCATCACATTCATCATGTTGAAGTGCGAATGAATATCTTAGAACAAGAATAAGCTTGAATTGAATAGAAAACAGTAGTAATTGCATTAATTCATGAGGAACAGCAGAGCTCCACACCTTAATATATGAGGTGTAGAAACTCCAGCGTTGAAAATACATAAGTGATGAAGGTCCAGGCATGGCCAATTGGGTAGCCCCCTAAACGTGATCAATAGATCAACAATGATACAAAGATAGTCTCAAAAATGATCTAAAGATCTCCCGATGAAAATACAATAGAAAAAGGCCCTATTTATAATGACTAGTAACCTAAGGTTTACAGAGATAAGTAAATGATACAGAAATCAACTTCTGGGGCCCACATGGTGTGTGCTTGGGCTGAGCATTGAAGCTTTTATGTGCATAGGCTTTTCTTGGAGTTAAATGCCAACTCTGGTGCCAGTTTGGGCATTTAACTCCAGCTTTTATGCCAGTTCTGGCGTTTAACGCCATAAAAGGCTAGAATGTTGACGTTAAAACGCCAGTTTGCATTACCAAAACTCGAGCAAAGTATGGACTGTTATATATTTCTGGAAAGCCCAAGATGTCTACTTTCCAACGAAATTGAGTGCTTGCCAATTGGGCTTCTGTAGCTCTAGAAAATTCATTTCGAGTGCAGGGAGGTCAGAATCCAACAACATCTGCAGTCCTTTTTCAGCCTCTGAATCAGATTTTTGCTCAGGTCCCTCAATTTCAGCCAGAAAATACCTGAAATCACAGAAAAACACACAAACTCATAGTAAAGTCCAGAAATGTGATTTTTGCATAAAAACTAATAATTATATACTAAAAACTAACTAAATCATACTAAAAACTACCTAAAAATAATGCCAAAAAGCGTATAAATTATCCGCTCATCACAATACCAAACTTAAATTGTTGCTTGTCCCCAAGCAACTGAAAACAAAATAGAATAAAAGAAGAGAAATACAATAAATTCCAAAATATCAATGAAGCTTAGCTCCAATTAGATGAGCGGGACTAGTAGCTTTTTGCTTCTGAACAGTTTTGACATCTCACTTTATCCTTTGAAGTTCAGAATGATTGGCATCTCTAGGAATTCAGAATTAAAATAGTGTTATTGATTCTCCTAGTTTAGTATGTTGATTCTTGAACACAGCTACTTTATGAGTCTTGGTCGTGACCCTAAGCACTTTGTTTTCCAGTATTACCACCGGATACATAAATGCCACAGACACATAACTGGGTGAACCTTTTCAGATTGTGACTCAGCTTTGCTAAAGTCCCCAGTTAGAGGTGTCCAGAGTTCTTAAGCACACTCTTTTTACTTGGGATCATGACTTTAACCACTCAGTCTCAAGTTTTTCACTTAGACCTTCATGACACAAGCACATGGTTAGGGATAGCTTGATTTAGCCGCTTAGGCCAGGATTTTATTCCTTTGGGCCCTCCTATCCATTAATGCTCAAAGACTTGGATCCATTTTACCCTTGCCTTTTGGTTTAAAGGGCTATTGGGCTTTTCTGCTTGCTTTTTCTTTTTCTTTCTTTTTCTTTTTCGCCATTTTTTTTGCAAGTTTTGTTATTCACTGCTTTTTCTTGCTTCAAGAATCAATTTTATGATTTTTCAGATTATAAATAACATTTCTCTTTTTTCATCATTCTTTCAAGAGCCAACAATTTTAACATTCATAAACTTCACTATCAAAATTATGTACTGTTCAAGCATTCATTCAGAAAACAAAAAGTATTGCCACCACATCAAAATAATCAAACTAATTTCAAGATAAATTTCAAAATTCAAGTACTTCTTGTTCTTTTGTAATTAGGCACATTTTTCATTTAAGAAAGGTGAAGGATTCATAGGATATTCATAGCCTTAAGACATAGATACTAGACACTAATGATCATGTAATGAAGACACAAACATAGATAGCACATAAAGCATAAAAATTGAAAAACAGAAAGATAAGAACAAGGAAATCAAAGAACGGGTCCACCTTAGTGATGGCAGCTAGTTCTTCCTCTTGAAGATCCAATGGAACGCTTGAGCTCCTCTATGTCTCTTCCTTGCCTTTGTTGCTCTTCCCTTATGGCTATTTGATCCTCTCTAATTTCATGGAGAATAATGGAGTGCTCTTGGTGCTCCATCCTTAGTTGCTCCATATTGGAACTCAAATCTCCCAAAGAGGTGTTGAGTTGCTCCTAATAGTTGTGTGGAGGAAAATGCATCCATTGAGGCATCTCATGGATTTCTTGATGATGGACTTCCTCATGCTCTTGTTGAGGTCCATGAGTGGGCTCTCTTATTTGCTCCATCCTCTTTTTAGTGATGGGCTTGTCCTCTTCAATGAGGATGTCTTCTCCTATGACAACTCCAGCTAAATTGCATAGGTGACAGATGAGATGAGGAAAGGCTAATGGTGGACGAAATTGTGATCACTATTCTTTAAGTTGTACTTTTATGGAATTTGAAATTGGCACGAGTGGACACAACTCCGTTCAACTAACCAGCAAGTGTACTGGGTCGTCCAAGTAATAAACCTTACGCGAGTAAGGGTCGATCCCACAGAGATTGTTGGTATGAAGCAAGCTATGGCCACCTTGTAAATCTCAGTTAGGCAGATAAAATTATGGAGTTTAGAAAATCAAATAATAAAAAGAAATAATAAAAGGGATACTTATGCAGATTCATTGGTGGGAATTTCAGATAAGCATATGGAGATACTGCATGGCTCACGGACGCCTGCTTTCCTACTGCTTCAACTCAATCCTTCTTACTCCTTTCCATGGCAAGCTGTGTATAAAGGTTCACTGTTCGACGATGGCTACTTTGAATCCTCTCGGGAAAATGATCCTCTGCGGCTGTCACTCGCATGGCTAATCGTCTGGAGGCATCACCTGGCCGAAGGCTACATCCCATCCTCGCAGTGAAAACTACGCTCACGCGCTCTGTCACAGCGCGGCTAATCACTGGTTGGTTCCCGCTCCTACTGGAATAGAATCCCTTGATTCTTTTGCGTCTGTCACTAACGCCCAGCACTTGCGAGTCTGAAGCACGTCACAGTCATTCATTACCGGAATCCTACTCGGAATACCACAGACAAGGTTAGACTTTCCGGATTCCCAGGATCCTACTCGGAATACCACAGACAAGGTGAGACTTTCCAGATCCTCATAAATGCCGCCATCTATCTAGCTTATACCACGAAAATTCTGTTGGGGAATCTAAGAGATACACATTCAAGCTCTGTTGCATGTAGAACGGAAGTGGTTGTCAATCACGTGCGTTCATAAGTGAGAATGATAATGAGCGTCACTTAATCATTACATTCATCATGTTCTTGGGTATGAATGAATATCTTGGAATAAGAATAAGAGAGATTTGAATAAAAGAAAATAGAATTGCATTAATACTTGAGGTACAGCAGAGCTCCACACCCTTAATCTATGGTGTGCAGAAACTCCACCGTTGAAAATACATAAGTAAAAGGTTCAGGCATGGCCGAATGGCCAGCCCCCCTAAACGTGCTCTATGGCCTCCTAAGATGAAGAATAATACAAAACTGAGACCAAAGATCAAACGTGGTCAAAAGACATCTAATACAATAGTTAAATGTTCTATTTATAATAAACTAGCTCCTAGGGTTTACATGAGTAGGTAATTGATGCATAAATCCACTTCCGGGGCCCACTTGGTGTATGTTTGGGCTGAGCTTGATCAATCCACGAGCTGAGGCTCCTCCTGGAGTTGAACTCCGAGTTATGACGTGTTTTGGGCGTTCAACTCCGGATCATGACGTTTTTCTGGCGTTTAACTCCAGACAGCAGCATGTACTTGGCGTTCAACGCCAAGTTACGTCGTCAATTTACGAATGAAGTATGGACTATTATATATTGCTGGAAAGCTCTGGATGTCTACTTTCCAACGCCATTGAGAGCGCGCCAATTTTTAAGTTCTGTAGCTCCAGAAAATCCATTTCGAGTGCAGGGAGGTCAGATTCCAACAGCATCAGCAGTCCTTTTGTCAGCCTTTTTTAGAGTTTTGCTCAAGTCCCTCAATTTCATCCAGAAATTACCTGAAATCACAGAAAAACACACAAACTCATAGTAAAGTCCAGAAATGTGAATTTAACATAAAAACTAGTGAAAACATCCCTAAAAGTAGCTCAAACTTACTAAAAACTACCTAGAAACAATGCCAAAAAGCGTATAAATTATCCGCTCATCACAACACCAAACTTAAATTGTTGCTTGTCCCCAAGCAACTGAAAATCAAATAGGATAAAAAGAAGAGAATATACTATAAATTCCAGAATATCAATGAATATTAATTTAATTAGATGAGCGGGACTTGTAGCTTTTTGCTTCTGAACAGTTTTGGCATCTCACTTTTTCCTTTGTAGTTCAGAGTGATTGGCGTCTCTTAGGAACTTTAGAATTTGGGATAGTGTTATTGACTTTCCTAGTTAAGCATGTTGATTCTTGAACGCAGCTACTTATGAGTCTTGGCCGTGGCCCTAAGCACTTTGTTTTCCAGTATTACCACCAGATACACAAATGCCACAGACACATGACTGGGTGAACCTTTTCAGATTGTGACTTAGCTTTGCTAGAGTCCCCAGTCAGTGGTGTCCAGAGCTCTTAAGCACACTCTTTTGCTTTGGATCACGACTTTAACCACTCAGTCTCAAGCTTTTCACTTGGACCTTCATGACACAAGCACATGGTTAGGGACAGCTTGATTTAGCCACTTAGGCCTGGATTTTATTTCCTTGGGCCCTCCTATCCATTGATGCTCAAAGCCTTGGATCCTTTTTACCCTTGCCTTTTGGTTTTAAGGGCTATTGGCTTTTTCTGCTTGCTTTTTCTTTTTCTTTCTATTATTTTTTTCGCCACTTTTTTTTTCGCAAGCTTCCTTTTTCACTGCTTTTTCTTGCTTCAAGAATCAATTTCATGATTTTTTTCAGATCATCAATAACATTTCTCTTTGTTCATCATTCTTTCAAGAGCCAACAATTTTAACACTCATAAACAACAATATCAAAAGACATATGCACTGTTCAATCATTCATTCAGAAAACAAAAAGTGTTGTCACCACATCAATATAATTAAATTAAATTCAAGGATAAATTCGAAATTCATGTACTTCTCGTTCTTTTGAATTAAAACATTTTTCATTTAAGAGAGGTGGAGGACTAATGGATTTTATTCATAGCTTTAAGGCATGATTACATACTAATGATCATGAAGTAAAGACACAAAACATAGATAAACACAACATTAAAAACCGAAAACAGAAAGAAATAAAGAACAAGGAATGAATCCACCTTTAGTGGCGTCTTCTTCTTGAAGGTCCAACAATGTCCTTAAGCTCTTCTATGTCCCTTCCTTGCCTTTGTTGCTCCTCCCTCATTGCTCTTTGATCTTCTCTTATTTCTTGGAGAATGATGGAGTGCTCATGATGTTCCACCCTTAATTGTTCCACATTGTGGCTCAAATCTTCTAAGGAGGTGTTGAGTTGCTCCCAATAGTTGTTGGGAGGAAAGTGCATCCCTTGAGGCATCTCAGGGATTTCTTGATTTGCAGCCACATGTTCTACCACTGAGCTATGACGGCTTTATATGAGTCTTTCCATCTCCCAAGACTCAGAGGTGGAAGCTTTTGTCTTCCCTTTGAGGTTTCTCTGGCCTTAGGTGCCATTAATGGTAATGGAAAAGCAAAAAAGCTATGCTTTTACCACACCAAACTTAAAATATTGCTCGCCCTCGAGCAAGAGAAGAAAGAAGAGAGGAAGAAGAAGAAGAAGAAAATAGAGGTGAGTGAGGGGAGATGGATTCGGCTATAAGGGTGGGATTGGGTGGGAAAGAGAAGTTGAATTGTAAAGGTAGGTGGGGTGTATTGGGAAAGAGTGGATAGATGTAGGTGGTGAATGAAAAACAGAAGGGATGACCATCGAAAGAGAGAGGGCGAGGTAGGTGGGGATCCTGTGAGGTCCACAGATCCTGAGGTGTCAAGGAATTCCATCCCTGCACCAAATAGGCATGTAAAATGCCTTTGCACACCATTCTGGCGTTTAAACGCCCATTGGTGCACATTCTGGGCGTTCAACGCCCATGTAAAGCATGTTTCTGGCGTTGAACGCCAGTTTCATGCTTGTTACTGGCGTTCAGCGCCAGTTTTTCCTCTCTGGGCACATTCCTGGCATTCAGCGCCAGGATGTTGCTTGTTTCTGGCGTTCAGCGCCAGAATGGTGCTCTGTTCTGGCGTTGAACGCCGGCCAGATGCATCTTACTGGCGTTGAACGCCAGCCTGTGCGTCCTCCAGGGTGAAAAATATTTTTCTTCTATTTTTGACTCTGTTTTTAATTTTTTTGATTTTTTCGTGCCTCCTCATGATCATGTACCTAATAAAACACAAAATAACAATAAAATAAAAATTAGATAATTAAAATTGGGTTGCCTCCCAACAAGCGCTTCTTTAATGTCAATAGCTTGACAGTGGCTCTCATGGAGCCACAAGGTGATCAGGTCAATGTTAGTGTGGTCCCAACACCAAACTTAGAGTTTGGATATGGGGTCTTAACACCAAACTTAGAGTTTGACTGTGTGGGCTCTTCTTGACTCTGAACTGAGAGAAGCTCTTCATGCTTACTCTCTTTTGTCACAGAGGGATGGCCATGTGCCTTAAACACAAGGTAGTCCCCATTCAATTGAAGGACTAACTCACCTCTGTTGACATCTATCACAGCTCCTGCTGTGGCTAGGAAAGGTCTTCCAAGGATGATGCAATCATCCTCTTCCTTCCTAGTGTCTAATATTATGAAATCAGCAGGGATGTAAAGGCCTTCAACCTTTACTAACACGTCCTCTACTATTCCATAAGCTTGTCTCAATGACTTATCTGCCAATTGTAATGAGAACAAGGCAGGTTGTACCTCAATGATCCCTAGCTTCTCCATTACAGAGAGTGGCATAAGATTTATCCCTGACCCCAGATCACATAGAGCGTTTTCAAAGCTCATGGTGCCTATGGTACAAGGTATTAAGAACTTGCCAGGATCTTGTTTCTTTTGAGGTAGAGTTTTCTGAATCCAAGTATCCAGTTCACTAATGAGCAAGGGAGGTTCACTTTCCCAAGTCTCATTACCAAACAACTTGGCATTCAGCTTCATGATAGCTCCTAAGTATTGAGCAACTTGCTCTCCAGTCATATCTTCATCCTCTTCAGAGGATGAATAGTCTTCAGAGCTCATGAATGGCAAAAGGAGATTTAATGGAATCTCTATGGTCTCTGTATGAGCCTCAGATTCCTTTGGATCCTTTATAGGAAACTCCTTCTTGCTTGAGGGACGTCCCAGGAGGTCTTCCTCACTAGGATTTTCGTCCTCTTCCTCCCTTGTGCATTCAGCCACATTGATCACATCAATGGCCTTGCACTCTCCTTTTGGATTTTCTTCTGTATTGCTTGGGAGAATACTGGGAGGAGTTTCAATAACTTTCTTACTCAGCTGGCCCACTTGTGCCTCCAAATTTCTAATGGAGGATCTTGTTTCATTCATGAAACTGAAAGTGGCCTTGGACAGATCAGAGACTATATTGGCTAAATTAGAAGTATTTTGTTCAGAAATCTCTGTCTGCTGCTGAGAAGATGATGGATATGGCTTGCTATTGCTTAGCCTATTGCGTCCACCATTGTTAAAGCCTTGTTGAGGCTGTTGTTGATCCTTCCAGGAGAAATTTGGATGATTTCTCCATGATGGGTGATGAGCGGATATTTTATACGCTTTTTGGGGGTAATTTCATGTAGATTTTAGTATGTTTTAATTAATTTTAGTAGAATATTATTAGTTTTTAGGCAAAAATCATATTTCTAGACTTTACTATGAGTTTGTGTGTTTTTCTGTGATTTCAGGTATTTTCTGGCTGAAATTGAGGGAGCTGAGCAAAAATCTGAGTTAGGCTGAAAAAGGACTGCTGATGCTGTTGGATTCTGACCTCTCTGCACTCGAAATAGATTTTTTGGAGCTACAGGAGTCCAATTGGCGTGCTCTCAACGGCGTTGGAAAGTAGACATCCAGGGCTTTCCAGCAATATATAATAGTCCATACTTTGTGCGAAGATAGACGACGTAACTTGGCGTTGAACGCCAAGTACATGCTGCTGTCTGGAGTTAAACGCCAGAAAAACGTCATGATCCGGAGTTGAACGCCCAAAACACGTTATAACTTGGAGTTCAACTCCAAGAAAGGCCTCAACTCGTGGATAGCTTTAGTCTCAGCCCTAGCATATACCAAGTGGGCCCCAGAAGTGGATTTCTGCACCTATTATCTTAGTTTACTCATATTCTGTAAACCTAGGTTACTAGTTTACTATTTAAACAACTTTTAGAGACTTATCTTGTACCTCATGACATTTTCAGATTTGAATTACATACTTTGTGACGGCATGAGTCTCTAAACTCCATTGTTGGGGGTGAGGAGCTCTGCAGCGTCTCGATGATTTAATACAATTCCTTTGTTTTCCATTCAAACACGCTTGTTCTTATCTAAGATGTTCAATTGCGCTTAATTATGGAGAAGATTGAATGAATATCTCTTAGATTCCTTAATCAGAATCTTCGTGGTATAAGCCGGATTGATGGCGGCATTCATGAGAATCCGGAAAGTCTAAACCTTGTCTGTGGTATTCCGAGTAAGATTCTGGGATTGAATGACTGTGACGAGCTTCAAACTCCTGAAGGCTGGGCGTTAGTGACAGACGCAAAAGAATCAATGGATTCTACTCCAACCTGATTGAGAACCGACAGATGATTAGCCGTGCTGTGACAGAGCATAGGAACGTTTTCACTGAGAGGATGGGAGGTAGCCATTGACAACGGTGACACCCTACATAGAGCTTGCCATGGAAGGAACCCTGCGTGTGAGAAAAGGATTTTAGGGAAAAGTTGAGAATCAGAGGGCAAAGCATCTCCAAAACTCCAACATATTCTCCATCAATAAAGTAAAAATTCCTTATTCCAAATACTTTGACTTCTTATCATTAAAACGAATTAATCTTATTGGCATCCTGACTAGGATTAATAAAATAAACATTGATTGCTTCAAACCAATAATCTCCGTGGGATCGACCCTTACTCACGTAAGGTATTACTTGGATGACCCAGTGCACTTGCTGGTTAGTTGTGCGAATTACAAATTCGTGCACCAATGGGTTATAGGTGTTTCCATATGGTTCACCCATGTAATTAACCTCTGCCATGGCAGGGTTCTCAGGATCATAAGCTTCTTCAGAAGCTACCTCTCTAGTACTGTTGGATGCATGTTGCAATCCATTCAGATTTTGAGAGATCATGTTGACCTGTTGAGTCAACACTTTATTCTGAGCCAATATGGCATTCAGAGCATCTATTTCAAGAACTCCTTTCTTCTGAGGTATCCCATTATTCACGGAATTCCTCTCAGAGGTATACATGAACTGGTTGTTTGCAACCATGTCAATGAGTTCTTGAGCCTCTTCAGGCGTTTTCTTCAGGTGAATAGATCCACCTGCAGAATGGTCCAATGACATTTTCGAAAATTCAGAGAGACCATAATAGAATATATCTAATAGGGTCCATTCTGAAAACATGTCAGATGGACATCTTTTAGTCAACTGCTTGTATCTTTCCCAAGCTTCATAGAGGGATTCACCATCTTTTTGTTTGAAGGTTTGAACATCCACTCTCAGCTTGCTCAGCTTTTGAGGAGGAAAGAATTTATCTAAGAAGGCAGTGACCAGCTTATCCCAGGAGTCCAGGCTATCCTTAGGTTGTGAATCCAACCATATTCTAGCTCTGTCTCTTACAGCAAAAGGGAAAAGCATGAGTCTGTAGACTTCAGGATCAACTCCATTCGTCTTTACAGTCTCACAGATCTGCAAGAACTCAGTTAAAAACTGATAAGGATCTTCAGATGGAAGTCCATAAAACTTGCAGTTTTGTTGCATTAAAGCAACTAGCTGGGGTTTCAGCTCAAAGTTATTGGCTCCAATGGCAGGAATGGAGATGCTTCTTCCATCAAACTTGGACGTTGGCTTTGTGAAGTCACCAAGCATTCTCCTTGCATTATTATTATTATTTTCGGCTGCCATCTCCTTCTCTTGTTCGAAAATTTCTGAAAGGTTATTTCTGGATTGTTGTAATTTAGCATCTCTTAATTTTCTCTTCAGAGTCCTTTCAGGTTCTGGATCAATTTCAACAAGAGTGCCTTTTTCCCTGTTCCTGATCATATGAAAGAGAAGAAAACAAGAAAAGAAAGAAGAATCCTCTATGTCACAGTATAGAGATTCCTTTATGTTAGTAGAAGAAGAAAGGGGTAGAAGAATCCAAATACAAGGGATATAAGAAGTTCGGATTCTTAGATGAAGAGAGGTGAAGAGAAGTGTTAGTAATTAATTAATTAAATAGAATAAGAGAAGAGAAGAGAAATTTCGAAAATAATTTTTGAAAAAGGGGTTAGTATTTTCGAAAATTAAAGATGAATTAAAATTAAAATTAAAACTTGAAACAATTAGTTAATTAAAAGGAATTTTTGAAAAATGAGAGAGAGGTATTTTCGAAAATTAGAGAGGGAAAAGTAGTTAGGTGGTTTTGAAAAAGATAAGAAACAAACAAAAAGTTGGTTAGTTGATTGAAAAAGATTTGAAATCAAATTTTGAAAAAGATAAAAAGATAAGAAGTTAGATAAGATATTTTGAAATCAAATTTTGAAAAAGATAAAATTTTTGAAAAAGATAAGATAAAAGATAAAATAAAAGTTTTAAGAAAAAGATATTTTGAAAAAGATTTAATTTTTAAAAAGACTTAACTAACAAGAAACTACAAGATAAGATTCTAGAATTTAAAGATTGAACCTTTCTTAACAAGAAAGTAACAAACTTCAAATTTTTGAACCAATCACATTAATTGTTAGCTAATTTTCGAAAATTTAGACATAAAAGCTAAGAAAAAGATTTTTGAAAAATACTTTTTAAAATTTTCGAAAATAATAAAAAAATGAAAAAGATATGACTTTTGAAAAAGATTTTGAAAAGATAAGATTTTTAAAATTGAAATTTTGACTTGACTTGTAAGAAACAACTAATTTTTAAAAATTTTTGACCAAGTCAACCCAAAATTTCGAAAATTTGGAGGGAAATAAGGAAAAGATATTTTTTTGATTTTTGAATTTTTAATTATGAGAGAGAAAAACAACAAAAATATTTAATGCATGAAATTTTTAGATCAAAACAATGAATGCATGCAAGAATGCTATGAATGTCAAGATGAACACCAAGAACACTTTTGAAGATCATGATGAACATCAAGAACATAATTTTGAAAAAATTTTTGATGCAAAGAAAACATGCAAGACACTAAACTTAGAAATCTTTAATGTATGAAAAATATGAATGCAAAGATGCACATGAAAAACAAGAAAAGACACAAAGCAAGAAATCATCAAGATCAAACAAGAAGACTTGTCAAGAACAACTTGAAGATCATGAAGAACACTATGAATGCATGAGATTTTCGAAAAAAATGCAAGAAAAATTTTAAAAACATGCAATTGACACCAAACTTAAAAATTAACACAAGACTCAAACAAGAAACACAAAATATTTTTTTATTTTTATGATTTTCTATTTTTTTGTATTTTTATTAATTTTTTTCGAAAAACAGTTTTGGAAAAACGAAAAATAAAAGAAAAATTTTTGAAAAAGATTTTTGAAAAGAAAATTACCTAATCTGAGCAACAAGATGAACCGTCAGTTGTCCATACTCGAACAATTCCCGGCAACGGCGCCAAAAACTTGGTGGACGAAATTGTGATCACTATTCTTTAAGTTGTACTTTTATGGAATTTGAAATTGGCACGAGTGGACACAACTCCGTTCAACTAACCAGAAAGTGTACTGGGTCGTCCAAGTAATAAACCTTACGCGAGTAAGGGTCGATCCCACAGAGATTGTTGGTATGAAGCAAGCTATGGTCACCTTGTAAATCTCAGTTAGGCAGATAAAATTATGGAGTTTAGAAAATCAAATAATAAAAAGAAATAATAAAAGGGATACTTATGCAGATTCATTGGTGGGAATTTCAGATAAGCATATGGAGATACTGCATGGCTCACAGACGCCTGCTTTCCTACTGCTTCAACTCAATCCTTCTTACTCCTTTCCATGGCAAGCTGTGTATAGGGGTTCACCGTTCGACGATGGCTACTTTGAATCCTCTCGGGAAAATGATCCTCTGCGGCTGTCACTCGCATGGCTAATCGTCTGGAGGCATCACCTGGCCGAAGGCTACATCCCATCCTCGCAGTGAAAACTACGCTCACGCGCTCTGTCACAGCGCGGCTAATCACTGGTTGGTTCCCACTCCTACTGGAATAGAATCCCTTGATTCTTTTGCGTCTGTCACTAACGCCCAGCACTTGCGAGTCTGAAGCACGTCACAGTCATTCATTACCGGAATCCTACTCGGAATACCACAGACAAGGTTAGACTTTCCGGATTCCCAGGATCCTACTCGGAATACCACAGACAAGGTGAGACTTTCTGGATCCTCATAAATGCTGCCATCTATCTAGCTTATACCACGAAGATTCTGTTGGGGAATCTAAGAGATACACATTCAAGCTCTGTTGCATGTAGAACGGAAGTGGTTGTCAATCACGTGCGTTCATAAGTGAGAATGATAATGAGCGTCACTTAATCATTACATTCATCATGTTCTTGGGTACGAATGAATATCTTGGAATAAGAATAAGAGAGATTTGAATAAAAGAAAATAGAATTGCATTAATACTTGAGGTACAGCAGAGCTCCACACCCTTAATCTATGGTGTGCAGAAACTCCACCGTTGAAAATACATAAGTAAAAGGTTCAGGCATGGTCGAATGGCCAGCCCCCCTAAACGTGCTCTATGGCCTCCTAAGATGAAGAATAATACAAAACTGAGACCAAAGATCAAACATGGTCAAAAGACATCTAATACAATAGTTAAATGTTATATTTATAATAAACTAGCTCCTAGGGTTTACATGAGTAGGTAATTGATGCATAAATCCACTTCCGGGGCCCACTTGGTGTATGTTTGGGCTGAGCTTGATCAATCCACGAGCTGAGGCTCCTCCTGGAGTTGAACTCCGAGTTATGACGTGTTTTGGACGTTCAACTCCGGATCATGACGTTTTTCTGGCGTTTAACTCCAGACAACAGCATGTAAGTTACATCGTCAATTTCCAAATGAAGTATGGACTATTATATATTGCTGGAAAGCTCTAGATGTCTACTTTCCAACGCTGTTGAGAGCGCGCCAATTGGAGTTCTGTAGCTCCAGAAAATCCATTTCGAGTGCAGGGAGGTCAGATTCCAACAGCATCAGCAGTCCTTTTGTCAGCCTTTTTCAGAGTTTTGCTCAAGTCCCTCAATTTCAGCCAGAAATTACCTGAAATCACAAAAAAACACACAAACTCATAGTAAAGTCCAGAAATGTGAATTTAACATAAAAACTAGTGAAAACATCTCTAAAAGTAGCTCAAACTTACTAAAAACTACCTAGAAACAATGCCAAAAAGCGTATAAATTATCCGCTCATCAGCTAACCTTGCCAAGGTGGAGGTTTTGTCAGCCACTTTGTAGAGTTCAAGAGATATGACCTCATGAACTTCTACTTCCTCTCCAATCATGATGCTATGGATCATGATAGCCCGATCTACATTCACTTTGGATCGGTTGCTAGTAGGAATGATGGAGCGTTGGATGAATTCCAACCATTCTCTAGCTACGGGTTTAAGGTCATGCCTTCTCAATTGAACCGGCTTGCCTTTGGAGTCTCTTTTTCACTGAGCTCCTTCCACACATATGTCCATGAGGACTTGGTCCAACCTTTGATAAAAGTTGACCCTTCTAGTGTCGGGGCGTGCATCTCCTTACATCATTGGCAAGTTGAATGCCAACCTTACATTTTCCGAACTGAAATCGAAGTATTTCCACCGATCATTATAAGCCAATTCTTTGGGTTCAGGTTCACACTTTGATCATAGTTTTTTGTGATCCATGCATTAGCATGGAACTCTTGAACCATTAAGATTCTGACTTGTTGAATGGTGTTGGTGAGAACTTCTCAACCTCTTTTTCGAATCTCATGTCGAATCTCCGGATACTCATTCCTTTTGAGCATGAAAGGGACCTCAGGAATCACCTTCTTCTTGGCCACAAATTCATAGAAGTGGTCTTGATGGACCTTTGAGATGAATCTCTCCATCTTCCATGACTCGGAGGTGGAAGCTTTTGCCTTCCCTTTGTTCTTTCTAGAGGTTTCTCCGGCCTTAGGTGCCATAAATGGTTATGAAAACACAAAAAGCAATGCTTTTTCCACACCAAACTTAAAATGTTTGCTCGTCCTCAAGCAAAAGAAGAAAGAAGGACCAAGAAGAAGAAGAAATTGAGGAGATAAAGAGTTGTAAGTGGTTCAGCCAAGGGGAAGAAGAAGTGTTTGTGATGTGTGAATTTGAAGGATGGATGAGGGGTTTATATAGGAGTAGAAAGAGAGGGTGGGGTTCGTGTAGTAGGGGTTGGATTTAGAAGGGAAAGGATTTGAATTTGAATGGTGAGGTGGGTGGGGTTTTTGGGAAAGAGTGGGTGGAGGTGATTGGTGAAGGGTATTTAGAGAAGAGGGATGGAGGTAATTGGTGAGGGGTATTTGGGGAAGGGTGTTATGAGAAGGTGTGAAGAAGAGAGAGACTGAGTTGAGGTAGGTGGGGATCCTGTGGGGTCCATAGATCCTGAGGTGTCAAAGATTTCTCATCCCTGCTCCATTCTGGAGTGTAAAACGCCATGTGAGTGCAATTTTGGCGTTTAAACGCCATACTGCTACCCATTTCTGGCGTTTAAACGCTGGGCTTCAACCCTTTTCTGGCATTAAACGCCAGTTTTTCTTCCCTTTCTGGCGTTTAACGCCAGCTTGGTGCCCTTTTCTGGCGTTAAACGCCAGTCTAGTACCCTTACTGGCGTTTAAACGCCAGTAAGCTCATCCTCCAGGGTATGCTGTTTTCAATGCTGTTTTTTAATTTTGCTTTTGTTTTTGTGACTCCACATGATCATCATCCTAAAGAAAACATAAAATAACAATGGAAAATAGAAATTCAACATAGATAAGTAAAAATTGGGTTGCCTCCCAACAAGCGCTTCTTTAATGTCAATAGCTTGACAATGAGCTCTCATGAAGCCTCACAGATACTCAGAGCATGATGATGGCCTCTCAACACCAAACTTAGAGTTTGAATGTGGGGGCTCTGTTTGACTCTGTATTGAGAGAAGCTTTTCATGCTTCTTCTCCATGTGTACAGAAGGAGATCCTTGAGCCTTAAACACAAGGTAGGCCTCATTCACTTGAATGACTAACTCTCCTCTGTATACATCATCACAGCTTTTGCTGTCGCTAGAAAGGGTCTTTCAAGGATGATGGATTCATCCTCATCCTTCCCAGTGTCTAGGATTATGAAATCAGCAGGGATGTAAAGGCCTTCAACCGTTACCAAAACGTCCTCTACAAGTCCATAAGCCTATTTCATGGATTTGTCTGCCATCTCTAGTGAGATTCTTGCAGCTTGTACCTGATGAATCTCATTCACTACCCACTTTTAAAAATTTAGTGAACGAGTTCTTTTGGCAAGCACACCAAAATTATCACCAAGTAATAACCCACAGTGGAGTGGGATCGTATCCACAGAGATTGGCAAACCCAAGCAGTTTTAATTAATCGATGAATTAGTCAAGCGGATCAATAATAGTATGAAGTGCAGAATTGTAAATGGCATAAATGTAAATGACTAGAATGTAAAGAAAAACAGTAAAGTGCAGGAATGGAAATTGCAGAATGTAAATTGCTGAATCATAAATGACTTGAATGTAAATGGGAATGGGAGAATTGTTGAAAGTAAAATGAAGCTATAAAGAAATGGATATATAAGAATGGGGGAATTCATTGAGATTGTGAGATGTTGCCTCTTTGGATTAAATCTAGCTTAGATCTTCTTTAATCATGCAACTCACTAACCTCTTGGCAATCATGATTGATTGAGCCCCAATCCCTTGGTGACTCAATCTCTCAGATCTTGATCAATAGCCAATTTCTTGGTCTAATTGCTCATGAAGAGAGATATGCTTGGTCCCTGATTATACCACACACCTTTGTAGATCCAGGTAGAGGGGAGATTATATGTCACGTATCTCATCACCAAAACCCATAATCTACTCAAATGTGAGAAGGGATTTCAAGCATAGTTTCATGTTTCCTTTCCCAAGGTTCCCATGAAACCCTATTGTATTAAATCTCTTTCCCAAGATAATTGAACACTAAGCATTAAGAACGAAATTCCTTCTAGCAAATCAAAGAGAAGATGAAGAGAAGAAGAATTTCACTATTATCAATCCATCAAGTACAACAGAGCTCCCTCTCTCAATGAGAGGGAAGTTAGCTACTCACAGCTTAGAAAGTACTCAAAAGTGGAATGTAAAAGTGAATCTAGAACTAAATGCTTAACCCCTTCTTCAGTACACTTTTGGGGGTATATATACTACTCCTAGAAAAATAAAAGAATTACAAAAGTGAAAAGGAAAATTAAATTTTGGAGGGAAAGAAAGCACTCAATAAACATGACCCCTTAGCTGGCGTGTGGCTGGCGCTTCTCAGGCGTGTCACGTGCCTTTCAAATTGGCTTGGAGTGCCACGCTCAATCCCTCAAGTGGCACGCTCGTCCCTCTTTCAACCTTGGCGTGCCACGCTTTCGAACTCAAGTGGCACGCCGAAGTGGAATTATTGTGTTGGCGTGCCACGCCACGAACTCAAGTGGCACGCCCCAATGCTTCTCTGGCTCTGGATGACACTGGCGTGCCACGCCTTGTTGCTCAAGTGGCACGCCTAAGTGAGGAATAGTGAATGGCGTGCCACGCCTTCGAGCTCAAGTGGCACGCCTCATGTAATTGGCCTCTTCCATCCTCTCTGGAAAGTTATACCAGCGTGCCATGCCCATGATCTTGTCTTGTTCTAGGGGTTGGCGTGCCACGCCTTGACCTTCAAGTGGCACGCCAAAGTGATTTTTTGGAACTGGCGTGCCACACCTTCGACACCAAGTGGCATGCCCAGTTCTTGCTTGTGTTGTCTCGTGCATTGGCGTGCCACGCCCGGTTGCTCAAGTGGCACGCCTAAGTGAGGTTGAGAGGTTGGCGTGCCACGCCTTCGACTTAAAGTGGCACGCCCATGTATTTGTTCACTCTTCAAGCTTGGCGTGCCATGCCTGGGTCTTCAAGTGGCACGCCAAAGTGGCTTTCTGGAGCTAGTGTGCCACGCCTTCGACTTCAAGTGGCACGTCCATAGTAGTTGATGGATCCGGCGTGCCACGCCCAGCCTGGCGTGCCATGCCCTTCTTGTGTATCCTCTTTTTGCTCTCTGGAATCTATTACTAGCGTGCCACACCCAGTCCCTGGCGTGCACACCTACATGCATGCTTGGATCTACCTTCTGGAATTTAGTACTAGCGTGCCACGCTTAGTTCCTGGCGTGCCACACCAGTGCATTTTTGTGGCGTTTACCCTCAAGTGGCACGTCAGTTTCACACGCCCAGCTTCTTGCTTGTCTTCTACCCATTTTTGATACATCTTTCACCTGCAATTCAGCCCAACTCATCTCAAAGTAGTGTACCATAATATTCATCAAATAATGCATGAATTGTACTAATCAAATGAGATTTGTGCTCTTTTATGGTCTTCTTTATGCAAGAAAGAAGGGTAGATGATGCAAGTCATCACAACACCAAACTTAAGTTTTGCTTGTCCCAAGCAAATCAATGTGAGTAAACTTTTATATATTGAGGCCTTGGCTTCAAAAGACTACAATACAACTAAGAGTAAAACTAAGTGTCTAACACATGTATGAATGTTTTAATTGTCATGGAAAACTCTTGGATCCTTGGGGGTTTACTCAGGTATAGGCCTTAGGGGTCTTTTCTATTGATTGTCACCTTGAAGTAGTAAGGGTTATTTTGCTTTCTTGACCACGACTCTAAATGTTTTGTCTCAAGACAACCCTTTAATTAGGCTTTCAATTTGCACTCCCAAACCAGTTGGTTTTAGGTACCAGGTATTGAGACACCCCTAAGAATTTACTTGCCCAGGTCTCTTCTTGACACATCTTCACCACAAGCATCTACTATGATTACTTCTTTTTGAGCTTTTTACTGTTTCTTTTTCTTTTCTATCCCAGTAGTTGATGCTCAGAGCCTTGGGTCTTTATTGCTTACTACCTGTTGGTTCTATGGATATTCAAGGAACACCCCTTAGTCTTCCCTTTGTTATACCTTCTAGGACCAGTTCTCTCCATGACTCATTTTCTTTTTAGTTCATCCAAGGTTCTACACTTAACTTTTTGTTTCTTAGTTTGTTTGATAATCCCTCTTGGCCTTGGTCTCTCTTATTGTTTTTGCACAACTCACAGTAACTCTTATGGAGACAAGTTCTACTTTTATTTAATTCAAGTAAAGACTTGAGATACATTGCATTTTCTTTCTTGTTAAAGAAAAACTCATAAAGACTTTAAACAGAAAAACTAAACATGAAACATAAACTATCCTAGCATGATTATTCAAAGAGTAAATAAAGCAAACTTAAACGTAGTGCAGAAATTCGAAAAGTGTCAACCATGGGAATCCTTGAGCAGCTTCATCTTCAGTTCATTGGCTCCTTCCCTTTGTCCTTCTTCTTGGGAGGGGATGAGCCACCTTCATCTGGCTTGGAGGAACCTTCTTGAGCCTTGGTATCCTTGGGCTTCCAAAATCCTAGCCTCCTCATGTAGTTCTTTTTATCTTCCTTATGTTTGGCTAAGATTTCCTCTTGTCTTGCACTTAGCTCTTCCATCCCTTGCATGAAAGTTGGGTATCCTGAGTTTAGAGCGGCAACAGCGTTACACAGGTGATTCAGCTTCGCTTGTGTGTTGATGTTATACTATCGCCTGGATAATGTCCTGGCATCATAGAGATGCCTGAATTCGGCCAAGTTCCTCTGTTGCCACTTGTCTTACTCTCCTATTTTGTCTAGTGCACTTCACACTTCTCCCCAATCAAATTGTTCTTGCTGCTTCTTCCTCATTTGTTCCCAATTCTCTTGGAGTTGTTGAATGTTTTGGTTAACTTGGCTCCATTGTTGTTGCTGAGCCTCCTTGAATTAGTTGACATCTTCCCTCAAATGGTGTAGATCTCCCCTCATTTAGTGTACATCTCCTTGTAGTTGCTCCCAATTAAAACCTTCTGGAAATTTTTGATATTGGTGGTGTGGTGGTGGTTGAAGTGCTAGGAATTGAGGTTGCTCTTCTGCCTCTCCCTCTGCTTGTTGTTGTTGTGGTTCATGAGCATGGGCTCTTCTTTCTTTAGCCCTGTTGAGTGGGTGGACAGCCACCACTTTTGCCATCTTCTTGATAGTGATGGACTTGTCCTGCTTCACAAGCACTTCATTAATAATCTTTTCAACTCCAGCCTTATCACACAGCCTTTGTATGATGCTGGGAAATGCCAACCTTGTGTTGTCATTGGTACTTTTCAGCACTTTGTTGATGTTGTTGGCAATCATCTTCCCCACATTGATGTTCTCTCCTCTCATGATACTGTAGATGAGCACAGCTCTCTCCTTGGTCACCTCTGAAGTGTTGGACGTAGGGATTAGGGATCTCCTCACAAACTCTAGCCACCCTCTAGCTTGGGGCTCAAATCTCTTTTTCTCAATTGGTTGGGTATCCCATCCTTATCGTTGATCCACTACATATTCATTACACATATTTCGCTCAAAATCTCCTCAAACCCAGGGTCTTGTTGCTTCATTCTCTCTTCATAGCTCTGAGTGGAGCTTGTCCTCTTCACCATTAGCATTTTCTCTATGCTAGAGGGGCTGTAGTCAATGGATTTCCCCCTCACATAGCTAATATAGCCATATTGTTGCCCTGGTTGAGGTACCGCATTGGCATAGAACTCCCTCACCAAGCTTTCAACCACTTTCCTTGGTGGGTTGCATAGAAGTGACCAACTGATGCCAAGGCATCTTAGGCTAGTTTCACTAGCATTTTTCTGTTAGTTTTAGTCGTTTTGTGCATTTTCTTGAGCTTAAAGTAACCAAGAATGGTTAAATGAATAACAAAGCAATGAACCATCCAAACAGTATGATTTTGATGCAAATTCCATGAGTTTTTAGTTATATTACTTGAATGCTATGAATGGAAGATTTCTCATGAAACTTTGCAAGACTTTGATGCAGTTGTTTGGATGATTTCAGGGAAGAATAGGCTAGGCAAGGAAGCAACAAAATCAATAAAGGAAGCTTGAATATCACATGTGGAGTTTAAGTTCCAGTTTAAGCTTAAACTGGAACTTAAACTGCCAAACCATATAATACTGGGAAGTGGCGTTTAAGCTCCAGTTTAAGCTTAAACTGGAGCTTAAACGCCAGAATCATGAAAGCTGAGGAATGCTAAAACTGGCGTTTAACCTCCAGTTTAACCTTAAACTGGAAGTTAAACGCCAGAATTGAGAAATGCACCAGGGAGCATTCCCACGTTTAAGCTCCAGTTTAACCTTAAACTGGAGCTTAAACGTGTTTGACTATTTTTTCTCCTCCAGGGTTGCTTTCTCATTCCCACGTTTAAGCTCCAGTTTAACCTTAAACTGGAGCTTAAACGTGTTCGACTATTCTTCTCCTCCAGGGTTGCTTTCTCATTTCCACGTTTAAGCTCCAGTTTAACCTTAAACTGGAGCTTAAACGTGTTCGACCATTCCACCCTCCAGGATTGCTTTCTTCAATTCCACGTTTAAGCTTCAGTTTAACCTTAAACTGAAGCTTAAACGTGTTCGACATTTCACACTCCTGGGTTGCTTTCTTCCATTTCCACGTTTAAGCTTCAGTTTAACCTTAAACTGAAGCTTAAACTACAACTTAAACGCCACTATTGAAAAGGTTTCTGGGCCAAAGATATTGCAGTTTAAGTTAGCATTTGAGCACAAACATTAACTTAAACGTACTCTGGTATGAAACCCAATTGAATATCATGGTTTATGGGATTGGGCCTGAAGAATTGATGAGTTTGGAATTTCAATTTGTTGAGTCATGTGTCGTTACTTGATTATCACTAAGTTGGCTCAATGAATGTTACAGAATTGGATCAGCAGCCTCATCAGGATTATGGATCATAAACCCAAAGCAAAAGGAAATCAAGGAAAGGCCTCAAAGCCCAAGAAACACAACAGAAGCTCAATTTAGAAAGTGTATAAATAGGATAGAATTTAAGTTAAAGGGAGGACTTGGGGACTTTTTGATCATTTTTCTAGTTTTCAGACTTTGTGTAATTGAATTCAGAGCTATGACTCACTAAACCCCCTTTCATTGGGTTAGGGAGCTCTATTGTAATTCAATGAATCAATAATAGTTTTTATCTTCTTCTTCAATCTTTTCTCTTGAATTTTGTTAGAAAGCTTCTCGATCTAATTCCATTGGTTAGTTGTCTTGGGAAAGAAACTATCCATAATTGGAATCCTTCGGAACCTTGGGAAAGGAATGGAGGATTCATGCTAGAGAAGCTTTCTCACAGTGAATTGGATTGGGGTTTGGATGGATATTGTGACATGTAATCCTACCAAATTGTGGTTCATGAAACTGTGTGGTATAATCAGTGATCTAGCATCATCTCTTCTTATGAACATTTAAACCAAGGGATTGGGAATTTGTTTGTTTTTAGAGAGAATTGGTGAGCCAAGGGATTGGGATCCAATCATATAGGATTGCCAAGCAAAAATTCAATGAATGCATTGGTTGAGGAAGGGATAAAAATGTTTTGATTCGGAGATCTCAATATCTCCTGAAACCCAATGAATTCCCCATTTCTGATCTACCACTTTCTCTTTACATTCTGCAATTAAATTCATGCAATCACCTAGATCCCTTTTTAATTTCAGCAATTTAGCTTCTCGCTCTTTAATTCATGCAATTTAAGATTCCGCAAATCTCATCTAAATCTTGATTCCGCTCAACTAGAACACACTTCTAATCCGAATTGCTCACTCAACCAATCCTTGTGGGATTCGACCTCACTCTATTGTGAGTTTTTACTTGACGATAACCGGTGCACTTGCCGGAAGGAATTTTTGCCGATTGTGCAACTCCTAAAATCTCAGCATCAAGTTTATGGCGCCGTTGCCGGGGATTGGTTTTCGATTGACAATTCTGAAATTGGAAGTTAACTAGATTGAGCATTTTTTTTGTTTTGTTAATTCAGTTCAAGTTACTTGTTGAATTTAATTTCTGCACTCTGTTACTTGTTCTCTTTCTTTATGCCTTTAAATTCAAGCAACTAACTCACTGACCCACTAACTATTTGAATTAATTTCTCAACTGCTCTAACCATACTCTTCCATTAACCAAGAGTATTTCACTTGTTTGTTGCCTGTGCTGTGTTCTTGTATGACAGGTAGGAGAGGAGAGACATCAACTCCTCCATATACCGAACCAGAGAGGACCCTTCATAAACTTAGAAGGGAAGCAAGAGGGAAGAGAGTACTGAGAGAAGAAGAATCTGAAGGAGAATCTGAGGACAATTTTGAGGAAGCTCTAGATCTCAACATGGATAGAGAAGTTCACAACCATGAGAGAGCTGATGGAAACAATGCCATTCCTGAGAGGAGGGTTCTTGGTTCATACATAAACCCAACCTTTGGGAATTGTGGTAGCAGCATTCAAAAACCACCCACTCAGGCCAACAATTTTGAACTCAAACCACAGCTAATATCACTAGTGGAGGATCATTGTTCCTTTGGTGGGAGTGCTAATGAAGATCCAAACCAACATCTCACAAAATTCCTGAGAATTTGCGACACTGTGAAGTCCAATGGAGTCCAGGAAGATGCCTATAAACTGCTCTTGTTCCCATTTTCACTTAGGGACAAGGCAGCTAAGTGGCTGGAATCATTCCCAAGGGGGAGCCTAACAACCTGGGATGAGGTGGAAAGCAAGTTTCTGGCACGTTTCTACCCCCCACAAAAGGTCAATAGGCTTCGATCTGAGGTTCAGACTTTTAGACAACAAGATGGTGAAACTCTCTACGAGGCATGGGAGAGGTTCAAGGATTTGACAAGGAAATGCCCACTAGACATGTTCCATGACTGGGTGCAATTGCATATTTTCTATGATGGACTTTCTTATGAATCAAGGAAGGCTGTAGACCATTCATCAGGAGGTTCATTGAACAGGAAAAAGACTGTGGAAGAAGCCATTGAAGTGATTGAGACACTGGCTGAGAATGAGTACTACTATGCTTCAGAGAGACACAACACTAAGGGAGTTATGGAGCTGAACCATGTTGATACAATTCTAGCCCAAAACAAGGTGTTTGCCAAGCAACTAGCAGAGCTCACCAGGAAATTAAAAACAAATCAAGTGGCTGCAATACACACACAAGATTAAGAGGAAGTAAGCACTGAAGGAGGTGATTGGGAAGAGGCCAACTATGTGGGAAATCAACAAAGGCAACCATATGATCCACATTCCAACACTTACAACCCAGGCTGGAAAAACCACCTAAACTTTGGGTGGGGAAACCAGCAAACCCAACCACAAAACCACAAACCTTACAACCCCAACCAACATAACAATTCCACATATCAAAACTCCAATCAAAGATCATACCAACCCACACAAAACACTTACTCCCAACCACCATATCATGGCCAAAATAATCAACCTGCCCAACCTAATCCGAACCAACAATTTCAAGATCAATTAAACAGGATAGAAGGAATGCTTGTAACCATGGGTCAAGACATAACCGAATTGAAAGCCTTTAAGGAAGAAGTAAATTCTAACTTGCAAAACCAAGGAGCTGCCATCCAGAAGCTAGAAAATCAAATTGGGTATTTGTCTAAGCAAACCCCTGGGCCAAGCGTTTCTCATGCTGCCAAGGCTATTGCAAGGGAAGAATGTAAGGCCATAACCCTCAGAAGTGGAAAGAAGCTAAAGGAGATCTCAAAGGAAACCACAGAGGATGAAGCAAAGGAAAATGTGAGAGACAAAGAACAGGGACAACCTTTTACACCGTCTGCAACAAAAGAAAAAGAAAAAGAGGTCCTGAAGCCTTATACACCCAAGGCACCATATCCTCAACGTTTGATGAAAAGTGAAAAGGATGGCCAATTCTCCAGATTCTTGGAGATTTTCAAGAAGTTTCAAATCAACATTCCGTTTGCTGAGGCAATAGAGCAAATGCCACTCTATGCAAAATTCTTAAAGGAATTAATGACTAAGAAAAGAAGCTGGAGAAATGATGAAACTGTGTTGTTGACTGAAGAATGCAGTGCCATCATTCAACACAAATTGCCTCAGAAATTGAAGGATCCAGGCAGTTTCCAAATCCCCTGCATCATAGGAGAAGTCATGGTGGAGAAGGCCTTGTGTGACTTAGGGGCCAGTATCAATTTGATGTCTCTAACAATGATGAGAAAAATGAAGATTGAGGAAGCCAAACCAACAAGAATGGCCCTCCAATGGGCAGATCGAACTTTTAAATTCCCTCATGGGATAGTTGAGGATTTGTTGGTGAAAGTGGGAAATTTTATATTTCCTGCTGATTTTGTGGTGTTAGATATGGAGGAAGAAGCCAAAGCTTCGATAATCCTGGGAAGACCCTTCCTGGCTACTGCTGGAGCCATCATAGATGTCCAAAAGGGTGAACTCACTCTTAGACTACATGATGAGAAATTGGTGTTTAACGTATTCAAGGCAATGAGCTATCCATCAGAATCACTAAAGGAATGCATGAGGGTGGATGTAGTGGATATTGCAGTACAAGAAACCTTTGAGGAAACAACAAAGGAAGTGGCAGAGGAGGAGTTCATCAAGGATATTGAAGTTAGTGACATCAAGGCTGCTGAAACAACCATGCCAAGCAGGCCAGAGAGAGTGAAAGAAGAGAAGGAAGCACCAAAACCTGAGCTCAAAGCATTGCCCCCTAATCTCAAGTATGCATACTTGGGTAGTGATGAGAGCCATCCTGTTATCATTAGCTCTGCCCTGAGCCAAGAACAGGAAGAAGAATTGATCAAGGTGCTACAAACTCATCAAGATGCCATTGGATGGACCCTAGCTGATTTGAAGGGGATAAGTTCATCCATATGCATGCATAAAATCTTGTTAGAAGAGGATGCTAGACCCTCCATTCAAGCTCAGAGAAGATTGAATCCCGTCATGAAAGAAGTGGTACAAAAGGAGGTCATGAAGTTATGGCAGGCAGGGGTAATCTACCCCATTTCTGATAGCCCATGGGTTAGTCCCATCCATGTAGTTCCCAAGAAAGGTGGCATAACTGTGGTGCCAAATGAGAGGAACGAACTCATACCCACAAGAACTGTCACTGGGTGGAGGATGTGCATAGACTACAGGAAGCTCAATGAAGCCACCAGAAAAGATCATTTCCCACTCCCATTCATGGATCAGATGCTTGAAAGGCTTGCAGGACATGCTTACTATTGCTTTCTGGATGGATACTCAGGCTATAATCAGATAGTAGTTGATCCAAGAGATCAAGAGAAAACATCATTTGTTTGTCCATATGGAGTTTTTGCTTATAGACGCATGCCCTTTGGATTGTGCAATGCACCTGCCACTTTCCACAGATGCATGCTGTCCATCTTTTTGGACATGATTGAAAAATTTATTGAGGTTTTCATGGATGATTTTTCTGTGTTTGGAGATTCTTTTCCTAGCTGCCTACACCACCTTGCCTTGGTGCTTAAGAGATGCCAAGAGACCAACCTAGTATTAAACTGGGAAAAGTGTCATTTCATGGTCACAGAAGGAATAGTCATTGGCCACAAAATCTCTAATAGAGGCATTGAGGTGGACAGAGCTAAGGTGGAACTCATTGAAAAACTACCTCCACCAAGTAATGTCAAGGCAGTTAGAAGTTTTTTGGGACACGTTGGCTTTTACAGAAGGTTTATTAAAGACTTTTCTAAAATAGCCAAACCTTTGAGTAACTTGCTTGTCTCTGATACACCCTTTGTATTTGATAAAAATTGCATGCTAGCCTATGAACCTTTGAAGCAAAAACTTTCCTCTGCACCTATCATTGCCCCACCTGATTGGAACTTACCTTTTGAACTGATGTGTGATGCATCAGACCTTGCTGTTGGGGCAGTGTTAGGACAAAGGAAAGACAATTTGGTACATGTGATTTATTATGCCAGTAAAGTCTTGAATGATAACCAAAGGAATTACACAACCACTGAAAAAGAACTCTTGGCAATAGTATTTGCATTTGACAAATTTAGATCCTATCTCATTGGATCTAAAGTCATTGTCTTCACTGATCATTCAGCTTTAAAATACTTACTTGCTAAACAAGAATCCAAACCAAGACTTATTAGATGGGTTCTTTTGTTGCAGGAATTTGACGTTGAAATCAAAGACAAGAAGGGTGTGGAGAACAAGGTGGCAGACCATTTATCAAGGATACCATGTGAAGAAGGAAGCACACAAAGCACACATATAAATGAGTGCTTTCCTGATGAACAACTCATGGTAATTCACAAAGCACCCTGGTTTGCAGACATAGCAAACTTCAAGGCCACTGGGAGTTTGCCGTTGGAATTTAACAAGCATCAAAGGAAGAAATTGGTAAATGATGCCAAATACTTCATCTGGGACGAACCATACTTGTTCAAAAAATGTTCGGATGGCATACTCAGAAGATGCATATCAGAGGAAGAAGGAAGGGAAGTCTTATGGGACTGCCATGGCTCCACTTATGGAGGACATTTTGCAGGAGAAAGAACAGCAGCTAAGGTGCTGCAGTGTGGTTTTTATTGGCCCACTATCTTCAAAGATGCAAAGGAACTAGTGAAGCACTGCCATGAATGCCAGAAAGCGGGGAACCTGTCAAGAAGAAATGAAATGCCACAACAATTCATTCTGGAACTTGAATTGTTTGATGTATGGGGGATAGATTTCATGGGACCCTTTCCCACCTCATACTCAAATAATTACATTCTTGTGGCAGTAGACTATGTCTCCAAATGGGTTGAAGCAATTGCAACTCCAACCAATGATAATAAGGTAGTCATGAACTTCCTCAGAAAACACATTTTTTACCGTTTTGGGGTTCCAAGAGCAATCATCAGTGATGGAGGAAGCCACTTCTGCAACAAACCATTAGAGGCATTGCTTCTAAAATATGGAGTCAAACACAAGGTAGCCACACCATACCATCCACAGACAAGTGGGCAAGCCGAAATATCTAATAGGGAACTCAAACGAATCCTGGAAAAGACTGTGGGAACTTCAAGGAAGGACTGGTCGATTAAGCTAGATGATGCTCTTTGGGCATATAGGACAGCCTTCAAAACACCAATTGGAATGTCTCCTTACCAACTAGTATATGGAAAAGCTTGCCATTTGCCACTGGAGTTGGAGCACAAGGCATTCTGGGCCTTGAAACTCTTGAACTTGGACAGCAACGCTACTGGAGAAAGAAGGATGTTGCAAATTCAAGAGTTGGAAGAATTCAGAACTGAAGCTTATGAGAATGCCAAAATTTACAAAGAAAGAGAAAAGAAGAAGCATGACAGCAATATAGCCCCAAGGAAATTTGAAGAGGGACAAAAAGTATTGCTCTACAATTCTAGGCTGAAGCTATTTCCAGGGAAGCTAAAATCAAGGTGGTCTGGACCATTCCTTGTCACCAAGGTCTCCCAATATGGACAAGTAGAAATCATGGAAGAAAAATCACAACGAACCTTCACTGTGAATGGTCAAAGACTCAAACATTACTTAGGAGATGTGGAGGAGAAGGACAAGGTTAAATATCACCTCAACTGAGGAAGCTGACCGTCAAGCTAATGACGTTAAAGAAGCGCTCGTTGGGAGGCAACCCAACCTGAGGTAATACTCCTTTGCTGTTTCTTTTATTTGTTTCAATAAAAAGGTGAAGCAGTTTCTGTGCATTGCAAAGAATTAAGTTTGGTGTTTCACACCAAACAATGAATTCGTGGATCAATAATTCAAAGGGGAATGTGTGACTCTAAGTTTGGTGTTCCACCATACAGATCAACTAAACATAACAACCTTTGAATTATATGAAAGGAACAACCATTCTAAGCAATCACAGAAATGCTTAAAATCCTTAGCAGCAACTTCATTCCAAGGAGAATTCAAGGATTCAAAGAGCAAAGGAGTAAGTAGGAGACTAAGTTTGGTGTTCACACACCAACTTAAGACTCAGACACTTGCCCATACATAGTTGAGCTAACCACTCAAGTGCTTGAGAAGCAAGCAACTTCATCACTCTTTGCAGGAAAGGAAACAAGGATTTTAGAAAGAACATGAAGCAACAACTAGGAGAAGAAGGAGAAATCAAATTATTTCCTGGCAACAAAGAGAAAACAAGAAATTTCACAAGGTGGTGTTGTTCCTTGACCATTCTTTAAAAGGCAAACAAAAGCATGCTTGTTCTGGTTTAAACTGTAATTGTTGAATCTTTCTGGAATGTGAAGTTTTTAGTATGAGTGTTGGTTTACTGCTTTGAATAAAGTGAATGCCTAGATGTTTGGATATAACTTCACCTTCTTAAACAAATGCTTGCCATGCTTGTTCTGTTTCCAAAAATAAAAGAAAAGTTTGAACAAAAGTAACTTGGCTCAATTAGTGACAAATCAAGTAGAATTAAGTGGTGGTATGCATGCTTGATTGTTTAGTCAGATCACTGGAAATTGAGTGTAGAATTATCATTTTTGTGTAGAAGTTTGAATACTGTCTATGGATCTTGATGAATAAATGTCTTTGGCCATGAAAAAGAAAGAAAAAGAAGAAGAAAAAGCCACTGAAAAAGGGCAACCAAAAAGAAAAAAATTGAGAAAATAAGCTAGGCACCAATGGTTTGAACTTCTGAGACAAATGCCTGTGGTGTTTATGTATTAAGGATATGCTTGGATGAATAGGTTCTGAGGAGTGTTTCAACACTTGGTAACTTGGGTTAACTAACCCGGGATTATCAACCAAAAGTCCATTATCAAGAGCAACCTAAATACAAAACATTTAGTCACACAAAGAGGTACTGGGCACCAATGTCTCAAGAAGAAATGTGAACTAAAATGCCTGTAGTGGATATGTGTAGTGCACTGATAAGAAAAAGAAAATGCCAAAGGCTTGTGCAACACATGACACTGAGCAAACAAAGAGCAAAGGAGCTATAAGAAAAAGAAAAACAAAGAAGGGAAAAGTGCCAAGGACATAAGAATAACAAGAGGCCATAACAGTGTTTGATGGATGCAATGAAAAAGTGATAATCTTACCTGATAAGAATGAAAAAGTGATGCTGCAACTTTCTGCATAAAACCCCTCTGATGAACTTCAAATGCTTGCTAATATAGCCAATGTAATTGCTTTCTGTTTCATACTTTCTTCTCAAATAACTCAGGACTTGCTTAGGGACAAGCAAGTATTAAGTTTGGTGTTGTGATGCCAAGGCATCTTAGGCTAGTTTCACTAGCATTTTTCTGTTAGTTTTAGTTGTTTTGTGCATTTTCTTGAGCTTAAAGTAACCAAGAATGGTTAAATGAATAACAAAGCAATGAACCATCCAAACAGTATGATTTTGATGCAAATTCCATGAGTTTTTAGTTATATTACTTGAATGCTATGAATGGAAGATTTCTCATGAAATTTTGCAAGACTTTGATGCAGTTGTTTGGATGATTTCAGGGAAGAAGAGGCTAGGCAAGGAAGCAACAAAATCAATAAAGGAAGCTTGAATATCACATGTGGAGTTTAAGTTCCAGTTTAAGCTTAAACTGGAACTTAAACTGCCAAACCATATAATACTGGGAAGTGGCGTTTAAGCTCCAGTTTAAGCTTAAACTGGAGCTTAAACGCCAGAATCATGAAAGCTGAGGAATGCTGAAACTGGCGTTTAACCTCCAGTTTAACCTTAAACTGGAAGTTAAACGCCAGAATTGAGAAATGCACCAGGGAGCATTCCCACGTTTAAGCTCCAGTTTAACCTTAAACTGGAGCTTAAACGTGTTTGACTATTTTTTCTCCTCCAGGGTTGCTTTCTCATTCCCACGTTTAAGCTCCAGTTTAACCTTAAACTGGAGATTAAACGTGTTCGACTATTATTCTCCTCCAGGGTTGCTTTCTCATTTCCACGTTTAAGCTCCAGTTTAACCTTAAACTGGAGCTTAAACGTGTTCGACCATTCCACCCTCCAGGATTGCTTTCTTCAATTCCACGTTTAAGCTTCAGTTTAACCTTAAACTGAAGCTTAAACGTGTTCGACATTTCACACTCCTGGGTTGCTTTCTTCCATTTCCACGTTTAAGCTTCAGTTTAACCTTAAACTGAAGCTTAAACTACAACTTAAACGCCACTATTGAAAAGGTTTCTGGGCCAAAGATATTGCAGTTTAAGTTAGCATTTGAGCACAAACATTAACTTAAACGTACTCTGGTATGAAACCCAATTGAATATCATGGTTTATGGGATTGGGCCTGAAGAATTGATGAGTTTGGAATTTCAATTTGTTGAGTCATGTGTCATTACTTGATTATCACTAAGTTGGCTCAATGAATGTTACAGAATTGGATCAGCAGCCTCATCAGGATTATGGATCATAAACCCAAAGCAAAAGGAAATCAAGGAAAGGCCTCAAAGCCTAAGAAACACAACAGAAGCTCAATTTAGAAAGTGTATAAATAGGATAGAATTTAAGTTAAAGGGAGGACTTTGGGACTTTTTGATCATTTTTCTAGTTTTCAGACTTTGTGTAATTGAATTCAGAGCTATGACTCACTAAACCCCCTTTCATTGGGTTAGGGAGCTCTATTGTAATTCAATGAATCAATAATAGTTTTTATCTTCTTCTTCAATCTTTTCTCTTGAATTTTGTTAGAAAGCTTCTCGATCTAATTCTATTGGTTAGTTGTCTTGGGAAAGAAACTATCCATAATTGGAATCCTTCGGAACCTTGGGAAAGGAATGGAGGATTCATGCTAGAGAAGCTTTCTCATAGTGAATTGGATTGGGGTTTGGATGGATATTGTGACATGTAATCCTACCAAATTGTGGTTCATGAAACTGTGTGGTATAATCAGTGATCGAGCATCATCTTTTCTTATGAACATTTAAACCAAGGGATTGGGAATTTGTTTGTTTTTAGAGAGAATTGGTGAGCCAAGGGATTGGGATCCAATCATATAAGATTGCCAAGCAAAAATTCAATGAATGCATTGGTTGAGGAAGGGATAAAAATGTTTTGATTCGGAGATCTCAATATCTCCTGAAACCCAATGAATTCCCCATTTCTGATCTACCACTTTCTCTTTACATTCTGCAATTAAATTCATGCAATCACCCAGATCCCTTTTTAATTTCAGCAATTTAGCTTCTCGCTCTTTAATTCATACAATTTAAGATTCCGCAAATCTCATCTAAATCTTGATTCCGCTCAACTAGAACACACTTCTAATCCGAATTGCTCACTCAACCAATCCTTGTGGGATTCGACCTCACTCTATTGTGAGTTTTTACTTGACGATAACCGGTGCACTTGCCGGAAGGAATTTTTGCCGATTGTGCAACTTCCAAAATCTCATCATCACCAACCCCTTTGCTCAATCTCAATGTTGATCTCAATTTGTTCATTCCTCCCTAGTTGAAATCCAACTTCTGGGATGATTTCCCTCTCACTCACCCAACCATAAAATTGATTTTGGTTGAATGTGGAGAGGAACTTGTAGGTGTTGAAAGAGCTTGAGGATCCAGAGGTTGGTTCCCTTGTTCTTCTTTTCTTTGAGGCTGAGCTTTTTGGTGGTGCCATTAGGTTGGGAGAGTGTGGAAAAAAGATAGGGGGTTCGAAAGAAAAAGAAAGCAAAACAAGGTTTTGCTCCAACACCAAACTTAGGACTTGATTGTCCCAATCAAGAAAAGAAGGAAGAAAGTAGGGGATAGTAGAAGATGAGAGGATATGCGAAGGTGAGTGTTGTAGGGGATATTGAAGTGGGGGAGAAGATGGGGAGTGAGGCTTTTATAGTGGGTGAATGGTTGTTGTTTGAAGGTGGGAAATAAAAGGGATTAAATGTTTTCCCACTTTGGGAAGTGGCGCCTAGTGTGGGAAGAGGCGCCAACTCTTTTCCTCACTGTGTCTTCTACGTGTGTTGAGTTCCAAAGTGCAAGTACACTTTAACTTCCTTGGTTTGTGAGTTGTTCCCCATGTGGGCCCATCTTATCTCCTAAAAATGAAACTGATCCCATTAGTAATGACAAAATATCCCTTCATATTTCTTCTCATCAAGAGTGAATTGGGTTGCAACTGATGGGTGTCCTTTGGGACACCAAACTTAATTCCTTAGCATCTTAATAAATTGGTTTCATCATTGTGAATTTAATGTTTTCATAAGAGTGGAGCAACATAAATCCTTTCATTTTCTTTCGATTCCAACTCCATTGAACTCATTAAATCACGTTCAATTCTTATCCAAAGTATTAAGTGTTTTCAGCTTGGGTGAATTGGGTTGCTATGTGAGTATTAGTGGTGGCCACACCAAACTTAATCTCTGGGCTTACTCTTCAAAATCATTCTTTCAATTGTATGTAAGCCTAGATTAAGTGGGTGAGAGGCCACACCAAACTTAGCACTCTAGCTAGCCCTCAGCCCATTCACTCATCATTAGTCATGCATTCATCAAGTTGCAAATCCCAATTAGAAAGAAATAAAAGAGTGTAAAAATGATCTACTATCAAAGCAAATATCAAACTTCCCAATCTTTCAATTATAAACTAATCCTAAAAAAATTGAAACTATCACAGAATTTAAACTACTTCTAAGAAAGCAATTAAATCAAAAGGATAAAGTGTTGGGGTGCCTCCCAACTAGCGCTTCTTTATTGTCATTAGCTTGACATTCCTTCATCTTTAGCTGAGCTTGTAGCTCACTCTCTGCTCCTCCAATGAGCCTCCCAAGTAGTGTTTGAGTCTATGGCCACTGACAGAAAAAGTTCTCTGAGTCTTGTCTTCCATGAGCTCCACATGACCATAGGGAAACACCTTGAGTATGGTGAAAGGTCCTGACCATCGAGACTTAAGTTTTCCAAGGAAGAACTTGAGTCTTGAGTTGTAGAGTAACACCTTTTGTCTTTCAGTGAACTCTCTTCTTGCTATCTTTTGGTCGTGCCACCTTTTTGTGTTCTCTTTGTAGATTTTTGCATTCTCATATGCTTGATTTCTAAATTCTTCCAGTTTATTGAGTTACGTTAATCTCTTTTCTCCAGCAGCCTTCTCATCAAAATTGAGTAGTTTTAGAGCCCAGAAAGCTTTGTGCTCTAGTTCAACTGGTAAATGGCAAGCCTTGCCAAATACTAGCTGGTATGGTGACATCCCAATGGGGGTCTTAAAGGTTGTCCTGTAGGCCCATAGAGCATCGTCTAGCTTCCTAGACCAGTCCTTTTGTGAGCTTCCAACAGTTTTTTCAAGGATTCGTTTCAGCTCTCTGTTGGAGATCTCGACTTGCCTGTTGGTTTGTGGGTGGTATGGAGTTGCCACTGTGTTTTACTCCATATCTGAGAAGGAGTGCTTCCAATTGTTTGTTGCAGAAGTGTGATCCCCCATCACTAATGAGAGCTCTGGGAACTCCAAATCTGCTGAAGATGTTCCTTTTCAAGAAGCTTATCACAACCTTGTTGTCATTTGTTGCAGTAGCTATGGCCTCTACCCATCTTGAAACATAATCAACAGCCACTAATATGTAGCTATTTGAGTAAGAGGTTAGGAAGGGTCCCATGAAATCTATTCCCCATACATCAAATAGTTCTAGCTCTAGTATGTATTGCTGTGGCATCTCATTCCTCTTGGTTAGATTACCATCCCTTTAACATTCATCACATCTTAACACCATTTCCTTGGCATCCTTAAACACTGTTGGCCAGTAAAATCCGGATTGGAGCATCTTTGCTGCTGTCCTTTCTCCACTAAAGTGACCTCCATATGCTGATCCATGGCATTGCCATAACACTTCATGCCCTTCTTCGTGGGATATACACCTTCTTAGGACACCATCAGTACACTTTTTGAACAAATAGGGGTCATCCCAGATGTAGTGTTTGGCATCCTTGATTAGCTTCCTCCTCATGTGCTTGTTGATGTTTGTTGGTAACTCCCCAATAGCCTTGAAGTTGGCTATGTCTGCGAACCAATGGGCTACTTGAATCATCATCAATTGTTCATCAGGAAAGCTTTCATTTACTGCAACTTGCTACATTTCTTCTTCCTGTGGAATCCTTGAGAGGTGGTCGGCTACTTTGTTCTCTGCCCCGCTCCTATCTTTAATCTCAATATCAAATTCTTGGAACAGAAAGATCCACCTTATCAGTCTAGGCTTAGATTCTTGTTTGGTAAGCAAGTACTTGAGTGCTGCATGATCAGTGAACACAATTACTTTTGAGCCAATAAGATATGATCTAAACTTATCAAAAGCAAAAACTATGGCTAAAAGTTCTTTCTCTGTGGTGGTATAGTTCCTTTGATTCTCATTAAGGACCTTGCTAGCATAGTAGATTACATGTACTAGCTTGTCTTTCCTCTGTCCTAGGACAGCACCAACAGCAAAATCAGATGCATCACACATTAGTTCAAAGGGAAGATCCCAACTTGGTGGTGCTATGATAGGTACAGAGGAGAGTCTCTTTTTAAGTTCATCAAAGGCTACCATGCATTTTCTATCAAAAACAAAAGGAGTATTTGAGACAAGTAGGTTGCTAAGGGGTTTTGCAATCTTTGAAAAGTCTTTAATAAATCTCCTATAGAACCCAGCATGTCCCAAAAAGCCTTTAATAAATCTTTGAAAAGTCTTTAATAAATCTCCTACAGAGGTGGGTGGAGAAGCCTTCTTAGAGGGGTTACTATTAGCATTCTCAGGTGTCTGATTCCTCATTGGCGTTTGAACGTCAGAACTGGGCAAGGAATGGGCGTTTAACGCCAACTTTTCCTCCTTTTCTGGCGTTTGAACGCCAGGAGTATTCCTCTCTGGGCTCTTACTGTCCTCAGAGGGATTTTGGGCAGTGGTTTGGATATCCTTTGTCAGTTGTTCATTTCTTGGCTTTTTGCCACTTTGAGCAGGGTTATTCAATGTCTTTCCACTTCTTAGTTAAATTGCTTGGCATTTTTCTGTTATCTGTTTAGATAGCTGCTGTTTTGTCTGATTCAACTGTGATTCTATATTCTTGTTAGCAATTTTAGTTTCTTGGAGCATCTCTTCAAATTCTGCTAACTGTTTTGTCATCAGGAGTAATTGCTGATTAAGCTCAACAATCTATTCTTGAGGATTAGGATCCGTAGTTACTGCCATAGCTTCTTCTTTTGTAGAGGACTCACTGCTTGAGTATAAATGTTGATTTCTAGCAACCGTATCTATGAGCTCTTGAGCCTCTTCAATCGTCTTCCTCATGTGTATAGATCCACCAGCTGAGTGGTCTAGACACATCTGAGCTTTTTCTGTAAGCCCATAGTAGAATATGTCTAACTGTACCCACTCTGAAAACATTTTAGAGGGGCACTTCCTTAGCATACCTCTGTACCTCTCCCATGCATTATAAAGGGATTCATGATCCTCTTGTTTAAAGCCTTGGATGTCCAGCCTCAGTTGTGTCATCCTTTTTGGAGGGTAAAATTGATTCAGGAATTTGTCTGATAACTGTCTCCATGTTTTTATACTTGCTGTGGGTTGGTTATTCAACCACCTCTTAGCTTGATCTTTTACAGCAAATGGAAACAGTAATAATCTGTAGACATCCTGATCCACCTCTTTATCACGTACTGTGTCAGCAATCTGTAGGAACTGTGCCAGAAACTCAGTAGGTTCTTCCTGTGGAAGACCGAAATACTGGCAATTTTGCTGCACCATGATAATGAGTTGAGGATTTAGCTCAAAGCTGGTTGCTTTAATGGGAGGTATACAGATGCTACTTCCATATGCAGCTGTAATGGGGTTAGCATATGACCTCAGAGTCCTTCTGGACTGCTCAATTCCACTTAGGTCCATGATGGAGAAAGGGAGATGATGTGGATATTATTATATATATATTTTTTAAAAGTAACCGAAAATAATAAACTAAAATAAATGAAAAATAAAATAAAAATTCGAAAACCAAAAGAGAATAAAATCAAACCAGATTGAAAACTAAATTAATTAATTAATTAAAAAGAGTTTGGAATTAGCAATTAAGAAGATATGATTGAAAATTATTTTGAAAAAGATTTGATTTTTGAAATAAGGAAAGAGAAAAATAACAAAATGGCACCAAACATAAAATTTTTAGAAAATCAAACACAAATTTTCGAAAATTTAAAGGACAACAAAAAGAAAACACCAAACTTAGAATTTTTATAGGTAAAGAAACAGCTAAGACTATGCAATTGACACCAAACTTAAAATATGAAACTAGACTCAAATAAAAGACTCTAAACTAACGAAAGTAAAATATTCCTAATCTAAGCAACAAGATAGATCGTCAGTTGTCCAAACTCGAACAATCCCCGGCAACGGCGCCAAAAACTTGGTGCACGAAATTGCAATCACACTTTTGTAATTCTGCACAACTAACCAGCAAGTGCACTAGGTCGTCCAAGTAATACCTTACGTGAGTAAGGGTCGATCCCAGGGATATTGTCAGCTTGAAGCAAGCTATGGTTATCTTGTAACTCTTAGTCAGGATATCAATAATTCTCAGGTTTAATTGTGAAAAGTAGAAGAACATGAAATAAATACTTGTTTTGCAATAATAGAGAACAACTTGAGGTTTTGGAGATGCTTTATCTTCTGAATCTCTGCTTTCCTACTGTCTTCTTCTTCATGCACGCAAGGCTCCTTCCATGGCAAGCTGTATGTAGGGTTTCACCATTGTCAATGGCTACCTCCCATCCTCTCAGTGAAAATGTTCAACGCGCTCTGTCACAGCACGGCTATTCATTTGTCGGTTCTCGATCATGTCGGGATAGAATCCAGTGATTCTTTTGCGTCTGTCACCAACGCCCCACAATCACGAGTTTGAAGCTCGTCACAGTCATTCAATCCCTGAATCCTACTCAGAATACCACAGACAAGGTTTAGACCTTCCGGATTCTCATGAATGGCCGCCAAATGATTCTAGCTTATACCACGAAGATTCTGATTAAAGAATCCAAGAGATATCCACTCAATCTAAGGTAGAACGGAGGTGGTTATCAGGCACACGTTCATAGATAAAAATGATGATGAGTGTCACGGCTCATCACATTCTTCAAGTTGAGGAACAAGTGATATCTTGGAATAGAAGCAAGCGTGATTGAATGAAAAATAGTAGTAATTGCATTAATCCGTCAAGACACAGCAGAGCTCCTTACCCCCAACCATGGGGTTTAGAGACTCATGCCATAGAAGATACAATATGAAACGTGTATTGTGTCATGAGGTACAGATACAATAGCAGAAAGTCCTATTTATGGTGAACTAGTGACCTAGGGTTTACAAGAATGAGTAAATGACGTAAAAATCCACTTTCGGGGTCCACTTGGTGTGTGCTTAGGCTGAGCATTGAAGCTTTCATGTGTAGAGACTTTTCCTGGAGTTAAATGCCAGCTTTTGTGCCAGTTTGGGCATTTAACTCCAACTTTTGTGCCAGTTCTGGCGTTAAACGCCGGGAATTCTGAAGCTGATTTGAAACGCCGGTTTGGGCCATCAATTCTTGGGCAAGGTATAGACTATTAAATATTGCTGGAAATCCCAGGATGTCTACTTTTCAACGCAATTGAGAGTGCGCCAATTGGGCTTCCGTAGCTCTAAAAAATCCATTTCGAGTGCAGGGAGGTCAGAATCCAACAGCATATGCAGTCCTTTTTCAGCCTCTGAATCAAATTTCTGCTCAGGTCCCTCAATTTCAGCCAGAAAATACCTGAAATTACAGAAAAACACACAAACTTATAGTAAAGTCTAGAAAATTGAATTTTAAATAAAAACTAATAAAAATATAATAAAAACTAATTAAAACATGCTAAAAACAATGCCAAAAAGCGTTAAATTATCCGCTCATCACATGCACCTTTGGAATGTTGCAGGTGCATTACACAATCCAAAAGGCATTCTCCTATAAGCAAATACACCATATGGACAAGTAAATGAAGTTTTTTTCTGATCCTTGGGGTCTACAACAATTTGGTTGTAGCCCGAGTATCCATCTAAGAAATAATAATACTCATGCCCTGCCAGTCTTTCAAGCATCTGGTCCATGAATGGTAGGGGAAAATGATCCTTCCGCGTGGCTTCATTAAGCTTCCGGTAGTCAATGCACATACGCCATCCGGTTACCGTTCTTGTGGGTATCAATTCATTCTTCTCATTTGCCACAACAGTTATCCCTCCTTTCTTAGGAACTACTTGCACCAGGCTTACCCAAGGGCTGTCCAAGATGGGGTAGATCACCCTTGCTTGCCACAATTTCAATACTTCTTTCTGAAATACTTCATTCATAGTTGGGTTCAGCCTCCTTTGTTGCTGTCTTGAGGGTTTGGCATCCTCTTCAAGTAGGATTTTATGCATGCATATTGAAGGATTGATCCCCTTTAAATCTGAAAGTGTCCAGCCTATGGCATCCTTGTGTTGTTTCAGCACTTGGATAAGTTCCTCTTCTTGCTCCTTGCTCAGACTCGAATTTATGATAACTGGGTAAGTGTTATTGGCACCCAGATATGCATACTTCAAGCTGGGTGGTAAGGCTTTCAGCTCTAGTTTTGGTGAGTCTGCATCTTTGTTGTCTGTGGTAGTTGGCATGATCGAATTCCTCATGGTTGCTTGTGGTAGTTTTCCATCTGGTGGTGCTTGCTCCAGCTCACTATTTTCTTCACATTGTTCTTCTCCCATGACTTCTTTGACTATCTGTTCCATGGTATCTACCATCATGCATTCTCCTATAGGTTCTTTGGGGTAACTCATTGCTTTAAAGACATTGAAGACCATTTTTTCTTCATGCAATCTCAAGACTAGTTCCCCTTTTTGTACATCAATGATGGCTCCAGCAGTGACTAGAAATGGTCTTCCTAGGATAATTAATGTGTTGGCTTCTTCTTCCATATCCAGCACAACAAAATTAGCAGGGAAGATGAACTCTCCCACTTTCACTAGCAAATCTTCCACCACCCCATATGGAAACTTAAATGTTCTGTCAACCAATTGGAGTGCCATTCTTGTTGGCTTGGCTTTCTCAATCTTCATCCTTCTCATCATGGTTAGGGACATGAGATTTATGCTAGCTCCCAAATCACACAAAGCTTTCTCAATAGTGATGTCCCCTATGATGCAGGGAATTTGAAAACTCCCTGGGTCTTTCAGCTTTTGAGGTAACTTCCTCTGTATGATGGTGTTGCACTCCTCAGTCAACACTATAGTTTCTTTTGCTCCCCAGTTCCTCTTTTTGGTTATAAGATCCTTTAAAAACTTGGCATAGAGTGGCATTTGTTCTAATGCCTCAGCAAATGGTATATTGATTTGGAACTTCTTGAAGATCTCTAGGAACTTAGAGAACTGGCCATCCTTCCCATCTTTTCTCAATCTTTGAGGGTATGGTGCTGATTAGCGGATAATTTATGCGCTTTTTGGCATTGTTTTTAGGTAGTTTTTAGTATAATCTAGTTACTTTCAGGGATGTTTTCATTAGTTTTTATGATAAATTCACATTTCTGGACTTTACTATGAGTTTGTGTGTTTTTCTGTAATTTCAGGTATTTTCTGGATGAAATTGAGGGACCTGAGCAAAACTTTGATAGGAGGCTGACAAAGGACTGCTGGTGCACGAAATTGTGTATGCCAATATTAATGGACTATTTAACACAGCTTCGTACCACTAACCAGCAAGTGCACTGGGTCGTCCAAGTAATACCTTACGTGAGTAAGGGTCGATCCCACGGATATTATTGGTTTGAAGCAAGCTATCTTTATTTTATTATTCTTAGTCAGAATATTAATTAAAATTATCAGTTGGAATTATTAGAAAAATAAAAGAGTGTGAAATAGTTACTTGTTGTGCAGTAATGGAGAATATGTTGGGGTTTTTGGAGATGCTTTGTCCTCTGAATCCCTGCAACATAATGCTTACTCACTTTCATAAATGCAAGGCTCCTTCCATGGCAAGCTGTATGTAGGGAATCACCATTGTCAGTGGCTACCTCCCATCCTCTCAGTGAAAACGGTCCAGATGCTCTGTCACAGCACGGCTAATCAGTTGTTGGTTCTCGATCATGTTGGAAGAGGATACATTGATCCTTTTGCGTTTGTCATCACGCCCAGCAATCGCGAGTTTGAAGCTCGTCACAGCCATTCAATCCTTGAATCCTACTCAGAATACCACAGACAAGGTTTAGACTTTCCGGATCCTCAAGAGTGGCCACCATCAGTTCTAGCTTATACCACGAAGATTCTGATTAAGGAAGCTAAGAGATAATCATTCAATCTGATGTAGAACAGAGGTGTTTGTCAGGCACACGTTCATGGATTAAGGAAGGTGATGAGTATCACGGATCATCACCTTCTCCATAATTAAGCACAAATGAATATCTTAGAAAGGAACACGCATGTTTGAAAGGAGAAATAGAAACAATTGCATTAATTCATCGAGACGCTGCAGAGCTCCTCACCCCCAACAATGGAGTTTAGAGACTCATGCCGTCAAAGTGTATAAAATTCAGATCTGAAAATGTCATAAAGTGCAAAATAAGTCTCTAAAAGTTGTTTAAATAGTAAACTAATAACCTAGGTTTACAGAAAATGAGTAAAGTATGATAGATAGTGCAGAAATCCACTTCTGGGGCCCACTTGGTGTGTTCTGGGGCTGAAACTTAAGCTTCTCACGTGCTTGGGCTGTTTTTGGAGTTGAACGCCAGGTTGTGACGTGTTTTGGGCGTTGAACTCCAACTTGTAACCTGTTTCTGGCGCTGGACGCCAGACAGCAGCATGATACTGGCGTTAAACGCCAGTTTACGTCATCTATCTTCGCACAAAGTATGGACTATTATATATTTTTGGAAAGCCCTGGATGTCTACTTTCTAACGCCGTGGAGAGCGCGCTAATTGGACTCTTGTAGCTCTAGAAAATCCATTTTGAGTGCAGAGAGGTCAGAATCCAACAACATCAGCAGTCCTTTTTCACCCTAACTCAGATCTTTGCTCAGCTCCCTCAATTTCAGCCAGAAAATACCTGAAATCACAGAAAAATACACAAACTCATAGTAAAGTCCAGAAATATGATTTTTTCCTAAAAACTAATACTATTCTACTAAAAAATAATTAAAACATGCTAAAATCTACATGAAATTACCCCCAAAAAAGCGTATAAAATATCCGCTCATCACAACACCAAACTTAAACTGTTGCTTGTCCTCAAGCAACTAGATAAATAAAATAGGATGAAAAGAAATTAAGAAGCAATAATATCTCAAAGTTTTAAGTGAAGCTCGGATTCTTATTAGATGAGTGGTATGCGAAATTGTGATCAATACTTTTCACAAATCAAATAATCCCCGGTAATGAATCCAAAAACTTGGTGCTCAATACCATGGCATAAACACAACTTCGCACAACTAACCAGCAAGTGTACTGGGTCGTCCAAGTAATAAACCTTACGCGAGTAAGGGTCGATCCCACAGAGATTGTTGGTATGAAGCAAGCTATGGTCACCTTGTAAATCTTAGTCAGGCAAACTCAAATGGGTATGGTGATATGCGAATAAAATATAAAGATAAAGATAGAGATACTTATGTAATTCATTGGTAGGAATTTCAGATAAGCGTATGAAGATGCTTGTCCCTTCCGTCTCTCTGCTTTCCTACTGTCTTCATCCAATTCTTCCTACTCCTTTCCATGGCAAGCTTAAGCAAGGGTTTCACCGTTGTCAGTGGCTACCTCCCATCCTCTCAGTGGAAATGTTCAACGCACCCTGTCACGGCACGGCTATCCATCTGTCGGTTCTCGATCAGGCCGGAATAGAATCCAGTGATTCTTTTGCGTCTGTCACTAATGCCCCGCCCTCAGGAGTTTGAAGCACGTCACAGTCATTCAATCATTGAATCCTACTCAGAATACCACAGACAAGGTTAGACCTTCCGGATTCTCTTGAATGCCGCCATCAGTTCTAGCCTATACCACGAAGATTCCGGTTAAAGAATCCAAGAGATATTCACCTAGTCTAAGGTAGAACGGAGGTGGTTGTCAGTCACACGTTCATAGGTGAGAATGATGATGAGTGTCACGGATCATCACATTCATCAAGTTAAAGAACAAGTGATATCTTAGAACAAGAACAAGCGGAATTGAATAGAAGAACAATAGTAATTGCATTAATACTCGAGGTACAGCAGAGCTCCACACCTTAATCTATGGTGTGTAGAAACTCCACCGTTGAAAATACATAAGTGATAGTGTGATCATTGGTTTCGGCCCCAAAGAGGGAACCAGAAGAACCAAGATGAAAATACAATAGTATAATGTCCTACTTATAGAAAACTAGTAGCCTAGGGTGTACAGAGATGAGTAAATGACATAGAAATCCACTTCCGGGCCCACTTGGTGTGTGCTTGGGCTGAGCATTGAAGCATTTTCGTGTAGAGACTCCTCTTGGAGTTAAACGCCAGCTTTGGTGCCAGTTTGGGCGTTTAACTCCCATTTTGGTGCCAGTTTGGGCGTTTAACGCTGGGAATTCTGAGGGTGACTTTGAACGCCGGTTTGGGCCATCAAATCTTGGGCAAAGTATGGACTATCATATATTGCTGGAAAGCCCAGGATGTCTACTTTGCAACGCCGTTGAGAGCGCGCCAATTGGGCTTCTGTAGCTCCAGAAAATCCACTTCGAGTGCAGGGAGGTCAGAATCCAACAGCATCTGCAGTCCTTTTTAGTCTCTGAATCAGATTTTTGCTCAGGTCCCTCAATTTCAGCCAGAAAATACCTGAAATCACAGAAAAACTCACAAACTCATAGTAAAGTCCAGAAAAGTGAATTTTAACTAAAAACTAATAAAAATATATTAAAAACTAACTAGATCATACTAAAAACATACTAAAAACAATGCCAAAAAGCGTACAAATTATCCGCTCATCACAACACCAAACTTAAATTGTTGCTTGTCCTCAAGCAACTGAAAATCAAATAAGATAAAAAGAAGAGAATATGCAATGAATTCCAAAGACATCTATGAAGATCAGTATCAATTAGATGAGCGGGGCTTTTAGCTTTTTGCCTCTGAACAGTTTTGGCATCTCACTCTATCCTTTGAAATTCAGAATGGTTGGCTTCTTTAGGAACTCAGAATCCAGATAGTGTTATTGATTCTCCTAGTTAAGTATGATGATTCTTGAACATAGCTACTTATTGAGTCTTGGCCGTGGCCCAAAGCACTCTGTCTTCCAGTATTACCACCGGATACATACATGCCACAGACACATAAGTGGGTGAACCTTTTCAGATTGTGACTCAGCTTTGCTAGAGTCCCCAATTAGAGGTGTCCAGGGTTCTTAAGCACACTCTTTTTGCCTTGGATCACAACTTTATCTCTTTCTTTTTCTTTCTTTTTTTTTTCGAAATTTTTTTTTTGTATTCACTGCTTTTTCTTGCTTCAAGAATCATTTTAATGATTTTTTAGATCCTCAGTAACATGTCTCCTTTTTCATCATTCTTTCAAGAGCCAACATTCATGAACCACAAATTCAAAAGATATATGCATTGTTTAAGCATACATTCAGAAAACAAAAGTATTGCCACCACATCAAAATAATCAAACTGTTATAAAATTCAAAATTCATGCAATTCTTTTCTTTTTCAATTAAGAACATTTTTCATTCAAGAAAGGTGATGGATTCATAGGACATTCATAACTTTAAGGCATAGACACTAAGATACTAATGATCGCAAGACACAAACATAGACAAACATAAGCACTAAAATTTTGAAAAACAGGAAAATAAAGAACAAGGAAATTAAGGAACGGGTCCACCTTAGTGATGGCGGCTCTTTCTTCCTCTTGAAGATCCTATGGAGTGCTTGAGCTCCTCAATGTCTCTTCCTTGTCTTTGTTGCTCCTCTCTCATGATTCTTTGATCTTCTCTAATTTCATGGAGGATGATGGAGTGCTCTTGATGCTCCACCCTTAGTTGTCCCATATTGGAACTCAATTCTCCTAGGGAGGTGTTTAGTTGCTCCCAATAGTTTTGTGGAGGAAAGTGCATCCCTTGAGGTATCTCAGGGATTTTATGAGGAGGAATTTCCTCATGCTTGCTCCATCCTTTTCTTAGTGATGGGCTTGAGGTCATGCCTTCTCAGTTGAACCGGCTTCCCTCTTGAGTTTCTCTTCCATTGAGCGCCCTCTTCACAAATGTTTATGAGGACTTGGTCCAACCTTTGATCAAAGTTGACCCTTTTTGAGTGAAAAAAGGACCTCGGGGATCACCTTCTTCAAGGTCACAACTTCATAAAAGTGGTCTTGATGCATCCTTAAGATGAATCTCTCCATCTCCCATGACTCGGAGGTGGAAGCTTTTGCCTTCCCTTTCCTCTTTCTAGAGGTTTCTCCGGCCTTGGATGCCATAAATGGTTATGGAAAAACAAAAAGCAATGCTTTTACCACACCAAACTTAAAAGGTTTGCTCGTCCTCGAGCAAAAGAAGAAAGAAGAGAGTAGAAGAAGAAGAAATGAAGAAGAATGGAATGGCTTGGTGTTCGGCCAAAAAGGGAGAGTAGTGTTGTTTAGGTTGTGTGAAAATGAAGGAGTGAAGATGGGTTTATATAGGAGTGGGGGGAGGGTAGGGTTCGGTCATGTATGGGTGGGTTTGGGTGGGAAAGTGGTTTGAATTTGAATGGTGAGGTAGGTGGGGCTTTATGAAGGATGGATGTGAGTGGTGAAGAGAAAGATGGGATTTGATAGGTGAAGGGTTTTTGGGGAAGAGGTGTTGAGGTGATTGGTGAATGGGTGAAGAAGAGAGAGAGTGGTGGGGTAGGTGGGGATCCTGTGGGGTCCACAGATCCTGAGGTGTCAAGGAAAAGTCATCCCTGCACCAAATGGCATGCAAAAATGCGTTTTTAGCCATTTCTGGCGTTAAACGCCAGGCTGGTGCCCATTTCTGGCGTTTAACGCCAGCTTCTTGCCTTTTTCTGGCGTTTAACGCCAGTCTGGTGCCCCTTTCTGGCGTTAAACGCCCAGAATGGTGCCAGACTGGGCGTTAAACGCCCAACAGCTAGCCTTACTGGCGTTTAAACGCCAGTAAGTTCTTCCTCCAGGGTGTGCTGTTTTTCTTCCTGTTTTTCATTCTGTTTTTGCTTTTTTCATTGATTTTGTGACTTCTCATGATCATCAACCTACAAAAAACATAAAATAACAAAAGAGAATAGATAAAATATAACATTGGGTTGCCTCCCAACAAGCGCTTCTTTAATGTCATTAGCTTGACAGAGGACTCTCATGGAGCCTCAGAAATGCTCAGAGCTATGTTGGAACCTCCCAACACCAAACTTAGAGTTTGAATGTGTGGGTTCAACACCAAACTTAGAAGTTGGTTGTGGCCTCCCAACACCAAACTTAGAGTTTGACTGTGGGGCTCTGTTTGGCTCTGTTTTGAGAGAAGCTCTTCATGCTTCCTCTCCATGGTGACAGAGGGATATCCTTGAGCCTCAAACACAAAGGATTCTTCATTCACTTGAATGATCAACTCTCCTCTATCAACATCAATCACAGCCCTTGCTGTGGCTAGGAAGGGTCTGCCAAGGATGATGGATTCATCAATGCACTTCCCAGTCTCTAGGACTATGAAATCAGTAGGGATGTAATGGTCTTCAACTTTTACCAGAACATCCTCTGCAAGTCCATAAGCTTGTTTTCTTGAGTTGTCTGCCATCTCTAGTGAGATTTTTGCAGCTTGTACCTCAAAGATTCCTAACTTCTCCATTACAGAGAGAGGCATGAGGTTTACACTTGATCCTAAGTCACACAAGGCCTTCTTGAAGGTCATGGTGCCTATAGTACAAGGTATTGAAAACTTCCCAGGATCTTGTCTCTTTTGAGGCAGTTTCTGCCTAGACAAGTCATCCAGTTCTATGGTGAGCAAAGGGGGTTCATCCTCCCAAGTCTCATTTCCAAATAACTTGTCATTTAGCTTCATGATTGCTTCAAGGTATTTAGCAACTTGCTCTTCAGTGACATACGCATCCTCTTCAGAGGAAGAATACTCATCAGAGCTCATGAATGGCAGAAGTAAGTCCAAGGGAATCTCTATGGTCTCATTTTGAGCCTCAGATTCCCATGGTTCCTCATCGGGGAACTCATTGGAGGCCAGTGGACGTCCATTGAGGTCTTCCTCAGTGGCGTTCACTGCCTCTTCTTCCTCCCAAAATTCGGCCATGTTGATGGCCTTGCACTCTCCTTTTGGATTTTCTTCTGTATTGCTTGGAAGAGTACTAGGAGGGAGTTCAGTAATTTTCTTGCTCAGCTGTCCCACTTGTGCCTCTAAGTTTCTAATGGAGGACCTTGTTTCAGTCATGAAACTTTGAGTGGTTTTGATTAGATCAGAGACCATGGTTGCTAAGTCAGAGGTATTCTGCTTAGAACTCTCTGTCTGTTACTGAGAAGATGATGGGAAAGGCTTGCTATTGCTAAACCTGTTTCTTCCACCATTATTATTGTTGAAACCTTGTTGAGGTTTCTGTTGATCCTTCCATGAGAAATTTGGATGATTTCTCCATGAAGGATTATAGGTGTTTCCATAGGGTTCTCCCATGTAATTCACCTCTTCCATTGAAGGGTTCTCAGGATCATAAGCTTCTTCCTCAGATGAAGCTTCTTTAGTACTGCTTGGTGCATTTTGCATTCCAGACAGACTTTGAGAAATCATATTGACTTGTTGAGTCAATATTTTATTCTGAGCCAGTATGGCATTCAGAGTGTCAATCTCAAGAACTCCTTTCTTCTAACTAGTCCCATTGTTCACAGGATTTCTTTCAGAAGTGTACATGAATTGGTTATTTGCAACCATTTCAATCAGCTCTTGAGCTTCTGTAGGCGTCTTCTTCAGATGAAGAGATCCTCCAGCAGAGCTATCCAAAGACATTTTTGACAGTTCAGAGAGACCATCATAGAAAATACCTATGATGCTCCATTCAGAAAGCATATCAGAAGGACACTTTCTGATTAATTGTTTGTATCTTTCCCAAGCTTCATAGAGGGATTCTCCTTCCTTCTGTCTGAAGGTTTGGACTTCCACTCTAAGCTTACTCAAGTTTTGAGGTGGAAAGAACTTTGCCAAGAAGGCATTGACTAGCTTTTCCCAAGAGTCCAGGCTTTCTTTAGGTTGAGAGTCCAACCATGTCCTAGCTCTGTCTCTTACAGCAAAAGGGAATAGCATCAGTCTGTAGACCTCAGGGTCAACCCCATTAGTCTTGACAGTGTCACAGATTTGCAAGAATTCAGCTAAAAACTGATGAGGATCTTCCAATGGAAGTCCATGGAACTTGCAATTCTGTTGCATTAGAGAAACTAATTGAGGCTTAAGCTCAAAGTTGCTTGCTCCAATGGCAGGGATAGAGATGCTTCTCCCATAAAAGTTGGGAGTAGGTGCAGTAAAGTCACCCAGCACCTTCCTTGCATTGTTGGCATTGTTGTTGTTTTCGGCTGCCATGGGTTCTTCTTCTTTGAAGATTTCTGTTAGGTCCTCTACAGAGAGTTGTGCTTTGGCTTAGCTTTCTCTTCAAGGTCCTTTCAGGTTCAGGATCAGCCTCAACAAGAATGCTTTTGTCCTTGCTCCTGCTCATAAGAAAGAGAAGGGAACAAGAAAATGTGGAATCCTCTATGTCACAGTATAGAGATTCCTTTAGGTGTCAGAGGAAAATAAAAGTAGAAGACAGAAGTAGAAAATTCGAACTCATCAAAGAAGATGGAGTTCGAATTTTGCATTAAGGAATAGTGTTAGTCCATAAATAGAAGGATGTGAGAAGAAGGGAAGTAATTTTCGAAAATTAAGTAAAAGATTTTGAAAACATTTTTGAAAAACACTAATTGATTTTCGAAAATGATAGTGGAAAAGAAATCAAGTGCTTTTTGAAAAAGATTTTGAAATTAGAAATCAAAAAGATTTGATTAAAAACTATTTTGAAAAAGATGTGGTTAAGAAGATATGATTAGTTTTAAAAAGATGTGATTGAGAAGATATGATTTGAAAAACATTTTAAAAAGATTTGATTTTGAAAATTAGAAACTTGGCTAACAAGAAAAGATATGATTCAAACATTAAACCTTTCTCAATAGAAAAGGCAACATACTTGAAATGTTGAATCAAATCATTGATTGATAGCAAGTATTTTTAAAAATAGAGAGAAATTGATCTTGAAAAAGATTTGATTGAAAAGATATGATTTGAAAAAGATTTGATTTTGAAAAAGTTTGAAAACTTGAAAAAAATTTGCATTGAAAACAAAATCTTCCCTCTTGTGCCATCCTGGCGTTAAACGCCCAGAATGGTGCACATTCTGGCGTTTAACGCCCAAAACTATACCCTTTTGGGCGTTAAACGCCCAACCAGGTACCCTGGCTGGCGTTTAAACGCCAGTCTGTCCTTCTTCACTGGGCGTTTTGAACGCCCAGCTTTTTCTGTGTAATTCCTCTGCCGTATGTTCTGAATCTTCAATTCTCTGTATTATTGACTTGAGAAGACACAAATTAAAAATATTTTTGGATTTTTAATAATAAGGAAAAATCAAAATGCAACAAGAATCAAATAACAATGCATGCAAGACACCAAACTTAGCAGTTTGTATACTACTGACACTAATGAGAATGCATATGAGACACATAAAACACTTAAGTCAAGAGAATTTAAAGATTAGAGTAAGAAATCATCAAGAACATCTTGAAGATCCTTAAGACACATGAATGAAAGCATGCAATTGACACCAAACTTAAAATGAGACTCTAGACTCAAACAAGAAATATTTTTGGATTTTTTTTCGAAAATTAAGTGGAAAAAGATATCAAAGTTCTTAATGAGAATTCCAGGAATCAGTGCAATGCTAGTCTAAGACTCTGGTCCAGGAATTAGACATGGCTTCACAGCCAGCCAAGCTTTCAAGGAAAGCTTTGGTCCAAAACACTAGACATGGCCAATGGCCAGCCAAGCCTTAGCAGATCACTGCTCCAAAAGCAAGATTGATAGAAATCAACAAGCTCTTGTGATGATAAGTTGAAACCTCGGTCCAATGGAATTAGACATGGCTTCACAGCCAGCCAGATTTCAACAAATCATCATGAAACTCTAGAATTCATCTTTAAGAACTCCGAAAAAAAAATACCTAATCTAAGCAACAAGATGAACTGTCAGTTGTCCAAACTCAACAATCCCCGGCAACGGCGCCAAAAACTTGGTATGCGAAATTGTGATCAATACTTTTCACAAATCAAATAATCCCCGGTAATAAATCCAAAAACTTGGTGCTCAATACCATGGCATAAACACAACTTCGCACAACTAACCAGCAAGTGTACTGGGTCGTCCAAGTAATAAACCTTACGCGAGTAAGGGTCGATCCCACAGAGATTGTTGGTATGAAGCAAGCTTTGGTTACCTTGTAAATCTTAGTCAGGCAAACTCAAATGGGTATGGTGATATGCGAATAAAATATAAAGATAAAGATAGAGATACTTATGTAATTCATTGGTAGGAATTTCAGATAAGCGTATGAAGATGCTTGTCCCTTCCGTCTCTCTGCTTTCCTACTGTCTTCATCCAATTCTTCCTAATCCTTTCCATGGCAAGCTTAAGCAAGGGTTTCACCGTTGTCAGTGGCTACCTCCCATCCTCTCAGTGGAAATGTTCAACGTACCCTGTCACGGCACGGCTATCCATCTGTCGGTTCTCGATCAGGCCGGAATAGAATCCAGTGATTCTTTTGCGTCTGTCACTAACGCCCTGCCCTCAGGAGTTTGAAGCACGTCACAGTCATTCAATCATTGAATCCTACTCAGAATACCACAGACAAGGTTAGACCTTCCGGATTCTCTTGAATGCCGCCATCAGTTCTAGCCTATACCACGAAGATTCCGGTTAAAGAATCCAAGAGATATTCACCCAGTCTAAGGTAGAACGGAGGTGGTTGTCAGTCACACGTTCATAGGTGAGAATGATGATGAGTGTCACGGATCATCACATTCATCAAGTTGAAGAACAAGTGATAGCTTAGAACAAGAACAAGCGGAATTGAATAGAAGAACAATAGTAATTGCATTAATACTCGAGGTACAGCAGAGCTCCACACCTTAATCTATGGTGTGTAGAAACTCCACCATTGAAAATACATAAGTGATAGTGTGATCATTGGTTTCGGCCCCAAAGTGGGAACCAGAAGAACCAAGATGAAAATACAATAGTATAATGTCCTACTTATAGAAAACTAGTAGCCTAGGGTGTACAGAGATGAGTAAATGACATAAAAATCCACTTCCGGGCCCACTTGGTGTGTGCTTGGGCTGAGCATTGAAGCATTTTCTTGTAGAGACTCCTCTTGGAGTTAAACGCCAGCTTTGGTGCCAGTTTGGGCGTTTAACTCCCATTTTGGTGCCAGTTTGGGCGTTTAACGCTGGGAATTCTGAGGGTGACTTTGAACGCCGGTTTGGGCCATCAAATCTTGGGCAAAGTATGGACTATCATATATTGCTGGAAAGCCCAGGATGTCTACTTTGCAACGCCGTTGAGAGCGCGCCAATTGGGCCTCTGTAGCTCCAGAAAATCCACTTCGAGTGCAGGGAGGTCAGAATCCAACAGCATCTGCAGTCCTTTTTAGTCTCTGAATCAGATTTTTGCTCAGGTCCCTCAATTTCAGCCAGAAAATACCTGAAATCACAGAAAAACTCACAAACTCATAGTAAAGTCCAGAAAAGTGAATTTTAACTAAAAACTAATAAAAATATATTAAAAATTAACTAGATCATACTAAAAACATACTAAAAACAATGCCAAAAAGCGTACAAATTATCCGCTCATCAATGAGCGAGGCTTGTAGCTTTTTGCTTCTGAATAGTGTTGGCATCTCACCTTATCCCTTGAAATTCAGGATGGTTGGCATCCATAGGAACTCAGAATTCAAATAGTATTATTGATTCTCCTAGTTTAATATGTTGATTCTTGAACACAATTACTTTATGAGTCTTGGTCGTGGCCCTAAGCACTTTGTTTTCCAGTATTACCATCGGATACATAAATGCCACAGACACATGACTGGGTGAACCTTTTCAGATTGTGACTTAGCTTTGCTAAAGTCCCCAGCTAGAGGTGTCCAGAGCTCTTAAGCACACTCTTTTTGCTTTGGATCACGACTTTAACCACTTAGTCTCAAGCTTTTTCACTTGGACCTGCATGCCACAAGCACATGGTTAGGGACAGCTTGATTTAGCCGCTTAGGCCTGGAATTACTTCCTTGGGCCCTCCTATCCACTGATGCTCAAAGCCTTGGATCCTTTTCACCCTTGCCTTTTGGTTTTAAGGGCTATTGGCTTTTTCTTTTTCTTGATCCAATGATTTCTTGTACAAGTGTTTTTTTTTCACTGCTTTTTCTTGCTTCAAGAATCAAATTCATGATTTTTCAGATCATCAATAATATTTTTTGTGTTCCTCATTCTTTCCGGAGCCAACATTCGTAAAATTCAGGATAAAATATGCACTGTTCAAGCATTCATTCAGAGAACAAAAAGTATTGCCACCACATATAATTAATTATAATTTTTATTATTAAGAACTCGAAAAATATAAATTACTCCTTTATTCTAAAAATCTACTATTTTATTCATGTCTGATGATGATGAGAAAAATAAATTATAACTTAATTGGAAATAAAACCAGAATAGATATGCTAATTACTACTACTACTGTATAACTTCTAAGGTAAATTTCTAAAATAACACTATCACAGAGTTAAAGCTAAAATTAGAACTCAACAACCTGTATTTTGGGAAGTGGATGTTCCTTTGATCTGTGGGTTGCTTGGTCCTTCAAGGATTAATTTCTGGCGCTTCAGCTCCCTTAAATCACGCCCTTGCTCTTCTTGTTCCTCAAGCAGTTTGCAAAGCATGCTACTTTGATTGTTCTGTTCTTCCTTTATTTGGTTCATAGCTTCTTGCAATTTGGAAATAGATGCTTCAAGATGTTCCCAATTTTTGAATTGAGGAAGTTCTGGGAGGACTTCTTGTGCTCTCCTCTTGATTGGATCATCCTGCAACTGTTGTCTTTCCATTGATATTTTAGTGATTGGCCTTTCAAATGAATATACTCTGTTATTCCCATCTTCACTCCGGCATCTCTGCAGAGCATAGAAATTAAGCTTGGATAGGCCAATCTGGCATCCTTGGAATTCTTGTTTGCTATTTTGTATAGTTCACACGAGATCAGTTGATGGACTTCTACTTCTTTTCCCAACATGATGCAGTGAATCATCACTGCTCTTTTAACAGTAACTTCAGAACGGTTGCTGGTGGGCAATATAGAATGCCCAATGAAATCTAGCCAGCCTCTGGCAGCTGGTTTGAGATCTTCTCTTTTGAGTTGATTTGGGATGCCAGTTGTGCTGGTGGTCCACCTGGCTTCAGGGATGCATATATCCTCTAGAATCTTGTCCAGGCCTTTGTTTACCCTCATCATTCTCCTATTAAAGGAGTCTGGGTCATCCTTCAGTTGAGGAAGCTTAAAGATCTCCCTGATTTTGTCAGGATGGGTGTGAACAATCTTTCCTCTGACTAAGGTCCGATGATCATAGAGGGCAGCTCCAATTATTCTTTGCCTGTCTGTCTGCCATAGATTTGCATAGAACTCCTGAACCATATTCCTTCCCACTTTCGTTTCACGATTAGCTAGGATTTCCCAGTTCCTGTTTCGAATTTGTTCTTGGATCTCCGAATATTCATCTTCTTTCAGATCGAACTTGACTTCCGGGATCACTGATCTTAGACTCATTATTTTGTAGTAATGGTTTGAATGTTCTTTAGTTACGAACTTCCCTTGATTCCAAAGTGGCTTTGGAATATTCTCTTTCTTACCTCTTGGGTTGGGTTGTTTTCCTTTAGGGGCCATGATCAAAGTGAGTATGTTTTTTGTGATCACGGATAAGCACACCAAACTTAGAGGTTTGCTTGTCCTCAAGCAAAAGAAAAGAGAGAAGAGGGATAGAAGGAGAGCAGGTGTGGAATGGTGGATGATGAGAGGGGCGCCGAAAGTGGATATAAAGGGAGGGGGTGGGTTTTCGAAAATAAGAAAAAGATATAAGATAAAAGATATGATTTATAAAAGATAAATATGACAAGAAAAAGGATATAATTTAAAAAGATATGAATGATATTTAAAAATAAATTTGAAATTTATAATTTGAAAAAGATTTTAAAAGATAATTAAGTTTGAAAAAAAATTGGAAAAAGAGTTGGATTGGATTGGAAAAAGGTTTATGTGTATGTATGAAGCTATATTATTTTTGAAAAAAGGGATTTTAGAAATTAGGGTTCTCAGAAAACTATTTTGATTTGAAGGATGACATTTTGAAACATGTTTATGCAAGAAATCATGATTCGAAACATAAAAAATTAGAAAATTTGTAAAGGAAAACGAATTTTACCTCCTCCCCACCATCCTGGCATTAACCGTCCAACTACTGCATGTTTTCGGCGTTCAACGCCCAATTGATGCTTCTCCTGGGCGTTCAATGCCCAGCTGTTGCTTCTTTCTGGCGTTGAATGCCAGGAAGTCCTTTGTCACTGGGCGTTTTTCTAAACGCCTAGGATGCTGTAATTCTAGGGTTAAACGCCCAGAAGGAGCTTCTTTCTGGCATTCAACGCCCAGAAGATGCTCCTTTCTGGCGTTCAACGCCCAGATGGCTATCCTTACTGGCGTTGAACGCCCAGTGGATGCTTCTTTTGGGCGTTCAACACCCAAAACATTTCTTACTGGCTTTTTCATGCCAGTGAGCTTCCAAATTCCCCTGTAACTGTGAATTCAATCAATTGCTTTTTTACCTTGAAGATACTTTGACATATACCTGTAAAAATCAATTAATTAACAAAAACAAATAAAATTAAATTTTGTGAATGGCTGGGTTGCCTCCCAGCAAGCGCTTCTTTAATGTCGTTAGCTGGACTATTATTGAGCTTTAATTAAGTCTCAGTTTTGAGCATTCTTGCTCAAAATTTCTTTCAAGATAATGTTTAACTCTCTGTCCATTAACAATGAACTTTTTGTTAGAGTCATTATCCTGAAGCTCTACGTATCCATATGGTGATACACTTGTAATTACATATGGACCTCTCCACCGGGATTTTAATTTCCCGGGGAATAACTTGAGCCTAGAATTAAATAGCAGAACTTTCTGCCCCGGCTCAAAGACTCTGGATGACAATTTCTTATCATGCCATCTTTTTGCTTTCTCTTTGTAAATTTTTGCATTCTCGAAAGCATTGAGTCTAAATTCCTCTAGCTCATTTAACTGAAGCAATCGTTTTTCTCCAGCTAACTTGGCATCAAGGTTCAGGAATCTGGTTGCCCAGTAGGTCTTATGTTCCAGTTCCACTGGCAAGTGACATGCCTTTCCATACACAAGCTAGTATGGAGAGGTCCCTATAGGGGTCTTGAATGCTGTTCTGTATGCCCACAGAGCATCATCTAAGCTTCTTGCCCAATCCTTTCTATGATTAATTACAGTCCGTTCCAGGATTCTTTTAAGTTCTCTGTTAGAGACTTCAGCTTGCCTATTTGTCTGTGGATGATATGGAGTGGCTACCCTGTGGCTAACTCCATAACGAACCAAAGCAGAGTAAATCTATTTATTGCAGAAATGAGTGCCCCCATCACTGATTAATACTCTAGGGGTACCAAATATGCTGAAGATGTGTTTCTGGAGGAATTTTAACACTGTTTTAGTGTCATTAGTAGGTGTTGCAATAGCTTCCACCAATTTGGATATATAATCCACTACCACCAGAATATAAGTATTTGAGTATGATGGTGGGAAAGGTCCCATGAAGTCAATACCCTATACATCAAACAACTCAATCTCCAAGATCCCTTGTTGAGGCATGGCATAACTGTGAGGCAGATTACCAGATCTTTGGCAACTGTCACAATTAAGTACAAACACTCGGGAATCTTTATAGAGAGTAGGCCAGTAGAAGCCACATTGGAGGACTTTTGTGGCTGTTCGCTCACTTCCAAAATGTCCTCCATACTGGGATCCATGGCAATGCCTAGAATCTTCTGCGCTTCTTCTTTAGGCACACATCTACGGATTACTCCGTCTGCACATCTCTTAAAGAGATACGGTTCATCCCAAAGATAATACTTTGCATCCGTGATCAGCTTCTTTGATTGCTGCCTACTGTATTCTTTGGGTATGAATCTCACTGCCTTGTAGTTTGCAATGTCTGCAAACCATGGCACTTCCTGGATGGCAAAGAGTTGCTCATCCGGAAAGTTTTCAGAGATCTCAGTAAGAGTGAGGGACGCCCCTTCTACTGGTTCTATTCGGGACAGGTGGTCTGCTACCTAATTCTCTGTCCCTTTTCTGTCTCTTATTTCTATATCAAACTCTTGCAGAAGCAACACCCATCTTATAAGTCTGGGTTTTGAATCCTGCTTTGTGAGTAGATATTTAAGAGCAGCATGATCAGTGTACACAATCACTTTTGATCCTACTAAATAGGATCTGAATTTGTCAATGGCGTAAACCATTGCAAGCAGCTCTTTTTCTGTAGTTGTGTAATTCTTCTGTGCGTCATTTAAAACATGACTGGCATAGTAAATGCCTCTGTCCCAACACTGCACCAATGGCATGGTCACTGGCATCACACATTAGTTCAAATGGCAATGTCCAGTTTGGTGCAGAGATGATTGGTGCTGTGACCAATTTAGCTTTCAGAGTCTCAAATGCCTGCAGACACTCTTTATCAAAGATAAATGGCGTGTCAGCAGCTAGCAAGTTGCTCAGAGGTTTGGTGATTTTTGAAAAATCCTTTATAAACCTCCTATAGAATCCTGTATGCCCCAAAAAGCTTCTGATTGCCTTAACATTGGCAGGTGGTGGTAATTTTTCAATTACCTCTACCTTAGCTTGATCCACCTCTATTCCCTTGTTCGAAATTTTGTGCCCAAGGACAATTCCTTCAGTCACCATAAAGTGACACTTCTCCCAGTTTAAAACCAGGTTAGTCTCTTGGCATCTCTTTAGAACAAGTGCTAGATGGTCAAGACAGGAGCTGAATGAGTCTCTAAATACTGAAAAGTCATCCATGAAAACTTCCAGAAATTTTTCCACCATATCAGAGAAAATTGAGAGCATGCACCTCTGAAAGGTTGCAGGTGCATTGCACAGGCCAAATGGCATCCTTTTGTATGCAAATAATCTAGATGGACATGTGAATGCTGTTTTCTCTTGATCCTGGGGATCTACTGCAATTTGATTATAACCTAAATATCCATCCAAGAAGCAGTAGTATTCATGACCTGCTAGTCTTTCTAGCATCTGGTCTATGAATGGTAAAGGAAAATGATCCTTTCTGGTGGCTGTATTGAGCCTTCTATAATCAATACACATACGCCACCCTGTAACTGTTCTTGTAGGAACCAGTTCATTTTTTTCATTATGAACCACTGTCATGCCTCCCTTCTTAGGGACGACTTGGACAGGGCTTACCTAGGGGCTATCAGAAATATGATAAATAATCTCAGCCTCTAGTAATTTAGTGACCTCCTTCTGCACCACTTCCTTCATGTCTGGATTCAGCCGCATTTGTGGTTGGACCACTGGCTTGGCGTCACCCTCCAATAGGATCTTGTGCATGCATCTGGCTGGGCTAATGCCCTTAAGATCACTGATGGACCACCCAAGAGCTGTCTTGTGTGTCCTTAGCACTTGAATTAGTGCTTCCTCTTCCTGTGGCTCTAAGGTAGAGCTTATGATTACAGGAAAGGTATCACCTTCTCCCAGAAATGCATATTTCAGGGATGGTGGTAATGGTTTGAGCTTGGGTTTGGGAGGTTTCTCCTCTTCCTGAGGGATTTTCAGAGGTTCTATTATCCTCTCTGATTCCTCCAAATCAGGCTGAACATCTTTAAAGATGTCCTCTAGCTCTGATTCGAGACTCTCAGCCATATTGACCTCTCTTACCAGAGAGTCAATGATATCAACACTCATGCAGTCATTTGGGGTGTCTAGATGTTGCATAGCTTTGACAACATTCAACTTGAACTCCTCCTCATTGACTCTCAGGGTTACTTCCCCTTTTTGGACGTCAATGAGGGTTCGGCCAGTTGCTAGGAAAGGTCTTCCTAGAATGAGAGTTGCACTCTTGTGCTCCTCTATTTCCAGCACCACAAAGTCAGTAGGAAAGGCAAATGGCCCAACCTTGACAATCATGTCTTCAATCACGCCTGATGGGTATTTAATGGAGCCATCAGCAAGTTGAAGACATATCCGGGTTGGTTTGACTTCTTCAGTTAAACCAAGCTTTGTGATAATAGATGCAGGTATTAGGTTGATACTTGCCCCAAGGTCACACAGAACTTGCTTGGTGCAAGTACCCTCTAATGTGCATGGTATCATAAAGCTTCCGGGATCCTTAAGCTTCTCAGGTAAGCTTTCTAGGATAACTGCACTGCATTCTTCAGTGAGGTAAACTTTTTCAGTTTCCCTCCAATCCTTCTTATGACTTAAGATCTCTTTCATGAACTTGGCATAAGAGGGTATTTGCTCAAGTGCTTCTGCAAACAGAATCTTTATTTCAAGAGTCCTGAGATAGTCTGCAAAGCGGGCAAATTGCTTATCCTGTTCCGCTTGGCGGAGTTTTTGAGGATAAGGCATTTTGGCTTTGTATTCCTCAACCTTAGTTGCTGCAGGTTTATTACATGTAGAAGTGGGTTGGAAAGCCTTTTTAGAAGGGTTGTTATCAGCACTTGTATGTGATTGATCCCCCACTGGCGTTTGAATGCCAGAGGTGGAAGCTGGAGTGGTGTTAGACGCCAACTCCTTATCTGTTACTAGCGTCTGAACGCCAGAACTGTGCTTCCTTTGGGCGTTCAACGCCGGATTCATGCTTGTTTCTGGCGTTGAACGCCAGGAATGAGCATGGTCTGGGCGTTCAGCGCAAGCCTTATTCCTCTCTGGGCTCTAATTGTCCTCAGAGGGATTTTGAGTAGCCGTTTGTTCATTTCTTGGCTTCCTGCTGATTTGAAGTGAGGTATTTAATGTTTTCCCACTTCTTAATTGAACTGCTTGGCATTCTTCTGTTATTTGTTTTGACAGTTGCTTTTCTATTTGCTTTAACTGTACTTTCATATTCCTGTTAGCCATTCTTGTTTCCTGTAGTATTTCCTTGAATTCGGCTAGCTGCTGAGTTAGAAAGTCTAATTGCTAATTGAATTCATTAGCCTGATCTACAGGACTGAGTTCAGCAGTTACTGTTTTAGCTTCTTCTTTCATGGAAGATTCACTGCTTAGGTACAGATGCTGATTTCTGGCAACTGTATCAATAAGCTCTTGAGCTTCTTCAATTGTTTTTCTCATATGTATAGATCCACCAGCTGAGTGATCTAGAGAAATCTGAGCTTTTTCTGTAAGCCCATAGTAGAAGATGTCTAATTGCACCCACTCTGAAAACATCTCAGAGGGGCATTTTCTTAGCATCTCTCTGTATCTCTCCCAGGCATCATAAAGGGATTCATTATCTCCTTGTTTGAAGCCTTGGATGCTTAGCCTTAGCTATGTCATCCGTTTTGGAGGAAAGTAGTGATTCAGGAATTTTTCTGACAGCTGTTTCCATGTCTTTATGCTGTTCTTAGGTTGGTTATTTAACCATCTCTTAGCTTGATCTTTTACAGCAAATGGAAACAGTAGTAATCAGTAGACATCCTGATCTACTTCCTTATCATGCACTGTGTCAGCAATTTGTAAAAATTGTGCCAGAAACTTTGTATGTTCTTCATGTGGAAGACCGGAATACTGGCAGCTTTGCTGTACCATGATAATGAGCTGAGGATTCAACTCAAAGCTACTAACTCCAATGGAGGGTATACAGATACTACTCCCATATGAAGCAGTAGTGGGGTTAGCATATGACCCCAGAGTCCTCCTGGACTGTTCATTTCACTTAGTTTCATGATGGAGCAAGGGAGATGATATGGATGTTGATATTGTCTATTTTATTATAAAAATAATTTTTGAAATAATAAAATAAAACAAAAACCGAAATAAAAATAAAATAAATAAAGAAAGAAAATTAAAAATTAAAATTTATAAAAAATTTGAAAAAGTTTATGAATATTTTCGAAAATTTGAGGAGAGAGAAAGGGGTTAGGATATTTTAAAAAAAATGTAAAAGGATAAGAATTGAAAAATTTTGAAATTGAAATCTGAATTTTTATATAAAAATTTTGAAAATATAGTTTAAAATTAGTTAGAAAAGATTTTTTTTGAATTTTGAATTTTATGATGAAAGAGAAAAACACAAAAAAGACACAAGACTTAAAATTTTTAGATCTAATGCTCCTTATTTTCGAAAATTTTGGAGGGAAAACACCAAGGAACACCAAACTTAAAAATTTTAAGATCAAAACACAAGAAAGACTCAAGAACACCTTGAAGATTCACAAGAACACCAAGAACAAAAGAAAGAACACCAAACTTTAAATTTTTAGAAAACCAAGATAAATTTGCGAAAATTAAAGAAAGATCAACAAGAAAACACCAAACTTAAAGTTTGGCACAAGATTAAATCAAGAAAAATTATTTTTGAAAAAAGATTTTAAAAAGAAGACGCCCAATTGCCAAGAACATAGTCCAACGCTCTAGCCAATTGGGAGTAAATGTAACACTTGTTCTAAATAGGTATATTCCTTTAGGAAGATTAATGCTTTAAAAAGAACACAAGTGAAACAAGAAAAGACACAGAACAAGAAAAATTAAAGATCAAACAAGAAAAATAAACAAGAACAACTTGAAGATAAAGGAAGAACAAAGAACACTAATACAAAAATTTTAAAGAAAAATATAAAATATGCAATTGACACCAAACTTATAACAAGACACTAGACTCAAAGAAAAATAAAAAAATTAATAAAGAAAAATGATATTTTTGAACAGAAAATAAAAGACTCTGACCCAATTGCCAAAATCTTCCTAATCTAAGAAATAAAATAAACCTTTAGTTGTTCAAACTCGAACAATCCCTGGCAACGGCGCCAAAAACTTGGTGCACGAAATTGTGTATGCCAATATTAATGGACTATTTAACACAGCTTCGTACCACTAACCAGCAAGTGCACTGGGTCGTCCAAGTAATACCTTACGTGAGTAAGGGTCGATCCCACGGAGATTATTGGTTTGAAGCAAGCTATGTTTATTTTATTATTCTTAGTCAGGATATTAATTAAAATTATCAGTTGGAATTATTAGAAAAATAAAAGAGTGTGAAATAGTTACTTGTTGTGCAGTAATGGAGAATATGTTGGGGTTTTTGGAGATGCTTTGTCCTCTGAATCCCTGCAACATAATGCTTACTCACTTTCATAAATGCAAGGCTCCTTCCATGGCAAGTTGTATGTAGGGAATCACCATTGTGAGTGGCTACCTCCCATCCTCTCAGTGAAAACGGTCCAGATGCTCTGTCACAGCACGGCTAATCAGCTGTTGGTTCTCGATCATGTTGGAAGAGGATACATTGATCCTTTTGCGTTTGTCATCACGCCCAGCAATCACGAGTTTGAAGCTCGTCACAGCCATTCAATCCTTGAATCCTACTCGGAAAGGTTTAGACTTTCCGGATCCTCAAGAGTGGCCACCATCAGTTCTAGCTTATACTACGAAGATTCTGATTAAGGAAGCTAAGAGATAATCATTCAATCTGATGTAGAATGGAGGTGTTTGTCAGGCACACGTTCATGGATTGAGGAAGGTGATGAGTGTCACGGATCATCACCTTCTCCATAATTAAGCGAAAATGAATATCTTAGATAGGAACACGCATGTTTGAAAGGAGAAACAGAAATAATTGCATTAATTCATCGAGACGCTGCAGAGCTCCTCACCCCCAACAATGGAGTTTAGAGACTCATGCCGTCAAAGTGTATAAAATTCAGATCTGAAAATGTCATAAGGTGCAAAATAAGTCTCTAAAAGTTGTTTAAATAGTAAACTAATAACCTAGGTTTACAGAAAATGAGTAAACTATGATAGATAGTGCAGAAATCCACTTCTGGGGCCCACTTGGTGTGTGCTGGGGCTGAGACGTAAGCTTCTCACGTGCTTGGGCTATTTCTGGAGTTGAATGCCAGGTTGTGATGTGTTTTGGGCGTTGAACTCCAACTTGTAACCTGTTTCTGGCGCTGGACGCCAGACAGCAGCATGATACTGGCGTTAAACGCCAATTTACGTCATCTATCTTCGCGCAAAGTATAGACTATTATATATTGCTGGAAAGCCCTGGATGTCTACTTTCCAAAGTCGTTGAGAGCGCGCTAATTGAACTCTTGTAGCTCTAGAAAATCTATTTCGAGTGCAGAGAGGTCAGAATCCAACAGCATCAGCAGTCCTTTTTCAGCCTAACTCAGATCTTTGCTCAGCTCCCTCAATTTTAGCCAGAAAATACCTGAAATCACAGAAAAACACACAAACTCATAGTAAAGTCCAGAAATATGATTTTTGCCTAAAAACTAATACTATTCTACTAAAAACTAATTAAAACATGCTAAAATCTACATGAAATTACCCCAAAAAAGCGTATAAAATATCCGCTCATCAACTGCTGATGCCTCTCGGCCATGCCTGAACCTTCATCACTTATGTATTTTCAATGGTGGAGTTTCTACACACCATAGATTAAGGGTGTGGAGCTCTGCTGTACCTCAAGTTTTAATGCAATTACTATTATTTTCTATTCAATTCGATTTATTCCTGTTCTAAGATACCATTCGTACTTCAACCTGATGGATGTGATGATCCGTGACACTCATCATCATCCATCAGTATGAACGTGTGACTGACAACCACTTCCATTCTACAAGCGAAAGCTAGAGTGCGTATCTCTTGGATTCCTTAATCAGAATCTTCTTGGTATAAACTAGAATTGATGGCGGCATTCATAGGAATCCGGAAAGTCTAACCTTGTCTGTGGTATTCCGAGTAGGATTCCGGGATTGAATGACTGTGATGAGCTTCAAACTCGTGATTGTTGGGCGTGATGACAAACGCAAAAGAATCAAGGGATTCTATTCCAACATGATCGAGAACCAACAGATGATTAGCCGTGCCATGACAGAGCATTTGGACCTTTTTTCACTGAGAGGATGGGATGTAGCCATTGACGATGGTGATGCCCTACATACAGCTTGCCATGGAAAGGAGTAAGAAGGATTGGATGGATGCAATAGGAAAGCAGAGATTCAAAAGGAATACAGCATCTCCATACACTTATCTGAAATTCCTACCAATGAAATTACATAAGTATTTCTATCCTTTATTAATAAATTAATTATCTCTTTATATTTTCGAAAACCCAATAATCAATTATTATCCGCCTGACTGAGAATTACAAGATGACCATAGCTTGCTTCATACCAACAATCTCTGTGGGATCGACCCTTACTCACGTAAGGTATTACCTGGACGACCCAGTACACTTGCTGGTTAGTTGTGCAGAGTTGTGACAAAGTGAGATTCACATTTGAGAGCACCAAGTCTTTGGAGCCATTGTTGATGATCACAAATTCGTGCACCAGGTGCCTTTGGTACATATGGCTTCAAAACTGGTTTTGGTGGAGGTGAAGCTGGGATCTTTCCTTCATCCTCTTTACCATGTTTTGGTGCAACCTCTTCATGATTATCTTTGCTTGGGGCTCCTTCCTCTACAACCTTCCCACTTCTTAGAGTTATGGCTTTGCATTCCCCTCTTGGGTTAGCCATTGTATCGCTGGGAAATGTGTGAGTGGAAAGTGGGATTTGTTTGGAAACAATCCCTACTTGTGCTTCCAACTTTGAGATTGCTGCACCTTGATTTTTCAGATTTAACCTGTATTCCTCTTGATTAGCATCTATCATTCTGTCAGTTTGTGCTTGTCTATCCATAAGGGAGGAGACTGCTGATGATTAGATTTTTGACGATTTAGAATTCACAAATGAAATCTCGTTGCAATATAGTTTCTAAACCAACAACAGTCCTTTCATACAAAAAGTTGTTTGTCACTAAAACAAACCCCTAAAATTTATAAACCGAAGTATTGAACCTCGGGTCGTTCTCCCTAGGAATTGTAATGAAGTTTCTTGTTATTGGTTGTGAGTTATATTTGGGGTTTTTAAGATTTTAGACAAGAAATATAAATGGCAAAGAAAATAAACTAACAACTAGCAAAGCTCTTGGCAAGATATGAGAACTAGAAGTCCTATCCTAGTTATCCTCCTCAATTGTGATAACAAATTGTCCATTGCTCCCACTTAGTTAACCTCTAACCATGGAGGGAAGTCAAGTGGATGAATCAATTTGATTCCTCAAGTCCTAATCAACTCCTAAAGGAATGACTAGCTTTAGAGACATTCAAATCAATTAGCAACTTCTAATTATCAATCAACAAAGGAGTTAGATAACTCAAGAGTCACTAATCACTCTACCTAGGCCAAGAGGAACAAAATCTACACTAAAATCCAACCAAGCATTTCATCAAACACTTGGAAGGCACAAAAGAAAAGCATAGTAAATCAACAACAAGAATGAAATCTAACAACAATTATTGCAAAGAATTAACAACAACAATTCAAGGAAATCACAATTATCATGAATTACCTCAAATTGCATTATTGAAAGAAAACAAAGGAACAACAATCTATCCATAACAAGGTGAAGAATTATAAGAAGTAAAGTACATAACTAGAGAGAGGAAGATGAGAAGAGTAAGGATTGATAGAGGAAAAGTGAATCAAAACATGAATTAAACCTAGATCTAAGAAGAGAGATTAACCTAAACCTAATCCTAATTCTAGAGAGAAGTGAGATATTCTCTCTCTAAAACTAACTAATCCTAATCCTAATGATGCTAAAAATGATTCCCCAGATTTCCAAGATTTATAAGATTGTCTTCCCCTTCAATCCTTGATCCTTTTATTCCTTTCTATCAGCAATTGACGCCAAAATGGGTTCAGAAACCCTTCCAAATCGCCAGGCAGGTGTTGCTTTAATGAAGTCATGTGCGGACTGCGACGCGTGCGCGCACGGTACGCGTGCGCACCCTTGGCCGATTCTGCAATGTGCGCGTGCGCGTGCTTGGCTGATTTCACTTCTTTGACTTTTCATGCTTCTCTCCACTTGTATGCTTCCTTCCTTGCTCCCTTTGATCCATGCCTAGCTTATTTCAACCCTGGAATTACTAGCAAACACATCAAGGCATCTTATGGAATCAAAGAGGAATTAGAATTCATCAAAATAAGGCTTAAAAAAGCATGTTTTTACACTTAAGCACAAATACAGGAGAGATTACAAAACCATGCTAATTCATAGGTTAAATGCGAGAAAAGGTCGTCAAAATACCCTAAATTCAATACAAGATAAACCGTCAAATTGGGGTTTATCAACCTCCCCACACTTAAACCTTAGCATGTCCTCATGCTAAAATAAGAAGGAACTAAGGGGTAAGACATTCATTAAATGCAGTAAACTATATGAACCTACCTAAATGCAATTATCTAAAGCAAGTGGGAATGCTTAGTCCAAACATATCAATTCCCAAGAGACATGTGTAGGCACAAGAGCTAGGGCAATAGGGATCAAGTCCAAACCACAATTGTATTGAATTATCAAAAGAAATTCATGCTTGCAAGAATATAGATAGTATGATTGAACACATGTGATTGAACTTTTGAACCCTCACCGGATGTGTATCCGCTCTATTCACTCAAGTGTTTATATCTGCTCTATTCACTCAAGTGTTTAAGGGTTAATTCACTCAATTCTCTTCTAATAATGCTTTCCAAAATTTGATTTTCTTCTAACAATCAACACCTATTCAATGCATGCATACATTCATCATGAGGTCTTTCATTTAGGTTGTAATGGGGTTAGGGTCAAGGTAGGATCATTTATGGTTAAGTGGACTAGAGTTTAGATCTTGGATTAGCATAGACTTTCCCACCTAACTATATAATAATCTATACAAATTCAAACTACTCTAACTACCCATTCTTCACTTTTTCTTACATATTCATGCATCTTATTTCTTGATTCGTAACACTTATGCATTGATTCCCTTTTATTGAACTTCACTTTGGGGCATTTTGTCCCATTTTATTATTTTTCTTCTCTTTTTTTTTTTTCTATATTCCTTTTTTTTCATTTTATTTTTCTCTTCTTTTTTCTTTTCTTTTTATACTTTCTACAAGGACATCAATTGCATAAGGTCTTACACATCCAATCAATACATGAATATGTTCCCAATTCCTAAATATAGAAGTGTACTACCTTTTTTATCCCATCCAATGTTTCCAAGCCTCACATACTTTGAATAATAAACACTCTCACTAGCCTAGGCTAATCAAAGATCCAACAAGGGACTTTCATTGGTTTTCCGCCTTGGGCTTGTAATGAGCTAAAATGGGAATAAGTTAGTTAAGCGTAGGCTCAAAATTGGCTAACAATGGAGAGTAAAAGGTGGGCTATTTGGGTAAGTGGGCTAATGAAATAATGGCCTCAATCGTACAAATGCATGAATACAAGAAATAAATGGACATATAGAATCAAGCAAATCAAGGATCACAATCATAGAAAGAGAACAATTTCACATAGAATGGAAAATAAGTGGTTATAAAATGTAACCACATCAATAGGCTCAAATCTCACAAACTTGTGTTCTTAGCTCAATACATGCTTCACAAAGTATAAAATTCAAGCAGGTTACCTCAAAATATTTTTTTTTCAATCAATTGGGTTGGTGCCCTATAATTAAGTTTTCTTGGAAAATCTCAATATTTGACTAAGCATTGTTGTGATTGAAAAATTCAAAAATTTTCCTTAGTTTACCCTTTCCTTTTTCACTTAAAGCCAATTTCTTATGCGAAAAGGGTGACTAAGTTTTAACAATTCCAAACATGGTTTCTAATCACAACCACAAACTAAAAAGAAAGATATACAAAAGAAGATATGCAAAAATGTATAAAGAAAAATCCAACTAAAAGTATGGAATCTATCATCCAAAACATTTAAAAATCCAAAATAAGCAGTAAAGGTATCCAAAACGAACCAAAATAGTAAGGGTATCCAAAATAAACTCAAAATGCATCAAATATATACAAAGGTATGCAAAGTAAGATAACTAGGAAAGTGGCCAAAATGTTCACCGGTCCTCTAATGATGCTACCGGTGACCTCTCCACACTTAAGATCGAACATCGTCCTCGATGCTAAACCTGAGGATCCGGGAAAGGAACACCGGTAGGTGCTGACTCTGTCTGAGGCTGCAGAATCTCTATGTCTGGTGCAGCTGGAGGTGCGTCCTGCTGAAGTGGCTCCTCATGGGTGTCCTCCTCCTGATGCTCCTGCTCATCAGAGGCTGAAGAGTCTGGAAGTGGGGGTAACTCAGCGCCCAGGGAGATGAGTGCCTGATCCATCCGATCCAGTCGACGCTTGATGTGGCGCTTTTCGCGCTCTAAAAATCGAAATAGACGCTGAACCAGTAGATATGTGGGCTCAGGAGCTGAAGAAGGGACAATCGAAGAAGATGGGGCTACTGTAGAAGAGGATGGGGCTGCTGAAGGTCCAGCTGTCCCTACCACTGCTCTAGCCCTAGATCGGCATCTAGCCGGTGGCTTCTCGTGCACCCAACCACCCCAAGGAATAGTAACCTCCTTGTCATCGTCATCTGGGGGTGGTGGTGTCACATCATCAGCCAACCAGGGGACCTCAGCCAAGGCGGCCATACTGGTAACCAAGGTGGGAAACGGAAGTAGGCCATGAATATGTGCTCGCCACATACACTGCCGGATCAATCGAGGAAAATAAACCTCCTTGCCCTCCATAACACAACCAATCAAAAGTAGCATCTCCATAGGGATCTCAGAAAAGTGAGTGGTGGGTAAGACATAGTGGGCAAATATCATCTGCCAAGTCTTGGCCTCTCTAGTCAGATGAGCAAAGAGCATCCCTTTAGGCTTAGTGTTGGTCGCATCCATGACCCAAGTGGCATCCGGTAAACCAATCACACGCCTGAGCGCCTCATAGTCAAAGGTCATGCTGTGAATAGCTATCTCAGCCTGCTGATAAGCGCAGGTGCCATCAATAAGATGTCGGCATTGCAAGGCCTCCTCTATGGCTGACTCAGTGATCATAATCTCTCTACCCCTCACCTGAACTGAATCCAAAGTGGGACGGAAGAAGTTGCAATAGAATTCCTTAACCCAAGAAATGTTGATATCTCCCAAATCTCTATCAACAAAGTCAATACCCAACTCTAGGATGCGACTAGTAATGGCTCGTCTCACATCATTAGGTAGGAGTAATTTCTTCTCAGTATTCAGTTTCGTCGTCCGATACTTGGAAAGGCGAAGCTCACAGTAAAGATTGGGAAACTTGGTTGGATCGGTAGAAGGTAGCAACTGATTTTCCTTTTCCTCGTCATTCAATGGATTCTTAGCATAATTCTTGTAAATGGAGGGAATAGAGGGTGTAGAATGTTTTCTTTTCTTGGAGGTAGTGGCTATGGCTTTTCCTTTATCTGACATCCTGGAAAAGACAAATATGATAGCAATTAAACATGTAGCACATAGCAATTAATAGCAACTTCAAGATGTAAGATGAACGACAAGAAATCATGATGTGCATTGAAAACTTGGTGTGCAAATAAGCATAAGTGGAAACATAAACCAAGAAATCAATACATCCAACAATGTACACAATTCTTAAAGAATAGGCATATTCATCATCATAACTCAAAAGAATGGTTAATGAGTCGAGTAAAGAAAAATGAAGTGAGTAGGTTAAACAAGTTAGTGAGTAAGAGGTGAGATTGATAGTTAGTGTTATGATGAAAGAAAGCTTGCCTAACAAAAGGATTCACAAAATGCATACAATTAGGTGTAATTATTGATGATGAAAATGAAATTGCAACGGGGTGCAATGAATTGAAAGCAAATCATCAATGTCACGGTCACTAAGTTGCAATAGTTGGTATTGAAGATATTGAAATGCACTTTGTGTAACTAGAATGAGTAAAAAAATTAGGTGGAATGAAAAAAAAAGTTACACAAGTAGAATGTACCAATTATTACGGAAGAATGAACCATTTCCCAGAAAATAAGCAAGTTGATTTCAAATAATGAATGAAGCAGAATGCGAAGATATTTGATCAACTTAAAGGATGATGATATGGAAGGGTTCAAATCATATCATTGGGAACATGTGAATCATGGAAAAGACCAGCCCAGAGTTACCTCAAAATTGAACTCGCTGTATCTTGTAAAGCTAACTTTGAAAAGTACCAAGTTCAATTCTTAGATAACAAGTTGCTAAACAGGGGTTTTCGGAAATTCGGGCAGCATTCCGGCAGTAATTTGAATGTTCCCGGATAGCAACATAGCACAAATAGTATGATTACAACATCAATTAATCACAACAGCCATGAGATAGCATCCAGGTAGTAAAAATTGAATATAGAGCAAATCAAAATCAGCACTCATCAGACAAGAAATCAAACAGAGAATGAACACAAACAGAGCACTTATTAGGCCTAGAATCCTCTATCCAGACCTAGCTACCTAATAGCAGATATATCTATCTAACCTGGCATGCAGAAACTACATTCTAATTAACTAAAATTAATCAGTAGAGAAAATTAAAGGAAACAGAGTTGAGGCCAGTAACCTGGGGGCAGAGCAGAAAATGGAAATGGAACTGGGATGAACGAGGGTTGAATCAGCAGCAGAGTCGCCGCCTTAGAAGGTGGTGACGGCAGAAAGAATGAAAGGAAGTGAGGAGGGCCTCACGGCGGTGGAGCAGCAGACGCGCGCTGGTGGTGGGGGAGAGCAGAGGGGAGAGTGAGTGGGTGGGAGAGGCAGAGCGGTTGAGAGGGAGAGTGAGAGGGGAATGTGAATGGGGAAAGAGAGGGAGGGGCCGTCGAGTGCTTGTCGCCGGCGGTGATGGCGGAGGTGGTTCGGGCAGGGACGGGTGGTGTGCAGAGCGAGAGAATGGGAGATTGGACGTAAGAGAGAGATGATGGACGAAGGTTGCCGATAGTGGTGGTGGCCGTTGCTGCTATTGGAGGAGGTTGAACAGAGGTTGAAGGAGGAAAGAGGAAGAAGATGATGGGGGAAGAAGAGATGTGCGCGACTGCGCCACACCTTCGCGCATTAGGGTTATCCCCTTATTTTGAATTGGCGCGGGCGCGTACTGTGCGCGTCCGCGTACATTGATGAAATTAGGGACCTACGCGTGCGCGTACAACGCGCTCAAGCGTGGATAGGGAAACTATATAGGTGCGCGTGCGCGTACAGTGTGCGCACACGTACATTGAGTTGGGCTGAAAGCTTAGAGTGGGCTTGACGCACGCCCAACTCTCTAGACAACGGCCTGGAGTGGCGGCATCATATAGGTGACGCGCGCGCGGCAAGTGCGTGTCCGCGTACATTGGTAGTTTATCATAAAGCGCGCAAGCGCGATGCGTGCGCTCACGTCCTTTCCTCCTTTTGGCATATGGGCGCGCACGCGGCGAGTGCGCGTCCGCGCGAGATGAGTTGGGCTGGGGGCTTAAAGTTGGCCCAGATCCAGCGTAACTCTCTGGATAGTGGCTCAGAAGCTGCAGCACCAGATCGACGCGGACGCGGCAGGGGTGCATCTGCGTGCATTTCCTTAGAGCTGTATGGACGCGCACGCACGTAGTGCGCGTCAGCGTGGAATGAGTTGGGCTTGAGGCATAACGCTGGCCTAGGAGAGGCCCAACTCTCTGGAATATGGGTGATGATGCATCCGCTCATGGACGCGTGCGCGTACATCGTGCGCGCGCGTCTAACCCCTTTTTTTTTAGTTTGCCCAGGTGTTTCCTATAATGCTCACAACTCTTTATTCACTCAACTATCATCTAATTCACCAAAACATGCAAATTGATACTATTCATTTACTACTAACACAACATACATGTGACTATGCTAACAATCTAATTGTACAAACAAATCTATCTGAAATATACTTACAATGGCAACTCAAATCCCTTATTAAGCAAAATTAAAAGAGTACGGAAAGAGTTACCATGGTGGGGTGTCTCCCACCTAGCACTTTTATTTTAAGTCCTTAAGTTGGACATGTTGAGAAGCTTATTTGTCATGGTGGCTTGTGCTTGTACTCATCTTGGAACTCCCACCAATGCTTGGTTCTCCATTGTGCCCCAAGATTTCTCATGGATTGAGCCAAGTGTTGATGGAGTTCTTCACAAGCTTGGGGCTCCCTAAGTTGATCCTCTTCTTGTGATCCGGGATCCCACACTTTGTCTTCACACCCGTCTTGAAGTTGATCATCATTATTGGTCCATCCGGGTGGTGAGTAAGGTGAATTCTCTATATAGTGGCAACCAATCCTCCTAGACCCATCTATTTGAGTACTACTCCAACCTTTATATCTCATGTTTGATGCATCAACCATAATGAGCCTTGATTTGCAACGTCACCCACGAAACATCTTTCGCTTACGCTTCATCCCACAAAGCATCCTAAGTTGACCATCCTTTTCAAGCAAGCCATACTCAAGTGGGACAATAAAGCTAATAGAAATGAATTTTACCCACTCAAGTGAAGGAGTAGATGACAACCTAGGCAAAGATGCTTCCAACGATCTTGACAAAGCGTATTCCACTCCCATCCTTCTATTTCTAAGGACTTCCACCTCTTCACTAGATTTCTCTAATTCAATCCTTTGTTCATTAATACTATCTAAGCCTTTTCCCTTATTCAAACTATAATTGGGAGGGTGGAAGAAGTTTACCTCCACAACATTTTCAGATACACCGGGAGAAGGTTCTTCAAGTTCAAAGGATTCTCCACCACTAGGACTTGATGCTTGCTCTTCATTGCCATGGGAACTCAAATCTTGCTCTATCCCAACCAAGTCTTCATATGGAATATGCCTTGGAAGGTGTGCACTTTCCTCCCCAGCATTAATTTCAATCATCTTAGAGGGGTTTTCTTCAACTCTATGTTCCCATTGGAGGCTCCGCATCTCCCAAGTCTTCTACCGCTTCTTTCTTGTCTTCAACAATTAAAGCTTCCTCCAATTGTTCCAATACAAAGCAACTTCCTTCCTTTCCCACCGGTGTTTCTAATCTCTCCTTCATGCTATGTTCTTCATTCAATTCTCCACATGTAGCCATGGGAGTTCCTTGAGTGTTCAAGCATTGGAAGGTTAATTGATTTGTTACCGCATCCAGGGCGGCCATGAAATTTTGCACATCCCTTTTCATCTCTTCTTGCCCTTGAACAAGAACACCAAGGGTTTCATCCATTAGAGGTTGGGGTGGGTGGAAGGGTTCATCATTTTGGGGGGAAGGGTTCATAGTAGGAAGATGGTTCTTCTTGGTAGAGTTATGGTGGTTCTATGTTTTCCACTCTTTCCACTTGTTGCACAACACACTCCATGGTTGCTTGAAATTGATTCAATGCTTCCTTGAGACGATCCCTTGACTCTTGTTCCTCTTGGATAATATGATTAGGGTCATGTGACTCTTGGATCAATGGATATGAGTATTCTTCCATGAGAGGTTGTGGTGGAAAGTAGTATTCATCTTGTGGTTGGAAATTTTCATATATTGGAGGTGGTTCATCTTGGTAATAATATGGAAGGGGTGGCTCTTGAAAATATTGATGTTGGAGTGGTGGTGGCTCTATGTGTGGTTCATATGGCTCATATGGTTGTTGGTAGGATGGATATGGATTAGGGTCATATGAAGGTGGTTGGTGAAGAGAGGCTTGCGAGTATGGTTGAGGGCTACGTTGAGGATATGGTTCATAGGCATATGGTGGTGGTTCTTGAAAGTCACAAGGTGATTCACCATAGCCATTGGATTGGTATGTATCAAAGTATGGCTCTTCCTCATAGTGCATTGGTGGAGGTTGTTGCCATGAAGATTGATCATATGCATATGGCTCCTCCCACCTTTGATTGTTCCATCCTTGATACATCTCTTCATTGAAGCTCTCATTTCCTACAACATAATTAGAACCAAACTCATAGCCAAAGTGAGAATTCATGGTAGCAAGAGAAGGCAAAAACAAAAAATAGTAACAAATAAAGAGAACAAACTAAAAACTAACAAAGAAGCAAAAAGCAAACATATTCACAATATTCACATATATACAATAACCAATAACATAACACCATTGCAACTCCCCGGCAACGGCGCCATTTTGATGATTAGATTTTTGACGGTTTAGAATTCACAAATGAAATCTCGTTGCAATATAGTTTCTAAACCAACAATAGTCCTTTCATACAAAAAGTTGTTTGTCACTAAAACAAACCCCTAAAATTTATAAACCGAAGTATTGAACCTCGGGTCGTTCTCCCTAGGAATTGTAATGAAGTGTCTTGTTATTGGTTGGGAGTTATATTTGGGGTTTTTAAGATTTTAGACAAGAAATATAAATGGCAAAGAAAATAAACTAACAACTAGCAAAGCTCTTGGCAAGATATGAGAACTAGAAGTCCTATCCTAGTTATCCTCCTCAATTGTGATAACAAATTGTCCATTGCTCCCACTTAGTTAACCTCTAACCATGGAGGGAAGTCAAGTGGATGAACCAATTTGATTCCTCAAGTCTTAATCAACTCCTAAAGGAATGACTAGCTTTAGAGACATTCAAATCAATTAGCAACTTCTAAATATCAATCAACAAAGGAGTTAGATAACTCAAGAGTCACTAATCACTCTACCTAGGCCAAGAGGAATAAAATCTACACTAAAATCCAACCAAGCATTTCATCAAACACTTGGAAGGCACAAAAGAAAAGCATAGTAAATCAACAACAAGAATGAAATCTAACAACAATTATTGCAAAGAATTAACAACAACAATTCAAGGAAATCACAATTATCATGAATTACCTTAAATTGCATTATTGAAAGAAAACAAAGGAACAACAATCTATCCATAACAAGGTGAAGAATTATAAGAAGTAAAGTACATAACTAGAGAGAGGAAGATGAGAAGAGTAAGGATTGATAGAGGAAAAGTGAATCAAAGCATGAATTAAACCTAGATCTAAGAAGAGAGATTAACCTAAACCTAATCGTAATTCTAGAGAGAAGTGAGAGCTTCTCTCTTTAAAACTAACTAATCCTAATCCTAATGATGCTAAAAATGATTCCCCAGATTTCCAAGATTTCCAAGATTGTCTTCCCCTTCAATCCTTGATCATTTTATTCCTTTCTATCAGCAATTGGCGCCAAAATGGGTTCAGAAACCCTTCCAAATCGCCAAGCACGTGTTGCTTTAATGAAGTCATGTGCGAACTGCGGCGCGTGCGCACACGGTACGGTGCACGCCCCTGGCCGATTCTGCAATGCCTGCGCGAGCGCCTTGTTTGCGTGCGCGTGCTTGGCTGATTTTACTTCTTTGACTTTTCATGCTTCTCTCCACTTGTATGCTTCCTTCCTTGCTCCCTTTAATCCATGCCTAGCTTATTTCAACCCTGGAATTACTAGCAAACACATCAAGGTATCTTATGGAATCAAAGAGGAATTAGAATTCATCAAAATAAGGCTTAAAAAAGCATGTTTTTACACTTAAGCACAAATACGGGAGAGATTACAAAACCATGCTAATTCATAGGTTAAATGCGAGAAAAGGTCGTCAAAATACCCTAAATTCAATACAAGATAAACCGTCAAATTGGGGTTTATCAACCGCCCCTGAAATTTGGGATGAAAGTTGTGCTATTGCAGCCTCCATCCTCTCAAAGTTGCTATTGATTTCGCATGATTGCATAGTTGAGGATGGTGTGTCTTGATTGAGGTTGTTGTGTATGGGTTGGTTGTTATGGTATGAGTGGTTTTGTGAGTTATGGTAAGGTCTATGGTTCCCTGCTTGATGGTTGGGGTTGTGGGTTTGTTGATTCGATGGATAAGGCTTGTTGTGGTCCTAGTTGTGGTTTTGTTGATTTTCCCACCCAAAGTTTGGGTGATTTTTCCAACCTGGGTTGTATGTCTTAGAGTGTGGGTCATATGGTGTTCTGGATGAATTGTGCACATAATTAACTTGTTCCCAGTCACCTTCAGATTTTGATGCATTTCCTTCTTGCTGAGGAGTTTGGTCTTGAATAACTGAGGCTTGGTTGGCCTCCATCCTCTTGGTTAGGATTGCTATTTGTGCTGCAATTGCCTTGTTCTGAGATAACAAAGCATCTACAAAGTTGAGTTCTAGCACTCCCTTCTTCTGAGTCCTTTCTGAGGCATAGAAATACTCATTTTCAGCTACAGTTTCAATGACATCTATGACCTCATCAATGGTTTTCTTTTTGTTGAGTGAGCCTCCTGAAGAATGGTCCACTGCTTTCTTTGCTTCATAGGACAGTCCCTCATAAAAGATATGTAGTTGTACCCATTCATTGAACATTTCTAGTGGGCATCTTCTTGTCAGATCTTTGAATCTCTCCCAGGCTTTATAGAGTGTTTTTCCATCTTATTGTTTGAAAGTTTGCACCTCAGCTCTCAGCCTATTGATTCTTTGTGGAGGGTAAAATCTTGAAAGGAATCTATTCACGACCTCTTCCCATGTAGTTAGGCTGTCCTTGGGGAATGATTCCAACCACTTTGCTGCCTTATCTCTGAGTGAGAAAGGAAACAAGAGTAGTTTGTAGATGTCGGGGTGTACCCCGTTGGACTTTACAATATCGCATATCCTCAAGAATGTGCTGAGATGTTGATTAGGATCTTCTTGGGCACTTCCTCCATATGAGCAATTATTCTGAACAAGTGTAATGATCTGAGGCTTCAGCTCAAAATTATTGGCATGAATTGTTGACTTTAGGATGCTGCTGCCACAGTTCCCTGGATTTGGGTTGATGTAAGAGCCTAAGACTCTCCTTTCTTGCCCATCATGATTGACTGGGCCTCCCCTGGCATGGTTATGAACTTCCTCCTCATGATGATTCTCCATATTCTCCTCCATGTTTGTCTCAAAATACTCTTCCTCTTCCTCAGCACCAACGGCTCTCTTCCCTCTTGCTTCCCTCCTTAATCTAAAGAAGGTTCTCTCAGGTTCAGAATCAAAGGAAGTTGAAGCTCTGCTTCTCCTACCTGTCATACAACCAATCAAGACAAAAAGACACAAGAAAGAAAGTGGGTGAATGAATTACTTTGTTATAGTGGTTGTTAGTCTGAGTGGTGTAATTGATTAAACAGTTAGAAGAGTAGGAATAGGGATAAACAAGGAAGAAGGAAATAGAGCTCAAAATAATAAAAAAATAAAAAATGCTAAATGAAGGGAATTAAAATAACAAGGAAATTAAATTGCTTAATCTAGCTCTCCAATCAATTTAATCACTGTCAAATTTAAGCCAATCCCCGGCAACGGCACCATAAAACTTGATGAATCTCATTCACTACCCCCTTTTAAAAATTTAGTGAACGAGTTCTTTTGGCAAGCGCACCAAAATTATCGCCAAGTAATAACCCACAGTGGAGTGGGATCATATAAACAGAGATTGGTAAACCCAAGCAGTTTTAATTGATCGATGAATTAGTCAAGCGGATCAATAATAGTGTGAAGTGCAGAATTGTAAATGGCATAAATGTAAGTGACTAGAATGTAAAGAAAAACAGTAAAGTGCAGGAATGGAAATTGCAGAATGTAAATTGCTGAATCATAAATGACTTGAATGTAAATGGGAATGGGAGAATTGCTGAAAGTAAAATGAAGCTATAAAGAAATGGATAGATAAGAATGGGGGAATTCATTGAGATTGGGAGATATTGCCTCTTTGGATCAAATCTAGCTTAGATCTTCTTCAATCATGCAACTCACTGACCTCTTGACAATCATGATTGATTGAGCCCCAATCCCTTGGTGACTCAATCTCTCAGATCTTGATCAATAGCCAATTTCTTGGTCTAATTGCTCATAAAGAGAGATATGCTTGGTCCCTGATTATACCACACACCTTTGTAGATCCAGGTAGAGGGAGGATTATATGTCACGTATCCCATCACCAAATCCCATAATCTACTCAAATGTGAGAAGGGATTTCAAGCATAGTTTCATGTTTCCTTTCCCAAGGTTCCCATGAAACCCAATTGTATTCAATCTCTTTCCCAAGATAATTGAACACTAAGCATTAAGAACGAAATTCCTTCTAGCAAATCAAAGAGAAGATGAAGAGAAGAAGAATTTCACTATTATCAATCCATCAAGTACAACAGAGCTCCCTCTCTCAATGAGAGGGAAGTTAGCTACTCAGAGCTTAGAAAGTACTCAAAAGTGGAATGTAAAAGTGAATCTAGAACTAACTGCTTAACCCCTTCTTCAGTACTCTTTTAGGGTATATATACTACTCCTAGTAAAATAAAAGAATTACAAAAGTGAAAAGGAAAATTACATTTTAGAGGGAAAGAAAGAACTCAATAAACATGACCCCTTAGCTGGCGTGTGGCTGGCGCTTCTCAGGCGTGTCACGTGCCTTTCAAATTGGCTTGGCGTGCCACGCTCAATCCCTCAAGTGGCACGCTCGTCCCTCTTTCAACCTTGGCGTGCCACGCCTTCGAACTCAAGTGGCACGCCGAAGTGGAATTCTTGTGTTGGCGTGCCACGCCTTCGAGCTCAAGTGGCATGCCCTTTGATTTCTCCACTTTCCTTGCTTCTGGAAAATTGAACTGGCGTGCCACGCCCTTGTTAGGTGAATGATCCCTCTGCCTGGCGTGCCACGCCATGAACTCAAGTGGCACGCCCCAATGCTTCTCTGCCTCTGGATGACACTAGCGTGCCAGGCCTTGTTGCTCAAGTGGCACGCCTAAGTGAGGAATAGTAAATGGCGTGCCACGCCTTCGAGCTCAAGTGGCACGCCCCATGTAATTGGCCTCTTCCACCCTCTTTGGAGAGTTATACCAGCGTGCCACGCCCATGATCTTGTCTTGTTCTAGGGGTTGGCGTGCCACGCCTTGACCTTCAACTGTCATGCCAAAGTGACTTTTTGGAACTGTCGTGCCACACCTTTGATACCAAGTGGCACGCCCAGTTCTTGCTTGTGTTGTCTCGTGCATTGGCGTGCCACGCCCGGTTGCTTAAGTGGCACGCCTAAGTGAGGTTGAGAGGTTGGCGTGCCACGCCTTCGACTTAAAGTGGCACGCCAATGTATTTGTTCACTCTTCAAGCTTGGCATGCCACGCCTGGGTCTTCAAGTGGCACGCCCATAGTAGTTGATGGATCCGGCGTGCCACACCCAGCCTGGCGTGCCACGTCCTTCTTGTGTTTCCTCTTTTTGCTCTCTAGAATCTATTACTAGCGTGCCATGCCCAGTCCCTGGCGCGCCACGCCTACATGCATGCTTGGATCTACCTTCTGGAATTTAGTACTGGCGTGCCACGCTTAGTTCCTGGCGTGCCACGCCAGTGCATTTTTGTGGCGTTTTCCCTCAAGTGGCACATCAATTTCACACGCCCAGCTTCTTGCTTGTCTTCTACCCATTTTTTATACCTTTTTCACCTGCAATTCAGCACAACTCATCTCAAAGTAGTGTACCATAATATTCATCAAATAATGCATGAATTGTACTAATCAAATGAGATTTGTGCTCTTTTATGGTCTTCTTTATAAAAGAAAGAAGGGTAGATGATGCAAGTCATCAGTACCTCAAAGATTCCCAGTTTCTCCATTACAGAGAGTGGCATGAGGTTTATGCCTGACCCCAGGTCACACGGAGCCTTCTCAAAGGTCATGGTACCTATGGTACAAGGTATTAAGAGTTTTTCGGGATCCTGTTTCTTCTGAGGTAATGTCTCTCTAATCAAGTCATTCAATTCATTGGTGAGCAAAGGGGGTTCATCCTCCTAAGTCTCATTACCAAATAACTTGACATTCAGCTTCATGATTGCTCCAAGGTACTTAACAACTTGCTCTTCAGTAATATCTTCATCCTCTTCAGAGAAAGAATACTCATCAGAGCTCATGAATGGCAGAAGTAGGTTTAATGGAATCTCTATGGTCTCTGTATGAGCCTCAGATTCCCTTGGTTCCTCAAAAGGGAACTTCTTTTCATTCAGAGGACATCCCATGAGGTTTTCCTCACTGGGAATCACGTCCTCCTCACTCTCTCCAGGTTTGGCCATGTTGGTCATGGTTATGGCCTTGCACTCTCTCTTGGGATTTTCTTCTGTATTGCTTAGGAGAGTGCTAGGAGGAGTTTCAGTAACCTTTTTACTCAGCTGACCCACTTGTGCCTACAAATTTCTAATGGAGGATCTTGTTTCATTCATGAAACTTAGTGTGGTATTAGATAGATTAGAGACTATGGTTCCTAAGCCAGAACGACTCTGCTTAGAGTTCTCTGTCTGTTGCTAAGAAGATGATGGAAAAGGCTTGCTATTGCGAAACCTATTTCTTCCACCATTATTATTGTTGAAGCCTTGTTGAGGCTTCTGTTGGTCCTTCCATGATAGATTTTGATGATTTCTCCATGAAGGATTATAGGTGTTTCCATAGGGTTCTCCTATGTAATTCACCTCTTCCATTGCAGGATTCTCAGGATCACAAGCTTCTTCTTCAGAAGATGCTTCTTTATTACTGCTGGATGCAGCTTGTAATACAGTTAGATTCTAAGAAATCATATTGACTTGCTTAGTCAATAATTTGTTCTGAGCCAATATGGCATTCAGAGTATCAATCTCAAGAACTCCTTTCTTTTGAGTCACCCCATTATTCACAGGATTTCTCTCAGAAGTGTACATGAACTGGTTATTTGCAACCATTTCAATGAGTTCCTGTGCTTCTACAGGCATTTTCAGATGAAGAGATCCACCAGCAGAGTGGTCCAATGACATCTTGGATCACTCAGACAGACCATCATAGAATATACATATGATGCTCTATTCTGGAAACATGTCAGAAGGAAACCTTTTGGTTAATTGCTTGTATCTTTCCCAAGCTTCATAGAGGGATTCACCTTCCTTTTGTCTGAAGGTTTGGACATCCACTCTGAGCTTACTCATCTTTTGAGGTAGAAAGAATTTGGTCAAGAAAGCATTGACCAGCTTGTCCCAAGAGTTCATGATTTCTCTAGGTTGTGAGTCCAACCATGTTCTAGCTCTGTCTTTTACAGCAAAAGGGAAAAGCATAAGTCTGTAGACTTCAGGATCAACCCCATTGGTCTTAATAGTACCACAGATCTGCAAGAATTTAGACAAGAATTTATGAGGATCTTCTTATGGAAGTCCATGAAACTTGCAGTTCTGCTGCATTAGAGAGACTAATTGAGGCTTAAGCTAAAAGTTGTTTTCTTCAATGACAAGAATTGAGATGCTTCTTCCATAAAAGTTGGAAGTTGGTGCAGTAAAGTCACCAAGCACCTTCCTTGCATTGTTGTTGTTGGGTTCGGCCATGTCTGCTTCTTTTTCAAAAGTCTCTATAAGGTCCTCTCTAGAGAGTTGTGCTTTGGCTTCTCATAGCTTCCTCTTCAGAGTCCTTTCAAGTTCAGGATCGGCTTCAACAAGAATATCTTTATCCTTGTTCCTGCTCATGTGAAAAAGAAGAGAACAAAGAAAGTATGGAATCCTCTATGTCATAGTATAGAGATTCCTTGATGTGTCAGAAGAAAAGAAGAATAGAAGGATGAGGTAGATAGAGAATGAGAAGAATTCGAACACAGAGGGAGAGAGAGTTTTTGAAAACTAAAAAGATTTTTGAAAAAGTGGTTAGTGATTTTCGAAAATTAGAAGTGGAAAATGGTTAGGTGGTTTTGAAAAAGATAAGAAATAGTAATTAGTTGAAAAAGATTTGAAAATAAATTTGAAAAGATAAGAAGTTAGAAAAAGATTTTGAAATCAAAATTTGAAAAAGATATGATTGAAAAAAAAAGATTTGATTGAAAAAGATATGATTTTAAAAAGATATGATTGAAAAGATTTAATTTTTAAAAATTGATGACTTGACTAACAAGAAATTAAAAGATATGATTCTAAAATTTAAAGATTGATCCTTTCTTAACTAGAAAGTAACAAACTTGCAATTTTTGAATCAAAACATTAATTATTAGCAAGGATTTTTGAAAATATGAGATAAGATTAAGAAAAAGATTTTTGAAAAATTAGTTTTGAAAATTTTTTGAAAACATTAAAAGAAAAATGAAAAATAGAAATTTAAAATATGTTTGATGCAAAAAAATATGAATTAAAACATGAAAAATTGAAAAAAAAAATTGAATTGGAAACAAAATCACCTCCTTTGTGTCATCTTAGCGTTAAACGCCCAGGATGCTATCCATTCTGGCGTTTAACGCCCAGAATGCTACCTCTTTGGGCATTAAATGCCCAGCCAGGTACCGTGGCTGGCGTTTAAACGCCAGAAAATCCTTCTTTACTAGGCGTTTTGAATGCCCAGCTTTTTCTCTGTGATTCCTCTGCTGTATGTTCTAAATCTTCAATTCTCGGTATTATTGACTTGAAAAGACATCATTTTGAATTTTTTTGAATTTTTAATGATGAGAGAGAAAAATAACAAAATGAAAATAATCATGAAAAACTAAGATCAAACAAACAATGCATGCAAGAACACTTTGAATATCAAGATGAACACCCAAAACACTTTGAATATCATGATGAATGATGAGCGGATAATTTATACGCTTTTTGGCATTGTTTTTAGGTAGTTTTTAGTAAGTTTGAGCTACTTTTAGGGATGTTTTCATTAGTTTTTATGTTAAATTCACATTTCTGGACTTTACTATGAGTTTGTGTGTTTTTCTGTGATTTCAGGTAATTTCTGGCTGAAATTGAGGGACTTGAGCAAAACTCTGAAAAAGGCTGACAAAAGGACTGCTGATGTTGTTGGAATCTGACCTCCCTGCACTCGAAATGGATTTTCTGGAGCTACAAAACTTCAATTGGCGCGCTCTTAACGGCGTTGGAAAGTAGACATCCAGAGCTTTCCAGCAATATATAATAGTCCATACTTTATTCGGAAATTGACGACGTAACCTGGCGTTGAACGCCAAGTACATGCTGCTGTCTGGAGTTAAACGCCAGAAAAACGTCATGATCCGGAGTTGAACGCCCAAAACACGTCATAACTCGGAGTTCAACTCCAAGAGAAGTCTCAGCTCGTGAATTCATCAAGCTCAGCCCAAACATACACCAAGTGGGCCCCGGAAGTGGATTTATGCATCTATTACTTACGCATGTAAACCCTAGGAGCTAGTTTATTATAAATAGAACATTTAACTATTGTATTAGATATCCTGGATTGTATTTTGAATCCTGTGATCACGTTTTGGGGGCTGGCCATTCGGCCATGCCTGAACCTTTTACTTATGTATTTTCAACGGTGGAGTTTCTGCACACCATAGATTAAGGGTGTGGAGCTCTGCTGTACCTCAAGTATTAATGCAATTCTATTCTCTTTTATTCAAATCTCTCTTATTCTTATTCCAAGATATTCATTCGCACCCAAGAACATGATGAATGTGATGATAAGTAACCCTCATTATCATTCTCACTTATGAACGCACGTGATTGACAACCACTTCCGTTCTACATGCAACAAGAGCTTGAATGTGTATCTCTTAGATTCCCCAACAGAATCTTCGTGGTATAAGTTAGATAGATGGCGGCATTCATGAGGATCCGGAAAGTCTAAACCTTGTCTGTGGTATTCCGAGTAGGACTCTATGATTGAATGACTGTGACGAGCTTCAAACTCCTGAAGGCTGGGCGTGATGACAAGCGCAAAAGAATCAAGGGATTCTATTCCAACCTGATTGAGAACCGACAGATGATTAGCCGTGCTGTGACAGAGCATAGGAACGTTTTCACTGAGAGGATGGGATGTAGCCATTGACAACGGTGATGCCCTACATACAGCTTGCCATGGAAAGGAGTAAGAAGGATTGAGTTGAAGCAGTGGGAGAGCAGGCGTCCTTGAGCCATACAGTATCTTCATTCGCTTATCTGAAATTCCCACCAATGAAGCTGCATGAGTACTCTATCCCTTTTATTATTTATTTTCTTATTTCTATTTTCGAAAACCCATAAACCAATTTAATCTGCCTAACTGAGATTTACAAGGTGACCATAGCTTGCTTCATACCAACAATCTCTGTGGGATCGACCCTGACTCACGTAAGGTTTATTACTTGGACGACCCAGTACACTTGCTGGTTAGTTGAACGGAGTTGTGAGCTTCTCTAACAGTGCCTGAAATTCTTTTATCACAATTTCGTCCACCAATGAACATCAAGAACATATTTTTGAAAAAAAATTTTAAGAAAAGAAAGACATGCAAGACACCAAACTTAGAAATTTTCACACTAGAGACACTAACAAGTTGGGAATGCACATGAAAAATAACAAAAGACACGAAACAAGAGAATTTAAAGATCAGACAAAGAAAATCATCAAGAAAAACTTGAAGATCAATGAAGAACACAATGCATATATTTTCAAAAAATGCAAGAAAAATAGAAACATGCAATTGACACCAAACTTAAAATTTGACACTAGACTCAAACAAGAAACACAAAATATTATATATATTTTTTTTATGATTTTATAAATTTTTTTGTATTCTTTCGAAAATTATTTTGAAAAAGAAAATAAGAAACTCAAAATTTTTAATAAGAATTCAAAGAATCATGCAATGTTTAGTTTAAAGCTTCAGTCTAAAAAGATTAGACATGGCTAGCCAAGCTTTAGCAGAGCATTACATACAATAGCCAAATTGAGGGGAATCAAAAAGGCTCCTGTGATGATAAAAGCATCATCTGAAACTCTAGAATTCATTCTTAAAAATTCTAAAGAAAAAAAATAAAAAAGAAAAATACCTAATCTAAGCAGTAAGATGAACTGTCAGTTGTCCAAACTCGAACAAACCTCGACAACGGCGCCAAAAACTTGGTACGCGAAATTGTGATCTCACACACTTTCTTCACAACTCCGCATGATGCAGGTGGAAATTGTCTCTCAACAAATTTCCTTCGGCAAGTGTACCGAATTTTGTCGTCAAGTAAAAACTCACAATAGAGTGAGGTCGAATCTCACAGGGATTGATTGATCAAGCAACTTTGATTAGAAGATTGTTTCTAGTTGTGCGAATTCAGAATTTGGGTTGAGAGTTGCAGAAAATAAAATGGCGGAATGTAAATGACGGAAAAGTAAATGCTAGAATTAAAGAACTGGAAGTAAATGACTGAAATTAAATTGCAGAATTGTAAATGGGAATGGGGTGTTTGCTCATGAAAATAAACGCAGAAATTAAAGAGAATGGGTGAGATCAGAATTTGGGGAGTTCATTGGGCACAAGAGATGTTGCAATTCTACGGATCAAGTTCATTTTCATCTCTTCCTCAATCAATGCATTCATTGATCTCCTTGGCAATCTTAATTGATTGAATTACAATTTCTTGCAATTCAATCTCTCAAATCTTGATCAATAGCCAATTCCTTGGTCAATTGCTCATGAGAAGAGATGAAGTGTGGTCACTGATTATACCACATGCATTTCCCAAATCAAGTTTTGAGAGGATTATAGTCACATATCCATCCAAACCCAATTTGGTCCAGCATGAGAAAGCATTTCTAGCTTGATCTCTTCATTCCTCTTTCAAGGTTCAGAAGGGATCCAAGTTTGAATAGTTTCTTTTCCAAGATAACTACCCAATGGGATGAAGATCGAAAGCTTTCAAGTAAAATCAAGAGAAAAGATAGAAGAAGAATGAAGAAAACTAGTATTGATCTGTCAAATTACAACAGAGCTCCCTACCCAATGAAATGGGTTTAGTTGTTCATAGCTCTAAAAAATAAAAACAAAGATGGAGAATACATTCTGAACTAGAAGAGCTGAGAAAGTAAATATATAGAGAGTAATGCTTTTCTTTTCCTTTCAGACTCTTTTCCAACTCTCTCCCCCAAAAACCTCCCAATATAATTCAAAGCTACTCCTATATATACTATTCTTCTATTCTTCTAGTTGATTCTTCAAGTTTTGGGCCTTTGGATCTTCATTTTGGAGCAGTTCTCTTCTTCACTTGGGCTTGGTTTTATTTGCAGAGAGAAAGTGTGAAGTGGGCAGAGACTTTAGCTCAGGACGTTAGAGGTGTTAACATTCAGTGAGAAAATGGGTTCGAAAACGTTAGTGTCATTCAACTTTTTCACTAACGTTTCTTACCCAAGTAAAGGCCACGTTAACCTCAACGTTAGTGGTACAAATGTTGCCACTAACGTTGCCTCTTTGTCCTTCGCACACGTTATTGGGACTCAACTTTCCCAATAACGTTGAGAGCCTCCCCCATTCCCACGTTAGAGTCCACGTTAACTTAGTTAACGTGGCTCTTTTAACGTAGGCATGCCAATCTTCGAGAACGTTAGTGACACTTAACATTGTCACTAACGTTCCAATATGCCCCTATTCACGTTAGAGTCCACGTTAACTAGGTTAACGTGGCTTCTAACGTGGCTTTGCAAACCATTTCCAATGTTAGTGACAATGTGGAGTGTCACTAACGTTGGCTCATCTTTCACTCATTGCCGTTAGCTTCCACGTTAACTAAGTTAACGTAGAAGTTAACGTGGCTCCTTGGGGTTTTGTGGTTGCTTCCAACGTTAGTGACAATGTTGGGTGTCACTAACGTTGTCGACCATTCTTGCCTTTCACGTTAGCTCCCATGTTAACCAAGTTAACGTGGTACATTGCACCTTAGGCCAACGTTAGTGACAATGTTGAATGTCACTAGCGTTGGCTTCCTTCCCCTTGTTAACGTTAGAGGCCACTTATGATCATTGGCCAATGTTAGTGATAATGTTAAGTGTCACTAACGTTGGCTCAAAATCCTTTCTTCACGTTAGAGCTCACGTTAACTTAGTTAACTTGACTCTTAACGTGGGCAATGATGGCTTCGAGAGCGTTATTGGCAATCACTTTTCTCATTAACATTGTAAGTTACCTCCCATTCCACGTTAGTGGCCACGTTAATTAGATTAACGTGACTGCTAAGTGGTTCCTCCTTGCTTCCTTTGGTCCTGAAATCAAGCAATAGAGTGCATCAAAGTTCTAGTCCAAGTCATGGGTAATGTAACATACAATTTGTCACTAAATTTATGCAAAATCCTCATGAAATCTTGTAAAATGCACAATGTATGCTTGAATCAAGGTGTAAGTGAATATCTACCCAAAACTAGCTTATTTCCTAAGGAAATGCATGAAACTACCCTAAAAACAGTAAAGAAAAGGTCAGTGAAACTGGCCAAGATGCCCTTGCATCACAACACCAAACTTAAAGCTTGCTTGTCCCTAAGCAAGTACTGGAACAAGAGAATGATGAATGGAATGCCAAGAGAAATGAGTCATTCTTGTGGAGGTCATGTTACTGATTTTATGGTGGTTTCATGCATAGCAACTTAGGCTCATTCCATTACTGGCTTTCAGACCTTTATCATGTTCTAAAACACTGGTTTTGCTTACATACCATGAGACTTATATTGATCCTTTTATTGTCATTTCAGGGCTTATTTGTTTTCTTCAGGCTAGGTGCTCTGTAAGGGGGCAACTCTTTAAAATAAGCTTTCAGCCAACACTCCCGAACCAGTTGGTTCAAGGTGCTAGGTGTTGAAACACCCCTACGGACTTACTTCCTCAAGTCTCTCCCCCCATACATACACACCACAGGCATATGGTTTATTTATTTTCTTTTCTTGAGACCTTGGTGTCCAGCACCTCTTTGGGTTACTAAATGCTCTGTAGTGAAGGTTACTCTTGATAGTGGACTTTCAGCTGATAATCCCGAGTTAGTTAACCCAAGTTACCAAGTGATAAGGCACCCCTAAGAGCTTATTCATCCAAGTAGATCCCTCACAAAGGAACACCACAGACACATGCCTCAAGATTAAAACTATTGGTGCCTAGCCTTATTACTTACTCTTTTTCTTTTGTTTTTCACTTTAAGTGTTCTTTCCCTTTCTCTTATTAGGATCTTGCTATTTACTTAGTCTTATGGGTGTATTCAAAGCAAAGTATTCAGGACAGATAGTTGTATTCCCACCTCGTGGTTGAACCAACTTAGCTAACTTATGATCACACCAAAGATTCAGAAAATTACTCCATAGTATGAACTCCACTCTGGTCTTTTGAAACATAAACATTCTCTCCTTCATTTGATTTTAAAGACAAGCATACAATAAGTAAAGATATGATGCAGTGACACTTAAACCAGAAATCATAGACATAAGCAATAAAACTTAAAATGCAGAGTTGAACTAGGTTCCAATCAGCGCATGACTATTAATTAACAGTGCATTCGGACTTCTAATTTTTAACAAGATGAGTAGAAGGAATTAAGTAGCAATACAACCTTTGAAAGATGGTTTGCTCCGCCAATCCAGTTGCCTTCTTGTTGTCATTGTCATAGTTCTTGATGCCTTACTTTCTTAGTTGAAGGTGCACCATCTCCTCATAAGCTTCCTGCAAGGTTATTGGAAGTTGCTTGTTTCCCAAGCACTTGAGGAATAGTCAGCTCGCATGTATGCTTATGATTTCTGAACTTATTTTGGGTGTGTGAATACCAAACTTAGTTCCTTGCTTACTACAAAACCTTGCATGCATGCGTAGAACCTCGTATCTTGCTGTTAGCAACAAATTAACTAAAGACTAATCTATATCCAAGTGGTTCCCTTAATTGGTTAGAGCTAGCAATGTGCTTTGAGAGTATAGTGTGATTCTAACTAGCATCCTCTGGTGGGACACCAAACCTAGAATCGCACTTTCACTCTTGAATTGTTTTGGTGTGGAACACCAAACTTAGCTCCTTGCAATGCAGGGGAAACAACTTGTGATCTTTATTGAAATGCAGCTGAAAAGGTAGTTACCTAAGGTTGGGTTGCCTCCCAACAAAGCGCTTCTTTATCGTCACTAGCTTGACGATTCTCCCTCATCAGGGTGGTTGGTAATGCTTGAAGTCCTCCCCTCTTGCTGTGGACTTGTATCCATTGGTTGTATCAATGATCTCTACATGTTCCAGGGAGAGAATTCGGTTGATTCTGAAGACTTTAGGTAACTGAGATGGTACAGTAGGGAGATTAGGGGGGATATCTGGAAAGTAAGCTGAGATCACTCTATCTCCTGGAGAGAAGTCTTCCGTAGGGATCTTTTTGTTCCTCCACTTCCTTGGTACCTTCTTCCTTGTGTCCTTTGATATTGCCTTGCTCTTGATGACTTCTTTTTCTAAGGGATTTGTGATGTTGTCTTCACATGCCTCTAGAGGTTTAGGTTCTTCTAACTTCTCCTTGAGCTGTGGTAGTTGCTGTTTCCCTTGTTTATCAACCAAAGGAGTCTCCAGATAGGTTGGGTGTGCTTCTGTGCTTGCTTCCTCCTTTAGCATCTCATCATGGTCTTTACTTGGTTCCTTGTGCTCTTGGTCTACTTCTTGTGAGGGTTTGAAGACATTAAAGCTGAGCCGTTCATCATGGATCCTCAATATTAGCTCTCTTTTCTCCACATCTATGAGTGCTCTGGCCGTAGCTAGGAAGGGTCTTCCCAATATGATTGGGTGAGTGTGACTTTCTTCCATGTCCAAGATGACAAAGTCTGTTAGGAGAAAGTATTTCCCAACCTTTAGTAACACATTTTCCACCACTCCTATTGCTTGCTTTTGAGCCTTATCAGCCAGTCTGATGACCACATCTGTGGGTATTATCTCATTGATCTATAGCCTTTTCGCCAGGGATAGGGGCAGTAAGTTGATGCTTGCCCCTAAATCATAGAGTGCTTTATCAAACATTGTTTCCCCTATGGCATAGGGGATGTGAAAACTCCCTGGGTCTCTTCTTTTTGCAGGCAATTCAGGTTGAATAAGGGCACTACATTCCTTCTTTAACACTATAGTTTGGCCTCCTTTGAGTGAGCTTTTCCTGGGAAGAAGTTCCTTCATGTACTTGATGAATGCAGGCATTTGTTGTATGGCCTTGATGAATGGTATGTTCACATGCAGAGATGCAAACAAGTTTAGGAACCTTGAGTATATTCTCTTCCCCACAGCACCATTGAGCAGTTGGGAAAATGGTGCATAGAGCTTCAGCAACTCTTGTTGTGAGATTTCTGGTTCTTGGTGATCTCTATCCTCCTCCTCTGTTGAGTTGTTTTCAGGCTGTTGGGAGAGGTTGCTTTTCTCGTCTTCATCCTCTTGATCACTTGTAGTGACCATTTTGCAATCTTCCCATCTTACTTTCTTTGCTTCTCCTCTTGGGTTTTTCTCCGTGTCACTTGGGAAGCCATCAGTAGGTTTGGGAATCTTCTCCGCTAAGCATCCCACTTGGAATTCCAGCTTCTTGATGGTCTCTCCTTGGTTCTTAATGTTGGCTCGCACCTCTTCTTTGAACACCTTATCTTCTTGAATCTCTTGGCATATTTCTTCAAGTAAGGTTTCAAGCATAGAGAGTCTGTCATCAATTGATGGTAAATTGGGATTAAAGGTGGAAAGATGAGAGGTGTTGTTGTGGGGGTGTTGATATGTCCTCTGTGTGAATTGTTGATGAGCTGCATTGTTGTTGGAGTTGTAACGTCTCTGGTTTTGGCTTTCCTCTTGCTGATTCCCCCACCCAAAGTTTGGGTGGTTCCTCCATCCAGAGTTGTATGTCTTGGAGTATGGATCATGGTTCTGTCTAGGTGAATTCCCAATGTAGTTGGCTTGCTCAAGGTCCTCTTCTTCAACTTCTTCTTGGGTTGTTAATGAGGTGGTGATTGCTGCCACTTGGTTCCTCTCCATCTTCTTGGTGAGGTCAGCTAACTGCTTGGTAATGAGCTTGTTCTAAGCCAGCAGAGCATCCACATTGTTTAGCTCGATTACTCCCTTAGTGTTCCCTCTTTCGGAAGCATAGAAGTAGTCATTCTCAGCTACAGTTTCAATGACATCTATGGCTTCTTCAATGGTCTTCTTCTTGTTCAAAGATCCTCCAGATGAATGATCTACTGCCTTCTTTGATTCATATGACAAGCCTTCATAGAAGATATGCAACTGCACCCATTCATTAAACATATTTGGTGGACACCTTCTTGTTAGGTCTTTGAACCTTTCCCAAGCTTCATAAAGTGTCTCCCCATCTTGCTGTCTGAACATCTGTACTTCAGTTCTCAGCCTATTGATCCTTTGCGGGGGGTAAAACCTTGCCAAAAACTTATTCACTACCTCCTCCCAATTTGTCAGCCTTTCTTTTGGGAAGGATTCGAGCCATTTGAATGCCTTGTCCCTGAGTGAGAAAGGGAACAAGAGCAGCCTATAGACATCCTGGTGGACTCCATTGGACTTCACTGTGTCACAAATCCTCAAGAAGATGGTCAAGTGTTGATTCGGATCTTTTTGAGCACCTCCTCCAAATGAGCAATTATTCTGCACAAGAGTGATGAGCTGAGGTTTTAGCTCGAAATTGTTGGCGTGTATGGTGGGCTTCTGAATGCTGCTCCCACAATTGCCTGGGTTGGGATTGATATAAGAGCTTAACACTCTTCTATCCTCCCTAATATGATTTGCTCTACCTCCTCCCCCATGGTTATTAGCCTCTTCTTCATGTTGGTTTTCTATGTTGCCTTCCATGTTTAGTTCAAAGTGTTCCTCCTCCTCTTCAGCACCGATTGCACGTTTCCCTCTTGCTTCCCTTCTTAATCTAAGGAGGGTCCTCTCTGGTTCAGAATCGAAAGAAGTTGAAGCCCCACTTCTACTCCCTATCATACAACCAACAAGTACAAGCAAAGAAAAACTATGTGCAGATAGTATTATTGTCAAAATTACTGTTAGTTATGAGTGAAGCAATATATCAAACAGTTAGTGGGTTAGCAAACTGAGTTGTAAATAACAAAGAAAATGAAAGAGTAGAGGGGGAAGGGAAGAGGTTAACCAAGACAGAAAGTAAATTGCTTAAACAGAAAATTAAATCAAAACAAAAATGCTCAATCTAGTAATCTTCCAATCTAATCATTGTTGATGCACAATCAATCCCCGGCAATGGCGCCATAAACTTGATGCAGGTGGAAATTGTCTCTCAACAAATTTCCTTCGGCAAGTGTACCGAATTTTGTCGTCAAGTAAAAACTCACAATAGAGTGAGGTCGAATCCCACAGGGATTGATTGATCAAGCAACTTTGATTAGAAGATTGTTCTAGTTGTGCGAATTCAGAATTTGGGTTGAGAGTTGCAGAAAATAAAATGGCGGAATGTAAATGACGGAAAAGTAAATGCTATAATTAAAGAACTGGAAGTAAATGACTGAAATTAAATTGCAGAATTGTAAATGGGAATGGGGTGTTTGCTCATGAAAATAAACGCAGAAATTAAAGAGAATGGGTGAGATCAGAATTTGGGGAGTTCATTGGGCACAGGAGATGTTGCAATTCTCCGGATCAAGTTCATTTTCATCTCTTCCTCAATCAATGCATTCATTAATCTCCTTGGCAATCTTAATTGATTGAATTACAATTTCTTGCAATTCAATCTCTCAAATCTTGATCAATAGCCAATTCCTTGGTTAATTGCTCATGAGAAGAGATGAAGTGTGGTCACTGATTATACCACATGCATTTCCCAAATCAAGTTTTGAGAGGATTATAGTCACATATCCATCCAAACCCAATTTGGTCCAGCATGAGAAAGCATTTCTAGCTTGATCTCTTCATTCCTCTTTCAAGGTTCAGAAGGGATCCAAGTTTGAATAGTTTCTTTTCCAAGATAACTACCCAATGGGATGAAGATCGAAAGCTTTCAAGTAAAATCAAGAGAAAAGATAGAAGAAGAATGAAGAAAACTAGTATTGATCCATCAAATTACAACAGAGCTCCCTACCCAATGAAATGGGTTTAGTTGTTCATAGCTCTAAAAAATGAAAACAAAGATGGAGAATACATTCTGAACTAGAAGAGCAGAGAAAGTAAAAATATAGAGAGTAATGCTTTTCTTTTCCTTTCAGACTCTTTTCCAACTCTCTCCCCCAAAAACCTCCCAATATAATTCAAAGCTACTCCTATATATACTATTCTTCTATTCTTCTAGTTGATTCTTCAAGTTTTGGGCCTTTGGATCTTCAGTTTGGAGCAGTTCTCTTCTTCACTTGGGCTTGGTTTTACTTGCAGAGAGAAAGTGTGAAGTGGGCAGAGACTTTAGCTCAGGACGTTAGAGGTGTTAACATTCAGTGAGAAAATGGGTTCGAAAACGTTAGTGTCATTCAACTTTTTCACTAACATTTCTTCCCCAAGTAAAGGCCACATTAACCTCAATGTTAGTGGCACAAACGTTGCCACTAACATTGCCTCTTTGTCCTTCGCACACGTTATTGGGACTCAACTTTCCCGATAACGTTGAGAGCCTCCCCCTTTCCCACGTTAGAGTCCACGTTAACTTAGTTAACGTGGCTCTTTTAACGTAGGCATGCCAATCTTCGAGAACGTTAGTGACACTTAACATTGTCACTAACGTTCCAATATGCCCCTATTGACGTTAGAGTCCACGTTATCTAGGTTAACGTGGCTTCTAACGTGGCTTTGCAAACCATTTCCAACGTTAGTGACAATGTTGAGTGTCACTAACGTTGGCTCATCTTTCACTCATTGTCGTTAGCTTCCACGTTAACTAAGTTAACATAGAAGTTAACGTGGCTCCTTGGGGTTTTGTGGTTGCTTCCAACATTAGTGACAATGTTGGGTGTCACTAACGTTGTCGACCATTCTTGCCTTTCACGTTAGCTCCCACGTTAACCAAGTTAACGTGGAAGTTAACGTGGTACATTGCACCTTAGGCCAACGTTAGTGACAATGTTGAATGTCACTAGCGTTGGCTTCCTTCCCCTTGTTAACGTTAGAGGCCACTTATGATCATTGGCCAACGTTAGTGATAATGTTAAGTGTCACTAACGTTGGCTCAAAATCCTTTCTTCACGTTAGAGCTCACGTTAACTTAGTTAACATGACTCTTAACATGGGCAATGATGGCTTCGAGAGCGTTATTGGCAATCACTTTTCTCATTAACTTTGCAAGTTACCTCCCATTCCACGTTAGTGGCCTCGTTAATTAGATTAACGTGACTGCTAAGTGGTTCCTCCTTGCTTCCTTTGGTCCTAAAATCAAGCAATAGAGTGCATCAAAGTTCTAGTCCAAGACATGGGTAATGCAACATACAATTTGTCACTAAATTTATGCAAAATCCTCATGAAATCATGTAAAATGCACAATGTATGCTTGAATCAAGGTGTAAGTGAATATCTACCTGGTGGACGAAATTGTGATACAAGAGTTCCAGGCACTGTTAGAGAAGCTCACAACTCCGTTCAACTTAACCAGCAAGTGTACTGGGTCATCCAAGTAATACCTTACGTGAGTAAGGGTCGATCCCACAGAGATTGTTGGTATGAAGCAAGCTATGGTCACCTTGCAAATCTCAGTCAGGCGGATTCAAGTATAATTGGATTATTGGTTTAAATTTGATTAATGGAATAAATAGAAAATAAAGATAAATAAACTAAGATACAAATACTTATGTAAATCAATAGTGGGAATTTCAGATAGGCGTATGGAGATGCTGTGCTCCTCTCGGATCTCTACGTTTTTATTACATTCATCCAATCCTTCCTACTCCTTTCCACGGCAAGACGTATGTAGGGCATCACCATCATCAATGGCTACTTTTAATCCTCTCGGGAAAATGGTCCTATGCGCTGTCACTGCACGGCTAATCGTCTGGAGGCATCACCCTTGTTAATAGCTACATCCCATCCTCTCAATAAAAATGGTCCAAAATGCTCTGTCACAGCATGGCTAATCATCTGTCGGTTCTCAATCAGGTTGGAGTAGAATCCATTGATTCTTTTGCGTTTGTCATCACGCCCAGCCTTCAGGAGTTTGAAGCTCGTCACAGTCATTCAATACCGGAATCCTACTCGGAATACCACAGACAAGGTTAGACTTTCCGGATTCCCGGGATCCTACTCGGAATACCACAGACAAGCTTAGACTTTCCGGATCCCCATGAATGCCGCCATCTATCTAGCTTATACCACGAAGATTCTGTTGGGGAATCTAAGAGATATGCGCCCGGCCTAGAGTAGAACGGAAGTGGTTGTCAGTCACGCATGTTCATAGGTGAGAATGATGATGAGTGTCACGGATCATCACATTCATCAAAGTGTTGTGCAACGTATATCTTGGAATAAGAATAAAAGAGAATTGAATAGAAAGTAATAGTAATTGTATTGAAACTTGAGGTACAGCAGAGCTCCACACCCTTAATCTATGGTGTGTAGAAACTCCACTGTTAAAAATACATAAGTGAAAGGTTCAGGCATGGCCAAATGGCCAGCCCCCCTGAATGATCAAGAGACCAAATGATCAGAAACTAAATAGTCAAAAGATTAAACTGTCAAAAGATGTCTAATACAATAGTAACTTATCCTATTTATACTAGACTAGCTACTAGGGTTTACATGAGTAAGTAATTGATGCATAAATCCACTTCCGGGGCCCACTTGGTGTATGCATGGGCTGAGCTTGATCTATCCACGAGCTGAGGCTTTTCTTGGAGTTGAACTCCAAGTTATAACGTGTTTTGGGCGTTCAACTCCGGATCATGACGTGTTTCTGGCGTTTAACTCCAGACAGCAGCATGTACTTGGCGTTCAACGCCAAGTTATGTCATCAATTTCCGAATAAAGTATGGACTATTATATATTGCTGGAAATCTCTGGATGTCTACTTTCCAATGCCGTTGAGAGCGTGCCATTTGGAGTTCTGTAGCTCCAGAAAATCCATTTCGAGTGCAGGGAGGTCAGATTCCAACAGCATCAGCAGTCCTTTTGTCAACCTTTTTCAGAGTTTTGCTCAAGTCCCTCAATTTCAGCCAGAAATTACCTGAAATCACAGAAAAACACACAAACTCATAGTAAAGACCAGAAATGTGAATTTAACATAAAAACTAATGAAAACATCCCTAAAAGTAGCTTGAACTCACTAAAAACTACCTAAAAACAATGCCAAAAAGCGTATAAATTATCCGCTCATCACAACACCAAACTTAAATTGTTGCTTGTCCCCAAGCAACTGAAAATCAATTAGGATAAAAAGAAGAGAATATACTATAAATTCCAAAATATCAATGAATATTAATTCTAATTAGATGAGCGGGACTTGTAGCTTTTTGCTTCTGAACAGTTTTGGCATCTCACTTTTTTCTTTGAAGTTTAGAATGATTGGCTTCTCTAGGAACTTAGAATTTCGGATAGTGCTATTGACTTTCCTAGTTAAGCATGTTGATTCTTGAACACAGCTACTTATGAGTCTTGGCTGTGGCCCTAAGCACTTTGTTGTCCAGTATTACCACCGGATACACAAATGCCACAGACACATAACTGGGTGAACCTTTTCAGATTGTGACTCAGCTTTGCTAGAGTCCCCAGTTAGAGGTGTCCAGAGCTCTTAAGCACACTCTTTTTGCTTTGGATCACGACTTTAACCACTCAGTCTCAAGCTTTTCACTTGGACCTTCATGACACAAGCACATGGTTAGGGACAGCTTGATGTAGCCGCTTAGGCCTGGATTTTATTTCCTTGGGCCCTCCTATCCATTGATGCTCAAAGCCTTGGATCCCTTTTTTTTTTTACCCTTGCCTTTTGGTTTTAAGGGCTATTGGCTTTTTCTGCTTGTTTTTTCTTTTTCTTTCTATTTTTTTTGCAACCTTTTTTTTTCGCCACTTTTTTTTTCGCAAGCTTTTGCTTTTTCACTGCTTTTTCTTGCTTCAAGAATCAATTTTATGTTTTTTCAGATCATCAATAACATTTTTCTTTGTTCATCATTCTTTCAAGAGCCAACAGTTTTAACATTCATAAACAACAAGATCAAAAATATGCACTGTTCAAGCATTCATTCAGAAAACAAAAAGTATTGTCACCACATCAATATAATTAAACGAAATTCAAGGATAAATTCGAAATTTATGTACTTCTTGTTCTTTTGAATTAAAAACATTTTTCATTTAAGAGAGATGAAGGATTAATGGATTTTATTCAAAGCTTTAAGACATGGTTACTACATACTAATGATCATGAAGTAGAGACACAAAACATAGATAAACACAACATTAAAAACCGAAAAACAGAAAGAGATAAGAACAAGGAATGAATCCACCTTAGTGGCGTCTTCCTCTTGAAGGACCAACAATATCCTTAAGCTCTTCTATGTCCCTTCCTTGCCTTTGTTGCTCCTCCCTCATTGCTCTTTGATCTTCTCTTATTTCATGGAGAATGATGGAGTGCTCATGATGTTCCACCCTTAATTGTTCCACATTGTGGCTCAAATCTTCTAAGGAGGTATTGAGTTGTTCCCAATAGTTGTTGGGAGGAAAGTGCATCCCTTGAGGCATCTCAGGGATTTCTTGATGATGAGCTTCCTCATGCATTTCTTGAGAGCCGTGAGGGGTCTCTCTTGCTTGCTCCATCCTCTTCTTGGTGATGGGCTTATCCTTTTCAATGGAGATGTCTCCTTCTATGATAACTCCATCTGAGTAACATAGATGGCAAATAAGGTGAGGAAAAGCTAGCCTTGCCATGGTGGAGGACTTGTCGGCTATTTTGTAGATTTCATTGGAGATGACCTCATGAACTTCTACCTCCTCTCCAATCATGATGCTATGAATCATGATGGCCCGATCCACAGTAACTTCAGATCGGTTGCTAGTAGGAATGATGGAGCGTTGAATGAACTCCAACCATCCTCTAGCCACAGGCTTGAGGTCCAGTCTTCTTAGTTGAACTGGCTTGCCTTTGGAGTCTCTTTTCCATTGAGCTCCTTCCACACATATGTCCATTAGGACTTGGTCCAACCTTTGATTAAAGTTGACCCTTCTAGTGTAGGGGCGTTCATCTCCTTGCATCATGGGCAAGTGAAACGCCAACCTCACATTTTCTGGACTAAAATATAAGTATTTCCCCCAAACCATTGTGAGATAATTCTTTGGATTCGGGTTCATACTTTGATCATGGTTCCTAGTGATCCATGCATTGGCATAGAACTCTTGAACCATTAAGATTCCGACTTGTTGCATGGGGTTGGTTAAGACTTCCCAACCTCTTCTTTGGATCTCATGTCGGATCTCCGGATACTCATTCTTCTTGAGCTTGAAAGGGACCTCAGGGATCACCTTCTTCTTTGCCACAACATCATAGAAGTGGTCTTAATGGCTTTTGGAGATGAATTTTTCCATCTCCCATGACTCGGAGGTGGAAGCTTTTGTCTTCCCTTTTCCTTTTCTAGAGGATTCTCCGGCCTTAGGTGCCATTTATGGTAATGGAAAACAAAAAAGATTATGCTTTGACCACACCAAACTTAAAATATTGCTCGTCCTCGAGAAATAGAAGAAAGAAGATAAGAAGAAGAAAAAGAGAATATGGTAGAGAGGGAGAGATGTAGGTTCGGCCAAGGTGAAGAAGAGGGGGTTGGGTTTTGTGAAAATGAAGTGGAATGGAAGGGTATATATAGGGAGAGGGAGGAGTGTATGTTCGGCCATTTAGGGGGGGAATGGGTGGGAAAATGGTTTTGAATTTTTGAAGGTAGGTGGGGTTTATGGGGAAGAGTGGATGGATGTGAGTGGTGAAGGGGGTGATTGGGAAGAGGAATTGAGGTGATTGGTGAAAAGTGTTAGGAAGTGTCACATGGGGAATACTCATCACAAAATAGGATTAGGAGGTAAGGTGGGAATATAGTAGATGGGGATCCTGTGGGGTCCACAGATCCTGAGGTGATCCTGTGAGGTCCACAGATCCTGAGGTGTCAAGGAATTCCATCCCTGCACCAAATAGGCATGTAAAATGCCTTTGCACACCATTCTGGCGTTTAAACGCCGAGTGGTGCACATTCTGGGCGTTCAACGCCCACATGTAACATGTTTCTGGCGTTGAACGCCAGTTTCATGCTTGTTACTGGCGTTCAGCGCCAGCTTTTCCTCTTAGGCACATTCCTGGCGTTCAGCACCAGAATGTTGCTTGTTTCTGGCGTTCAGCGCCAGGTTGATGCTCTTTTTTGGCGTTGAATGCCAGCCAGATGCTCCTTACTGGTGTTGAACGCCAGCCTGTGCTTCCTCCAGGGTGTGTCACGGATCATCACATTCATCAAAGTGTTGTGCAACGTATATCTTGGAATAAGAATAAAAGAGAATTGAATAGAAAGTAATAGTAATTGTATTGAAACTTGAGGTACAGCAGAGCTCCACACCCTTAATCTATGGTGTGTAGAAACTCCACTGTTGAAAATACATAAGTGAAAGGTTCAGGCATGGCCAAATGGCCAGCCCCCCTGAATGATCAAGAGACCGAATGATCAGAAAATAAACAGTCAAAAGATTAAACTGTCAAAAGATGTCTAATACAATAGTAACTTATCCTATTTATACTAGACTAGCTACTAGGGTTTACATGAGTAAGTAATTGATGCATAAATCCACTTCCGGGGCCCACTTGGTGTATGCATGGGCTGAGCTTGATCTATCCACGAGCTGAGGCTTTTCTTGGAGTTGAACTCCAAGTTATAACGTGTTTTGGGCGTTCAACTCCGGATCATGACGTGTTTCTGGCGTTTAACTCCAGACAACAGCATGTACTTGGCGTTCAACGCCAAGTTACGTCATCAATTTCCGAATAAAGTATGGACTATTATATATTGCTGGAAAGCTCTAGATGTCGACTTTCCAATGCCGTTGAGAGCGCGTCATTTGGTGTTCTGTAGCTCCAGAAAATCCATTTCGAGTGCAGGGAGGTCAGATTCCAACAGCATCAGCAGTCCTTTTGTCAGCCTTTTTCAGCGTTTTGCTCAAGTCCCTCAATTTCAGCCAGAAATTACCTGAAATCACAGAAAAACACACAAACTCATAGTAAAGTCTAGAAATGTGAATTTAACATAAAAACTAATGAAAACATCCCTAAAAGTAGCTTGAACTCACTAAAAACTACCTAAAAACAATGCCAAAAAGCGTATAAATTATCCGCTCATCACTACCCAAAACTAGCTTATTTCCTAAGGAAATGCATGAAACTACCCTAAAAATAGTAAAGAAAAGGTCAGTGAAACTGGCCAAGATGCCCTTGCATCACTGCATAGCTGACCAGCAAGTGCACTGGGTCGTCCAAGTAATACCTTACGTGAGTAAGGGTCGATCCCATGGAGATTGTCGGCTTGAAGCAAGATATGGTCATCTTGTAAGTATCAGTCAGGCAGATTCAAATGGATATGGGATTTTGATCATTAAAAGATAGATAAAACCTAATATAGGATAGAGATACTTATGTAATTCATTGGTAGGAATTTCAGATAAGCATATGGAGATGCTTTGTTCCTTTTGAATCCCTGCTTTCCTACTATTTTCATCTAGTCATGCGTACTCCTTTCCATGGCAAGCTGTATGTTGGGGGATCACCGTTGTCAATGGCTACCGTCCGTCCTCTTAGTGAAAATGGTCCAGCAACGGGTTACGTAGGGCTAATCATCTATTAGTTCTCACTTGTGTTGGAATAAGATCCAATGATCCTTTTGTGCATTGTCACTGCGCCCAGCACTCGCGAGTTTGAAGCTCGTCACAGTCATCCCATCCCAGATCCTACTTGGAATACCACAGACAAGGTTTAGACTTTCCGGATCTCAAGAATGCTCCCAATTGATTCTAGCTTATACCACGAAGACTCTGATCTCATGGAATGGAAGGCTCTGTTATCAGGAGAGGCAAACATGTGTCATGGACCAGGAGGCCAAGAGATATACATTCAATCTTATTTTCAGGTAGAACGGAAGTGGTTGTCAGGCACGCGTTCATAAGTGAGAATGGTGATGAGTGTCACTTGATCATCACATTCATCATGTTAAAGTATGAATGAATATCTTAGTACAAGAATAAGCTTGAATTGAATAGAAAATAGTAGTAATTGCATTAATTCATGAGGAACAGCAGAGCTCCACACCTTAATCTATGAGGTGTAGAAACTCTACCGTTGAAAATACATAAGTGATGAAGGTCCAGGAATGGCCGATTGGCCAGCCCCCTAAACGTGATCAAGAGATCAACAGTGATACAAAGATAGTCTCAAAAATGATCTAAAGATCTTCCGATGAAAATACAATAGTAAAAGGCCCTATTTATAATGACTAGTAACCTAGGGTTTACAGAGATAAGTAAATGATGCAGAAATCTACTTCTGAGGCCCACATGGTGTATGCTTGGGCTGAGCATTGAAGCTTTCACGTGCATAGGCTTTTCTTGGAGTTAAACGCCAGCTCTAGTGCCAGTTTGGGCATTTAACTCCAACTTTTATGCCAGTTCTGGCGTTTAACGCCATAAAAGGATAGAAAGCTGACGTTAAAACACCAGTTTTCATTATCAAAACTCGGGAAAAGTATAGACTATTATATATTACTGGAAAGCCCAAGATGTCTATTTTCCAATGCAATTGAGAGCGCACCAATTGGGCTTCTGTAGCTCTAGAAAATTCATTTCGAGTGCAGGGAGGTCAGAATCCAACAACATCTGCAGTCCTTTTTCAGCCTCTGAATCAGATTTTTGCTCAGGTCCTTCAATTTCAGCCAGAAAATACCTAAAATCACAAAAAAACACACAAACTCATAGTAAAGTCCAAAAATGTGATTTTTGCATAAAAAACTAATAATTATATACTAAAAACTAACTAAATCATACTAAAAACTACCTAAAAATAATGCCAAAAAGTGTATAAATTATCCGCTCATCACCAAACTTGATCTATTTGTTATATAAGGATGCAGGGTACAGATGGGAGTGGATGACTTCGTCCCAACTGAGCACTCAATCACTAAAAAGATAATGGATGGATCTCAACCTCAAGACAACCCCACTAAGAGGAGGGCGCATGAGCTTCTCCCAGAAATCCCCCAATTTGACTATTGGGCCCGCTTGGAAGCATCTGTCACGAAGCTGCAAAAAGCTATGGATCAACTCAAAGAAGGGCAGCAGAACTAGAACAGCATGCTTTGCAAATTGCTCAAGGAACAAGAGCTGCAAGGGCGTGAGCTACAGGAGCTGAAGCGCCAGAGGTTATCCCTTGAAGCACCAGGTGTCCCACAGATTGAAGGAGCACCTATCTCCCAAAATCAAGATTGTTGAGTCCTAACTTTGTGATAACTTCTGTCATTAGGGACCTATATTAAGAGTTCCATAAGCACTAGTATTAGGATTGCATGAGCATTAGTATTATTTTTATCAATTTGGGTATAATTTAATTTTATTATCATCATCAAACATGAATAAAATAGCAGACTTTTTTTAGAAGGTCAAGGGTGCAAATATTTTGAGTACAAAATAAGAAAAATTCAAATTATTTATATGTGGTGGCATTACTTTAGCTCTCTGAATGAATGCTTGAACAGTGCATAATTTTGATAGTAAAGTTTATGAATGTTAAAATTGTTGACTCTTGAAAGAATAATGAAAAAAGAAAAATGTTATTGATAATCTGAAAAATCATAGAATTGATTCTTGAAGCAAGAAAAAGCAGTGAAAAAAAAACAAAAAAAAACAAAAAAAGGAAGAAAGAAAAAGAAAAAGCAAACAGAAAAAGCCAATAACCCTTTAAACTAAAAGGCAAGGGTGAAAGGGATCCAAGGCTTTGAGTACCAGTGGATAGGAGGAACCAAGGAAATAAAATCCTGGCCTAAGCGGCTAAATCAAGCTGTCCTTAACCATGTACTTGTGGCATGAAGGTCCAGGTGACAAGCTTGAGACTGAGTGGTTAAAGTCGTGATCCAAAGCATAAAGAGTGTGTTTAAGAACTCTGGACACCTCTAACTAGGGACTCTAGCAAAGCTGAGTCACAATCTGAAAAGGTTCACTCAGTTATGTATCTGTGGCATTTATGTATCCGGTGGTAATACTGGAAAACAAGATGCTTAGGGTCACAGCCAAGACTCATAAGTAGCTATGTTCAAGAATCAACATACTTAACTAGGAGGATCAATGACACTATCTGAATTCTGAGTTCTTATGGATGCCAATCATTCTAAACTTCAAAGGATAAATTGAGATGCCAAAACTATTCAGAAGCAAAAAGCTCTAAGCCCCGCTCATCTAATTTTAATTTGAGCTTCATTAAAGACTCAAAGATGTTATTGCACCATAGCCTTCTTCTTTTTATCCTATTTTATTTGTCTAGTTGCTTGGGGACAAGTAACACTTTAAGTTTGATGTTGTGATGAGCGGATAAATTATACGCTTTTTGGTAGTATTTTCACATAGTTTTTAGCATATTTTACTCACTTTTTATTATATTTTTATTAGTTTTTATGCAAAACTCACATTTCTGGACTTTACTATGAGTTTGTGTGTTTTTCTATGATTTTAGGTATTTTCTGGCTGAAATTGAGGGACCTGAGCAAAAATCTTATTCAGAGGCTGAGAAAGGACTGAAGATGCTGTTGGATTCTAACCTCCCTGCACTCGAAGTGGATTTTATGGAGCTACAGAAGCCTAATTGGCGTGCTCTTAATTGCATTAGAAAGTAGACATCTTGAGATTTCCAGAAATGGATAATAATCCATACTTTGCCCGAGATTTGATGGCCCAAACTTGCGTCAAAATGCCAACCAAAGACCCTTTTCTGGCGTAAAACGCCAGAATTGGTACCAAAGCTGGAGTTAAACGCCCAAACTGGCACCAAAACTGGCTTCTAGACTCCAAGAACGTCCTGTTCTCATGAAAGCTAGGAAGCTCAGCCCAAACACACACCAATGGCGCCCCAGAAGAGGATTTCTGCACTATCTGCACCTAATTACTCATTCTATGTAAACCTAGGTTACTAGTTTAGTATAAAAACTACTTTTAGAGATTCACTTTGTACCTCATGACATTTTTACATTCCTTATTGTACCTTTGATAGAATGAGTCTCTAAACCCCATGGTTGGGGGTGAGGAGCTCTGCTGTGTCTCGATGAATTAATGCAATTACTACTATTTTCTATTCAATAGCGCTTGCTTCTGTTCTAAGATATTCACTCGTACTTCAATATGATGAATGTGATGATCCGTGACACTCATCACCATTCCCAACTTATGAACGCGTGCCTGACAACCACTTTCGTTCTACCTGCAACAGCTTGAGTGTGTATCTTTTGGGCTCCTGATTCACGAGTTTCATTATCTCTCCTGACAATAGAGCATTCAATTCCATGAGATCAGAACCTTCGTGGAATAGGCTAGAATCAATTGGCGGCATTCCTGAGATCCAGAAAGTCTAAACCTTGTCTGTGGTATTCAGAGTAAGATCTAGGAAGGGATGACTGTGACGAGCTTCAAGCTCGCGACTGTTGAGCGTAGTGACAGTGTGCAAAAAGATCAATGGATCTTATTCCAACACAAGTGAGAACCGACAGATGATTAGCCATGCGGGAAACCGTAGCGGACGTGTTTTCACTGAGAGGACGGATGGTAGCCATTGACAATGGTGATCCACCAACATAAAGCTTGCCATAGAAGGATCTGGGCGTGTTTGAAGAAGAAGGCAGTAGGAAAGCAGAAACTCAGAGGGTAGAGCATCTCTGAAACCTCAACCTGTTCTCCATTACTGCATAACAAGTATTATTTATTTCATGTTCTTTTACTTTTTATAAATAAAACTAAGAATTATTATTGATATCCTGACTAAGAGTCACAAGATAACCATAGCTTGCTTCAAGCCGACAATCTCCGTGGGATCGACCCTTACTCACGTAAGGTATTACTTGGACGACCCAGTGCACTTGCTGGTTAGTGGCACTGGAGTTGTGAAACATGTAAATCACAATTTTGTGCACCAACTTGCAACAAAGCGATCTTATTTTGAGAAATTCTAGATCAGTGCAAATTCTCAAACCATCAAGTTTTTGGCGCCGTTGCCGGGGATGGAATTTACTGCTATCTTTTGGTTTTTGTAAATATGTCCATAGTGTGAATATCTTGCTTTTTTTGGTTGTTTGGTTGTTTTTGTTAATATTTGGGTGTTTAATTTTCTTGTTTGTTAATGTCTTTTGCTTTTATTTCCTACTTTCGTTATGAGATATCACCCTTGTTGCTTGGAGCTTGGTTGTGAATGTTTTGTAGGTATGATGAATTCAAATTGGAATTACGTCATGGAATGGGAGAAGCGATGGAGGAAGGAACGATCTTCCCCATGCTACAACGAGACAAATCCTCCACCAAGCCCTCCCCAATATGCATACCAACCCCAAAGATATGAAAGATATTCCCATACACAACCCTCAACCGCTAAACTTTCAAGCACTATACCATGCACCTCCATGGAATCAAAATATCTACAGACCTTGCTACCAACCATATGAACCATCACCCGCTTATATACCACCTCAATATCTCCACCCATATGAACCACCTCCCATATATACAATCTTTCTCCCAACCTTTGAACCTTCTCTTCCACCTTAATGTGAAGTTTTCCAATCCTTGCCCCAAGAAGAACAAGACCATCAAGCACTCTTCCAAGAGCAAGAAGAGTTCTGAAGGAAGCAATGTGAATTCATAGCTACCATAGCCGAAGCGATAAACCGCCTAGCCTCACTACGCTCAAGCAATCAAGACGTTCTCCTTGAGGAATGTAGAGGAGCAATGAAGGAGTATAGAAAGGAGAATAACATGGAGCCTCAAGGAAAAGAAGAAAAGTTAGAGCTTGAAGTGCAACAGGAGGAAGAAAGGGAAGTATGTGAACCGGGGGAAAGAAAGGGAGAATTGAGAGAGATTGATCAAGATGAGGATTCCATCATCAGTGATTTTTTTTCCTCCTTGGTCCATCCCCTCGATGATCCTAATAAGCCTCTTCCCATTGAGTTTGATAGAGACATGGAGGTAGACTTCTCGCAACCTCCTTGCTATGACTTAAGTGATGGGAAAGAGGAGGAAGAAGTGGGTGAAGAAGCAATTCCAAACTGATGACAAATTGAGTAGGTAACAATTTCTTCAATGAACTTCATAGGCCCGTATCAGTTTGTTCTCTTGGAAATGGATTATCAACTTAGGGTACTTCTTGGTGTGTTAAATAATTAAGAATTGGATGTTGGTTGCAAAAGGAATTCAAGGCATAAATGGTGCAAAATACAATTAAAGGATTCCAAGGATTGTTTGGGTGCTTCAAAGGTGATTAAAAAGGTTGCTCATCCAGGTGCACAAGTGAAAACCAACAGGATGGTGATAGAGATACTAGAATATGAGATCCGGGTATTAGTTTTAGGAGTCAACACTCATGGAGCCTAGTTGCTAGCTTGAAATCTCTCTCGAGTTTGATGCGAATTATTTGGGACCTCGGAGGTCAAATCAAGAGCAAACTTGGTTGGAGATTCAAGGAGGAGTGAAAACACAAGCCACCCTAGCAAGGATCTCCTCAAAGTCCAACTTAAGGACTTCAAACCAAAGTGCTAGGTGGGAGACACCCCACCATGGTAATATCCTCCTAACTTTCTCTCTTTTAGCTTTTATCCATTGAATAATTGGTTAATTTTCTTAGTTGGTTAGCTTTATTTTGATGTTTGTTGGGTAATTTCAATGGAATAACGTGTTTTTGGAGTTTTATCATGTTTTAGGACTTGAAAACCTGTTTTGGATGTCATGGTTGATGCCTTAGAGGCAAAAAAATTTTTTGTAGGAACAGAGTCCTGTGCGTACGCACAGCCTCGTGCGCACGCATAGTTCCACTGTTTTCCAGTCTCTGTGCGTACGCACATATCTGTGCACACACACACTCTTGAACACCCACTCTGCTCACAGCACACGCACCCCTTGTGCGTGTGAACCCTTCCTTCCTTTCTTTCTGTGCGTCCGCACACCATACGTGCACACGCATGCTCTACCCCTTTACGTTAAAAAAAACACATATGCGTGCGCAAAGCCCATGTGCGTCCGCACAGCTTGTGACAACCCTTCTGTCCACAGCACACGCATCCCTTGTGCGTATGAACACCCCCCTCGTTTCCCTTCCGTGCACGCGCACAAGCCCTTGTGCATCCACACAAGTTGCGACAACCCTTCTATTCGCAGCGCCTGCACACCCATCATTCTTTCCTTCTGTGCATCCACACACTATCCTGTGCGTACGCACAAGTCACTTTTCGAACGTTAATTCGAAAAGAAACCCCTATCGCGCTTCATTTCCACAAAACCCCACAACCCATTCTCTTCTTCTTTTTTGAAGCAACACCACTATTCAACCCAAGCCACCACCAACTTCCATCTCTGTCTGACCACACCACCGTCACCCTCTCTCTCTCTCTTTGCTTCTTCTCTTTCTTCTCCAATTCCATTCCCCCTCCCCCCCCCCGGCCCCCATTATCCCCTGTCTCTACGACAGCCCCGTGCCCAGCCAGCTCTAGTCAGAACCACCTCCGTCCGGTGAACACCGCTAGCAGCGGCAAGCTTCTGTGCCACTGCAACATCTACCACCACCCTCCTTCTCCGTCTGTTCCCCTTTTCCCTTTCTACATTACAGGTTCCATTTTCTTTCCCTGTAACCTGCTTCTCCCCTGTTTCTATTTTAGTTCCTTTACTTTAACTGCTTTTTAATTCTATTTTAGTGATTAGAAGGCTATAGGTTAGATGACTTTTGTGTTTTGGACTGAATGTTGATGTTGGTTGATTGTTGTTGAATTTTATGGGTTGCTAGAATGCTACCTTGAACTGAGATTGTTAGTTTTCATTGATGCACATAACATGCTTGATATGTTGCCTAAATAAAGTTTTTTTGTCTAATTTCTATGTCTGATCAGCATAGACCTTGGATTTTGCTTTCATTTGGCATTTTATTTTATACTTGTGCAAATTTCTGTAATTTTGGATGCTGCCTGAGCTTGAATTTGATTATGCACCTTGTGTTATTTCTGCTTAAACACCAAACTTACCTTAAACTGGCAAATTTTGAAATATGTTTGGTGCATTATAAGTGCATAGCCTTATTTTGTTTAGTGAATTGAATAAGTGCTTATTCGTATATTTTTTAACATCAATGATCATGTACAATAACCTTTCTCTTAAAATTCTTTTTGAGCAATGCAATATAATTTTGATTAAGTATTGCTTTTGAACAAAGGTTTAATATGTGATCATTTCCAATTTTTTTACCATGAATAGGCCGGTTCTTCATATATTGAATTGATTATTGCCTTTTGTGCCAATTTTTGCTAATCTTTTCAATTCAATGGCAAATTGCAATAATCAATTCCTTTCAACTCAATTTACTTGCATTTTGATACCTAAGTCATATATGTCCTTTAATTGCTGTTCATTCTCTTTTATGTTACTTATGTTGCTTGATTGTGGGAAAATACATTTCTTTTAGCATTAGACTGTTTTATAAATGTTTTCCCTTAATTGAGTGTTTGTTTACCTTATTGGCTCTGATTTACATTGTTTGACTATTTCCTCTTTGTTTTGTGATTTCTATCTGTTTCTCCTGAGTTGTATTCAGTTTTTGTCTTTTTCAGGATGACTCAGAAGGGAAAGGAAAAAGCCAATCCTTTGGCTCATCCTCCTCCTGCCCCTCCGAGTACTCACCGGACACGTTCATCAATGAAACAGCCAAAGAACAGTACAAGAAACTAGAAAAGCGAGCCTTTCACTATGAGAGGAAGCTGAACTTACCAGAGAAATATGCAGACCAAATACTTGACAGACTAAATTTTTACCAATGAAAGTTCGTGGGATTCGACCCGGTGAAAATCAATGAACACCAGGTCAGGGAATTCTACGAAAATCTGCTAAAGAGGGATGCCCCAACTGTTTTCTAAGAGGTCACACTTGACACCTTCGACCATGCTTTGGAAGCCCACTTGCAGATACCGCATACTACTCCGGCTTGGGATGCTTACCCTCAAATAGTGAAGGACTTGACATCCAGCAAGCTTTCATTGGACGTGGTTCTAAAGAAGATTGGCCAACCTGAGGCCAAATGGGAGTACAGTAGAAGAGAGAATGCGGTCCCGCTGAGCATTGCGTGCTCTGACCTACATACTGAGGCGAGGATCTGGCAGCAGATCATCCCTGACTATATCCTACCGAGTACGCATGCCACTCATATCCACGTCCATGTGGCCGTTCTTCTATGGGCTATTCTGGAGGGGAAGAGGATCTCTGTTCTTCCCCTTATCAGAGATTGATGTTGAAGGTGAACCAACAACTGAAGTACAATATTCCCTTCCCATCGATGATCACCAGATTAGCCACTTATTATGGAGTGGAGAGACACCCAACAGACAGGACGTCTGTCTTTATCAGTAACCAGCCATTCCTACCATACGCCAAGTATGGGGACCGTCGCCACAGAAGAAGAGGAAGACGACTGAGCCACCATCATCAGCAGAGCCATCAGCACCCTCAGTACCTCCTGCACCTACACCCCGACCTCAGACACCTTATGAGCAGGGTCGGGAGATCCTTCAGACCCTCCACCATTTTGAGCGCTGTAACTCTCACCACTTCCAGTGGATTATGGCAAAGTTTGAGGGTACAGACCCTAGGCCACCTCCTCCGGATACACTTGAGCTTGAGACTGAGGAGGAAACACCGGAGGAGCCAGCGGATGAAGCCGGCCAGGCAGTCGAGGCCCCTGAGCAGAGAGCAGAGGAGCCCACGGTTGAGGAGGATAGAGTTCAGAGAGTTAAGAAGCCGACAGCTGGAGCCGAGCAGACATTAGAGACAGTTGGCCAGGTAGCTGAGGAGCCAGCAGTTGAGACCACCGCAGAGCCCTCCCGAGCCATGATTGTATATCAGCGTCATTACCACCCACCACGACCAGACGGTGGAGCTTAGCAGATTTGATCACCCCGGTTCGATTCTTGGCACGGAGGGCCGTGCATCATCTAAGTGTAGGGGGATCTACTATTTTTTTTGGTGTAAACATTCTCTCCTTAACACTTATCATTTAGTTTATTTTGAGTTTTATTATGCTTTTTTCTGAATATTTTAGTACTTTGACTTATGCACTACATTTTGGTACTTTGGTATGTATTTGTTGTTTCTAGTATCTTTAGCAGTGCACTTTCGTTTTGGTATATATATTGCACTTTTATATTGCTTGGTATATAGTATAGGCATTCATTGTGAATGGATTATGTAAATAGCATATGCCTAGTTCATTTTAATCCTAATTGTTCATGTTACTTTTTTGTTTGTTGAAAATTAGGAAAGGAACTCGGCAATTTTGAAAAAAATTGCATCCATCACAACATACATACATGTATATACATATAGGAAATAATTTTTGGTGAAAAACAACAAAACTTCCAAGAATCTTGTTAAAGGGCATTCTATTGGATTGATTTGGAACATTGTTTTTAAAACTTGCTTGAATAATTTCTATGGAATATAGAAAAGTAAAGAACAAATACCTTGTAAGTTTTTAAGCTCATACTGAGTGGTTATACATTTTAACCACTAATTTTTTTCATTGTGTGTTATATCTCATCTATGATTGTAATCTTGGTTTTGCTTGATTCTTTATTTCCATTGATTGATGTTTTATACTGTATTGAGCAAGATTGAGGCCATCTTTGATTAAGCATACTTTACCCATATAGCCTACCCTTTACATTTACCATTGTTAACCCCCTTTGACTGTATCCTTGACTAGCTTAGGTTGAAGAATGTGTTTCATTTAAGTGTGGAGGAAGTTTAAGAAACATTGGTAGTGAATGAAAATTTTGTTTTGGGTACTTATTGAAAATTTTGGAAAATGGGAACACTCATGTATGAACCATTAAACCATATGCATTCATTTTTAAAAAAAAAAACATCATCATTAAAGGGGATGAAATTTACCCCAAAGAGAAGAAGAATGAATAAGAAATGCATATGTGATGTCAATGATAAGCATACATGAGTGTTTGTGAAAAGGAAATGGTGGGAGGTTAGGATTGCATATTTTTGTTATTGGGTTGATAAAGGTTGAGTCGGATACTTAAACTAATCAAGGATCCAATCAAGTTAGTCCACTTAACCATATCTATCCCACCTTGACCCTTTCTGTTACAATCATATGAAGCCCTCATGATAATTGCGTTCATGCATCACTTGGTTGTTGATTATTAGATGAAAAGAAAATCTTTGAAAGCATGATTAGGAAGAGATTTGAGTGATTAAACTCTAGACACCGAGTGATTAGAGTGTATACACACCTAGTGAGGATTCAATTACTCAACTTTATGTTTCCACACTTCTTATCATGTATTCTTGCAAGTTGCTTCATTTTGATGAGTTAAATCAATTCTCTTGATTTTGATTGCATTGAATTAATTCTTTGCTTAGCCCTATTTGGCAATACTCCTGCTTGGAATTTGTTTGTTTGTTTACACCAATCTTCATAGGGAACTATAGATACTATAGATAGATAGATAGATAGATAGATAGATAGATAGATAGATAGATAGATAGATAGATAGATATTTGCATGCATACAGATAGTTGCATTTAATAAGTTGATTACCCATTTTAATATTTCCCTTGTTGGTTTAGCATGAGGACATGCTATTGTTCAAGTGTGGGGAAATTGATGAGTCCATATTTGATGATATATTTTGACTCAATTTGGATGGATTTTAACACATAAACTCACACTTATTCACTAAAATAGCATGCTTTTGTGTTTGATCCCTAATTTGATCCTAAATGTGAAAACATGCAATTTTGTACTTAAATTTAGCAATTTAATTCCACTTTCATGCCATTCGATGCCGTGATATATTTTGTGAGTGATTTTTGGTCATTTAGGCAAGATTGGCTAGGCAAAAGTGGAAAAAAGCATGTACAAGGGAGAAAACATGAAGAAAACAAGGAAAAGCACACACAACAAAGTGTGCGTACGCACAAGCATCTGTGCGTGCGCACAAGAAGAGATTTGCATGTGTTCGTGCGCACAACTACCCGTGCATACACACAGCACCCTGCACGTGATTTTATCAATGAAACACGTGCTACACAAATTTTGAGGGCTTTTGGCCCATTTTGAAAGGCTTGAAGGCTGAATATTGATGCTATATCAAGGAAAATTCAACACATATGAAGGCATTAGGCTATAGACATAGTTTGAGGTTCTAATTTAGCTTTAGGAAGCTTCCATAGGAGTAGGAGTAGTGTAGAGTCGAATGCTTGATAAACCACTATTTTATGGTTTATATTGTGTTTTATTGAGTGGTTTTATCAAGCTTTTCACCCACTTATTCATATGATTTGCATGTATTTACAATTCCTTCCTAAAAATATCCTATGATTAATAACTTGCTTCCTAAGGACCTTTTAGTTGAATATTTTTATCTTCCTTCGTACCATTCGATGCCGTGATCTGTATGTTAACTGTTCCAGGCTTCATAGGGCAGGAATGACATAAGGAATGAAGAGGAAGCATGCAAAAAATGGAAGGAACACAGAATTGAGGAGATGACCAGCGAGAAGTCACGCGGTCGCATGGCTCACGCGACCGCGCGAAATAGAAGAAATCAGAGTGACGCGTTCGCGTGCCTGACGCGACCGCGCGGACTGGAAGCTGCACGAATGACGCGAATGCGTGGACGACGCGTACGCGTGGTACGAAAAACGCTGAGTGACGCAATCGCATGGATGACGCGGCCGCGTGACGTGCGTGATCTGCAGAATTACAAAAGTCGCTGGCAGAGATTCTGGGCCGCATTTCAACCCAGTTTTTGGCCTAGAAACACAGATTAAAGTCAGGGAACATGCAAAGACTCAGAGGGGGGAATTCATCATCATGCTTTCATAATTCACAATTTTAGTTTTAGATTTAGTTTTTAGAGAGAGAGGTTCTCTCCTCTCTCTTAGGATTAGGATTAGGATTTTTAGACATTAGGAATATTTTCTTCTCCATCTCAGGTTCAATGTTATTATTTATTTATTTTCTCTTTTATTTGTTTAATGACCATTCATGTTATGATTTTCTTTGGTTAATATAATTTGAGGTATTTTCAGATCTATGATTTGTCTCTTTTATTTATGATATAAATAATTTAGATTTTTCTGCCTTTTGGCTCTGGTTGATTAATTGGTGACTCTTGAGTTATCAAACTCATTGTTGACTGAAAATTGGAATTCTTCAAGAATTAATTCGAGTTCCACTAACTCTAGCCTTTCCCAAGGAAAGACAAGGACTTGAGGAATAAAAATTAATTCATCCACTTAACTTACCTTCATAGTTAGAGGTTGACTTAGTGGGAGAAAAATCCAATTCTCATCACAATTGATAAGAATAACTGGGATAGGACTTCTAGTTCTCATACCTTGCCAGGAGCTTTATTAGTTTTTATTTTGATGACTTGTTATTTTACATTACTTGTTCAACTCTTTTGAAACCCCAAAATATATCTTTGCATAACCAATAATAAGAACACCTCCCTGCAATTCCTTGAGAAGACGACCCGAGGTTTAAATACTCGGTTATCAATTTTAAAGGGGTTTGTTACTTGTGACAACCAAAATGTTTGTACGAAGGGATTTTTTGTTGGTTTAAAATATATACTTACAACGAGACTATATTTTTTCTTTACTAGCAAAAATCCTAATGTCAAAATGGCGCTGTTGCCGGGGAATTGCAAACGTGTGCTTTATTATTGGTTATTGTAAATATTTTTCAAATCTTTTTCAAAAATCACATCTTTTTCAAAATCTTGTCTTATCTTTTTTTTCAAAAATCATATCTTTTTCAAAATATTTTCTTTTTGTTAGTTTTTGTTTTTGTTTTCTTCTACTACTATGAACTCTCACCCCTTTGGCTATGAGTCTGGTTACAACTATGTTGCAGGAAGAGGAAGCTATAACAGGAATATGCATCAAGGTCAAGGCAATTAAAGATGGACGGAGCCAAGAGGATCTGATCAACCCTTTAGGCAACAACACCCTCCTAGATATCACAGACAAAGACCATTCTAGAATACATACCAAGCTGATAGATATGGTGGACCGCCTAGTAGCTACCAACAAGCCCCACCGTATGCTCAGAGACCATCCTCACAACATAACTTTGAACCACCACACTTACAAGCCCCTTACCACCAAACACCCCCATATGACCCTAACCCTTATCCACCACACCAACCACCAAATGAACCATACACAGAACCACCACCTTAATATACACCATCTCCTTATCATTATCAAGATAAACCACCTTCCTACCATGAACCTTTTCTCCCAACAAATGAACCTTCCTACCCACCCCAAACCTCCATGGAGAGAGCATTTGCTGATCTAAACTCTACGATACAAGCTCTTGCCACCCAAATCAGACCACTAAATACCTTCAACAATCAACCCTCCAGCTCTAGTGTACTTTCTTTTCAACCACAGAATGATCTCTCTATCCCATCACCACCATCCATGGAAGAGCACCCACATCCATCAATCCAAGAGCAACATGATCCCAATGATGCTATTGACATGAAACAAGAGAGAAGGGATCATCTTCGCGAATCGATAATTCATAAGGAGCTAGAGGAGGCCTTGAAGGTGAAGGTAGTTAAGACCATTGAAGTCGAAGGAGTGGTTGAAGAATCAGTGAAGGAAGACATCAAGGAGGAGTCTGATTTTGTCTTAAAGCAAGAAAAGGCCCAAAATGTGGAGATAGGAGAGACCCTCGAAGATAAAAGAATAGTTGAAGGGAGTTATCATAGAAAAGAGGCCATCAAGGAGGAATACAATTTCATACTTAAACACCTGGATCAAGTGATAAGTCGATTACCTTCCCGACGTTCGGACACTCAAGGAACCCCCATGGCTTCATGTGGAAAATCTAATGAAGAACGTAGCATGAAGGAGACATTAGAAACTCCGGTGAACAGTAAGGAGCATGAATTTGTACTGGAACAAGTGGAGGAAGCCGAAATTATTGAAGAAGAGGAAGTGGTTGAAGACTTAGGAGATGCTGAACCTCCATTGGAAAGTCCATTCATAGAGCCTCCTTCAAAGACATTTGAAATTGATGTTGAGGAGGGTGTACAACCTCCAAGGCATCTCATGGTTGAAGACTTTAAAGGGGATGATCAAGAGATGGATTCAATCATTAATGAATTCTTATCTACATTTGAATCATATCACATTGGACTTGACATGGAGATTAAAGAAGAAGAAGCACAACCTCCCATGCCCTTGGTGAACAATGAAGAAGAAATTGAATCAGAAGAAAGCTATAAGAGGAAGAGGTTGAAATTGAAGAAGCTTGCAAAGAGGTGGAAGAGGTCAAAGAAGAGCACAAGGGAGTGGAGCTTGCAAGTTCATTAGAAACCCATCCCCCTAAGTTGCCATCATCCTTCACAACATTCAAGTGGGTAAAATTCATATCCCTTAGCTTTCTAATTCCACTTGAATATGGGCTACTGGAGACGGATGGTCAGCTTAGAGCCCTTTGTGGCATTAAGCGTAAGAGGGAGATGGTCAGTGGTAGAAGTTGTCAAGCAAGGTTCAACATGGCTGTGTGCTCAAGGTTTAAATGCAAGGGTTGGTATAAAGCTCAACTGAATGGGTCTAGGAAGTTGTTTGGCCACTTTAGTGAGAATTCAGATTACTCACCACCCGACTGGAAAAATGCAGATCAAGACAAACATGGGTGTAAAAGTAGAGTTTGGGATCCTAGAATCTATTCTGACATTCAACACCCCGGGAGCCTAGAAACCTGTTTGAAACTGCTCAAAGGCTTTACATGCCTTGTTTGGGACCCCGGAGGATGCTGGCATTCCAAACACTAGTGGAGATTTCTAGACGAATTCAAGCACAAGCCACCATAACAGGAAGCTCATCAAATGTCCAACTTAAGGACTTTAACTAAAAGTGCTAGGTAGGAGACAACCCACCATGGTATAATCGTTCCTTTTTCTGTTTTAATTTTAGTCTGTTTTTGAGTTTTGATTGAACCTGGAATCATGCATAGTATTCATATTAAGCATTGCATTCTGCATACTGCATTATTAAAAAAAAATTCACGCACGCGATGCGACAGCGTCGCCAACGCGTCCGCGTCATATTTGCATTGGGAAAAAAAGAAAATTGAACAGAGATTCACGCGAAAGCGTGGCTGGAGGCGTGCCTTTAGCACAAATTGGTCCACGCGACCGCGTCGCTGACGCGTCCGCGTCATGTGGAAAAAATGCCTCCCATGCGTCCGCGTCATCCACGCGAATGTGTGCCCTGAAATCGACGTAAAAAGGGTGTATGGCCAAAAGTTGAGCTAGAATCGGGCTAGACTTGTGCTAGAAGCACAAGCCCTGCCACGCGTACGCGTGCCCTATGCGTCCGCCCCGTTTCCAAATTTAGGCCATCCACGCGACCGCGTCACCCAAAGATTTGGCAATATGAATTTCAAACAGAGAGTTGCGCGACCGCGAGGCTACCCTTGCGCTAATAGCACAAATCGAGTCACGCGTGCGTGTGCCCCACGCGTCCGCGTCACTTGAATTTATCACACCCCACGCGAACGCGTGCCCCATGCGCTCGCATCACAAGCGCCGCACAGCTTATCCAAAGCAGCCAAATATGTTATCTTTTTCTTCCCCAAATCTAAATCTTTTCTTTCCCTTCGTATTTCTTTCTTCCTTCATTTCTTTTTCTTTCTTTTTTCCTTTCAATTGGTGTTAGAAATTTATTTGGGTCATTATTTTGCTTATGGATTGTTAAGAAATTTCTTGACAATTATATATTATTTTTTTAAGGGTGCTTGCATGTTCAATTTAATACTTTCCATACCTTATTTAATATGCATGCTTTGTGTTTGTGAAAAAGCCCGTATGGCATTGTGCATTCTTAATTTTTCTATCCTTTTACTCTAATGCCTGTTTTTCACAAAACCCTTTTTCAATATTCTATTAATTAAATATAATTGTCAATACAAACGTTATTGTTAGTTTCTCACAACTAATAATACATTAAGGCTTTTAATGCTTGATTTACGCTACTCATGCCTTTGCTAGCATGCCAATAAACATCTTGCATTTAATTGCCTCAATTTATCATGCTATGCTTCCATTGATGTCCTAATTTCATGGAATTGCGACCATGTGTTAACGACATTCTTCTTTATTTTGGCATGATTCTTACTAGTACTGCCCTCTCCCTTGCTCTATCCCTTTGACTTCATGTCCCTTTCTCTTCTCCCTTTTTTAGGCTGGCCACAAGGAAGAGTAAAGAGAAAGACTCTACAACAAGCACCGGCTGAGGAACCACAACCCCCGCCCAGCTGCACATCGTTGCATGCACCGAGGACGGTGCAATCTTTAAGTGTGGGGAGGTCGATATCGATCTCCACGGGTAAGTTAGTCTCTTCTCAACACCAATTTTTGTTTTTCATTGTTGCATTTGCATATTTTATTGATTTTGTGCATATTTTACCACTTGGTTGAAGACTTTAAAGGGGATGATCAAGAGATGGATTCAATCATTAATGAATTCTTATCTACATTTGAATCATATCACATTGGACTTGACATGGAGATTAAAGAAGAAGAAGCACAACCTCCCATGCCCTTGGTGAACAATGAAGAAGAAATTGAATCAGAAGAAAGCTATAAGAGGAAGAGGTTGAAATTGAAGAAGCTTGCAAAGAGGTGGAAGAGGTCAAAGAAGAGCACAAGGGAGTGGAGCTTGCAAGTTCATTAGAAACCCATCCCCCTAAGTTGCCATCATCCTTCACAACATTCAAGTGGGTAAAATTCATATCCCTTAGCTTTCTAATTCCACTTGAATATGGGCTACTGGAGACGGATGGTCAGCTTAGAGCCCTTTGTGGCATTAAGCGTAAGAGGGAGATGGTCAGTGGTAGAAGTTGTCAAGCAAGGTTCAACATGGCTGTGTGCTCAAGGTTTAAATGCAAGGGTTGGTATAAAGCTCAACTGAATGGGTCTAGGAAGTTGTTTGGCCACTTTAGTGAGAATTCAGATTACTCACCACCCGACTGGAAAAATGCAGATCAAGACAAACATGGGTGTAAAAGTAGAGTTTGGGATCCTAGAATCTATTCTGACATTCAACACCCCGGGAGCCTAGAAACCTGTTTGAAACTGCTCAAAGGCTTTACATGCCTTGTTTGGGACCCCGGAGGATGCTGGCATTCCAAACACTAGTGGAGATTTCTAGACGAATTCAAGCACAAGCCACCATAACAGGAAGCTCATCAAATGTCCAACTTAAGGACTTTAACTAAAAGTGCTAGGTAGGAGACAACCCACCATGGTATAATCGTTCCTTTTTCTGTTTTAATTTTAGTCTGTTTTTGAGTTTTGATTGAACCTGGAATCATGCATAGTATTCATATTAAGCATTGCATTCTGCATACTGCATTATTAAAAAAAATTCACGCACGCGATGCGATAGCGTCGCCAACGCGTCCGCGTCATATTTGCATTGGGAAAAAAAGAAAATTGAACAGAGATTCACGCGAAAGCGTGGCTGGAGGCGTGCCTTTGGCACAAATTGGTCCACGCGACCGCGTCGCTGACGCGTCCGCGTCATGTGGAAAAAATGCCTCCCATGCGTCCGCGTCATCCACGCGAATGTGTGCCCTGAAATCGACGTAAAAAGGGTGTATGGCCAAAAGTTGAGCTAGAATCAGGCTAGACTTGTGCTAGAAGCACAAGCCCTGCCACGCGTACGCGTGCCCTATGCGTCCGCCCCGTTTCCAAATTTAGGCCATCCACGCGACCGCGTCACCCAAAGATTTGGCAATATGAATTTCAAACAGAGAGTTGCGCGACCGCGAGGCTACCCTTGCGCTAATAGCACAAATCGAGTCACGCGTGCGTGTGCCCCACGCGTCCGCGTCACTTGAATTTATCACACCCCACGCGAACGCGTGCCCCATGCGCTCGCATCACAAGCGCCGCACAGCTTATCCAAAGCAGCCAAATATGTTATCGTTTTCTTCCCCAAATCTAAATCTTTTCTTTCCCTTCGTATTTCTTTCTTCCTTCATTTCTTTTTCTTTCTTTTTTCCTTTCAATTGGTGTTAGAAATTTATTTGGGTCATTATTTTGCTTATGGATTGTTAAGAAATTTCTTGACAATTATATATTATTTTTTTAAGGGTGCTTGCATGTTCAATTTAATACTTTCCATACCTTATTTAATATGCATGCTTTGTGTTTGTGAAAAAGCCCGTATGGCATTGTGCATTCTTAATTTTTCTATCCTTTTACTCTAATGCCTGTTTTTCACAAAACCCTTTTTCAATATTCTATTAATTAAATATAATTGTCAATACAAACGTTATTGTTAGTTTCTCACAACTAATAATACATTAAGGCTTTTAATGCTTGATTTACGCTACTCATGCCTTTGCTAGCATGCCAATAAACATCTTGCATTTAATTGCCTCAATTTATCATGCTATGCTTCCATTGATGTCCTAATTTCATGGAATTGCGACCATGTGTTAACGACATTCTTCTTTATTTTGGCATGATTCTTACTAGTACTGCCCTCTCCCTTGCTCTATCCCTTTGACTTCATGTCCCTTTCTCTTCTCCCTTTTTTAGGCTGGCCACAAGGAAGAGTAAAGAGAAAGACTCTACAACAAGCACCGGCTGAGGAACCACAACCCCCGCCCAGCTGCACATCGTTGCATGCACCGAGGACGGTGCAATCTTTAAGTGTGGGGAGGTCGATATCGATCTCCACGGGTAAGTTAGTCTCTTCTCAACACCAATTTTTGTTTTTCATTGTTGCATTTGCATATTTTATTGATTTTGTGCATATTTTACCACTTGGTTGAAGACTTTAAAGGGGATGATCAAGAGATGGATTCAATCATTAATGAATTCTTATCTACATTTGAATCATATCACATTGGACTTGACATGGAGATTAAAGAAGAAGAAGCACAACCTCCCATGCCCTTGGTGAACAATGAAGAAGAAATTGAATCAGAAGAAAGCTATAAGAGGAAGAGGTTGAAATTGAAGAAGCTTGCAAAGAGGTGGAAGAGGTCAAAGAAGAGCACAAGGGAGTGGAGCTTGCAAGTTCATTAGAAACCCATCCCCCTAAGTTGCCATCATCCTTCACAACATTCAAGTGGGTAAAATTCATATCCCTTAGCTTTCTAATTCCACTTGAATATGGGCTACTGGAGACGGATGGTCAGCTTACAGCCCTTTGTGGCATTAAGCGTAAGAGGGAGATGGTCAGTGGTAGAAGTTGTCAAGCAAGGTTCAACATGGCTGTGTGCTCAAGGTTTAAATGCAAGGGTTGGTATAAAGCTCAACTGAATGGGTCTAGGAAGTTGTTTGGCCACTTTAGTGAGAATTCAGATTACTCACCACCCGACTGGAAAAATGCAGATCAAGACAAACATGGGTGTAAAAGTAGAGTTTGGTATCCTAGAATCTATTCTGACATTCAACACCCCGGGAGCCTAGAAACTTGTTTGAAACTTCTCAAAGGCTTTACATGCCTTGTTTGGGACCCCGGAGGATGCTGGCATTCCAAACACTAGTGGAGATTTCTAGACGAATTCAAGCACAAGCCACCATAACAGGAAGCTCATCAAATGTCCAACCTAAGGACTTTAACTAAAAGTGCTAGGTAGGAGACAACCCACCATGGTATAATCGTTCCTTTTTCTGTTTTAATTTTAGTCTGTTTTTGAGTTTTGATTGAACCTGGAATCATGCATAGTATTCATATTAAGCATTGCATTCTGCATACTGCATTATTAAAAAAAAATTCACGCACGCGATGCGACAGCGTCGCCAACGCGTCCGCGTCATATTTGCATTGGGAAAAAAAGAAAATTGAACAGAGATTCACGCGAAAGCGTGGCTGGAGGCGTGCCTTTGGCACAAATTGGTCCACGCGACCGCGTCGCTGACGCGTCCGCGTCATGTGGAAAAAATACCTCCCATGCGTCCGCGTCATCCACGCGAATGCGTGCCCTGAAATCGACGTAAAAAGGGTGTATGGCCAAAAGTTGAGCTAGAATCGGGCTAGACTTGTGCTAGAAGCACAAGCCCTACCACGCGTACGCGTGCCCTATGCGTCCGCCCCGTTTCCAAATTTAGGCCATCCACGCGACCGCGTCACCCAAAGATTTGGCAATATGAATTTCAAACAGAGAGTTGCGCGACCGCGAGGCTACCCTTGCGCTAATAGCACAAATCGAGTCACGCGTGCGTGTGCCCCACGCGTCCGCGTCACTTGAATTTATCACACCCCACGCGAACGCGTGCCCCATGCGCTCGCATCACAAGCGCCGCACAGCTTATCCAAAGCAGCCAAATATGTTATCTTTTTCTTCCCCAAATCTAAATCTTTTCTTTCCCTTCGTATTTCTTTCTTCCTTCATTTCTTTTTCTTTCTTTTTTCCTTTCAATTGGTGTTAGAAATTTATTTGGGTCATTATTTTGCTTATGGATTGTTAAGAAATTTCTTGACAATTATATATTATTTTTTTAAGGGTGCTTGCATGTTCAATTTAATACTTTCCATACCTTATTTAATATGCATGCTTTGTGTTTGTGAAAAAGCCCGTATGGCATTGTGCATTCTTAATTTTTCTATCCTTTTACTCTAATGCCTGTTTTTCACAAAACCCTTTTCAATATTCTATTAATTAAATATAATTGTCAATACAAACGTTATTGTTAGTTTCTCACAACTAATAATACATTAAGGCTTTTAATGCTTGATTTACGCTACTCATGCCTTTGCCAGCATGCCAATAAACATCTTGCATTTAATTGCCTCAATTTATCATGCTATGCTTCCATTGATGTCCTAATTTCATGGAATTGCGACCATGTGTTAACGACATTCTTCTTTATTTTGGCATGATTCTTACTAGTACTGCCCTCTCCCTTGCTCTATCCCTTTGACTTCATGTCCCTTTCTCTTCTCCCTTTTTTAGGCTGGCCACAAGGAAGAGTAAAGAGAAAGACTCTACAACAAGCACCGGCTGAGGAACCACAACCCCCGCCCAGCTGCACATCGTTGCATGCACCGAGGACGGTGCAATCTTTAAGTGTGGGGAGGTCGATATCGATCTCCACGGGTAAGTTAGTCTCTTCTCAACACCAATTTTTGTTTTTCATTGTTGCATTTGCATATTTTATTGATTTTGTGCATATTTTACCACTTGGTTGAAGTAACATTTTCTTTTTCAAGAAAATTTTTATAGTATTTCACTAATTTGAATAAAACTTTTTGAACAACTTGTATGAAGAAATATTAATTTGGAACATAGTTTAGAGCTCAAACACACAAAACCAGTGAGATTTTGAGCCTATTTGATTGGTTGCATTTTATCAACCAATATATTTTATTTTCGTGTGTTATTCTCTCTAAAATTATAATCTTTGTCTTGCTTAATTCTATATTTCCACTGTTTGATGTATGCATGCACTTATATGATTGAGGCCTTGTTTCACTAAGCTTACATACCCATATGGCCTTACCCTTCCATTACCCTTTGCAAACCAATTTGAGCCTATTTTACCCATTTGTTATTTACTTTTGCTCATTACTAACTCTAAGCGGAAAACAATAATGTCCTTAATTTGAATCCTTGATTAGCTTAGACTAGTAAACGTGCTCATGATTTAAGTGTGGAAAAGTTGGGTTTGAAAATAGTTTGGTTTGAGTAATTGGGTGTTGTATATTTTAGTGAAAATGTGTGAAATAATAGTTGAGCACATATTATTGCATTCAATACTTTAATCATATGCATTGTGAAAAATAAAAGAAAAAAGAATAAAAAAAGAAGAGAAAAATAAAAAGAAAAAAGTGAAAAAGAAAAGAAAAAAAGCAAATAATAAAAGGGGACAAAATGCCCCAAGTTAAATGTTGGTATCAATGCATATGTACTGAACTCAAATTTAGGATGCATGAATATGTGGGAAACACAGTTAATGGGTAGTTATTGATTTTCTATTACATGGATTGTCCTAAGTTAGGTGGAAAGTTTATGTTAATTAAGGATTCAGATTTTAGTCCACTTGGCCAAATACAATCCTACCATGACCCTAACCCCATTACAACCCTTAAAAGACCTCTTGATTTGTGTATTGGTGCATTAAATTTTTGTTTATTGTTAGATGAAGAGCAAGCTATAGAAAGCAAGATTAGTAGAGAATTGAAAGAATTGACCCTAGACACTTGAGAGTTAGAATGATATATACTACCAGTAAGGGTTCAGTGCTTAATTCTATGTTCCCTGCTTTCATGAGCTATCTTCTTCTTGCAAGTTATTTGTATTGTATTTTGTGGTTTGAATTAGTGAAATCCAGTTCATATTTATTCTTGAAGGATTTATTTACTTTTTCACCAAGTAGATAGAATCATTTTAGCATGTAGTTGCATTCACATTCATAGGTTGCATTGCATGAGTCTTGCCTTTCCCTACTCATTTATTTAGTCTCCCTGAGTTTCGCATGAGGACATGCTAATGTTTAAGTGTGGGGAGGTTGATAAACCACTATTTTATGGTTTATATTATGTTTTATTGAGTGGTTTTATCAAGCTTTTCACCCACTTATTCATATGATTTGCATGTATTTACAATTCCTTCCTAAAAATATCCTATGATTAATAACTTGCTTCCTAAGGACCTTTTAGTTGTATATTTTTATCTTCCTTCGTAGCATTCGATACCGTGATCTGTATGTTAAGTGTTTCAGGCTTCATAGGGCAGGAATGGCATAAGGAATGAAGAGGAAGCATGCAAAAAATGGAAGGAACACAAAGAATTGAGGAGATGACCAGCGAGAAGTCGCGCGGTCGCATGGCTCACGCGACCGCGCGAAATAGAAGAAATCAGAGTGACGCGTTCGCGTGCCTGACGCGACCGCGCGGACTAGAAGCTGCACGAATGACGCGAATGCGTGGACGACGCGCACGCGTGGTACGAAAAATGCTGAGTGACGCGATCGCGTGGACGACGCGGCCGCGTGACATGCACAATATGCAGAATTACAAAACTCGCTGGCAGAGATTCTGGGCCGCATTTCAACCTAGTTTTCGGCCCAGAAACACAGATTAAAGTCAGGGAACATGCAGAGACTCAGAGGGGGGAATTCATCATCATGCTTTCATAATTCACAATTTTAGTTTTAGATGTAGTTTTTAGAGAGAGAGAGGTTCTCTCGTCTCTCTTAGTATTAGGATTAGGATTTTTAGACATTAGGAATATTTTCTTCTTCATCTGAGGTTCAATATTCTTATTTATTTATTTTCTCTTTTATTTGTTTAATGACCATTCATGTTATGATTTTCTTTGGTTAATATAATTTGAGGTATTTTCAGATCTATGATTTGTCTCTTTTATTTATGATATAAATAATTTAGATTTTTCTGCCTTTTGGCTCTGGTTGATTAATTGGTGACTCTTGAGTTATCAAACTCATTGTTGACTGAAAATTGGAATTCTTCAAGAATTAATTCGAGTTCCACTAACTCTAGCCTTTCCCAAGGAAAGACTAGGACTTGAGGAATAAAAATTAATTCATCCACTTAAATTACCTTCATAGTTAGAGGTTGACTTAGTGGGAGAAAAATCCAATTCTCATCACAATTGATAAGAATAACTGGGATAGGACTTCCAGTTCTCATACCTTGCTAGGAGCTTTATTAGTTTTTATTTTGACGACTTGTTATTTTACATTACTTGTTCAACTCTTTTGAAAACCCTAAAATATATCTTTGCATAACCAATAATAAGAACACCTCCCTGCAATTCCTTGAGAAGACGACCCGAGGTTTAAATACTCGTTATCAATTTTAAAGGGGTTTGTTACTTGTGCCAACCAAAACGTTTGTACGAAAGGGATTTTCTGTTGGTTTAGAATCTATACTCACAACGCGACTATATTTTTTCTTTACTAGCGAAAATCCTAACGTCAATGCTCTCTTAGGGTTTCATTTCCATTTCCATTGTAGCATTTTATAGAGCTTTGATTTTGGATTTTGCCTCTTTAATTGTAAGTACTCTCAGTTTCATCTTTAATTATAGCACTTTTACTTTCTTTTTTTGTTCAAGTTACTTTGTTTATATTGTAATTTTGAGTTTCTTGAAGTTTTGATTAATGAATCTTATGTTTTATACTTTCTTTATGTTTGATTGCTTGTCTCTTGTTGATATTGTTGATAGTTGGTTATAGTTTTTATGCTTTCTTTATGTTTTATGCACACAAGGTGTTTGTAAAAATGGCAACTTTGAGTTTTGAGTAGATCTTCACACCTTATCTTAGGGTTTGAGTTCCTAGGATACTAGAGTCATAATGTCCAACATTTAGTGGTAATTCTTGGGGAGTTAGTTGACTCTTGTTTCCATTGAAGCTAACCTTTTATCAACTAGTTTGGTAAGTTGGTTAGGACTTATGGATTAAGGTCAATTATGCTTGCTTGACTTACTCCTCGATGTTTAGGGTTAACTAAGCGAGATTAACTCATTATAATTACCATAGTTGTGGTTATGGCGATGATAGGATTTCTTGGATCCTCATTCCCAAGTCAAGACTCTTTTTATGCATTTATAGCATTTTCACTAGTTTTGATCTTGTTGCCCTTTTACTTGCATTAATTACAATTTTGATCATTTCTTAGTTCTTTTATTGCTTAGTTCTTTCAATCTTTTGTTCCTGCATTCCAAAACCCCTTTTTGTCCTTTACAACCAAAAGCGTAACACTTCAATTGCATTCTTAGGGAGAACGATCCGAGGTTGAATTACTCTCGGTTTATATGTTTAGTATTTGAATATCTAAACTTTGATGTTGAGAGTTGGTTGTTGATTTAGCTATACTTGCAACGAATCGATCTTATTTTGAGAAATTCTAGATCAATGCAAATTCTCGCACCATCAGTTATCATTTAAGTTAGGATTTAGATTAAAGGGTACTGATTAAGAGATTTATAGGAACGAGTTAAAATTGGACAAAAAAAGCCTTGCACTTATCTCAGTATTTCTTTCTTTCATCTTGGAAAATAACAAGTTTGATGAGAGATTTCGGACATCCATTCTTTTTCTCTTTTTCTTTTTCTTCAATCAGCAAATAAACAAAATCAAAGGCTAAAATAATAGTTCAGACCCCCTATTAGCATTGAAATTTGATAACTTATACTTTTGTAAAATAAATATTTTATCTAATAAATAAATTATTTTAACACAATAAATCAAAGAAATTTTTTATATACAAAGATTGTATTGATTATGGTTCTTAATCATGTTTATCTTCTGAACTGTGTTGTTTATATTTTTAAATTGTATTTATTGTCGCATAATTTATGAAGTTGAACAACATACAATGTATTGTGAGGTAGGATCTCTATAGCCTCATCAAATTGTATGCTGAAATTCAAAGTGAATGTTTTGAAAAGCAAGAATAGAAAGAATGAGTATAAACTTGGTCATAATTGAAAAAGTTTTTGCAAATTATGAGAAATTAAGAAAGGATCTTTATGTATTTTGAGTAGTGATAAAGTAAATAAATCTTTTATCTTTAATTAAAAATTGAACAACAAAAATACTTTTACTAATGTAAAAAGTGACAATCCAAAAGTTTTGGAAAAAAAAAAGGCGAAACAGACAAATAAAAATTTTTAACCCGTGCGTCGCACGGGTCTTCTGCTAGTAAATCACTATTCTAATAACGCATATAATCAAATTCTAAGCAACTTAATGTCACTAACAATTATGGTCTATCTTAAAGAAAATAAATTTCATTCACTAACTTCTTCATGGATGCTACCAGCAATATGGGTAACTCCGTCCAACCGATAGGTACAATTCGGGTCGTCTTCTATTTCCGCAATTTGAATCTTGTGGTTTTCTTCCGTAACTTTTTTATGGATGGTGCATTTTGGCGGTGGTGATAGTAAAATGTAATTCGAAACAAATGAATTCAAATTATATATATATATACTAAATCGAAGCTAATGCATTCGATTTACCACTAGTGCACGTTACTAAGGGTATAAATCGAAGTTGTTTCGATTTACCATGGGCCTAAATTAAAGCTTTTTGTTTCGATATACTATGGGTAGCTTATTCGAATTTCAAACCATACTAAATCAAAAATTCGTATTTCAATTTACATATACACCTACTAATTCAAATCTTATTAATTCGATTTACCTCTAAAATAACTAAATCGAATTTAATAAATTCGATTTGAATACCTATTAGTTTGTTTATGTGATTTGTCCAAATAATAATTTATAAAATAAAAAATTAATTTTAAAATTAAATAATAGATGAAGAATTAATTTGTAAAAATTAAATAAAGACTAGTATTAAAAAGTTAAAAAATATGTATTTGATGGTTTTAGTAGCTAAGAGAAGGGGGGTTGAATCTTAGCCCCCTTTTTGCTTGAATACCCTTTCTGGTCTTTGAGGAGACTTTTCTGTTTTTGTCTCGTCCCTAGCCATGAGACTTTTTGTTTTTGTCTCGTCACTTGGCACGAGATATTTTTTATTTTGGCTCTTGTATAACAGAAACAGAAATGGAGTAGTAGAGAAAGAAGATTACACTCAGATATATCCTGGTTCAGCTGCTAAGTGCAATGCAGCCTACATCCAGTCTCCATCACAACAATGATGGAATTTCACTATAATCATCCAGATTACAAACTGTAAAGTGCTAACCCAACTTACAAGGGGATTCCCACAGAATCATGAAACATATCATAGATGAGCAAAGGAACTCTAAGGACATCTATGGCTTTTTCTTTTAATTTTGCACTCTCTGCCTTTTTCCGCTCTATGGCTTTTTCATACAAACTTCATTGTTTGTCTTTTTCCATGAGACTCAAGACATGACAAAATTAAACAGAAAAATCACAAAATAGAATACATTGAAGGAGAAGAAAATCTGCTAGCTTAGGTAGCTTTGAGACTTCTGTGCTTTGCACTCTCACTTTCTTCCCTTGAATCAAACCGTGACTGTTCACTCCTTTTATAGTGAAAAGAAGCCTTCACAGTTGAAAAAAACCAAGCTTAACTTCCTTTCCTTCAAAACAGAACCGGTTCGGCCACAGAGAGAGAAGAGGTAACTCATGCAAAACCCAACATTCAAATACCTCTAGCTCTTCTTTGGTCATCACTCTTCATCAATCCGAGCGCTCCATCCTTGGCTTGCTCTCCAAGATGGATTTCTGGCCCTTGATGCTTCATGATGATGATGGCTTCATTTACTCCAATCTCTGCCTCTTCCATCACTTCGCCACTCTAGCTACTTCCTGTGGTGGTTGAGCAAAATCAAAGACAAGCCATGCCTCCAAAGATCTCCTACTTGCTGGCCGAATCTCCTTCTTTCTTTTTGAGTATGAAGGACCCGAGATTATCTCACCAAATCTTACCACTTTTGGTGATAATCTCAGCCACAGCATACTTTTATTGTGTTATGTTTTCTTGCCATCATTAATTTGATGGTCTTGATGCATGCAGCTTCTTCTTTCTTTTGGTAGCTTAACATAGCTTCCATTGTTTCCTGGATAATAACCGAAGAAGAGAAGCAAATAGAGAGAGAAGAGAGAAATTTGAAAAGCATTGATTTAGGAAAGAGAATGAGATTAAATGAAATGATTCTCTCCTTGCTGAGTAGCGTGTAGTCATTAGTGCTACAATCAAATCAAGTGTCTTGCCTTCTCTCTCATAGTTTCCATGCAATAAATGATAATGTAATAAATTTTGGAATCCATCACATGGTGAAATGCTTGGATCCATTGGAAGCAATTTTGCTTTCCTTCTTTCATTTGTTTCGGATCTTGCATGAGGAATTAACATTGGGCTTAGTTGTTACAATTATATAATTCTGGCCCAATAGTAACATTTACTTTCCTGATAAATTTTTGGTCATGCATAGAGCAGATAGGAAAGCATTTTCAGCTTGGACTTGTAACCATAATGGATTATAATGGCCTAAGTAACAAAAATTAATTCAGCCATACTCATCATATTTTATCAAAACCAAAGGCTGAATGTAATTTGGCTTGCACCAGAAATTTGTTTTTCAGCCCAAATAATCCTGCATTGCAAAAATTAATTTAATCATTCAATCCAATATTAATTTAATCATTTTAATAATGTTTGATCATCACTTAATTAGAAATAGAGTTTTCCAAACTCATCAATTTCCCCCTTGATGACAAACATTATTAAAAATTGAAATGGAAAGAAATTAAAAATTTGAGTAAAGAATACTCCCTTTGAATTTTGAATTTCTCCCCCTTTCAAATTGTCACATAGCTCCCCCTTAATATATGCCATTTTTACCAAGGAAATCTTTATAGCTGTAAGAATTTAATCAAGCTTCAAAAAACAATGTTATTTAGCATATTCATTTCATGATGCTAAATGCTTGATTTATGAGCATATTTGAATGATATACAAAATTTATTTGCTATCACAAATTTGATTTTTTGCTCAAACACACCATAAACAATCAAAAGCTGTTTTGGTAGTAAACTTGCTGTTCAAAAATATTTTTCACTAAATCAGAGTAATCTTGGTAGGAAAAATATTTTTCATTCAAAACTTTCCAAACACAGTAACTTTTATTATTAGGAACTGCCAAAAATAAATCCAACTAAAAATCATTTTATCAAGGTAAGTAAAATGTATTATAAACACAGTAATCACACATTTTACCAAGATAAACATCAAGTACTTGGCAGCAATAAAGGTAAACCGAATGCATCAACATAAACCAAATGCATTGTTTATTCTTCAACAGAGGTGATCATGAATTTTCACAAGATGAAAATTTCATCCCCTGTTTTCAATTCCCCTGTTCCAGTTTTAATTTTTTTTTTTAACCTTATTCTCCCCCTTTTGTCATCAAAGGGGCACCTGCAATCAAAATTTAGTCATAGAAAACAAGATATGCAAAATATAACCAAACAAAACAGAGTATCACAAAGTATCTCAGAGTTATAGCAGTATCTTAACACAAAACAGAGAAACAGATTGAGCCTATTTAAGCCAATATCCTAAACTTAAACAGAAAGTTAATCATCAGACAAATGCAGATCAGATTCTCCTTCATTTTCTTCATCTCCCAAATCTTTCTCCATGTTTTCCAGCATTAGACCCACTCTGTCTTTGCATCTCATCCATGCTCTTTCAGATTCATATGCTAGTTTATGTGCAGCCTTATGAGATTGTATCGTGACTTCTGACATATTTGAAAATTCTGTGAGAATTTCTTTGATAGACTTGGTGGTCTTGGAGGACTCAGGTTTGCCCTCAGACTCACTTTCTGAAGCCATGGATTTCTTGCTTTTGGTTCCTTTCACTGCTCCGCCTCCTTTGACCATTGACACTTTGTTCTCTACTTTCTCATTCAAAAGATCAACTTTAAAGAATTCAAATATACTGGTTAAGAACATACCATAGGGCAGATTTGCCTTTCTGGTGCTCTTGACCGAGTCCCACATATGGCGGATCATAATATAACCAAAAGAAATGGGAGTAGATGTAATGAGTGCAAATAAGATGAGGGAGTCAGAATATGTTACTATATTGTGAGACCCACTTTGAGGAGTTAGAATGTGGGTGATGATCATGTGAAGCAATGAGTTGGTGGAGCCTAAAGCTTTGTGAGTAGGAATATTTCCATCCAAGCCTGAGAAACGCTCACATATGAGTTGAAGAACAACTGTATGGGTGACGCCAACCTGTGAGTCCCACCTCTCGGCCATGTATGCTCTCGGCCCTTCATCTTTGTATCCCAAGGCAGTTCCAATGGTGGCAGTGTCAAGAGTGATGTGAACTCTTTTCACATATGAATGGATGGTGCCATCAATTAGGCGCATGTTGGCGTAGAACCCACGTACCAGTCCTGGATAAACTAGCTTCTGGATTTGAAGCAGAGGAGTCCATTGAAGCAGTTCAAAGAGAGGGGAAACATTTATTCCCTTGTTGGAGAGAGTCTCAAGATTGACAAGGTACGTTAAACAGAGATGACGCTTTTGTATGACTTCCTTGTGGAATTCATAAGAAGTGCAAAAGTTGAATCTGGCAGGATCGAAGTGGGAGTGATTCTTGGCAAATTTATTTTTGAACTCCAAGAATTCTAGATTTGCCGGCTCCATGGTGTTGTGTAGAGCGAAGCCCTTTGATTTCTGACCACTCTTCCCTGGTGTGGCTTTCTTTGGTGATGGTGGTGGTGATGCGATGGGTGAAGTGTGAGATGATTCTTCCTCAACACTCGGCTCTTTATTTTTGCCTCGGCCTGAACTTTTCTGGGCAATTACTTTCTTTCTCATGGTGGAAGTTCGTTTGGATGGTGGTGAAGGAGAGGATGAGGATGTAGAATGAATGTGGATATGAGTGTGGGTTTGTGGAGAGGGGGTCTTTTGAGAAAGTCGAATGCGTTCACTTTTTCTAGAGGCAGTTTTCTTCTTCATGATGAAGAGAAGATATGGAGTTGGAAGAAGAGGAAAGGGCCGAAGAGTGTGGAGAGTGGAGAGAGAGGTTAGAGGTGCATTAAATGTTGATTGGAAAGGGAAGTTAATAATCAATATGGTGCGGTTATTAACCAAGGGATTTTGAAAAAGTGGTTTCCTAGAATCAAGGGATTAGATGGAGAGAGGGATTTGATTTGACAATAACCACTTCCAATAGGATTTGATATGACAACAAAAAGATATTGATCATCATAAAATGAGGGATCAATCAAAAAGTCAAGGTGGGGTTAAAGAGATTTAGTGGGGCCCATGAGGAATGAAGTCTGCACAGCCTCCCCCTTAATTACAGCTTCTCCAACATGCTTGAAATTTATCTCGTCCATTCCTACGAGATAAAACTGAGCAGAGTTAGAATTTCACAGATTTTCAACAAAGCTTAAATCAAACATTCCCAAGCTCTTTCTCAGAGAACAGAATTTGTCTTCACAGAGGGGTTTTGTAAAAATGTCAGCAAGTTGATCTTCAGATTTTACAAATTGAATATCAATAGTACCCTTTTGCACATGTTCTCTAATAAAATGGTATTTGATTTCAATGTGCTTTGTTCTTGAGTGCAAAACAGGATTTTTTGAAATATTTATTGCACTCATGTTATCACAAAATAGTGGTATACTATTGATCTTTAATTTGTAATCTTCCAACTGTGTTTTTAACCATATTAATTGTGAACAACAAGCAGATGTGGATATATATTCAGCTTCAGCTGTGGATAGAGCAACTGTGGCTTGTTTCTTGCTTGACCACATGTTGAGTGAGCTTCCAAGGAAACAACACATGTCGGAGGTGCTTCTTCTATCCACTCTATCTCCCGCGTAACCTGCATCACAAAACCCTACTGCACAAAAATCATCAGATTTTGGATAACACAAGCCATAATCACATGTTCCCTTAATATATCTAATGATTCGTTTAACAGCCGAAAGATGGGATTCTTTTGGGTGAGATTGAAATCTTGAACATACACCTACACTTTGAACAATATCCAGTCTAGAAGAGGTAAGATACATTAATGAACCAATCATTCCCCTATACCGTGTTTCATCCACATCTTTGCCATTATCATCCTTTTCAAGTTTATTGTTTGGATGCATTGGTGTTCCCATTGGTTTAGAGTTTTCTAGGCCAAACTTTTTGATAAGTTATTTTGCATACTTTCCTTGGTGAATAAAAGTACCATTAGGAGTTTGTTTAATTTGGAGGCCAAGAAAGAAAGTAAGCTCTCCCATTAAACTCATCTCAAACTCACTAGTCATGAGTTTTCCAAACTCTTCACACAAGGATTCATTGGCCGAACCAAACACAATGTCATCCACATAAACTTGCACTAGAAGAATATCATCATTAGATGCTTTAATAAATAAAGTCGTGTCCGTGGTACCCCTTTGAAATTGATTTTCTAATAGGAAGGTACTAAGCCTTTCATACCAAGCTCTTGGAGCTTGCCTAAGGCCATAAAGAGCCTTTGAAAATTTGAAAACATGATTTGGAAAATCTTTATGTTCAAAACTGAGGGGTTGAACCATATACACTTCTCTATCAATAAAACCATTAAGGAAAGCACATTTGACATCCATTTGAAACATTTTGAAACCCTTATGGGCAGCATAAGCAAGAAGCAACCTAATTGCTTCCATTCTAGCTACCGGAGCAAAAGACTCATCAAAATCTATTCCCTCTTCTTGATCGTAACCTTGGGCCACTAATCTAGCCTTGTTACGAACAACTTGTCCATCCTCACCAAGTTTATTTTTAAACACCCACTTAGTACCCGTAACTTTCTTACCATCCGGATGGGGTACTAAAGTCCAAACCTCATTCTTGTCGAATTGAGCAAGCTCCTCTTCCATGGCCTTGACCCATGATGGGTCTTCAAGAGCTTCTTTCACATTATTGGGCTCCATTTGTGACAAAAATGCAAAGTTGCTTGGTTTGGATTGTCTTTTGGTTGAGGATCTTGTTGTTACTCCTTGGGAGGGATCACCAATTATGAAGTCATGAGGATAACCCCTCATAGACTTCCATTCTCTAGGCTTCCTTTGTGGTGTTGAGTTTTGATGAGTTTCTGTTGGTCTCACTGTTTCAATTTCTCGTGCTGGCTCAGGAGACAAAATGGAAATATCTCCTTCAATCTGACGAGACAATTCTGGACTGGCAAATTCTTCAATTTGGGAAGACTTGGAATTTTCTTTGCTTGTTCCAGCTCCTTCACAATCTGAATCACTATCTATCATAGTACTGGGAATTAAGTTAGAATCATAAAAAGTAACATGTATGGATTCCTCTATGGTTCTATGTTCTTTAAGGTAAATCCTATAAGCTTTGCTAGTGGTGGAGTATCCAACAAATATTCCTTCATAAGATTTTGGATCAAACTTACCAAGATTTTCTTTGTTGTTAAGCACAAAATATTTGCATCCAAAAATATGAAAGTACTTAAGATTTGGAGGGGTTCCTTTCCATAGCTCATAAGGAGTTCTTTTCAACCCTTTTCTAATTATTGTCCTATTCAAAATATAACATGCTATATTTACAGCTTCAGCCCATAGAAATTTAGGAACGTCATTCTCACATAACATAGCCCTAGTCATTTCTTGAAGGCTTCTATTCCTTCTTTCAACAACCCCATTTTGTTGAGGTGTTCTAGGGCATGAAAAATTATGAGAAATTCTAAATTCATCACAGAATTTTTCAAAGTCTTGGTTTTCAAATTCTTTTCCGTGATCACTTCTCAAATGAGCTACTTTTAAATCTTTTTCATTTTGAATTTTCTTGCAAAGGGTTGAGAAAGCATGGAAAGCATCATTTTTATGAGCAAGAAAAAGTACCCAACCAAATCTAGAGTAATCATCTACCACTACCAAACCATAGTGTTTACCTCCTAGACTTTGTGTTCTAGTTGGACCAAAAAGATCAATGTGTAACATCTCTAATGGCCTTTTGGTTGAAATTCCATCTTTTGGTTTAAAAGAAGATTTGACTTGTTTGCCTAATTGACAAGCATCACAAGTAAGATCCATATCAAATTTAATTTTAGGAATTCCTCTAACCAAATTTTTCTTCACTAGCTTAGAAATTTGGTACATGCTAGCATGACCCAACTTTCTATGCTATAGCCATTTTTCAGATTCAAGAGATGTAAAACATGTTACATTTTGTTCTTTCAAGTCCTCAAGAGTTAATCCATACACATTGTTGCATCTCTTAGCTTCAAAAAGAATATCCCCAGTTTTTTCACAAACAACCAAGCATACAAATTTTCTAAAAATTACTTCAAATCCTAAATCACACAATTGACTTACACTAAGTAAATTATGTTTCAAACCATTGACAAGAAGAACATCATTTATACAAGATGAAAAGTTTTTACCAACTTTTCCAACGGCCACTATCTTTCCTTTTCCATCATCACCGAAAGTGACAAGTCCTTCATCATATTCATCAAGATTTATGAAGAAGGTTGTCTTTCCAGTCATATGCCTAGAGCATCCGCTGTCCATGTACCACATATTTTCCTTCCTCTTGGATGCTAGGCATACCTACAAAATAAGCTCAAGTGACCTTAGGTATCCAAATTTTCTTGGATCCTTTCACGTTAAACCATCTCTTATGTCCTAAATCATTGTAATCAAAAGCAACTTTGTAAACTTTATTACTAATCATTTTTTCACCAAAGAAACACTGAACGGGAAAATGACCACTTCGGTTACACAACCTACAAAATCTTGGAGTTGCTGTTTTGTTAAAGTAGGTGGGATCTTGAAACCTTGTGTCATTGGATGAAGATGCTTTATCTTTAAAGGAAGGTTTCCCATCAGATTTATAAAATCTCAAACTAGCTTTATCAAAGAGTGGTTTTTGACTAGCCAGAATTTGATTTAAATTTTCAGAACTTTAAGTAAATTTGGTTAAGTCATTTTCAAGACTTTTGACCCTTTTTTGCAACTCTTCATTTTCCTTAAAACAGTTTACATATGCAACTACAGAGTGATCACTTTCACAACTTCTAAGTTGAGCTTTCAACTGCTTATTTTCTTCCACAAGATTACAAGCAGTTTCGGCCTCCCTTAGCTTTTCTTTGAGAAAATCATTTTCAGCTTTAAGAATGAAAATTTGTTGTTCAAGATCTTGATTATCAGTCAAAAAACATCTTATTTTTTTAGAAAGGTGATCTATCATAAGATGAAGGTCTTCAGTGTCAGGGTTTTGAAAAAATACCTGATCTACATGATTTGCCATGAGACAAGGCTGTGACTTGGTCTCAGATTCTTCGTGAGTCATTTTCCAAGTCTTCCCATGATGCCATTAGACCCTTCTTCTTCCTTCCTTTTTTCTCCTCCTCCTTTTTTAACTTGGGACAATCAGATTTGTAATGCCCCATTTCCTTGTAGTTGAAACAAGTCACTTTGCTAAGGTCTTTCTTCATTTTCCTTGAGCTGCCTCCTTTGCCTTTGAACTTCACCATTTTTCTGAATTTTTTGGAAAATAACACAAATTCATTTTCAGATGAGTTATCACTGGATTCATCATCCAGAGGGTTAGTTACAGAAGAAAATGCAATTCCTTTCTTTTTTGACTCCCTTTTTAAATAAGTGTTTTCAAAAGCAAGAAGGTTTCCTCTCAAATCATCAAGTGTCATGGAATTAAGATTACTGCTCTCAGAAATAATTAAAGCTTTTGTTTCCCACTCTTTAGTGAGATATCTCAGCACTCTTCTCACAAGCACAGAATCAGAATGTGTTACTCCCATAGCATCCAAGCCAACAGTGATGGTGTTGAACCGTTCGAACAGTTCATCAATGGATTCTCCTTCCTTCATTGTAAACATTTCATATTCCCTGTTTAACATGTCTATCCGAGTCTTCTTTACAATGGTGGTTCCTTCATGAGTGATTTGTAATTTACCCCAGATTTCCTTTGCCGTTGTGCATCGTGATACCTGTCAGTACTCCTCGAAGCTGATAGCACAGTTGAGTAGATTTATGGCCTTGGCATTTAGCTCCACTTTCTTCCTATCTTCCTCTGTCCAGCTTGCTTCTGGTTTAAGAGTGATTACTCCTTCAGCACTAGTGTTAGTAGGAAATTGTGGTCCTTCTAGGATGATCTTTCAAAGCCTGTAGTCTACTGCTTGCACAAAGATCTTCATTCTCTCCTTCCAATAGGTATAGTTTTTCCCATTGAAAAGAGGAGGTCTGTTGCTTGACTGTCCCTCTGTGAGATTGTAGGACACTAGATTTGAGCCACTGCTTTCTGCCATGAGGATCTTTTCTCCAAGCTGCAAAGCTTGATCTCTTTGAGACCAAGCTCTAATACCAATTGATGGTTTCAGTGTCTAAGAGAAGGGGGGTTGAATCTTAGCCCCCTTTTTGCTTGAATACACTTTCTGGTCTTTGAGGAGACTTTTCTGTTTTTGTCTCGTCCCTAGCCACGAGACTTTTTGTTTTTGTCTCGACACTTGGCACGAGATATTTTTTATTTTGGCTCTTGTACAACAGAAATAGAAATGGAGTAGTAGAGAAAGAATATTACACTCAGATATATCCTGGTTCAGCTGCTAAGTGCAATGCAGCCTACATCCAGTCTCCATCACAACAATGATGGAATTTCACTATAATCATCCAAATTACAAACTGTAAAGTGCTAACCCAACTTACAAGGAGATTCCCACAGAATCATGAAACACAACATAGATGAGCAAAGGAACTCTAAGGACATCTATGGCTTTTTCTTTTAATTTTGCACTCTCTGCCTTTTTCCGCTCTATGGATTTTTCATACAAACCTCACTATTTTCCTTTTTCCATGAGACTCAAGACATGACAAAATTAAACAGAAAAATTACAAAACAGAATACATTGAAGGAGAAGAAAATCTGCTAGCTTAGGTAGCTCTGAGACTTCTGTGCTTTGCACTCTCACTTTCTTCCCTTGAATCAAACCGTGACTGTTCACTCCTTTTATAGTGAAGAGAAGCCTTCACAGTTGAAACAAAACCAAGCTTAACTTCCTTTCCTTCAAAACAGAACCTGTTCGGCCACAGAGAGAGAAGAGGTAACTCATGCAAAACCCAACATGCAAATACCTTTAGTTCTTCTTTGGTCATCACTCTTCATCAATCCGAGCGCTCCATCCTTGGCTTGCTCTCCAAGATGGATTTCTAGCCCTTGATGCTTCATGATGATGATGGCCTCATCTGCTCCAATCTCTGCCTCTTCCATCACTTCGCCACTCTAGCTACTTCCTGTGGTGGTTGAGCAGAATCAGAGACAAGCCATGCCTCCAAAGATCTCCTACTTGCTGGCCGAATCTCCTTCTTTCTTTTTGAGTATGAAGGACCCGAGATTACCTCACCAAATCTTACCACTTTTGGTGATAATCTCAACCACAGCATACTTTTTATTGTGTTATGTTTTCTTGCCATCATTAGTTTGATGGTCTTGATGCATGCAGCTTCTTCTTTCTTTTGGTAGCTTAACATAGCTTCCTTTGTTTCCTAGAAAATAACCGAAGAAGAGAAGCAAATAGAGAGAGAAGAGAGAAATTTGAAAATCATTGATTTAGGAAAGAGAATGAGATTAAATGAAATGATTCTTTTCTTGCTGAGTAGCGTGTAGTCATTAGTGCTACAATCAAATCAAGTGTCTTGCCTTCTCTCTCATAGTTCCCATGCAATAAATGACAATGTAATAAATTTTGGAATCCATCACGTGGTGAAATGCTTGGATACGTTGGAAGCAATTTTGCTTTCCTTCTTTCATTTGTTTCGGATCTTGCATGAGGAATTAACATTGGGCTTAGTTGTTACAATTATATTATTCTGGCCCAATAGTAACATTTGCTTTCCTGATAAATTTTTGGTCATGCATAGAGCAGATAGGAAAGCATTTTCAGCTTGGACTTGTAACCATAATGGATTATAATGGCCCAAGTAACAAAAATTAATTCAGCCATACTCATCATATTTTATCAAATTCAAAGGCTGAATGTAATTTGGCTTGCACCAGAAATTTGTTTTTCAGCCCAAATAATCCTGCATTGCAAAAATTAATTTAATCATTCAATCCAATATTAATTTAATCATTTTAATAATGTTTGATCATCACTTAATTAGAAATAGAGTTTTCCAAACTCATCAGTATTGTTATTAGAAGTATTTAATAGTGCAAATGTTCTTGGCCTATCAAATTCCTTGCCTACTAACTAGGAAATCCTCAATTAGAAGAATAGTATTAGATTTAAAATTTTGTTATTGCTCATATCCGTATGTCTAAATTCTAATGTCCGCATCATGGTTTTTGTGTGAAAGTTTAGAATCAAACCAGTCAAAAGTTTTTTAGGTGTACCTTCCAACAAGAAAGTTAAACAGCTAAAGCAATGTGTTTTAATTTGTAACGAGTTCCCCCCTTCCTTTCCTTCGTTCCTTTTTAGCTTGCCACTGTCATTATTACGTGTCCTCTGTCTTCCACCATCAGCATTCAATGAAACTAATCATCAATCATTCTGATAAACTAAATAAGAATGAAAACTTTCCCTCTCAGAAATTGTTCTTCTGCTCAGCACAGTGAGAAGTAACAAAACACAGAAAAATGTCTGCACTCTTGTCAGAGACTATGGCGTACAAGGTTTGCTGTATATTCTGTTACTGCAAGTGCAAGTACATAGTATAGGAAGAATTACAGGTATTTTCAGTAGTTCTAGACGTTAATCTAAATTATACATGTATTTTATAATTTAAATTAATGGCTAAAACCACTTGAATACTCGTATTCTTGAAATATCTGAATTTTTTTCATAGTATATGAATATCTTCTACATTCTTCATATTATTATTATTATTATCATTTGTATAAAGGAAATTGAGCTTATTCTCCAGTTAAGAGCTGAGTTTTTGCAATAATAAAATGAGTTACACAAATTTAATGAATTTGTTATTAGCGTTTTGGTACCACTGGCATTGATAGTGAATCTGAACTTCATTTTCATGTTCTGAAACGGGAATAAGAGTGCATGGTTCAGTTTTCATTCACAACTACAAAACCATGAAAGCCAAATTAACTATAACTGTGATTTAGATGCACTTTTTTTTCTTCTCCGGCTGAGAAAGTTCTTGATTTTCTTTCACTTTGTTTGAAGATTTATTTATGTTTGGTAATGCGTTAAAATTGCTAAATCAGAGTTAAGACAGAAAGTGAAAAAAAAAAAAAAACAGTAGTTTTGCACACCAAAGCCAAATGCATTTCCACTCCAATCTATATTATGATTCAGTACATCAGAACCAAATAAAGAAAAAAAGAATAATCTTATTCTATGACCTATGCACACCCAAAATAACAAATAGGAATCCAATTTCCTACTGGTTAATCCTTTTACTCTCTTCTTTTTTTTTCTTTTTCATTTTTTTCCTCTCTTCTATCTATGTCTCTCTGTTCATTATATGTAGTACGGATGGCGATTTGCCGATGTATACACACACTCCGGACGACGAAGTAATCACACAGCATTCTCTGTACAAAAAAGAAAGAAAAGCAAACCAAAGAGAAAAAGCTGGATTGGAGAAAAAACAAACCCAGAACAAACCAAAAAGAATGACACACCATGCACACTTTTTTTGTGCATGGATAGTGTTAGACATGTTTTAAAGATCCTCTCAGAATGTGCCGTAACATTTTGGGAGGACGATGGAGGGTAAATGGCTTTCAAAACTTTTCAGGCTTACCAAAACTGCAAATTTTTTCCTCGAATGAGGTAAAAGGAGAACTAGGCAAAGCCGGATTTGCCAAGGGTGAAGAAGAGAGAAGGACATGTAGATATTTGTAGTTTAGAAGGATTAGCAAATGAGATTATAGGCTTTGTAGCAGGGCTCTTTTGCAGAGTGGTGGTTGCGAGGGGTTTAAGCTTATGTTGTTGAGGGATGGAGATTCCATTCCAAGTGTTTTCATGAGAAAGTTCCTCTCCTGCAACAAAAGAAACAGAGGTGTGTCAAAGAACAGAAACTGTTTTCATTTGTGTCCAACTCATAGAGACTAGCAGTTCAATAATAAGGCTTCAATATGTTCTTCGTTCCCAAGTTTGTCCATCCACTATTTTCGCCCGATTTTAGTCCTCCATTTTTTAGGCTGAATTTGATAAAGGTTTTTACTTTTTGAAAGTACCTTATGAAATTTTCTAAAAGTTGTAGCACCTGCGGTTGATAAAATCAAACTAAAAATTGTATTTGGCAAAACAGTTTTTAAAATTAAAAAGGACTATAATAGACATAAATATAAAAGTTAAATTTGGAAATTAATTAATATATTAAGTTATATTAGATTTTTAATTTTGATAAGCACAAACCAACTTTAAAAAATTCTACTTTAGGTGTTTTCAAAACACTCCTATTTTCTAAAAACTACAAGCACAAGCACATAATTTCGATTTACCAAACACAAAATAAAGAATCCGTACTTTTACTTTTTCAAAAAGTTTTACCAAAACAAACTTTAAGATTATAGATCAATTCTCACTTTCTCAATGTAGCTTGATTTTTAAGTGGTGATGTGGCAATGATGGGAATGGCTGTTTGTCATATTACCACTTAACAATTAACATATAATGTTGAGGACCAATTAATAATTATAGTAGTGCTTACAAATGCAGGACTAGAATTGTATGAAAATTTTGACAGACAAAACCTAGAAAGTGTAAAATTGAGGGACTAGTGCATATTTAAGCAAAATAATAAAAAAGGTTTAGCAGGAAACAATTCTAAGTAACATGATGACATCCACAATCCGGCCGCAATAGGAAATGCAGAAAGTTCCTAAAGTTCCCTTTATGCAGTATTCATGGTACTTGGTAGATAGTCTGCTTAATGTTCTATAGATATACCAAATGACAAATGGAGATGATGATAATAATTAACAGCTTCAATAGCATTCAGCATGAACACACTATAATTATATTGTTCACCAATGTGTTTGTTTTGTCAACTGCTCAATATTATATCAACACATTTTCTTAACCAATCTGCATGTGGTTACTGAAATATCTCCCTTGGAACCAAGGAATTATATCACCAGTTCTTGTTTAAAGCAAGAGATGAGATACCTAACCATATTTTTTAACTTGATACCTGAATATTGCATAAAGATTATGTTGTAGTATGTTCTGAAAGAGAATGTATTACTAATATTTCAAATTCTGAGTCTATCACTTCCTGTGTTGCCTTGTGCTGCTAAATTTTATGAACAAATATACCCTTTTTTTAATCTGCATTATTTTGAGCAGCTTAGTCCAGCAGCCTAATGATGTAAGCTACATTTTTTTAGATAACTACCAAAAAATGCTACCACTTATACTACTTGTAGTGGTATCAATTCTGTTTATCATATTTCCCATTATTGTTTATTAGTATATATAGTCAGGCTTAAAAAATCTATTACTGCCATTATCTTGCTGTCGAATTCTAATTCATAATCTCGGAGTGCGTAGGTAACTTACGCTTTCGGAAAATTGAGGGCTAGGAATTCCTGCAGCCAAGGATCTGAACAGAGGTGTAACTTGAAGAGGGGAACTGAACTCTGTCATTGATGAGGCAGAAACAATGCCATCTTTGTTCATCCGATCCTTATTTAATGTGAAAACATCTGTTACCGAAAAAATTACATAACTAATTAGCTATTCTTTCTTTATTAAAATGTTAGGACATCAAGATTAAGATATAAGAACTATTTCTTGAGAAATTATTAGGAGGAAAAAGAAAATCTAGTTCAAAATCCAGTTGAGAAAACTAATCATTTAAATTGAAATAGAGTCAAAATGTGGTTAGTCACCCGTAAACTAGAAATACTTTCACTCAAAATTCCTATCTTACCTTGATCCAAAGTTGCAGTAGAAAGAACACCTTGCTCACATTCCTTTTGATCTCCAATGTGTATTGACTTGAGTTCAGTTTCAATTTCCTGATGCAGCGAGTGTTCCGAGTTGTCGGCACCCAAATGAGGGAGGAGAGTTGATCCTGTGCTGTACTCAGAACTGCCAGGAGAGTCTTCATATAATTCCATTTGCCTAGAATACAATCCGAAACTATAGTCCTCATAGAACTTTGTGTTTTGAATGGATTTAAATTTCCTCCAACATGGTTGAATTCCCTCACTGTTACTCTTCAAGTCCTCCAACCAATCTCCTAGATCTACAAGCTGTAGATCCGGAACCTTACATCTCGGACCATCAGACTCTTTGGTTCGTTTCAGAAACTCTTGAAGAACCTGGCATCAATACCATAGGCATTAGAAGATAAATGAGAGGGGAAAAGGTCAAAGCTTTACTATGATTATCTGAAAGTTTTCATCATCATATTTGAGACTTTAATGTCAAAGAAGTTAGTCACTGAATAATGCTTATAATTAACCAATGGTGTGGCATAAAGTAAAGTGGGCCTATGCATTATCCATGCTTTTATCAAGAAATTATCACATGATCATAATAAGATTAATACTTTGTGATTAGCTTATTAAGCTATCAAGCCTCACCTTCCATGCATTTTCTAGACTTTGGTCCATGTTCTCTGCATCAACTTTTAGAGCTAATGAACTTAGCAACTCTGCTTGTTGCATCAATGCGTTTATCCTTGGATCATCCTTTTTGAGGAATGTCCCTTGCAACTTGTTTTGGCCTATAATAGCAAGATAAACCAAAAGTTAATTTAGCCAAAAGAAAGAAAAATAAAACTAAACATGGAAAGGAAAGGCTGGACATATCAATATATCATCGTGTTTACTTGTTTTCGTCTTACAGCCGAAGAACATTACCATAACCATTAAACTTCAAACTGCAGATATCATGCTGATCTGATAAGTTGTTGACATTATGAGAGTTCGGAGGTAGCACGGCGAATGGCGCTCTTGGCTGCTGACTTATCTGAGTTCCATTTTGTTTATGTAATCTGTCTCCATAGTTTATCCTTTCTTCTACCACTGGAATATGCGGCCTCCTATATCGCAATAACGTTATCACTCTTCTATGAAGAATCTTTTGTGTATTTTGCTACTGAAGTTTATGATACTCTACCTCATCTTCTTAGTAGACACACCAGATTCTGATGCTGAATCTGTAACATGTCCATGTTGTAGAATAACCCTCTTATTATTTGAATTGGTGTAAGAAGTGTGGTTCTCTTTTGCTAATGCTTCATATTTCGCTCTCTTTTTGCGCAATGTGGAGAACCGGTTCTTAACAGCATTATCCGTTCTGCACACAAAAGCAGGGAAGCACTGTATTAGGAATAGTTGTTGCCAACATTTCTATTTTAATTTTCATGTAAGTATATGAATGAATTTCTGGTTACCTGCCTGGAACCACCTTTGATATTTCTGTCCACCGGTTACCCAATAGTTTCTGAGCCTACAGAGACAATAGCAATCACACCATGTCAAAACAAAGATAAATTTCAAGTGAGATACATTTTGTCTAATCTGCAGAACTTTAGGAATAGAAGATGTTGGTTTAATGGGGTGTTTGGAAAACAATAATTTCAAGAAAATAATGGATTCTTCTTTTTCAATCAGCTGATCAATGGAGAAAACAGAAAGAAGCATGCAAAGAAAAAGATGAAAGTCCAAATTTTCAAAGTCATATTCATTGATTATTTCGAAATGAAGTTCCTAATTACCTCGCACAAGAGCATATCTTCCTCCGGTGACCAACCCCCTTTCTTGAAATCAGAATTCAAGTAAGTGAACCATCTGGTTAATTTATAAGTTTAAATAAGCATCAGATTGAGAAAAAAGAAAAACAACAAATAAAACAAGAATCATCAAAACAAAACCATCTTGAATAAGCCATGATCATAATTTGAAATTCAAATAAATAAAACAAACCTCACCTCCTTCTGCACTGTCTTGTAGTTTTATCCTTGAATTTAGAAGCAATAATACCCCAACTGCAAATAGTTATTACAATCCAGAAATCCCTTAGTATCATCACATAACCATGTCAAATATGCAAAAATCACTACATAACTCAATATAGTGAAAAAGTGTGGTGTTATGAGTACTTTTCAGTTCCATGGATTCCAACCTGCTCCCTCAGAATATCATCCTCCTGAAACTCACATAGCACAACATATAAATTAATTATCATAAACAAAAACATTTCTAAACAATAATAGAAAAAACTTGTAGTGTAGTAAGAGAAGATGAAACCTCTTGAGTCCACATAACAATGCGATGCTCCTTCTTCTTATTAGATTCTTCATTATTGGCCACCACCACTACCTGCTTCTGCTTCTGCTTCTTCATATTATCTTGCATGATCTTTTTGGTGTCTTGAATATTCTTTTGTTTATTCTATATTATTAGTGTCGTGGCGCTTGCTCTCTCTATCAGAGACGCTCCCTTCTTTATTTTTATTTGTTTTTTACCGGAGCCAAGTTGCATGCTAAAGCCAACGCTCTCCCTTTATAATATACCAAAGCTTTTAGCAATTTTATTACAAAAGAGAGAGATATTTTAAAATTCTTAAAAAAAAAAAGAAAACAAAACAAAAAGAGGGGGAAAGAAGGAAAAGAAAACCCCTTGTTACTTGTGTATCATCAAATCAAACTTTTACAAAGAGTGACCGTTCCAAAACGGGAACCGTAATAAGAATAAGATTGCATTCTGAAAAGTGACCTTAATAAGAGAAAAGCCATATGCTCTCAAAATGAAAACAAAACGGATATCATTAGTGTTAGTACCCTCCAAAGAAATGGCCTCGGATTCTAACTTTTCAGAACTTTGATCACAGAGAAAAATAGCATCTTATTATTCTCTCTGTAACCAAAACAGAACATAACAGGACACTCAAGTTAGGAGAGACCCAAATGAAATGAGAGAGAGAGATAGAAAATGGGCAATGGAGAATACATAAAAGGGTACTATAAGGGTTCATGGGTTTCGATCAAAATCTATTTTTCCGAAACCCGAGAGAGAGAGAGAGACAGAGAGAGAGAGAGAGAGAGAGGGTGAATGTTATGTATGTGTAGTATTTTGGTGGAGTATGCAATTGATGAGGCAGAAAAGGTGGTGGTGATAGATCTAAAATTTGAACAACTTTGGGAATTTAAACGGAAAAAAAAAAAAGAAAAGAAAAAAGTTGGTGATTTTGTTCAAAGTTGGTTAAGTAGACATAGACAAGTACCTCGACTAAGAATGTTGTGATTTTGAGAGATCTCTGCTATATTCTGGGCGGAGACTGAAAATCCAGAGAGAGAAAACAATGGCATCAGAGAGAGAGAGAGAGAGAGAGAGGACATTCGATTGAATCAGAGACTTTTCTTAGTTTAGTTAGATGGAACAGTGCGTAGAGACAGTGTACTAGGGAGTGAGTCATGGGTCACCCTCCCAAACTGTTTTCTCGTCTTTAATTTTTCTATTTTATATTTTTCCACAAAGGGTCACATAGATTAGAAAATGTTAGGAACTCCAGTATAGTTTAAGTTGATAATTAAAAATTATTAAATAAAAATTTAATCAAATAAGTAAAATTTAATTTTAATATATTTTTAATAATATAAAATATTTTACATATATATATTTAATGTTTAAAATATTTTATAATGTCAATATATTAAAATTAAATTTTTATTTAATTATATATTATTTTATAATTTAGTTGATATTTTAGTATTAAATTTTTTACATTTATTTGAAAATAAATAAATAAATATTGTCAAGATAAGAAAGAACAAAAAAAAACTATTTTACCTTTTTGCATATTTGGTTATATGCTGCATGAATGATTATTCAGAAAAATAAATTTGTTTAAGAGATCGTATAATAAATAAGTTTATATAGTAAGTATATTAAAATTAAATTTTTTATTATAATAGAAAAAGAGAAATAGTAAAAAGAAAAATCTTTATTATTCATTAATAAACAATAGTGAAATGGGGTGAACAAATATATAAAGAATCATATAATTCAATTTTAGCAATAAATTAAAGATGTAACGTATAGTGAGGGGGTATGAAGGAAATGTTTGAATATAACCCGGAATTTATTTTATGAGAAGGTGCGTGCATTGTGTATTATGGTGGCGTAGACTACTGTACTCTCACTCTCCACTACGCACTTTAAAGTAAAAGAGGTACTCACCAATTTACCATGCTATGATGATGATATTGCAGTAGAAAAAGTAAACGATTTCTGATCAACTATTGCATGCAAATGATGCAAGCTAAGTGATAGGGGAGGGGTAGAGTATATGTATATATATACACATTCATATTCTTAGTAAGTATGTTATATTTGAATTTTAATTTGTGATATTTTAAGGATCCATGAGAAGGTACGTGACCTAACCAATGTGAGCGTTGCATCCTCAAACCTCATCAAACCCTTTGTCTTTTGCATTGGAATTAAATGGCTCGTGATATCTTCATGCGCTTCATTAAATTTGATCAAATTTGATCAAGGATAAAGAATGATAATATAACGTCTCATAGGATGAATATAATTTGATGTATATTATTAATCTTATATATATACTATTTGGTGTAACACTATAAAATATAATATTGTATATTTACTAATTTTTTCAAACATGAGTAAATAAAAATGCTACTATTTTGTAATAATACGACATTTAAACACACAAAAATGTCTAATATCTATTTTTATTTTCTTAAAAAAAAAAGTTAAACTCTATATATAAGCAAATGTTAATGTATGCAATACTCTTATTATAGAGGTAAAGTCGAGTATTAATGTGTTTCTCTTAAAAAAATAATTTGATATTAGAGTTAAGAAGTAAATTAATAGGGTTTGAATTTTTATTTTTTTAATTTTTAAATTTCAAATAATTAACTTAATTAACAAGTTACGTTTAAGTATCAATTATTCATATAAAATATAGTAAAAAATAGAAAATTAAAATTTATCTAATTAATAAAAAATACTGATAAAGAGGGATAACGATGGATCATATAATTACAAGGATTTTTCGCCAATAAATTATAACTCAAATGATATCATCTTTTCATATTTACCTAAAAGTTGTAATTTGAGTCTCACTTCTAACTTTGGAAAAAAAAAATTATAAGGACTTTTCCCTTGCTTATTTGAATTTACCTTGTGGGTCGATTCTAAGCAGCGTTACGTCAAAAGGGTACCATTCAAGATTGGAAAATTCAAATTCGAGCGTTCATAATAAACTAAAGTCCAACTTTAATTTCTTCTGTCCGGTATTGGGAAAATGACCCCAACCTTAACATTTGCATAGCCAAAAATACAAGGGAAGCTAAATTAATTAAGATCAATTAAAATATTGATATCCCAAAATGGAAGAAACCCTATTGCTTAAAAATTGGAAAAATATAATCATCAAAACGGCGTTACGGAAAGAGCAATATTAAGTACTATATAACATGAGCCCACAGCGAAGTGACCTAAACCTAACAATGCTGGAATTTAGTATACACTTAAACTTTCTTTAATCAAATTTAATTTCAAACATTATGTGACATCATCATGGGTCTCAAATTAGCTTATACGGATTATGATAAATCTGAATTTGAAGATATTAATTAGTAGCGATTAATTAATAATATATATTTTTATCCTAGTCTTTTTTGGTTAGTTATATATAACCAAATTCCAATTGAAGTGAAATCTTTCGGATAAATCAATGCAATTTAGGAGGATTCGATGAAAGGACATCAATTCAAATCCTGGATTTTCGAATTGAGAGAGATATTGAGAGAGATCAAGAATTATATATATATATATATATATATATATATATATATATAGGTGTAGACAAATGTAACAAATTAAAGCACGTATGTTTGTGGAGAGAGAAAAAGGAAAAAAAAAAGACAAAAGAAAGAAATTAACCCACTAAACCCTTCCATCAACTTCAATGTACTTAAAAGCAGCAAAACAAGAAATGAAAAGGGGGTGTTTATGTTTAACCATAGTTTTTAGTGGTACTAATAACATATTATCTTAATTAACTTTCTGGTGTTGCTCCTATAAACAAAACGGTTTTACCTACCAGATCCACCATGTCCTACGTGGACAGACAAGACGGTCGTGTGACACGTGGAGAGTTCAAAATTAAAAAGAGAAGGGTTTGCAAGAGTGAGAGCCACCTTATTATTATTAATCTAACGATTCCATTGGAAAATAATTAGAAGAAAATTAACTTAGAATCAATTAGTTAAAAAATAAATTTATTATACCAAAAAAATTTATTATTCTAATTTTTTAAATTTTAAAATTAAAAATAAAAATTATTTTTTAGTTAATTAGTTTCAAATTGACTACACTCTAATTCGTCTTTTAAACTTTTTCTTAATCTATTAAATAAGAATAATAATATTTGCTTTTTAAATGTTGAAATTGGTGGAGCCCTAATAAGATTGGCATAAACCTACAAGATGGCCACCTCATTGTTCCCTGTCTTGACACCCGAATCTCCCGCCAAAAGTAACCTATTCATTAATTCCCAAAACCCCCCATGTCTCTACTCTTCAATATCATTGGACCAAACAAATACAATTTATTATTTATGTATGAGTGAAGTAAAATGAGGAATCTTTAATTTTGTGGAAGATATATATATATTTTTTAGGGTAATACACCTCCATAAACTAAAGAGAGATGGATTTTACCTGAATTTCAAATCAAATTTTATTACGCGTATATTTTAGAGTATATTTTTATATAAATTGAATTGATGTAACTCGATTTAGGTACATAAATAGTAAATCGAATTGATCAAATTCGAATTATTAGCGATAAAGGTAAATTGAATTGACGTGACTCGATTTAACATGGATGTAAATTTGCTTTAAGGTAAATCGACCTTACCAAATTCGATTTGGTATGCATATACTTGATTACATGTAATTTGAAGCGGTTAAATTTGATTTATGTGCAAAATGCACGAATTGTATAAATCGAATTCATAAAATCCAATTCATTGTATTTTGATACACCAACAATTATATCTATATGAAGCTAATGCTAAATTGAATTCAATTAGTTCGATAATACGAGTTTATGAAAAAAATTGTATATTATAAAGTTTAAATTTTTTTATTATGTATAGGTTATTATAAATTTTATTATGTATAAGTTAGTAATGAAAAAAAATTGCATTACAAATATAATTTACTTTTCATAATATATTGATAAAAATTGTACTACTGACTAATTTAGTATTTTTTTTGCACTATAAATTATATCTAAGAATTGATATTTGATTGTTATTAATATATTTTTAAAAATATGTATTTAACTTTTAATTTTATTTCTATGATTTTATATTTTTATTTAATTATGACCGAGTCAACCGGATAAATCAATGACTCACCGGTTGAACCAATAACCCAGTAATCTAATCGTATGACCGGTCAATTATCAATCCAGTTCTCACAGCTATACTTTAACACATATATTAGAAGAGTGCTTTTTTTATTGCTGCCTTTCTTATAATAAGCAGGTTGCCAACCAAGATTTTGAATACAAAATCTCCTTTTAAGATGCTTAACAACTCAAAGCATGATTATTCTCTTTTAAAAAATTTTGGATGTGCTTGTTTTTCACATTTAAGACCCTTTAACAAACAAAAACTAGATTTCAGGTCTTAGTTATGTATTTTTTTTGGGATATGCTCCTCAATCAAAGGTATCTAAATGTCTTACTAAAAATGTTAGAATTATCATAGCTAGAAATGTTATTTTTGATGAAAAATCTTTTTCTTACTCTTCTTAATTCACTACTTTATCTTCTGCTATGAATCATACTAACAATTATGTACTTCCTTCCAATTTTGATTCATATCATCCTATATCCATTTCATGATACATGCTCAGAAAGACAACTGGGACATTTTAAGACAAAAGGGTAGAACGAGAATTTCACACTTTCAGAGGGCTCCATCACTAGAACACATGTAAAAAAATTCAAGGAGAGCTTTAGAAACTTGGCAATACTTATGCATAAGGAGTTACATCAAGTTTTAGCCAAGGAAGAATGGACAAGACCTATTGGACTAAGTCAGGATAGCAAGAAACCCAATAATGCTTTTCAAATTCAGTGGAAAGCATAATTTATCATTGGATTTTGAAAGTTTAGGCCTTTGTTTTAGTTTATTTTGCGGTTAGAGTTTGCTAGAAGATTTGTACCATTTACACAGCTTTTGATAAATAAATTTTCCGTTGCTTTTAGCAAGTTTTTATTGTGTAATTAAGTGAGGTGAATGATTTGCTTTGCTTGTTGCATGAAAAAGATTGAAGAATCCAACACTAAGGTGATCTGCGTGGTGGTTCCGTTTAGTTTTCATCCATCTGATCTAAGTTATCAAGGAAAGGTTCTTTGAAGGTCTAGTAGGGAGCCCCTTCCGATGACCTAAGTTGCTAAGAACAGATTTCTTAGAGGTCTAGTAAGATTATCTATCTTTTTATGTTTCCGCTACATTCTTTTGGGTATACCCTTTACTAAATAATCCTTATCTATTGTGATAAAATCTTAATCCCTAATCAATTTCTTATCATCTGGTATCAGTTACAGTCTGTAGATAAATTCTTATTTATCTGCACGTTCTAGGATTCTTGCTTAGTCTCTTTATTTTTCTCTTTAATTTCTGCAGATTTACTTCAGTTGCTTAAAAAAATGAAAATTTCTTCCTTGAATTCCATTGCTACAATTTTCATATATTAAAGTTAACATCTGCAAAAAAAAAAGTAAAAAAAAAAACGTAAAAAAAAAACAAAATTTCGAATTTTTTCTCCTTTGTTTTAGCTTTCCAAATTTACTTTAGGTTCTAATTAGGATTCAATTTTGCTAGTTTCTGTCATCTTAGTATCACTTTTTGTTTTTCTTCCTTTATCACATACTTTGATTGTCTTCTTATCAAGTTGAACATCTCTATCATTCAGATTATCTTAGTTTGGTGTCTCAATTCCTCATTTTCTGAAGTATAACTTGTTAAAGCAATCCAAGATTGGAAAAAGGCAAGAGTGGTGAGCTCAACAGAGGGTAAAAGCCATGTATTGGGTGTAAACACGAGTGTCCTACTCTGAGTGATACATGTGAGAAGAGTGTTATGAGGTCTTTTCTTTCACAGGTTCATTCATGGCTAATGATGTTGAGAATTATTATCGGTTTAGAATTATTTAAAATAAGAATCACTTCGTTAATAGCATAGTCCAAACCAACAATGAACTCTCACAATCAAAGTTTAAATCCAAGATGTCACAATTTAACATAAAATAACCGGAAGTTTTAAATCTCGGGTCGTCTTCCCTAGGAGTTACAATGAGGTACTCAATTATTGGCTATGAGGAATTTGGGGGTTTTGATTATAAGAGGCAAGAAATTAAAATGACAAATAATTAAATGGAAAGCAAGTAAAAAGAAATGAAAATAGAAATTAAATAGCAAAAAAGGCTCTTGGCAAGAATTGGGGAATTAAGGATTCCTATCCTAGTTATCGACTACAAACATGGTAATTGTGTAGAAGTAATTTCAATTAGTCAATCCTAACATCGAGAATTAGTCAAAAAGGTATAATTGATCTCAATCCGCAAGTCCTTGCCAACTCTATTAATGGAAGGCTTAGAGTTAGTGGAAACCAAATCAACTAACAATCCTCACACAATGTAGAATGGACATACACCACTCAAGTTCACCCAATTACCCAATTTTTCAACCAAGAGTGTGAAAAACTATGCAAAAATCTAACCAAGCATTTTATCAAACACTTGGAAGGCACAAAACTAAATCATGGTAAAATGACAAGAAATATAAATCCCACAACTACCAATTGTAAGAAAACAATAATAACAACTAAATTGAACAATGAGAAACATAGAACATGAATTGCATTAATTGAAATTAAAAGTAACAAAGTGTCATAAACATAAAGGAACAAAATAAAAGAGATGACAAGTAGAAGTAAAGAACAAAGATGCAAGAAAAAATAAATGGCAAGGAAAACTAAATGGAAACAAGAATTAAGCCTAAATCTAAGAGAGAACTAACCTAATCTATCCTAATTCTAGAGAGAAAAGAGATCTTCTCTCTCTAGAATATAACCTAAAGCATGTTTCTAATCTACCCTAATTGCTCTCCACTTGACATGGAGTGATGCCCTTTTGATATAGAACTCAATCAGCTTCAGAAAGTCCCAAAACAGGGCTATGGAGGCCCAGAAATCGCCCCAGCGATTTGCATTAATGAGGTTACGTGCTGGGACTTGTGCATACGCACAGACGTGTGCGTACGCACACTTGCTGATCTTTCACTTGTGCGTGCGCACACATGGTGTTGTGCTTCATGTGCGTACGCATAGCAGGTTGTGCATACTCACACATGGCTGTGTGCTTCTCCTTTGATTTCTTCATGTTTTCTTCCTATTGCATGCTTTTCCTCCACTCTCATCAAGTCGTTGCAACCTATTATACCTGAAATTACTCATCAAACTCATCAAGGCATTGAATGGAATGAAAGTGGAATAAAATTAGTTAAATTAAGCACAAAATAGCATGTTCACAATTAAGCTCAATTTAGGGAGAGAACACAAAAGTGTGCTATTTGGATGGATAAATGTGGGTTTATATGATGAAATCCACTCAAATCAATCCAAAATTTATCGTCAAATATGGATTCATCAGCTAACAACGAAAGAAATCCTGATCCACAACTAACTTTCTACATCGACGCACTTGCTGGTGTCATCGCGAGAATTAAACAGCGTCATGATGAGATGGATTCCCAAATCAATTTTTTTCCCATAGTCGAAGAGCGCGGTCCCGAGAATCTATTCATAATCATTCTGTGGAGTCTGAAGAGGAGACTTCGCCCAAATCCTGATGTCATAGACTACGGGAAGATGTTGATAGTAACCTCAATGCTATCATGATGCGCATCCCATAATTTAAAGGCAGAAGTGACCCTGAAGCTTACCTGGAATGGGAACGAAAGGTGGAGTGTAAACCCCGCTAAATAAGTAAATTATTAGTCAATAAATTAATTTTTAATAAGAAAAAATAGAAATATAAATCTTATACTAAAATAGGATAGAGCTCATTAAAACTAGAATTTTGACACTAATTCCAAAAATTTTGGCCCAAAATTGGGCCAAACAGACCGAACCGGTCGAACCGGACCCGTGGGCTCAACCAATCCACTCATTTAAGTGAGCTTCAGCTCACTTATCCCTCCTCTGCATGTAAAGAATGCTGAGTTCGACCAGTGGGCCCAACCAATCCACTCATTTAAGTGAGCTTCAGCTCACTTATCCTTCCTCTGCATGCAAAAAATGCTGAAGCTCAGCACAAGGGAGAAGAAGTTAATCAAATTCACAAAAACCCTTGATTTCATTCAAATTCATGTAACTTTTTATCCGGAGTTCCGATTGTTGCACCGTTTGTGGTCACGCATTCGCATCGTCGAGCTCTTCAAAGTCCAGAAAATTGTAAGGTGAGGAAGTCATATTTTCTTCCTCAATTTCCTCATTCTCAGTTTTGAAATTCATGAGTCATGATGTTGAAAATTGTTCAATTTCAGTGTTTAGGCTCAAATTAGCTTGAGGAGGACGTTAATTCTTGCTTCTTGGTGCTTGTGTAAGGTGAGAATCCTAGAACTCTAGCTAATTCATTGATTTTGTGTTTTGGGTATTGAATTTTGGGAATATGTTTGTGATAATTATGTTAGGTGCATGTAAATATATGATGTGAGGCAATTGGAAGCTTGGAGTGAGATCTAGTTGCTGGATTTTGGTGTTTGAGGCTTACAATTTTGCCTTGTGGGTTGCCTTTGGGAAAATACGTGAAAATCGGCCAAAATTTGGTTTAGGTTTCACGTATATGATATATAACGTTCTATGAAGACTTAGGTCAGTTGACTTTAAGATAGGAATGAATGTATGAGTATATAAATTGATTAGTGCTTAATGATAAGTGTTAAGTTTTGGCTTAATTGTTGCTATTGGAGTTTAAATGTTGGACTGTTGAATGATGAATTATTGATGCTTGCAAAGTGAGAAAAAGAATGAACATGAGCTTGTGGTGGTATGTTGGTGAATGTTGTGACTAAAGTCAAAAGATTTTGGTATGTGATCATGTATAAATTGATGTAAAACTGTTTGAAGTAGGTTGTGGATGATCTTGGCAAAACAAATGATATGTGTTTATTATATGTAATGAAAGTATGACTTGAGTTTAGTTTGATGAAAATTGAGATATGGTAGGCTTGTAAGGAATATTGTGGTGATGGCAAGGTTATGTTGTGTTGGTTTTGGTATATGGTATATTAGGTTTGAGTTGGTTTCTTTAAGAAAATTGAGGTTTTGAACTTGGTGAAAAATTAGTTTTTGGCCGAACTTCGGCGAGCCATAACTTGCCTTCCAGACCTCCAAATGATTTCAAACTTGTTTTGTATGAAAATTGGGTTTGTAAAGTTTATGCCGTTTGAAGAATGGATGAAAAACATTTTAAGACAAAAAAGTTATTCACGTCGGAAGTTTGGGGTTTAAAATGGTGAATTTGCAGATTTCAGACTTAGTAAAATTTTTGGTAAAACGTACGCTCATGCGTATGCGTGACATGATACTTTTGTGTACGTGGAACCCTCATTCGCATGTGGTGGCTACTGCCTCCCATGCATGCGTACGCGAACAAGCCAATGCGTACGCGTCATGGGTAAATCTTGCACGCCCACGTGTACGCGTGGCCGACACGTGCGCGTGGCCTCTGTTTTCTGCAAAACTGGATTTTGTGTTTTTAAACGGAATTTTAAACTTCTAAACCTCTATTTTCATTCTTTTAGTTATATAATATAATAATAAGCCTAGTAGTTAGTTGAAGCTAGGAAATAGAAGTAACTTGGGGATGAAGTAAAGGTTAAAAGTGATGAGTTGTATGAGGAAGATGTGTGTGTATGATGGCTATATATTGCCATGGCTATGATGAATGATTATGTAATGAATATGAATGGTTATGAATATTATGCGGCTTATGAATTTAATGTTATCTGAGATACGAGTTTCCCTAGGTACAGAGCCATGGCTTGCCACCATGTGTTCTATGTTGAGACTCGATACTCTATTGACCCTACGTCATAAGGGTGACCGGACACGTATAAATTTTCGAGAATGGATATCCCCCATTGAGTAAGTTATATATGAATGTATGAATGTATGAATGAAATGAGAAAAAGCTATGCATAGACTCATGGGGATGCACAACGAGGGACATTCTAAGGGTTTCGGACTTGTTGGGTTGGCTGGATAACTGACAGATGAGCCTCATCAGCTATAGGATAGGTATACATCATGTGCATTATGTTTGTTTGTTTGCTATGAATTATTTGGAAGTGCCTAACTGTATATATCTTGTTAATTGCTATATTTGTTACTTGCACTACTTGCCTCCTACCTATGTTTGCCATTGTCTGTTTGTCTGTCTGTGAAAACTCACTAGAGACGGAGGAACGGAGGAAAGGTGGTCAAGGTAAGGTTAAGATTAAGTTAAGCTGAGTTTAGATTTTCCTTAGAACACCTACCCCTTTGTGGTTTCTGTTTAGTACTTAAGGTTTATAATCTGAGTGTCGGCGTTCTAGGATTGCCTCTGGCATTCCCAAGACCTTATATATTATGTTCGTGGTACCTTTACCTCTAATCCTAACACTTTCACATTTTTTTTGAATTCTTAGTTGCATTTTTTTGGTTTGTATATATTTTAGAGCTTTAATTGCATGTTTCTTAGTTTATTGCAGTCCCTTGCATATATATAATAAGCTTAGTTAATATAACGAAATTTTCTAAGAAAAATATTCTTGATAGGGCATTGACATCCTAATTGATTCGAGTTGGAACTTGATTGAAACTTGCTTAAAGTATATTGTGGAACATGCTTTGAGTTAAAGAACATATAACTTATGAGTTTTTTAGCCTTATTGTGTGGTTACACCATTTGACCACTTATTTTATTCTTGTGTGTTGCCCTTTTCTATGATTGCAATCTTTGGTTTGTTTAATTCTATATATCCATTGTTTAATGTATAATCATGCAATTATGTGATTGAGGCCATTATTTTTTTATAGCTCACTTAACCCAAAAATCCTACTATTTTGTTCACCTTTGTTTGCCATTTTAAGCCTTTATAATCCCCTTTTGTTCTTTATTTTGTCACATCATTAACCTTAAGCGAAAAATAATGAAATATCCTGTATTTGAATCTTTGAGTGGCTTAAGTTAGTAAGAGTGTATGATGTTTAAGTGTGGCAAAAATGTAAAAACTTTGGTTGATGAAAATGTGTTTTATGCTTATTGAGAAATATTAGAAATCTGGGTACATGCTCATGTAATACTATAGAAACCATATGCATTGATGAGTTGGTGTATATAGTATGTTCTTCAAAAAAATGAAAAGGGGGCAAAATTACCCTAACATGAAATTCAATAATAATCAATGCATATGTGATGGAATTAAATATGATACATGAGTGTGTGTATATGTAAAAGTGAGATTATGGGTAGCAAAGTTTGGTATTAGAAGTTTATAGGTTGTGTGTGTGTTAGGTGATACTTTAGGCTAAATAAAGATTCAAATGCAAGCTCACCTAGCCATATATACATCCTTACCTTTAACCTTAGTCCCATTACAACCTTGAAAAGACCTCATGATAGTTGCATATGTACATTAAATTTTTGTTGATTGGTTGAAGGACAAACTTTAGAAAGCATGATTAAAGGAGAAATGATGAATTGACCCCATACACTTGAGTGATTAAATCGGATACACATCCGGTGAGGGTTCAATTGCTCAATTACATGTTTCCGCCTTTAATTATTTCCTTTCTTGCAAGTTTGTAAATGCTTTTCAATAACTCTAATCAATTATGGATTTGGCTTGATTTAGATTACTTTATCCCTTATGTTCATATATGCTTTCTTGGAAATTGATTTGCTTTGACTAAGTAGTGCATTCATGTAGATAGATTGCATATAGGTAGTTTACTTGCTTTGAATAAATATAATACCCCTTGTTTCCTTCTTGTGTTTAGCATGAGGACATGCTATCGTTTAAGTGTATGGATGTGATAAATCCACATTTCATGGTATTTATTTGCTCTAATTGGGTGGATTTTATCAACTTTTCCTACACTTATTCAATGAAATAGCATTGTTTCATGATTTCTTCCTAAATTGTGCTTGAAAGTGAAAACATGCTTTTTGGGCCTTTTAATTGCTAAATTCTATTCACTTTAATGCCATTTGGTGTCTTGATGTATTTGTTAAGTGATTTTAGGTTTCCAAGGCAAGTATGGGTTGAAGAAGTGAGAAAAGGAGCATGCAAAAGGGAAGAAACCATGAAGAAATGGAGTTTGGACATTCTAGCATCCGTGCGTGCAGACAAGCGACGGGTGAGCGCGCACAAGAGCGAGCACGGCGACACGTACGCATGGGAGGATTTTTTGCCAGATGACGCGTACGCGTGACCCGAGTCACATGAGTTCATTAATGCAAATCGCTGGGGGCGAATTCTGGGCCTCCGAAACCCAGTCCAACTCATTTCTGAAGCTATTTCAACCCCAAATCAAGTGAAAACAAGGGGGGAAAATTAGGTTTAGCTTTTACATGCTTTTCTTTTAGTTTTCTAGAGAGAGAAGCTCCCCTCTCTCTCTAGAATTAGCTTAAGTTTAATTAATTTCTCTTTAATTTCGATCTTTATTTCTTGTTTTGATGTAGTTTCCTTTATGTTTTCATGCTCTCTTGTCTTTATCTTCTTTACTTCTCTTGTCATTTATTTTATTTTGTCATTTTTATGTTTATGGATACTTTTGTTAATTTTAATTTTAATTAATGCAAATTTATATTTCCATGTCATTGTTACTTTCTTTAGTTGTTATTGTTATTTTCTTGCTTTGGTAGCTTTAGAATTTATTTTATTGCAATTTAATATTATCTTATTTTCATGCACACCAAGTGTTTGATAAAATGCTTGGTTTAGTTTTTACTTAGTTTTTCTTCACTCTTGGCTTGGAATTGATGACTTTGGTAACCCTTGAGTCATTGATGTCCATTCTTATTTGATACATTAGAGTAGTTAGTTGATTTGGTTTTCCTTGACTCTAAGTGACCTAATAGTGTTGACTTAGGACTTGGGGATTGAAATCAACTATGTCTATTTGACTTGTCTTCGATGTAAGATTGACTAAGTAGGATTAACTCTTCACAATCATCATGTGTTTGTGGTCAGTGACTAGGATAGGTAACCTTAGCTCTCAATTACTTATCAAGAGGTGTTTCTTGCATTTGAATTTTCCTTTCCTTGATTTTCTTGTTTTGACTTTTATTGCTTTGACTTTTAAGTTCTTGCATGCTCATTTACTTTCTTGCTATTTATATTACTTGCTTCTCTTGCATTCCCAATCCCCATTCCCTAATAGCCAATGATGATCACTTAATTGCAACACCAAGGGAAGACGACCCGAGAGTCTAAATACTCTCGGTTTATATTTGGATTTTTGAAATTAAACTTTGATTGGTGGTTGATGAGCGGATAATTTATACGTTTTTTGGCATTATTTTTAGTATGCTTTTAGTATGTTTTAGTTAGTTTTTATTATATTTTTATTAGTTTTTATTTAAAATTCACTTTTCTGGACTTTACTATGAGTTTGTGTGTTTTTCAGTGATTTCAGGTATTTTCTGGCTGAAATTGAGTGACCTGAGCAAAAATATGATTCAGAGGCTGAAAAGGGCTGCAGATGCTGTTGGATTCTGACATCCCTACACTCGAAGTGGATTTTCTAGAGCTACAGAAGCCCAATTGGCACGTTCTCAATTGCGTTGGAAAGTAGACATCCAGGGCTTTCCAGAAATATATAATAGTCCATACTTTGTCTGAGATTTGATGGCCCCAATAGGTATTTCAAGTCAGCTTCAGAATTCCCGGCGTTAAACGCCGGAACTGGCACAAAAGTGGGATTTAAACGCCCAAACTGGCACAAAAGCTGGCGTTTAACTCCAAGAAAAGTCTCTACACATGAAAGCTTCAATGCTCAGCCCAAGCACACACCAAGTGGGCCCGAAAGTGGATTTTTATGTCATTTGCTCATTTTTGTAGACCCTAAGCTACTAGTTCTCTATAAATAGGACCTTTTGCTATTGTATTTTCATCTTTGGACGCCTAGTTCTTAGATTATGGGGGCTAGCCTCTCGGCCATGCCTAGACCTTGTTCTTACGTATTTTCAACGGTAGAGTTTCTACACACCATAGATTAAGGTGTGGAGCTCTGCTGTACCTCGAGTATCAATGCAATTACTACTATTTTCCATTCAATTCAGCTTATTCTTGTTCTAAGATATTCATTCGCACTTAAGAACTTGATGAATGTGATGATTATGTGATGCTCATCATCATTCTCACTTATGAACGCGTGCCTAACAACCACTTCCGTTCTACATGCAAACAAGGCTTGAGTGGATATCTCTTGGATTCCTTAATCAGAATCTTCGTGGTATAAGCTAGAATCCATTGGCGGCCATTCTTGAGAATCCGGAAGGTCTAAACCTTGTCTGTGGTATTCTGAGTAGGATTCAGGGATTGAATGACTGTGACGAGCTTCAAACTCGCGATTGTGGGGCGTTAGTGACAGACGCAAAAGAATCACTGGATTCTATTCCGACATGATCGAGAACCGACAGATGAATAGCCGTGCTGTGACAGAGCATGTTGAACATTTTCACTGAAAGGACGGGACTGTAGCCATTGACAACGGTGATGCCCAACATATAGCTTGCCATGGAAAGGAGTAAGAAGGATTTGATGAAGACAGTAGGAAAGCAGAGAGACGGAAGGGACAAAGCATCTCCATACGCTTATCTGAAATTCTCACCAATGAATTACATAAGTATCTCTATCTTTATTTTATGTTTTATTTATATTTTAATCATTAATCCTCCATAACCATTTGAATCTGCCTGACTGAGATTTACAAGATGACCATAGCTTGCTTCATACCAACAATCTCCGTGGGATCGACCCTTACTCGCGTAAGGTTTATTACTTGGACGACCCAGTGCACTTGCTGGTTAGTTGTGTGAAGTTATGATAAAGAGTTGAGATTGCAATTGAGCGTACCATGTTGATGGCACCATTGATGATCACAATTTCGTGCACCAAGTTTTTGGCGCCATTGCCGGGGATTGTTTGAGTTTGGACAACTGACAATTCATCTTGTTGCTTAGATTAGGTAATTTTATTTTATGTTTAAGCTTTTTACTTTTCGAAAATTTTTCAAAAATACAAAAAAATATTTCTATTTTATTCTTCAGAGTTTTTAAGAATGGATTCTTGAGTTTTATGATGATTTGTTGAAGTATGGCTGGTTGTGAAGCCATGTTTAATCCTTTGGACCGAGGTTTCAACTTATCATCACAAGAGCTTGTTGATTTCTATCAATTTTGCTGTTGTGAGCTATGATCTGCTAAAGCTTGACTGGCTATTGGCCATGTCTAGTGTTTTGGACCGGAGCTTTCACTGAAAGGTTGGCTGGCTGTGAAGCCATGTCTAATTCCTGGACCGGAGTCTTAGACTAGCATTGCAATGATTCCTGGAATTCTCATTAAGAATTTTGAACCCTTGTTTTTTCTTTTCCACTCAATTTTTGAAAAAGCACAAAAAAATTTATAAAATCTTAAAATCAAAAATATTTTTATGTTTCTTGTTTGAGTCTAGTGTCTAATTTTAAGTTTGGTGTCAATTGCATGTCTTTATTCTTCTAATTTTCGAAAATTACATGCATTATGTTCTTCATTGATCTTCAAGTTGTTCTTGATGATTTCCTTGCTCTGATCTTTAAATTCTCTTGTCTTGAGTGTTTTGTTGTTTCTCATATGCATTCTCAATTTGTTAGTGTCAATAGTATACAAACTTCTAAGTTTGGTGTCTTGCATGCATTGTTTATTTGATCTTAGTTTCATTTTGATTATTCCTCATCATTAAAAATTCAAAAAAAAATTTAATTTGTGTCTTTTCAAGTCAATAATACAGAGAATTGAAGATTCAGAACATGCAGCAAATGAATTACATAGAAAAAGCTGGGCTTTCAAAACGCCCAGTGAAGAAGGAAAACTGGCGTTTAAATGCCATCCAGGGTACCTGGTTGGGAGTTTAACGCCCAAAAGGGTAGCATTTTGGGCGTTAAACGCCAGAATGGATACCATTCTGGGCGTTTAACGCCAGGATGATACAAGAGGAAAGATTTTGTTTTTAATTCAAATTTTTTTCAAGCTTTCATAATTTTTCAAAATCAAATCTTTTTTAAAACCATAACTTTTCAATCATATCTTTTTAATCACATCTTTTTCAAAATAGTCTTCGATCATATCTTTTTGATTTCTAATTTCAAAATCTTTTTCAAAATCACTTTATTTCCTTCCCAACTTTAATTTTCGAAAATCATCAATCAAATTTTCAAAATTTATTTTAATTATTTTAAAATCTTTTACTTTAATTTCAAAAATTCTTCCCCTCTTCTCACATCCTTCTATTTATGGACTAACACTCCTCCTTAATGCACAATTCGAACTCTATCCCTCTTGATAAGTTTGAATTCTTCTACCTCCTCCTTCTATTCTTCTTTTCCTCTGACACCTCAAGGAATCTCTATCCTGTGACATAGAGGATTCCATACTTTCTTGTTCTCTTCTCTTTCATATGAGCAGGAGCAAGGACAAAAGCATTCTTGTTGAGGCTGATCCTGAACCTAAAAGGACCTTAAAGCGAAAGCTAAGAGAAGCTAAAACACTACTCTCTGGAGAGGACCTAATAGAAATCTTCAAACAAGAAGAAGACATGGCAGCCGAAAACAACAACAATGCCAACAATGCAAGGAAAGTGCTTGGTGACTTTACTGCACCTACTCCCGACTTCTATGGGAGAAGCATCTCTATCCTTGCCATTGGAGCAAACAACTTTGAGCTTAAGCCTCAATTAGTTTCTCTAATGCAACAGAACTGCAAGTTTCATGGACTTCCATTGGAAGATCCTCATCAGTTTTTAGCTGAATTCTTGCAAATCTGTGACACTGTTAAGTCCAATGGGGTTGACCCTGAGGTCTACGGACTTATGCTATTCCCTTTTGCTGTAAGAGACGGAGCTAGGATATGATTGGACTCACAACCTAAAGAAAGCCTGAACTCTTGGGAAAAGCTAGTCAATGCCTTCTTGGAAAAGTTCTTTCCACCTCAAAAATTGAGTAAGCATAGATTGGAAGTCCAAACCTTCAGACAGAAGGAAGGTGAATCCCTCTATGAAGCTTGGGAAAGATACAAACAATTGATCAGAAAGTGTCATCCTAACATGCTTTCTGAATGGAGCATCATAGGTATCTTCTATGATGGTCTGTCTGAACTGTCCAAGATGTCATTAGACAGCTCTGCTGGAGGATCTCTTCATCTGAAGAAGACGCCTGCAGAAGCTCAAGAACTCATTGAAATGGTTACAAATAACCAATTCATATACACTTCTGAAAGGAATTCTGTGAACAATGGGACGAATCAGAAGAAAGGAGTTCTTGAGATTGATACTCTGAATGCCATATTGGCTCAGAACAAAATATTGACTCAGAAAGTCAATATGATTTTTCAAAGTCTGTCTGGAATGCAAGCTGCACCAGGCAGTACTAAGGACGCTTCATCTGAAGAAGAAGCTTATGATCCTGAGAACCCATCAATGGAAGAGGTGAATTACATGGGAGAACCCTATGGAAACATCTATAATCCTTTATGGAGAAATCATCCACATCTCTCATGGAAGGATCAACAGAGACCTCAACAAGGTTTCAACAACAATAATGGTGGAAGAAACAGGTTTAGCAATGGCATGCCTTTTCCATCATCTTCTCAACAACAGACAGAGAATTCTAAGCAGAGCTACCCTGACTTAGCAACCATGGTCTCTGATCTAATCAAATCCACTCAAAGTTTCATGACTGAAACAAGGTCCTCCATTAGAAACTTGGAGGCACAAGTGGGTCAGCTGAGTAAGAAAGTTACTAAACTCCCTCCTAGTACTCTTCCAAGCAATACAGAAGAGAATCCAAAAGGAGAGTGTAAGGCCATCAACATGGCCGAAATTGGAGAGGAGGAAGAGGCAGTGATCGCCACTAAGGAAGACTTCAATGGATGTCCAATGGCCTCCAATGAGTTCCCTAATGAGGAACCATGGGAATCTGAGGCTCACACTGAGACCATAGAGATTCCATTGGATTTACTTCTGCCATTCATGAGCTTTGATGAGTATTCTTCCTCTGAAGAGGACGAAGATGTCACTGAAGAGCAAGTTGCTAAGTACCTTGGAGCAATCATGAAGCTAAATGACAAGTTATTTGGTAATGAGACTTGGGAGGACGAACCCCCTTTGCTCACCAAAGAACTGGATGACTTGACTAGGCAGAGATTACCTCAAAAGAGACAGGACCCTGGGAAGTTCTCAATACCTTGTACATTAGGCACCATGACCTTCGAGAAGGCTCTGTGTGACCTAGGGTCAAGCATAAACCTCATGCCTCTCTCTGTAATGGAGAAGCTAGGGATCTTTGAGGTACAAGCTGCAAGAATCTCACTAGAGATGGCAGACAATTCAAGAAAACAAGCTTATGGACTTGTAGAGGATGTTCTGGTAAAGGTTGAAGACCATTACATCCCTGCTGATTTCATAGTCCTAGAGACTGGGAAGTGCATGAATGAATCCATCATCCTTGGCAGACCCTTCCTAGCCACAGCAAAGGCTGTGATTGATGTTGACAGAGGAGAATTGATCATTCAAGTGAATGAAGAATCCTTTGTGTTTAAGGCTCAAGGATATCCCTCTGTAACCATGGAGAGGAAGCATGAAGAGCTTCTCTCAAAATAGAGTCAAACAGAGCCCCCACAGTCAAACTCTAAGTTTGGTGTTGGAAGGCCACAACCAAATTCTAAGTTTGGTGTTGAACCCCCACATTCAAACTCTAAGTTTGGTGTTGGGAGGTTCCAACATTACTCTGAAAATCTGTGAGGCTCCATGAGGGCCCACTGTCAAGCTACTGACATTAAAGAAGTGCTTGTTAGGAGGCAACCCAATGTTATATTTATCTATTTTTCATTGTTATTTTATGTTTTCTATAGGTTAATGATTATGTGAAGTCACAAAAATAATTGAAAAAGCAAAAACAGAATGAAAAATAGAAAGAAAAATAGCACACCCTGGAGGAAAAGCTTGCTGGCATTTAAACGCCAGTAAGGGCAGCAAATGGGCGTTTAACGCCCAGTCTGGCACCATTCTGGGCGTTTAACGCCAGAAAGGGGCACCAGACTGGCGTTTAACGCCAGAAAAGGGCAGCAGCCCGGCGTTTAACGCCAGGATTGGCAGAAAGGGCGTTTTACACACCACTTGGTGCAGGGATGAGCTATCCTTGACACCTCAGGATCTGTGGACCCCACAAGATCCCCACCTACCCCACCACTCTCTCTCTTCTTCACCCATTCACTAATCACCTCAATACCTCTTCCCCAAAAAAACCCCCTCACCTATCAAATCCCACCATTCTCTTCACCACTCACATCCATCCAAATTCAAACCACTCTCCCTCCCAAACCCACCCATAATGGCCGAACTCTACCCCTCTCTCCACCCCTATATAAACCCTACTTCACTCTTTCATTTTCACACAACCTAAACACTACTTCTCCCCCTCAGCCAAACCACAAAGCCCCCTCCATCTCCTCTATTTCCTCATCTTCTACTCTTTTCTTTCCTCTTTCGCTCGAGGACGAGTAAACCTTCTACGTTTGGTGTGGTAAAAGCGTTGCTTTGTGTTTTTCCATAACCATTTATGGAACCTAAGGCCGGAGAAACCTCTAGAAAGAGGAAAGGGAAGGCAAAAGCTTCCACCTCCGAGTCATGGGAGATGGAGAGATTCATCTCAAGGGTGCATCAAGACCACTTCTATGAAGTTGTGGCCATGAAGAAGGTGATCCCCGAGGTCCCTTTCAAACTCAAAAAGAGTGAATATCCAGAGATCCGACATGAGATCCGAAGAAGAGGTTGGGAAGTTCTTACCAACCCCATTCAACAAGTCGGAATCTTAATGGTTCAAGAGTTCTATGCCAATGCATGGATCACCAAGAACCATGATCAAAGTGTGAACCCGGACCCAAAGAATTGGCTTACAATGGTTCGGGGGAAATGCTTAGATTTTAGTCTGGAAAATGTAAGGCTGGCATTCAACTTGCCCATGATGCAAGGAGATGAACACCCCTACACTAGAAGGGTCAACTTTGATCAAAGGTTGGACCAAGTCCTCATAGACATTTGTGAAGAGGGCGCTCAATGGAAGAGAGATTCAAGAGGGAAGCCGATTCAACTGAGAAGGTATGACCTCAAGCCCGTGGCTAGGGGATGGTTGGAGTTTATCCAATGCTCAATCATTCCCACTAGCAACCGGTCCGAAGCTACTATAGACCGGGCTATCATGATTCATAGCATCATGATTGGAGAGGAAGTAGAAGTTCATGAGGTTATATCCCAAGAACTTTATAAGGTGGCGGACAAGTCTTCTACCTTGGCAAGGTTAGCCTTCCCTCATCTCATTTGTCACCTCTGTAATTCAGTTGGAATTAACATAGAGGGAGACATCCTCATTGATGAGGACAAGCCCATCACTAAGAAGAAGATGGAGCAAACAAGAGATCCCACTCATGGACATGAGGAAATTCCTCATCATGAAATCCCTGAGATGCCTCAAGGGATGCACTTTCCTCCACAAAACTATTGGGAGCAAATCAACACCTCCCTAGGAGAATTGAGTTCCAACATGGGACAACTAAGAGTGGAGCACCAAGAACATTCCATCCTCCTCCATGAAATTAGAGAAGATCAAAGAATCATGAGAGAGGAGCAACAAAGGCAAGGAAGAGACATTGAGGAGCTCAAGCACTCCATAAGATCTTCAAGAGGAAGAACAAGCCGCCATCACTAAGGTAGACCCGTTCTTTAATCTCCTTGTTCTTTATTCTTCTATTTTTTGAAAATTATGCTTTATGTTTTATTTATGTTTGTGTCTTATGATCATTAGTGTCTTAGTGTCTATGCCTTAAAGTTGTGAATGTCCTATGAATCCATCACCTTTCTTAAATGAAAAATGTTCTTAATTGAAAAAGAGAAGAATTGCATGAATTTTGAATTTTATAACAAATTAATTATTTTGATGTAGTGGCAATACTTTTGATTTATGAATGTATGCTTGAACAGTGCATATGTCTTTTGAATTTATTGTTCATGAATGTTAAAATTGTTGGCTCTTGAAAGAATGATGAAAAAGGAGACATGTTATTGAGGATATGAAGAATCATAAAAATGATTCTTGAAGCAAGAAAAAGCAGTGAATTCAAAAAAAAAAAAAGAAAAGAGCAAGCAAAAAAAAATCCAATAGCCCTTTAAACCAAAAGGCAAGGATAATAAAAAGGATCCAAGGCTTTGAGCATCAGTGGATAGGAGGGCCTACAGGAATAACATCCTGGCCTAAGCGACTAAACCAAGCTGTCCCTAACCATGTGCTTGTGGCGTGAAGGTGTCAAGTAAAAACTTGAGACTGAGCGGTTAAAGTCGTGATCCGAAGCAAAAAGAGTGTGTTTAAGAACCCTGGACACCTCTAATTGGGGACTCTAGCAAAGCTGAGTCACAATCTGAAAAGGTTCACCCAGTTATGTGTCTGTGGCATGGATGTATCCGGTGATAATATTGGAAAACAGAGTGCTTTGGGCCACGGCCAAGACTCATAAAGTAGTTGTGTTCAAGAATCATCATACTTAACTAGGAGAATCAATAACACTATCCGGATTCTGAGTTCCTATAGAAGCCAATCATTCTGAACTTTAAAGGATAAAGTGAGATGCCAAAACTGTTCAGAGGCAAAAAGCAAAAAGCCCCGCTCATCTAATTAATACTGATCTTCATAGATTTTTTTGGAATTCATTATATATTCTCTTCTTTTTATCCTATTGATTTTCAGTTTCTTGGGAACAAGCAACAATTTAAGTTTGGTGTTGTTATGAGCGGAAAATTTATACGCTTTTTGGCATTGTTTTTAGTATGCTTTTAGTATGTTTTAGTTAGTTTTCATTATATTTTTATTAGTTTTTATTTAAAATTCACTTTTCTGGACTTTACTATGAGTTTGTGTGTTTTTCTGTGATTTCAGGTATTTTCTGGCTGAAATTGAGGGACCTGAGCAAAAATCTGATTCAGAGGCTGAAAAGGACTGCAGATGCTGTTGGATTCTGACCTCCCTGCACTCGAAGTAGATTTTTTTGAGCTACAGAATCCTAATTGGCACGCTCTCAATTTCGTTGGAAAGTAAACATCCAGGGCTTTCCAGCAATATATAATAGTCCAGACTTTGCCCAAGATTTGATGGCCCAAACAGGCCTTCCAAGTCAGCTTCAGAATTCCCGGCGTTAAACGCCGGAACTGGCACAAAAGTGGGAGTTAAACGCCCAAACTGGCACAAAAGCTGGCGTTTAACTCCAAGAAAAGTCTCGACGCATGAAAGCTTCAATGCTCAGCCCAAGCACACCCCAAGTGGGCTCGGAAGTGGATTTTTACGTCATTTACTCATTTTTGTAGACCCTAAGCTACTAGTTCTCTATAAATAGGACCTTTTGCTATTGTATTTTCATCTTTGGACGCCTAGTTCTTAGATCATGGGGGCTGGCCTCTCGGCCATGCCTAGACCTTGTTCTTATGTATTTTCAACGGTAGAGTTTCTACACACCATAGATTAAGGTGTGGAGCTCTGCTGTACCTCGAGTATCAATGCAATTACTACTATTTTCCATTCAATTCAGCTTATTCTTGTTCTAAGATATTCATTCGCACTCAAGAACTTGATGAATGTGATGATTATGTGACGCTCATCATCATTCTCACTTATGAACGTGTGCCTGACAACCACTTCCGTTCTACATGCAAACAAGGCTTGAGTGGATATATCTTGGATTCCTTAATCAGAATCTTCGTGGTATAAGCTAGAATCCATTGGCGGCCATTCTTGAGAATCCGGAAGGTCTAAACCTTATCTGTGGTATTCTAAGTAGGATTCAGGGATTGAATGACTGTGACGAGCTTCAAACTCGCGATTGTGGGGCGTTAGTGACAGATGCAAAAAAATCACTGGATTCTATTTCGACATGATCGAGAACCGACAGATGAATAGCCGTGCTGTGACAGAGCGCGTTGAACATTTTCACTGAGAGGACAGGACTGTAGCCATTGACAACGGTGATGCCCAACATACAGCTTGCCATGAAAAGGAGTAAGAAGGATTTGATGAAGACAGTAGGAAAGCAGAGAGACGGAAGGGACAAAGCATCTCCATACACTTATCTAAAATTCTCACCAATGAATTACATAAGTATCTCTATCTTTATTTTATGTTTTATTTATCTTTTAATCATTAATCCTCCATAACCATTTGAATCTGCCTGATTGAGATTTACAAGATGACCATAGCTTGTTTCATACCAATAATCTCCGTGGGATCGACCCTTACTCGCGTAAGGTTTATTACTTGGATGACCCAGTGCACTTGCTGGTTAGTTGTGCGAAGTTGTGATAAAGAGTTGAGATTGCAATTGAGCGTACCATGTTGATGGCACCATTGATGATCACAATTTCGTGCACCAGTGGTCGATTGTCGGGTTAGGACTATGCTTACAACGCCAACTCTAATTTGTGGAAAATTCCTAACCTATGCAATTTGGCCATTGTCACTCTCCTTTTGATATGGACACAGATTCGAGGATGAATCTTTTTGAGAAAAGAGGGAATGATACATGCTAAGAAAGACAACAGGGGCATTCTAAGGTAAAAGGGCAGAATAAAAATTTCACACTTCCAGAGAGTCCCATCACTAGAACACGTGCAAAAGAACTCAAGGAGAGCTTTGGAAACTTGGCAGCACTTATGCATAAGGAGTTTCATCAAGTTCTAGACAAGGAAGAATGGGCATGACCCATTGGGCTAAGTCAGGATAGCAAGAAGTCCAATAATGCTTTTCAAATTCATTGGGAACCATAATTTATCATTAAATTTTGAAAATTTAGGCCTCTGTTTTAGTTTATTTTGCGGTTAGAGTTTGTTAGAAGATTTGTACTATTTACACAACTTTTGATGAATAAAGTTTCCGTTGCTTTTAGCACGTTTTTATTGTATACTTAAATGAGGTGAGTGATTTGCTTTACTTGTTGCATGAAGAAAATTGAAGGATCCAACACTAAGGTGATCTACGTGGTGGTTCTGTTTAGTTTTCATCCCTCTGATCTAGGTTGTTAAGGACAGGTTCTTTGAAGGTCAAGTAGGGAGCTCTTTCTGGTGACCTAGGTTACTAAGAACAGGTTTCTTAGAGGTCTAGTAAGAAAAACCCCACTTATCTATCTTTTTATGTTTCTGCTGTGTTCTTTTGGGTATGCCCTTTACTAAATATTCCTATTTATTGTGATAAAACCCTAATCCCCAATCAATTTCTTATCATTTCATCATCATCACATGTTGATCCTAAATATTTAGCCATTATTCATCCTAATGATCCTCTGAATATCATTACTAATGTTCAATCTTCTCATGAAATGCCCTCCTCCACTACTCAGGTTGATTATCACATTGACCAACAAGATCTTATCCCTTCCTCATATCATTCTCCTAATATAGAATCTCTAGATTTACCTCCCCGTCGTCCTCCTAACACTATTCCCATCTCAGGTATTGAAATAGTTTTGCATCCACCAACCCCTACCCTCTACAAATAATCATCTGAGGATAACTATATCTAAATCTGGTTCTAACAAGCCATCTGTTCTTCTTTCATCCTCAACCAGTCTTGATCTTGTTTAAAATTCTCCTAGAATAATTTCTTAGGCTATGCAATCTCCTCATTGGCTTCAAGCCATGCAGGAAGAACATAATGCATTATTAGTTAATAAGACCTAACATTTTGTTCATCTACCACCTAATGCACCTATTATTAGCTGCAAGTGAATGTATACAATCAAACAAGGTCTTGATAATTTTATCTAGAAATATAAGACCAGGCTTGTTGTACAACCCTATCATTCGCCCAACTACAATTCACATTATTCTTTCTATAGCTATTTCTAACGATGGGTGCTTGCGCTAGTTTGACTTCAATAATGTTTCCTTAGTACTGAAAATGTCTTCATGTCTCCCCCACTAGAATTCTATACAAATACTCAAGGCATGGTTTGTAAACTTGATAAGGCCATTTATGGTCTAAAACAAGCTCCAAGAGCTTGGTTTTTAGAACTTAAGTCTACATTATTTGAACTTGACTTCACTAACATTAAGACTAATTGTTGTTTTTTTGTCAAAATTAATTCTTAATCAATCATTTATCCACTCGCTTATATGGATGACATTGTCATCACAAGTAATAATAACATTGAAAGTGAAAATCTTATTGTTACACTAAATTTTTATTTTTCTTTAAAAGACTTGGGTAACTTACATTACTTATTTGGTCTAGAGTTTCATTTTACAGATTCTGGTGATCTTCATATCTCACAAACTAAATACATATGTAACTTATTCAAAAAAGTTCCTATGGATAACTCTAATTCTATCCTTTTTCCGATGCTTCCATCTTTTAAGCTTATAGTCAATGGCACAGATCTCTTTGACAATCCAATATTATATAGGTCTATTGTTGGTGGTCTTCAATATGCTACATTGACTCACCCAGATATTGCTTATGTTGTGAATAGAATGGCCAATTCATGCATAATCTACTGCAGCATTACTGGACTGCCGTCAAACATATTCTCAGATATCTATTAAGTAAAGTTATTCATGGTTTGCACTTTTCTAAGCTTACTGATTATCGAATTTTTGCATTTACAGATGCCAATTGGGCAGCTAATTTGGATAATAGGAGCTCCACCATGTATATTGCATTTATTTAGGCTCTAATCCCATAGTTTGGAGTAGCAAGAAGCAGCAAACCGTGAGTCGGTTTTCCACAAAAGCTGAATATAAAAGTTTAGCCGAAGCAGCACCAAAAATCATTTGGATTTAGAAATTGTTCGAAGAAATCCATATTCACAGCTCTATCCCACCTACTTTGTTTTTTGATAATTTTGGAGTTATTTTGTTGTCTCAAAACCCAATTCTTTATAGCAGAAATAAACACTTTGAAGTTGACTTGCATTATGTTAGAAATAGAGTCATGAACGGCTTAACTCACATCATTCACATTCTTTCGCATGTTCAAATTGCAGATGTTTTCACTAAACCCCTAGAAAATGCCAATTTTAATTCTTTAATATCTAAACTAAGGGTTCTCCAAGCTCTCCCCTTAGTTTAAGGGAGTGTAGAGAATATAGATAAAAGTGAAGTAACTTAGCAAGGATAAATAGCCTAAAATTGTGCTGGTTATATATATAGAGTTTGAACCTTCACATCAGAGAGCAAATAAAATACACTAGTCAAAATAGAACTCATGAGTCAAAATAGAATTGGAGTTTTTCTGGTTTTTCTAGCTACACAAGCTTTTTCTATTTTACATTACTTCTCTGTAAGAACCCTATTGTTTCATGCTTTTGTTTAGAGTTCTTTAAACCATTTTCATAAAATCTTATAAAATAAAAAGAATTGAGTGTCACTTATAAGTGCCTTTTGGTTTAAACACTGTATTTTAAATACAAACTACCTAATTTACTTTTCTATAGATGAACCCTAAACATAATGATCCTTGCTCTATTGCAAGAGGATAATTAGGGTTATTAATATATCTTCAGAAGAATGTCGTGTCTTAGCTTAAACTTTTAAACACTATTCAAAATCATGGTTTATCATCACTTCGAATAAAAACCAAACTCCGTGTGATTATGGAGGGATTGTAAGATACTTTTATCTTAATCTTGCACCGTCCCACGTAAGAATAGTGATTGACATTCAAAGGAAAGAGGTGAAGTACTATGAAAAAGTGCATAGAATAATAACCGTATACTATGGAGGTTGTAACTTTTTAAATGATGAGAATGTGAATGACATTTAGGGATAGACGCTTTTACGATAGAGGAATCTGAAATTCAAGCAAGTAAAATAAAATAAAAAATAAAGAAATAAAAAAGAAAATAGATATTAGGTGGTGCAAAAGGTTATTGGTCATAGGAATGGAAATTAAAACACCGAGAGGGTCGGTGATATTTGTCCCACAAGCAGCCATCAAAGAGCAAGATGACATATATAGAAAAGCTTTGCTCATTATGCATCACCATCTTTATTTCCATTTTTCTAATTTATTTAAAAAAACTAATTTGTATACATAGTTAATATAAACAAAAAATTTACATTATCAATCACTAAAAATTCAAAAACCATCAAATTATGCTAAATAGTTATAACTATAATAATAACCGCTCACCATAATTTAGTTTCTCACTTTTTTTATATTTCTATTTATTAACAAAGAACATGAAAATTATTTTAATGTGATTTATAGCTTTTAATAGGTTTTAATTAACTATGGACAATATAGTGCATAAAAAGTCAAACATATGACTGATGCTCGGAAGCAATTAATATAAAATTATTTTATTTAATTTAATATTCATAATTTTATACATATAAAATCTATAATTATATACTTATTACATATAGCATTATTTATTTATTAAAATAATAATTAATAAATATAAAATAAAATAATTTTAGACTCATTTGAACTAATTTCTATTACTTCCTAAATATTTGTTTATTATATATGGTATTATGAATTATGGAACTACGCTGTGTGATGCATGTTTTCAAAAAGGGTATTAAAAACCCTCCCTCCCATTATGCCATGAATTTTGTGATTTTTTCGTCTATTAATATTATGATTGATGAATGAAGATAGCATTTTAGTATTCCTTGATAATCTCCCCTCTTATCTTGGGTTGACCGTACCCTATTAGTGTAATAGTGCTAGCTCGCTATAGCCTCTTCTTTATCAATTCTATTTCTTATCCTTTGTGATAGTGGATCATATTATAGATAAAGTTTCTCTTAAAACGCGTTGATATTCATCTTAATCTTTGACAAAAATCCCACGCGGCGTTAACATTATAGGACCCATTATATTACTTTGTATTTGAATTTTGATTTGATTTGATTACTTATACATAATTTCATTTGACGTGAACCTTAATTATAGCCCACATAAAACAAATTAAATACTAAGCCCCATGTGTACAATAGAATAATTTCAATGAGATGGACCAAATTAGTTTCACATAGTATTGCATATATAAATATAAATATATAAAAACTAAAAGAATGAAAGGGGTCAATGTTTGTGGACAATTGTAATGAGCACTTTAGGAGCGGAAATGGCATTATCTGAGATATCTCTGAGCTCCCACCAAATATTGTTTTTGTGAGAATCATAATAGTCATGGCCATGGCATGTACATTAAAGTTTGTCACAATTGCATTTCCTATGGCATATATATTAAGGGTCCCTTGCAAAAATTGACACTTACAAAACCTTTCAAATACCATGGCCAGCTAGGGTAGACTTTAATTAGAGGGTGGATTATTTCTTGTCACTAGTCTATTTAAATTGACATTTCTCTCTATACCCCTCCATCCACAATGTAATATATAAATTGTAAAATTAACATAATTATAAACTAAGTGGGGAAATTGGTATAATTTCACTGGCTTTTTCTTGCTAATTAAAAGATTATTAAGGACCCATTTAATGATGCTTGATGTTTTAGGTTTCTTTCACTATCATTAATGCCTTATCTATCTATGAACATTTCAAACCCTTTTTTTGGTCTTGAATGTTTTAGATGTTTGCCAGAATTAATTAGTTGACACATTAAGTTGTTGTTATTAGTCTTTTATTGTTATTGTTATAATTCTAATGATGAGTCCAACACTAATTATTATTATTAATATATACAAATTGAGCATAAAGTTATACTAATTATTTAATTTTTTCCAGTGCCAAAAAAGTCACACGCACACAAATGGTCAGTATTGAAGCCAAGGTATAGAAAAATGATCTAGCTAGTTTTGTGATGCCACCAACTTAGACAAATTAACAAAACTTGCCAAATTGATGATCTTATTAGTATATCCAAAATTAATTGATTAAATCAAATTATTATGATGCCAAATTAAGACTAAGAACTTGGTAGAGTGGCCCAAGTTCCCAAAGAGATTGGTATTTGATTGATAGGGGAGGGTCTTATTATATGCATCTTCTTTTCATATAAGCCCCTTCATAATAATGCCAAACCTATTTGCCACCCACTCAGTTACATTATGACAAGTGTTTCCATTGTGTGGACCCTTAAAATTTCTTTTGCCAAAATTCGGAAAGAAAATTATGATAATTAATCAAGTAATTATAGAATAAGACATAAATTAAAACACGTGGGTCCTTTTTTATTTAGTAGAGTTCTTAACAAAAAAAAAAAGTAAAATAAAACAAAATAAAAAAGAGGGTAGAATTGGGAATCATTAGCTACTAAATATTCAATGAGTTTATGATAACTTGATTCATGTTTTGATCTGATGTCAAATTGCATAGACATTTGGCACTAATTTACTTTACTTTAGTTTTACCAGAACTATACCCTCTTTGTTCTTTGGTTTTATTCACTAGCCTCATCAATTACACTTATTTGTGTCTATGATAGGTCATATATAGAAAAGGGTCCCTTTTGTTTATATAATAGATTTGGTTAATCTAAATTGTACCTTTCAGTTTTTCTATATGGCCTTGCTTGCTTTCTATCACTTATAAATATATGGCCTATGTGTATTGTCATCAATCTGAAATAGTGCAACCAAAAAAATAAATAATTTAAAAAAAATACTAATGTGACTAGCATCTTTGAACTTGTGATATAGCAATATGTTTTATGGGAACCTAAAGTTTTGCTTTTCTTTGGCCATATTTGTTTTCACTGTGTCCAAATGCAGGTCCCTTATTATTATTATTGTTGTTGTTGTATTTTTCCTTAGCCATTTTGCAATTGGAAAAGTGTTGTAATTTAAGAACAAGATCACAATATTCTTCACACAAATGGCTAAGCAATCATTCTCTTTCTTCATTTTTCTGAGAAACGAGAATACAACAAAACCAAAAGGCTTGTGGAAAAGCGAGAAAAACAAAAAATAAAGCTAGCAAAGGTGGATGACGATATTAGGTATCAAGAAAAATTAAATTAAAAGTGGTTTTTGAACCAGCTTTAGTTTACATGAAGTAAATTAAGCATGATTATTTTATTTTAGTATATATAACATATTAATTAAGCTATTTAGTTTCTTAAACACATGTTTTGTAATTCTGTAATGAAACTATTTCAGTTAAAAACTTAAGTTAATAGAAGGAGACATATAAATAATTAAATTTCGACACATTTTTTAGGTAAGAGGTTATTTTTAAGTTTATGTAAATTTTTTATCTAAGTTTTCTGTGACTTTTTATTAATCTTATACTGAAATTATTTGATTTTGGCTAATTTCTTTTGATTAACAAACTTTTTCGAAAAATTATATCTATATAACGGATCGATAGATGAGATAGTTTATTTGTTTAATGATATGATCTATCTTAGTTTCTTAAGCATGTTAATTACGTGATCCTTTGTTACATTCTCTCACATGAGAAAAAGTAAATGTGTCCGGCGACAACTTTATTTGGTAAACTACCTTTTCAATGAGGATACTATGTGAACTCTTGTTAAATTTTTTAGCCTAAGTACGCATTAATTTGTCTTGTTGTTTGTGCTTTCTTTTTTGACACACATGATAGGCTATTCTATTTACCACATAATCCCTTAACACTTTTTTCTTTCAAATAAAAGAAGCTGTTTTAAGATTTGCTTAACGCTCCTTCATCATGCACTTTTAGCTTAATCAATAAGTTGGACTTAACCAAAAAAGAGGACAAGAAGGTCCAAAAAGAAGACTGAAAAAGAAGGAGTGTTTTACCCTACATATAAAGTTTGATCTTTAGACAACACATCAACAAGATAATAGAAATAAAATAAAATGAAAACAAAAAAGAGAGATAGCCATCAGAGAGTACAAACGTTTAAACTACTTTTTATATATGATTTACCAAAAAAAAAAAAAAGAAACCCCTTTATAAATTAAATTATATATGCATATTCACCTCAGTGACGATTTAATTGATTCTCTATGACTACCCAAACTCCCAAAGTACTATTATTATAAAGTATATGAACTACCTTGTTATGTCACATGGTTCCTTTTCTATATTAACAGTGTTCTACCTAGTTGAACAAAAATGGAGGATACGGAAAATGAAATACGTTATCTGTAATCACATTTTGTACATTGAATTAATAAACACTTTTTTTTTAATTATTAGATGGAACATAAAATTTTTTATTTTAATTTTATATCTTATTTAATAATAAAGAATTATTAGTCAATAAGTAAAGTGAGGAACTAATGATATAAAATAAAATAAAAACATTTCTTTATAAGGAAAGGCCTAATGCATAGTCTTAAAAGTGTCTAACCTAATTATATTGCTTGGTCAAACTATATTCAAAGCATAACCATTTAAACCAATTTTGAAATAATGTGAACATTTAAGGCTTGTCTTATTTAAAAATGTTAAAAGGAAATGTGAAGGTGAATTATATAGGTAATGGACATGGCATGAGGCATAAGAGCAAAACGAAACTTGGCATAGCATGTAAGAAACGTCCCTACTAAAACAACCCTTTTTCTTTATTTCGATTTTGTGATGCAATAAGATAAAAATATAGTTTGATTGATCCCATATGAAAGAGAAAGAGGGAACAAAGGTCCCACGTGTGGAACAGAATTTGAAGCCTCATGCCAATTATATTTTATCTATTTTTAGCTTTATGTAGATGTTGGGGTTCGTCTACTTGGGATTCCTGCGTCCTTGTGGGAACCATATATATTATTTTTGCTTTCTATATTTATTATTAGAGTCACCTTTTCAAGTTACTGTGTTGTGGTATTATTTTCACTTCATCACTAACTCAACACTTTTTCTCCCTATCTTTTCTACTTAGCACGCTCTCTTGCATTGTGCTAAAGAAAAAGTTTTAGGAATCCTATGCCCCCCTTAATTAGCTTCTCTCAATGCAATATCCCCTTATATTCCCATAGTTTGGTCCTTTTTGATGTGTCCCCTTTTTTATGATAATAATAATAATTTTCCTCATCTTAATTAATATCGCTCTCATGTGTGTATATGTGTTTTAGTATATTAAAAATATAATTATTTTGCCTCCTCTTGTCAATTTAAGTCTTTTGGAAAAGTAATTTTATCATACAATATCAAAATTTTCATAGTAAAAAAATCTAAAATTTGACCATTGTTATATAAAAAAAAAGTATAAAATAAATAAAAAAATAAAAAAACCTATACAAAAAAATTTACATAAATTAAAAAAAAATTCTTACATGAAGAAACGTACTTAACTTTTGAAAGAAATAATTTTATAATATGTTATGGCCAATGAATTTAAACGTTAAAATTATGGTAAAACTAACTAAATATACACGTACATACTCATATTTAATAAGAAAAATTTACATAATTTTCATTGAACTATAGAAGCAAAATATATATAAATTCATGTATTCTTAAATAAATTCTTATAATTAGGTCCGATCCGTTCATAAAACCCCAACTTACAAGGATCAAACGGTTTTAAGCAACAAAAGTTGCATCATAGCATAAATTTATGATTTTTAACTTAGTAACATACATATGGGTTCCATTCAACAATTATTACGTAACTGAGTTGTGTGTAGCAAAAACCATTATTTGCAATGATAGGTTGCATCTAGTTACTGTTCCTTTCTACTTAAAGTGAGGCTGGGGGGTTCATATTACTCATATATGTAGCAGATGTTAATCAATACTCCTCTATCATACCCATAATAATATTGCCTTTTGGAATTGAAAAGATTTCACGGTTCACTCATTATTTCATATATGCTTTTGTTTACCATAATATATATATATATATATATATATATATATATATATATATATATATATATATATATATATATATATATATATTGAAAATTTAATTTTCATATACAGTTAGTTAAGAGAATTTTATACGATAATCAATTAGATAATTATATAAACTTATTTATTTTTTCAGTATATTAAAATTAATTTCAAATATATATATAATTCAACTTCAATTCAAACCAATCTTTCTTTATTATGAACAGATTTTCCAAATTTATAGCGCCTTAAAAAGTTTCTTTGTGAAGATATTATTGAATGACAACAACAAAGACACGTTATATATGTTACTACTGATGTGTTTGAATTCAAAAATAAAGATAATGACTATATTCAATAAAAAAAACACTAATTGAACAGTGTTTCCAAATTCCTAGAGCCTTGAAAATTTCTTTGTGATGATATTGTTGAATGACAACAACTTAGGGTACCTTATTTGTTATTGATGTGTTTGAATTCAAAAATAAAGATCATGGCTATACTTAATTGATTTCATTGAAATTTGCAGGCCTAGATAGCTACACAGTGGTATAATAATAATAATAACAATAATAATATGTTAATTAGGGAATCCAATAATAATTCAAGAAAGTATGTTTTTGTGATGTCTCTATAGAAAGTGACATTTCTCCACTTCCTCAAATTCCCGCCACCATGATAAGTATTATTATTTAGTATACATGCAACGCAATAATAATAACCTATTTCTTAGTGTCCACGTACATAATAGCCACCTTAATTATTAATTACTATTTGATTAATAAACCAACAATGGTGGAAATTAAATAAGTAATCTTGGATAAACTATATGAAATGATCAGGATATTGAAGATGTGAGATACATCATATTAAAGTACTGTTACATTTGTTAAATAATATATGCAAAAATAATAATTAAAGTGAAAATATCAGAGTAGTTGGGGCCTAATAGCAGAACTTGCAATTAAAGTGAAAATATATATATATAAAAAAAAAAGAAACTGAAAGATGGAAAACATTCTGTCATATTCCTAAATGGGTCTATGGTCTTTAGCATATTTCAATAAAGATAGAACTTAAAATAGAACACAGCTCATGCACCTGCTTGCTTGTTCTGCCAATTCTCTGATTCACCCATCACTTGACATCATCACTACCCTTAGGCCACAACTGCCTCATATAGTTTTCATTTTGTCTCAAGGTATAATTAAGATTAATCTTATTATATATTTTTAATATTGTATAAAGACTGACATAGATAATAACTAATAAGAATACTTATTTGAGTTTTTTGACATTGTGAAATTTCTTTAATTTGAGTAAACTATTTACTGAATTTAGGAATAATATATCCTAATTTTGATAGGTTGATCGATTTCAGATCTAGTAATTTTTTTTTTTTGTTAAAATTAAAGAAATGATTTCCCTTGGAAAATATGGTCAAAAGTCTAAATGAAGTATGAAGGCCAGTGTGACAGTTTGAGTTTCCTTTAAGAGGTTGGTCCATTTTGCTAGTAATAAGGTATATGCTTTTCTTTTCTTTTCTTTTGAACTGACAGAGTGTATCAGGATGATAGGCATTAATGAGAGAAATATGGGAATGACCATAGTGTGGGACTTGCCTCTTTTAATTTATTTCCTCACTCCAATTCACATTTTGATCAAGGAGACTTATTATATATAGATTTGGACGATGGATGATTATATATATCAACCAGTTTTTGTATAAAATAGAAATATCATCTCTCTTTAGCACTATATATATGACCAGGTTAATCATCATCACTGCTTTCGTGTGATAGATGAGGGACCAATATAGTTAGCTACTAGGAGAAACAAGAAGCATTGAATTATATTAATTCTATTGGTGAAAGTGATTATTAGTAATAAGATATTGTGTTTGCATTAGAAGTTTCCTCAGTACTATACAATTTTTTATTTTATCAATGTAAGATTTATTTTTAGGGTATTTTGCTTGAAAAAAATAGAGTAAACATTTTTATAAATTAGTTTATGTATAAAATTATACATGTAGATAATTAAAATATTTTTTTTAAAAAGATCCATCTTTATTATTTTAAAATTATACAAAGTTTCATAAAATTTTTATCTAAATACAATGCTACATGAACATGTGAAATTAGCCAGATCGATCAACTATTTTTATAGAAATACAAATTATCCTATAGTCATATTTATAATCAAATTTCGTAAATAATATATTCAAACTAGACTTACACATTTACAATCAAAATATGATTGAATAAGTTAAAAAAATATATCGGTAATGGATTTTTTGTATTTCTAAAAAAATTAATTACTGTTGTGTGGAAATATTTGAATATTTTTATATATATCAAAAGTTTATTTTTTTTAAAAAAAATGGGCAATTTTTATAATTAATTATTATGCTAAAAAAATAATATAAAATATACATCAATATCTAGAAACTTATTATGATTGATTTTTTATATCCATAGAACATTTTTACAATTTAAAATGGCTTGATGAATTGAAGATTGTGTTCGATAAGAGAGGCAAAAGAGGTGAAAAAATATGTACAAAATTTAAATTAGGTTTAATTACTCTATAAGTCTCTATAATTTCACTGAATTTTTAATTAAATTTTTATATTTTTTTTTTCAATTAGGTTCTTATACGTTAATTTTTTTCAATTAAGTCCATACCGTGAGAATATCGTTTAAGATAATAGAATATTCTGTTTAAAAAATGAATATTCTCTTGTTTGGATTAAATATGCTAATTAGACATGTCTCTATTTTTTTAAAATACCCAAAATACCCTTGACATTTTGTCCCAAAAGAAAAAGAAAACCCTAACCAGCTCCTAATTTACTCTCTGAGAATAGTGTGAAATGTATTTCTCCTCCATCGATCCTGTCCGCCACTCGGCGTGACTCGCCTCACCTCGCTGTCGAAGCCCTGTCTGCCATTCGGCATGCGTTTCTTCTTGTTGTGTTAAAATTTGAAAAAAGAAAAAATTGGTGATTGGAGATGATGGGTTCAGGTACTAATTTGTCACGGTCATTGGGTTTGGGATGAGTACCACTTTTATTATGTTTATGTGCACAAGAATCAATTGTAGGAGGATAAGAAGGAGTGTTGAATCTCGCATGATGTATGAGATTGAATTTAGGATTGATATAGAACAGGTAAAAATTTTACCTCTTTAAATCCTCCTCCTTTTTTCTGAGCTAATTTATTAAACTTTTTTCTGAGTTGTGATTTGTGAACATGAATTTGAGTTTTTAATATTCTGTTCAATTTTTGTGAAAATTAGTTTTATGCTATGTATTATTTAGTCATGGTTCTTAAATTGTTGTTCTGGTCCAATCCTCTTTAAGGCATATAAGGAATGAAGACAGCTATAATTTTGGTTCTTTTGTAAGCTTCTATATCAAATGATGCAAATACCGCATCTTTTTCCTAGAATAAATCTGTGACTTAGCTATAAATTTCAATCAAATATAGAATTGGTATATAGGTATTGAACAATGTATATCCTGCCTTTTCATTTGATTCTTTTGTAAGATGAGTATGTGGTTGAGAAGTATTTCATATATCATAATTTGCATATATTATATAATTCAAGTTGATGATATTATTCTTTGCCTAATTAGTAGTTTAGTTTATATCGAAGTTGTGGTTTTGTTTATTTTACTTGTTTATCTGTTGGTGATTTAAATTTTAATTTTTTATTGTTTATGATAGCCAGAACATCATGCTAATGACCCTGAACCCAAGCTTATTATGTTTGATGCAATCCCCATTTTAAAGTTCAACCAAGAGGCTTTCAGTGCTATTTTGATACAATCCCCCTATTATGCTTGATGCAATCCCCATGTTTGGAGGTACCCCATTTTTTGAATTAATTTCTGAAATTTTTTTATATAATGATTTAGGATTTACAATATAAATATTTATATACAGGAATTTTGTTAATTGGTGAATTGATATATGAATTAGTTTGTTGTGAACATCGTTAGTTGTGTGCATCTAGATCATTTTGTATATACAAGCTGAAACTAAATTATTGCAGATTGAATGGACCAGGGGTTTTGTACAGAAATTTTGTTCCTAGAAAAGATTTTCTCAAACGTGGAGAATTGCAAAGTGCAAAGTTTTATGTTCATGTGAAGCCAGCACTTGGTAGAACTTTCACAGACATTACAATGTAGATTTTCTGTCTATTCAATGGACCAGCTACTATTAAAATTGGAACGAAAAACATACCTTCTGAGAATTGACCTTTAATTAAGGTTTGGTTCTATTTATTTGATATTATTTGTTGTTGTTGATTTGCATTTTCATTAAAAATCTTAGTGTGTTTTCTGATGTTACAATTTATCATATCTTGTAGGAAAATATTTTGTTGTGGCAAAGACGGTGTGAGGATGCATTGTATTCCCTGCTCACTTTTGGTGCTCGACGGCCTTTGTGTCACTTGGCATCAGTTGCAATGGCAAAGATCATATCCAAAGGAGATGGAATATCTGTTTATGCTAGAGTAAGCAGCCTTTAGAAATTTCTTTCTGATGGTTCTGTTACCATAAGAAAAATTCATTTCTTCAATATACTTGCTTTTGAGTTTTTGTCATCTAAATTGGTTCTCTTGTTTGAAGAATTATATAGAACTCAGTTTTTGTAAGCGATTTTAGTTATTATTCTATCAATTATTTTTGTTACCATATGCCATATGCAAGTTCTTTTATTATGTTGGTCATAATAAATACTTGAGTGATGAAAATTGAATTTTATATTATACTTATTACTATTATTTTTGTTTCATTTTATCTATTATTATTTTTTTGTATATTCTTAAGATAAGGTATTTTGAAAGTTAAAAAAATAAAGAGAAGGTATTTTTGGTACAATTTGTATATAAATAAGAAAAAAATGATAGTGATAAAATAAAAGAGATTATAGGAATATTTTTTATATTCTAGAATCATTAAATAGGAATTATAGGAATATCTTTTATTGAATATTTATAATTTCTTTGAATTTTTAATTAGATCCTTATACTTTTTTTCTTTTCAATTAGGTCTCTAGGGGTATACAAGTAATTTCACAATTCACTAATATTTTTTCAACGTTTAATGTTAATAAGGACTAAATTGAAAAAAAAATGTATATAAACCTAATTGAAAAGAAAAAAAATATAGGAACTTAATTGAAAATTCGGTAAAACTATTGGGATCTGCTGAGTAATTAAATCTTTAAATTATTGATAATTTGATATAAATGTTTAACACTTGTTCACTTCCTTACATACATAGAATCTCATCTTAGAGAGAATTCTAATTTAATAATAATAATAAAAACTGCAACAAAATTAAAGGCAAATAGTAGCACCCTGTTGAGATTCTGGTATAAGGTAACGGATAGAATATAATTGGAATTAAGGGGAAAGATATATATATATCAAAAAGCAATGAAAGCAAAAGAATTGAGAGAGATGCGTACATGAGGTTGTATATGTATTGTTACGTGATAATGATTTTTTTGTACTCCTTACTAAAAGAAGGACTATAACTAAGTAGCACATTAATAATAAACTATTTAATTTTGACTTATTTGATTACTCCTCAGTCCTAACACCTGCAAATTCATAACTAAATAGATCAACTGAAAGAGGATTAGTAAATATATTTGCAATTGATACTCAGATGATGGAACATAAACAACATGCAAATGTTTCTAATTAACTTTTTCTTGGACAATATAAAGGGTTAATATCAAGGTGCTTTGTCTAATTATGCAGTACAAGATTAGCTGAAATAAGAACAATACTGAGGTTGTCACGATATATGGTTAGTGAATAGGGGATAAGGATTTGAAATTCTTGAAAAGGCTGCAGAGTCCAAATAATCTCTACCTCAATAGAAGCGATGAGATAGCAAAACTCAGTTTCGGTGCAACTATAGCTAACAATCGATTTCTTGCAGCTAGATCATGAAATGAAGTTGTTATCCATGTAAATGCAAAGGCTAAAATAAGATCAACGGTCGTCCGTATCGGATCATAACTCAATTTAAATTCACAAAGGTAAGAAGGCGAAAATCTAAAGAAGGTGAAAAAATAAAACTAAAACAACACTACAAAAAAATCATCGGATATTGTCAGATTTATCAGTGAATTTTTTTAGTTAATTCGCCAGTAATTTGTTTGTCGTCGAATTTAATGACAGAATAAATTCGACGATATAAATTTCGCTGGTAATTATTTATCGACAAATTTTTTCGTCTGTCGCTAATTACTGATAGATTTAATGGCAAATATACCGTTAATTGACAAAATTTTAGAACTTATTACTGTTGAATTTGTCGAAGGAGTTAGAAGAGCAAACGCTTCCTTGACTTGATTTTGTTCTAGCGCTTGGAACTCCAACTCCTAAGGCTCCTGGAAGGTCTTGAACTTTGTGGCATTTGGGACACCCTTTGAGGCGTTTTGAGCACTACTACCTCAAGGCGTGTGAAACGCCATTCTTCTTGCTCCCTGGAAGGTGCATGCATTCTTGTTACTTTATGGCGTGTGGAACACTTCATTGAGGAAGGTATCGAAGGCGTTTAGAAGACAAACGCCCCTTCATCTTGGCGTGCCAAACTCCCACTCTTGAAGGCTCCTGAGAGGTGCTCGTGCATGGCATTTTGGACGCCAATGAAGGCATGTAGAATGCCCACTCAATGACCTTCTTGGAAGCTCTCCACTTCAGCGTTTTGAACGCTAGATAGGGCGTGTGAAACTCTTGCTTAAAGGTTTTTTTGTAACACACTACACACAGCGTTTTATACTTAAGTCACAAAATAGAAGTGGTTCGGTATTACGACCTCTAAAATAAAATGTATATACATAGTAATAGTTGAAAGGAATTTCATAGTCGAGAAGCGTTGAAGGAAAATTTAAACAAAAATCGCAAAACAAAAAGCATAACGCTCACATAAACAGAAACTTACATACGAAGAAAAGTAACGACACAAAAATATAATAAGAGCAGAGGGTCAAAAGATACATATCATCAAACTCTTGACCTGCGAAGCTAAGGCCGGTGATGAATCCATATTTCATGATATTTATTTGCTTTATTTGGGTGGATTTCATCAACTTTTCTTGCACTTATCTATTGAAGCATAGTTTTATGATTTCTTCCTAAATTGTGTTTGAAAGTGAAAACATGCTTTTTAGACCTTTTAATTGCTAAATTTTATTCACTTTAATCCCATTCTATTTCTTGATGTATTTGTTAAGTGATTTCAGGTTTTCAAGGAAAGTATGAGTTGATGAAGTGAGAAAAAGAGCTTGTAAAAGAGAAGAAACCATGAAAAAATGAAATTTAGAAGATTTAGCAGCCGTGCGTACGCACAGTGATGCGTGCGTACGCTCAGGCGTGAGCTCATGCGACGTGTACGGGTGACCCACGCATACGCGTGAGGATGAATTTTGCCAGGTGACGCGTACGTGTGACCCACGCGTACACGCGACCCTTGTCACGTGAGCTCATTAATTGCAAATCGCTGGGGGCGAATTCTGGACATCCATAACCCAGTCCAACTACATAAAAAATTTTTAAAATTTTTAAGTCTTACACACTACATAAAAAATTTTAATTTTTGAAATAAAATAAAATTATTTTAAAAAAAATATATACACAATTTTTTTTACTCTTAAAGTGTTTAACATTTTGAAAAAAAAATTGTTATAAAATATACTTATATTTTGGGACAAATAATTAAGTTGTTACAAACAATATTGAATTTTGTGACAAATTAATTTTTTGTTACAAAACAATTGGAGTTTTTGCAACAAAAAGTTGTTTTGTTAAAAAATAATTGGAGTTTTTGATACAAAAAAATATTTTGTTACAAAATATTTTGAATTTTTGCAACTTGTTTTTCTTGTTACAAAATATTACAATTTTTGTAATAAAGCACCATCTCGTTACAAAAACTAACATAATTTGTAACAAAATAAAACAGGTTGTTACAAAATATTATCCTTTTGTAACAATCACTAATTATTATTACAAAATACCATTTTTTTGTAATAATTTTAAATTTGATACAAATTTTTGTTACAAATGTTCCATTTTCACAACTAGAAAATGGATTAATAAAGACAGATTTACAGACAGATTTACTCTTTATTACAGACGGATTTTTGGTTACCGACGAAATTACCGACGGATTTCGTCCCTCTGTAAAAGTCTCATCGAAAATTATTTACCGACGGATTTCGTCCCTCTGTAAAAGCCTCGTCGGAAATTATTTACCGACAGATTTTTTTCCGTCAGAAAATTACCGACGGATTTTTACCAGTTACCGACGGATTTTTCCTCTGCAAATTCTCCATCCATTTCCCTAAGGCGACGAACTTTCCGACAAATTTTTCGTCGGTAATTACAAACGGATTTTCCGACGGATTTTTCATCTGTAATTATAGATGATTTTTCGACGGATTTTCCGTCTGTAATTAAAACCTTAGAAAACCATCCCAAAATCTAAATACAGACAGAAAATCCATCTGTAAATCCGTCAGTAAAATAAAATAATTTTTTAAAATTTTTTCATTACAAAATAAACTTGTTTTTCAATATTAAAAACATAAAATAAAATAAAATAAAATAAAAATATGAAACATTTTTTATATAACCAAATATGCCATCATAAGGAATCAAAGTCTTATTATATAAATAACAATAGTATTAGAAACACAATCATATGATGCTGATCTAAATATCCAGCAGACATTATAGAATAGGTTATATATACAATGTTTACATATCCACTGACATCCTTCGCAACCTTTATGAGCTCCTCTTGAGCCTTGTACAGCGCCCAAGCCACAAAAAGATGACCCGCATCTTTTCCTGAGTCTGAGTATCCTATCATAACCTCTTACTTCCCATTGATTCGGTTTCTGTACCAATCAATAGAGAAAAGCCACGCCACTGCAGCAGGAGCAGACTCAAGATCAGCAAGCTTTTCAAACAATGGTACGACCCTTAGCGGTTGCTTCACATGGCATTCCCATTGTAAGAGCTCAACAGCAAGCATATCAGACGGTGCTGTTGCCATTGAGATTATGTAGGCACCAAAGTTGTCTGAGGGAAGTTCTGCAATGACATGGAAGGTTTCCAGAACATCAGTGATCTCTTCTATTTTCGGAAGATCAGGACCGGACAGATGGCACTTTCCACTGAGCTCTGACAGGAGCCATTCCTGCCTGCGTTCCTCAGACCACTCTTGGTACAAAACAGATAACTCTCCACAACAGATAAATGGAAGCTTAGGCAAAACTCAACCAAAAAAAAGATAGATTACCTAGCTGGGATAGATAAATAAATAAAAACCTGTGAACATCTCCTAGCATCTAGTTGCGGGTCATTAAAAACCCTGGCCTCCTGAAGAACAACCCCAAGCAATGCACCATAGTAGCTCGATTGATGTTAACTTCTGAATTATTTGCAGCTGGTAGGATGGACCTCCTTACAAGTTCAAACCACCCCTTAGCTTCAGGGCTAAGGTCTCCCCTTTTGATGAACTTGGGCCTCCCATCTACGTACCTCTCCCAATCAGCTGCTATAACACAGATGTCTAACACTATCTCTGAGAGCTCATCATTATCAGGGCTTCTACTTATCCTTGCCTGATAACTGGCCTTATCAAAATGAGGTGATTTCAGGTGAAGAGCTCTTGTTATGGCACTTGGGCTGAAGTCCACCTTTTTGCCTCTCACGTAGCTTTTGAAGGTTGGGGCCTTGGTCTTGTCTTCTCTAACTACATTTGCATAGAATTCTTTGATGAGGTTTCCATTGATCTTCCCCTCTGGACTTGTGAGCAATTGCCACCCCCTCTGTTCGATTTTCTCCCGAATCTGTGGTGATTCATTTATATTGATTTGGAATATTAACTCTGGCAATATCTTTCTGGCCCTTATCCGCTCAAATTCACGCTCATGAAAGGCAGTTTTGAATCTCTTCTCATCGAAAGGAACACTCTTCCTGGGTTCCTTCCTCTTTTGCCTCTTTGAGCTTGATGATGCCATGAACTTGGGTTGCTGTTTTTGAGGGGGTTGGAGGATACGGATAGATGAAGAGTGGGTTGGCTAGGACAAAGTATGATGAAGGGTTTTAGCAAGCCGAAAGTGTGAAGTGTGAGAGTGGTTTGAATGTGAGGAGTGAGCATGCACTAAGGTTCCCTTATATAGGGAGATCATGAGAGAACGGAAGGTGTGGATTGCAAGAATGGTTGCTTGATGAACGGTTGGGGTTGTGCATGAAGGAAGGACAAGAATCATCACTTAATGAGAGTGAATGGTTCGGTCTTCAAGGGTCTCCTTTCTTCAATGTTGCATGGCAACGTTTTCCCATGCGTTCCTTCTTGAGACAAGTGTGTAGTTCTCTTCATGAAGTGGCCGAATCCCCCCATTTAATTGTCCAATCAATCCTCATCAATGCTCCTTTTTTTCCCTATAAAGATAAAATAAGAAAAGTAAGAAAAGATATCAAAATGACAATATGAACTTTATGGCTAGAATTAAAAAAATAAGAAAAGATTAGATTGTTTATTTATGAATTCCAACTAACTAACTAACTGTGGGTCCTTATATGCATATTGGTGGCACCATGGGGTGACACTAAACTTAGTGTGGAGCATTGTGGTGAAGAGTTCTGTTCAAAGCTCCAAGACTAGCATGCACCTTGGTTTGCTTTGAACACCAAACTTGTTCCTCACTATATACTGCACAATAAGGATTTCACCAAGTGTTTGTCAAGTTTGGGTTGGACTTCATAAACATTGACTTATTTACTTTTCTAAAAGCATATAAAACATGGGTTGCCTCCCATGAAGCGCTTCTTTAGCGTCATTAGCTTGACGTTTCTCCCTCATCAGGGTGGTTGGTAATGCTTGAAGTCTTCCCCTCTTGCTGTGGACTTGTATCCATTGGTTGTATCAATGATCTCGACATGTTCCAGGAGAGAACTTTGTTGATAGTGAAGACTTTAGGTAACTGAGATGGTATAGTGGGGAGGTTAGGGGGAATATATGGGAAGTAAGCTGAGATCACTCTATCCCCTGGAGAAAAGTCTTCCGTAGGGATCTTTTTGTTCCTCCACTTCCTTGGTACCTTCTTCCTTGTGTCTTTTGACATTGCCTTGCTCTTGATGACTCCTTCCTCTAAGGTGGTTTTGTTGCTTCCTTCACATATCTCTAGTGGTTTAGGTTCCTCTAGTTTTTCCTTGAGTTGTGACAACTGCCTGTTTTCTTGTTCCTCATGCATGAGTTTCCCTAGATGGGTTGGGTGTGCTTCAATGCTTGCTTCCTCCTTCAACATCTCATTGTGATCTTTGCTTGGTTCCTTGTGCTCTTGGTCTGCTTCTTGTGAGAGTTTGAAGACATTAAAGCTGAGTCGTTCATCATGGATCCTCAATATTAGCTCCCCTTGCTCCACATCTATGAGTGCTCTGGCTGTAGCTAGGAATGGTCTTCCCAATATGATTGGGTGAGTGTGACTCTCTTCCATGTCCAGAATGACAAAGTCTGTTGGGAGAAAGTATTTCCCAATTTTTAGCAACACATTCTCCACCACTCCTATTGCTTGCTTTTGAGTCTTGTCAGCCAGTCTGATGACCACATCTGTGGGCATTATCCCATTGATCTGCAGCCTCTTTACCAAGGATAATGGCAGTAAGTTGATGCTTGCCCCCAAGTCACAGAGTGCTCTATCGAACATTGTTTCTCCTATGGCACAGGCGATGTGAAAACTCCCTGGGTCTTTTCTTTTTGCAGGCAACTCAGGTTGAATAAGGGCACTACATTCCTTGTTCAACACTATAGTCTGGCCTCCTTTAAGTGAGCTTTTCCTAGGAAGAAGTTGCTTCATATATTTGATGAATGCAGGCATTTGTTGGATGGCCCTGATGAATGGTATGTTCACATGCAGAGATGCAAACAAGTCTAGGAACCTTGAGTATATTCTCTTCCCCACAGCACCATTGAGCAGTTGGGGAAATGGTGCATAGAGCTTAAGCAACTCTTGTTGTGAGATTTCTGGTTCTTGGTGATCTCTATCCTCCTCCTCTGTTGAGTTGTCTTCAGGCTGTTTGGAGAGTTTGCCTTGCTTGTCTTCAGCCTCTTGATCACTTGTAGTGAGCATTTTGCAATCTTCCCATCTTACTTTCTTTGCTTCTCCTCTTGGGTTTTTCTCCGTGTCACTTGGGAAGCTATCAGTAGGTTTGGAAATCTTCTAAGCTAAGCATTCCACTTGGAATTCCAGCTTCTTGATGGTCTCTCCCTGGCTCTTAATATTGGCTCGTACCTCCTCTTTGAACACCTTGTTTTCTTGAATCTCTTGGCATATTCCTTCAAGTAAGGTTTCAAGCTTAGAGAGTCTGTCATCAATTGATGGTAGATTGGGATTAGAGGTGGAAGGATGAGAGGTGTTGTTGTGGTTTTGATATGGGTGTGGAGAAGTGTTGTTGTAGGGGTGTTGATATGTCCTCTGTGTGAATTGTTGATGAGCTGCATTGTTGTTGGAGTTGTAACGTCTCTGGTCTTGGCTTTGATCTTGCTGATTCCCCTACCCAAAGTTTGGGTGGTTCCTCTATCCAGGGTTGTATGTCTTGGAGTATGGATCGTGGTTCTGTCTAGGTGAATTTCCAATGTAGTTGGCTTGCTCAAGGTTACCCTCTGCTTCTTCTTCAACTCCTTCTTGGGTTGTTGAGGAGGTGGTGATTGCTGCCACTTGGTTCCTCTCCATCTTCTTGGTGAGGTCAGCTAGCTGCTTGGTAATGGGCTTGTTCTGAGCCAGCAGAGCATCTACATTGTTTAGCTCTATCACTCCTCTAGTGTTCCCTCTTTCGGAAGCATAGAAGTAGTCATTCTCAGCTACAGTCTCAATTACATCTATGGCTTCTTCAATGGTCTTCTTCTTATTCAATGATCCTCAAGAGGAATGGTCTACTACCTTCTTTGATTCATATGACAAGCCTTCATAGAAGATGTGCAACTGCACCCATTCATTGAACATATTTGGTGGACACCTCCTTGTTAGGTCTTTGAACCTTTCCCAAGCTTCATAAAGTGTCTCCCCATCTTGCTGTCTGAACGTCTGCACTTCAGTTCTCAGCCTATTGATCCTTTGAGGGGAGTAAAACCTTGCCAAAAACTTATTCACTACCTCCTCCCAATTTGTCAGGCTTTCTTTTAGGAAGGATTCAAGCCATTTGGATGCCTTGTCCCTGAGTGAAAAAGGGAACAAGAGCAGCCTATAGACATCCGGGTGGACTCCATTGGACTTCACTGTGTTACAAATCCTCAAGAAGGTGGTCAAGTGTTGATTCGGGTCTTCTTGAGCACCTCCTCCAAATGAGCAATTATTCTGCACAAGAGTGATGAGCTGAGGTTTTAGCTCGAAATTGTTGGCATGTATGGTGGGCTTCTGAATGCTACTTCCACAGTTTCCTGGGTTTGGATTGATGTAAGAGCCTAACACTCTTCTATCCTCCCCAGCATGATTTGCTCTACCTCCTCCCCCATGGTTATTAGCCTCTTCTTCATGTTGGTTTTCCATGTTGCCTTCCATGTTTAGTTCAAAGTGTTCCTCCTCCTCTTCAGCACCGATTGCACGTTTTTCTCTTGCTTCCCTCCTTAATCTAAGGAGGGTCCTCTCTGGTTCAGAATCGAAGGAAGTTGAAGCCCCGCTTCTTCTCCCTGTCATACAACCAACAAGTACAAGCAGGTAACAATATGTGCAGATAATATTGCTGTCAGAATTACTGTTAGTTGTGAGTGATGCAATATATCAAACAGTTAGTGGGTTAGCAAACTGAATGGTAAATAACAAAGAACACGAAAGAGTAGAGGGGGAAAGGGAGAGGTTAACTAAGACAGAAAGTAAATTACTCAAACAGAAAATTAAATCAACAAAACAAAAATGCTCAATCTAGTGATCTCCTAATTTAATCATTGTTGATGCACAATCAATCCCCGGCAACGGCGCCATAAACTTGATGCAGGTGGAAACTGTCTCTCAATAAATTTCCTTCGGCAAGTGTACCGAATTTGTCGTCAAGTAAAAACTCACAATAGAGTGAGGTCAAATCCCACAGGGATTGATTGATCAAGCAACTTTAATTAGAAGAATGTTCTAGTTGAGTGAATTCAGAATTTGGGTTGAGATTTGCAGAAAATAAAATGGCGGGAATGTAAATAACAGAAAAAGTAAATGCTAGAATTAAAGGACTGAAAGTAAATGACTGAAAGTAAATTGTAGAATTGTAAATTGGAATGGGGTGTTTGCTCATGAAAGTAAACGCAGAAATTAAAGAGAATGGGTGAGATCAGAATTGGGGAGTTCATTGGGCGCAGGAGATGTTGCAATTCTCCGGATCAAGTTCATTTTCATCTCTTCCTCAATCAATGCACTCATTGATCTCCTTGGCAATCTTAATTGATTGAATTACAATTTCTTGCAATTCAATCTCTCAAATCTTGATCAATAGCCAATTCCTTGGTCAATTGCTCATGAGAAGAGATGAAGTGTGGTCACTGATTATACCACATGCATTTCCCAAATCAAGTATTGAGAGGATTATAGTCACATATCCATCCAAACCCAATTTGGTCCAGCATGAGAAAGCATTTCTAGCTTGATCTCTTCATTCCTCTTTCAAGGCTCAGAAGAGATCCAAGTTTGAATAGCTTCTTTTCCAAGATAACTACCCAATGGGATGAAGATCGAAAGCTTTCAAGTAAAATCAAGAGAAAAGATAAAAGAAGAATAATGAAAACTAGTATTGATCCATCAAATTACAACAGAGCTCCCTAACCCAATGAAAGGGGTTTAGTTGTTCATAGCTCTAGAAAATGAAAACAAAGATGGAGAATACATCATGGAACTAGAAGAGCAGAGTAAAATACAGAGAGTAGTGCTCTTTTCCAACTTCCCGAACTCGTAAATAATTCAAAGCTACTCTTATATATACTACTCTTCTCAGCTTCTAGTTGGCTCTTCAAGTCTTGGGCCTTTGGATCTTGAGTTTGAAATAGTTCTCTTCTTCATTTGGGCTTGGTTTTACTTGCAGAGAGAAAGTGTGAAGTGGGCAGAGACTTTAGCTCAGGACGTTAGGGGTGTTAACGTTTTAGTGAAAGTATGAGTTCGAGAACGTTAGTGACACTCAACATTGTCAGTAACATTCCAATGTACCCCTTTGCCTCACGTTAGAGCCCACGTTAACTAGGTTAACGTGGCTTCTATCGTGGCCTTGCCAACCTTCGAGAACGTTAGTGACATTCAACATTGTCACTAACGTTCCAATGTGCCCCAATGTCTCACGTTAGAGTCCACGTTAACTAGGTTAACGTGGCTTCTAACGTGGCCTTGCCAACCTTCAAGAACATTAGTGACACTTAACATTGTCACTAATGTTCCAATGTGCCCCTATGTCTCACATTAGAGTCCACGTTAACTAGGTTAACGTGGCTTCTAACGTGGCCATTCTTAGCCATCCCCAACGTTAGTGACAATGTTGAGTGTCACTAACATTGGCTCATCTTTCACTCATCAACGTTAGCTTTCCACGTTAACTAAGTTAACGTGGAAGTTAACGTGGCTCCTTGGGATTTTGTGGTTGCTTCCAACGTTAGTGACAATGTTGGGTGTCACTAACGTTGTCGACCACCCTTGCCTCTTACGTTAGCTCCCACGTTAACCAAGTTAACGTGGGAGTTAACGTGGTACATTGCACCTTAGGCCAACATTAGTGACAATGTTGAGTGTCACTAACGTTGGCTTCCTTCCCCCTTTTAACGTTAGAGGCCACGTTAACTAAGTTAACGTGGACTCTAACGTGGCCACTTATGATCATTGGCCAACGTTAGTGATAATGTTAAGTGTCACTAACGTTGGCTCAAAGTCCCTTCTTCACGTTAGAGTTCACGTTAACTTAGTTAACGTGACTTTTAACGTGGGCAATGATGGCTTCGAGAGCGTTATTGGTAATCACTTTTCTCATTAACTTTGCAAGTTACCTCCCATTCCACGTTAGTGGTAACGTTAATTAGATTAACGTGACTGCTAAGTGGTTCTTCCTTGCTTCCTTTGATCCTGAAATCAAGCAATAGAGTGCATCAAAGTTCTAGTTCAAGTCATGGGTAATGCAACATACAATTTGTTATTAAACTCATGCAAAAATCCTCATGAAATCATGTAAAATTCACAATGTATGCTTGAATCAAGGTGTAAATGAATATCTACCCAAAACTAGCTTATTTCCTAAGAAAATGCATGAAACTACCTTAAAAACAGTAAAGAAAAGGTCAGTAAAACCGGCCAAGATGCCCTGGCATCATAGTTCCCAAAGTAAAATTATTCCTTGAATAATTCAAAGATGGCAATACACATGTATGAAAACTGAATAGCACAAAAATTTTCTCAAGATTATCATTTATGATTCATAACTTATAAGTATTGTAAATTTAGGAGCCAACCAAGTTCCGGAACTAGTTGACCGGAAAGGTTTGCATTGTTAATTTGTTAATTTTTATGTTTGGTGAAATGAGTATTCCAATAACTTAATAAAGAAATATTCTATCCACACTCATCTTCTTTATATATGAACATTAACTCTTTCTCTTTATCCTTCATGATTTAATGAGTGAATATTACACAAAAATTCTTGCTGTTTCATACAAGTCAGTATAGCAGATGAGAAATGAGAGAAATCATAGCTTGTATTAAATTAATGTAGAAGTTGACATGTATAAATGCATTAATAGTGGGAAAGTTGGTTAATGGAAAGTAAGGACTAACTTATCCCATACTAATTCTGAACTAATCAACTCTAACAATTCTAATAGAATTCTAACTTACTAAATTGTGACTATTGGCATAAAAAATGGATTTCCTTTTGAGAGATAGATGACTCATTAATGTTCAATGGCAAATGAAATATACCTGCTAGATCCTGAAAATGTTTCCATGCCTTGGATGAAGGTTTGTGCTTACTCATCAACATTGTGCTGATTGTTACTCATTAATTTTGAGTGCATTAAATTGAAAATGAGAGTGCAGCTAGCTAGCAGAAAGATATAAATGGTTGCTGCAAGGACTATGGTTGGACTTGGAGAATAAAGCCAAAAAGGGCACTATTCAATGGAATATTAGGATGGGAATTGAGTTTCTATGGTTTAATATTGATGGATTGTGACCCATTGGAATATTCTCTCCTTCAAAAAATTCTTTGCTTCCTTTTTTCATGATTTTAATAATTGAACTCTACACAATTGTAACAATGACTTTATAAAAAATCGAATGCCAGCTCCATTATAATTAGCTCATTATTAATATTTAGCTCCATTATAATTCAGTATGCCTTTCAACTAGCTGAACAGGCACACTCAAATCCAATATCACCAGACTATGCATATCAAAGAATAGATGTTAAAAATTATTCTTCAAGATAGAATAACACACCTGGATTAGCCATACAGCATTCTTGCTATAAATAGCATTGTTAACAAACCAACTTGCCAGCTGGTCCCATCCACTCTGTTTTCTTCCATAAACAGAGATCTTGTACTCAGCCATCTGAAATTTGATTTATAAATAAAAATGAATTAATATATAAGACACAAAAACATTAACAGAAAAAATTCTATACCATGTGAATAAGTTACCTGATATTTGCTAGCTTCAAGATCAGTTAAAACTTCCTTTGTTACTTCAGCCAGAAACCTTCCTGTGAATGTGGGTACGTTTAAGCTATTGTGAAACAATAAAGCATCAACACTTTTAATACATTTGGAGTTCCTACAGCTTAAAAAAGGCATCTTTCATAATCTTAAACAAACCCTGGTTTCATCTTTCATAATCTTTCATAATCTTTCAGAAAGAAGTGTGCCTTATTTGCCTCAGTTTGCTTCTACACCCTTCATTATCACAATTAGGAAACATAAATATGTATATATCTACTAATAGGAGTGAATCACAAAAATTCTCTTAAAACTGAAACTGAAGGGATCCAGTAAAAATAAGGACAACAAACTTGTATCTCAATTCCAGACTCCACTGCCTTTTAAAATAGCATATCTAGTCTGACTAGATAATTAGGCAATTCCTCCTACACAATATTTATCACAAGTTTCAAAGAGGCACTTAGCCAAGCATGGAAACATTTTAGGCAAAACAAGTCCACCTTGCTGTCAAACTTAACTATATAGCAATCAATGATGTACTTCAAGACAATGTAAGGTTTGATAAATTTATTGTAGTATTAGTATATTTTAACTCATATCCAAATCACTATCAAAGAAAAACTCGTCTCTTAAATTCAACTTACTACAAAGACTTAAGTGCACAAAGATAAATATGACTATAACAACATAATGACCAGACAATTAGAATCTGACTATAACAACATATATGAGAAAAAGAACCACCAGTTAATCGAACCTAAAAGGAGAAATAGCTTACCAGTGAGATGGAGAGTGTCTCCAAATGACTGGCTGAAGATCAATATTGATGCAACATTCTCAGCAAACACAAAATCAAGAGCAATAGCTAGTGTAATAAGAGACAACTTGGGCAACCTGAAAGGATGATTTGCAAAAAAAAATCAAGTCTAACTCAGCATTGGAAGCCGAAGCATATGCAATGACAGAAGTATTGGTTCTTATCCATAATCTAGAGATAGGAAAAATCATAGTAGAAGCCGATTGTCTTCAATTAGGTTAAGTAGTAAAGGAAAAGACTCGAATCTGGGAAATTGAACCCATTCTTCAACATATACAACATCTCAGAGCACAACTTTGTAATTATAGCATCACGTCGACGCCACAACAGAAAATTTTTTTGGAATATTATTATATAATTTGATGATAATTTAAAATAGAACTGATTTTTATGTAAAAAACAAAAGATAAAAAAGGAACAAGAAGAGCAGCAACATGCAAATAAGACCTTGAGGAAAAAGTTAATTACCTCAACTTCCTTCATGAAAGAAGTAGCCTTCTGAACCTGCTCACTCTCCCAGCCTTTGATGACAACATTTTCTCTCTTAAATCCATTGTTAATCTTTGCAATCTTGTTGTTCTGCCATGTTGATATCTTTGCATTAACCTCCTCATTCTTCACCCTTTGTACTGAAACCTCTTCAACTACTTGTTGATGTTGATGTTGATGTTGATGTTGATGATGACCACTATTAGAAGCTGCACCACCACTACTAGAATATAAACTCATAAACTTGTACCACCACTACTAGAACCTGCACCACTACTGTTAGGCTCTGATTCCACCTTCTACGGGTTAATTCTAGTTCAGATTTTGGTAGGTTTTTATGATTTAGGAAAATTTGAAGTGGTTTATGAGTTGGAATAAGAAAAGATTATGTCAACAAAAAAAAGAAAAGGAAATTCATAGATCAGATCAAGCTATCACAGATTGGAAAAAACCTAGCTAGGAATATATGTCACAGAAAACATGGATACTTGAATACTTGGATACAATAGTTGTTGAAAAGATAACCTATGTGGCAGAGAGAGCACTGTGACGATGGCGATGAAGGGAGCAGACGCACGACAAGAGTGGCGGAGAGGGCTCTGCGACGATAGTGACGAAGGGAGCAACGCGATGCGAGCGGCATCGGAGGGGCTCGTGCAATGCGAGCGGCACCGAAGGGGCTCGTGTGATGCGAGCGATGCCAAAGGAGCTCGTGCTATGCAAGCGGCGGCGGCAGCGGCGGAGAGAAGAAATAGCTTGTTGACGCGAGAGAGGAGAAGCTCGTTTGATAATGTGTGGTGTGAATGGATCGATAAGGTAGGGAAGTTTAACTCAATATTTTCGACGGAAAATTTTAAATTACTAACGGATTTTTCATCTGTAATAATTTAATAAATGTAGCTTTTTGTCTAATTAATTACAGACGGATTTTTCGTCTGTAACTATTTTTCACGAAAAAAATTAATTTTTTCGATAGAATTACCGACGGTTCTCTTTTCGGTCTGTAATTTATGCCGATTTATTTTTTTTGGTTTCCGATAAAAAATTCCTCTGAAATTTCGTCTATATTTCCGTGGGATAAAATCCATCGAAAATATCCGCCTGTAATAACTGGTTTTCTAGTAGTGTTTCTTGTAGTGATTTCTGAAGTTATTTCAAGCCAAAGTGAAGAGGAATGAGGGGGGAGGGAGCAATTAGGTTTAGCTTAGTATAATGTTGTAGGTCATTCTAGAGAGAGAAGCTCTCCATTCTCTCTAGAAATTAGGGTTATTATTAGTTTAATTTCTTTGTAATTTCTCTTTTTAATTCTTGTCTTCATCTAGTTTCTTTTACCTTTCTTTGTTCTATTGTTTTAATTTCCTTAGTTTATCTTGTCATTTTCTCAAATTTGCTACTTTTATGTATTTGCACTCTTTGTTAATTTTAATTTCTATTAATGCAATTTATGTTTTATGTTCATTTAATGCTTGTTTGAGTTATTGTTATTATTTTCTTGCTTTTGGTAGTTAGAATTTATTTTTAATGTAATTTTCTATTATTTTATTTTCATGCACACTAAGTGTTTGATAAAATGCTTGGCTTTACCTAGTTTTTCTCTTCACTCTTGGCTTGGAATTGAGGACTTTGGTGACCCTTGAGTCATTGATGTCCATTCTTGATTAATATATTAGAGTAGTTAGTTGATTTGATTTTCACTAACTCTAAGTATTTCATTAATAGAGTTGACTAGGACTTGTGGATTGAAATCAATTATGCCTATTTGACTTATTCTCGATGTAGGGTTGACTAAGTAGGATTAACTCTTCATAATCATTATGTGTTTGTGGTCAATGGTTAGGATAGGTAACCTTGACTCTCAATCCTTGCCAAGAGGTTTATTAGCACTTGAATTTCCCTTTTATTTGATTAATTGCCTTTGAATTTAATTGCTTTCATTTAATTCTTTGCATGATTATTTACTTTCTTGCTATTTACATTTCTTGCCCCTTGCCATCAACCCCCCATTCCCTCATAGCCAATAACTGAGCATTTCATTTGCAACTCCTAGGGAAGACAACCCGAGATTTAAAACTCCCGGTTATTTTGTATTGATTGTGACACCTTTGAATTAAAATTTGATTGTGAGAGTTCATTGTTGGTTTGGACTATGCTATTAACGAATTGATTCTTGTTTTGATTAATTCTAAATCGGAAATAATTCTCTCATCAAATTTTTGGCGCCGTTGCCGGGGAGTTGCAATGTGTGCTATTTATTGGTTATTGTAAATATGTTAATATGTAAATAGCTTGATTTTTGGTTGTCTTTTGTTTTTGTTAATAGTTAGGATTGGGATCCCGGAGGACATTAAAAATTCAAGCATTGGTGAGGAAGTCAAGCATAAACCACCAGAGCAAGGGCCCTCCCAATTGTCTAACTTAAAGACAATAAATAAAAGCATTGTTTTTGATGCTATTGAACTAGGAATTGAAGGGAAAATGAACCAAGTAGTCATAGTGTAGTTTTTCATCATATTTTAGGGTAGAATTCTAGAGAGAGAGAGACTCTCTCCTCTTTCTAGATTTTAGAGTTCTTATCTCAATTTTCTTTTTGATCTAGATTTTAATCTTATTTTATTTTAGTTTTTCCTTTACTTTTATTTGTTCTAATACTTTAGTTTATCTACTTCTCTTGTCAATTTTTATTTTGCTCTCTTTTATGTTTATGAACCCTTTGGTATGCGAAATTGTGATCAATACTTTTCACAACACAAATAATCCCCGGTGATGAATCCAAAAACTTGTTGTTCAATACCATGGCATAAACACAACTTCGCACAACTAACCAGCAAGTGTACTGGGTCGTCCAAGTAATAAACCTTACACAAGTAAGGGTCGATCCCACAGAGATTGTTGGTATGAAGCAAGCTATGGTCACCTTGTAAATCTTAGTTAGGCAGACTCAAATGGGTATGGGTGATATACGAATAAAACATAAAGATAAAGATAGAGATACTTATGTAATTCATTGGTAGGAATTTCAGATAAGCGTATGAAGATGCTTGTCCCTTCCGTCTCTCTGCTTTCCTGCTGTCTTCATCCAATCCTTCTTACTCCTTTCCATGGCAAGCTTATGCAAGGGTTTCACCGTTGTCAGTGGCTACCTCCCATCCTCTCAGTGGAAATGTTCAACGCACCCTGTCACGGCACGGCTATCCATCTGTCGGTTCTCAATCAGGCCGGAATAGAATCCAGTGATTCTTTTGCGTCTGTCACTAACGCCCCACCTTCAGGAGTTTGAAGCTCGTCACAGTCATTCAATCATTGAATCCTACTCAGAATACCACAGACAAGGTTAGACCTTCCGGATTCTCTTGAATGTCGCCATCAGTTCTAGCCTATACCACGAAGACTCTGATCTCACGGAATGGCTAGCTCGGTTGTCAGGCGAGCACTCGGTTGTCAGGCGATCAACCATGCATCGTGTATCAGGAATCCAAGAGATATTCACCCAATCTAAGGTAGAACGGAGGTGGTTGTCAGGCACACGTTCATAGGTGAGAATGATGATGAGTGTCACGGATCATCACATTCATCAAGTTGAAGAACAAGTGATATCTTGGAACAAGAACAAGCGGAATTGAATAGAAGAACTATAGTAATTGCATTAATACTCGAGGTACAGCAGAGCTCCACACCTTAATCTATGGTGTGTAGAAACTCCACCGTTGAAAATACATAAGAACAAGGTCTAGGCATGGCTGTGAGGCCAGCCTCCCAATGATCTAAGAACTAGATGTCCGAAGATGAAAATACAATAGTAAAAGGTCCTATATATAGAAAACTAGTAATTTAGGGTGTACAGAGATGAGTAAATGACATAAAAATCCACTTCTGGGCCCACTTGGTGTGTGCTTGGGCTGAGCATTGAAGCATTTTCGTGTAGAGACTCTTCTTGGAGTTAAACGCCAGCTTTTATGCCAGTTTGGGCGTTTAACTCCCATTCTTGTGCCAGTTCCGACGTTTAACGCTGGGAATTCTGAGGGTGACTTTGAACGCCGGTTTGGGCCATCAAATCTTGGGCAAAGTATAAACTATCATATATTTCTGGAAAGCCCAGGATGTCTACTTTCCAACGCCGTTGAGAGCGTGCCAATTGGGCTTCTGTAGCTCCAGAAAATCCACTTCGAGTGCAGGGAGGTCAGAATCCAACAGCATCTGCAGTCCTTTTTAGTCTCTGAATCAGATTTTTGCTCAGGTCCCTCAATTTCAGCCAGAAAATACCTGAAATCACAGAAAAACACACAAACTCATAGTAAAGTCCAGAAAAGTGAATTTTAACTAAAAACTAATAAAAATATACTAAAAACTAACTAGATCATACTAAAAACATACTAAAAACAATGCCAAAAAGCGTACAAATTATCCGCTCATCACCCTTGTTGAATTTGGATTTCTTTTAATGCAATTTATGTTTTCATGAGTATTATTGCTTTCTTTAGTTGTTATTGTTAATTTCTTACAATTGGCAGTTGTTAGACTTTATTATTATTACAATTTTACCACGCTTTCTTTTTATGCCATCCAAGTTTTTGATAAAATGCTTGGTTGGATGTTAGTGTAGCTTTTTTAGCATTCTTGGCTTGGAAAGAGAAATTAGGCAATCTTGAGTCATTAATACCCAACTCATGTTGGTTATCTAGAGTTGTTAGTTAATATTGTTTCCATTGACTCTAATCTCTTGCTAATTCAATTAGTAAGTTGATTAGGACTTTTGGATTGAGATTAACTAGTCTTATTTGACTTTCTCTCATGTGAAGATAACATTGTACTTTCTTCCACTATTGGAGATGACTAAATAGGATTAACTCTTGTCCATTATTATATTATAATTAATGACTAGGATAGAAAGTCTGTATTCTCAATCCTTGTCTTGGATGTCTCTCCTTCTTACTTGCTCTCTTTAGTTGCTTGCTTTACTTTTGTTGCCCTTTTTAATTTCTTGTTTTATCAAATCAAACCCCCTTGTTCCTTCATAGCCAATAATTGATCACTTCATTACATTTTCTTGTGAGACGACCGGAGGTTTAAATACTTCGGTTATTTTATTGTGGTTTGTACTTGTGACAACCAAAACTTTTAAAACTTTGATTGAGCATTACTTATTGGTTGGGAACTATACTTGCAACGAAGTTACTTCCTCTAACCGAGAAGAAATTCTTAGCAGACGGTTATGCTCTTTCAGAATGCTATTTTAGCATCATTGTGTGAATATTCATTGTTGGATTCCTTTATTGAGGTTATAAATTGTTGCTTGGTATTGAATCCTTCATGGTTAATTTTGTGCATACCAAGTACTCATAACATTGCCTTTGAGAATGTCTTTGGATTTCTAAATTGCATGTTGTAGCTACTATGTAATTGGATTTCATTATCTATTGTTAGGCAATTTGTTCTTAGTTGATGCATTTTTTGTTAGATGATGCTTGTTTATGATTGATATTTATTTAAGTCACCTATTTGATGCATTAACATTAAGAATTGTGAAATTAGATCATAAGCTCATCTAATGACACTTTTTGAGCTTTTTAAGCTTTGTGGACTATGCTTGACATGTTTTCCACTTCATGTCAGTTAGGTGTTGCAAACAAACTTTCTTCTATCATCCATTCACAATTTCTTGATTCTTGCTTGAATCCTTTTATGCTTCTTTATTACTTGTTCGCTTATCTTAACCTACAAGTCTCTTTTAAAGTATTTCAAGCACACAAGAATGAGTGAAGTGCACGCTTCTTTGGTGTAATTGTGACGTAATTTTCTATGCTAGTGTGTGCGTTCTAAATCATGCACAACTTGGAATTCACACACTTATTTTTTTCATCTCACAAACTTATTCACTCACTCATTTTAGTGAATATCACCTCATTCCAACAATCTATACTTCCCTATTTTTGCATTCACTCATCTTATTATCCTATCTTCTATCTTTCATGAGTGATCCACCATAAGCAATAAGGGAAGAGGGAAAAAGTACACGTAGTAGTCGATTGATCCACCAGCTAAAGGTGGCAACTCGTAAAGTCGCCATACCCCCTTGGTTACCTTTGAATGCATGGAGGACTGTGCAACCCTTTAAGTGTGGGGAGATCGTCATCGATCGACAATCTTGGGTGACAAATTCTAAATCCTAAATATTTTCACATTTTATTTTTCTTAGTTTGTATATATTTTAGAGCTTCAATTGTATTTTTTTTAGTTTATTGCATTTCTTTGCATACATATAATAAGCTTTGTTAATTTAATGAAATTTTTCAAGAAAAACATTCTTGATAGGGCATTAACATTCTAATTGATTTGAGTTGGTATTTGTTTGATTGAAACTTGCTTGAAATATATTGTGGAACATATTTTTTTGAGCTAAGAACATATAAGCATGTGAGTTTTGAGCCTAATTGTGTGGTTACATCATATAACCACTATTTTTATTCTTGTGTGTGTTATTCTCTTTTTATGATTGCAATCTTTAATTTGTTTCATTCTTTATGTCCATTATTTGATGTATATATGCATTTATATGATTGAGGCCTTCATTTCAATTTGCTCACTTACCCAAATAGCCTACCATTTTATCTTCCTTTGTTAACAAATTTTGAGCCTATGTTAACCCGCTTTTTGTTCTTAATCTTAGCACATCACTAGTCTTAAAGCAAAAAATAATAAATGTCCTTCATTTGGATCTTTGATTAGCTTAGACTAGTGAGAGTGTGTATCATCTAAGTGTGGGAAAGTTTGGGAACTTTGGTTGAAGTAAAAGTGAATTTTTGTATTTTTGTTGAAAATCTTGGAAATTGGGTACATACCCATGCATCAATTGCCTAAACCATATGCATTGACACTTTTGTGTATATATTTTAGTTTGAAAAGAAAAAAAAGAAAGAGAAAAAAAAAGAAAGAAAAAAAAGAAAGCAATAAAAAGGGGACAAAAATGCCCCAAAGTAAAGTAACAATAATAATGCATATGAGTTATGATTAAAAACAAAATGCATGAGTGTGTGAGAAAAGTGAGGAATGGATAGTTAGGTTTGCTTTGAGTTGTATAGGTTGTTATGTAGGTTAGGTGAGAGGTTAAGTTAGTCAAAGATTCAAATTTTAAGCTCACTTGACCATATATAACCTTATCTTGACCCTAACCCCGTTACAACCTATGGAAAAGCCCTCATGATATTTGTATGAATACATTGAATAAGTGTTGATTGTTAGATGAAAAACAAATCTTAGAAAGCTTGATTAAAAGAGAGATGAGTGAATTGATCCTATACACTTGAGTGGCTAGAGCGGATACACATCCTGTGAGGGTTCAATTGCTCAATTACATGTTTTTACCTATGATAATCAATTCTCTTGCAAGTTGTTAAACTCTTTTCAATAACTCAATTCAATTGTGGATTTGACTTAATTGAAATTACTTTAGCCCTTATGTTTATATATGTATTCTTGGAGTTTGATTTATTTTGATTAAGTGGTTGCATTCATATAGGTAGTTTCCTTGTGGGGATGTGATGAATCCACATTTTATGATATTTATTTGCTCTATTTGGGTGGATTTCATCAACTTTTCTTGCACTTATCCATTGAAATAGCATAGTTTCATGATTTCTTCCTAAATTGTGCTTGAAAGTTAAAGCATACTTTTTAGACCTTTTAATTGCTAAATTTTATTCACTTTAATCCCATTCGGTGCCTTGATGTATTTGTTATCGATCGAAAGCCTACAATCAAAGTTGCCTTGAAAACGAAGCACTTACACTACAACAGAGGCGCTGCTTTGCGACGGTTTTTTATGATTAGCGGCAGTTTTAAACCGCCGCAAAACCAAATGCTAGCGGCTAAGGGAAATGCCATGGATATTGGCGCGGGGATTAGGTTTTGCGGCGGTTTCTAGCAACCGATGGTATAACCGCTGCTAAATGAGAGTGCAACGATTTCGCGCATGTTTACCGGCGGTTACAAATCGCCGCTAATGAACACGTTTTTAAAAGTTTGCAACTGTTTGACGACGCTTTTAAAGCCGCTGCTAATTTCAATACAAATTTAAAAAAGATTGGATTTTCCTTTTAAAAAACGCTGATTTTTTTATTTAATTTTAAAGATACATTTTTTGGCCTTTTTTGAATTTGTTTAATACTATAAATCTTAATATTTTTCATTTATTGAATCTAAACTTGTGACAAAAATAACAAAATTAACTGAAAAATAAAATAATATATTTATCATTTGTGTTGCCATGTCTCGCCTTGAAACTGCCAGAGATACATTGGTGGCAGCATCTTTGAAAAAATCAAAATTCTCTATAAGTCAGAGCCAAAACAAATAAACTACATGATTAGAGAAGAACATCATCTATACTTCAAAGACATCATCATTCATCAAGAATAAAATTATCAATTACTACATAAATATGTCAATAGTGTCTCTAACAAAGAAACCAACCTTTCACCCACACCTCCTTTTACAGTCAATTCCTAATTCAGCTTTGTTCTCCCGGTGAACCTGAAGTGTAGAAAGAATATGAAGTCATTTTAATTTTTTAAAATGCAAATTGAATTTGGAGTTGAAATCTTAGATACAATGATGGTGATGATGACTTACTTGAATCAAATCCATGTAGTTCATTCTATACAGGTGATCCCCAGAAAGATTCAATACATCCTCAATGTTCCTTGCTCTTGGATACTATAACAAATAATCATTGTCATTAATTAAAAAATGAAACTAACAACACTTTGTATACCACATGTCAACAGAACAACATATATAGCACATACAAAGTTTTATATTCTCTGTTAACAAGCAAGCAATTAGACTATATGTGTTAGGATTAATACATGAAATAAAGTACATGATAATGAAATAGCTTAGCACCTTAAATTGCCAGTGGAACTGCCTTATAGTTACAACATCAGCAGTATCCTGAAACCAACTTTGACCCTCCTGACTTGCAACTTGAGTGGCTGCAAGAACCTGAAAACAGAATAAGAGCTCCCTTCATTTGCGTTCTCCTTCAAATTCAAGACATTTCCTCTAATCTCCTTTTCTTCATCCCCACTCATTATTCTGTTAATAACTATCTTTATCTCAACCCTCTCAATCTTCCCTCCAATTTTTACCCAACCATCTAAACATCACTCACATTTTTAGCATTCACCTTTTGATCACCAAAACAAAGCATACAAATCATAGGAACCCATTCACAAATACTCTCCAAAATTTAGTTCCAACCACAATATAATGAGTCCAATATGCACCAACAGCAGCTTTAGGTAGATCACAATAATATTAATTTGCTTAGATTTTTTCCGATAACCATAACCAACTGTTTAATAATTTGTCTCACAAAAACTATTTTATAAATCTCTTAGACACACACACAAACACAAATACACCCATTTGGGCATAATCAAAAGCAAAATAAAACTCAAAAATAGTACTCAATTAAGCTACCAAGTTTGCTCTTCATCCTTTTTCATGATGCACAATAATTCAAGTATTCATACATACACTACTGTCCACGTCCTTAGTGTTATATGTGGCACATTTAGAATTCATGGTACCTTGTTTACATGTTTAGATATTCTTAGTTTTGTTATGGTTCTTGTTAGTTTGATTATGCTGGTTCTTTTTTGTTCTTGGTTGTATAAAAAAGTAGAAGTAACTGAGTAACTCTAATGCTATGCATTGCATTATGGTTTCTGATTATTTGTTAAGTACTTCTATTTTTTGTTTTTACCACATTTTAAGGAAGCTATTCTATATGCTAGATATAATACAGGGCCAATTATCAAAATATAAGAAGTAGCTTTAGAACTAGGTGCATTAGTTGAGTTATGAGTGTTTAACAACTAAACTGATAAGTTTAGGGAAAAAGAAAACAAACAGTAACAGCAGCTATAAACACCACAAATTGAATAGCATACTATTTCTTGTAATCTGAAAAGTAAGGATATCATTTTAGAACATGAAAACTCACCAGGTTTCGTTTTGTGTTCAGAGGATAAAAGAGTTTTTATAAAAAAGTTCAACATAACTAGTGTAAGCACATGCATAAAAGAATTATTTATCTTCTAAATAAATTATGTACCAGTTCTTGCAGAGGTCTTTTATTTTGATCAATAATAGAACTCCTCTCCTCGGTGATCTTCGAAATAAGATCCCTTGCCTGAAGTAATAAGTCTGGAACAGATAGTAGAAATAAGATGGCATTAATTATGAGTCTCCTATAAGATAAAGCTAGTTTAAGTGTAGAATTATTAAGTGTTTATAATATACCATAGAGGTAATAAAGTAATTAGTAATAAATTATTTTGTTACAAATTTTATCATATAACATTAATAAGATATAAACATTCTAGTTATTAATAAAATATGTTTTTGTTAATAACTAGATAGAATACTTACTTTAGATTCGATCAATGAAACAAACTTCATTCAGATCTTTTAAATTGAATTGGAACATATTTTAATTTGAAACAAACTCATTTCAGATCTTATTGCACTATAAGAAATGGAGTCTACTAGTTCATTTGTTCGACCATTACAATCACTAATGTAACTAAAATGAAATGAAATGAATAAATGGTCTTATCACACTATGTTTTGCCCATTATTAACAAAATAAGGTCTTATCATAATAAAGTAAGTTTCTTTCCTCACTGAGAAAACAAAACAGAACCTATGGGAATATAGTTGGCTTAGACATTGCAAAGCATGTTTCAGGGATAGATGCTTAAAAGCATTGCAAAGCAAGTAAGAGTATAAAAATATTTGTTATATAAAGCTTACGTATTTATACTAATTAATTTGTTATACCACTCCATTTTGATGCGCTTGATCTTTATTTTTCTCTAATTTAAACATTAATATGACAATATTCATTCATTTCAAACAATTGCCGACTAAGATATAGTAGATAATAACAATTGGTGAAACATTGTCGAAATTATTCGGATTAGTATGGTGAAACATATTCAAAAAACTTGGCATATTATCGAACACTTGGCATGAAAAAGTATAACCAACACAAAATAGCACTAACAAGCATTCTTTGCAACACCAAATCAAAATTCAGCACCAATGACATGAAAAATCAGTAACATTTCGCAGGAACTCAACAAAGTATTAGTCAATCAATCTAAACAAATTGAAATTCAAACTGAAGAAGCTTTTAACAGCAAGTTTTACTATGTATAAACAAACACTAATTCTAACCTAAACTCAACTAACAACAGCAAATAATCCTAACCAAATCAAATTAACACTAAAATCAACATATAACTAATCCTAATTCAAGAAAGGAAAAAGCAGAGTTACCGGTGAATCTGTCCCAATTTCAGCGACAATTGTAACTGATGGCGGCGTGTTCGACGGTGACCTCCTCTCCCTATTCGGCTCCTCCCAGCGGCGGATCTATCAATGGCAGCAGCAGCAAACCCTAATGGCGACGGGAACAGGGTGTGACGGCAATGGCTTGACCCCAATCGATGGCAGCGACGGCGGCAGAGCAGAACGGTGCGAGAACGGACCTTTCTTCCTTCTCCCCTGTGTTCATCGTCTTCTGCTTCTCCTTCACTCTTTGCCGTTCTTCTTTTTCGTGAGCGGTTCTCCCTCTCTTCGCGAACTCTCTCTCTCTCTCTTCGGCTTCAGTGGTGACAACGACAAGCTTAGTGGTGGCGGCGGTGGCAAGACGCAACGGTGAAGACCGCGATGAGGGTGACGACGGCGCTGGCTTCGTGGTGAGCTGATGCAGTCTCCTTTTCTCTTCACGGTTCTTTCTCTTGCGGTTTTGGCTTTCCGAAGGCACGACAATGCAACGGTGGTGGCGAACTTAGCAGCGTCGGCCAGCTCCTTCCTCTTTTCCCTCTCCTTTTCCATTTCTCCCCCTCTTCTCTTTACATTTCTTTCTTTCTTTCTTTCTTTTATGAAGCTACTAAGGGTTGTGTTTTTAGAAAAAGGGGAGATTTTCAATCGCCAAAGAAAAGGGAGATTAGGGGCGGTTCTTTGAAATTTGCCGCAAAACCAAATTAAACAACTGCTCTTCCAGCGTTTACCACTAAAACCGCTGAAAAATCACCATATAGCGGTGATTGTTAATACAACTGTTAATTATCTGCCGCTATCTTTCGTTTTTGTGGTAGTGTTAGTGTTGTCAATCAAAAAATCTCTCTATTTTAAATAAAGGATTCAAGGATCAATTAAAGCTTAAAAGAAGGGTCTCATAATATGATCGGAGCCTTAACTCTCAAGGATCCTTCACTCCCAAGATTTCAAGATTCATTAAGAAGAAGGAAAATCCGTTTATAATCACATGGTGTTCTAAAGCCCACTCTCAAAAGGGACACCAGCTTCAAGAAGATTCAATCTTCCTTTATTAAATTCAATTCTTTTCTTTTCTTCTCTTTTGCTTGAGGACAAGCAAAGTATTAAGTTTAGTGTTGTAATGCAACCGCATCTTTAGTTGTTTTTCCTTTAGAACTTTATTCAATAAGCCAAGAATTCTTGTTAAATAGGCAATGATTTCATGATTTAATGAGCATTACTTTGAGTTAGTTTGAATTCATTTGCTACAGAAAAAATTGGAAGAAATTTAGCAAAGATCAAGGATAGAGAAGAAGCAGCAAAAATGTTTCTGGATTGAGCAGAAAGGTTGTTGGGTTGAACAGAAAGGTTGCTGGATTGAACATGGGGCTTATGTACTCAGCAGAGACTCCCTGAGATGATAAAATCTTGGCACATCCAACGTGCCATTTAAAAGTAAGGCCACGTTGAACCCAAAAGAGGGCACGTCCAACGTGCCTCTAAGGAAGCAAGGAGCACGTCCACAGTGCCATTTTGAGCCCTCTCCAGGTGCTCACTCCAAACCTCACGTCCAACGTGAGCCATAGCACGTTCAATGTGCCATTTTGGAGCTCCCTCCAGTAGCTCACACCAATCTTGCATCCAACATGTTTGGAGGCATGTCCAACGCACCAGCAGCCTCCTCAAGCTCACATCCAACCCAAGTAGAGACATGTCTAACATGCTATTGGAGCTCCCTCCTAGGGGTTCACTTCCCCCTTGCATCCAACGTGTATAGAGGCACATCCAATGCACTAGCAAGCCTCCCCACCTCATGTTCAACATGAAGATGGCACGTCCAACGTGCCAATTGGAAGCACCTCCAGTGGCTCATCTCCAAGGCCACATTCAACATGCAAAAGAGCACGTCCAACATGCCTAAATTGCGTCCAACGCATGGGCCTTCTACCCTCCAGGGCTCCTTTATTTTCTTCACCAATCTCTAAGCCTCTGAGCTTAAATGAGGGAGTGAAGATTAGGCAGACGACCCATGTCATCTAGCATTGATTGAGGATCAATTGGAGAAGGATCTAAAGCTTGACTTGAGAAGGAGAACATTAATTAGTTAGATTTTATTCTATTTTAATTTGATTCTGTTTTGAATTTTGAATTTTAGGTTTTATGTTAACGTATATAAGGATAGGAGCCACATACGTAAGCTTCTTCTTCAGCAGTTTCACAATTCATAATTCTAGGTTTTCTTTTGATCATGAACAACTAATCTCCTTTGTTAAGGTTAGGAGCTTTGTTTATTACCATGGATTAAAATTTTTACTTTTCTATTCTTGATTCATGCATTGATATTTTCTTAAGAATTTTTTGTTCTTCATCACAAGGGTTTGAGATGATAAAAAAATAGCTTAAATCTAAATTGAATTTTATATGGATCTTGGAAAATATTTTTTGATAGAATTAAGTTTGAAAACATCTTCTCTCAATTCTAAAAGTTTTGAACTTGGCTTGATAAGTGACATTGAATCAATTAGATTTAAGTATTAAGAATTGTGTGGCTTATGAATTAGTATGTATGCTTAATCTCTTATCATAATTGATTGATCGAGGAATTGACTATTAGTTAATTTAAGAAAAATTGGATTAACAAGGGATTGGAATTTGGTTAATTAGGGTTCATTGTAAGATAAATTTTTGCATGATCAAGTTAATTAGATAGTGAAAGGCATTCTTCTTGAAGTTTTAAACATCTCCAAAACCTTAGCATTCCATTTATACTATTTTCTCAATAGTTTATAAATTTGCTTTCATTTAATCTTTGCTTTTGCTATTTGATGTTACTGAAACCCTAATTTGTAATTGTCTAGTTAGAACAATTAATTAACTCTTTTGTGCTCAGTCCGTTAATTCTCGTGGGAACGATAACCCACTCCGGTAGTATTACTTGATACAATTTGATGTACTTGTCGAATTGTAATTTTATAAAATTTCGTATTATTGGAAAACTTGCTCTAACACTTGTAGATTTGTCTTTGGATATTGTTTTTACTTGGATCATCTCTCGTTTGCTGGAGAAGCAAGAAGCAAAGTATTGTGGCACAATCATCAGTTGAGGTTGTTGAATATAGGGTGCTCGATTTTGTCATTTGTGAAGGCATTTGGATCACTTACATTCTCACATATTTTTGTCTCCTCACTCAAGATCCCTTCACTCTCTTCTGCGACAATCAATCTACCATCCACAATTCTACCAATTCTGTGTTTTACGAGCGTATGAAACATATCGAGCTTGATTGTTACACTGTTCACAACAAGGTCCAGGATGGTTCCCTGAAGCTTCTTCCTGTTTCTTTTACTTATTAGGTTGCATATGTGCTTACAAAGGTACAGCCGCCTACTCCATTTAGCACCTTCCATTCCATGCTTGGTATGATTGACTTTCACCTTCCAAGCTTGCGTCGAGGAGTTACAACTTCTACTTAGTTAGCTTCATCTCTTCATTCTTCTTCACATGTACAACATCTAGTTCGTTCCCTCTTATAGCAATAGTTAGCTAGCTAGTCACTAACTTAAGTTAATTAGTTAGTTGAGCTAAATTAACTCTAGTTAGTTAGATTAACCTCAATTAGACTAACCTCAGTTAGACTACAGATTTATAAACTAATTTGATGTATTGAGAAGGTTGAGATCAACCATTCTAACTGAATTGCTAATTTTGTTTCACACACAAGAATACGCACATGCACACGCACGCCCACACACTCACTGGACTTAAGCTTTAATGAGCCGAGATTTAACATTTTCATCCCAATGACCGAATGCATCTTCTTTTTTAATGAGCCGAGATTTAACATTTACGTAGATTTATCTGTATATCTATATAATATAGGAGTCTTTACTTTATTATCTTAATATATAACACTTCTATGAAAAATCAGTCTAAAATTTTTCTTTTTTAAACTAATTACATAAATTTTGAAATTACCTTACATGTAATTAGATTATAATAAAAGCAATATATATATATATATATATATATAAAACTAAAGATTCTCAATAAACAATGAAATGCCTTAAAAATAATAGAATAAGGTACAAGTGTAGTTAACGAGCATCATAGGAATGATCATCCTTATAAAATCTTAAATCGTTATCCAAATTTTTTAAGGTATTAATTTTTAATATTTGTATTATCCATCAATTAAAATAATAAAAGTAACACTATTTAAGATCAACCTTTTCTTGTATATTTTATTGAATAAAATTCCTACAATTTAAGAAAAAAAAAAGAAGCAAGAAAATGAGACGACTATCAACCAAGGCCAACAATTAGTATAATAGCAGGTACAATAGCTGGTTAAAATTTAATAATACTTTTCATACTTTATGGTTTATTATGGATTTATATGTCTATGTTTGTAAATAGTTAAGAGTTTAAGTATCGCAAAGAAAATTTCACAGGCATTTGTTTGCCCTACTTTAATTTACTGTAGTATATTGTTGATATGACAAAAGGCGTTTTGTCCTTTAAAATAATTTTTTGACACGTAATTATCAGTTAACGTTATACATAGATAAGACCCGTTAACTTTAAATGAGAATTTAACAGAGAACTAAAAAGTCTAATAGAATTATAGAAGTCGCATTGTCATTTTCTAATCGATAAGATGAATGGTTAGAAGTCAGAGTGAACTTTTACTCTTAAATTTTTAGATATTACACACTTTTGATCAGACTTTTTCTTTCATTAGCTAAGTGAATCATTTTATGATTTTTAATTTTTTTAGAAACACTTTGTCATTCCCATCCATATCAAGTATATTTCTTCAATATATATATATATATATATATATATATCATGAATTTATATAAGAATAAATGGTCAAATTTATTCCTAAAAAATTATTCGTTTTTTAAATTGGTCTCCGAAATATGTTTTTAATCAAATTCATCATTCAAAAATTTTAAGTTAGTCACATAAGTCCTTCTATCTCTTTCATTACTAATTGTATTAAAATTTGCTGATGTAATTCGTTAAGTGATACCATACTGACTATACCATACACCTAACAGTCCTAATTAATTAGTAATATGATAAGTTTATGAAATTAGATTAAATTATTCTTAAATTGAGAAGATCTTGAGGTATTGAACTCCTTTAATTTGGAGTTGATTTGATCTAATTGAATAAATTTATCATGTTAGCATCCAATTAGGACTGTGGTGTGCACAGTGATGTGACTTAACGTGTCGTATCAGCAAATTCTAATGCCATCAACAACGAAAGTGACAAAAAGACTAATATGACTAATTTAAAATTTTTGAAAAACTAACTTGATTAAAAATAATTTCGATAACCAATTCAAAGAATGAGTTGATGGTTTATCAGTGGCTAAGAGAAGGGGGGTTGAATCTTAGCCCCTTTTTTCGCTTAGTAACTCTTGCTGGCCTTCAGAACGCTTGAGGAGATATTTCTTGTTTTTGTCTCGTGCCTAGCCGAGAGACTTTTTTGTTTTGTCTTGTGACCAGTCAGGAGATATTTTTCAGTTTTGTCTCCTATGCAGCAGAATCAGAAATGGAGTAGAAGAGAGAAAAAATTACACCAAGATATATCCTGGTTCAACTACTAAGTGTAATGCAGCCTACATCCAGTCTCCATCACAACAATGATGGAATTTCACTATAATAATTTTTTATTACAAACACCAATTCTCCTTAGGAACAACCCTTCCTATCCGGGACAAGTCCAGAATCTATCCCAAACCCTGAACTTGACTTGGTCACCTACCAAGCTTTCAACTGCTAAGTGCGAACCCAACTTACAAGGGAATTCTCACAGAATCATGAAATACAAAACAGATGTACAAAGGACCTCTAAGGACATCTATGACCTTTTCTTTTAATTTTGTGCACTTTGCCTTTTTCTGCACTATGACTTTTTCTTACAAACCTCACTGTTTTCCTTTTTCCATGAGACTCAAGACAAACAAAATTAAATAGAAAATTACAAAATAGAAAACATTGAAGGAGAAGAACTTCTGTTAGCTTAGGTAGCTATAGGAACATCGTGCTTTCACTCTTTTTCTTACTTCAAGCCCTGGCTGTTCTCTCTTATTTATAGAAGGGGAAGCCTCCACGGTTGAAACTGTTGAACCAAGCTAAACTTCTTCTTCTTCATGCAAAACTGGTTCGGCCAAAGAGGGAGGAGAGATAACCGAATGTAAAACCCAACATGCAATTACCTCTGTGTCTTCCCTTCACACCAAGCTTCATCAATCTGAGCCATCCATCTTGACTTGCACTCCAAGAAGGATTCCTAGCCCTTGATGCGTTCTTGATGCATGACAGTTCCTCCTGCTCCACTTTTGCTTCCACCTTTATGTAGCCTCCTCAGCTACCTTCTGTGATGAGTGAACACAAAGCAGAGACGAGCCATGCCTCTTAGATCTTCTTCCTCTGACCGAGTATCATCTTCTTCTATTTTTGGTATGGAGAGCATGAGCTTACTTCACCAAATCTTACCCATTTTTGGTGAAGATCTCAGCCACAGCATACTTTTTGTTTTCTTTTTCATGCCATCATTACAATGGTCTTTAGCTTGCTTCTAGCTTCTTCTTCATTACTCTGATAGCTTGCAAAAGTTTTTAGACTTTCTCTGTGAAGTGATCGAATGCAAGGAGAGAGATGAGAGAGAAGAGAGAAAACTTTTAATGGATTTGAATGAAGAAATTAAAATGAATTAATTCACTTCCCTTTTTCTGCTTTAGGTAGCGTGTAGCATTGATGATAACAATCAAATTAATTGCTAATTTTCTCTCATAGTTCCATGTGATTAAGAATAATTGAATTAATTTTAGAATCCATCACATGAGAGAGAGATCCGTTGGAAGCAAGAAGCATTTGCTTTCTCTCTTTTCTTCATTTCGGGCCAAGCAAGCTAGTGTTCTAGCAAAGGATTAATTTGGGCTAATAATAATAATTGAATCTGACCCAACTAATCATAGAACCAATTTAGCCACTTAATATAACAATTTTTGCTCAAGACTGAATGTGCTGGGCTTTGTTTACCAAGATATTGGCCCAATTAACAAAACAATTCAGCCAAAATATAACAATTTTATAACCAAGGCTGATTCTCCTTCACATATTGGGCTAGCAATTTTTCAGCCTAATAGCAAAATCTAAACAGTAAAATTATTTAATTAACACATATGAACCAAAATCATATTAATAATTCTGCAATTAATCATATTAATAATGTTTAGTCATCACTAATTTAATTTAGAGTTTTTCAAATTCATCATGAGTGATCTTTTGAAGATGAATTTAACAATTTATCTATTTATTTTATTTTATTTTTTGATATTACCATCTACCTATTTATATTAATAAACTCACGAGACAAAAATAAATTTCAAAACGGAAAACATAATACCTAATAATTACGTGTCCATATTTATTTTTTGTCCCTTGGGGAGGGGTACATATTTATTAGGATCTCTAGGAAAAGATGACATTAAACTAATAATAATACCATCCAAAGTAGATCTCAAACAAACCACCACAAAAAAGAAAAAAAAAATTCAACTTTCTCCCGATAGACCTTACCTAATATGTCCTTCAAGTTTATATTTAACTAAAATATTATATGTTGGATGCCATATACTAATATTCTAATGAAAAAAAAATATAATTGCTGGATAAAACAATGCAAAAAATCAAATGATAATTTGAGGATCCTACGCTGTTTAGTAGTGTCCAAAATTTAATTAGAGCTAGATATGATGATAGTCATATTGATGAAGGTTATTAAAATAACCTATAGGCCCAATTTGCCACAATTATTAGTATCATAAAAAGCTGTCAAAAAAAAATTCAGAAATCTCCAGGAAGGTGTCTCCTACCTAATAGGATACCACATCCAATTCCAACAAAATCCCTTTTTTTTAGGACCTTCAAACCCCTCTTTAATTTGTTCAAAGATGCATTGTCTTCATTCAATATTGCCATAGTAACCCCACCTAAGTTGTGGAGTACATTACACAGAATTACACATGCATGTTTTGTAACTTTGCTGTAGTGGTTTTTAAAAAGAAAAATAAAAATAATTAAAAATTATAAGTGAAGCATTAGTTGCTAGCACACTTGAAGTTGCTACATTACATGCAATATTATTGCAATCTCAAACAAAAGTGAAAGGAAAAAAGAAAAAAAAATAAAAAGGAAATAAGGTGTGTCCTATCTGTTGGACTAACCGAGGCAAGAGTATGAGCTGGAACTGATGATTGCATCCTTTTACTACAGATGCCCTTTCATGAGACTTGTCAGAACTTAGATATACGAATAAAGAGATAATGTAATTGCATGTATAGGAAATGTTCAAGCATTTCATGATTTTAAGTATTCTAGTGTTTTTCATCATTAAAATTAATGACTAAAATTAATTTTATAATTGAAATTAATAACTAAAAATATTAGAAGACCTGTAACTACATTACAATTAAAATGCTTCCAAGTGTATATATTGAATAGGATAGGTGCCATTTTTTTTAATAAAAATTATTATTAAAGCCTATTTTAGCTAAAGCTAAGCAGCTCATGTCTGCCAAATAAATTATTTCATTCCACATCCTCATGCGGACATCCCAAGATATATACATAAGCATTGTTTCCATTTGAAAAATAAAAAACAAAAAATAAATTGGTTGGATTAATAGAAGGTTGAAATTAATAATGTTTAGTAAAGATATGGAATTCTAAGAACGGTAAATAAAACTAACGGAATTAAAGTTGTTATATATTTTGAAGAAGAGAAGAAAAAGGAGTATACAATGGGTTTGTTGAGATGACATATTTTTCTAATTCATTCTATTTATAAATAATATTATTTGCTTACAAATAATTAATGAATTGTTTAAGTTGCACTGGATAATGTATTCTCAAAATTTAAGTATAAAGTTTTTAATTTTATGAAGATGAAAGCGATCTACTCAAATCTAATTATTAGATACTATCAAAAACAGAACAAAAATCTGAATATTATATTTTTGTTTCAATTTTAATTTGTTTACATTGATCATTTTGTTTTCACTTACTTTTTTTATTTTATCTGATTTTAATTTTATTACAAAAATACTATATATATAAATACTAACTATTAAATCAATTATTGTTTATTTGTATATAAATATATGTATTATGTAATTTATTTTTAATGAATATTTTATTTTTTAATATGTATTTTATAAAAAAGGTTGATTTATAGTGACCAAAATTTATTTTGTACCCATTGCTTAATGCATCTTATTATATGTGATTTATTAAGCTTAATCGATCATCATAACAATTTGGCATAAGTAACCTAGTACATCCAATAATGGCGCCAAGGGTTTCAGCCCATGTGTGCAATAATGGTGTCCTTGCATGCACACACTCCCTTTTACAGAATATCATTGGCAGTATCTGTTTTGGAAAATCACACATCATTATAGCAGCTTATTAATAACAAAGAAATTACAGAGAACTAACATTATAATTTTATGGAATTATAATTTTTTGAAATTACGTTCATTTGGTCTTATTAGTCTTGTGGTAAAAAATATCCATAGAGTAAAAAATTATTTTTAAAAAAGATCGTAGAAAAAAATTGTAATAAATTAAGGAGATTAAATTTTTCATAGAACCAAAAAAAATCAAGTAATAGATTTTTTTAGTTATTATTTTTATATAAAAATCTTATCAACTTTTTTAATTTATTAGCTCATGAAAAAATTTATTTTTTATTAATAATTAATTTTAATATTTATTATTCAAAAATAAAAGAATTTAATAAATATACTTTTATATTTAATTAAGTTTTAGGTATGGGTTTATTATCTAAAATAATATTTTTTTATATATTAAAATATAAATAGATATTATTATAAAATAATTATTTATAAAATTAAAGTACAATATAACTGGATATAGTGCAGGCAGCAAGGACGCATAAATTTTAGAAAACATTTGAGTGAAATTTTTTTAATTAATTACAATGAGTGAGTGTGATGTTATATATGTTGTTTATTAAATTAATAACAAGTTATAGGTTATAAATAAAGTGGAAAGAGTACATAAAATTAATAGAAAATAAAAAAATAAAAAACGAATAAATTAGAGAAGAAAAAGGAGAGAAAAAAAGATTTTATTTTAATGTAATAAAAATATTGAAAGATTACCATGTGTTCATAACACGCAGCAAAAGAAAAGAAGATAATCCTAAAGATCCATTTTGTACTTAAACTTTATTATAATAAACAATATATATATATATATATATATATATATATATATATATATATATATATATATATATATATATATATATATATATATATTATCAACTAGAAAATTACTTAATACAGACAGATTTGATCTATATTACAGATAGATTTTTGGTTACTGACGGATTTTATCTCTCTGTAAAAGCTTCGTCAGAAATTATTTATCGACGGAATTTTTTCCATTAGAAAATTATCGACGGATTTTTATTAGTTACCGACAGATTTTTCCTCTGTAAATTCTCCCTCCATTTCCCTTAGACGTCGAACTTTCTGACGGATTTTTTGTCGGTAATTACAGACGGATTTTTCGATGGATTTTCCGTCAGTAATTACAGACAGATTTTTCGACGAATTTTTCGTCTGTAATTACAGACAAATTTTTTGACGAATTTTTCGTCTGTAATTATAGACAAATTTTCTGACGAATTTTCCGTCGGTAATAGAACCTTGGAAAACCACTCCAAACTCTGAATACAGACAGAAAATCTATCTGTAAATCTGTTTGTAAGATAAAATAGATTTTTTTTAGATTTTTTAACTACAAAATAAACCTCTTTTCATACAAAATAAATATAAATTTTATCTAATTTGTATTTGAATATTTATGATATATCAAAAAATAAACAAATTCATCGTATTATCAAACTAAAAGAAAAGTACTATAAAAAAGTAAGTCAATATAATTTAAAATATAAACAAAATGTATTGATACATCAACTATAATCCTCAGTGTATTGTTCAACCGTACTAAATTGTGAAAGGAAGCGGTAATGCAAATCATTGGGAGGGAAGCCCAAAAGGCCTAAATCGGCACTGTAAATTCAATACTAACTTTGTCAAAAATAATTATATTAAAACTATGGATTTAGGCACAGCAACATGTATGTATATATAAAGAGAATATACCATAATGTGTCTAGTTCAAGATTAAATAGAAGTGTTGGTGTAGACACGGCAAATTTTTCCGGCAAAATTCAAGAGGTAACAATATATAAAATACATTAAAGTAACTACCACCAAAATGAAACGAGTTAGAAATATAACCTGTTTAATAGCTAATAATTAAGAGTGAGACATGCTGTCCAAAATCAAACGAAAGGATTCAAGCTTTATATTCCATTGCATATTATCACCAAAGAAAAAAACTAAATATTTTCTGAATGAATAAGCAAACAACAACCCAATGCAAATAAGGAATAGCGAAATTTAATAAGCACATCAAATATTAAAAGTGAAAAGAGGTTCAAGAAACATTCCAAATGGCAGAGACACCATACCACATACTTCTCTATATTTGCAAGTTCACGCATACTGTAGTTAAGGAATATGTAGAGTGATAGAGGCTCATTAGACTTTCATCTATCTGCAGTTTAGGTATCAAGTCATCATGCATTATTATTAATTTTGAATTTTTAATACATTATCTCATCCCTAACTTTCGAACATGATAATTTGGAAAAAATTATTGACTTAGTACAATATCCTAATGCCATTTCCCCCAAAGAACAAACCTTCATTTTCATCTTCAAAATCAAAATCAAGGGTGTTCATAACGAATTGGAAAAATGAAGTCATAGGTCCAGCAGGAACATATCTAAGAAACCAATGGTAATGCCATCAATTTGAATGCACAACAAAAATGACACTTCAAAATAAGAAAGATGCAGAAAATAAGATAAATCCATTAGAAAGATGGGAAAAAATCATAATAAATGTATTTTCATTACCGAATCCAGAGCTGATTTGAACAACTCGGAGGCTCTGCGCTTTTCTGGCTTATCAGGGAAGACCTACAACCGGGAACATATATCATAAGATCTTCTCCAGAAAAACAGAAGGTAAAAATTTATTCATAAAAATAAATATTTCTTCTAAGTAAGGATGAGGTGAAAATAATGCGTCTTCTTACTAAGCAAGCTCGGGTCTTCTGTTTCTCCTGGAGCTTTTTCACAACAGCCAATGCGAGTTGAATGTTGGCATCAATGAACTCATCTGAATATCCCTTGAAATATTTAGGGATTTGAGACAATTATGTGGAATGCTTTGAGACGCATGCCTCATAAAGGTCAAGTAACCGTGAATTAGAACAATGCCTCTTGAAGCATGAAATTGATGTTAGCCTAACATAAAGCATAGACATGAAAATCAACTAAACATGCTTATATGTCGACACACATGAACTGTGCTCACAATCAATAATAATTAATAAGTAAAATGTCATTTTAGATCAGAATTCAAGTTAGTCGTGCGCCATATCTTAAAATGTTATGTTATTGATTGTGACAATATCCGCAAGTGCATCTAAGAATCTGAAGCTAAGTACTAATGAAGACGAAGTAAAAGTTGACAAGTTAAGGCACTCTCAACTATCACTAATAGCACTACAATTAGATCAAAAGCAGTTCAGTCATTAGATCAAACACCTCGTCTGCACAAACACAATACTGAGCACATATATCTACCTAATTATCCACTGAGACTAATTAACAAACATTTGATGTGTGATAAAAAAACTTTTGTACGAAAGGATTTTTGTTAGTCTAGAAGCTATACTTGCAACGAGAATTCACTGTAAAATTTTAGACCATGCAAGAATCCGTTCATCAAAATGGCGCCGTTGCCGGGGAATTGCAAACGTGTGCCTTATTATTGGTTATTGTAAATATTTTCTTTTGCTTGTTTGCTATTTTTTTTGTTAGTTTAGGAATTAGTTGCTTATTTTTACTAGTTTTTGTTTTTATTTTCTTTAGCTACCATGAACTCTCACCCCTTTGGCTATGAGTTTGGTTACAATTATGTTGTAGGAAGAGGAGATTACAATGAGAACATGTATCAAGGATGGGAGAATCAAAGATGGGAGGAGCCACAAGGATTTGATCAACCATCTTGGCAACAACCTCCACCAATATACTATAACCAAGAGCCATTCCAAGAAGCATATCAAGATGACGGCTATGGTGAGCACTCTTTTGATTATCAACAACCACCACCATACGCCTATGAACCCCTTCCTCAACATAATTTTGAACCACCATACTCACAGGCACCTTACCACCAAACACCCCCATATGACCCTAATCCTTACCCACCATACCAAGAGCCTTATGAGCCATACTTAGAACCACCACCTCAATATACACCATCTCCACATCCTTATTAAGAGGAACCACCTCCGTGTTATGAGCCCTTTCTCCCAATAAATGAACCCTCCTATCTACCCCAAACCTCTATGGAGAATACACTTACCTCTCTCATTGGTCTCACTTCTAAATTTCAAAATCTTATATCCCACATGGACCAACCCTCTACCTCCAATATTCAACCCTCAAGCTTCACTGCACCACCACCCTCTGTGCAAGAATACCCATATCCATCAACCCAAGAGCAACACGATCCCAATTATGCTAGTGACATGGAACAAGAAAGAAGGGATCGCCTTAGGGTTGCAATGGATCGGTTACACGCGGCCTTATTTCCAGAGGAACAAGAGGAGGCCCAAAATGTAGAGGTAAGAGAGACCCTTGAAGAAGAAGGAATAGTTGAAAGGAGTTGTCATGTAAAGGAAATCATCAAGGAGGAGTACGATTCTATAATAAAACAACTGGACGAAGCAGTAATTATTGAAGAGGAAGAAGTGGTTGCAGACTTAGGAGATGATGAACCTCCATGGAAACCTCAAGTCATAGAGCCTCCTTCTACGGAGTTTGAATTTGATGTTGAGGAGGGTGTACAACCTCCAAGGCATATCATGGTTGAAGACTTTGAAGAGGTTGATCAAGAGATGGAGATTAAAGAAGAAGCAGCACCACTTCCCATACCCTTGGTAAACAATGAAAATGAGATTGAATTAGAAGAAAGTTATCAAGAGGAAGAGGTTGATATTGAAGAAGCTTGCAAAGAGGTGAAAGTTCTCAAGGATGAACTCAAGGGAATGGAACTGGAAATCACCTTGCCAAAGTTGTTGGAGACCTCTCCTACAAAGCCATCACCATCCATTCCTTCATTCAAGTAGGTAAATCTTTCATCTCTAAGCTTAATTAGCCTAGTTGAATATGCTTTGCTTAAGACGGATGGACATCTTAGAGCTCTTTGTGGCTATAAGAGTAAGAGGGAGATGGTTAGTGGTTGGCAACACAATCCTAGGTTCATTATGGTAGGAAGCTCACGGCCGAATTATCATGGTTGCAAGAATACTAAATTGTATGGGTCTGGGAAGCTGTTTGGATGCCTCAGTGAGAATTCAGATTGCTTACCACCTGGTTGGAACAAAGATGGTCAACAAGAAGACAGGTGCAAAAACAAGGTTTGGGACCCCGAAATTCAGTCTAGCAATCAACACTCTTGGGGCCTTGTCACTTGCTTTAACTTGCTTGAAGGCTCTTTGGGCCTAGTTTGGGATCCCGGAGGCCATTGAAATTACAAACATTAGTGGAGATTCCTGGATGAGTTCAAGCACAAGCCTCCATGACAAATAGCTCACCAAACGTCCAACTTAAGGACTTAAACAAAAAATGCAAGGAGGGAGACAACCCACCATGGTATAATCGTTCCTTTTTATCCTTGGTCTTAGTTTATTTTATTTTCATTAGTGTTCATTCATAATTTCTGCATATTCATCTACATTCTGCATTCTGCATAATAAAAAAAACCGCACACGACGCGCAAGCGTCGCTGATGCGTACGCGTCATATGTTTGTGCGTGAAAAAATAAATATTGAACAGAAAGTTGCGCGGGAGTGGCGCCAGAAGTGTGAGTTGACCTGATCATGTGCACACGTCCATGACACGTGCACGTCGTTTGCAATTTTGGCACTCCATGTGTACACGTCGATCATGCGTACGCGTGGATGAGGAAATCGGCATAAATGGAGGTATAAGCAGAGAGTTCTGATGGTGTGAGGCTGGTACTGTGCTAGAGGCACAAAATCAACCCACGCGTACGCGTCCCTGACGCGTGCGCGCCACTTCGCTTTCAGACCACCCACGCATACGCGTGGGCGACGCTTACGCATCGAATGGCCAATTCAATTTTTGTAAAACCCGGTTAATTAACGGCTAATTAACCCATAAATGAGAATTTATTCTAGAAAGCCTAAAATGTGATTTTTATGGCTAAATGTGATAGAGGAGATTGAGACGAGAATTTCGGTACCAATTTTATAGAATTCGGACCAAGATTGGACCGAACGGGCCAAACCGGGCCAACCGGACCCAAAGTGGGCCCTTGGCCCAACATAACTTAACTAAAACCCTAGTTTTCAGCACTCTCTCTCCTCATTTGTTACACACACAAGCTGAAATGGTGGAGAGGAAGGGAAGAACATTCTCTCAACTTCTCTCTCTCACTTGATCTTCAAACCACCATAACTTTTGATCTAGAGCTCCGATTGCCGCCCCGTTTGCGGCCACGCGTTCACCGCGGAGAGCTCTACAAAACCCATACAACCAATCTTGAGGTAAGCCACAAGTTTCTGTTCGAAATTCCAGCCCCTATTTTCGAGTTTCATGGGTGAAATGTTGAGATTTTGGGTTCTTTGATGTTATAGGACCCAACTCTCTTGAAGGAGAAGGTTAATCTTGTCTCCTTGGACCTTGGGTGTGGTAAGATTCTCAACCCTAGTGTGATTTGTGATTTTTATGATGTTTGGGTTTTGAGATGTTGTGTATGGGTATGATGGTTGTGGCTTAGGTTGTGTATGTGTGGATATTGGAGCTTGATTGGTGATTTTGAAAAGCTTGGAAAGGGTTTGGTGGTGCAAAATCTGTTCTTGGAAGTGTTGAGGCCTTGAGAGCTTGTGGATAAGTGGTTTAGAAGTGCTCCGGTGGAGCTTGGGAAAATCGGCTAAGGTATGGTTTCGGTTTCCCGTATCTAATATGTAATGTGGTAGGAAATACTTAGGCTAGAGGCCCTAAGATAGGCATTGAATGGTTGATGTTGTTAAATGATTGAGATATATGATGTAGTCATATATGTGATGATGATTATTGATGCCTTGGTGGTATGATGTATGAGAAATATGCATGTTGTGATATATGCTTGATGATTGGTTATGGTTGAATTGTGGGTTGAACCATGTTGATGGTGAGTATGATGTTGATTGTGTACAATAATGATTTATTGGAATTGGTGTTGTTGAGAATTGGCATGAGGGATAGTATATGATATGTCAATATGTTTGAGTTTGAGCCACTTGGGTGAAGTGGGTTAAAATGATGAGATAGTGATTTTGTAAATTGTGGTAATGTGTCAATGTGTGAGTTGAGGAGGCTTGATGTTGAATTTGATACATTTTGAATTGATTTCAAAGAAAAGGGATGAAATTGACATGTTTTGATTGATTTTGGAAGGAGTTGAAAATGGTTTGTTTTGAAAATGGCATATTGTGGTTTTGTATGAGAATATGGTTTTTGGGCATACTTTGACGGGACATAACTTGGACTACGGATCCCCGTTTTGTACCAAATCTGTTTAGAAATGAAATTGGATCCGGGATGTCCATGCCGTTCGAAGAACGGGCGAAAAACGATTTAAAATGAGGAAGTTATGTCCGTTGGAAGATTGGGGTAAAAATCTGTGAATTCTGCAGCTTTTAACTTAGAAAATTTTTAGCAAAATAACCCCTTGCGCGTGGGCGCACCTGGCGCGTGCGCGCCGATCTTCCGAAAAGTGCCATCCACGCGTGCGCGTGATGTGCGCGGGCGCGCCGATTGTGCTGCACCCAATGCCCAGCCATTTTCCAGAGAGTTATGCCAGAACTGTGCCGGTGTTGTGCCTGGGGCACGAGAACACCCGCGCGTACGCGTGGTTGACGCGTGCGCGTCGATGGGCAAGTTTGGAATCCACGCGTTAGCGTGCATGACGCTTACGCGTCGATGAGTTTTTGAGGTCACCCACGCGTGAGCGTGGAGTGCGCATACGCGCGACCCTGCTTTCATCCCAAAGTTGATTTTTGAGTTTTAAAAGCCAAATCTCATACTTCTAAGCCTCCGATCTCACCATTTATGTCTTAAATCATTATGGCATGCCTAGCTATTAAAAAGGGGCTAGTGAATGTGATAACTTGCGAGTGAAGTAAGGGAAATATGAATGATCAATGAGGATCAAGATGATTATGTGAGATGTGGAGGATGGTGGAGGAAGTGCTTGTTATACCATGGGCCGAAAGGCTATAATTGTTAATGAAATGGCTGGTTATGGATTTAACCATGAGCCGGAATAGCTGTGTATGCTATGAATATTGGCTGGTTCTGGATTGAACCGTGAGCCGGAATGGCTAGTATGGATGTTGATCCATGGATGAGAATTCATGCATGTTGATGCTGAATTATTGAGAATTGTGAAATTGCACTTCCACTATCTGAGTACGAGTTTCCTTGGGTAGTAGCAGTGGCTAGCCACCACGTGCTCCAGGTTGAGACTCGAAGCTCTGTTAACCCTATGTTGTAAGTGTGGCCGGGCACTGTGAAAGGCCCGGATGAGCTCGAACCCCCGTAAATATTCACCAGTGAGGGTGATGTATATGGATCATGTTTATGATCAAGTTTATAACGAGTATAACTCGAATTTGGGGATGCACGACAGAGGGACAGTCCAATGGTTAGCGACCAGGACTTGTCGGGTTGGCTATATAACCGACAAGATGATATCATCGGCCACTAGGGACAGGCATTCATCATATGCATACTATGTGGATTGTTTGAGATTGCCTATTTGACTGCATACTACTTGCTAATTGTCTAAATGTCTTAACTGCTCCTACTTGTATATTCTTTGTCTGATATATCTGTGTTTGCTATAATATACTCCTGCTGGTGGTTGGGAGGTTTGAAGGAATTGGAAAGGGAAGTATTAGTTAGACTGAAGAATCTTTAGTCAGATGCCCTTATATGGTTTAGCTTGTTATAAGCTTTGATATTATTCGGAGGAAGTCCTAGGATTGCCTTTGGCTTTCCTCCATTATTATGTATTATATATGTGGAAGCTGTTACCATGCTGGGGACCTCTGGTTCTCACCCATGCGGATTTTGTGGTTTTCAGATGCAGGACGTGAGGTTTCCCGCTGAGGCATGCTGGAGACTTCTAGATTTGCGAAGATCCTTTGTTCTCGGGGTTATGTTTTGGTTTATATGTTTTGCTTAGATACTTTTATCTCCATTAAATAATACAAACTGTGATGACTCCTCTTATGGGAGGCTTTGGAGAATAGGTTTTTGTATTTGTGTCCCTTTGGGTTTCCTTTGGGGTTTTCCTTATTTTATCATATGTATATATTGTTATGCTCGGACCGGTTATCTTCGCATCCGGATCTTGAGTCTTGATATTCCTGTTTTTGACACTCTTTTGTATATATATAGTCTCGCGTTGGCTATCCTTTTTCGTTATGTTATCGATCGGAGTGTTGCGCTTTAAGGTTGCGGTTTTTGTTTACCCCTTTTTCTACAAAGGCTCCTAGTTATAATCAATTATTCATACTATTATACGTACTAATTTTTATTTTAGAGGTCGTAATACCTTGCCATCTCTGAATTATGACTTAAGCATAAGACTCTGTATGGTGGGGTGTTACATTATGGTATCAGAGCAGTTCGTTCCTATAGAGCCTGAGGAATGGACTGACTATGCTTCTGTGCATTCTCTGTGTGTGTGTTATGTGCTGTTAGTATATCTACTTGATATAATTGGCATAAACGTTCATGAGCATGCGTTTGGGACTTGAAGCACTAAACTTCTGATATTGAGACTGATCAACTTAATATCGATTGTTTGGTGTGTATAGGAACCAGATGGCGCCTCGTGGACGCGGTAGAGGTTGTGGTAGAGGTCGTGGTAGAGGCCGTGGTAGAGGTCGTACTAATGCTCGTGCGCCGGAAATTAGCCCTAACGACCCGGTGAACTTTACGACTGCATTAGAGAACATGGCTGCTGCTATGCAAGCCACTGCTGAAGCCCTTGGTCAATAGATGAACAACCATGGCAACGACATAAATAGAGCTCAGGGACCAATGGAGATTAGAACTTTCGTTGTGTTGGTGAACAAGTGTGGGGTGGCTGAAGAGTGTGCGAAGAGGGCAGCCGCTAAGAGGGCAAGTCACAAAGGATCATTTCCACAGAACCGAGGGGAGAGCATTGCACCTAGAGGTCCGCCTTTCAAGAGGAGAGGTTCCTTTAGGAGGCTCAACAACAACAACTCCCAAGGGAAAAGGTGTGGGAAGCAACCTCAGAATGATCAAGTTTGTACTAGGTGTGGAAGTCACCATCCGAGAAAACCATGCAAGGCCGGATGGGGTTTGTGCTACAATTGTGGAAAGGCAGGACATAAGCTCCCATGGTGTCCGGAGCGGCAGAAGCAAGGTGCTGGGAAAGCACAACAAACTGGTCAGGTGTTCACCACCTCAGCTGTGGGTGCAGAGGGATCCGAGACACTCATTCGAGGTAACTGTGAAATAGCTGGTCAAACTTTAAATGCTTTATTTGAATTGGGAGCATCGCATTCATTTATTGCATTTGAGAAAGCCCATGAGTTAGGATTGAAGATTGTAACTTTAGGTTATGACCTAAAGGTGTATAATGCTACCCATGAGGCTATGGTAACTAGGCTAGGATGCCCGGAAGTTTCCTTTAGGTTCAAGCAGCGTGATTTTGTTCATAACTTAGTCTGCTTGCCGATGATTGGTCTTGATCTTATCTTGGGATTGGACTGGCTATCTAAGAACCATGTTCTGCTTGATTGTTCTACAAAGTCGGTGTACTTTATGCCGGACGATACAGAAGGGCCGGTTGTGGTGAATAATTATTACTTGAATTCGATGATGGTGAATTGTTCCGGAACCGAATGTCAGGGTATCATGTTGTTAACAGCGGGTGTTTCGGGTGATGACCAAAGGTTGGAATAGATTCCGGTTGTGTGTGAGTTTCCGGAAGTGTTTCCTGATGATATTGATGAGTTTCCACCTAACCAAGAGGTTGAGTTTGCTATTGAATTGGTGCCCGGGGCGGGACCAATCTCAAGTGCTCCTTATAGGATGTCACCGTTAGAGATGAACGAGCTAAAGTCTCAATTAGAGGATTTGTTGGGAAAGAATTTTATACGCCCAAGTGTCTCTCCGTGGGGTGCTCCAGTGTTACTGGTGAAGAAGAAGGATGGGAGTATGCGGCTCTGTGTGGATTACAGGCAGCTGAACAAGGTTACAATAAAGAATAAGTACCCATTGCCGAGAATTGATGATCTTATGGATCAGTTACAAGGAGCTGGAGTTTTCTCCAAGATTGATTTGCGATCCGGTTATCACCAGATAAGGGTGAGGGGTGAGGATATCCCTAAGACCGCTTTCAGGACTCGTTATGGTCATTACGAGTACACTGTAATGTCTTTTGGGTTGACGAACGCTCCTGCAGTGTTTATGGATTACATGAATAGAGTTTTCCGTCCGTTTTTGGATAAATTCATTGTTGTCTTCATTGATGACATACTGATTTATTCCAAGACTGAAGAAGAGCATGCGGAACACTTGAGGACCGTGTTGCAGATTTTAAAGGAGAAGAAACTCTATGCAAAACTGTCTAAGTGTGAGTTTTGGAAGAGTGAGGTGAAGTTTTTGGGTCACGTGGTGAGTAAGAAGGGAATAGCCGTAGATCCAACTAAGGTAGAGGCTGTGATGGATTGGAAGCAACCAACCACCGTAACAGAGATAAGGAGTTTTCTGGGTTTAGCTGGCTATTACCGAAGGTTTATCAAAGGCGTTTCACAGATAGCTTTGCCAATGACAAAGTTAACCCGCAAAGACACTCCATTTGTTTGGACTCCTGAGTGCGAGGAGAGCTTTCAGACATTGAAGAAAAAGTTGACCACTGCACCTGTGTTAGTGTTACCCGAGCCGAATGAGCCATTTGAGGTGTATTGTGATGCCTCATTGAAGGGTCTAGGGTGCGTGCTAATGCAGCATCGTAATGTGGTGGCGTATGCCTCACGACAGTTGAGACCTCATGAAGTTAGTTACCCTACGCACGATTTGGAACTCGCTGCGGTTGTGTTTGCCTTGAAGGTGTGGAGGCATTATCTCTATGGGGTTAAGTTCCAAGTTTTCTCTGATCATAAGAGCTTGAAGTACCTCTTCGATCAGAAAGAGCTCAATATGAGACAGAGGAGGTGGATGGAATTGTTGAAAGACTACGACTTTGAGTTACATTACCACCCAGGAAAAGCGAATGTAGTGGCGGATGCGTTAAGTCGGAAGTCGTTATATGCGGCTTGGATGATGCTTCAAGAGGAGACGTTGCTCAAGGGATTTGAGAGTCTAAAAATCGGTGCTCGAGAAGTATCCGGAACCTTGTGTTTGAGCCGATTAGAAATCTCAAGTGACTTTAAGTCCGAACTCCTAAAGGCTCATCAAAATGATGAAGCGTTATGGAAGGTGTTACCGGCTATTGAGCAAGGAAAACGGTGGAGAGTGTCGGAAGAAAAAGATGGGTTATGGAGATTCAAGGGTAGGATCATTGTGCCGGATGTTGGCACTTTGAGGCAAGATATTTTAAAGGAGGCACACAAAAGTGGATTCTCCATTCACCCGGGAAGTACTAAGATGTACCATGATTTAAAGGCGATGTTTTGGTGGCCGGGTATGAAGAATGATGTGGCGGGATATGTTTCAAAGTGCTTAACTTGCCAAAAGGTAAAGATTGAACATCAAAGACCTTCCGGAATGTTGCAACCTTTAGAGATTCCGCAATGGAAGTGGGAAAGTATTGCAATGGACTTTGTGTCTGGATTGCCAAGGACTAGGACTGGTTTTGATGCTATTTGGGTGATTGTGGACCGACTGACGAAGTCAGCTCACTTTTTATCCATTCGGATGACTTACACCCTAGAGGAGCTAGCACGGTTGTACATAAAGGAGATTGTGAGACTTCATGGTGTACCTGCTACTATAATCTCTGATAGAGATCCTCGTTTCACTTCAAGGTTTTGGGGTGCATTTCAGAAAGCTTTTGGAACCCGATTAAGCTTGAGCACGGCTTACCATCCTCAAACAGATGGTCAATCCGAGAGGACGATCCAAACACTAGAGGATATGTTGAGAGCTTGTGTTTTGGACCAACCGGTGAGTTGGGATCGGTATATGCCATTAGTGGAGTTTGCATACAATAATAGTTATCATGCGAGCATTGGAATGGCTCCGTATGAGGCCTTGTATGGGAGGAAATGTCAATCTCCACTATGTTGGTATGAAACTGGAGAGAAAAGCTTGTTAGGGCCGGAAATGATAGCTGAGACTACTGAACAAGTCAAGAAAATCCGTGATAGGATGCTTACGGCGCAGAGTCGTCAAAAGAGTTACGCCGATCAGAGGCGAAAGCCCTTAGAATTTGAGGAAGGAGATCATGTTTTCCTTAAGGTTACTCCGACCACGGGAATAGGTAGGGCGATTAAAGAAAAGAAGTTGAATCCTCGATACATTGGTCCATTTCAGATCCTGGAGAGGATTGGACCGGTGGCGTATCGGATGGCTCTACCACCTCATCTTTCGAACCTGCACGACGTGTTTCACGTGTCGCAGCTTCGGAAGTACACCCCTGATGCTAGCCATGTGTTGGAACCTGAATCGGTTCAGTTAAGGGAAGATTTGACGCTTCCAGTGGCTCCAGTCAGAATTGATGATACTAGTATCAGACGGTTGCGTGGAAAAGAGGTTTCTTTAGTGAAAGTGGCTTGGAGTCGAGGCGGTGTTGAGGAACACACTTGGGAACTTGAGTCGGAGATGCGAACGGACTATCCGCATTTATTCTCAGGTAATTGCATTTGAATTTTGTGGGCAAAATTCCCAATTAGGTGGGCAGAATGTAAAACCCGGTTAATTAACGGCTAATTAACCCATAAATGAGAATTTATTCTAGAAAGCCTAAAATATGATTTTTATGGCTAAATGTGATAGAGGAGATTGAGACGAGAATTTCAGTACCAATTTTATAGAATTCGGACCAAGATTGGACCGAACGGGCCAAACCGGGCCAACCGGACCCAAAGTGGGCCCTTGGCCCAACATAACTTAACCAAAACCCTAGTTTTCAGCACTCTCTCTCCTCATTTGTTACACACACAAGCTGAAATGGTGGAGAGGAAGGGAAGAACATTCTCTCAACTTCTCTCTCTCACTTGATCTTCAAACCACCATAACTTTTGATCTAGAGCTCCGATTGCCGCCCCGTTTGCGGCCACGCGTTCACCGCGGAGAGCTCTACAAAACCCATACAACCAATCTTGAGGTAAGCCACAAGTTTCTGTTCGAAATTCCAGCCCCTATTTTCGAGTTTCATGGGTGAAATGTTGAGATTTTGGGTTCTTTGATGTTATAGGACCCAACTCTCTTGAAGGAGAAGGTTAATCTTGTCTCCTTGGACCTTGGGTGTGGTAAGATTCTCAACCCTAGTGTGATTTGTGATTTTTATGATGTTTGGGTTTTGAGATGTTGTGTATGGGTATGATGGTTGTGGCTTAGGTTGTGTATGTGTGGATATTGGAGCTTGATTGGTGATTTTGAAAAGCTTGGAAAGGGTTTGGTGGTGCAAAATCTGTTCTTGGAAGTGTTGAGGCCTTGAGAGCTTGTGGATAAGTGGTTTAGAAGTGCTCCGGTGGAGCTTGGGAAAATCGGCTAAGGTATGGTTTCGGTTTCCCGTATCTAATATGTAATGTGGTAGGAAATACTTAGGCTAGAGGCCCTAAGATAGGCATTGAATGGTTGATGTTGTTAAATGATTGAGATATATGATGTAGTCATATATGTGATGATGATTATTGATGCCTTGGTGGTATGATGTATGAGAAATATGCATGTTGTGATATATGCTTGATGATTGGTTATGGTTGAATTGTGGGTTGAACCATGTTGATGGTGAGTATGATGTTGATTGTGTACAATAATGATTTATTGGAATTGGTGTTGTTGAGAATTGGCATGAGGGATAGTATATGATATGTCAATATGTTTGAGTTTGAGCCACTTGGGTGAAGTGGGTTAAAATGATGAGATAGTGATTTTGTAAATTGTGGTAATGTGTCAATGTGTGAGTTGAGGAGGCTTGATGTTGAATTTGATACATTTTGAATTGATTTCAAAGAAAAGGGATGAAATTGACATGTTTTGATTGATTTTGGAAAGAGTTGAAAATGGTTTGTTTTGAAAATGGCATATTGTGGTTTTGTATGAGAATATGGTTTTTGGGCATACTTTGACGGGATATAACTTGGACTACGGATCCCCGTTTTGTACCAAATCTGTTTAGAAATGTAATTGGATCCGGGATGTCCATGCCGTTCGAAGAACGGGCGAAAAACGATTTAAAATGAGGAAGTTATGTCCGTTGGAAGATTGGGGTAAAAATCTGTGAATTCTGCAGCTTTTAACTTAGAAAATTTTTAGCAGAATAACCCCTTGCGCGTGGGCGCACCTGGCGCGTGCGCGCCGATCTTCCGAAAAGTGCCATCCACGCGTGCGCGTGATGTGCGCGGGCGCGCCGATTGTGCTGCACCCAATGCCCAGCCATTTTCCAGAGAGTTATGCCAGAACTGTGCCGGTGTTGTGCCTGGGGCACGAGAACACCCGCGCGTACGCGTGGTTGACGCGTGCGCGTCGATGGGCAAGTTTGGAATCCACGCGTTAGCGTGCATGACGCTTACGCGTTGATGAGTTTTTGAGGTCACCCACGCGTGAGCGTGGAGTGCGCATACGCGCGACCCTGCTTTCATCCCAAAGTTGATTTTTGAGTTTTAAAAGCCAAATCTCATACTTCTAAGCCTCCGATCTCACCATTTATGTCTTAAATCATTATGGCATGCCTAGCTATTAAAAAGGGGCTAGTGAATGTGATAACTTGCGAGTGAAGTAAGGGAAATATGAATGATCAATGAGGATCAAGATGATTATGTGAGATGTGGAGGATGGTGGAGGAAGTGCTTGTTATACCATGGGCCGAAAGGCTATAATTGTTAATGAAATGGCTGGTTATGGATTTAACCATGAGCCGGAATAGCTGTGTATGCTATGAATATTGGCTGGTTCTGGATTGAACCGTGAGCCGGAATGGCTAGTATGGATGTTGATCCATGGATGAGAATTCATGCATGTTGATGCTGAATTATTGATAATTGTGAAATTGCACTTCCACTATCTGAGTACGAGTTTCCTTGGGTAGTAGCAGTGGCTAGCCACCACGTGCTCCAGGTTGAGACTCGAAGCTCTGTTAACCCTATGTTGTAAGTGTGGCCGGGCACTGTGAAAGGCCCGGATGAGCTCGAACCCCCGTAAATATTCACCAGTGAGGGTGATGTATATGGATCATGTTTATGATCAAGTTTATAACGAGTATAACTCGAATTTGGGGATGCACGACAGAGGGACAGTCCAATGGTTAGCGACCAGGACTTGTCGGGTTGGCTATATAACCGACAAGATGATATCATCGGCCACTAGGGACAGGCATTCATCATATGCATACTATGTGGATTGTTTGAGATTGCCTATTTGACTGCATACTACTTGCTAATTGTCTAAATGTCTTAACTGCTCCTACTTGTATATTCTTTGTCTGATATATCTGTGTTTGCTATAATATACTCCTGCTGGTGGTTGGGAGGTTTGAAGGAATTGGAAAGGGAAGTTTTAGTTAGACTGAAGAATCTTTAGTCAGATGCCCTTATATGGTTTAGCTTGTTATAAGCTTTGATATTATTCGGAGGAAGTCCAAGGATTGCCTTTGGCTTTCCTCCATTATTATGTATTATATATGTGGAAGCTGTTACCATGCTGGGGACCTCTGGTTCTCACCCATGCGGATTTTGTGGTTTTCAGATGCAGGACGTGAGGTTTCCCGCTGAGGCATGCTGGAGACTTCTAGATTTGCGAAGATCCTTTGTTCTCGGGGCTATGTTTTGGTTTATATGTTTTGCTTAGATACTTTTATCTCCATTAAATAATACAAACTGTGATGACTCCTCTTATGGGAGGCTTTGGAGAATAGGTTTTTGTATTTGTGTCCCTTTGGGTTTCCTTTGGGGTTTTCCTTATTTTATCATATGTATATATTGTTATGCTCGGACCGGTTATCTTCGCATCCGGATCTTGAGTCTTGATATTCCTGTTTTTGACACTCTTTTGTATATATATAGTCTCGCGTTGGCTATCCTTTTTCGTTATGTTATCGATCGGAGTGTTGCGCTTTAAGGTTGCGGTTTTTGTTTACCCCTTTTTCTACAAAGGCTCCTAGTTATAATCAATTATTCATACTATTATACGTACTAATTTTTATTTTAGAGGTCGTAATACCTTGCCATCTCTGAATTATGACTTAAGCATAAGACTCTGTATGGTGGGGTGTTACAATTTTCACACTTCCGCGTGATGTCCGCGCGCACGTCGCATCCCGTTTTTCATTCCTTTCTCTTTTCTTCTATCTTCTCTCCTTCTTTCTTCCTCCCTTCTTACTTTCTTTTTCTTCATCTCTTTAACTTATCATCCTTCTTTTCTTTCATTCTATTTTACTTAATTTATCTGCATACTTTCATTCATCGCATTTTAATTTTGTGCATATTTTTATTTTTTTCTAAATTTATTATTTTTCAATTGGTGTTAAAATTTTCTTATTCAACTGTGCATCTTTTTCTTGAATTATTTTGGTGCTTCATGACTTGTTTTATTCTGATTGGGTATTATTATTCATAAGTCAATGCTATTCTTTTATGATACATGTATTCCTTTTGCATTGACATGAACTTACACTGTCTTTCATTACCCACACTCCTCCCCTTTGTTGCAAAATTTTTCACCACTGGTATACCATATGCTTCTATTATTTTTTCACTTGCATGTTGTAGCTGCCATGTAATTGAGACCCCATTATTTGACATTAACCCACCGATACTTTATTTATTTTCTTCTCTTTATTTCTGGGTTACTTTTCTTCTTTTTTTTCTTCTTTCAGGATGGCCACCGAGGAAGGGAAACGGAAAACCTTTACATGGGCAACAAACAAGTTCCATCTGCACAATCTTTGGAGAAAAGCATCAGTATAGCAACCGTCCACTTGCACATCTCAGCATGCATCGAGGACGGTGCAATCTTTAAGTGTGGGGAGGTCGATACCGATCTCCGTGGGTTAGTTATTTTCTTTATTAGTTCATTGTTGCATTTACATGTTTCATTGCATATTTTCTTGATTTTGTGCATATTTTACCATTGCTTGGTTAAAATAATGAGTTTCTTTTCAAGACCCTTTTTATAATATTTCACTAATTTAAATTGAAAAATTTGTGTTAAACTTGTTTGAAGATTGTATTTGGAACATGGTTTAGAGCAAAAGAACACACAACCCGTGAGATTTGAGCTTAATTACATGGTTACATTATTTAACCATAATATTTTATTCTTATGTGTTTCCTTCTCTATGATTGCAATCTTTGCTTTGTTCCATTCTATATGTCCATTGTTTAGTGTATTTACATGCTTGCATATGATTGAGGCCATCATTTGTTATTAGCTCACTTATCCCAAATAGCCTACCATTCCACTTACCTTTGTTAGCCACTTTGAGCCTTTTAATCCCCATTTGTTCTGTATTTTACCACATCACTAGCCTTAAGCAGAAAAATAATTAATTATCCCATTGAATCTTTGGTTAGTTTAAGATAGAGATTGTGTGTCAACTAAGTGTGAAAAAACTGTGGGAAACTTGGGTTAATAGGGAATGTGTTATGTTTCTACTTTATTTAAATATTGGAAATTTGGGTGCCTACTCATGTGAGACTAGAAAAATCCAAAAAAAAATCCATATGCATTGATATGTTATGTTTACTTTTATATTTTCAAAAAAAAAGAAAAGAAAAAAAGAAAAAGAAAAAGAAAAAAATATATATAATAAATAAATAAATAAATAGGGGACAAAATACCCCAGTGTTAAGTTTAATGAAAGGTCAATGCATATGTGATAAAACCAAAAGAAATATTTGGTACATAAGTATGTGATACAAAAGTGTGAATTATGGGTAGCTAGGCATGATTTTAGAGTTACATAGAATATGTGCGTATGTTAGGTGAAAGCTTAGGTTAGTCAAAGATTCATATTTTGGCTCACTTAGCCATACATATGTCCTCACCCTCACCTTAGCCCCATTACAACCCTGAAAGGACCTCATGATGTTTGCATTAGTATACTAAATATTTGTTGATTGGTTTGATAAAGAACAAAGTTTTAGAAAGCATGACTAGAGAAGAGTAGAGTGATCTACCCTAGACACTTGAGAGATTAGAGTGTATATACACTACCAATGAGGGTTCAATGCTTAATTCTATGTTCCCTGCTTTCATGAGCTATCTTCTTACAAGTTTACTTATCTTTTATTGTATGATTTGAATTAGTGGAATCTTATCTATTTTTGTCTTGAAAAACTTGTTTACTTTTGACCAAGTAGATAGAACCATCTTAGCATATAGTTGCATTCATATATAGGTTGCATTTCATGAGTCTTACTTTCTCCCATTCATTATTTTTGTCTCCTTGAGCTTAGCATGAGACATGCTAATGTTTAAGTGTGGGGAGATTGATAAACCATTATTTTATGGTTTATCTTGTGCTAATTTGAGTGGTTTTTATCAAGCCTTTATACACTTATTCATACTATTTGCATGGTTTTACATTTTCCCTTCCTAAGTTTGTGCTATGATTGATAACATGCTTCTTTGGCCTTAAATTTGCTATGTTTAAATCCCCTCTTATTACCATTCGATGCTGTGATATGTGTATTAAGTGTTTTCACAGATTATAGGGCAGCAATGGTTTAGAGAATGGAAAGGAAGCATGCAAAAGTGGAAGGAATACAAGAAACTGAAGGAACTACTAAAGCTGTCCAGCCTGACCTCTTGGTACTAAATCGACCATAACGTGAGTTACAGAGGTCCAGATAACGCGGTTCTAAATGTGTTAGAAAGCTAACATCCGGGGCTTCGCAACAATATATAACTTTATGTAGCTGCTCTGAAGATAGATGATGCACACGTGTAGATCACGCGTACACGTGACCTAGAGAAAACTCAATCCACACGTACGCGTGGACGATGCGTACGCGTGACTTTGCGGCATGCTGGACGTATCAGAAATCACTGGGGACAATTTTTAGGTTGTTTTTGACCCAGTTTTTGACCTAGAAAACACAGATTAGAGGCTATAAAGTGGGGGATGGCATCCATTCATTGAGACAACATTCATAATTCACAATTTTAGTTTTAGATGTAGTTTTTTTTATAGAGAGAGGCTCTCTCCTCTGTCTTATGATTTAGGATTTAGGATTTCTCTTAGGTTAGGTTTACTTCTTCTTCATTCCAGGTTCAATGTTCCTTTAATTTGGTTTCTCTTCTACTTTTATCTATTCTATGACTTTAGCTTATTTATTTTCCCAATTTGATTTATGAACTCCATGTTAGATTTGATTTTTTTTTATTTAATGCAATTTGAGGTATTTCAGATTTATGATTGCTTTCTTCTATTTATGATATAAATAATTTGGATTTTTCCTCCCTTTGCTTTGGTTGAGTAATTGGTGACACTTGAGTTATCAAACTCAGCTATTGATTGAAAATTGGAATTTGCTGATTGATTCGGATCCCTCTAAAACTAGTCTTTCTATAAGAGTTGACTAGGACTTGAGGAATCAAATTGATTAGTCCACTTGACTTTCCTTTATTTAGTAAGGGTTAACTAAGTGGGAGCAATAAACAATTCTCATCACACATGATAAGGATAACTAGGATGGGATTTCCAGTTCTTATACCTTGCAATGGTTTTCATAATAATTAATTTACTTTATTGTTAATTTATTTCCTTGTTCCCTATTTCAAAAACCAAAAAATATACATGTTTCCATAACCAATAATAAATACACCTCCCTGCAATTCCTTGAGAGACAACCCGAGGTTTGAATACTTCGGTTATAAATTTTATTGGGTTTGCTTTAGTGACAAACACGTTTTTATACGAAAGGATTCTCTGTTGGTTTAGAAGCTATACTTTCAACGAGAGCTTATTTGTAAAATTCTAGACCACGCAAGAATCCATTCGTCAATGTGCATGTTAGGTCAAACCAACAAATAAGCAAACCATCGAACACTTGGTGTGCACAGTGAAATTCATAGAGGAAAGGGAAGAAGAAAAAGAAAAACTCACGAGTATTTCTCTGAATTCTGTTTGTTCAGCAATCCATATTAACAATCTAAACATTTCTCAACAAATAAGTAATTCTGTTTGCAAAATATGCACACCTGAAAACCAAGCTCCCATAATCATTAGTAGAGAACAGAATGCAAAAAATCAAGAAATGAATTTGATTTTAGGAACATGTAACAAATTATCCACAACCCTATTTCCATAAATCACACCATTTATTTGTTAAAAAATAAAAGAGGAACAAATACTAGTGATAAATCAAAGTGATGATGATGATGATAATAATAATAATAATAATAATAATAATAATAATAATAATAATAATAATAATAATAATAATAATAATAATGATAATAACCTTAATTTTCCAGGGTAATCTAAAGTTGCGTTTAAGAGAACAACCCAAGCATCTTCCATTGTGTGCCTAGAACCCTTATCCTCAGTTGCATTAGCATCAATTTCGAAAGAAGCTTCGACAACTGAAGAATCTTCCGTCTTTGGCTTCTTCGAGGGAACATCAACAAGATCGTCACCTTCCAAATCAACTTCGCGCTTTTTGGGTTCAACTTCCATCATGACGGTTTTGTCCTCTGGATTCGTCCATTTTCGCTCTTACAAATTCCAATCATGACAACAAAGGGTTGAAGGTTAAAATCGTTGAAAAGTGAAAACCCTAAGTCTACTACAATGATCTCCAATCTCTCCTACTCACCTATAGTCTACAGTAGTAATAATTAATAAAAGAGGAGAAGAAAGAGAAGGTAGCTGCGGCAGTTAAGGTAGCCGGTGGTGGCGCTGTGGGTGAGGAAAGGAGAAGAAGCTCGTCGAAGGAGAGGGGATTGGTAGGTTGAACTCGTTTAATTTGGTGCTGTGAATGAATAGAGCTTGGGCACAATCGATCATAAAACGCGGAATATAACATTTTCGACGGAAAATTTTAAATTATAGACGGATTTTCCGTCTATAATAATTTAATAAAACGCAGTGTTTTGTTTATTTAATTACAGACGGATTTTTCATCTGTAACCATTTTCCACGAAAAAAATTATTTTTTCCGAAAGAATTATCGACAGATTTTCTTTTACGTCTATAATTTATGCTAATTCATTTTTTTTTGTTTTTCGACAAAAAATCCCTCTGAAATTTCGTCTGTATTTCCATGGGATAAAATCCGTCGGATTTTCTAATTTTCGTCTGTAATAACTAAATACCTATGTACGCTAGTAAAAATCACTTTCTCCTTCGATGGTAGGAAGGCGCTATGCATATCCATACCGAGACCAACCTTTGTTGTCAACTCCTTGACCAATAGACATTTGATCTAAATTGAGAAACCTCTTGCAACTCTTTGCACGCCATAAAATTCTTCTCCAAGAATTAGGCTCACATACGTTTATGTATATAGAGGTAAAAGAATAAAACTCTTGTGTTTTATTCTCATTTTGTTATTCCTCTACTTTTGGTATACATATATATAGTATGAGAATTGTTACTGATTTTAAATTTGAATATATTCAAATTTGAATCATATCTTACTATTTTAAACTTGAATCTTTCAAAGTTATGAATCATATCATAACTCAATTTGAAACAGAATCAGTTTGGATCTCATCCAAATTTAGAAATAGAATAACTAATTATTCTCAAATCTCATTTAATATTCTCAATTATCATATTATTATTATATTCTTGGTGCTAGAAAAAATATAATAATATTTTATTTAAATTAATATAAGTATTTATTTGATCAAATTAAAATAATAATTAAATAATTCTATAGTAAAGATTAGAACATTCGTTAGTGTGTGACCTCATAAGTTCAATATATACTAAGCGGGTAGTAAATTAGTCATACTAAATTTTACTAATCAAGGTTGGCATCTAGCAACACTCCTTAACGACCTAATAATATGAAGTAATATATTTTTACGAAGAACCCAAGAAGAACAAAGTATAATTCCTTCCATCTTTTCAGCTCTTGGTTAACCCTTAGAGTATGGTTTAATTGTCAAACTCTAACTTATTACCATTATGATAATAAACTGTGAATGACTTAAGAAACTCATTTCTTCATTCATTCAATCCTCTTGGCCAAGGTTTTATTCATCCCAGTCACTATAATCATAGAGTTCAAACTCTTTACCGAGAGGTGATGGATTCCTTATTGGCTAATCGTTAATTCTACAAGTATTTAAATCATACCCAATATCCATTCAACTAGCACCCTAGGGTATTAAGTGTCTGGAATCAAAGTATACTATATACATTATTAATTACTATGATAGTCGCAGGTCAAAGGAAACTCTATTACTATGCTCATCTTGAGAATATCCTATTGACAAATGTGCGATAATTATAATTATTAGAAATTCTCAAATTTTGTCAGTTCAATAGTCATATCTCTATATGTACTATTTATATATATAATTTAATAAATGAGATCTATTAATCTTCATTCAATGAAGACCATTATATATATATATATATATATATATATATCTTTTCGAATTATTAACGTCCTTTTTAATAATTCTATGACTAAGAACAATTTAGATTAAATTATAAAAGATTTATCTCTCAATATTATGATCACTATCACAATAATAAATTTTTAAATTTAATCAAAAACCCTGTTATATTAGTATTTTAATATAATAATAGTAATAATAACAAATTATTCAACACAAGATTAATTGAATTGTAGTTATACTATTTATTCTCAATAAATATTACGTGACATATTTAAATTGTAATAATAATAATAATAATAATAATAATAATAATAATAATAATAATAATATGTTATACATAGATTGGATAATTGAAAAGAATAAAGAAAGGTAAAAAAAGAAGAGAAATAAGAAGGGAAAAAGCCAGAGAGATAGAATGCGGAGGAAGATTGATAAAAAAGAGAAGAGAGGAGAAAGAGTGACTTTTTTTATTATGAAATTTTTTTTATCTAATTAAAATAAGAGAATGTTATATGACAAATTTTGATAATAATAATAAATAAAAAATATATTTATATTGAGTAACTAGAAAAAATAGGACATGTTGGGTTTGACAAAATGATAAATATTAATTTTTTTGAAAAAGTGACAAATACTATTCAAAAAATAAAAAAATAAAAAATTTAAATTAGCGTGGATTACTTTAATTTTGTGACGGACATATAGGACAATGGAACGAAGAGCATTTTAATTTCGTGTGTCCTATATTTTGATAAATGAACCCATTATAAAATAACAATAATCCAATTGAAGCCTAGTTCAAATGACATGTTAGTATGATTCTTAATATATTGCACTCAGGTTTAAACTTCAAGTAGTGGATAAATTTTTTTAAAACTATTGGGTGTATGAGTGGATAGTATGTGTAATATCATGGTCCGAATCAAGTTATAATTGGCACTCAAGGGACAAGTCTCTCAACAAGTCAATCGATCAAGTCTTTAGAAAAATGGACAGAATTTACGGACATAATTTCTTATATTCTTAGAGTCTTACTAGCATGAATATATATTATCTTCCTGTATCAATAATAAACATCTATTTTTAAAGATAACAATAACAACATATTCCAAATAATCTATAACCAAATATGTTAAAAGTCACATCATATATATTAAATTGATAATTAAAGTATATAGTTAAATTCATACATTTTACATAACCAAGTCATAATTACTATTTAAACAGTTCGAGATTCAAAATAACGTAACCCAAATAAGGACCCTGTCTGTGACATATGGAGCATTGACATAATCTAGATTTTAAGTAAAAGCTCTATTACATAATTACTTAGCTCTTGGAAAGAAGAATGGCTCACTGAAATGACTAAGATCTATTGAGGGGCAGGTGGAATGGAACCTAGAATGACACCTGTATCTAAAAAATATGGGAATATAATAGAGTGAGTTTTGCAACTCAGTGAGCAAACATTATATCTATAACCAACACGAGACAATATAAGTTTTATCATGAAAATTATATTTCTTTTCAAAGATGAGAAATTCATATTACTTAATTATACAAATAAATAGATAAATAATTAAGCAGAATGAATGGAAATGGGAGTTCTCATGCAAGAAGTGAAATCAAATGGAATATTACACATCTAGGGCGGCTCCACTTCTAAAGGTAGCCCTTTCCTCTTGTGCGCTCGTACGGTATAACAGATCCAACACGTGGCCTACACGTTAGGCTAGCAACGCCTCTTCTAGCTGAGGTTTGAGGCAGATGCATCTAGGTTAACATCATAACTGTCGTTAACTACGGTTTTTTAGTCAGAGTCTCTCAAACCACTCCAAACCAAATTAGATATAACTATTTCTAATACTTATAACATATTACTAAATGTCATAAAAATAGAGTATATATAAAAATGCATATTAAAATTTAATTGAAGTTTAACAAATACGAATAAGAAAAACAAGTATGCTTTAGAAAATATATAAATAGTCTCATGTGTATCTTTATAAAATTATGAATTTTTCAGAAATCGATATCCATTCCAATTATTCAAAAATCACAACAATCAAATATTTTCAAATGCTAAAAATAATGATTCAATTTAAAGTATTGATAATAGTATACTTAAAAGCAATTATAGACACAATATCCACTCACAACTTGATTCCAAGGAACCGCAAGCAATTCTAAGCATGTTAACGAGCTGCCAAATGATGTCTAATAATTCTACAACTCTAGAAATACGACAATAATGATATTTGTAAGCTACTAATGTTGTCAATTAATATAATCTTACTCACTATGACAAAAGTCCCAAATTTTCTAACCTAATAACCCTAATTTCGGATTTTGCTATACCCACAAGTATAGGGATGATAAAATTTAGAGATATAGCTAATTATTGAGTCAAATAGTTACTTTGAAATCTCAATAATAATCGAAACTCAAAAGTTGAATACTTTTCTCACTCATTAAGTTGAAACTCTATGATTTAGGGTTGTGATAAATGAAATTTGAATGAATAAAATAGAGTAGAAAATGAGAAGAAAGTAAAATGAAAGAAGTGAGTTTAATGATAGTGTGTAATTGCAAGAAGAAAAGATGAGAAGATGAAAAGGATGAGGGATATGAGAGGGATAAGAAAGGAGAAGGGTGAGGCTGAGAAAGGGAAGGGAAATGGGTAGGGTTCAGCAGCCTTCCTGAAGGAAATAAGTGTAACACCCTAATATGCAAATCCTTATGCTCGAGTCATAAGTCAATGATATTACGGTGGTATGACTCACGCTGGATTTTTTTATTATATAAATATAGGTAATTTCGAAAGGAGTATTAATCGAGAAGTCTGAAAAGAGTAGAAACAAAATCGCGAAGACGTATCACTCACGTTTCGACAACGAAAAGTTAAACTGTGAAGCCAAAAACGATATACGGACAAGGCATAAAGGAGATTAAGAGATAGATAACGGATAGATATATATAACATAAGTAATAGCCACTAGTCGCGACCCGCGAAGTTTAGGCCGGCTAGGGTACAGTATGAAAGTAGTTGACAACAGTATATCCTAATCTCTCTCAAAGGAAACATAAGAGCCTCTATAGGCAAGTTCCAAAAGAGTTCAATACATAATATAATCTTTTCAAAACAAAGGTGGAGAGATTCTAAGCAAAACACAAGGTAGAGAAAATAAATATCTTCGCCGTCTCTCAGACGAACCGCAGCTCACTTCTGAGCACCTGAACCTATATCTGAAAAACAAGAGATATATACGGAATGAGAACCACGGGCCCATGGGTTCCCAGTACGGTAAAAGTGCCAAATAAATACAATGCACTGCAATAAAAACTCACTAAGCATCCTAAACTCCTTTTCACCAAGTATCCAGCCTAGATTCTCACTAATCCGTAAATAAGCATCTGTCGTAAGGGAATACTAAATCTAGTTCATGTTACACATGTTTCCCAACTCGCTGATTCTTCCACGAATCAGACTCAGAATCATAAGCAAAACCATCACTAGTTGTTCTACCTCAGCAACTCTATATCAATACATCATACCCTTGCCTGGAGCTAGTAAAATCACATCACTGCGTCTACCCAGGGGGCTCATATTATCTCATTCAAAAATCATCATCATCATTCAATCGCATTATCAATTCATCTCATCAAGAACAGCCACTAACATCCACCGACACCAACATGAGGGATCTCTCAGTTGTACAAACACAAGCAATACAGACAAGTAATACACAAATAAGGTACAAGTAGAACAAGTAGCACGTAATCAGGTAACATAGCATATATGATATAGAAATCCAAAACAAATAGGCAAACCCAAACAATTCAAACATATGCAAATAATGTATGCCTGCCCTATGGCTGATGATATCATCTGTCGGTTATATAGCCAACCCGACATATCCTGGTAGCTAACCATTGGACAGAAACACCCCTTGCGGAGCAAGTAGGTTTGAGCTACAACTCCCTTGCTACTACCCGCTCAGCCCAGAGCCAGTGGAATAACCACTACTGCGGCTACTACCCAGGCGGGTGTTTAAAAGCTCAACCTGGAGCGAGTGGATTCACCACTACTGCCGCTACTACCCAGGCATCACAATCTCTGACCTGGAGCAAGTGGGACGAACTACAACCCTTGCTACTGCCCAGGTATCTCAAGCATATATTCATTCAATCTCAATTCATATTATCAATCCTCATTGTTATCAAATCTCAAACATTAACCTGGAGCAAGTGGGACGAACCACAACCCTTACTACTACCCAGGTATCAGAGCTACATTCATTCAAAACTCCATAATTAACTCATTTATCATAAACATCCTTTTTTGTCTCATACCCGGAGCAAGTGGACAATGCCACTGCCTACTACCCGGGGTTACACATCACATTTCAACATTTTCCATTATTATCCATTTAACACATTCATTCATTAATCATATATGTATTTATACTCAGCCATAATCAGTAATGGCTTTGCCGTAACCTGACAATAACTCAGCCATCCGGCTCATGGTTCAATCAAGAACCAGCCATTTATCAATAAATATAGCCCTTCGACTCATGGCATACACGGTACTTCCATCGTCATCCTCCATATCTCATATAATCATCGGTGATCATCATTGATCATAACTCTTCCCCTTGCTTCACTCGCAAGTTACCACATCCCCTAGCTCCTTTCTCATTGCTAGGCATATCATAATGATTTAATACATAAGGGGTGAGATCGGAGGCTTAGAAGTATGAGATTTGGCTTTTAAAACTCAAAAATCAACTTGGGCATGAAAGCAGGGCCACGCGTACGCGTACTCCACGCGCACGCGTGGATGCCCACAAAGCTAATCGACACGTATGCGTCATACACGCGGACGCACGGATTGAAACACAGCCAGACGACGCGTAAGCGTCAGCCACGCGTACCCGTGGGTGCATTTGCGCCCCAGGCACAAAACTGGCACAATTCTGGCACAACTCTCGGGAAAATGGCTGGGCATTGGGTGCAGCGCATTGACGTGCACGCGCACACCACGCGCACGCGTGGATGGTGCCTTCTGGAAGAACGACGCGTACGCGCCAAGTGCGCCTACGCGTGGAGGGTCATTCTGCTAAAAATTTTCTAAGTTAAAAGCTGCAGAATTCACAGATTCAACCCCCAATCTTCCGACGGACATAACTTTTTCATTTTAAATCGTTTTTCACCCGTTCTTCGAACGGCATGGACATCCCGGATCCAATTTCACTTCTAAATAAGTTTGGCACAAAACGAAGATCCAGAGTCCAAGTTATGTCCCATCAAAGTATGCCCAAAACCATGTTTTTATACAAAACCACAAGGTGCCCTTTTCAAAACAAGCCATTTTCAACCCTTTTTAAAATCAACCAAAACATGCTAGTTTCAACCCTTTTTGAAATCAATCAAGATATACCAAAATCAACATCAAGCCTCCTCAACTCATACATTAACGCTTTGCCACGATTCACAAAACCGCCATATAACCATTTTTACCCATTTCAAACAAATGGCTAAATTACAAACACATTAACATGTCATACATCTTTCCTCATCCCAATTTCCAACAATAATATTTCCAATCAATCATCATTACACATAATCAATATTGTACTCACTGTCACATGATTTCACCCACAAATCAACCTTAATCATTTCTCAAATATATATCACAACATACATATCTCTTATGCACCATCATGCCATCAAGGCATCAATAATCATGATCACATATATGACCACATAACATACCTCAACCAAAATCAAACATACCTCATCTATACAATTTCACCCAAAATTACCAATTTCCACACTTCTACTCCTTAAACCTCATCATTCAATAACCAACCCAATCATTCATATATTCATTATCTAAAATCCATCCAATCACTTGTGTCATCATACAATGCACACATCAACTTACCTTCCTTACCTCTTACCGGCCTCCGGCCCAAAATTTACGGCCTCTGGCCCAATTTCACAATTTAGATGCATAAACCACAAATCAATACTCATTACTCAATACATCAAATTTTCAATACACCAAACATACAAGGCCACACAATTCTCAATCCAATCATTAATTTCACATTACATGCCAACTATGCATATTAGCACCAACCATTTACACAATCCAAACTTAATCCTAGGGGCATCTAGCCTAGAAATTCTCATCACACCACACGGTACTTAAATGAAACTAAAACCGTACCTCTTGTAGCCAAACCAATTGAGCCTCTTCTTTAGAAGTCTCCACCAACCTTAGTCCCAAGCCTCACTAAAGTTCCTCAAGCAACACCAATCTCCTAATTGTGCACCAAGATCATCAAATGCACTAACATAACCAATATCACATACATACATCAACCTAGGGCTCATAAAAATGACAAATTACAAGGGTTTGAGCACTTCTTACCTCAGCCCATATGAAGTAGGGATAGAACCCACTTGGAATCCATGTTGGAGTATCCCTAAACACCCAAAATCACAAGATTTCAACACTAACTACCCAAAAACGTATAACAGTGGGGGATTTTGAAAACTGGGCAGAGATGAATGGAATACTCACCACAAAACTTAGATAGAATTGTAGAGGATGAAAAGAGTGACGCGTGGCCACAAACGGCTCGTCAATCGGAGCTCTGTAGCTCAAGTTATGGTGATTTGAAAATCAAAGAGAGTTAGGTTTTCTCTCTTCTCTTCTCTCTTCTCTATTTCAGCGCCCCAACCTCTCTTTTAGGGTAAAATGAGCTGAAATGCTCATAACTAATATTTATATATGTTGGGTCTTGGGCCAGTTCACTTATTTTTGTCCGTTGGCCCAATTTTGGACCAAAACCTTTAAGATTAGCGCTCTAAATCGCACTTCAAATATTTCTACCTCCCCTAATCATAATTCCTCATTTCTTAATCCTATTTACTCATAATCAATTTTCTCAGCTGCAGTACCAGACAGGTCTCAGCCGGTATTGCCGGTCAAAATTTCACTGCGCACTTTTACGCAGAAAACTATGTCTTCTGACTCGGAAAAATTTACTGAATCCAGATATCATATTTAAATCATCAAATTCCAATTGCCAAATCTTTCAACCATATTCGCTCCTACTTAACTCATTATTTAATTAATTTTGGTTAGGCCGGATATTACAATAAGAGGGATTAATAGGGTCACATGCTTTTTATGTGCCCTTTCTCCTTTTTTTTTTATTATAACACTCTCTTACTCTTAAAAAATTCAGTCCCAGAATTTCGAACTCATATACTGTGATAAGTTACCTTCAAACTTAAACAGATACGGATATTTGTCGTGCATGGCATCCTCCACTTCCCAAGTTGCCTCTTCTACCAAATAATTTTTCCAAATAAATTTCACAGATGCTATCTCTTTAGAATGTAGTTTCTTTACTTGGCGATCAACTAGAGCCACTTGTTCCTCTTCAAAAGATAAATCCTCCTTCAATAGTTATTTGCGCAACATTGACACGTGAAACATTGGATGGATCATGCACAACTTAGGTGGTAGTGCCAAGCGATAAGCAACTGGACCTATTCTATATAATATTTCAAATGGACCAATGTAACGAGGACTAAGCTTGCATCTTTTTCCAAACCTCATCACTCTTTTCATAGGCGACACTCTAAGGAATACCTGATCACCCACTGAAAACTCTAAGTTACGCCTTCTGTTATCCACATAAGCCTTCTACTTACTCTGAGCTGCTAATAAGCATTCTCATATTAAGCGAACCTTCTCAACTGCATCTTGTACCAAATTTGGCCCCAAAAGCTTAACCTCACAAACCTCAAACCACCTAATAGGTGACCTGTATCTTCTCCCATAGAGAGTCTAAAATGGTGCCATTTAAATGCTAGTTTGATAACTATTATTATAAGAGAACTCGATCAAAGGTAGATAGTTGTCCCAATTCCCACCAAAATCTAGAACACAACACCTTAACATGTCTTTTAATATTTGGATCGTCCTCTCTGATTGTCCATTGATTTGAGGGTGAAAAGCTGTGCTAAGATCCAGACGAATTCCTAACGCTCTCTGAAAAGATTTCCGAAAATGAGAGGTGAACTAAGGTGTGCGATCTGAAATAATGGACACTGAAATTCCATGTAGTTTAACTATCTCATCAACATAAATTAAAGTTGAGCATACCGAGCTTCACTAAAAGTTGTTTTCACCGGAAGAAAGTGGGCTTACTTCGTCATTCTATCCACAATTATCCAAATTGAATCAAAACCTTTAAAGCTACGAGGTAAACCTGTTACAAAGTCCATCGTAATCCTTTTCACTTCCATTTAGGTATGTCAATTTGTTGTAATAACCCAGCAGGCCTTTGATATTCAATATTAACCTGTTGGTAAGTTAAGCAATGAGAAAGAAAAACTCCTATATCTTTTTTCATGCCTTCCCACAAAATAATTATTTCAAATCTTGATACATCTTGTCAGAACTTGGATGAGCTGTGTACTTAGACTTATGAGCCTCCACCAAAATAGCTTTCTTCAAGTCTTTGTATCTAGAACACATAAGCGTTGCCCACAACGCAAAACATCTTAATCAAGAGAAAAGTCTGAGTTCTTCCCTTTGCGAACATCTTCCATAAGTTTTCTTAATTTTGGGTCATCACTTTGTGTAACCTTGATTTGTTCTATCAGGGAAGATTGGGCTCGGACATGTGCTAAGAAAATTCCTGATTCTCCGAGGTCAAATTGGTGGACTTCTTCAACAATTGTTCTCCATGAAAGAGTGATATGGGCCAAACTACCCATCGACTTTCTACTAAGGGCATTAGCCACAATATTTGTCTTGCCAGGATGATGCAAGATGGTACAATCATAATCTTTTAGCAGCTCCATCCATATCTGATGCCTCAAATTCCAATTATTTTGTTGAAATATATACTTCAAACTCTTGTAGTCTGTATAGATCTCACAAGTCTCACCATAAAGGTAGTGCCTCCAAATCCTCAAAGAAAAAATGACCGCTGCCATTTGCAAGTCATGAGTTGGATAATTCTGCTCATGTTTCTTAAGTTGTCGCGAGGCATAGGCAATAACGCGGTCAGGCTGCATCAATACACAATCAAGTCTTATCCAAGATGCATCACAAAAAACTGAGAATCCCCCAGACCTGGAAGGTAAAACAAGGACAGGTGCTAAGGTTAGACAAGTCTTAAGCATTTGGAAATTTTCCTCACACATTGCTGACCATTGAAACCTTACATTCTTCTGGATTAACTTTGTTAATGGTGCAGAAATTCACGAGAAGTCCTTGATGAATCACCAATAATAGCCGACTAATCCTAGAAAGCTACAGATTTTTGTCACTGTAGTAGGTCTTGGCAACATCTGAACAGCTTCAACCTTTTTGGATCCACCATGATTACATCTTTTGATACAACGTGTCCTAAAAATGTTATTTGACCAAGGCAAAACTCACATTTAGAAAACTTAGTGGTGGACGAAATTGTGATCACTGTTCTTTGAGTTGTATGAAATCATTATTGTGGCACCAGTTGTTATCACAACTTCGTTCAACTAACCAGCAAGTGTACTGGGTCGTCCAAGTAATAAACCTTACGCGAGTAAGGGTCGATCCCATAGAGATTGTTGGTATGAAGCAAGCTATGGTCACCTTGTAAATCTCAGTCAGGCAGATTAAAATGGTTTATGGGTTTTCGAAAATAGTAATAAGAAAATAGAAATAATAAAAAGGAATAGAAAACTTATGCAGATTCATTGGTGGGAATTTCAGATAAGCGAATGGAGATGCTGCATGGCTCAAGGACGCCTGCTCTCCTACTGCTTCTACTCAATCCTTCTTACTCCTTTCCATGGCAAGCTTTGTATAGGGGTTCACCATCAGCGGTGGCTACTTTCAATCCTCTCAGGAAAATGATCCTATGCGGCTGTCACTCGCACGGCTAATCGTCTGGAGGCATCACCCATGGTTGATGGCTACATCCCATCCTCGCAGTGAAAACTAATGCTCACGCACTCTGTCACAGTACGGCTAATCACTGGTTGGTTCCTGCGCCTACTGGAATAGAATCCCTTAATTCTTTTGCGTCTATCACTAACGCCCAGCACTTGCAAGTTTGAAGCACGTCACAGTCATTCATTACCGGAATCCTACTCGGAATACCACAGACAAGGTGAGACTTTCCGGATTCCCAGGATCCTACTCGGAATACCACAGACAAGGTGAGACTTTCCGGATCCTCATAAATGCCGCCATCTATCTAGCTTATACCACGAAGATTCTGTTGGGGAATCTAAGAGATACACATTCAAGCTCTGTTGCATGTAGAACGGAAGTGGTTGTCAATCACGTGCGTTCATGAGTGAGAATGATAATGAGGGTTACTTATCATCACATTCATCATGTTCTTGGGTACGAATGAATATCTTGGAATAAGAATAAGAGAGATTTGAATAAAAGAAAATAGAACTTCATTAATACTTGAGGTACAGCAGAGCTCCACACCCTTAATCTATGGTGTGCAGAAACTCCACCGTTGAAAATACATAAGCAAAGGATTCAGGCATGGCCGAATGGCCAGCCCTCTCCATGATCAAGTGACCGAATGATAAAAGACTTAAAGTGGTCAAAAGATGTCTAATACAATAGATAAATGTCCTATATATACTAGACTAGCTTCTAGGGTTTACATGAGTAAGTAATTGATGCATAAATCCACTTCCGGGGCCCACTTGGTATGTACTTGGGCTGAGCTTGATCATTCCACGAGCTGAGGCTTTTCTTGGAGTTGAACTCTGAGTTATGACGTGTTTTGGGCGTTCAACTCCGGATCATGACGTTTTTCTAGCGTTTAACTCCAGACAGCAGCATGAACTTGGCGTTCAACGCCAAGTTACGTCGTCAATCTTCGAATAAAGCATGAACTATTATATATTGCTGGAAAGCTCTGGATGTCTACTTTCCAACGCCGTTGAGAGCGCGCCAATTGGAGTTCTGTAGCTCCAGAAAATCCATTTCGAGTGTAGGGAGGTCAGATTCCAACAGCATCAGCAGTCCTTTTGTCAGCCTTCTTCAGAGTTTTGCTCAAGTCCCTCAATTTCAGCCAGAATTTACCTGAAATCACAGAAAAACACACAAACTCATAGTAAAGTCCAGAAATGTGAATTTAACATAAAAACTATTGAAAACTTCCCTAAAAGTAGCTTAAACTTACTAAAAACTATCTAAAAACAATGCCAAAAAGCGTATAAATTATCCGCTCATCACAACACCAAACTTAAATTGTTGCTTGTCCCCAAGCAACTGAAAATCTAATAGGATAAAAGAAGAGAATATACTATAAATTCCAGAATATCAATGAATATTAATTTAATTAGATGAGCGGGACTTGTAGCTTTTTGCTTCTGAACAGTTTTGGCATCTCACTTTTTCCTTTGAAGTTTAGAGTGATTGGCTTCTCTTGGAACTTAGAATTTCGGATAGTGTTATTGACGTTCCTAGTTAAGCATGTTGATTCTTGAACACAGCTACTTATGAGTCTTGGCCGTGGCCCTAAGCACTTTGTTTTCCAATATTACCACCGGATACATAAATGCCACAGACACATAACTGGGTGAACCTTTTCAGATTGTGACTCAGCTTTGCTAGAGTCCCCAGTTAGTGGTGTCCAGAGCTCTTAAGCACACTCTTTTGCCTTGGATCACGACTTTAACCACTTAGTCTCAAGCTTTTCACTTGGACCTTCATGACACAAGCACATGGTTAGGGACAGCTTGATTTAGCCGCTTAGGCCTGGATTTTATTTCCTTGGGCCCTCCTATCCATTGATGCTCAAAGCCTTGGATCCTTTTTACCCTTGCCTTTTGGTTTTAAGGGCTATTGGCTTTTTCTACTGCTCCTTCTTTTTCTTTCTCTATTTTTTTTCGAAAGCTTCTTTTTTCACTGCTTTCTCTTGCTTCAAGAATCAATTTCATGATTTTTTTCAGATTATCAATAACATTTCTCTTTGTTCATCATTCTTTCAAGAGCCAACAATTTTAACACTCATAAACAACAAGATCAAAAATATGCACTGTTCAAGCATTCATTCAGAAAACAAAAAGTATTGCCACCACATCAATATAATTAAATTAAATTCAAGGATAAATTCGAAATTCATGTACTTCTTATTCTTTTGAATTAAAACATTTTTCATTTAAGAGAGGTGAAGGATTAATGGATTTTATTCATATCTTTAAGGCATGATTACATACTAATGATCATGAAGTAGAGACACAAAACATAGATAAACACAACATTAAAAACCGAAAACAGAAAGAAATAAAGAACAAGGAATGGATCCACCTGAGTGAGGGTGGCGCCTTCTTGAAGGTCCAATATTCCTCTATGTCTCTTCCTTGCTTCTGTTGAATGATTCCTAGTAATTTTGGTGTTTCTACCCTTAGTTGCTTCCAATATTTGTGTGGAGGATAACTTATTCCCTGAGGTATCTCAGGGATCTCTTGATTTGCAGCCATATGTTCTACCACTGAGCTATGACGGCTTATATTTTTTTTCATCTCCCAAGACTCAGAGGTGGAAGCTTTTGTCTTCCCTTTGAGGTTTCTCTGGCCTTAGGTGTCATTAATGGTAATGGAAAAGCAAAAAAAAAAGCTATGCTTTTACCACACCAAACTTAAAATATTGCTCGCCCTCGAGCAAGAGAAGAAAGAAGAGAGGAAGAAGAAGAAGAAGAAAGTGGAGGTGAGTGAGGGGAGATGGATTCGGCTATATGGGTGGGATTGGGTGGGAAAGAGAAGTTGAATTGTAAAGGTAGGTGGGGTGTATGGGGAAGAGTGGATAGATGTAGGTGGTGAATGAAAAATAGAAGGGATGGCCATGAATGGAAAGAGAGAGGGCGAGGTAGGTGGGGATCCTGTGAGGTCCACAGATCCTGAGATGATCCTGTGGGGTCCACAGATCCTGAGGTGAAAAGAGATACCATTTCTTCACCATATAGGCATGTAAAATGCCTTCGTGCATCATTCTGGCGTTTAAACGCCCATTGGTGCATGTTCTGGGCGTTCAACGCCCATGTAATGCATGTTTCTGGCGTTGAACGCCAGTTTCATGCTTGTTACTGGCGTTCAGCGCCAGTTTGTCCTCTCTGGGCACATTCCTGGCGTTAAACGCCAGGTTGTTGCTTGTTTCTGGCGTTCAGCGCCAGAATGGTGCTCTGTTCTGGCGTTGAACGCCGGCCAGATGCACCTTACTGGCGTTGAACGCCGGCCAGATGCACCTTACTGGCGTTGAACGCCAGCCCGTGTGTCCTCCAGGGTGAAAATTTTTTTTTCTTCTGTTTTTGACTCTGTTTTTAATTTTTTTGATTTTTTCGTGACTCCTCATGATCATGCACCTAATTAAACACAAAAATAACAAAGAAACAAAATAAAATAAAATTAGATAAATAAAATTGGGTTGCCTCCCAACAGGCGCTTCTTTAATGTCAATAGCTTGACAGTGGCTCTCATGGAGCCACAAGGTGATCAGGTCAATGTTGTATAGTTGTCCACACCAAACTTAGAGTTTGGATATGGGATCTTAACACCAAACTTAGAGTTTGGTTGTGGCCTCACAACACCAAACTTAGAGTTTGACTGTGTGGGATCTTCTTGACTCTGAACTGAGAGAAGCTCTTCATGCTTACTCTCTTTTGTCACAGAGGGATGGCCATGTGCCTTAAACACAAGGTAGTCCCCATTCACTTGAAGGACTAACTCACCTCTGTTGACATCTATCACAGCTTCTGCTGTGGCTAGGAAAGGTCTTCCCAGGATGATGCATTCATCATCTTCCTTCCTAGTGTCTAGGATTATGAAATCAGCAGGGATGTAAAGGCCTTCAACCTTCACCAGCACGTCCTCTACTATTCCATAAGCTTGTCTCATGGACTTGTCTGCCAATTGTAATGAGAACAAGGCAGGTTGTACCTCAATGATCCCCAGCTTCTCCATTACAGAGAGTGGCATCAGATTTATCCCTGACCCCAGATCACATAGAGCTTGTTCAAAGCTCATGGTGCCAATGGTGCAAGGTATTAAGAACTTGCCAGGATCTTGTTTCTTTTGAGGTAGAGTTCTCTGAATCCAAGTATCTAGTTCACTAATGAGCAAGGGAGGTTCACTTTCCCAAGTCTCATTACCAAACAGCTTGGCATTCAGCTTCATGATAGCTCCTAAGTATTGAGCAACTTGCTCTCCAGTCACATCTTCATCCTCTTCAGAGGAAGAATAGTCTTCAGAGCTCATGAATGGCAGAAGGAGATTTAATGGAATCTCTATGGTCTCTGTATGAGCCTCAGATTCCTCTGGATCCTTGATAGGAAACTCCTTCTTGCTTGAAGGACGTCCCAGGAGGTCTTCCTCACTAGGATTTTCGTCCTCCTCCTCCCTAGTGCATTCGGCCACTTTGACTAAATCAATGGCCTTGCACTCTCCTTTTGGATTCTTTTCTGTATTGCTTGGGAGAATACTGGGAGGAGTTTCAATGACTTTCTTACTCAGCTGGCCCACTTGTGCCTCCAAATTTCTAATGGAGGATCTTGTTTCATTCATGAAACTGAAAGTGGCCTTTGACAGATCAGAGACTATATTGGCTAAATTAGAAGTGTTTTGTTCTGAATTCTCTGTCTGTTGCTGAGAAGATGATGGATATGGCTTGCTATTGCTCAGCCTATTGCGTCCACCATTGTTAAAGCCTTGTTGAGGCTTTTGTTGATCCTTCCAGGAGAAATTTGGGTGATTCCTCCATGATGGGTTATAGGTGTTTCCATAAGGTTCACCCATGTAATTAACTTCTGCCATGGCAGGGTTCTCAGGATCATAAGCTTCTTCAGAAGCTACCTCTCTAGTACTGTTGGATGCATGTTGCAATCCATTCAGATTTTGAGAGATTATGTTGACCTGTTGAGTCAACATTTTGTTCTGAGCCAATATGGCATTCAGAGCATCAATTTCAAGAACTCCTTTCTTCTGAGGTATCCCATTATTCATGGAATTCCTCTCAGAGGTAAACATGAACTGGTTGTTTGCAACCATGTCAATGAGTTCTTGAGCCTCTTCAGGCGTCTTCTTCAGGTGAATAGATCCACCTGCAGAATGGTCCAATGACATTTTCAAAAATTCAGAGAGACCATAATAGAATATATCTAATAGGGTCCATTCTGAAAACATGTCAGATGGACATCTTTTGGTCAACTGCTTATATCTTTCCCAAGCTTCATAGAGGGATTCACCATCTTTTTGTTTGAAGGTTTGAACATCCACTCTCAGCTTGCTTAGCTTTTGAGGAGGAAAGAATTTATCCAAGAAGGCAGTGACCAGCTTATCCCAGGAGTCCAGGCTATCCTTAGGTTGTGAATCCAACCATATTCTAGCTCTGTCTCTTACAGCAAAATGGAAAAGCATGAGTCTGTAGACTTCAGGATCAACTCCATTCGTCTTTACAGTCTCACAGATCTGCAAGAACTCAGTTAAGAACTGATAAGGATCTTCAGATGGAAGTCCATAAAACTTGCAGTTTTGTTGCATTAATGCAACTAATTGAGGCTTAAGCTCAAAGTTATTGGCTCCAATGGCAGGAATGGAGATGCTTCTTCCATCAAACTTGGACGTTGGCTTTGTGAAGTCACCAAGCATTCTCCTTGCATTATTATTATTATTATTATTTTCGGCTGCCATGTCCTTCTCTTGTTCGAAAATTTCTGAAAGGTTGTTTCTGGATTGTTGTAATTTAGCTTCTCTTAATTTTCTCTTCAGAGTCCTTTCAGGTTCTGGATCAATTTCAACAAGAGTGCCTTTTTCCCTGTTCCTGCTCATATGAAAGAGAAGAAAACAAGAAAAGAAAGAGGAATCCTCTATGTCACAGTATAGAGATTCCCTTATGTTAGTAGAAGAAGAAAGGGGTTAGAAGAATGGAGATGGGGATTCGGATTTTTGGATGAAGAGAGGTGAAGAGAAGTGTTAGTAATTAATTAATTAAATAGAATAAGAAAAGAGGAGGAAGAAATTCGAAAATAATTTTAAAAAAAAGAGGTTAGTAATTTTCGAAAATTAAAGATAAGATGAGATTAAAATTAAAATTTAAAACAAAAAGAATTTTTGAAAAAGAGAGGGAGAATTTTCGAAAATTAGAGAGGGAAAAGTAGTTAGGTGGTTTTGAAAAAGATAAGAAACAAACAAAAAGTTAGTTAGTTGATTGAAAAAGATTTGAAATCAAACTTTGAAAAAGATAAGAAGATAAGAAGTTAGATAAGATATTTTGAAATCAAATTTTGAAAAAGATAAAGTTTTTGAAAAAGATAAGATAAAAAGATAAAAAGATTTTTAAGAAAAAGATATTTTGAAAAAGATTTAATTTTTAAAATTACTTAACTAACAAGAAACTACAAGATAAGATTCTAGAACTTAAAGATTGAACCTTTCTTAACAAGAAAGTAACAAACTTCAAATTTTTGAACCAATCACATTACTTGTTAGTTAATTTTCGAAAATTAGATATAAAAGATAAGAAAAAGATTTTGAAAATATTTTGAAAAAGATTTTGAAATTTTCGATAATTATAAAAAATGAAAAAGATATGATTTTTGAAAAAGATTTTGAAAAGATAAGATTTTTAAAATTGAAATTTTGACTTGACTTGTAAGAAACAACTAATTTTAAAAAATTTTTGACCAAGTCAACCCAAAATTTCGAAAATTTGGAGGAAAATAAGGAAAAGATATTTTTTGATTTTTTGAATATTTTAATTATGAGAGAGAAAAATAACAAAAATATTCAATGCATGAAATTTTTAGATCAAAACAATGAATGCATGCAAGAATGCTATGAATGTCAAGATGAACACCAAGAACACTTTGAAGATCATGATGAACATCAAGAACATAATTTTGAAAAATTTTTAATGCAAAGAAAACATGCAAGACACCAAACTTAGAAATCTTTAATGCATGGAAAGTATGAATGCAAAAGTGCACATGAAAAACAACAAACAACACAAAACAAGAAATCATCAAGATCAAACAAGAAGACTTATCAAGAACAACTTGAAGATCATGAAGAACACTGTGAATGCATGAGATTTTCAAAAAGAATGCAAGAAAAATTTTAAAAGCATGCAATTGACACCAAACTTAAAGATTAACACAAGACTCAAACAAGAAACACAAAATATTTTTTGGTTTTTATGATTTTCTAATTTTTTTTTTATTTTTATTAAATTTTTTTTCGAAAAACATTTTTGGAAAAACGAAAAAGAAAAGAAAAATTTTTGAAAAAGTTTTTGAAAAGAAAATTACCTAATCTGAGCAACAAGATGAACCGTCAGTTGTCCATACTCGAACAATCCCCGGCAACGGCGCCAAAAACTTGGTGGACGAAATTGTGATCACTGTTCTTTGAGTTGTATGAAATCATTATTGTGGCACCAGTTGTTATCACAACTTCGTTCAACTAACCAGCAAGTGTACTGGGTCGTCCAAGTAATAAACCTTACGCGAGTAAGGGTCGATCCCACAGAGATTGTTGGTATGAAGCAAGCTATGGTCACCTTGTAAATCTCAGTCAGGCAGATTAAAATGGTTTATGGGTTTTCGAAAATAGTAATAAGAAAATAGAAATAATAAAAAGGAATAGAAAACTTATGCAGATTCATTGGTGGGAATTTCAGATAAGCGAATGGAGATGCTGCATGGCTCAAGGACGCCTGCTCTCCTACTGCTTCTACTCAATCCTTCTTACTCCTTTCCATGGCAAGCTTTGTATAGGGGTTCACCATCTGCGGTGGCTACTTTCAATCCTCTCGGGAAAATGATCCTATGCGGCTGTCACTCGCACGGCTAATCGTCTGGAGGCATCACCCATGGTTGATGGCTACATCCCATCCTCGCAGTGAAAACTAATGCTCACGCACTCTATCACAGTACGGCTAATCACTGGTTGGTTCCTGCGCCTACTGGTATAGAATCCCTTAATTCTTTTGCGTCTGTCACTAACGCCCAGCACTTGCAAGTTTGAAGCACGTCACAGTCATTCATTACCGGAATCCTACTCGGAATACCACAGACAAGGTGAGACTTTCCGGATTCCCAGGATCCTACTCGGAATACCACAAACAAGGTGAGACTTTCCGGATCCTCATAAATGCCGCCATCTATCTAGCTTATACCACGAAGATTCTGTTGGGGAATCTAAGAGATACACATTCAAGCTCTGTTGCATGTAGAACGGAAGTGGTTGTCAATCACGTGCGTTCATGAGTGAGAATGATAATGAGGGTTACTTATCATCACATTCATCATGTTCTTGGGTACGAATGAATATCTTGGAATAAGAATAAGAGAGATTTGAATAAAAGAAAATAGAACTTCATTAATACTTGAGGTACAGTAGAGCTCCACACCCTTAATCTATGGTGTGCAGAAACTCCACCGTTGAAAATACATAAGCAAAGGATTCAGGCATGGCCGAATGGCCAGCCCTCTCCATGATCAAGTGACCGAATGATAAAAGACTTAAAGTGGTCAAAAGATGTCTAATACAATAGATAAATGTCCTATATATACTAGACTAGCTTCTAGGGTTTACATGAGTAAGTAATTGATGCATAAATCCACTTCCGGGGCCCACTTGGTATGTGCTTGGGCTGAGCTTGATCATTCCACGAGCTGAGGCTTTTCTTGGAGTTGAACTCTGAGTTATGACGTGTTTTGGGCGTTCAACTCCGGATCATGATGTTTTTCTGGCGTTTAACTCTAGACAGCAGCATGAACTTGGCGTTCAACGCCAAGTTACGTCGTCAATCTTCGAATAAAGCATGGACTATTATATATTGCTGGAAAGCTCTGGATGTCTACTTTCCAACGCCGTTGAGAGCGCGCCAATTGGAGTTCTGTAGCTCCAGAAAATCCATTTCGAGTGCAGGAAGGTCAGATTCCAACAGCATCAGCAGTCCTTTTGTCAGCCTTCTTCAGAGTTTTGCTCAAGTCCCTCAATTTCAGCCAGAATTTACCTGAAATCACAGAAAAACACACAAACTCATAGTAAAGTCCAGAAATGTGAATTTAACATAAAAACTAATGAAAACATCCCTAAAAGTAGCTTAAACTTACTAAAAACTATCTAAAAACAATGCCAAAAAGCATATAAATTACCCGCTCATCACTTAGCATAAAGCTTGTGATCCCTTAAGGTTTGTAACACAATCCTCAAATGATACTCATGCTCCGTAGCACTTTTCGAATACACCAAGATGTCATCGATAAAGACGATAACAAAATGATCAAAGAAAGGTTTGAAGACTCGGTTCATCAGATCCATGAAAGCTGCTGGCACATTTGTTAAACCAAAGGACATTAATAAGAATTTATAGTGTTCATAGCAGTTACGAAAGGTAGATTTTAGAATGTCTTCCTCTTTTATCTTCAATTGATAGTACCCTGAACGTAGGTCAATTTTAGAGAAACAGATAGCTCCTTGAAGTTGATCAAACACATCATCAATCCTTGGCAATAGATACTTGTTGTGAACAGTTATCTTATTGAGATGACCATAGTCCACACATAGTCGCATCATTTCATCCTTTTTCTTAACGAATAGAATAGGAGCTCCCCATGGAGAAGTGCTAGGAAGAATGAATCCTTTCTCCAGCATTTCTTTCAATTGAAATTTTAATTCCTGTAACTCAATTAGAGCTATACGATAGGGAGGAATAGATATAGGATGGAATCCCAGACCTAATTCTATGGGAAAACTCAACTTCGCGATCAGGTGACATCCTTGGTAGCTCATCAAGAAACACGTCAAAAAATTCTCTAATAATAGGAACCTGATCAAGACAAGGCATTTCAGCATCAACATCTCTAACAACTGCCAGAAATTCTTGGCTCCCCTTACCCATCATTTGCATAGCACTCATCGATAAGATGATGCTAGCTAAAGTGGGACAATCGTCACACATAAAAACAAAAGGTGAGATACCCGGAATGTCAAACTTCATAGTTTTGGAGTAACAACCTACCTCAGCATGACAAGCTGCTAACCAATCCATGCCTAGGAAAATATCAATATCTTCCATTGGTTCTAGATGGATTATGTCAGCTAAGGTATCAACCGTATTAATTCTAACAATACAAGATCGAAGCACAACTCGAACCATCGTGGAGACTCTAAGTGGAGTGCCAACATGATGTGGGTGGGATAATAGTTCAGGTTTTTTTATTGAACCGAGATGCAAGATATGGAGATACATATGAATAATGCGAACCCGTATCAAATAACACTCGAGCATCTAAAGAATAAAGTTGTAAAGTACCTGCCGCCACAACGTTAGAAACTTGAGCATCCTGACTTGTCAAAGCGTACACATGTGCCTGACCTCTCCCTCTCTAACTCTCTCATCTGTTATAATTTTGACCGCTACCACCAGTTCCTCTGCCACCAAGACTAGAAGAATTTCCAATAGACATAGCTGAAAATGATGGCATTGGTGTTGTCAGACGTGCAATAGCTGGAGTAAAGCCTCCTCTAAAATTAGGACAATCTCTCTTAAGATGACCAGATTGGCCACAACAAAAACATGCTCCTGTGGCCTTGAAACATATATCATAATGGTAACTCCCCTACTGATGATAGTAGGGATGAGCTGGCCTTGTCTAATTTGAACCCTGTGCAATAGATTGAGAGGTGCCCTTAACAAAAGGTCTGGGACTCAAAACACTCATGGGAGCAGATCCAAAAGAAGAAACCCCACCAAAAGATGTTTGAGGACGAGCTTGATAACGCGAATAACCTTGCTGATTAGTCTGACCATGATAAGATTGAAATCCTCCTGATGAACTAGATCCACCAGAAAATTGTCCCTTCATCTTGGGCTTGTTACCAACATCCTTAAAACCATTTCTCTCTGTTATCCTAGCTTCAATTCCATAAGCATAGTTTAGGATATCTTTAACAGACATGCGTCTGACTTCAGGCATAAGAGTAGTGAACATGGGTTCTGCAAGCCCACGAACGAACCGACGAACTTTCATCTCTTCTGAATTCACCAAGTACGGATCACTCTTAGAAAGTCTAATAAACTCCTTATCATACTCAGTCACTATCATATTCTCTTGCCTTAATCTTTCAAAGGCAATTACATCTTCTGCTTGCTTGTTAGATGGATAAACTGAGCAAGAAATTCTTCGGTAAACAATTCCCAAGAAGGAGGAGGAAGTCCAGCTACTTCTTTGCTCTCAAGAAGAGATCATACCAATACCTTGCTAAACTGTGCAAGTTATAGGATACTAACTTAACAGCCCATTATTTGGTGCATTCGAGATCCCGACTAGCTTTTTTTGCATCCTTTAGATATTATTGTGGATCTTCATCCAAGGAATCTCCATTGAAAGTAGACGAATTTAACTTCAAATATTTCTCAATTGGCGGCTCTTAATCTCCAAACAATTGATGAACTCTTTGAGGATGAAGATTTGACACATTATAAAGTCCTGCTTCACCCCTAATTTGATTTGTTAGGACTTGTAATCCCATATTAAGGGTTTGATTCATTCTCCTCAATTCTGCTGCCAAGTCTGCTTAAGCCACTCCTACTGCCGGGTTTTCTTGAACTCCTTCACGGGGTATCCCTTCTCTGCACCTATCAGCTATCCTTTCATTCTTTGGTCTTTGTCGATTGGTGCGCGAAATTGTGAACAATACTTTTTCACAACTCTCATAATCCCCGGTAATGGCTCCAAAAACGTGGTAGCTCAGTACCATGGCATTACACAACTTCGCACAACTAACCAGCAAGTGCACTGGGTCGTCCAAGTAATAAACCTTACGTGAGTAAGGGTCGATCCCACGGAGATTGTTAGTATTGAAGCAAGCTATGGTCATCTTGTAAATCTTAGTCAGGCAAACTCAAATGGATATAGTGATGAACGAAAATAACACAAAGGTAAAGATAGAGATACTTATGTAATTCATTGGTAGGAACTTCAGATAAGCGTATGAAGACGCCTTCCCTTCCGTCTCTCTGCTTTCCTACTGCCTTCATCCAATTCTTCTTACTCCTTTCCATGGCAAGCTCGTGTAGGGTTTCACTGTTGTCAGCAGCTACCTCCCATCCTCGCAGTGAAAACTAATGCTCATGCACTCTGTCACAGTGCGGCTAATCACCGGTTTGGTTCCCTCCCCTACCGGAATAGAATCACTCTTTTGCGTCTGTCACTAACGCCCAGTAGGTTACAGGTTTGAAGCACGTCACAGTCATTCAATCATTGAATCCTACTCAGAATACCACAGACAAGGTTTAGACCTTCCGGATTCTCTTGAATGCCGCCATCAAGTCCTGCCTATACCACGAAGACTCTGATCTCACGGAATGGTTGGCTCGTTTGTCAGGCGAGCGCTCGGTTGTCAGGCGATCAACCATGCATCGTGCAATCAGGAATCCAAGAGATATTCACCAAGCCTCAAATGCTTGTAGAACAAGAGTGGTTGTCAGTCACTTTGTTCATGAGTGAGAATGGTGATGGGCGTCAATCATCACCTTCATCAAGTTGAAGAACACGTGATATCTTGGAACAAGAACAAGCGGAATTGAATGGAAGAACAATAGTAATTGCATTAATACTCGAGGTACAGCAGAGCTCCACACCTTAATCTATGGTGTGTAGAAGCTCCACCGTTGAAAATACATAAGCATAAGGTCTAGGCATGGCCGAATGGCCAGCCTCCCAATGATCTAAGATAGCATGAAGATAGCTACCAAAGTCCTTTTAAGATCTAAAGTGATCAAAAGATCTAAAGAAAAAGGTTCCAAAGATCAAAAGATTTTTAATACAATAGTCAAAGGTCCTACTTATAGAAAACTAGTAGCCTAAGGTGTACAGAAATGAGTAAATGACATAAAAATCCTCTTCCGGGCCCACTTGGTGTGTGCTTGGGCTGAGCAATGAAGCAAATTTCGTGTAGAGACTCTTCTTGGAGTTAAACGCCAGCTTTAGTGCCAGTTTGGGCGTTTAACTCCCATTTGGGTGCCAGTTCCAGCGTTTAACGCTGGGATTTCTTGAGGTGACTTTGAACGCCGGTTTGGGCCATCAAATCTTGGGCAAAGTATGGACTATCATATATTGCTGGAAAGCCCAGGATGTCTACTTTACAACGCCGTTGAGAGCGCACCAATTGGGCTTCTGTAGCTCCAGAAAATCCACTTCGAGTGCAGGGAGGTCAGAATCCAACAGCATCTGCAGTCCTTTTTGGTCTCTGAATCAGATTTTTGCTCAGGTCCCTCAATTTCAGCCAGAAAATACCTGAAATCACAGAAAAACACACAAACTCATAGTAAAGTCCAGAAAAGAGAATTTTAACTAAAAACTAATAAAAATATACTAAAAACTAACTATATCATACCAAAAACATACTAAAAACAATGCCAAAAAGTATACAAATTATCCGCTCATCATCGATGCACTGAAGTGGCAGAGGAGCTGTCCTATTAGATTCAGTAGTATCAGGAGCATGGACAGCTCCGCTATGTCTTTTCTTAGGTGGCATCTTTCACGTATTGAGTAAGTAAGGCAATTAGATCATAAATGACATATGTATATTAGGTTCAAAGACAATAGAACCGACAGAAATAATTATGAGAACAAAAGATTGGAGACAACTTTCTATAGGCCTCTAGTAACATCACACTTTGTGAAAATGGGCCAGCTTCCATTTGCACAATTGTGATCCTACTAAAGGACACTTGCTCCATATTACATAGGAAAACCTAAAGCTCTGATACCACATTTTCATGGCCCGAACCAAGCCATGACTGGCACTCAAGGGACAAGTTCCTCAGCAAGCCAATCGACCAAGTCTTTAGAAAAACGAACAGAGTCTTCTCTATTCTTAGGGTCTCACCAACATGATTATTATCTTCCTGTATCAATAATAAACATCCATTTCCAAAGATAACAATAAAAACATATTCTAAATATATCCACAACTAAACATGTTAAAAGTCACATCATATATATTAAGTTGATAATTAAAGTATATAGTTAAATCCATACGTCTTACATTTCCAAGTCATAATTACTATCTAAACAATTCAAGATTCAAAATAACATAACTCAAATAAGAACCCTGCCTGTGACATATGGAGCATTGACATAATCTAGATTTTGAGCAAAAGTTTCATTATATAATTACTTAGCCCTTTGAAAGAAGAAGAGCTCACCGAAATGACTAAGATCTACTGAGGGGCAGGTAGAATAGAACTTGGAATGACACCTGTGTCTGAAAAATATGGGAATATAATAAGGTGAGTTTTGCTACTTAGTGAGCAAACATTACATCTATAACTCACACGAGACAATATAAGTTTTACCACGAAAATTATATTTCTTTTCAAAGATGAAGAATTCATATTAATTAATGTTGTAAATAAATAGATAAATAATTAAGTAAAATAAACTGAAATGGGAGTTCTAAATCCAGAAGTCAAATCAAATCGAATATTACACACTTAGGGCGGCTCCACCTCTAAGGGTAGCCCTTTTCTCTAGTGCACCCATACGGTATAACAGATCCAACGTGTAGCCTACACGTTAGGCTAGCAACACCCCTTTCCAAGTCATAATTACTATCTAAACAATTCAAGATTCAAAATAACATAACTCAAATAAGAACCCTACCTGGACATATGGAGCATTGACATAATCTAAATTTTGAGCAAAAGTTTCATTATATAATTACTTAGCCCTTTGAAAGAAGAAGAGCTCACCGAAATGACTAAGATCTACTGAGGGGCAGGTAGAATAGAACTTGGAATGACACCTGTGTCTGAAAAATATGGGAATATAATAAGGTGAGTTTTGCAACTTAGTGAGCAAACATTACATCTATAACTCACACGAGACAATATAAGTTTTACCATGAAAATTATATTTCTTTTCAAAGATGAAGAATTCATATTAATTAATGTTGTAAATAAATAGATAAATAATTAAGTAAAATAAACTGAAATGGGAGTTCTAAATCCAGAAGTCAAATCAAATCGAATATTACACACTTAGGGCGGCTCCACCTCTAAGGGTAGTCCTTTTCTCTAGTGCACCCATACGGTATAACAGATCCAACGTGTAGCCTACACGTTAGGCTAGCAACACCCCTACTAGCTGAGGTCTGAGCCAAATGCATCTAGGTTAATGTCATAACCGCCTTTAACTACGATTTTCTAGTCAGAGTCTCCCAAACCAATCCAAACCAAATTACATATAACTATTTCTAATACTTGTAACATATTACTAAATTTCATAAAAATAGAGTATATATAAGAAGGCATATTAAAATTTAATTAAAGTTTAACAAATACAAATAATAAAAACAAGTATACTTTAGAAAATATATAAATATCGTCTCGTGTGTATCTTGATAAATTATGAGTTTTTCAGAAATTGATATCTATTTCAATTATTCAAAAATCACAACAATCAAATATTTCAAATGTTAAACATAATGATTCAATTTAAATATTGATAATAGTATACTTAAAAATAATTATAGACACAATATCCACTCACAACTTGATTCAAGGAATCGCAAGCAATTCTGAGCACGTCAATGAGCTACCAAATGATGTCCAATAACTCTACAATTCTAGAAATACGACAATAATGATATTTGTAAGTTACTAATGTTGTCAATTAATATAATCTTATTCACTTTGACAAAAGTCTCAAATTTTCTAACCTAATAACCCTAATTTCGGATTTTTCTATACCCCCAAGTATAGGAATGATAAAAATTAGAGATATAGCTAATTATTAACTTAAAGAGTTACTTTGAAATCTCAATAATAACCAAAACTCAAAAGTTGAATACTTTCCTTACTCATTAAGTTGAAACTCTATGGTTTAGGGTTGTGACAAATAAAATCTAAATGAATAAAATAGAGTAGAGAAGGAGAAGAAAGTAAAATAAAAGAAATGAGTTTAATGATAGTGTGTGATTGCAAGAAAAAAATATGAGAAGATAGAAAGGATAAGGAATTAGAAAGGGATAAGAAAGGAGAAGCGTGAGGCTGAGAAAGGGAGGGGAAGTGGGTAGGGTTCGGAAGCCTTTATAAAGGAAATAAGAGGGATTAATGGGGTCATGAGCTTTTCACGTGTTGCTCCTCCTTTTTTTTCCCAGTTATAATATGTAGGTTTATAATGTAATGCTTAAAATTATTGGGAATTGTTTAGTTCATTTGAAGAAAAAAAACTGTAATAATTGGTACCGACAATATAAAATGCAAGTCAAAAGTGTTGAATCAATTTAGAATTCATACAAATATTTTTTATAATTAATTTAGAAGTAATTACCCTAAGTAATTCCTCAGTTTTTAAAATTATACACTTTAGTTTTTCAAATTTCAAAATACACAAAATAGTTTTCAATATTTACTTCCATTAGATAATACAATTTTTCTCTATCAGTCACTAATAGTGACTGTTGACGTGAAATGTTAACTCTCACACGTGACCATTCAATGTCCACGTGTGTAATTCGAACAAGCCAGTTCTTAGGATGAAGTACAAAAAAATCTCCAAATAATTTAAAAAATCTCAAAATAGCTTTTAAAAAAATTTAAAAGTTTTAAAATAGTCTTTTCAAATTATTTAGATAAATCATTTTTAAATTAATAAATTTTAATTTCTAATATTTTCGGTCTATTTATCTCAAACTTGATTATTTATAAACAAGTTTTTTTATGTATTTTCAAAATAAATTATAATTAATTTCAAAATGGCACTTTTTTTTACAAAGAAATAATTTAAAACAAATGAACTCATATTTAGTTTTATCACGCAAGATATTAATTTAATCTAATTTATAGGTATTTTATTCTATGATCATTTTTTAATGATGAAGAAGAGAATGAGTTAGTGCTGTTTGAAAAGATAAGAGAACTACCATTTAGTATAAAATTTTTTACATAAACCAATAGAAATTTTTGTACAAATATTTATGAAGGCAACATTTTGGAGCATACATACAATACGAATCAAGTCATCTATGAAGTTAAATTTGTAGGTTTTGGTCAACCACAAGATCAATGTAGATGATTTATAAAATCCCAATGTGAAGCTCCTAATAATTTGCGATACTTAAAAAAGAAATGTCTTGACAAATCCAAGTATTCTGTTAATGTTTCTTAGAAAATTTTAGAATTCAATTGTCATAATATTGCACAAAATAGACTTGCAGTTAAAGTTATTTATGCTACCTCTATTAGCAATTATTTCAAGAAAAAAAAAGATTTTTTTTCACTTGAGAATATTTTTCTAAGTTTATTTGATGTCAATATTTTAGGAGTTTAGTTATATAAATAATGGCTTTTGTAATTCTGTAATATCTTAGATTTGTTATCATTTTCTATATCACCTCCATATAGATATCATATGTTAATGATTAAATAATGTTATTTTTATAGCATTTTAATGTTAATAAATAAAATTATCTTTTAGTATATATTTTGTTTTTTTTTTTGTATTCTTTATTTAGGGTTAAGTATGATTTTGGTTTCTATGGTTTAGCCTGAAAATCAAAATTGTCCCTAATTTTTTTTCCGTTCAAATTCATCCCTAGCGCTCAATTTGGTTTTAAAATCATTCTTCATGTCAAAATACCTTTTTCAAATAACCCTTTCTCCAACAACCTTCTTCACCAAAAAATCCAATTTTTCTTCTTTTTCTTCTACGTCCAACACCACCACCTTTCTCTAACAACTCTCCTCACCACCATTTTTACTACCACCACCACTCTTTTTCCATATCATCAGACACGCTTGCTATCATCATAGTGAGTTCAAGTTCATCATCACAACTCTCAGCCCTGAATCTAAAATACCAATTCTTCTTCCAAGTCACCAGTCCAGAAGCAATGCGTTAACCTCCTCTCACTCCTCATGAACCTGCCATAATTTGTTGATTTATACTAATTGTGCTTTCTTTGTCATTGAACTAATTATTATAGAAAATTATTCACATTTACAGCTTCCTAGTTCCCACTAGGTGAGCCTCTACTTTGCAAAAAGATTATGTTTTTAACATTATACCCCACAAAAATAATTAATACCATAGTATTAATGGAAAAATACAACTAATATCATGATGTCATGGATCACGAAACTGCCATTCTTTGCCATGTTTATCCGTTCGCTCATGCACGCGCTAGCGCAAGAGCATAAACGGTGACGACGGAACACGACATCCTCCCTTGCTAGCATCGTCGCCACCTTCCTCTTTTTTCCCTATATATCTCTCTCTTTGATTCTAGTATCATTGTTTCTATTATAGAGATATCTCTATCTTCGTTCCTCTATCTCTCATCTTGATCTCTCTCCATTGCTCTTTTGTTTGACGACAAACATAACGAAGGGAATGGAAGGAGGCGGCGATGCCGGACGGTGCTTTTCTCTCCTCCTTCTTATTCTTCTTTCTCAAGCTTCTCTCTCTCTCTTTTTCCAATGGCAACCTCTCGGTCTCTTTTTCTATTTTTTACTTATTTTTTTAATTTTATAATTCTTTATTTGAGATAATTTGGTCCAAAATTTTAAAATTTAGTTAAAAAAGACGATTTTAAAATCAAATTAAATGTTAGGGATGAATTCAAGAAAAAAAATTAGGGACTGTTTAGTCAAGAATTGATTTGGTATCTTATGATAACAAACATAATTAACTATTCCTATTATAACTAATCATTATAATGAGCATATAGGAATCAATCAAAGATGATATCAAGCCAAGTTAGAAAAGAATATGCACAATCAAGACAGCAAGTAATGCACTCTAAAATCAGATCCTATTCATAAGGAGCTGCTGCATTCGAACTTGAGGAACAAAGAAGGAAATATCTTTTCCTTAATGCCAACAACCATAAGCATAATTGGTGTAACGGCTAATTTTGTGAAAAAGAAAATTATATCAACCTTGAAGAAGAGTATGTCAATCTCTATATAAGAAAAATGAAGACAAGGAAGAAGACAATCATTGAAATAAAATTTGATTTGATACACAAGCCTATTCCTTTGTCATATTGAATGTGTTCTTATTCTCTTATTTTAGAATTAAAATCAATTTGAAAAAGAAAAAAAAGCAAGGAAAGGAGTTCATACAAAAGCCAATATTCAATTTGTTTGAGTGTTTGCATTCAAAAGTGTGCTGGTCATAGTAAATTTGGTTTTCTTTAACTAGGTTGGGTTAGCACTTAGGTGATTTACTAAGTTTGGAATAATTTAGATAGTTTACAAGAGTGTGAGTCTCTTAGAATTAGTGATTATAATCTATCTTGATTATAGTGAAAATTTTACCATTATTGCAGTAGAGATTGGACGTAGGTCATCCTGGCCGAACCAAAATATATCAAGGCGTCACTCTTCTCCTTCTCTCTTTTCTTCACTCTTTCAATTCTGTTATACACTTACGAGACAAAACAAAAAATAATCTCCTAAAATCAGATTTATGCATAACTTATTTATTCAAGTCTAAAAGCAGTTCCTTGATTCAACCCCTTCCTTTTTAACTCACTTGGAACCTTCAGGAACGATCTTGATTTTCAGGTTAAACTCTAGGACCAAAATCATACTTAATCCTTTTATTTATGATATATTTTTTAATAAAAATATTATAAGACATTTAGTTTTGAAAAAGATTTAAAACATTCGAAGGAATTGTTTTGGATTTTTGAAAATTTTTAGAATTGTTTTGAGATTTTTAAAATTTTTTGGAAACTATTTTGTATTTCACTTTGAAAGACTGAGTTGTCCAGCTCACACACATGAACACTTAATGATCACATGTGCAAATTAATATTCTATGTCAATAGTCAGTTAGTCATGTTAGTGATTAACAGAGAAAAATTAAATTATCTAATAAAAATAAACGTTAAGAACTGTTTCATATATTTTAAAATCTAAAGAACTAAAATTTTCAATTTTAAAAATCTTAAAATTGATTTGAATAATTACGCTTAATATATTTATAATTATCTTTGTGTCATTGTTATCCTTAGACTTAGATTATCTATTTAAACCCTTCTTTAACGAAAAATAAAAGATCTTTGTGTATCTGCATATGTTTAAGACATTATTTAATCTTAAAAAAATATTATATGTATATTAAAAATTAATTATTAATTAATTAGTATATATTTTTATTTTATTATGTATTTTATGTAAATGAATTTTTTGTCCGAAAAAAATTTGGATCCTCTAAATTTTAAATTTTTACTTTAGAGGGTAAAATGTGATCTTTCATTCTGGAATAGTTTTTTTTTTCATATTTTCTCTTGATTCCACCTATGAAATAAATAGTGAGAGGTCACACTTTATCCTCTAACGTGAAATTCAAAATTTAAAGGATTTAAATCTGTGCAAAAAAATTCTATTTCTAGTAGTGTTTAGTGATTAATTTTTATTATATACATAGTATGCCTGTTAATTTTAATACCTCATTTCATTAAAAGAATTAAAATATACTAACAAGTAACAATTACATGATTTTATTTTACATTTTGATCGTGAACTGCATCAAATTTTAAAGCTCATATTATTAGAGGAAGTGAAAAATCAAATATGTCTACTAGACAAAATCAAACCTGTCTTAACATGCAGTCTAACAGGAAAATGATAGATAGTTGTTTTTTTTTTCGATAAAAAGTTGGCCTTTCCTACACATTATTAAAGCAAAGAAAATTAACTTTTTCACACTAGCAGAGAAAGAGTACGTACTCCGTACTCAAGGAGAATGAGAGAAGGCGAGAGCGGGGACGAGCAGATGAGGGTGAAACATGGTGAGGAAGATGGTCATGCCATCAGAAGAGATAAAAGGGAGAGCGTGGGTGAGTGTGTATCCGGTGTTAAGGAGGGTTCTTCTCGAGAGGGGTTAGAAAAGCCATCCAAAGTCTTTTTTAGAGATAAAGTCATTGGTGCAGAAAAGTCTAAGGCCTTTGTATTAGTAGGGTCTTTATCTGGGGATGGTATCGCGACGGTGACAGGTAAGCAGGGTGATTCTCGTCCACCAAGTGTCAGTTTTACCAATGAAGCATAGAGCTGTCTAGCTGAACCTTATAAGGAAGCCATCGTGATTAAGGTGTTGGATAAGCATTATGGCTACACGGCTCTCATGCATAAGCTTCGGATAGTATGGCGCATCAAAGGAGGGTTTGATTTGTTGGATGTGGGATTTGGATATTTTTTTTATTAAATTTGATATTGCTGTAGATCGTGAAAAAGTCATTCTTGGTGGCCCGTGGTTGACAGACGGTCACTATGTTGCAGTAAAGTTATGGGATGTGGATTTTAGGCCATGTGAAAAATCCTTTGGATCAACGCTGGTATGGATTCGAGTCTCGGGACTTCCAATTTGGTGCTACCAGGAACAAGCAATGCTGCGAATTGCTTCTGAATAGGGATTCAGGTAAAAGTAGATTTGGCCACTAAACTTGCAGAAAGAGAAAAATATGCCCGAGCTTGTGTTCAAATTAATCTTGAGTTGCCTGTAATCAAACATATCATAGTGGAGGGTGTGACTTATGAAGTGGAGTATGAGAGTTTACAGTTGATTTGTGCTACTTGTGCACGGTATGGGCATGATAAATCGTTGTGCATGGAGAAGGAGTCCTTGGAAGGAAACGGAAATTCCTTTGGTGATGGAAAAAATAATGAATCCCCGACACTAGTGCCACACAACAATCACGAGATTCAAAAAGAGGCTGAATCAGAAGCTCGTGATTTGGGTGAGAATCCTCGTAATTTGGGTGAGAAATTAGGAGTTATTAAAGGGAAGGATGTGGTTACGGAATCATTGGCTCCTCACGTGCCTGATGGTCATGTTAATGAGGCATGCATGGATGATGGAGAAGGCTGACAACAAGTACTGGGTAAGGAAAAATTCACAATGGGCCAGTCATCAGGTTTGAAGGACCAAGATGGAAAGCAGCACAAGTTTAGTTTGAGAAGGGTTCCAAGGCCCAATTTGTATGGTGATGGAGGCAAATCAATTGGCATTAGGATGGGGAAGCGAGAAAAACATGAAATTGCGCCATCTCCATCGCGCAGAACTCTTGCACATCATGGAATTTCTCTACGAAAGCGTCCTCGGCCTTCCTCCTTGCAGAACTCACCAGTTGATAAAAATGGTGGCACAACGGAGGAAACCTTAGTAGATGGAAGCATGGCAGGTGCAGTGTCGGGGGGTCTGAAGGTGGCAATTATTGAGGATCAGAGTGTGCCAGTATCACAGGACAAACCACCTATTGAGGTTGGTGATTCTGTTTAGAGTTTATATTCTTATTTATTCTGTCCCTATTATTTATGGATAGTTTAAATATGATTGTTTGGAATATTAGGGGTGCTTCTAATAAGTTAGCTCACTGTAAGGAACTTGTTAGGAAATTTAGACCTGTTTTTTTATTGTGGTTAAAACTCACTCTCCTTTTTAGCATTTAAAATTATTTTGGGAAAGGTTGGGGTATCACTCTGTTGGTATAGTAGAAACAGAGGGGCATAAGGGAGGTATTTGGTTTCTATCCTCTATGAAGGGTGTTTATTGTAAGTTCATTGATGCTTTTAATCAGGGTGTTACTGTGGAGGTTCACTTTGATAATTTAATTTGGAGGTGTAGTGGTATTTATGGAAGTCTTCAATTTAATAAAAGGGTTCTCCTTTTGGATTATCTTGTTGCACAATCCATGGTTTTTCAAGGACCTTGGATTGTTCTTGGTGATTTTAATGAAGTCAAATTTTCTCATGAATCTAAGGGCTGTCAATTTTCTCATCAAAGAGCAGACATGTTTGCTACTTCATTAGGGGATAGTGGTTTGTTTGATCTGAAGACTATTGGGAGGCGGTTTTCTTGGTACAGGAGGGTGAAAAATTATGTTAATGTGTTAAAAAAGCTTGATCGAGTCTGTATAAATAGTAGTTGGTTATCTATCTTTTCAGAAGCATATGCAGAAGTTTTAAATAGGCTTCAGTCTGATCATTGCCCTATTCTGGTGGGTTGTAAAGGTCGTCCTCAGCCTAAAGGAAATCGACCTTTCCGATTTGTTGCTGCTTGGGCTACTCATCCTGGGTATAGGGATATTGTGAACCAGTCATGGTGGTCTAGTAATAGAGGGATTCATGGCAAGCTTTCGGAAGTACAGAAGAATTCACTAGAGTTTAACTTGAAGGTATTTGGTAACATTTTTGTTAAGAAATGTGAATTAGAGCAACATATTAATTACTTACAAAAGCGTTTGGAAGTGGTGGATAGTATTTATTTGCGTCAGAAAGAGCAACAGTTGCTTGATGATTATAATAATACTCTAGTGCAAGAAGAGCTCCTATGGTTCCAAAAGTCTAGAGAGCAGTTGGTAAGGTTCGGGGATAGGAATACAAGATTCTTTCATATTCAAACTCTTGCACGAAGGAAGCATAATAAGATACATGGTCTTTTTCTCAAGGATGGAGTATGGGAAACTGATCCAGAGGTTCTGAGTCAAGAAGCAGAGTCTTTCTATAAAAGCTTATTCTGTCATTTGGATGATGTTGATTTGGGTTGCCTTGGTGATGTGCCTCTTCCTTCTCTGAATGAGGAAGCTTGCAATAATCTTAAGGCACCAGTTACTATGGAGGAAGTCAGAACAACTATTTTTCACATGAACTCTTTTAAAGCTCCAGGTCCTGATGGGTTTCAAACTTTCTTCTTCAAAGAATATTGGGAGATCATTGGTCTTGATGTTTGGAAGATGGTTAAGCAGGCATTCTCCGGTGTTACTCTTGAGCTGAGAATATTGGAGACTTTACTAGTTCTCATTCCAAAGGTTGAATCACCGGTATCTATGAAAGATTTCAGGCCGATTAGTCTCTGCAATGTAGTTTACAATATCATCACGAAGGTCCTTGTTAATAGGCTTCGTCCTCATCTTGCGGAGATTGTTGGCCCGCTTCAAGGAGGATTTATTCCGGGACGAGGAACTCCTGACAACATCATTATTGCTCAAGAAGTCCTCCACTTTATGAAGAAGACTAGATCAAAGAAAGGCACACTGGCCTTTAAGATTGATCTGGAGAAAACTTATGATAGAGTTGACTGGAGGTTTTTAGCTCATACCCTTAAGAGCTTTGGCTTTCCTATTCCTACACTTAATTTGATTATGAATTGTGTCACTGCTTCTTCCTTATCTATTCTTTGGAACGGGAGTCATCTGAATAGCTTTACTCCTAGCCGAGGTCTTAGACAAGGAGACCCTATGTCATCCTATCTTTTTGTGTTGTGTATGGAGCGATTGGCATGCTTTATTAGTCATTAGGTTGATTTAGGCTTGTGGGAGCCTGTTGCTATTTCTAGAGGGGGACCAAGAATAATGTTTGTGGATGACTTGCTTCAATTCTATAAAGCTACAAAGAGACAAGTGCAAAATGTGATGTTGGTTTTAGAGACTTTTTGCAAAGCATCTGGGATGAAGATTAATGTGGAAAAGTCTAAAGCGCTTTGCTCCAAGAATGTCTCTGCAACAAGGAAAGAGGTTTTCACTGGGGTATCCTCTATCAGATTTGTCCAGGACTTGGGCAAGTATCTTGGGGTTACCCTTAGCCATTCTTGGGTGACTCGTTCAGCTTTCAATGATGTCCTGGATAAGATTCGGAGTAGGCTAGCAAGCTGGAAAGGGAGTTTACTCAATCGGACTGGTAGACTCTGCTTGGTTGATTCTGTTGCCGCCGCTATTCCCACGTACCAGATGCAGGTCTCTATTTTTTCCAAAGGAATCATTAGTAAATTGGAGTCTGTGATGAGGAATTTTCTTTGGAAAGGACAAGTTGATAGAAAAGGATTGAATCTTGTTAGTTGGAAGGTACTAGTTACTCCAAAAAAATATGGAGGTTTGGGGATTAGAGATCCTTATTGTGTAAATATTCCTCTTCTTGGGAAGCTAGTTTGGACATTTTTCCAGCAGCCAAACAAGCTATGGGTCCAATTATTAGATGCCAAATACCGATCATCTCTATATGACTTTTTTAGTTATTCTAAGAACAAGAACTCTCCCATTTGGAGGTGTCTTTGCAAGGCTTGGGAAGTGTTGAAGGATGGGTTTGCTTGGTGTATTGGAGATTTGAACTAGAATTTTTGGTTTTCTAGCTGGAGGAGAGAAGGACGGTTATCTAATGAGATGGATTATGTTCACATTTCTAATTCGAATCTCTGGATACAGGATATTTGGTCGGTTGGTAGGTGGCATTTGAATACTCTTTATTATCCTTTACCTGAAAATCTGAAAGGTAATATTCTCTCTTACAATCCAGATGAACAAGCAGGTCCGGAAGTGGGTTGGTATTAGATTGGGTCTGCTGCCAAAGTCTATGACTCACGCAATGGTTACTTGTGGTTGTGTAAGCAGCTGTTTGGTTGGGAGGAGTGGGAAAACTGGCTTTGGCTTTGGCGTCAGCTTGTTCCAGAAAAGCATAAGTTTTTGGCTTGGTTGTGTCTTAAGGAGGCTCTTCCTACTGCAAGTTTTTGCTTTAGAGGAGGGATGTCATCATCGGATAGGTGTCCAAGATGTTTTTCTAGCCAGGAATCGGTTTTACATTGTATTCGGGATTGTCCAAAAGCTCAGCTTGTCTGGCATAGGTTGGATATTTCTTGTAATCCTTTGGATTTGAAGAACTGGTTCTTGTATCATAGTAGAGAGCATCCGTTCAAGTTCTTTTCGGGACTTTGGTGGATATGTTGAGTAAAGAATAATGACATCTTTAATCCCCATGAAACTTGACCTCCGGAAAAAGTGATTTGTTTGGCATTAACTTCAGAAAAGGAGCTTAGGAATATTTTTGAATTATAACGTATGTCCCTTCCCTCTACTCTAAATGGTTTTTGGAATCCCCATCCATTGGTACTTTTAAGATTAATTGCGATGCTAGTTATTTTGGTTCGGGTGATAGTGTTGATTTTGCTTGTGTTATTGGAGATTGTACTGAGAGCTGGCAAATGGGGTGTTTGGGAATGATTAAGAGTAATAGTATTCTTCAAGGAGAATTGTTTGCTATTTGGAGAGGATATCTCTTAGCTTGGGATGTGGGTCAACGAGATGTTATTTGTGAGACAGATTGTGTGGAAGCATTTAATCTTGTTACACAAGATGGTTTTGGGTTTAGTGATCCATTGGTGCTCAAAATAAGAGATATCATGCATTGGAATTGGCGTGTTGACTTTCGTTTGATTATAAGAGATGCAAACACGGTGGTAGATACTATGGCAAAGATGGCGATGAAGTTACAACTTTTGCATGTGGAGCTTCTTTCACCTTGGGAGGAGTTTAAGTGTAGTCTTAAACGGGACTGTCCCCCTATTTAAGCAGTTCTTTATTTTGTTTGTTTTGTTTTTGTTTGTTTAATTTATTTTGGTCACCAAAAAAAGCAAAGAAAAGGCCCATGGACCAAACTTCATGCATAAACAAATAATGTTCTACACCAAACTTGGATATATCAGACTTGAACCATGGACTTCGATTAAAATTAGAACCACGGACAAAAACGAGAGGATTTCCAATTCCCTGCTATTTCATATTTTCGAACTTCGAGCGTTTGAGGAAGCGGGGTAATTATCGATGCATCTGTGTTATAGCTACGTTGGGGTTATGAGTTCATGGTTCAATAGCCTTGTCCAATAACAACCTGATATTTATTTGGACGGTTCCTATTTTCTAGTCATAATATTCTTAAATAGTTACAAAGGATAGAGTCGTATTGATCATTTTTAGTTGTTAGTGACTATTACCAGAAATAACATTGGATTGATATTTTGTTGTATTGTCTTTGTTTTTTTTTTTGTTTAATTTTATTGTTTCACTTTATTGTGTTAAAGTTTTTTTTATTTAAAAAATAATTTTAAAAGGTTTTAAAAATATCTTAACGTTGAATTTGTTTTAATTTTGTTCTAGTATTTTAAATATATTTAAATGATATCCTTAGATATTATTATCGTTAATAAAGATGCTAACATAATAAATAATTATATGCTGAAATATTACTAATATATAGCAACGTTGGTTCGTATAAAATTATTATATCATATATTGTCTCACTTAAAAATATAATTAAAACATAGTAAAACGTGAGTAAAATTAAAACTAAATATTAAAGATAAAATTAAAATAAAATATAAATATTAAAAACAAAAATAATATTTACAATTCAATAAAATAATATCTACTATTTTATAGAGAGAAAATAATATTTACTATTGATTCGTCACCGGTCACCTTATAACTCGGTCTTTATTATGCATTATGAGTTATAACTCGGCTTTAATTATCAATCATTTTGTAACCGACACCTTCATTACCGACTTAATGACCATTATTCTGACTTAATGATCAATGGTCATACCATCAACTCTATTCATTAACTTTATTCCTATAAAAGGCACCAGTTTCTATATACACCATAGATTATAGATATATTCTATATACATTCTATATTCATAGAATTATTATAATATACAACACATGATAACTTCTATTTCATGTCTTACATTCTGTATTCATAGAATTATTCTTATACTTCTTAAACACTTACTGACTTGAGTGTCTTTTGCAGGTACACACCCCCTTGTTCTCTCCTTGCCGACGTATAACCCATCCCGACGAGAAGTTTGAAGACATTCATCGACGGACAAGCTATACACCGGCCAATCTCCACAAGAACAATTGGCACCCTCTGTGGGGATGAGTAAAATAATTCCTACTCCCCTTAGGTTCATAAAACTTGAATGACATTCAAATTTTTGAATTAATCTCAACAATCTTGTTTAAGATTTTACTTAATACTTCTATCAAATTTTAATCTATCGTAACTTTTTATAAGGTATGTACTTTATACCTTCAAATTGCTTCACTTTTACGTATCATAATATTTCACATCTCATAATCGATCAATGAACCAATCCGAGAATAAACTCAGCTTTCAGTTAATCTGAGAATAAACTCGGCTTTCAATCAATCCGAGCACAAACTCACTTATCAATTTTGCTTAGTTTTTCAAATTCTCTATTTACACAAGTAAAATTATATATTTTATTCAACATACTTTTATATTTATATTTTGTGTAACTAATATTTATTAATTTATTAGTTATATTCAAAGCTCAATATATGTTCTATACAATAATGACATATAACCATGTTAGTTGCATTTTTATTTCATTATGTATTATATTCTTACTGCTTAATGATTTCATTTATACAATTAAATGACGGTAACGATGAGTTCATATCTTAAAATTGGATTTCATAAAAAATTAATTGTATATCAATTATATATAACTGTTACACTATTCACTTTATGCCATTAAATTTTATGTTATTATTTGTTTAATACAAAAAGTTAAGCAAAAACACATGCAAACATTAAAAATTTGCTATTATTGCATGAGGAATATCCTTCGTCATACTATAACTACTAGAAATATTATACTAAATATATAATTAAATAACTATTATCTTATTACTTTATTATCAAATTAAAGCATGTCCTACAAAACAAAATTCAGATATTCACATTTGGCATGTATGACATTCATATATGTCATCTTCTTCTCTACAATTATCGACTTTCAAGGTATATTTTTCTACTTTGAACTCTTTTACTTTTACAATATATATTATTCAATATATGTTACGACCTTAGACATATTCATTTTCTCAATTTAGCTTATTCATGTCATATGACCTTCACTATAAATTGTAAATATTCAATAACTAATTTGAGAGAGAAATTCATCAATAAACTGTTGTGGGCCGAAAAAATTTCCAAGACAATTAACCATTATATCCTCGAATCATACAATCGATTTCATCAATGGATATCTATCTCTGAACTTTTCAGTTCACATACAATCAAATGCTAAAATTTTTCTTAAGCGGAAAAGTATCCCCCACGCAACTATCTTGATTGAATTACTCTTATCACTCAATTATTTTTTGAATAAGTGCTGACATAATAACCCGACTGAACTTGGGGGCTCACCATATCATTATTCACTTATCTTTTAACCGAGTTATAAATCTTTTTATTTTCTAAGCTTAGCCTGGATTATATGATCGGCAGACAAAGCTTGGGGGCTATGATTCGTCATCGGTCACCTTATAACTCGGTCTTTATTGTGCGTTATGAGTTATAACTCGGCTTTAATTATCATTCATTCTGTAACCAGTACCTTCATTACCGACTTAATGACCAATATTCTGACTTAATGATCAATGGTCATACCATCAACTCTATTCATCAACTCTATGCCTATAAAAGGCACCAGTTTCTATATACACCATAGATTCTAGATATATTCTATATACATTCTATATTCATAGAATTATTATAATATACAACACATGATAACTTCTATTTCATGTCTTAAATTCTATATTCATAGAATTACTCTTATACTCTTAAACACTTACTGACTTGAATGTCAGAGTGTCTTTTGCAGGTACCCACCCCCTTGTTCTCTTCTTGCCGACGTATAACTCATCCCGACGAGAAGCTTGAAGACATTCATCGACGGACGAGCTATACACCGGCCAACCTCTACAAGAACAACTATATTTCGTGTGTAGGAAATATTTATGTTATTAATAGTTTAATACAATGATAAGTATTTTTTTTCCATTTTTTTGTATTATGGATTGGTATTTGACTATCCATATATCCACTTTGATTGAAAAATGTTATAAAAATTATATATATATATATATATATATATATATATATATATATATATATATATATATATATATATATATATATTGGTGCACAAATTGGTTAAAGGCCCAAGCTACATAGAAATTATATTACGGAGATGAACCATTCCAGAAACATCACTAAATAACAAATATTCTATCCTAGTTGGAGGAGAGTTCTAATATTGAGTGGAATAGTATTGCTCAAGACTAAAATTAGCTAACTAATCTACACAAGTATTTATCTCTCTGTAAGTGTAAACGATGTTAACTATCTAATTTCTTTCCATAAGCTCTTTAATCCTACAGTATAATACTGATCCGTCATCTAAAAATTTTCTATTCCAAGTGACGCTGCTAATAACTGCTCTGGGAGTCAATTTCCATTTTCACCTATTTAAACCCCAATGTCCAAGCCATCTCAAGTCCAGGAGCGGAGCTATATTATAGGAAAGGGGGACAATGACTCCCAAATTTTAATCTTTTACATGTAAATTATATGTAAATTTCAGTTTAGTCTCCTTAAAATTTTATTTTCATTTTATTTTATTGTGTAAATATTTTTAGCCTCCCTCTAATATTTTATCTAGCTCTACTCCTGCTCAAGCCCCAGACAAAGACCCCAAAGCTCTGCCATATACACTGAGCAAACTCTCAAATTTCTAGTAAAATCCATCACCCAACTTCCGTCACTTTTCTAAATGAGGCCACCACTTCCTGCTTTGCCTGGGTTGTTCTTGGCTGCATCATCAATGTTCACCTTAATCCACCCTTTCCGAGGTGGGTACCATTTAATACTGGTTTTTCGACGAACTTTGAAATCATGTCCCAGGTATCTGCTTGTTGATGGCTCTTCCAACCTCACAAGCAAATTCTTGTATATTATTGTGTCCAGAAATAGGTCTCTTAAAGGGTATTGAAAAATATCTTGATTTCTCCAATTCCAAAACTTCCAACACGCTATGAAAAATGTGTTTATCCAATTTTTTTGGCTGGAGAAGCCCTAATTAGTACCAAGACTATTTTCCACCCAATCCACCAATTCCATCCAAAAGAAAGTTGCAATACTATTCTATTTAATGAATTTCTTCCAGACGGGTTTAACAGTTTCACAATCCCTCAAGACATGCAAAGTGTCTTTTATTTGTGTTCCCACAATGATGGCACATAGGCGAACTACTATACCATTGACTTCTTTTCTTGTTAATGAGGTTCCTGTCATGAGTAGCTTGCCAAACAAATAATTTCATTTGCTGTGGTCCTTTCCAGACCTAACTACGTTTCCAAACTTTTCTTCTTAAGATTGGATTATATTGATATAACAGTAAGCAGATCTAAAAAAGAATCTTCCATCCTTGGAATGCTTCCAGGCTAATTTATCAGGTGGGTCAGAAGCTCTCGAAGGGGGTTAGTGCAAATACATTGAATGTAATCTTTCGGCAGGAGCTGTTTAAGATATTCCATCTTCCATTTTCCTTCGTTATTCACGAAATCACACACATAGTTATCGTCAACTCCATGAGTAACGGCTGGGAGTTTATGGTTTAAAAGATGATCCCCTATATTTAATCAGTCATCCTTCTAAAACTTGGTTGAACAACCATTACCTACCCTATGCATCGAACTTTCTTGCTATTGAAAGCTCTTATCCATAACACATTAGTATGATTGATCAGCTCCTAGCAAACTTTCAAGAGAAAAGTAGTATTCATACCTTCAAGACTCTTAAATCCAAGTCCTCCTATCTCCTTAGGCAAACATAGAGTTTTCCAATTAATTAGGTGAGCTCTTCTGTGCTGCTCATCTGATCCTCACACAAAGGCTCTTTGTGCTTGCTCTATTTGATGACAAACTATTTTTGGAATTTGGCCATATTGCATTTGGCAGTATGCCACCAAAGTGATGCCTGATTGAGCTAGAACTACTCTTCCAACCATTGAGAGATATTTCTGTTTCTAGCCCTTTAGCTTATTTGTTATTTTATCAAGGGTTTGTGCATGAGCTCGCCTTTTGTTTCTTCCTTCAAGGATGTAGGCACCCAAGTACCTACCAATCTCTACCGTCTCTATAAAACCTAAGCAGGCTATGATGTCTCTACGGGTCGTAGTGTCTACCTTCTTGGAGAAGTAAATATGGGTCTTCCGCGTGTTGACAATCTGATTTGAAGCCTCACAAAACCTTTAAAGACAGCCTATGATCTTCATCATTTGAGCTGATGATGTTTCCATAAACAACATAAGGTCATCCACAAACATGAGATGGGATATAATAGGACCTCGTCTTCGAAATGAGAAAGGTCTCCAGTCTTTCGCCTCAACCATATCCTCAATAAGATGCAAAATCCATACATATAACAAAAATATAAGGTGAAAGGAGGTTACCTTGTCGAATGCAACATGAAGGAATGAATTTGTCAGTTGCCTCTCCATTCCATAAAAGTTGAAAATTGACAAAACGAACACACAACATGATGATATCTATCAATTTCAGTGGGAGGCAGAAATCCCTTAAAGACTACTCAATAAAATCCCAGCTCAGGTGGTCATAAGCTTTTTCTAAATCGATCTTAATGCTCATGTATGCCTTCCCTGATTTGATCCTTCTCATAAAATAAATAATCTTATTAGCCACTATGATATTTTCCGGTATTCAATGACCTGGGATGAAACTAGTCTGGTCAGGAGAGATGTGCTCATTAAGAATAGGCTTAACCCTATTCGCAATAATCTTGGTAATGACCTTGTATGTGACGTTTCATAAATCAATGGGACAGAATTGGTTGATGAACTCTGGGTGTTCTACTTTCGACACTAAAGCTAGAAGTGTATTGTTAACAGTTCTAATCTCATCCATCTTTACCCAAAATTTTGCAATAAACTCCTTTAGTTTATGCCCCACAATAGACCAATTGTCCTTATAGAATCCCGCAGGGAGCCCATCCTCCCCTGGGGCCTTAAGAGATCCCATAGCAAAAATAGCAGTCTCAACTTCTTCACTTGACACAAAGTTTCTTAACTATTAAATCACTGCTCCATTCAACTCAGGATACCAAGTATTAGTATTGATATGGTAGTCCCGATTGGTAATATTTTCCTTAAAAAGACTCTTGTAATAGTTACAGATGTGGTCTCTTAGGTACTATTGTTCCTCAATCCAATCTCCATTATCTTGTCTGAGCTTTAGGATTTTATTACACCCCATTTTGATAGTCGTTTTAGTGTGAAAGTATTTTGTGTTCCGATCTCCCTCCACTATCCAATTTTCTTTGGATTTATGCAACCACAACATTTGTTCTCTATCCAGAATCTTTTCCAGTTCACTGCTCAGGTTAGCTTCAATATTATCTAAAAGGTCGCTCCTTCCATACCTTGGAGAATTTTGTAAGCCCCTTAGTCTATTTAGCAGAATTCTTTTTTGCCTGAAGATGTTGTCAAAAATGAGTTAATTCCACTCCTTGATCTTCTCCGTAAAGTTCTGAATATTTTTAGGGACGGAGTAATCCATGTGCCAATTTTTCGTTAAAAAATCATGGAACTCCCTGTTTTGCATCTACATGTATTCGAATCTTAACAGTTTAGCTCCCTGATTTCTATTTTTACCCTCACATCTTATTAACAGGGGATGGTGATTTGAGCAAAATCTGGGTAAAATCTTTACTACTACGTCTTGAAAGCGCTTATTCCAATTAACATTACACAACGCCCTATCCAAGCACTTGAAGATTCTACAGCCATCTTCCCAGACAGGGCCTCTCCAGGTGAATCTGGTGCCATTGAACTCCAGGTCTGTGAGATTACAAGCTTCCATCCATTCTTTGAACATTCAAATTTGTACCATGTTAGGAGGGGCCCCCCATTTCTTTTTTAAAACATCCCCAATTTCATTGATGTCTCCACAGAGAATCCAAAGTGTTCCATAGAAGTAGCAACCTCCCTAAGAAATCTCTTTCCTTTCCATCGAGTAGCTTCCTGCAGACTTGTATAGATGATCATAAGCTCCCAATGGCCAACATTGTCTGAGATTTGAACATGAAGCACTTGCTCATGTTGTCAAATCTCATTAATCTACAGACTAGCATCATTCCAAAGAAGCCAAATCCCCCCTAAATATCCTTGCGCATCAATAATAATGTGATAATTAAACACATCTCTTTTGATTGAATTTTGAGCAATGATTTCACTACATTGAGTTTCCAGAATAGCCACTACATTAGGTTTATATTGAAGAATATATTCCTTTAGAGCTTTGAAGAAATTGGGGCCCATTGTCCCTCTAGCATTCCAGCAAAAAATAATCATAATCATAATATAAGGAGAAAGGCCTGAGCCCCACAAAAAACTTAAAAGTATCAAAAAGACCAAGCCTAATTAGGCCATCTCCACATCTTCCCCCAATGGGACAAATCTATTTTTCCAATTTATCACAATTGCTGTGCCTTCAGCCATAGCTTCATCCAACTCTGACCCTGAGAAGTGCATACTTTCTAGATCTGGAGGCTTTTGGTTAGGAGCTAGCCCTATATGAGTCTCCATTACTATGTTATCTCTCAAGCCCATCCTCTCTTCTATGAAAGGTAGGCTATCAAGGTCAAAACTTGAAGTATTGGCTTCAAAAGTATATTGGGGTTTGTCCATTCCTATTCCAGAAGGGTTCATAATATTTTCATCTGGGCCATGGGGAGGCCTTTTCTGGTTGAAAATTCTGTTTGTAGTGGGTTGGGTATTTTCATTTTGGGTTGGCTGAGGTTGCTCCTAGTTTGGACCTAGTTGTATTTTCTCATTGTTTCGTGATGTGCCTAGCACTTTTGCCCTTCGTATTTGGCTTCGTGACAAGAACTCTTTAGGGGAACTCTCTACTTGTCCATTCATAGGATTCTGTGTATGATCGTTGTTTTTGGCCAAATTATTGTTGCTTTCATCATGTATGTCCACTACAACAAGAATCTTGTACCTTGATTTTATCCCCTCCCCCCTCACATCCTTTTTTCCTTTTTGTCCCTCTTGGTGTGCGCTTCTAGCCACTTTCCTTCCTTCATCATTTGCATGTCTCCTTGTCCTCTTCTTCTTTTTCACTACCATCCATGGTCCAAACATTGGAGTCCCTTGAACTACCGTTTTATCCTTGTCCTTGTCATTCCCATCTCCTTTGTCTCTGATGCCACTATGGCCTCCCTCCATAAGTGTATCCTTCTGGCCTCCTATTGTGTTCTCACCACATACTCCTCCGTTTACATTATGAACTTTATCTACACATCCCTCGGTATGGCCAAATCTTTCACAAGTGAAATAAATCATATGCAAACCTTCATATTCAATATGGTAGTTCTTCCCATTAATAAGGTACTTCGAATGCAGGGAATTGCTTAGATCTAGTTCTACACAGAGGTGGAAAAATTTACCTCTGGTCTGGCTAGCAATGTTCATATCGACCTTCAGAGTCTTTCCAATTTGATCCCCAACTGTCCCCAAAAACCTCTTGTCATAGAATTCAATGGGGATATCTGGAAGACGTACCCAAGCAGCGATCTTGTTGATGGTTGCTCCAAATGGGTGAAAATCAAGTATCCAACGCTAACTGGTGAGATAGTGGTCAAACAAAAGCCATGACCCTCCTTCCATGACATGCCAATAGTCATCTTCACTATACAACCTAACTACAAAGTATTCATTCTCGAGGTCTATGAGATCCATACCATCTATTTTAGCCCACATAGTATCAAGTGTTCGCTTAAGAACTCTATAGGTAATTCTTCTCCCTAGCAGTTTGATTATAAGTGCATGCTTCCATGGTTTCTCCAACCTTTTCTTCTCAGTTTTGTTGACATGGATGCTAAAAGTACCATCCTATAATCTTCTAACCGAGATGGAAGGGTTGTTACGCTCCTCTTTCTTCATTTGACGGATGGCCTCTCTCTGAGCTTGACTTATCTCCAACTCCTCCATATTTGTCTCATTGTCACTCTCAGATGAGTCTTCCAACATCAACTCCTCATCTTTCGAATCTTCGGCCTGTGGTTCAAGACTATCATAAATAACTAGATCAGCTTATGTTCTTCTTCTGCCATTCTCTTTTATGAAGGCAATTTTGTAAAAAATCCACGGCTCCTCTCTAGGAAATTTGGACATTTCTTCTCTAAAGCCTCCTTCGTCGTTGCGTATCTTCTTTTTACTTCATTGAAGCTGATCAGCTTCTTCAATGGAAGGTTCTGGTTGCGTCATTATTGAAATTAAAGAGGAAGGACATTTTTGATAAAAAAAATTTAAATGGTAGAATCTCATTATTAATTAAAAAGTATTGTAAATTTTGGGTACTTTTTATTAATATTAATCACTACTTTGTTATCCTTGATATTTTATTTTTATACTATTAAGCTTTAAAATTTAAAGTTGACAATTTAATTTTTAGTATTTAAAAATGATAAAATATTGACCAAAAAAATAAAATTTAATAGTCACAAAATTATTCTTATATAAAGACTATAATTAAAAAATATTATATATATCACCCTCGTATAAAAACAACATTTAAATAATTACATAACAAATATTATTCACTTATTGAAAAATAAAATTTTTGAAAAAATTTATTATATGTATATATGTATGTATTTTGTGAGGAAGTAACAAAAGTCAAAAAATGAGAAGCTATTATGAGATTGAGATGTTCAAAAAGTAGGCATAGATTATGAAGAAAAAATTCATGCATGTTATCAGGTGTACATGAACTAACAACTCATAGTTGATGGGATATACATATTATATGAATGATGATAGGATTATAACATACATAATCCAACCAATGAGCTGTATGATTCAACTGATGAGATGCATGGAATGGAATAGGCCAACGAATTCATCATTCTTTTTTCTTGAGGCTTGTATAGTAGGATATATGAAAATTACACATTTTTTTGGACTGGGATGAAAGTCACATTTTTATTGACCTTGAATGAAAATTAAACTTTATCCTTTTTTATTTTGGTCATAACATGTTAATTTTTTTGTCTTGGGCTAAACCCATGATCCATACTCGAACTCGAACCCGAACACCCAACCCACCTTGACCTAGAACCCGGTTTTCTATCTTAAGATACATCCCACCTTGACCTAGAACCCGGTTCTTCAGATCTGGACTTGAGTGAAATTGTGGCTTCGCTTCCATCACTGCCTCCACCCACCTTGTCGTTGTTTCCTGCATCGTTGGCTTCGGCCGCAGCAACGCTGTCACTATCTTCGCCTGCCACACCGGCGACACTTGTTGAAGCCACTCTAGCATCGGGTTTCGGAGTATATTCATTCTCTGGAGCTCTCCATCATCGAGAATGAAGACGCTCCTAGATGTGGAACTTGCTGCTACAATAACATAGAAAGGCAACACCACAAGCCGCCGGAGAGAAGTTAGCCACTGTAGCCTCTTCGAATTGACTATAAACATCGATATAATGGCAGAACCCAGCACTGCAACGCTGCTTCAAAGACTAAAGGTGATGGTCGAAACTTCACCGTTGCTGCCCCTTTTATAGCTATAGCTTCCATGACAATGGTGGCCATGCCTCTGCCGTGCCAGTACAACTGTCCTATATATGAGTTCGTTGATGAAAAAAGAACTTTTGGTGATGGTGGTTGGAGCTTCTCAGGTTGGTGATCTAATTAATGGGCCTTCATTTTTCTATAGCTTGCCTTTACTATTTTTAACATTAAATCATTTCCTTTGTTTCACAGGTTACTCCACTGATTTGATAACTACAAGAAAAATAAGTTTTAGCGATAAACTTTTAGCGGCAATAATATAATGGCTACTATTTTTTTAAGTTGTATTTTTATGACCATTATATATTTGCCATTAATTCTATATATTATAATGACAATTATTATTATTGCCGCTAAAAGTATATGAAAAAGTTTTAAGAACAAATTTTATGGCAATTATATATTTGACACTATTATTATATATTATAATAACAATTTTTACTTTTAATTTAAATTTTTTAAAATTAATACTAGTAATTATTTAATTGCCACTAAAATTTTATTATAATATTTTATTTAATTTCCTAAATTGCAAACCCATCTCCGATAACCCACTTCTTGAAAACCCACTCTATCTCAACTTTTTTCACTGACAACCGCCCACCATCGCTGTCATAGGCCTTGCTATCGCCACCTATCATCCTACACGCACATCTGTCTTCATGTTTACATGCTCGACCTCAAATCTAGGTCAAATCCATGCCATATCCACTTAGATCTGTGTCACTGCTCTAGGCACCAAACAGTGTTGTCGTTGCCGTTGTAGTCGCAGTCGTTGTTGCTTTCGCTATCGCAGTCGTGAACCTTTGTTGCTTCCGCTGTCACATTTGCCCTTCATTGACTCCATTGACGACATCGCATCAATTCGTTGTAGCAAGTAACTCTTATGCACATTCTCTTTACTTTGATCATCTCTTTTTGTTTTTATTTTACTTTTGCCTATGATTTGATTTGTGTCTCTGCGTTTGTTTGAAGTGAAAATGCACACTCTCTATGTTCTCACTATTCAAAACGATAATGTATTTAATTGCTTCATTAGTTCAGTATAATTTCTCTTCATTTGTGTCTCTTCGTTTGTTTAATTGCTTGAATATTGTATTTTGATTAATATAATTACAGTTTAAATTTGTGGTTTTAGATGCACTATCACTATATTGTGCTGTTTGAATTTAGCATATTCATGATGATAGTTTTGTCAGTATCATTTTTTTATGATGAGTTCAAATTATTTATCGATGATAGATAGATAGGTAAATTAAATCAATACATGTCCAGGACATAAGATTTTCTTATTTGGTATCAATTTTACTGGGTTATCACTCAGTAGTTTTCTATATATCCTTTTGGAATGTTCAACTTCACGTGTTGTGATTAATCTGCTAAGCCTATGACAACAAATGACATATGGCCTAACTAGTTAATATCATAATTTAAGGTTTTCCTAATAATTTTACTAGAAGTCAACAATGTTCTTCACAAACTTATACAATGTTAGACCTAAATTAACAATGATTTCTGTTGGGTGAAAAAAAGGAAGCCTTATTTGTTTGGTTGCAACTTGATATATAAGGTGGAGAAAAACTTTGCATCCAAACTATATAGTAAAAAGGTTTGATACCTGAGAGTAAATAAAAATTAACTAGAACTTTGATTAAATTCCAAGCAGTGAAATACCCAAGTTCATAACATGTTTTTCCTCCAAAGAGTTGAGGACTTTAATGGAATTTACTACATGGATACATATTTAGTTGGTGTTAACTAGAGGAGTTGTTTTCTTGGAAGAGTATTAAACAAACTCTTATTAGCTCTTCTGCTATACATGTTGAATTTGTTGTTTGTTACGATACTATTTCACATGCAATGTAGATGAAGAGTTTTGTTTGTACTCTTAGAAAAGTAGATTTCATTGCAAAACCTCTGATAATTTATTGCTGGAATAGTTTTTCTACAATAGAATGACTTCTTTTAAACTTTTTCAAACATATTTAGACATCACTCTAGATTCATGGAGCTATTTAGTCATGCTTATATATACTTTCTATGACAAATAGCTCCATAAATTTCTTTCTGTGAAATAAAACTTCTTAGCAACTGTCACTTCTTCTTATTTTCTAATTCATTCATTGGATCCACTAAGGAACTTAAAACACTTTTACTGGAAAATTAGATTCTGATTCCACTAAAAAAATCTATTCAGTAAAGTATTCATCTCTCGTCTTTCTCATTTAGTAAAGGTTTGAATCTTGATGCTAATAGTTATTTTTTTGAAAGATTATATCTTCATCTATTATTGTTTGTTTGTATCCAGCACTAAATGATAAATATTTTTATATCTTATATTGATATGTTGTTGTTCACCTTTAGGAGAATCAAGAAAGCAAGTAAAAGTTTGATAAAGAAATTTAGGAGATGAATTTCAATCAACAAAGTATTTTAACAAGTATAGTTTGTGTGGCTACTACTACTTTTTTTATGTTCATTTGGATGATATAGCATAATATACAGACACATATTGTTATTATTTTAGATTTTTTTATTGAAAAAGAGTGTGGCTTCATCAAGAATATTGTTGGTTATGCAGAGTAGCCTCTTGCCTCATTAAATACCTTCCACAAACTGAATTATCTTCTCCCCTAACTTTGGTTATTGCATAATTGATTGATCCCTTCTTAACATAATGCGTGACATCTGTGTACTTTAGGATGAAGATTAATATGATTTAATAAAGTTATGCAGAAATATAATATTCTCACATGAATGCATGATCAAACTAAACATTTTGCCTATATAATTATACGTGTATCTTTTTTATTGGATTGGTGCTTGAGGCATAAGTTGTTTTCTTATTAAAGTGAGTATAATTAAAAAAGTCTTTAAGATTTTAGCGGCAATAGTAATGACAGCTAAAATTGAATAAGATTACAATTTTTGAATTTTTTAGTGGCCATATAAATTTCTGGTAAAATGAATTTTAGCGGCAATAGTAATGGCAACTAAAAGTTAATAATATTGCAATCTTAGAATTACTTTTAGTGGCCATATAAATTGCCAAGAAAATGGCTGCTAAAAGTTATATACTTTTTGCGGCCATTAAAATGGTCTTTGCCGACAAATGTTATAATTATTGCTAAAACCTTTTAATGACAAAGCATAAGACGGCTAATGTCTAATTGCGGTTAAATGTATTAACAGCTATTTTTATTGCTGCTAAAAGCAAAATAAATGACCGCTAAAAGTGATTTTTCTTGTAGTGAAAGTAGTAGCAAAACCAAATATGTTTTGGTATTGTAGGCTTATAGCTCGTTCAACATGTTTTGACTTTAGCTTCACTTCTCATCATTCTTGCAATTTTAGGTGGAGGGTTAATTCTCCATTGGTTTCCTAAGCTTTCCATTGATGTCCTAGCTATGATCTCATGAGCTAGTCTGTTTTTCTCAGGAATCCAACTGAACCCTATATCCTGCAAATCATTCAAAAGCAAGAAAATATCTTTGAGAATTGCATCAATTTTCCAATTTTTTCCTTTTGATTTTACTGCTTGAACAAGTATTCGGCTATCTAATTCTATGATAGTCTTTCCAAGCATTACGTTTTTTGCCATAATGATAGCTTCCCTGAGTGCAGTGGCCTCTACAATTAGGCATGATTTGTGTAACACCCTCACTACCAGAATGTCACGCTTCTAGCTGCACAACTATGACAGCAAGGATATTACGATGAATTTCATATATTTAATAATAAAATAGGAGCCTTTGACTCGAAATCGTATTGTTGTTTTCTTTGGAAAACCAAAAGTTCTTTTTGTTTGAAAACAAACATGCATATATATATATATATATATATATATATATATATATATATATATACAAAAATTCTTTTACAAGCAACTTATAAATGTACACGCAAAACATATCATTACAACTCCTATCCCTCTTACACATATAATAATAAAGGCGAGAAAAAACTATAAATGTATATTGGTGGATGAAATTGTGATAAAAGAGTTCCAGGCACTGTTAGAGAAGCTCACAACTCCGTTCAACTTAACCAGCAAGTGTACTGGGTCATCCAAGTAATACCTTACGTGAGTAAGGGTCGATCCCACAGAGATTCTTGGTATGAAGCAAGCTATGGTCACCTTGTAAATCTCAGTTAGGCAGATTAAATGGTTATGGGTTTCGAAAATTAATAATAAATAGAAAATAAAAAGGGATAGAAATACTTATGTAAATCAATAGTGGGAATTTTAGATAGGCGTGTGGAGATGCTAGAATCCTTTCGAATCTCTACTTTCTTATTGCTCTCATCCAATCCTTCTTACTCCTTTCCATGGCAAGCTGTATGTAGTGTAACACCCTACCATACAGAGTCTTATGCTTAAGTCATAATTCAGAGATGGCAAGGTATTACGACCTCTAAAATAAAAGTTTAGTACATATAGTAGTATGAATGATTGATTATAACTAGGAGCCTTTGTAGAAAAAGGGGTAAACAAAAACCGCAACTCGAAAGCGCAACACTCCGATCGATAACGTAACGAACAAGGATAACCAACGCGAGAATTATATATATACAAGGAGTGTCAAAAACAAGAATATCAAGACTCAAGATCCGGCTGCGAAGATAACCGGTCCGAGCACAGCAATATATACATATGATAAAATAAGGAAAACCCCAAAGGTAACCCAAAGGGACACAAATACACAAAACCTATTCTCCAAAATCTCCCATAAGAGGAGTCATCACAGTTTGTATTATTTAATGGAGATAAAAGTATCTAAGCAAAACATATAAACCAAAACATAGCCCCGAGAACAAGGATCTTCGCAAATCTAGAAGTCTCCAGCATGCCTCAGCGAGAAACCTCACGTCCTGCATCTGAAAACCACAAAATCCGCATGGGTGAGAACCAGAGGTCCCCAGCATGGTAACAGCTTCCACATATCTAATACATAATAATGGAGGAAAGCCAAAGGCAATCCTAGAACTTCCTCCAGATAATATCAACGCTTATAAACAAGCTAAACCATAAAGGGCATCTGACTAAAGATTCTTCAGTCTAACTAATACTTCCCTTTCCAATTCCTTCAGACCTCCCAACCACCAGCAGGAGTATAATGTAGCAAACACAGTTATATCAAACAAAGAATATACAAATAGGAACAGTTAAGGCATTTAGACAATTAGCGAGTATTATGCAGTCAAATAGGCAATCTCAAACAATTCATTTAGTATGCATATAATGAATGCCTGTTCCTAGTGGCTGATGATATCATCTTGTCGGTTATAGAGCCAACTCGACAAGTCCTGGTCGCTAACCATTGGACTGTCCCTCTGTCATGCATCCCCAACTCGAGTTATACTCGTCATAAACTTGATCATAATCATGATCTATATCCATCACCCTCACTGGTGAATATATACGGGGGTGCTTTCACAGTGCCCGTCCACACTTACGACATAGGGTCAACAGAGTATCAAGTCTCAATCTGGAGAACATGGTGGCTAGCCACTGCTACTACCCAGGGAAACTCGTATCTCAGATAGTGGAAGTGCAAATCACAATCATCAATAATTCAGCATAAACATGCATGAATTCTCATCCATGGATCAACATCCATATCAGCCATCCGGCTCACGGTTAAATCCATAACCAGCCAATATTCATAGCATACACAGCTATTCCGGCTCACGGTTCAATCCAGAACCAGCCAATTCATAAACAATTACGGCCCTTCGGCCAATGGCATAACAAGCACTTCCACCACCATCCTCCACATCTCACATAATCATCAATGATCCTCATTGATTATTCATTTTTCCCTTGCTTCACTCGCAAGTTACCACATTCACTAGCCCTTTTCTAATAGCTAGGCATATCATAATGATTTAAGATATAAGTGGTGAGATCGGAGGCTTAGAAGTATGAGATTTGGCTTTTAAAACTCAAAAATCAACTTTGGGATGAAAACAGGTCCACGCGTACGCGCACTCCACGCGCACGCGTGGATGGCCTCAAAAACTCATCGACGCGCAAGCGTCATGCACGCTAACGCGTGGATTAAAAATTTGCCAATCGACGCGCACGCGTCAACCACGCGTACGCGTGGGTGTCCTCGTGCCCCAGGCACAACACTGGCACAATTCTGGCATAACTCTCTGGAAAATGGCTGGGCATTGGGTGCAGCACAATCGGCGCGCCCGCGCACATCACGCTCACGCGTGGATGGCATTTTCCGGAAGAACGGCGCACACGCACCAAGTGCGCCCACGCGCAAGGGGTCATTCTGCTAACAATTTTCTAAGTTAAAAGCTGCAGAATTCACCAATTTAAACCCCAATCTTCCAACGGACATTACTTTCTCATTTTAAATCGTTTTTCACCCGTTCTTCGAACGGCATGGACATCCCGGATCCAATTTCATTTCTAAATAGATTTGGCACAAAACAGAGATCCGTAGTCCAAGTTATGTCCCACCAAAGTATGCCCAAAAACCATATTTTTCATAAAAACCACAAAGTGCCATTTGCAAACAAGCCATTTCCAACTCTTTTCAAAATCAATCAAAACATGCCATTTTCATCCCTTTCCTTTGAAATCAATCAAAATACATCAATTTCAACATCAAGCCTCCTCAACTCACACATTGACACTTTACCACAATATACAAAATCACTATCTCATCATTCTAACCCACTTCACCCAAGTGGCTCAAACTCAAATATATTGACATATCATATACTCTTACTCATGCCAATTCTCAACAACACCAATTCCAATAAATCATCATTGTACACAATCAATATCATACTCACCATCAACATGGTTCAACCCACAATTCAACCATAATCAATCATCAAGCATATATCACAACATGCATATTTCTCATACATCATACCCTCAAGGCATCATTAATCATCATCACATATATGACCACATCATATATCTCAATCATTCAACAACATCAACCATTCAATGCCTATCTTAGGGCCTCTAGCCTACGTATTTCCTACCACATTACATATTAGATACGGGAAACCGAAACCATACCTTAGCCGATTTCCCAAGCTCAACCGGAGCACTTCCAAATCACCTATCCACAAGCTCTCAAGGCCTCAACACCTCCAAGAACAGATTTTTCACCACCAAACCTTTTCCAAGCTTTTCAAAATCACCAATCAAGCTCCAATATCCACACACACACAACCTAAGCCACAACCATCATACCCATACACAACATCTCAAAACCCAAACATCATAAAATCACAAATTACACTAGGGTTGATAATCTTACCACACCCAAGGTCCAAGGAGACAAGATTAACCTTCTCCTTCAAGAGATTTGGGTCCTATAATATCAAAGAACCCAAAATCTCAACATTTTTGCTCATAAAACTCGAAAACAAGGCTGGAATTTCGAAGAGCAAAACGTGGCTTACCTCAAGATTAATTGTATGGGTTTTGTAGAGCTCTCCGCGGTGAACGCGTGGCCGCAAACGGAGCGGCAATCGGAGCTCTAGATCAAAAGTTATGGTGGTTTGAAGATCAACCAAGGGAGAGAACTTGAGAGAGTGTTCTTCCTCCCTTTCTCTCTAATTTCAGCTTGTGTGTGTAACAAATGAGGAGAGAGAGTGCTGAAAACCAGGGTTTTGGTTAAGTTATGTTGGGCCAAGGGCCCAGTTTGGGTCCAATTGGCCCGGTTTGGCCCGTTCGGTCCAATCTTGGTCCGAATTCTATAAAATTGGTACCAAAATTCTCGTCTCAATCTCCTCTATCACATTTAGCCATAAAAATCACATTTTAGGCTTTCCAGAATAAATTCTCATTTATGGGTTAATTAGCCGTTAATTAACCGGGTTTTATATTCTACCCACCTAATTGGGAATTTTGCCCACAAAATTCAAATGCAATTACCTGAGAATAAATGCGGATAGTCCGTTCGCATCTCCGACTCAAGTTCCCAAGTGTGTTCCTCAACACCGCCTCGACTCCATGCCACTTTGACTAATGAAACCTCTTTTCCACGCAACCGTTTGATACTAGTATCATCAATTCTGACTGGAGCCACTGGAAGCGTCAAATCTTCCCTTAACTGAACCGACTCAGGTTCCAACACATGGCTAGCCTCAGGAGTGTACTTCCGAAGCTGCGACACGTGAAACACATCGTGCAGATTCGAAAGATGAGGTGGTAGAGCCATCCAATACGCCACCGGTCCAATCCTCTCTAGGATTTGAAATGGACCAATGTATCGAGGATTCAACTTCTTTGCCTTAATCGCCCTACCTACTCCCGTGGTCGGAGTAACCTTAAGGAAAACATGATCTCCTTCCTCAAATTCTAAGGGCTTTCACCTCTGATCGGCGTAACTCTTTTGACGACTCTGCGCTGTAAGCATCCTATCACGGGTTTTCTTGACTTGTTCAGTAGTCTCAGCTATCATTTCCGGCCCCAACAAGCTTTTCTCTCCCGCTTCATACCAACATAGCGGAGATTGACATTTCCTCCCATACAAGGCCTCATACGGAGCCATTCCAATGCTCGCATGATAGCTATTATTGTATGCAAACTCCACTAATGGCATATACCGATCCCAACTCACCGGTTGGTCCAAAACACAAGCTCTCAACATATCTTCTAGTGTTTGGATTGTCCTCTCAGATTGACCATCTGTTTGAGGATGGTAAGCCGTGCTCAAGCTTAATCGGGTTCCAAAAGCTTTCTGAAATGCACCCCAAAACCTTGAAGTGAAACGAGGATCTCTATCAGAGATTATAGTAGCAGGTACACCATGAAGTCTCATAATCTCCTTTATGTATAACCGTGCTAGGTCCTCAAGGGTGTAAGTCATCCGAATGGGCAAAAAGTGAGCTGACTTCGTCAGTCGGTCCACAATCACCCAAATAGCATCAAAGCCAGCCCTAGTCCTTGGCAATCCAGACACAAAGTCCATTGCAATACTTTCCCACTTCCATTGCGGAATCTCTAAAGGTTGCAACATCCCGGAAGGCCTTTGATGTTCAATCTTTACCTTTTGACAAGTTAAGCACTTTGAAACATATTCCGCCACATCATTCTTCATACCCGGCCACCAAAACATCGCCTTTAAATCATGGTACATCTTAGTACTTCCCGGGTGAATGGAGAATCCACTTTTGTGTGCCTCCTTTAAAATATCTTGCCTCAAAGTGCCAACATCCGGCACAATGATTCTACCCTTGAATCTCCATAACCCATCTTTTTCTTCCGACACCCTCCACCGTTTTCCTTGCTCAATAGCCGGTAACACCTTCCATAACGCTTCATCATTTTGATGAGCCTTTAGGAGTTCGGACTTAAAATCACTTGAGATCTCTAATCGGCTCAAACACAAGGTTCCGGATACTTCTCGAGCACCAATTTTCAGACTCTCAAATCCCTTGAACAACTTCTCCTCTTGAAGCATCATCCAAGCCACATATAATGACTTTCGACTTAACGCATCCGCCACTACGTTCGCCTTTCCCGGATGGTAATGCAACTCAAAGTCGTAGTCCTTCAACAATTCCATCCACCTTCTCTGCCTCAAATTAAGCTCTTTCTGATCAAAGAGGTACTTCAAGCTCTTATGATCAGAGAAGACTTGGAACTTAACCCCATAGAGGTAATGCCTCCACACCTTCAAGGTAAACACAACCGCAACGAGTTCCAAATCGTGCGTAGGGTAACTAACTTCATGAGGTCTCAACTGTCGTGAGGCATACGCCACCACATTATGATGCTGCATCAGCACGCACCCTAAACCCTTCAATGAGGCATCACAATACACCTCAAATGGCTCATTTGCCTCGGGTAACACTAACACAGGTGCAGTGGTCAACTTTTTCTTCAATGTCTGAAAGCTCTCCTCGCACTCAGGAGTCCAAACAAACGGAGTGTCCTTGCGGGTTAACTTTGTCATTGGCAAAGCTATCTGTGAGAAGCCCTTGATAAACCTTCGGTAATAGCCAGCTAAACCCAGAAAACTCCTTATCTCTGTTACGGTGGTTGGTTGCTTCCAATCCATCACAGCCTCCACCTTAGTTGGATCTACGGCTATTCCCTTCTTACTCACCACATGGCCCAAAAACTTCACCTCACTCTTCCAAAACTCACACTTCGACAGTTTTACATAGAGTTTCTTCTCCTTTAGAATCTGCAACACGGTGCTCAAGTGTTCCGCATGCTCTTCTTCAGTCTTGGAATAAATCAGTATGTCATCAATGAAGACAACAACGAATTTATCCAAAAACGGACGGAAAACTCTATTCATGTAATCCATAAACACTGCAGGAGCATTCGTCAACCCAAAAGACATTACAGTGTACTCGTAATGACCATAACGAGTCCTGAAAGCGGTCTTAGGGATATCCTCATCCCTCACCCTTATCTGGTGATAACCGGATCGCAAATCGATCTTGGAGAAAACTCCAGCTCCTTGTAACTGATCCATGAGATCATCAATTCTCGGCAATGGGTACTTATTCTTTATTGTAACCTTGTTCAGTTGCCTGTAATCCACACAGAGCCGCATACTCCCATCCTTCTTCTTCACCAGTAAAACTGGAGCACCCCACGGAGAGACACTTGGTCGTATAAAATTCTTTCCCAACAAATCCTCTAACTGAGACTTTAGCTCGTTCATCTCTAACGGTGACTGGTGGACGAAATTGTGATCACTATTCTTTGATTTGCATTTACTATAGAATTGTGGAACTTAGGATTTTTGGCACGAGTGGACACAACTCCGTTCAACTAACCAGCAAGTGTACTGGGTCGTCCAAGTAATAAACGTTACGTGAGTAAGGGTCGATCCCACAGAGATTGTTGGTATGAAGCAAGCTATGGTCACCTTGCAATTCTCAGTTAGGGAGATTAAAGGGTAATTGTGATTATTGGAGTAAATAATAAAAAGGAATAATAAAAGGGATAGAATACTTATGCAGATTCATTGGTGGGAATTTCAGATAAGCGGATGGAGATGCTGTAGAGCTCAAGGACGCCTGCTCTCCTACTGGTTCTACTCAATCCTTCTTACTCCTTTCCATGGCAAACTTTGTTTAGGGGTTCACCATCAACTGTGGCTATTTTCAATCCTCTCGGGGAAATATCCTATGCGGCTGTCACTCGCACAGCTAACCAGTCTGGAGGCATCACCCATGGCTGATGGCTACATCCCATCCTCGCAGTGAAAACTAATGCTCCTCTGTCACAGTACGGCTAATCACCGGTTGGTTCCCTCCCCTACTGGAATAGAATCCCTCTTTTGCGTCTGTCACTAACGCCCAGCAGGTTACAGGTTTGAAGCACGTCACAGTCATTCATTAACGGAATCCTACTCGGAATACCACAGACAAGGTGAGACTTTCCGGATTCCCAGGATCCTACTCGGAATACCACAGACAAGGTGAGACTTTCCGGATCCTCATAAATGCCGCCATCTATCTAGCTTATACCACGAAGATTCTGTTGGGGAATCTAAGAGATATACATTCAAGCTCTGTTGCATGTAGAACGGAAGTGGTTGTCAATCACGTACATTCATAAGTGAGAATAATAATGAGGGTAATCTAACTCATCACATTCATCATGTTCTTGGGTACGAATGAATATCTTGGAATAAGAATAAGAGAGATTTGAATAAAAGATAATAGAATTTCATTAATACTTGATGTACAGCAGAGCTCCACACCCTTAATCTATGGTGTGCAGAAACTCCACCGTTGAAAATACATAAGTAAAAGAGGTTCAGGCATGGCCGAGTGGCCAGCCCTCTCCATGATCAAGTGACCGAATGAAAAAGACTAAAAATGGTCAAAAGATATCTAATACAATAGTTAAATGTTCTATTTATAATAAACTAGCTCCTAGGGTTTACATGAGTAAGTAATTGATGCATAAATCCACTTCCGGGGCCCACTTGGTGTATGTTTGGGCTGAGCTTGATCAATCCACGAGCTAAGGCTTCTCTTGGAGTTGAACTTCGAGTTATGACGTGTTTTGGGCGTTCAACTCCGGATCATGACGTTTTTCTGGCGTTTAACTCCAGACAGCAGCATGAACTTGGCGTTCAACGCCAAGTTACGTCGTCAATCTTCGAATAAAGCATGGACTATTATATATTGCTGGAAAGCCCTGGATGTCTACTTTCCAACGCCGTTGAGAGCGCGCCAATTGGAGTTTTGTAGCTCCAGAAAATCCATTTCGAGTGCAGGGAGGTCAGATTCCAACAGCATCAGCAGTCCTTTTGTCAGCCTTCTTCAGAGTTTTGCTCAAATCCCTCAATTTCAGTCAGAATTTACCTGAAATCACAGAAAAACACACAAACTCATAGTAAAGTCTAGAAATGTGAATTTATCATAAAAACTAGTGAAAACATCCCTAAAAGTAGCTTATACTTACTAAAAACTATATAAAAACAATGCCAAAAAGCGTATAAATTATCCGCTCATCACAACACCAAACTTAAATTGTTGCTTGTCCCCAAGCAACTGAAAATCAAATAGGATAAAAAGAAGAGAATATACTATAAATTCCAGAATAACAATGAATATTAATTTAATTAGATGAGCGGGACTTGTAGCTTTTTGCTTCTGAACAGTTTTGGCATCTCACTTTTTCCTTTGTAGTTTAGAGTGATTGGCGTCTCTGGGAACTCAGAATTTTGGATAGTGTTATTGACTTTCCTAGTTAAGCATGTTGATTCTTGAACACAGCTATTTATGAGTCTTGGCTGTGGCCCTAAGCACTTTGTTTTCCAGTATTACCACCGGATACACAAATGCCACAGACACATAACTGGTTGAACCTTTTCAGATTGTGACTCAGCTTTGCTAGAGTCCCCAGTTAGTGGTGTCCAGAGCTCTTAAGCACACTCTTTTGCTTTGGATCACGACTTTAACCACTCAGTCTCAAGCTTTTCACTTGGATCTTCATGACACAAGCACATGGTTAGGGACAGCTTGATTTAGCCGCTTAGGCCTGGATTTAATTTCCTTGGGCCCTCCTATCCATTGATGCTCAAAGCCTTGGATCCTTTTTACCCTTGCCTTTTGGTTTTAAGGGCTATTGGCTTTTTCTGCTTGCTTTTTCTTTTTCTTTCTATTTTTTTTTTCGCTACTTTTTTTTCACTGCTTTTTCTTGCTTCAAGAATCAATTTCATGATTTTTTTTCAGATCATCAATAACATTTCTCTTTGTTCATCATTCTTTCAAGAGCCAACAATTTTAACACTCATAAACAACAAGATCAAAAATATGCACTGTTCAAGCATTCATTCAGAAAACAAAAAGTATTGCCACCACATCAATATAATTAAATTAAATTCAATAATAAATTCGAAATTTATGTACTTCTTGTTCTTTTGAATTAAAACATTTTTCATTTAAGAGAGGTGAAGGATTCATGGAATTATTCATAATCTTTAAGGCATGGTTACATACTAATGATCATGGAGTAAAGACACAAAACATAGATAAACACAATATTAAAAACGAAAACAGAAAGAAATAAAGAACAAGGAATGAATCCACCTGAGTGAGGGTGGCACCTTCTTGAAGGTCCAATGGTGCTTTCTGAGCTCCTCTATGTCTCTTCCTTGCTTCTGTTGAATGATCCCTAGTGATTTTGGTGTTTTTAACATTATTTGCTCCCAATAGTTGTGTGGAGGGCAATTTATCCCCTGAGGTATCTCAGGGATCTCTTGATTTGCAGCCACATGTTATACCACTGAGCTATGACGGCTTATATTTTCCATCTCCCAAGACTCAGAGGTGGAAGCTTTTGTCTTCCCTTTGAGGTTTCTCTGGCCTTAGGTGCCTTTAATGGTAATGGAAAAGCAAAAAAAAAGCTATGCTTTTACCACACCAAACTTAAAATATTGCTCGCCCTCGAGCAAGAAAAGAAAGAAGAGAAGAAGAAGAAGAAGATGGAGGTGATGAATGAAAAATAGAAGGGATGACCATGAATGGAAAGAGAGAGGGCGAGGTAGGTGGGGATCCTGTGAGGTCCACAGATCCTGAGATGATCCTGTGGGGTCCACAGGTCCTGAGGTGTCAAGGAATTCCATTCCTGCACCAAATAGGCATGTAAATTACCTTGGCACACCATTCTGGCGTTCAAACGCCCATTGGTGCATGTTCTGGGTGTTAAACGCCCATGTAATGCATGTTTCTGGCGTTGAACGCCAGTTTCATGCTTGTTTCTGGCGTTCAGCACCAGTTTGTCCTCTGTGTGCACATCCTGGCGTTAAACGCCAGGTTGTTGCTTGTTTCTGGCGTTCAGCGCCAGAATGGTGCTCTGTTCTGGCGTTGAACGCCGGCCAGATGCACCTTCTGGGCGTTGAACGCCAGCCCGTGCGTCCTCCAGGGTGAAATTTTTTTTTTCTTCTGTTTTTAATTTTTTTGATTTTTTCGTGACTCCTCATGATCATGTACCTAATTAAACACAAAAATAACAAAGAAACAAAATAAAATAAAATTAGATAAATAAAATTGGGTTGCCTCCCAACAAGCGCTTCTTTAATGTCAATAGCTTGACAGTGGCCCTCATGGAGCTAAAAGGTGATCAGGTCAATTTAGTGTGTTGTCTCCACACCAAACTTAGAGTTTGGATATGGAATTTGAACACCAAACTTAGAGTTTGGTTGTGGCCTCACAACACCAAACTTAGAGTTTGACTGTGTGGGCTCTTCTTGACTCTGAACTGAGAGAAGTTCTTCATGCTTACTCTCTTCTGTCACAGAGGGATGGCCATGTGTCTTAAACACAAGGTAGTCCCCATTCAATTGAAGGACTAACTCACCTCTGTTGACATCTATCACAGCTTCTGCTGTGGCTAGGAAAGGTCTTCCTAGGATGATGGATTCATCATCTTCCTTCCTAGTGTCTAGGATTATGAAATCAGCAGGGATGTAAAGGCCTCCAACCTTTACTAAAACGTCCTCTACCATTCCATAAGCTTGTCTCATTGACTTATCTGCCAATTGCAATGAGAACAAGGCAGGTTGTACCTCAATGATCCCCAGCTTCTCCATTACAGAGAGTGGCATAAGATTTATCCCTGACCCCAGATCACATAGAGCTTTTTCAAAGCTCATGGTGCCAATGGTGCAAGGTATTAAGAACTTGCCAGGATCTTGTTTCTTTTGAGGTAGAGTTTTCTGAATCCAAGTATCTAGTTCATTAATGAGCAAGGGAGGTTCACTTCCCCAAGTCTCATTACCAAACAGCTTGGCATTCAGCTTCATGATAGCTCCTAAATATTGAGCAACTTGCTCTTCAGTCACATCTTCATCCTCTTCAAAGGAAGAATAGTCTTCAGAGCTCATGAATGGCAGAAGGAGATTTAATGGAATCTCTATGGTCTCTGTATGAGCCTCAGATTCCTTTGTATCCTTAATAGGAAACTCCTTCTTGCTTGAAGGACGTCCCAGGAGGTCTTCCTCACTAGGATTTTCGTCCTCCTCCTCCCTAGTGCATTCGGCCACATTGATCACATCAATGGCCTTGCACTCTCCTTTTGGATTTTCTTCTGTATTGCTTGGGAGAATACTGGGAGGAGTTTCAATGACTTTCTTACTCAGCTGGCCCACTTGTGCCTCCAAATTTCTGATGGAGGATCTTGTTTCATTCATGAAACTGAAAGTGGCCTTTGACAGATCAGAGACAATATTGGTTAAATTAGAAGTGTTTTGTTCAGAATTCTCTGTCTGTTGCTGAGAAGATGATGGATATGGCTTACTATTACTCAGCCTATTGCGTCCACCATTATTAAAGCCTTGTTGAGGCTTTTGTTGATCCTTCCAGGATAAATTTGGATGATTTCTCCATGATGGGTTATAGGTGTTTCCATATGGTTCACCCATGTAATTAACCTCTGCCATGGCAGGGTTCTCAGGATCATAAGCTTCTTCAGAAGCTGCCTCTCTAGTACTGTTGGATGCATGTTGCAATCCATTCAGATTTTGAGAGATTATGTTGACCTGTTGAGTCAACATTTTGTTCTGAGCCAATATGGCATTCAGAGCATCAATTTCAAGAACTCCTTTCTTCTGAGACATCCCATTATTCACGGAATTCCTCTCAGAGGTGTACATGAACTGGTTGTTTGCAACCATGTCAATGAGTTCTTGAGCCTCTTCAGGCGTTTTCTTCAGGTGAATAGATCTACCTGCAGAATGGTCCAGTGACATTTTCGAAAATTCAGAGAGACCATAATAGAATATATCTAATATGGTCCATTCTGAAAACATGTCAGATGGACATCTTTTGGTCAACTGCTTATATCTTTCCCAAGCTTCATAGAGGGATTCACCATCTTTTTGTTTGAAGGTTTGAACATCCGCTCTCAACTTGCTCAGCTTTTGAGGAGGAAAGAATTTATCCAAGAAGGCAGTAACCAGCTTATCCCAGGAGTCCAGGCTATCCTTAGGTTGTGAATCCAACCATATTCTAGCTCTGTCTCTTACAGCAAAAGGGAAAAGCATGAGTCTGTAGACTTCAGGGTCAACTCCATTCGTCTTTACAGTCTCACAGATCTGCAAGAACTCAGTTAAAAACTGATAGGGATCTTCAGATGGAAGTCCATAAAACTTGTAGTTTTGTTGCATTAATGCAACTAGTTGAGGCTTAAGCTCAAAGTTATTGGCTCCAATGGCAGGAATGGAGATGCTTCTTCCATCAAACTTGGACGTTGGCTTTGTGAAGTCACCAAGCATTCTCCTTGCATTATTATTATTATTATTTTCGGCTGCCATGTCCTTCTCTTGTTCGAAAATTTCTGAAAGGTTGTTTCTGGATTGTTGTAATTTAGCTTCTCTTAATTTTCTCTTCAGAGTCCTTTCAGGTTCTGGATCAACTTCAACAAGAGTGCCTTTTTCCCTGTTCCTGCTCATATGAAAGAGAAAAAACAAGAAAAGAAAGAGGAATCCTCTATGTCACAGTATAGAGATTCCTTTATGTTAGTAGAAGAAGATAGGGGTATAAGAAAGAAGAGGGATGGATTCGGATTTGGATGAAGAGAGGTGAAGAGAAGTGTTAGTAATTAAATAATTAAATAGAAGAAGAGAAGAGAGGGAGAGAAATTTTCGAAAATAATTTTTGAAAAAGAGGTTAGTAATTTTCAAAAATCAAAGACAAAATATAATTAAAATTAAAATTTAAAACAAAAAGAATTTTTGAAAAAGAGAGGGAGAATTTTCGAAAATTAGAGAGGGAAAAATAGTTAGGTGGTTTTGAAAAAGATAAGAAACAAACAAAAAGTTAGTTAGTTGATTGAAAAAGATTTGAAATCAAATTTTGAAAAAGATAAGAGGATAAGAAGGTAGATAAGATATTTTAAAATCAAATTTTGAAAAAGATAAAATTTTTGAAAAAGATAAGATAAAAGATAAAAAGATATATTTGAAAAAGATATTTTGAAAAAGATTTAATTTTAAAAATTACTTAGCTAGCAAGAAACTACAAGATACGATTCTAGAACTTAAAGATTGAACCTTTCTTAACAAGAAAGTAACAAACTTCAAATTTTTGAACCAATCACATTAATTGTTAGCTTAATTTTCGAAAATTTGATAAAAAGATAAGAAAAAGATTTTGAAAATATTTTGAAAAAGATTTTTGAAATTTTCGAAATTTATAAAAAAAATGAAAAAGATATGATTTTTGAAAAAGATTTTGAAAATATAAGATTTTTAAAATTGAAATTTTGACTTGACTTGTAAGAAACAACTAATTTTAAAAATTTTTGACCAAGTCAACCCAAAATTTCGAAAATTTGGAGGAAAATAAGGAGAAGATATTTTTTTGATTTTTGAATATTGAATTATGAAAGAGAAAAACAACAAAAATACTCAATGCATGAAATTTTTAGATCAAAACAATGAATGCATGCAAGAATGCTATGAATGTCATGATGAACACCAAGAACACTTTGAAGATCATGATGAACATCAAGAACATATTTTGAAAAATTTTTGATGCAAAGAAAACATGCAAGACACCAAACTTAGAAATTTTTAATGCATGGAAATTATGGATGCAAAGATGCACATGAAAAACAACAAAAGACACAAAACAAGAAATCATCAAGATCAAACAAGAAGACTTGTCAAGAACAACTTGAAGATCATGAAGAACACTATGAATGCATGAGATTTTCGAAAAATGCAAGAAAGATTTAAAAAAAAACATGCAATTGACACCAAACTTAAAAATTTAACACAAGACTCAAACAAGAACACAAAATATTTTTGATTTTTATGATTTTCTAATTTTTTTGTATTTTTATTTTATTTTTTCAAAAATATAGTTTGAAAAAAAAAACGAAAAATAAAAAGAAAAATTTTTGAAAAAGATTTTTGAAAAGAAAATTACCTAATCTGAGCAACAAGATGAACCGTCAGTTGTCCATACTCGAACAATCCCCGGCAACGGCGCCAAAAACTTGGTGGACGAAATTGTGATCACTATTCTTTGATTTGCATTTACTGTAGAATTGTGGAACTTAGGATTTTTGGCACGAGTGGACACAACTCCGTTCAACTAACCAGCAAGTGTACTGGGTCGTCCAAGTAATAAACCTTACGTGAGTAAGGGTCGATCCCACAGAGATTGTTGGTATGAAGCAAGCTATGGTCACCTTGCAATTCTCAGTTAGGGAGATTAAAGGGTAATTGTGATTATTGGAGTAAATAATAAAAAGGAATAATAAAAGGGATAGAATACTTATGCAGATTCATTGGTGGGAATTTCAGATAAGCGGATGGGGATGCTGTAGAGCTCAAGGACGCCTGCTCTCCTACTGCTTCTACTCAATCCTTCTTACTCCTTTCCATGGCAAACTTTGTTTAGGGGTTCACCATCAACTGTGGCTACTTTCAATCCTCTCGGGGAAATATCCTATGCGGCTGTCACTCGCACAGCTAACCAGTCTGGAGGCATCACCCATGGCTGATGGCTACATCCCATCCTCGCAGTGAAAACTAATGCTCACGCACTCTGTCACAGTACGGCTAATCACCGGTTGGTTCCCTCCCCTACTGGAATAGAATCCCTCTTTTGCGTCTGTCACTAACGCCCAGCAGGTTATAGGTTTGAAGCACGTCACAGTCATTCATTAACGGAATCCTACTCGGAATACCACAGACAAGGTGAGACTTTCCGGATTCCCAGGATCCTACTCGGAATACCACAGACAAGGTGAGACTTTCCGGATCCTCATAAATGCCGCCATCTGTCTAGCTTATACCACGAAGATTCTGTTGGGGAATCTAAGAGATATACATTCAAGCTCTGTTGCATGTAGAACGGAAGTGGTTGTCAATCACGTACATTCATAAGTGAGAATAATAATGAGGGTAATCTAACTCATCACATTCATCATGTTCTTGGGTACGAATGAATATCTTGGAATAAGAATAAGAGAGATTTGAATAAAAGATAATAGAATTTCATTAATACTTGATGTACAACAGAGCTCCACACCCTTAATCTATGGTGTGCAGAAACTCCACCGTTGAAAATACATAAGTAAAAGAGGTTCAGGCATGGCCGAGTGGCCAGCCCTCTCTATGATCAAGTGACCGAATGAAAAAGACTAAAAATGGTCAAAAGATATCTAATACAATAGTTAAATGTTCTATTTATAATAAACTAGCTCCTAGGGTTTACATGAGTAAGTAATTGATGCATAAATCCACTTCCGGGGCCCACTTGGTGTATGTTTGGGCTGAGCTTGATCAATCCACGAGCTAAGGCTTCTCTTGGAGTTGAACTTCGAGTTATGACGTGTTTTGGGCGTTCAACTCCGGATCATGACGTTTTTCTGGCGTTTAACTCCAGACAGCAGCATGAACTTGGCGTTCAACGCCAAGTTACGTCGTCAATCTTTGAATAAAGCATGGACTATTATATATTGCTGGAAAGCCCTGGATGTCGACTTTCCAACGCCGTTGAGAGCGCGCCAATTGGAGTTCTGTAGCTCCAGAAAATCCATTTCGAGTGCAGGGAGGTCAGATTCCAACAGCATCAGCAGTCCTTTTGTCAGCCTTCTTCAGAGTTTTGCTCAAATCCCTCAATTTCAGTCAGAATTTACCTGAAATCACAGAAAAACACACAAACTCATAGTAAAGTCCAGAAATGTGAATTTATCATAAAAACTAGTGAAAACATCCCTAAAAGTAGCTTATACTTACTAAAAACTATATAAAAACAATGCCAAAAAGCGTATAAATTATCCGCTCATCAGTGACATCCTGTAAGGAGCACTTGAGATTGGTCCCGCTCCGGGCACCAATTCAATAGCAAACTCAACCTCTCGGTTAGGTGGAAGCTCATTAATATCATCAGGAAACACTTCCGGAAACTCACACACAACCGGAATCTGTTCCAACCTTTGATCATCACCCGAAACGCCCGCGGTTAACAACATGATACCCTGACATTCGGTTCCGGAATAGTTCACCATCATCGAATTCAAATAATAATTATTTACCACGACCGGCCCTTCTGTATCTTCCGGCATAAAGTACACCGACTTTGTAGAACAATCAAGCAGAACATGGTTCTTAGATAACCAGTCCAATCCCAAGATAAGATCAAGACCAATCATCGGCAAGCAGATTAAATTGTGAACAAAATCACGCTACTTGAACCTAAAGGAAACTTCCGGGCATCCTAGCCTAGTTACCATGGCTTCATGGGTAGCATTGTACACTCTTAGATCATATCCTAAAGTTACAATCTTCAATCCTAACTCATGGGCTTTCTCAAATGCAATGAATGAATGTGATGCTCCCGAATCAAATAAAGCATTTAAGGTTTGACCAGCTATTTCACAGTTACCTCTAATGAGTGTCTTAGATCCCTCAGCTCCTACAGCTGAAGTGGTGAACACCCGACCAGTCTGTTGTGCCTTCCCAGCACCTTGTTTCTGCTTCTCAGGACAATTTGCGGCTTTATGCCCCGCTTTTCCGCAATTGTAGCACAAACCCCATCCGGCCTTGCATGGTGCTCCCGGATGGTGACTCCCACATCTAGTACAAGCTTGATCATTCTGAGGCTGCTTCCCAAACCTCTTCCCTTGGAAATTGTTGTTGTTGTTGGGCCTCCTGAAAGAGCTTCCCCTCTTGAAAGACGGACCTCTAGGTGCAAAACTCTTCCCTCGGTTCTGTGGGAATGATCCTCTGTGAATCCGTTTCTCGGCAGTTGCCCTTTTCACACACTCCTCAGCAACCCTACACTTGTTTACCAGCTCGGAGAAGGTCCTAATCTCCATTGGTCCCACTGAACTGAAAATATCACTCTGGAGTCCTCCTTCATACTTAACACACTTCCATTCCTCATATTCCACCGGAGTCCCTTGGCACATACGAGAGAACCTGAACAGCTCCTCAAACTTGTCAATATACTCTGATATGGACATAGTACCCTGCTTCAGCTGTAACAATTCAAGTTCCTTAGCCGTCCTAGCAGAAGTCGGAAAGTACTTCTTATAGAACTCCTCTTGGAATACATTCCAAGTGATATAGTCATCACCCTACTGCAGAAGACGTCGGATACCTTGCCACCAATGCGATGCTTCACCTGTGAGCATATAGGTAGCAAACTCGACACGCTGTCCTTCAGGTACCACTTGTGCTTGCAGTGCTCGCTCTATAGCCTGAAACCATGTATCAGCCTCAGTCGGACTAGTAGTTCCCTTGAACTTAGGTGGATTAACCTTCAAAAAGTTTGCTAGTGTCATCGGGCTTTGAACTCCACCTCCATCATTACCATGGTTGTTCATCTGTTGACCAAGAGCCTCAGTAATGGCTTGCATAGCAGCAGCCATGTTCTCCAACGCGGTCATAAAGTTCACCGGGTCATTAGGGTTATGCTCCGATGCACGAGCATTCGTACAACCTCTCGCACTACCTCTACCGCGTCCACGAGGCGCCATCTGGTCCCTATACATACCAAACAATCGATATTAAGTTGATCAGTCTCAATATCGGAAGTCTAGTACTTCAAAGTCCCAAATGCATGCTCATGAACGTTTATGCCAATTATATCAAGCAGATATACTAATAGCACATAACACACACACAGAGAATGCACAGAAGCATAATCAGTCCATCCCTCAGGCTCTACAGGAACGAACTGCTTTGATACCATAATGTAACACCCTACCATACAGAGTCTTATGCTTAAGTCATAATTCAGAGATGGCAAGGTATTACGACCTCTAAAATAAAAGTTTAGTACATATAGTAGTATGAATGATTGATTATAACTAGGAGCCTTTGTAGAAAAAGGGGTAAACAAAAACCGCAACTCGAAAGCGCAACACTCCGATCGATAACGTAACGAACAAGGATAACCAACGCGAGAATTATATATATACAAGGAGTGTCAAAAACAGGAAGATCAAGACTCAAGATCCGGCTGCGAAGATAACCGGTCCGAGCACAGCAATATATACATATGATAAAATAAGGAAAACCCCAAAGGTAACCCAAAGGGACACAAATACACAAAACCTATTCTCCAAAATCTCCCATAAGATGAGTCATCACAGTTTGTATTATTTAATGGAGATAAAAGTATCTAAGCAAAACATATAAACCAAAACATAGCCCCGAGAACAAGGATCTTCGCAAATCTAGAAGTCTCCAGCATGCCTCAGCGAGAAACCTCACGTCCTGCATCTGAAAACCACAAAATCCGCATGGGTGAGAACCAGAGGTCCCCAGCATGGTAACAGCTTCCACATATCTAATACATAATAATGGAGGAAAGCCAAAGGCAATCCTAGAACTTCCTCCAGATAATATCAATGCTTATAAACAAGCTAAACCATAAAGAGCATCTGACTAAAGATTCTTCAGTCTAACTAATACTTCCCTTTCCAATTCCTTCAGACCTCCCAACCACCAGCAGGAGTATAATGTAGCAAACACAGTTATATCAAACAAAGAATATACAAATAGGAACAGTTAAGGCATTTAGACAATTAGCGAGTATTATGCAGTCAAATAGGCAATCTCAAACAATTCATATAGTATGCATATGATGAATGCCTGTTCCTAGTGGCTGATGATATCATCTTGTCGGTTATAGAGCCAACCCGACAAGTCCTGGTCGCTAACCATTGGACTGTCCCTCTGTCATGCATCCCCAACTCGAGTTATACTTGTCATAAACTTGATCATAATCATGATCTATATCCATCACCCTCATTGGTGAATATATACGGGGGCGAGCTCATCCGGGTCTTTCACAGTGCCCGGCCACACTTACGACATAGGGTCAACAGAGTATCAAGTCTCAACCTGGAGCACGTGGTGGCTAGCCACTGCTACTACCCAGGGAAACTCGTATCTCAGATAGTGGAAGTGCAAATCACAATCATCAATAATTCAGCATAAACATGCATGAATTCTCATCCATGGATCAACATCCATATCAGCCATCCGGCTCACGGTTAAATCCATAACCAGCCAATATTCATAGCATACACAGCTATTCCAGCTCACGGTTCAATCCAGAACCAGCCAATTCATAAACAATTACGGCCCTTCGGCCAATGGCATAACAAGCACTTCCACCACCATCCTCCACATCTCACATAATCATCAACGATCCTCATTGATTATTCATTTTCCCCTTGCTTCACTCGCAAGTTACCACATCCACTAGCCCTTTTCTAATAGCTAGGCATATCATAATGATTTAAGATATAAGTGGTGAGATCGGAGGCTTAGAAGTATGAGATTTGGCTTTTAAAACTCAAAAATCAACTTTGGGATGAAAACAGGTCCACGCGTACGCGCACTCCACGCGCACACGTGGATGGCCTCAAAAACTCATCGACGCGCAAGCGTCATGCACGCTAACACGTGGATTAAAAATTTGCCAATCGACGCGCACGCGTCAACCACGCGTACGCGTGGGTGTCCTCGTGCCCCAGGCACAACACTGGCACAATTCTGGCATAACTCTCTGGAAAATGGCTGGGCATTGGGTGCAGCACAATCGGCGCGCCCGCGCACATCACGCTCACGCGTGGATGGCATTTTCCGGAAGAATGGCGCGCACGCACCAAGTGCGCCCACGCGCAAGGGGTCATTCTGCTAACAATTTTCTAAGTTAAAAGCTGCAGAATTCACCAATTTAAACCTCAATCTTCCAACGGACATAACTTTCTCATTTTAAATCGTTTTTCACCCGTTCTTCGAACGGCATGGACATCCCGGATCCAATTTCATTTCTAAATAGATTTGGCACAAAACAGAGATCCGTAGTCCAAGTTATGTCCCACCAAAGTATGCCCAAAAACCATATTTTTCATAAAAACCCCAAAGTGCCATTTGCAAACAAGCCATTTCCAACTCTTTTCAAAATCAATCAAAACATGCCATTTTCATCCCTTTCCTTTGAAATCAATCAAAATACATCAATTTCAACATCAAGCCTCCTCAACTCACACATTGACACTTTACCACAATATACAAAATCACTATCTCATCATTCTAACCCACTTCACCCAAGTGGCTCAAACTCAAATATATTGACATATCATATACTCTTACTCATGCCAATTCTCAACAACACCAATTCCAATAAATCATCATTGTACACAATCAATATCATACTCACCATCAACATGGTTCAACCCACAATTCAACCATAACCAATCATCAAGCATATATCACAACATGCATATTTCTCATACATCATACCCTCAAGGCATCATTAATCATCATCACATATATGACCACATCATATATCTCAATCATTCAACAACATCAACCATTCAATGCCTATCTTAGGGCCTCTAGCCTAAGTATTTCCTACCACATTACATATTAGATACGGGAAACCGAAACCATACCTTAGCCGATTTCCCAAGCTCAACCGGAGCACTTCCAAATCACCTATCCACAAGCTCTCAAGGCCTCAACACCTCCAAGAACAGATTTTTCACCACCAAACCTTTTCCAAGCTTTTCAAAATCACCAATCAAGCTCCAATATCCACACACACACAACCTAAGCCACAATCATCATACCCATACACAACATCTCAAAACCCAAACATCATAAAATCACAAATTACACTAGGGTTGAGAATCTTACCACACCCAAGGTCCAAGGAGACAAGATTAACCTTCTCCTTCAAGAGAGTTGGGTCCTATAATATCAAAGAACCCAAAATCTCAACATTTTTGCTCATAAAACTCAAAAACAAGGCTGGAATTTCGAAGAGCAAAACGTGGCTTACCTCAAGATTAATTGTATGGGTTTTGTAGAGCTCTCCGCGGTGAACGCGTGGCCGCAAACGGAGCGGCAATCGGAGCTCTAGATCAAAAGTTATGGTGGTTTGAAGATCAACCAAGGGAGAGAACTTGAGAGAGTGTTCTTCCTCCCTTTCTCTCTAATTTCAGCTTGTGTGTGTAACAAATGAGGAGAGAGAGTGCTGAAAACTAGGGTTTTGGTTAAGTTATGTTGGGCCAAGGGCCCACTTTGGGTCCAATTGGCCCGGTTTGGCCCGTTCGGTCCAATCTTGGTCCGAATTCTATAAAATTGGTACCAAAATTCTCGTCTCAATCTCCTCTATCACATTTAGCCATAAAAATCACATTTTAGGCTTTCCAGAATAAATTCTCATTTATAGGTTAATTAGCCGTTAATTAACCGGGTTTTACATGTAGGGCATCACCAACATCAATGGCTACTTTAAATCCTCTCGGAAAAATGGTCTTATGCGCTGTCACTGCACGGCTAATCGTCTGGAAGCATCACCCTTGTTGATAGCTACATCCCATCCTCTCAGTGAAAATGGTCCAAATGCTCTGTCACAGCACGGCTAATCATCTGTCGATTCTCAATCAGGTTGGAGTAGAATCCATTGATTCTTTTGTGTTTGTCATCACGCCCAGCCTTCAGGAGTTTGAAGCTCGTCACAGTCATTCAATACCGGAATCCTACTCGGAATACCACAGACAAGGTTAGACTTTCTGGATTCCCGGGATCCTACTCGGAATACCACAGACAAGGTTAGACTTTTCGGATCCCCATGAATGCCACCATCTATCTAGCTTATACCACAAAGATTCTGTTGGGGAATCTAAGAGATATGCGCCTGGCCTAAAGTAGAATGGAAGTGGTTGTCAGTCACGCGCGTTCATAGGTGAGAATGATGATGAGTGTCACGGATCATCACATTCATCAAGTTGAAGTGCAACGTATATCTTGGAATAAGAATAAAAGAGAATTGAATAGAAAGTAATAGTGGTTGTATTGAAACTTGAGGTACAGCAGAGCTCCATACCCTTAATCTATGGTGTGTAGAAACTCCACCGTTGAAAATACATAAGTGAAAGGTTCAGGCATGGCCGAGAGGCCAGCCCCCTGAATGATCAAAAGACCGAATGGCCAAAAGATGATTAATACACTAGTAAAAAGTCTTATTTATACTAAACTAGCTACTAGGGTTTACATGAGTAAGTAATTGATGCATAAATCCACTTCCGGGGCCCACTTGGTGTATGTTTGGGCTGAGCTTGATCTATCCACGAGCTGAGGCTTCTCTTGGAGTTGAACGCCAAGTTATAACATGTTTTGGGCGTTCAACTCCGGGTTGTGACGTGTTTCTGGTGTTTAACTCCAGACAGCAGCATGTACTTGGCGTTGAGCGCCACCTTAGGTCGTCAATTCCCAAATAAAGTATGGACAATTATATATTGCTGGAAAGCTTTGGATGTCTACCTTCCAAAACCGTTGAGAGCGCACCATTTGGAGTTCTGTAGCTACAGAAAATCTATTTTGAGTGCAGGGAGGTCAGATTCCAACAGCATCAGCAGTCCTTTGTCAGCCTCCTATCAGAGTTTTGCTCAAGTCCCTCAATTTCAGCCAGAAATTATCTGAAATCACAGAAAAACACACAAACTCATAGTAAAGTCCAGAAATGTGAATTTAACATAAAAACTAATGAAAACATCCCTGAAAGTAGCTTAAACTTACTAAAAACTACCTAAAAACAATGCCAAAAAGCGTATAAATTATCTGCTCATCACAATACCAAACTTAAATTGTTGCTTGTCCCCAAGCAACTGAAAATCAATTAGGATAAAAAGAAGAGAATATACTATAAATTCCAGAATATCAACGAATATTAATTATAATTAGATGAGCGGGACTTGTAGCTTTTTGCTTCTGAACAGTTTTGGCATCTCATTTTTTTCCTTTGAAGTTTAGAATGATTGGCTTCTCTAGGAACTTAGAATTTCGGATAGTGTTATTGACTTTCCTAGTTAAGTATGTTGATTCTTGAACACAGCTACTTATGAGTCTTGGCCGTGGCCCTAAGCATTTTGTTTTCTAGTATTACCACCGGATACATAAATGCCACAGACACATGACTGGGTGAACCTTTTCAGATTATGACTCAGCTTTGCTAGAGTCCACAGTTAGAGGTGTCCAGAGCTCTTAAGCACACTCTTTTTGCTTTGGATCACGACTTTAACCACTCAGTCTCAAGCTTTTCACTTGGGCCTTCATGACACAAGCACATGGTTAGGGACAGCTTGATTTAGCCGCTTAGGCCTGGATTTGATTTCCTTGGGCCCTCCTATCCATTGATGCTCAAAGCCTTGGATCCTTTTTACCCTTGCCTTTTGGTTTTAAGGGCTATTGGCTTTTTCTGCTTGCTTTTTCTTTTTCTTTCTATTTTTTTCGCCATTTTTTTTTTGCAAGCTTTTCTTTTTTTTTTCACTGCTTTTTCTTGCTTCAAGAATCAATTTTATGATTTTTCAGATTATCAATAACATTTCTCTTTGTTCATCATTCTTTCAAGAGCCAACAATTTTAACATTCATAAACAACAAGATAAAAAATATGCACTGTTCAAGCATTCATTCAGAAAACAAAAAGTATTGTCACCACATCAATATAATTAAATTAAATTCAAGGATAAATTCGAAATTCATGTACTTCTTGTTCTTTTGAATTAAAACATTTTTCATTTAAGAAAGGTGAAGGATTTATAGAATTTATTCATAGCTTTAAGACATAGTTACTACATCTTAATGATCATGAAGTAGAGATACAAAACATAGATAGACATGAAGGATAAAAACCGAAAAAGCAGAGAAAATAAGAACAAGGAATGAGTCTACCTTAGTGGCGTCTTCTTCTTGAAGGACCAACAATGTTCTTAAGCTCTTCTATGTCCCTTCCTTGCCTTTGTTGCTCCTCCCTCATTGCTCTTTGATCTTCTCTTACTTCATGGAGAATGATGGAGTGCTCATGATGTTCCACCCTTAATTGTTCAACATTGTGGCTCAAATCTTCTAAGGAAGTGTTGAGTTGTTCCCAATAGTTGTTGGGAGGAAAGTGCATCCCTTGAGGCATCTCAGGGATTTCTGGATGATGAGCTTCCTCATGCATCTTTTGAGATCCGTGGAGGGTCTCTCTTGCTTGCTCCATCCTCTTCTTGGTGATGGGCTTATCTTCCTCAATGGGAATGTCTCCTTCTATGATAACTCCAGCTGAGTAACATAGATGGCAAATAAGGTGAGGAAAAGCTAGCCTTGCCATGGTGGAGGGCTTTTCGGCTATTTTGTAGAATTCATTGGAGATGACTTCATGAACTTCTACTTCCTCTCCAATCATGATGCTATGAATCATGATGGCCCGATCCACAGTAACTTCAGATCAGTTGCTAGTGGGAATGATGGACCGTTGAATGAACTCCAACCATCCTCTAGCCACAGGCTTGAGGTCCAGTCTTCTTAGTTGAACTGGCTTACCTTTGGAGTCTCTCTTCCATTGAGCTCCTTCCACACATATGTCCGTAAGGAATTGGTCCAACCTTTGATTAAAGTTGACCCTTCTAGTGTAGGGGCGTTCATCTCCTTGCATCATGGGCAAGTGGAATGCCAACCTTACATTTTTCGGACTAGAATCTAAGTATTTCCCCCGAACCATTGTGAGATAATTCTTTGGACTCGGGTTCATACTTTGATCATGGTTCCTAGTGATCCATGCATTGGCATAGAACTCTTGAACCATTAAGATTCCGACTTGTTGCATGGGGTTGGTTAGGACTTTCCAACCTCTTCTTCGGATCTCATGTCGGATCTCCGGATACTCATTTTTCTTGTGCTTGAAAGGGACCTCAGGGATCACCTTCTTCTTTGCCACAACATCATAGAAGTGGTCTTGATGGCTTTTGGAGATGAATCTTTCCATCTCCCATGACTCGGAGGTGGAAGCTTTTGTCTTCCTTTTTCCTTTTCTAGAGGATTCTCCGGCCTTAGGTGCCATTGATGGTAGTGGAAAACAAAAAAGATTGTGCTTTGACCACACCAAACTTAAAATATTGCTCGTCCTCGAGCAAGAGAAGAAAGAAGAGAAGAAGAAGAAGAAGAAAATGGAGGAGAGTGATGGGAGATGGATTCGGCCAAGGTATAGTAGAGGGGATAGTGTTGTGTGAAAATGGAGTGGAATGGAGGGGTTTATATAGGGAGAGGGGAGAGGGTAGGTTCGGCCATTTAGGGTGGGATTGTGGGGGAATTATTTTTGAATTTTGAAGGTAGGTGAGGTTTATGGGGAAGAGTGGATGGATGTGAGTGGTGAATAGGTGATTGGGAAGAGAGATTGAGGTGATTGGTGAAGGGTTTTTGGGAAGTGTGACATAGGGAAGAGTGAAATAAGATTAGGAGGTAAGGTGGGAATATGTTAGGTGGGGATCCTGTGGGGTCCACAGATCCTGAGGTGATCCTGTGGGGTCCACAGATCCAGAGGTGTCAAGAAATTCCATCCCTGCACCAAATAGGCATGTAAAATGCCTTTGCACACCATTCTGGCATTTAAACGGCGAGTGGTGCACGTTCTGGGCGTTCAACGCCCATGTAAAGCATGTTTCTGGCGTTGAACGCCAGTTTCATGCTTGTTACTGACGTTCAGCGCCAGCTTTTTCTCTAGGCACATTCCTGGCGTTCAGCGCCAGAATGTTGCTTGTTTCTGGCGTTCAGCGCCAGTTTGATGCTCTGTTTTGGTGTTGAACGCCAGTCAGATGCTCCTTACTGGCGTTGAACGCCAGTCTGTGCTTCCTCCAGGGTGTGATTTTTTTTCTGCTGTTTTTGATCCTGTTTTTAATTTTTATATTTTTTTCGTGACTCCTCATGATCATGTACCTAATAAAACACAAAATAACAATAAAATAAAAATTAGATAAATAAAATTGGGTTGCCTCCCAACAAGCGCTTCTTTAATGTCAATAGCTTGACAGTGGCTCTCATGGAGCCACAAAGGTGATCAGGTCAATGTTGTATAGTCCCAACACCAAACTTAGAGTTTGGATATGGGGTCTTAACACCAAACTTAGAGTTTGGTTGTGGCATCCCAACACCAAACTTAGAGTTTGACTGTGGGGGCTCTTCTTGACTCTGAACTAAGAGAAGCTCTTCATGCTTACTCTCTTTTGTCACAGAGGGATGGCCATGTGCCTTAAACACAAGGTAGTCCCCATTCAATTGAAGGACTACTTCACCTCTGTTGACATCTATCACAGCTCCTGCTGTGGCTAGGAAAGGTCTTCCAAGGATGGTGCATTCATCCTCTTCCTTCCTAGTTTCTAAGATTATGAAATCAGCAGGGATGTAAAGGCCTTCAACCTTTACTAACACGTCATCTACTATTCCATAAGCTTGTCTTAATGACTTGTCTGCCAATTGTAATAAGAACAAGGTAGGTTGTACCTCAATGATCCCCAACTTCTCCATTACAGAGAGTGGCATAAGATTTATCCCTGACCCCAGGTCACACAGAGCTTTTGCAAAGGTCATGGTGCCTATGGTACAAGGTATTAAGAACTTGCCAGGATCTTGTCTCTTTTGAGGTAGAGTTTGCTGAATCCAGGTATCTAGTTCATTAATGAGCAAGGGAGGTTCACTTTCCCAAGTCTCATTACCAAACAACTTGGCATTCAGCTTCATGATAGCTCCTAAGTATTGAGCAACTTGCTCTCCAGTTACATCTTCATCCTCTTCTGAGGAAGAATAGTCTTCAGAGCTCATGAATGGCAGAAGGAGATTTAATGGAATCTCTATGGTCTCTATATGAGCCTCAGATTCCTTTGGATCCTTAATAGGAAACTCCTTCTTGCTTGAGGGACGTCCCAGGAGGTCTTCCTCACTAGGATTTTCATCCTCCTCCTCCCTTGTGCATTCGACCATATTGATTACATCAATGGCTTTGCACTCTCCTTTTGGATTCTCTTCTGTATTGCTTGGGAGAATACTGGGAGGAGTTTCAATGACTTTCTTACTCAGCTGGCCCACTTGTGCCTCCAGATTTCTAATGGAGGATCTTGTTTCACTCATGAAACTGAAAGTGGCCTTTGACAGATCAGAGACTAGATTGGCTAAATTAGAAGTGTTTTGTTCAGAATTCTCTGTCTGTTGCTGAGAAGATGATGGAAAAGGCTTGCTATTGCTCAGCCTATTACGTCCACCATTGTTAAAGCCTTGTTGAGGCTTTTGTTGATCTTTCCATGAGAAATTTGGATGATTTCTCCATGATGAATTATAGGTGTTTCCATAAGGTTCACCCATGTAATTAACCTCTGCCATTGCAGGGTTCTCAGGATCATAACCTTCTTCAGAAGCTACCTCTTTAGTACTGTTGGATGCATTTTGCCATCCATTCAGACTTTGAGAGATCATGTTGACTTGCTGAATCAACACTTTGTTCTGAGCCAATATGGCATTCAGAGCATCAATTTCAAGAACTCCCTTCCTCTGAGGTGTCCCATTATTCACGGAATTCCTCTCAGAAGTGTACATGAACTGGTTATTTGCAACCATGTCAATGAGTTCTTGAGCCTCTTCAGGCGTTTTCTTTAGGTGAATAGATCCACCTGCAGAATGGTCCAATGACATTTTTGAAAACTCAGATAGACCATAATAGAATATATCTAATATGGTCCATTCTGAAAACATGTCAAATGGACACCTTTTGGTCAACTGCTTGTATCTTTCCCAAGCTTCATAGAGGGATTCACCATCTTTTTGTTTGAAGGTCTGAACATCCACTCTAAGCTTGCTCAGCTTTTGAGGAGGAAAGAATTTATCCAAGAAGGCTGTGACCAGCTTATCCCAAGAGTCCAGGCTATCCTTAGGTTGTGAATCCAACCATACTCTAGCTCTGTCTCTTACAGCAAAAGGGAAAAGCATGAGTCTGTAGACCTCAGGATCAACTCCATTCATCTTAACAGTCTCACAAATCTGCAAGAACTCAGTTAAAAACTGATAAGGATCTTCAGATGGAAGTCCATAAAACTTGCAGTTCTGTTGCATTAAAGCAACTAGTTGAGGCTTAAGCTCAAAATTATTGGCTCCAATGGCAGGAATGGAGATGCTTCTTCCATCAAATTTGAACGTTGGTTTTGTGAAGTCACCAAGCATTCTCCTTGCATTATTATTATTTTTGGCTGCCATCTCCTTCTCTTGTTCTAATGTTTCTGAAAGGTTACCTTTAGATTATTGTGATTTAGCTTCTCTTAGTTTCCTCTTCAGAGTCCTTTCAGGTTCAGGATCAATTTCAACAAGAGTGCCTTTTTCCTTGTCCTGCTCATATGAAAGAGAAGAAAACAAGAAAAGAAGAGGAATCCTCTATGTCACAGTATAGAGATTCCTTTATGTTAGTAGAAGAAGAAAGGGGGGAAGAGTGAAGGAGAGTGGGTTCGGATATTTAGATGGAGAGAGGTGAAGAGAAGTGTCAGTAAATAATTAATTAAATAGAAGAAGAGAAGAGGGAGAGAATTCGAAAATAATTTTTAAATAGGGGTTAGTAATTTTTGAAAATTAAAGATAAGATATGATTAAAATTAAAATTTAAAACAAAAAAGAATTTTTGAAAAAGGGATGAGATATTTTCGAAAATTAGAGAAGGAAAAGTAGTTAGGTGGTTTTGAAAAAGATAAGAAACAAACAAAAAGTTAGTTAGTTGATTGAAAAAGATTTGAAATCAAATTTGAAAAGATAAGAAGATAAGAAGTTAGATAAGAAATTTTGAAATCAAATTTTGAAAAAGATAAAATTTTTGAAAAAGATATGATAAAAGATAAAAAGATTTAATTCAAAAATTTGAAATTACTTACTTCACTAACAAGAAACTACAAGATAAAATTCTAAAACTTAAAGATTGAACCTTTCTTAACAAGAAAGTAACAAACTTCAAATTTTTGAATCAATCACATTAATTATTAGTGAATTTTCGAAAATATGATATAAAGATAAGAAAAAAATTTTGAAAATATTTTGAAAAAGATTTTTGAAATTTTCGAAAAATAGGAAAAAATGGAAAAGATATGATTTTTGAAAAAGATTTTGAAAAGATAAGATTTTTTTAAAATTGAAAATTTGACTTGACTTGTAAGAAATAACTAATTTTGAAAATTTTTGACTAAGTCAACTTCAAATTTTCAACATTTTGAGAGAAAAAAGGAAAAGATATATTTTTATTTTTATTTTTATTTTTTGTGATGAGAGAGAAAAACAACAAAAATACTCAATTCATGAAATTTTTAGATCAAAACAATGAATGCATGCAAGAATGCTATGAATGTCAAGATGAACACCAGGAACACTTTGAAGATCATGATGAACATCAAGAACATAATTTTGAAAAAATTTTTGATGAAAAAAAAACATGCAAGACACCAAACTTAGAAATCTTTAATGCATGGACTCTAACAAACGAAAAATGCACATGAAAAACAACAAACAACACAAAACAAGAAATCATCAAGATCAAACAAGAAGACTTGTCAAGAACAACTTGAAGATCATGAAGAACACTATGAATGCATGGAATTTCGAAAAATGCAAGAAAATTTTTAAAGCATGCAATTGACACCAAACTTAAAAATTGACTCAAGACTCAAACAGGAACACAAAATATTTTTGATTTTTATGATTTTATTAATTTTTTTGGATTTTTATTAGTTTTTTCGAAAATAAAGTTTAGAAAAATGAAAAAGAAATGAAAAATTTTTAAAATAGTTTTTGAAAAGAAAATTACCTAATCTGAGCAACAAGATGAACCGTCAGTTGTTCATACTCGAACAATCCCCGGCAACGGCGCCAAAAAATTGGTGGACGAAATTGTGATAAAAGAGTTCCAGGCACTGTTAGAGAAGCTCACAACTCTGTTCAACTTAACCAGCAAGTGTACTGGGTCATCCAAGTAATACCTTACGTGAGTAAGGGTCGATCTCACAGAGATTGTTGGTATGAAGCAAGCTATGGTCACCTTGTAAATCTCAGTTAGGCAGATTAAATGGTTATGGGTTTCGAAAATTAATAATAAATAGAAAATAAAAAGGGATAGAAATACTTATGTAAATCAATAGTGGGAATTTTAGATAGGTGTGTGGAGATGCTAGAATCCTTTCGAATCTCTACTTTCTTATTGCTCTCATCCAATCCTTCTTACTCCTTTCCATGGCAAGCTGTATGTAGGGCATCACCAACATCAATGGCTACTTTTAATCCTCTCGGAAAAATGGTCTTATGCGCTGTCACTGCACGGCTAATCGTCTGGAGGCATCACCCTTGTTGATAGCTACATCCCATCCTCTCAGTGAAAATGGTCCAAATGCTCTGTCACAGCATGGCTAATCATCTGTCGGTTCTCAATCAGGTTGGAGTAGAATCCATTGATTCTTTTGCATTTGTCATCACGCCCAGCCTTCAGGAGTTTGAAGCTCGTCACAGTCATTCAATACCGGAATCCTACTCAGAATACCACAGACAAGGTTAGACTTTTCGGATTCCCGGGATCCTACTCGGAATACCACAGACAAGGTTAGACTTTCCGGATCCCCATGAATGCCGCCATCTATCTAGCTTATACCACAAAGATTCTGTTGGGGAATCTAAGAGATATGCGCCCGGCCTAAAGTAGAACGGAAGTGGTTGGCAGTCACGCGCGTTCATAGGTGAGAATGATGATGAGTGTCACAGATCATCACATTCATCAAGTTGAAGTGCAACGTATATCTTGGAATAAGAATAAAAGAGAATTGAATAAAAGTAATAGTGATTGTATTGAAACTTGAGGTACAGCAGAGCTCCATACCCTTAATCTATGGTGTGTAGAAACTCCACCGTTGAAAATACATAAGTGAAAGGTTCAGGCATGGCCGAGAGGCCAGCCCCCTGAATGATCAAAAGACCGAATGGCCAAAAGATGATTAATACACTAGTAAAAAGTCTTATTTATACTAAACTAGCTACTAGGGTTTACATGAGTAAGTAATTGATGTATAAATCCACTTCTGGGGCCCACTTGGTGTATGTTTGGGCTGAACTTGATCTATCCACGAGCTGAGGCTTCTCTTGGAGTTGAACGCCAAGTTATAACGTGTTTTGGGCGTTCAACTCCGGGTTGTGACGTGTTTCTGGTGTTCAACTCCAGACAGCAGCATGTACTTGGCGTTGAGCACCACTTTACGTCGTCAATTCCCAAATAAAGTTATATATTGCTGGAAAGCTTTGGATGTCTACTTTCCAATGCCGTTAAGAGCGCACCATTTGGAGTTCTGTAGCTCCAGAAAATCCATTTTGAGTGCAGGGAGGTCAGATTCCAACAGCATCAGCAGTCCTTTGTCAGCCTCCTATCAGAGTTTTGCTCAAGTCCCTCAATTTCAGCCAGAAATTACCTGAGATCACAGAAAAACACACAAACTCATAGTAAAGTCCAGAAATGTGAATTTAACATAAAAACTAATGAAAACATCCCTGAAAGTAGCTTAAACTTACTAAAAACTACCTAAAAACAATGCCAAAAAGCGTATAAATTATCCGCTCATCATATATACAATAATATAAAACATAATCAGGGCACAGAGAACTCCTCAAACTCTTCTTTTGTCCTAAACAGGGAAATCTATAGGGGGTGAGAACATCGTCCTCGCTGGTTCTTAGCAGAGGATTTTGAAGAATTGTTATAAGAAGGTATTTTAAATAAAATTGTTTTTAATCACAGTGAACATCAGTTCATTATCCAAATTTAAAAACTTATATTTTCTTATAAAATTTCGAACAAAACAGCACTCCATACATTTCACCGCTTACTAAGAAACTATTTTAAATAAAACTACTACTAGTAAAAACAAATCCGGCCTCTGGCCGAAATCAAATTAATCAACTCGGCCTCTGGCCCAATTCAAAATAAATCACTGCTATCATAAATCTACCACCAATACTTTAAAATAGAAATCAATCACAAGTACAAACAAATACAAGGAAAACATATTTTAAGAATAGTTACAGCAAATCTCACAGTTACCAGTTAAGCAGAATCCATCAGATAGACAAACCAAAACACTTAAGCACATCCAAACAAAGCAAAAAATGCAACATGATACATGTCTGTCCTACTGGCTATGAGTTCACGTGTCTGCTATACTGTTAGAACCCGATACATCCGGTAGCTAACCCGAATATCATCTCTCGACCGTATCTCCAATAAGCATATGATCAGGGAATTAGTGCCCTATCACCTTCTCTTGGAGGCAGACACCAGGGGAAATAAATCGAAAGATTAGTGCCTACCACCTTGCAGACAGATAGAGATAGAATGTGAGGGAAAATGTCGGGGGATTAGTGCCCTACTACCTTTTTCACATCCCACAAAATACAAATCACAAAGATTACGGGAGAAAGAATTGAGGGATTAGTGCACTACCACCTTCCCCACATCCCACAAAATAGAATTCACAAAGAATGTGGGGGAATGAATCGAGGAATTAACGCCCCACTGCCTTCCCTACATCCAACTCATAAGTATCATCATTGCCATAATTACATCATTCATTCTCATATTCCTCAAGCCAGCTTCAAACCATTTTTGAATTTAAACTCTTTTCAAAAGACAAAGAAAAATCATTTATTAGTTAAACCCCTTGGCAAGGTCACTAGACTTTAGAGGAGCAACAACCAAGCATAATTCATTCTTTTCTTAAATAAATCAAACCTAAAACACATATTCCTTAAAACTAAATTAACCAAAATAAAACTTCTCAAAATTCTTCTAAAACGTTCGGCAACACCTCCTCAGGTCTCATTCAAACCATTTCTCAAACTCTTTTCAAATCATTTCCAATAAATCAAACCAATCCTAGCAGTAAAATCATTTCTAATAAATCAAAATCATTTCTAACATCAAAATATTTATAAAATCAAACTAATTAAAAATCAAACCGCTTACAAAATCAAATCATTTTCATATCTCAAATAATATCCAATTCTCAAAATCATTTCTGATAAATAAAAAAACTAATTCCAATATTCTCAAATCATCCTATCATAATCCAGAAACTAAATTCAAGAAACCAGTCCAACAACGACCAACTTAACAAACTAAACCATTAAATCAGGATAACTAGCTTCCTCAATAATTCAATAAATCAATCACAAAAATAATCACATCCATCCAAACAGTTCAATTCAATTCATAAGACTCATGTAAACATAAAAATATAGTTTTCATACTATTTTCGACTTATAACAACTCTTGAAAGTAAAAATGAATTTAAGAAAATGGCCACAACTTAAATAGTCAAAACCCAAAAGCTATACAGCGCGTCAAAACCCCTTCTTCTCAGCCTGTAACTTGGCGGCCGTAACCTCAACTCCAAACCACTTCTACAGCAACCACAACAACTCACACAAAGAAAGAAACTAAGAATAAAGCAGTGGAAGCTCCAGTAGTGATTCCGGCCACACCGCACAATACCCGTGGCCAGACAATGGACCTGACAGTGGCAGAAGCTCAGTGCGGTGGCTGGCCCTCAACAACAGTGGCGACAGCAGTGATCCCAATTCCTCCTCTTTGCGTTCTTCTCTTCCTCGATCTCTGTCTCCTCATATTCATGCTTGCTCTCTTTTTCCTATAGCTCTTCTCGAGGTAGCTCAATGGCGACGCTCCTCATGACTACAGTTATAGAAGGTTCAGCAGCTTCCTTCGGTGACTTCTCTTAAACAAAAGTGATGCAAATATATAGAGGAGGAAGATACAAATACTTTTATCAAATTAGATTTTTTATTGGTGTTATGGATCACAAGAAATCAAAGCTGAAAGGTTTATGTTTCGATGAAGTTCACGTTCTCTCTCTATTGGTTTTCATTCTTTTATTTCTCCAAATGCATGTTCGGTGATGCATGAAAATGGAAGGATTATTATGGGTAAATAACGATTATGTGTCATTAAGGGTCGTGTGTCACTTATTTAAACTGCTGAGTCAGCGGTTAAAGTTATAAATATCTTAAACGGATAATTATAAAAGTTAGATATATTAAAACACAAGTAATAATATATATGAGTTACTTATATAAATGACCCATCAGTAACATAATGGTAAAAGATATACGATGAAGCATTAACAAAGCTATATTCACCGAAGAGTACCGATATTTACTCATATCGGTGGATATCAAACTCGATAATAATATCCTTAACTAAAATCTATTTATGAATTAAAAATGTTATTTACTCAAATTAATATATATAATTTTCATTATTTATAAATGACTAAAATTATAGTTTCAATTATGTAAAATATTTCATCATAAATATATATATATATATATATATAAATCTAAATTTAATTGAACTCAAACAATTATAAAATTACTTTAATTACTTTTAATAAAATAATATCTAAAAATAATGAGTTCAATTTAATAAATAAATCATAACTTAAAACAAATTGACAATAATTAAAGTTTCAAAAATATGGAGTGTTATAATTTGGCTTTAAAAATTGGTGAAGATCCTGTAATGACGCTTCCCATGTTATCCCTAATTATTGCAGCTGAAGTTTCTTCCCCCATTTCTCTACAAAAGGACGCATCAATATTTATTTTTAGTCATTCCTTCGATGAAAGCCTCGAGGTAACTTGCTTTTCTCTTCTATTATGTTGCTGTTCTTCTTGCTGTGTGTCTCTAGTTCTTCTGAAATATGTCTCCATACTCTTTGCCATGATTATAGTTACTTTAGATTGACTTCATTATTTGGAAAGATCAAATGGTTTCTGGATTTCCACACAGCCCAACATAGAAAACCTAAACTGCCTATTTCTTCCTCTGCCTCCCTTATACCACCAGTTCTAAATTTTTGAATCATTTCTAGGAACCATTCTCCAAAAGAGGATACTAAGATTGGTGTTGGTATGCATTGGGTTTGTGAGCCGAACCAAACTACTCTGGCCAAGGACATAATAAAAGAGCATGCTCCACTGTCAACTCTACCCCTAAACTTATCCTGCAATTAGGATTTTTTACAACTTTCATTTAGTCAGATTGGAATTGACTGCTATTATGTTTTGTGCTACCTTCCACAGAAAAAACTTTAGTTTTTGTGGAATTTGCATTATCCAAATCTCCTTCCAATGAGCTTTAAGATCTGTGCTAGTTGATGTCTTCTTTCCCTCTTCATTTTTTCTCCTCTTTTGCTACATAATATCATGTCTTGACTGCGTAATCTCTATCCATCTTATAAGGACAAATTAAACTATCTTTCTTATTCACTAAGCTGACAAATATTCTTAGTATTCTTTCATATAACTAATTTAAAAAAGAGTGTGGACTTTATTAGCATCCCATCCTTGGCATTCAACTAACAGTCCTTTAACTTTTATTTTTCCTACATTCTCTAGTGCTTTCAATCTGTGTTTTCCTTCAACCCAATTGTCCTCCCAAATTTCTATTTTTTTTCTTGTTTAAAACTTATGTACTATTTAATTCTTAGGAGTTATGTAATTTCTAAGTTTGATGTTCTTAAATATATGTTGTCTTCTCCAGTCTTGCATGGTAGACTAGAAATATGGATGTTGGTCTTAATAGAATTTTCTTTACATTTTGTTCCTGCAAGAGCTGTTAAGGGATAGGTTCTAGCTAATTTTTTGGTTGACCATCCTTATATTGACATTGATAAAAGTTTACTGGGTTTTGTTTATTTGTTATCTTAGAAATTATATTTTGACAGTTCATGTCATAAGGTGGTGTTGGTATATGAATTTTAATTATTTCTCCAAATGGCAAGCCAAATAAATTTCTCTTTGAATTGAATTATTCATATTCTAACAATGAGGCAGAGTATGAAGCGTTAGTAATGGGACTGAAATTATTATTAGAAAGAGGAGTAAAAAATGTAAAATTTTGTTAGAATTCACAACTTGTAGTCTGTCAAGTATCATTTGAGTATAGGTGTGTTAATGAAAATTTAAGAAAGTATTTTAGTGTAGCTACAAAGTTGTTGAGCAAGTTTGACAATGTCATAGTGAGGCATGTTCCAAGAGAATTAAATCAAGAAGCAAATGAATTAGCTCAAATTACTTCAAGATATAAGATCAAGTTATCAATATTAGAAAAATTAGTCAGGATAAACGAAATATTTATGCCTTTGAGAGAAAGAGAAGTGTTGTTGTTAGAAAAACTAGACCCAAAAGATTGGAGAGTGCCAATTGTGGAATATTTAGAAAATTCAAATCTTAGTGTCGATAGAAAACTTAAATACACGGCTCAAAGTTATGTTCTAATGAATAATGTATTGTTTAAGAAATCTGTTGATGAAAATCTTTTGACATGTTTAGGAGAAAAAGAGGTGTATTTGGCTCTTGCCAAAGTGTACGAGGGAATTTGTGGTGCCAATCAGTCAGAAAAAAAATAAAATGGGTAATAAATAGGAGAAGATTGTATCGGGCAACCATTCAAAGAGATTGTATAAATTATGCTAAGTCTTGTGAGAAATATAAACCCCGCTAAAATTGGTAAATAATTAGTTAATAAGTTGCATTTTAAGTAGGAAAGGTAAAAATGCAAAACTAATATCAAAATAGGATAGAGCTTGTCAAAACGAGAATTTTGATATCAATTTTGATAATTTGGCCAAAGTTGGACCGGAAGGGCCGAACCGATTGAACCGGGCCCGTGGGTCCAACCAGACCCATAATATAAAGGAAACAGTAGCTCTCTTCTCCCTCATTAGTTGCTGCAACGCCATAACAGAATGGGAGAGGAGGAGAGCTCCCTAACCCTAAGCAAATATTACAACCACAAAACTTCCTTGTTTGAGCTCCGATCGCCGTACCGTTTGCGGCCATGCGTCCAGCGCATCGAGCTCTACATTTCTATTTGAACAATTTTATCGGTAAGCTTCATTTTTGTTTCAGAATCTCTACCCCCCTTTCTTTGGTGAAATTGAAATCTTGTCCAATTTTGTGTTTTAGGCTTAATTTGGCTTCCGGGACTTATGGGCTCAAGCTATTGAGCATATGGGTATGGTAAGGATACCCTAACCCTAGCTCAATCTTGTACTTATAATGAAAAAACTGAAATTGAAACATGTATATTATTAGGTGCAGATTAAGTGGGTATATATGCTTTGGAATTGAATTGGGAGTATTTGGAGGCTCATTGGTGATCAAGGCTTGGTTTGTAGCTGTTTTAATTTAGCTTAGAGGGGCTGAGTTTTGTGTTGTGAGGCTGCCTTGGGTGAAACTAAGTGGTCAGCCAAAGTATGGTTTAAGTTTCGCATGTTTAATATTTACGGTATTATAAAAACTTAGGTTAGAGGAACCATAGGATAAGTTAAACTGGTTGTTGTATTTAATGATTAGCCTTGTAATGTTGTTGGAATAGATTTTTTGGTGGATATGTATTGGAATTATAAGGTGTGGAAGTTATTAATGGTATGCTCTTGTATTTATTTATGATGGATTATGGTTGGTGTTTGTTAATAAAGATTTGTTATATGAGTTGATGGATTAATGTATGAAGAGTTAATAAATGTATTAATGAAATGGTTTATGTGAGGAGTTGATAATTGCATTAATGGTGTGGTTTATGTGAAGGGTTGCTCATATATGTATATATGATATATGTTAATGCAAAGTTGTGGATATGGCTCATTGGATTGGTTAATGGTAGCTTGAAATAGTTGTTGATGAGTTGAGATTGGTTATGTTAGCAATATGTAGGTTTTAAAGGTAGGGATTTATGAATGTGGTGAAAATGGGGTTTAGAAGTGTTTTGGAAAAAGTGATTTTGGGTGAACTTTGAAGTTCCATAATTTTCTCCCCAAATTTTGAAATTAGTTGTGACTTATTGCAAATAAAAGATGGTTTTAAGAGCTTTTGATTGATATCAATCTTGTGAAAAATAGAATTTTGTAGAGAAAGTTATGGATGTTGAAAGTTTGATGTATAAATATGTGTTCAGGATGGCTAAAATTGGTTGCAGCAAGCTTCCTGGGCATTCTGCCCTTTTTTTTGAAAGAACGCCCATCCACGCGTAGCGTGGCTTACGCATACGTGTGGCGTGGATTTTTGGCGACGCATGCGCGAGACGCATGCATACGCGTGGGTGCATATTCATGCGTACGCATGACTCACGCGTACGCGTGGATGCTGCCTGCTGCAAAATCCATTTTTGACTGTTTTTAAACCAACTTTCCACTTCTACATCTCCATTTTCTTCCCTTTAAGGCTTAAAGTATGGTTTTAGGTCCAGTGAATAGAAGAAGCTAGGAAAATAAGATATCTTGAGGGTGAAGAAAGTTGTAAATGGTGGCTTTTATGAAGGAAATGAGTATGTTAACGAAGTTTAACGCTAAGGCTTGATAAGTGGTGATGTGTTGATAATGAAATTTCCATGGCTTATGAATAATGATATCTGAGATACGAGTTTCCTTAGGTATAAATCGTGGCTCGCCACCACGTGTTCCAGGTTGAATCTCGATACTCTGTTGACCTTACGTCATAAGGGTGACCGGGCACGTATAAATTCCCGAGTATGGACAGCTCCCATTGAGTGATTATATGATGATTGAATGTGAACTCTATGCGTAGACTCTTGGAGATGCGCGACGGGGGACAGTCTAAGGTTTTCGGACTTGTCGAGTTGGCTGGATAACCGACAGATGGGCCTCATTAGCCATAGGACAGACATGCATCATATGTATTTGTTTGTTTTGATTGCTATGCATTTCCTAGGTTTGCCTAATTGATATATATACCACCTGCTACCTGTTATACCTGCTACTTATACTATCTGCTCATTACTTGTGCGTGAACTTGTTTGGTTGCTTGTTTCTGTTGCATTATGGATGATGGGGGGATGGAGGAAATGGAGAAATGGTTTGGTGTTAGATTATGATTGAAATTGAGTAAGTTAGGTAGATTTAGAATACCTACCCCTGTTTATGGCTTTTGTTTAGTAATTACGTTGGATAATTGAATAACGGAGTTCTAAGATTGCCTATGGCATTCTCAGGACCTTATTTATTACGTGCGTGGCACTTTTACCATGCTGAGAACATCTGGTTCTCATTCCATTCTGTGTTGCTATTTTTCAGATGCAGGTCGAGAGGCTCCTCGCTAGGTGTCTGGATCCCTGAAGCGAAATAGTTTTTGGGTGTATTCTGGTTTCTGATTGTATATATGTATATATGTATTTAGCTTACTTTCCAAGTAACTTGTGTATGCTGCTCCTCTTAGAGGTTGAAGGAGAGATAGGAGTTGGTATTTTGATGTATTTTGGGGATACTTATGTATGTTTATGTGTATATATATATATACCACCTGGCCAGCCTTACCTTCGCAGGCTGAGTCAGGGGCTAGTTATGCTGTTTCCTTGGCTTTCCTTTACCTTTAGCTTATCTTTATTATTTCTCCTACTAGGTTTCTTAGCACGCAAGTAATCCTTTCCTTTGAGTGTTGCGCTTTTCATTTTTGCGATTTTTGTTTACCCGTTTTGTTTCAGGGCTCCTAGTATATTATCCCCTTCTCTATTATGTATTTATTTACTACTTAGAGGTCCATAATACCACACTACCTCTATTCTACGACTTAAGCGTAAAACTCTATGTAGTAGGGTGTTACAAGGAATGCCAAAAACTTGGAAATCTTCAACATATTCCATCGTCAGAATTACACGTTATAATTAAACAATGGCCGTTTAGAGGTTGGGCTTTAGATCTAATTAGGCAAATTCACCCACCTTCTTATAAAGGTCATAAGTTCATTTTGGTCAATATTGATTATTTTTCTAAATGGGTAGAGGCTATCTCTTTAATGGAGATGACTCACAATGAAATAATTAACTTCATTGAAGAGCATATTGTGCATAGGTTTAGAATTCCTCAATCTATTACCACTGATCAAGGAACCATGTTTATTGGAAAAAGGGTCATAGAATATGCCAAGTCTAAGAATATAAAAATGTTTTCTTCTACACCTTATTATGCCCAAGTAAATTGACAGGTGGAGGCAACGAATAAAATTTTAATTGCATTAATTAAAAAACACATTGAAACACAACCAAGAAATTGGCACCAAACTCTCAGTCAAGTTTTTTGGGCTTACTGAAATTCTCCAAGAGGTTCTATTGTAACTACCCCATATAAATTAGTTTACGGTCATGATGCAGTGTTGCTAAACAAGATGAGATACCAGTAGTAGATTACTAGAATTCTTTGTACGATGAGCTCAATGAACTAGATGATGAAAGGTTGAGAGCTTTTGAGCGGGTGATCTGGCAAAAAGAGATTATATCAAAACCATACAATTGCCGAGTTAAAGTAAAGACATTTGCAGTTGGAGATTTAATGTGAAAAATAATTTTGCCTATGAAAAAAAGTCAAAAACTTATGGTAAGTGGTCTCCAACTTGAGAAGGATCTTATATGGTTGACAAAGTTAATTCTGAAAATGCTTATAAGATTACTGAAGTTAGATCAAGAAAAAGAATTCCTTCAATAAATGGCAAGTATTTGAAAATATAAAGGCCAGGCATTCATGAGATAAACATTCCACATGTTTAGGAATACAAAAATGTTTGGTTGAAATGTCAAAGTCTAAAATAAGGAGCTGACTAATATTTACAATTTAGTTTGTGAAAGCCAGCATATCCATGTGATTCCTATGAATTACAAGTTTCATTGATAGTGTAAAACATTAAGTTTATAAGGCAAATATGTGTGCCAGGTATTAATTTAAAATAAGAGACAATGCAGAAAATAACTTATCACTTTTTGAATGCAGTCCAACACATGCCAACATATAGAAATGAAAGGTTTAGTGAATAAACCTGTGTAAATCTAGAAGCATGTCAACAAATGCACATTTGATTTACTTTGATAGTACTTGAGACAAATACACATGAGATAGCACCGATGCATCCTTATATAGACAAACATGGAGTTCATCTCAAATGAAATACAAAAGATGTCACTGTGATATCAATAATTGGTTTAGTATGAAGTAATGTAATAACTTGTCAAATATAGCAAGTGTCAACCAGTCTACAAAATAAAGATACGGTGCATACGAAAAAAAACTCTAAAAAAGTGAAGATTGCAGGGACATATTAAAAGAAAAGAAGTTCATATGAGAAATATAAGACTAAGCCTTAAAGATCTCTTTTAAAAAGGTAACTTCAGTTTGGAGAGTGGTTTGGAAATTCCTGGCTTCTTTTGCAGCTTGATGCGAGGAAAGCATCTTCTTTTCAAGAGATTGTAAGGATACATTGCTACTATCAAGTATGTTGCTTGTTTTGACAAATTGACCTTCATTCTTTTTCAAAGTAGTGTCCAGCTTACTTTTTATCTCTCTCTTGACAGTCTGCTATTGTTCCAAGTCTTGAATCTTCTCAGATAATTCATAAACCCAATCTTTAGCTTTTTCAATATGGGCAGTCAGGGTAGTTTTAACAATCTCAAAAGATGAGGTGTCTTGTTTTAACTTGAAAAAAAGCTTCAGTTGATTGTTAATGTGATGAGATAGCTACTTGAGAGTTTCGTAATAGTCTCATGATGTGGTGTAACTGAAAAGGTCTAAAGAATATAGAAAGTTGAGCCTTAAGGTTTAGATCAGTAGCTAGTGTCCAAAGAGGTTTGGATAGGATGGCACCAAGTTGCTTGTCAAAGGAAAGCAGGATGGATTTGTTAATAGTCTTGGTTGTGGGAGGTGTACCATGGAGCTATTCTGTTGGAAGGTGGCTTTGGATGGTAGAGCAAGATTCAACTATGTTCTTCTTCGTATCCACACTACATGCATATGCTTCATCTAAACCTTCAAAGTCAGACAACAAGTCATTCATCACATTAGGGCTATGAACATGGATAGAAATGATTGGCATTTGATTTTCTGGCAGTTCACTCAATGGGAATAAAATAATTATTTCTCATGTTTCTAAACCGTGCCAAATAAATATCAATAGATTCTTCCTTTCCGTGTCTGACACAGAATAAATCCGTAAGGCTAACTTTCAATTCTCCTCGAAAAAATTGATCATGAAAATTTCTTTCTAACTACGTCCAAGAATGAATGGAATTTGGTCTCAAGTTGGAGAACCACGTAAATAATTTTTTTGTTAAAAAAGAAGAAAAATATCTCATATTGAGATATTCATTAGAAGTTGCTTTCCCAATTTCAACAGTATATCAAGCAATATGCTCTACTGTAGACTCATTTTTCTCTCCTGAAAATTTAGTAAGGGATTTTGGAATTTTCTAACCTCTTGGAAGCTCTACTTGTCGGATGCATTTAGAAAAAGCAGACATGAAATATGCCTATTTAAGCAACCAAAATTAAATTCCAAACAGTTTAAAACTTGTTCCACATTGCTAGCTAGATTATAATGCCCTCCTAAGTTAATTTGTTTTACTCAAATTTTGTTAATGTTTAAAAGAAAATATGGGTATCTCAATGCCGCAATTGTAATGTTAATAAAAATTTAAAGGAATAAAAATAACAAATAAACAAAGAAACACAAGGTTTTAGAGGCAAAATAAATTACAGAAATTAAAACAAACAAAAAATTAAAGAGAATATGAAAAAAAGAAATATAAACGTAAAAGAGAGGAACACATAAAAATAGAAAAATTTATTAATAAAAGCCTGGAAGAAAGCAAATTACAAGTGTTTGAGTTCAAATAAATTACTTAAAATTTCCAATTTTTATTCTGATGCCAAGGGCCTAAGAGCGTTTTGGGTTTCTAAGTGTTTTTCAAAAGAACTGAAATCTCTTACAATGCTAGCCTAAGACTTATATATATACTTCCTATGTCAACTAACAGTTATACTTAAAATCCCATTTTTTGGCCAATTTTGAATTGCCTCTTGTGTAACTGTTCTTGCACTCATTGCTTGATGCCAATTCAAAAAATAAAAAAATAACCAAACTGTCAAATGACCTAATTTAATTAAAATAAATATAAATATTATATACAAAAATATCAACATATAACTAATTATTTCTTTTTATAATTTTCTTATAAAAATTTTTTTTTGTCTAATATAATGCCCCCAAAATTTGGCATAATTAAGAGAGAATTCACAAAGCATGATATTTAAATGAATAAATGCAAGTTTATATAATGAAATCTACTTATTTTAAACCAAAAAATATTATCAAATATAAATTCATCAAATACTCACTGCAAAAATGGTGTAGAATCAAAGAGGACAACAAGGTAATCGCGTAGCAACAAACGTGTCTTTGATTGGAACTACGGTTTGTGAAATAGGTGAATTTGAGTATGACTGTGAATAGTGAATTAGGGCATAGTTTGTCCCTTCCCTCTCTTCTCTTCGTGCCTCATTCTCTCAAGGATAAGAGTCATGTGCTTGAGCTTTAATGAGGGCCCTTTGTGATTTTAGCCCATTGGCACTACCTAGGGTCAAAATCTTTAAGTGTTCGAATTTTTATTCTATATATTTTTCTGGTTATTTTTACAGTTTTAGTTTTCTCACACGCAGTACCAGACAAACTTAAGCCAGCGTATTAATTTTAACATTGGTATGAATTTTTCCGCAATTAATTATATTTTCATGCTCAAATTTATTTTTGCAAGTAAAATTTTTCACCGATAAATTTTCAAATTATAAATTTTAAATCTTTAACCCTTTTTGTTCATAACTAATTTATTAATTAATTATTTATTATTTATCTGGATTTTACAATCATAACTTTCAATTCAAATATAATTTTGATCATGAACCTCAATTCCCCTTGTAACTTTAGATCATGCATCATCACACATCAAATCACGGTCACCAACACTACTCCACTATTGCTGTGTCGAACATATTTCAGACACAGCAGTCATTCAACACTCGCTTGACATGTGTGTCGTCCATCCAATTGTGTCTTGACAAAAAATAAAAAATACTTTTACGAACACGCTTAAACACATCTAAATATCATCACGTGTTAATGAGTCCAACTTTATTCTTAATTTATATTCTTAAAATAAATTTTAAAATAGCATATATGATTGTTTTTTAAAATAAAAAATTATTTTAAATACTTTGTAACACCCTACCATACAGAGTCTTATGCTTAAGTCATAATTCAGAGATGGCAAGGTATTACGACCTCTAAAATAAAAATTTAGTACGTATAGTAGTATGAATGATTGATTATAACTAGGAGCCTTTGTAGAAAAAGGGGGTAAACAAAAATCGCAACTCTAAAGCGCAACACTCCGATCGATAACGTAACGAGCAAGGATAACCAACGCGTGATTATATATATACAAAGGAGTGTCAAAAATAGGAATATCAAGACTCAAGATCCGGCTGCGAAGATAATCGGTCCGAGCATAGCAATATATACATATGATAAAAATAAGGAAAACCCCAAAGGAAACCCAAAGGGACACAAAGACACAAAACCTATCCTCCAAAATCTCCCATAAGAGGAGTCATCACAGTTTGTATTATTTAATAGAGATAAAAGTATCTAAGCAAAACATATAAACCAAAACATAGCCCCGAGAACAAAGGATCTTCGCAAATCTAGAAGTCTCCAGCATGCCTCAGCGGGAAACCTCACGTCCTGCATCTGAAAATCACAAAATCTGCATGGGTGAGAACCAGAGGTCCCCAGCATGGTAACAGCTTCCATATATATAATACATAATAATAGAGGAAAGCCGAAGGCAATCCTAGGACTTCCTTCAGATAATATCAAAGCTTATAAACAAGCTAAACCATAAAGGGCATCTGACTAAAGATACTTCAGTCTAACTAATACTTCCCTTTCCAATTCCTTCAAACCTCCCAACCACCAGCAGGAGTATAATGTAGCAAACACATTTATATCAAGCAAGAAATATACAATTAGGAACAAGTAAGGCATTTAGACAATTAGCAAGTAATATGCAGTCAAATAGGCAATCTCAAACAATTCATATAGTATGCATATGATGAATGCCTGTCCCTAGTGGCTGATGATACCATCCGGCTCACGGTTCAGTCCAGAACCAGCCAATATTCATATCATACACAGCCATTCTGGCTCACGATTAAATCCATAACCAGCCAATATTCATATCATACACAGCCAATATTCATAGCATACACAGCTATTCCGGCTCACGGTTCAATCTAGAACCAGCCAATATTCATAGCATACACAGCTATTCCGGCTCACGGTTAAATCCATAACCAGCCACCCGGCTCACGGTTAAATCCATAACCAGCCGCTTCATTAACAATTACAGCCTTTCGGCCCATGGCATAACAAGCACTTCCACCACCATCCTCCGCATCTCACATAATCATGCTTGATCCTCAATGATCATTCATTTTCCCTTGCTTCACTCGTAAGTTACCACATTCACAAGCCTTTCTTCTCATAGCTAGACATATCTTAATGATTTAAGATATAAGTGGTGAGATCGGAGGATTAGAAGTATGAAATTTGGCTTTCAAAACTCAAAAATCAACTTTGGGATGAAAACAGGGCCACGCGTATGCGCACTCCACGCGCACGCGTGGATGGCCTCAAAAACTTCATCCACGCGCAAGCGTCATGCACGCTAACACGTGGATTAAAAGTTTGCCAATCGACGCGTACGCGTCAATCACGCGTACGCGTGGGTGTTCTTGTGCCCTAGGCACAACACTGGCACAGTTCTGGCATAACTCTCTGGAAAATGGCTGGGCATTGGGTGCAACACAATCGGCGCACCCGCGCACATCATGCGCACGCGTGGATGGCGCTTTCTGGAAGACCGGCGCATACGCGCCAAGTGCGCCTACGCGCAAGGGGTTATTCTGCTAAAAATTTTCCAAGTTAAAAGCTGCAGAATTCACAGATTTAAACCCCAATCTTCCAACGGACATAACTTCCTCATTTTAAATCATTTTTCACCCGTTCTTCGAACGGCATGGACATCCCAGATTCAATTTCATTTCTAAATAGATTTGGCACAAAACAGAGATTCGTAGTCTAAGTTATGTCCCGTCAAAGTATGCCCAAAAACCATGTTTTTTATAAAAACCACAAAGTGCCATTTTCAAAACAAGCCATTTCCAACTCTTTTCAAAATCAATCAAAACATGCCAGTTTCATCCCTTTTCTTTGAAATCAATCAAAATATATTAAATCCAACATCAAGCCTCCTCAACTCACACATTGAGACTTTACCACATTTTATAAAATCACTATCTCATCATTTTAACCCACTTCACCCAAGTGGCTCAAACTCAAATATATTGACATATCATATACTCTTCCTCATGCCAATTTCAACAACACCAATCCCAGTAAATCATTATTGTACACAATCAATATCATACTCACCATCAACATGGTTCAACCCACAATTCAACCATAACCAATCATCAAGCATATATCACAACATGCATATTTCTCATACATCATACCACCAAGGCATCATTAATCATCATCACATATATGACCACATCATATATCTCAATCATTCAACAACATCAACCATTCAATGCTTATCTTAGGGCCTCTAGCCTAAGTATTTCCTACCACATTACATATTAGATATGGGAAACCGAAACCATACCTTAGCCGATTTCCCAAGCTCAACCGGAGCACTTCCAAACCACTTATTCACAAGCTCTCAAGGCCTCAATACCTCCAAGAACAGATTTTTCACCACCAAATCCCTTTTTCAAGCTTTTCAAAATCACCAATCAAGCTCCAATATTCACATATACACAACCTAAGCCGCAATCATCATACCCATACACAACATCTCAATACCCAAACATCATAGAACAAAAAATTACACTAGGGTTGAGAATCTTACCACACCCAAGGTCCAAGGAGACAAGATTAACCTTCTCCTTCAAGAGAGTTGGGTCCTATAACATCAAAGAGCCCAAAATCTCAACATTTTTGCTCATAAAACTCGAAAACAAGGCTGGAATTTCGAAGAGCAAAACGTGGCTTACATCAAGATTAATTGTATGGGTTTTGTAGAGCTCTCCGGGGTGAACGCATGGCCGCAAACGGAGCGGCAATCGGAGCTCTAGATCAAAAGTTATGGTGGTTTGAAAATCAAGTGAGAGATAGAAGGTTGAGGGAGTGTTCTTCCCCCATTTCCTCTCTAATTTCAGCGTGAAATGAGTGTTGTGAGGAGAGAGAGTGCTGAAAACTAGGGTTTTGGTTTAGTTATGTTGGGCCAAGGGCCCACTTTGGGTCCGGTTGGCCCGGTTTGGCCCGTTCGGTCCAATCTTGGTCCGAATTCTATAAAATTGGTACCAAAATTCTCGTCTCAATCTCCTCTATCACATTTAGCCATAAAAATTACATTTTAGGCTTTCTAGAATAAATTCTCATTTATGGATTAATTAGCCGTTAATTAACCGGGTTTTACATACTTTATACAATTAAAATATATATTAAAAATATTTAATAATATTAATCTGTATTTTAATATAAAAATATCAAAAAATTGTTACAATTTTTCTAAAAGGTACTTTATAGTTTATATATATGTTGTTGATGACCAGATAATTTATACCCTTTTTAGCATTATTTTTACATAGTTTTTAGTACATTTTAGTTACTTTTTATTATAATTTAATTAGTTTTTATTCAAAAATCATATTTCTGGGCTTTACTATGAGTTTGTGTATTTTTCTGTAATTTTACGTATTTTCTGGCTGAAATTGAAGGACCTGAGCAAAAATCTGATTCAGAGGTTGAGAAAGGACTGCAGATGCTGTTGAATTCTGACCCTTCTGCACTCAAAATAAATTTTCTGGAGCTACAGAGATCCAATTGGTGCGCTCTTAATTCTGTTGAAAAGTAGACATCTTGAGCTTTCCAGAAATATATAATAGTCCATACTTTTTCTGAGATTTGATGGCCCAAATTGGCGTCAAAAGCCAGCCTAAAACTTTCTGGCGTAAAACGCTAGAACTGGCACTAAAACCGGCGTTTAACACCCAAATTGGCACCCTGGGTGGCGTTTAACTCCAAGGATGGCCTAAGCACGAAAAAGCTTTAATGCTCAGCCTAAGCACACACCAAGTGGGCCCCGAAAGTGGATTTCTGCACTATCTGCACTTTGTTACTCAATTTCTGAAAACCTAAGTTACTACTTTAGTATAAAAACTACTTTTAGAGATTTATTTTGTAACTCATGACAATTTTATTTTACATTGTATCTCTAACGGCATGAGTCTCTAAACCCCATTGGTGGGGGTGATGAGCTCTGTTGTGTCTCAATGGATTAATGCAATTACTACTGTTTTCTATTCAATCACGCTTGATTCTATTCTAAGATACTCATTCGTACTTCAATCCGGAGAAGATGATGATCCGTGACACTCATCATTATTATCACATTTATGAACGCGTGCCTGATAACCACTCCCGTTCTATATGAGTTCAACGTAGTCACTGGGCGACAGCTTGAGTGCGTATCTCTTGGGTCTCTGATTCACGGACCGAGTCCGTGAGATCAGAATCTTCGGGGTAGAGGCTAGAACCAATTGGCAGCATTCCTGGGATCCAGAAAGTCTAAAACTTGTCTGTGGTATTCTGAGTAGGATCTAGAAAGAGATGACTGTGACGAGCTTCAAACCTACGAATGTTCGGCGTAGTGACAATGTACAAAAGGATAGAGAGATCCTATTCCGACGCTAGTGGGAACCGACAGATGATTAGCTGTGCGGTAGCTGTACATGGTATTTTTCATCCGAGACGAGAAATTCGATAGTTGATTAGCCGTACAGAGACTGTGCCTGGTATTTTTCACTGAGAGGATCATACAGCCTGCCATGGAAGGAAGCCATGCGTGTTTGGAGAAGAAGACAGTAGGAAAGCAGAGATTCAGATGACAGAGCATCTCCGGAACCTCAACCTGTTCCTCATTACTGAATCACAAGCACCTTTTAATTAATGTTATTTACTTTTCATAACAAAATCATTTTTATTATTAATCTCCTAACTAAGATTTACAAGATAACCATAGCTTGCTTCAAGCCGGCAATCTCTGTGGGATCGACCCTTACTCACGTAAGGTATTACTTGGACGACCCAGTGCACTTGATGGTTAGTTGTACGAGTTGTGAAAAGTGTGATTTACAATTTCGTGCACTAAGTTTTTGGCGCCGTTGCCGGGGATTGTTCGAGTTTGGACAACTGACGGTTTATCATGTTGCTTAGATTAGGAAAAATTTATCTTTTTGGTTTAGAGTCACTAAAATTGAATCTTCTATTATTGTTTTTGGTTAAAATTTTAAAATCCTTATTTTCTTTTCCTAGATTTCTTTTTTTTTTCAAAAATTTTAATAAATTTTTAAAAACAGTAACCTCATAATTTAGTCTTCTGTTTGAGTTTAGTTTCATGTTTTAAGTTTCGTGTCAATTGCATGTTTTTATTTTCCTTCAATTTTTCGAATTATATGTTCCTTGTTCTTTCTTGATCTTCAAGTTGTTCTTGTTTATTTCCTTGTTTGATCTTTAGTTTTTCTTGTTTTGTATTTTTTCTTATTTTTCTTGTGCATTTTCAAATTATTAGTGTCCAAAGTATAAAAATTTTCAAGTTTGGTGTCCTTTGTGTTTTTAATTCCTTAAAAATTTTCAAAAATTTTTTCTTGGTGTTCATCTTGATCTTCAAAGTGTTCTTGGTGTTCATCTTAACATTCAAAGCGTTCTTGTTTGTTTTCCTTCTTTTGATCTAAAAATTCTAAGTTTGGTGTCATTTTATTGTTTTTCTCTTTCCTCATTAAAGTCAAAAATATATTTTCTCTTTAATTTTAATTGATTTTTTCGAAATTTACATTAAAAATTCATATTTTTATTTTAAAAATTTTATCTTATCTTAGTTTTAAATCTCAAAAAAATCAAATCTTTTTCAAAAATCATATCTTTTTCAAAATCTTATCTTATCTTATTTCAAATTCAAAATTCAAATTTCAAAATTAAACCTTTTCAAAATTTAAATCTTTTTCAAATCTTTATCTTATATTGTTGACTTTTTCAAAATTCAAAATTCAAAATTTAAATTTCAAAATTTAAAATTCAAAATTTAATTTTCAAATTTAAAATTTAAATTTCAAAACTTTTTAATTTAAAAACTTATCTTCTCTTACCTAACTTATCTTTTCTAATCTCAATTCCTCAAATCATATCTTTTTCAAATCTTTTCTTTTATTTATTTTCTTACAAGTATCTTTAATTTTAAGACATATCTTTTTCAAAACTTCCTAACCACCTTCTCTCTCTTCATTTTTCGAAAATCCTCACCCAAAAATTTTCAAATCTTTTTAATTAATTAATTAAGTTAGTTTTCTAATTTCGTTTATTTCCTTTTTTTATTTTTTTATTTTATTTATTTATTATTTTCGAAATTTGCATCCTTTTATTTATTTACTTTATTTTCAATTTTGTTAAATTAAAAAAAAAATAGGAATAAATTTTTTATTTACAACCCACATCATATCGCTTTCTCCATCATGGAGCTAAGTAAAAATGAACAGTCTAGAAGGACTTTGGGGTCATATGCTAACCCCACTACTGCTGTATATGGGAGTAGTATCTGTATACCCCTCATAAGAGCCAACAACTTTGATCTAAACCCTTAGCTTATTATCATGGTGCAGCAAAATTTCCAGTATTCCGGTATTCCACAAGAAGAACCTACTGAGTTTCTAGCACAATTCTTATAAATTGCTGACACAGTACGTGATAAAGAAGTGGATCAGGATGTCTACAGATTATTACTGTTTCTATTTGCTATAAAAGATTAAGCTAAGAGGTGGTTAAATAACCAACCCACAGCAAGCATAAGAACATGGAAACAGTTATCAAACAAATTTCTGAATCAATATTTCCCTCCAAAAAGGATGACACAGCTAAGGCTGGACATCCAATGCTTTAAACAAGAGGATAATGAATCTCTTTATAATGCTTGGGAGAGGTACAAAGGGATGCTAAGGAAATGCCCCTCTGAAATGTTTTCAGAGTGGATGCAGTTAGACATCTTCTACTACGGGCTTACTGAAAAGGCCCAGACATCTCTAGACCACTCAGCTGGTGGATTTATACACATGAAAAAGACAATTGAAGAGGCTCAAAAACTCATTGATACAGTTGCTAGAAATCAGCATCTGTACCTAAGAAGTAAGTCCTCAATGAAAGAAGAGGCTAAAGAAGTATCCACTGAACCTAGTCCTCAAGAACAAGTTGCTGAACTCAATCTGCAATTGCTCATCATAACAAAACAGTTTGAAGAATTCAAAGAGATGCTCCAAGACACTAAAACAGATAATAGAAGAATGCCAAGCTGTTCAATTAAGGAATGGAAAGACACTGAATGTATTAATCCAAGGCAACAGAAAATCAAGAAAGGAACAACTGACAAAGGATAACCAAACCGCTACCCAAAATCCCTCTGAGGACAGTAAGAGCCCTGAGAAGAATGATGCTGGCGTTCAAACGCCAAAGAAGGGTGGACAGTTGGCATTAAACGCCCAAGGGACGGCCAATTCTGGCGTCCAAACGCTAGAAAAGGATGGCAATCTGGCATTAAACGCCCATGCAGCACCCGATTCTGGCGTTCAAACGCCACTAAGAGATCAAACACCTGCAAGTGCTGATAACAACCCTCTTAAGCAGGCTTCTCCAACCACTTTTGTAGGAAATAAACCTGCAGCAACTAAGGTTGAAGAATACAAAGCCAAGATGCCTTATCCTCAGAAACTCCGCCAAGCGGAATAGGATAAACAATTTGCCCGCTTTGCAGACTATCTAAGGACTCTTGAAATAAAGATTCCATTTGCAGAGGCACTTGAGCAAATACCCTCTTATGCTAAGTTCATGAAAGAGATCTTAAGTCAAAAGAAGGATTGGAGAGAAACTGAAAAAGTTTTTCTCACTGAAGAATGCAGTGCAGTCATTCTGAAAAGCTTACCAGAGAAGCTTAGAGATCCCGGAAGCTTTATGATACCATGCACATTAGAGGTTGCTTGTACCAAGACAGCTCTATGTGATCTTGGGGCAAGTATCAATCTAATACCTGCATCTACTATCAGAAAGTTTGGTTTGACTGATGAAGTTAAACCAACCCAGATATGCCTCCAACTTGCTGATGGCTCCATTAAGATCCCATCAGGCATAATTGAGGACATGATCGTCAAGATTGGGCCATTTGCCTTTCCTACTGACTTTGTAGTACTGGAAATGGAGGAGTACAAGAGTGCAACTCTCATTCTAGGAAGACCTTTCCTAGCAACTGGACAAACCTTCATTGACGTCCAAAAAGGGGAGATAACCCTGAGAGTCAATGAGGACGAGTTCAAGTTGAATGCTGTCAAAGCAATGCAACATTCAAACACACCAAAAGACTGCCTGAGCACTGATATTATTGACTCCTTGGTGGAAGAGGTCAATATAACTGAGAGTCTCGAATCAGAGCTAGAGGACGTTCTTAAAGATGTTCAGCCTGATCTGGAGGAACCAGAGAGAACTGAAAAAACTCTGAAAACTCCTCAGTAAGAGGATAAGCCTCCTAAACCCGAGCTTAAACCACTACCACCATTCCTGAAATATGTATTTCTGGGAGAAGATGACACTTTTCCCGTGATCATAAGCTCTGCTTTAGAGCCACAGGAAGAGAAAGCACTAATTCAGGTGCTAAGGACACACAAGACAGCTCTTGGGTGGTCCATAAGTGATCTTAAGGGCATTAGCCCAGCAAGATGCATGCACAAGATCTTATTGGAGGATGATGCTAAGCAAGTGGTTCAACCACAAAGGCGGCTAAATCCAGCCATGAAGAAGGTGGCGCAGAAAGAGGTCACTAAGTTACTAGAGGCTGGAATTATTTATCCTATTTCTGACAGCCCCTGGGTGAGCCCTGTCCAAGTTGTCCCCAAGAAGGGAGGTGTGATAGTGGTTCATAATGAAAAGAATGAACTGGTTCCTACAAGAACAGTTACAGGGTGACGTATGTTTATTGACTATAGAAGACTCAATACAGCCACCAGAAAGGATCATTTTTCTTTACCATTCATAGACCAGATGCTGGAAAGACTAGCAAGTCATGAATACTACTGCTTTTTGGATGGTTATTCAGGTTACAACCAAATTGCAGTAGATCTTAAAGACCAAGAGAAAACAACATTCACATGTCCATCTGGAGTATTTGCCTACAGAAGGATGCCATTTGGTCTGTGCAATGCACCTGCAACCTTTTAGAGGTGCATGCTCTCTATTTTCTCTGATATGGTAGAGAAATTTTTGGAAGTCTTCATGGATGACTTCTTAGTATTTGGAGACTCATTTAGCTCTTGTCTTGATCACCTAGCAGTTGTTCTGAAAAGGTGCCAAGAGACTAACCTGGTTTTAAACTAGGAGAAATGTCACTTTATGGTGACTGAAGGAATTGTCCTTGGGCAAAAATTTTGAACAAGGGAATAGAGGTGGATCAAGCTAAGGTAGAAGTGATTGAAAAATTACCCCCACCTACCAATGTTAACGCAATCAGAAGCTTTTTGGGGAATGCAGGATTCTATAGGAGGTTTATAAAGGATTTTTCAAAAATTGCAAAACCTCTGAGCTATCTGCTAGTTGCTGACACACCATTTATCTTTGACACAGAGTGTCTACAGGCATTTGAAACTCTAAAAGCTAAGTTGGTCACAGCACTAGTCATTTTTGCACCAGACTGGGCATTACCATTTGAACTAATGTGTGATGCCAGTGACCATGCCATTGGTGCCATATTGAGACAAAGGCATAATAAGCTTCTGTATGTTATTTACTATGCTAGTCGTGTTCTGAATGACGCACAGAAGAATTACACAATCACAGAAAAAGAGTTGCTTGCAGTGGTTTATGCCATTGACAAGTTCAGATCTTATTTAGTGGGATCAAAAGTGATTGTGTACACTGACCATGCTGCTCTAAAATATCTCCTCACAAAGCAGGATTCAAAACCCAGGCTCATAAGATGGGTGTCGCTTCTGCAAGAGTTTGATATAGAAATAAGAGACAGAAAGGGGACAGAAAACTAGGTAGCTGATCACCTGTCCCAGATAGAACCAGTAGCAGGCGTGGTGCATGAAATTGTGATCATCAACAATGGTGCCAAAGACTTGGAGCTCTCAAACGTGAATCACACTTTGTCCCAACTTCACACAACTAACCAGCAAGTGCACTGGGTCGTCCAAGTAATACCTTACGTGAGTAAGGGTCGATCCCACGGAGATTGTCGATATGAAGCAAGCTATGGTCATCTTGTAAATCTCAGTCAGGCGGATAATAATAGTTATAATGGTTTTTGAATATGAAGATAAATAAAGCATAAAATAGAGATAGAGATACTTATGTAATCCATTGGTGAGAATTTCAGATAAATGCATAGAGATGCTTTGTTCTTGTTGAATCTCTGCTTTCCTACTGCCTTCATCCAATCCTTCATACTCCTTTCCATGGCAAGCTGTATATAGGGCGTCACCATTGTTAATGGCTACTTCCCATCCTCTCAGTGAAAATGGTCCAAATGCTCTATCACAGCACGGCTAATCATCTGTCGGTTCTCGATTGTATTGGAATAGAATCCAGTGATTCTTTTGCATCTGTCACTACACCCAACACTCGGGTGTTTGAAGCTCGTCACAGTCATCCCATCTCAGATCCTAGCTACTCGGAATACCACAGAAAAGGTTTAGACTTTCTGGATCTTAGGAATGGCCGCCAATAATTCTAGCTTATACCACGAAGACTCCGATCTTTCAGAATGGAGGCTAAGAGATACGCGCTCGATCTAAGGTAGAACGGGAGTGGTTGTCAGGCACGCGTTCATAGGTGAAAATGATGATGAGGGTCACAGATCATCACATCCATCATGTTGAAGTGCAGAGGATATCTTAGAATAAGAATAAGTTGAATTGAATAGAAGAACAATAGTAATTACATTAATATTCGAGGAACAGCAGAGCTCCACACCTTAATCTATGGTGTGTAGAAACTCCACCGTTGAAAATACATAAGTGATAAAGGTCCAGGCATGGCCAAATGGCCAGCCCCGTAAGTCTAAGAACTAAACGTCCAAAGATAGATACCAAGATGTCTAATACAATAGTAAAAAGTTCTATTTATACTAGACTAGTTACTAGGGTTTACAAAAATAAGTCTTAGTGCAGAAATCCACTTTCGGGGCCCACTTTGGTGTTGCTTGGGCTGAGCTTGAGCTATACACGTGCAGAGGCTTCTCTTGGGATCGAACGCCAAGTTGTAACGTGTTTTTGGCGTTTAACTCTGGTTTGTGACGAGTTTCTGGCGTTTTACTCCATAATGCAGCATGGAACTGGCGTTGAATGCCAGTTTGCATCGTTGAAACTCAAATAAAGAATGGACTATAATATATTGCTGTAAAGCCCTGGATATCTACTTCCAACGCAATTGAGAGTGCACCAACAGCATCTGTAGTCCTTCACTATAATATAGTGAAGGGAGGTCAGAATCCAACAGCATCTGTAGTCCTTTTTCAGCCTCCTATCAGATTTTTGCTCAGGTCCCTCAATTTCAGCCAGAAGATACCTGAAATCACAAAAAAATACACAAAGTCATAGTAAAGTCCAGAAATGTGAATTTTGCATAAAAACTAATAAAAACATCCCTAAAAGTAGATCTTACTAAAAACTACCTAAAAACAATGCCAAAAAGCGTATAAATTATCCGCTCATCACAACACCAAACTTAAATTGTTGCTTATCCCCAAGCAACTGAAAATCAAATAGGATAAAAAGAAGAGAATATACTATAAATCTGAAAATATCAATGAAGCTTAGTTCTAATCAGATGAGCGGGACTAGTAGCTTTTTGCTTCTGAACAGTTTTGGCATCTCACTTTATCCTTTAAAGTTTAGAATGATTGACATCCATAGGAACTCAGAGTTCAGATAGTGTTATTGATTCTCCTAGTTAAGTATGTTGATTCTTGAACACAGCTACTTTATGAGTCTTGGTCGTGGCCCTAAGCACTTTGTTTTATAGTATTACCACCGGATACAAAAATGCCACAGACACATGACTGGGTGAACCTTTTCAGATTGTGACTCAGCTTTGCTAAAGTCCCCAGTTAGAGGTGTCCAGAGCTCTTAAGCACACCCTTTTTGCTTTGGATCACGACTTTAACCACTCTGTCTCAAGCTATTCACTTGGACCTTCATGCCACAAGCACATGGTTAAGGACATCTTGATTTAGCCGCTTAGGCCTGGATTTATTTCCTTGCACTACAAGAAAAAGGCGCATTTGTAACAAAAAATATTGTTACAAAACGTCGAAATTTTGAAACAAAAGTTTTTTGTAACAAAAGAAGGGTCCATTGCAGTAAGTCCCGTTACAAAAAGTTTTTGTAACGAAAAATAAAACTGTTACAATTCAATACCATATTTTGTAACAATTTTTTCTGATACAAAAAACCAGAAGCCGTTACAAAGGTGGTAACAAATTTTGATCTTGAAAGGATTTTTGGTAACAATATATTTTTTCCTATCATAAAATTTTGTTACAAAATATAACTTGATTTTGTAACATTTTTTTTCTTTAGTTACAAAACACTATTTATTTTGTAATTATTTTTTAATTAATATATTAACTAATTTACTCAGCAAATCAGCATTCATATAATATATAATAACATAGATAGTTCAAATATCTTTCATTTAACTAAGATTGTTTTATAAATCTTCAACATATAAACTTTAAAGTACAAACTAACGATACATTGGAGAACCCTAATGAACTAGATAGATACATAGGACAAGAAAAACAAGGAATTATAAATCTCCAAAATATAAACTACAAATTACAAACTCCATCATATTCATATATCTTCTTTCTCATGAAGAAGCTTTTAATAAGTGCCACACACCTGAAAAGACGACCAACAATAACAATATGGTGTCAATTAATGCAATTCTAAAAAATTGTCTAGAAAATTTGAGTTTTACTGTCTCTAATACCTATTTCAAATTGTTCAGTTAGTACAAACATGTGAGAAAATCATAACCAAACGGTTCAACTCAAATTAAATGAGACCTGCAACATTAAAAACAAGACACTTTGCAGAGCATGGTTCTTCACATCCTGTCACCTAAGGTTTGAAGCTCCATGAATAATGGCAGAGTTTTGCCAATATCAACAATCTGCTGAAATTCAAACCCTATTTTATTACCAACCAAAGGCATAACCACATGCTTATCAAAGCATCAATATCCTCATCACAGAAACTATACACCCATCCTAAATTTTCCATTCAACAAAAAAATCAATATACTTGGCAAAGGAACAAAAAAATTTAGAGCAACAAAAGATTTAGCTACAAATTCCACTATTCAAGTATTAATGAATCTAACCTTCTGTTGAGTAAAAGAGAAAGCACTTCCTCTCAGCTTTAAAATTGATATCAACAAACCTGATTGGATCCAAATAATAATAATAATAATAATAATAATAATAATAATAATAATAATAATAATAATAATAATAATAATAATAATAAATCATATTGATTTGTAAACAAAACTAGCTCATCATAATTAGAAACAAAACAAGTAAGCTCTCTGCAAGACTCATTTAACTAAACTCCTATTATCTATCCCAAAAGAAAAATATTTGTATGCACAAAGACTTGAGGAAATCTAAATTTGGAAGTTCCAAGTAGAGACCATAACCATGGGTTAGTATGCTTCATCATGAATCACGTAAAACAAATTTACTTAACTTTCTGATAGTATTAATATATCACCTGTACAACAACTCCACCATCTGAATTTCCTTCACCTCTTATGATACTCAAAATCTTCTCAAATGCACCTTCAAAGATGACAATATTTTGAATGTCCTATAATCATTAAATAAATTTAAATAAGACAAACACTCTATCATCCAACACAATAAATACAAAAAATACTAGTAGAACAAAACGTTTACCCCAGCTTCACACGTCAAGTGAGTAAGAAGCAATAAGGCTTCGTTCCTTATTACCTGGAGCTGGAGGTAAACTTTGATTATTATATTTCAAGCTTTCTTTCAAAATGAGGATCAATAGGCAACCTATATTAGAATATTCCAATTTTCAAAGGTAAATATTTTTACAGAGTACCAAATTATCACCAACATATTTATTGAAATTTTAACCAGCCAACATAAATATGAAAGGTTAAACAAGTATATATTGTGTAGCCGTATGAGAAAATACATCAATTAAGTTTGAAAAAGTTATTGAGAAGACTGCGGAGCTTTCAAGTCTTGTACCTCGCGATCCATGAGCATATCCATTAGCCTGTGTTATTCCACGAGGGATGTTCAATATAGCTTCCTGCAACCTGAAGAGGAATCCAGCAAGTGTCTTTAATGAGAAAGATGATTTAACAATTTGAGGAACTAATGCAAATAGAATTTATAATACTAATACCTCTGTGAAGAATTAGTGAGAAGGGCAGTCAGTAGTTGCAAAGTATAGTACTGCACATAATTGAAATTGAAATTGAGCTAAAGTATTACCTTGTAACCAGATCTTAAATCTATCTTCATGGATCACAGAGTTCACCAGAAACTAATTCAATATACAATAATGATTGAGGATTTATCAGAACCTTAAAAGAATTCGATTTTGTTCATGCTCATGGAGCACACACACATTTATGCAAGCATCTCGAGTGCAAATGGAAAATTGGAGAGTAGAAGCTGAAGCTCACCATATCAGATAGTTTTTGGAGTTGTTGCTTATTGGCAGCTGTACGCTCAATAAATTCCAATTCGTCATGCAATTCGAGACCCAAATAATAGTCGCTGCACACACATAGCACACAAAAGAAAGACGCAAAAATCACAAAGTATTCAAAAATCTCAGAATCGGAGAAATTGAAGATGAAAACCTAAATAAAAAGAACAGAACCAAGGAAAAGAACAGACCAGAATCAATGTAACAGAATTAGGACCAGCAGCAGCAACCCCAGTAGCCCTCTCTTCACAGAACAATTCCTCTCTCTAACGGGCAACAACAGCAATCAGAGTTTCCAGTAGCGATGACAACCGAGCTAGGGGATGATGGCAGCAGCAACGGTGGTTCTGGGAAGCAAAGACACGACGTTGGTTCACCTCCACAGCGACAATAACAGCAGCATCACCCTCCGCTGCCTCCCTCTTCGAGTTCTGTTCCTTGCGTTAGTGACAGTGGTTTCCTCTGGTGGCAGCAACGGTGACGAGACATGGTGCCGGTGACAGAATCGACGACTTCCTCCTCAGTTCGCGATTCCAACCGTGGTGGCAACTTCCCTCGACGGCACCAGGGCATAACAGCGACACGGTCATGGGGCGACGGCGCAGATGACGCGAGCTCGCAGATGCTCCCCCAACGGCCAGCCCGCGACGGTGCTCTTCCTCTCCTTGGCCTTTGCTCCCTCGCACGCTCCAAGGCAGATCGGCGGTTCAGCGGCGACGGTTTGGGCTGGACGGCGCAAAGCGTGGCTCCCTCTTTCCCTTCCCGATCTCTCTTCTCTGATTCCCACTGTGTGTATGTTGCGTTTTTGGAAAGGAAAGGGGGTGGGTGGGGGCTGTGTCATGCGAAGGTGAAGGGGGGTGTTTAGGTTAGGTTACAATTTGGGAATTAGGTTTTTCATTTAATTTAAAAATTTAGAGTAAAAAATTAGGAATTTTATAAAAGAATAAAAATAAATATGAATAAATATTTTGATAAAATTAGAAAATAGACTAATTTTAAAATTAAATATATTTTTTAAAAAATATTTAAGAATATTATTTATTAATATATTATTAAGTTTAATTAATTATTTTAATTTAAATTATTAAATGAACATATTAATTATTTTTTATAAAATATAGTTTATGTTTAAGATATTGATTATTTAAATTAAATGATATAATTTTTATTATTTTTTTATTATCGGGATTTTAATTTTAATTTATAAAATAACGAATTATAATAAAAATTGTACATAAATATTAATTGGCATAAATTTAAAGTATTTATAAAAATAAATTTAATCACTCTTAATAAATTAATCTCTAAAAGCTCAATTTAATTAAATAACTCGTAATTTAATCATAATATAAATTTCTCAAATTAAATTATATAATGTTTATTACTGAATTTTAATTTCAAATTATATGAAATAACCAAATTAATTATTCTTGAAATACTATTTTATTATTAAAACTTTAAATTAATTATTCTTGAAATACTATAAATTTTTATATTTTTTTAAATATTAAAACTTTAAATTATAAATAAAAAAATACTCCGTTTAATATATAAATCTCTAAAAATTTATTTTGAATAATACAATAAATCATAAATGATTTAATTTTAAAATAATTTTAAACTCAAAGTATCATTAATTTGACTTAAATATTTTTAGAAAATAAATTTTTGAATATAAAATCTTAAATAAATATAATAAATCATAAATAACTCATTAAGTTAATTTTCAAAAATTTGAAGTCTTACATTTAATATGTTAAAACAAAATTTTTTATTAATTATAAAAAAATCTTTGAATTTTGTGACAAATAAATAACTTGTTACAAAAATATTGTATTTTGTGATAAATTAATTTTTTGTTACAAAATATTTAGAGCTTTTGAAATAAATAGATATTTTGTTACAAAATGTTTTGAATTTTTACAACAATATAATCTTTTGTTACAAAACATTATAACATTTTGCAACAAAACAATAATTCGATACGAAAGCCAACATAATTTGTAACAAAAGAAATCACGTTGTTACAAAATATTGAAATATTTTGTAACAAATTTTCTTGTTGTTACAAAATATTCTTAATTTGTAACAATAAATAATTATTGTTACGAAAAAACTATAATTTGTAACAATTTTAAATTTGATACAATTTTTTTGTTACAAATGTTCCATTTTTTTGTAGTGTTGGGCCCTCCTATCCATTGATGCTCAAAGCCTTGGATCCTTTTTAAGCTTGCCTTTTGGTTTTAAGGGCTATTGGCTTTTGCTGCTTGCTTTTTTTCTTTTTCTTTCTCTTTTTTTTTTCACCAAATTTTTTTTGCAAGCTTTTTTCTTCGCTGCCTTTTCTTACTTCAAGAATCAATTTCATGATTTTTCAGATTATCAATAACATTTCTCTTTGTTCATAATTCTTTCAAGAGCCAACAATTTTAACATTCATAAACAACAAGATAAAAAATATGCACTATTCAAGTATTCATTCAGAAAGCAAAAAGTATTGTCACCACGTCAATATAATTAAACTAATTTCAAGGATGAATTCGAAACTCGTGTACTTCTTGTTCTTTTGTATTAAAAACATTTTTCATTTAAGAAAGGTGAGGGATTCATGGAATTATTCATAGCCTTAAGACATAGTTACTAAACACTAATGATCATGTAATAAAGACACAAACATAGACAAACATGAAGCTCAAAAACCAAAAAACAGAGAGATAAGAACAAGGAAGTTAAGGAATGAGTCCACTTTAGTGAGGGTGGCGCCTTCTTCTTGAAGGGCCAATGGTGTCCTTGAGCTCCTCTATGTCTCCTCCTTGCCTTTGTTGCTCCTCCCTCATAGCTCTTTGATCTTCTCTAATCTCATTGAGAATGATGGAGTGCTCTTGGTGTTCCACTCTTAATTGGTTCATGTCATGACTCAATCTTTCTAGAGAAGTGTTGAGTTGTTTCCAATAGTTGTTTGGAGGAAAATGCATCCCTTGAGGCATCTCAGGGATTTCTTAATGATGAGCTTCCTCATGCGTCTCTTGAGATCCATGAATGGGCTCTCTTGTTTGCTCCATCCTCTTCTTAATGATGGGCTTGTCCTCTTCAATGGGGATGTCTCCTTTTATGCCAACTCTAACTAAGATGCATAGATGGCAAATGAGATGAGGAAAAGCTAGCCTTGCCAAGGTGGAGGGCTTTTCAGCTACTTTGTAGAGTTCTAGAGGTATGACTTCATGAACTTCTACTTCCTCTCCAATCATGATACTATGGATCATGATGGCCCGATCCATAGTCACCTCAGATCGGTTGCTAGTAGGAATGATGGAGCGTTGGATGAACTCCAACCATCCTCTAGCCACAGGCTTAAGGTCCAGTCTTCTCAGTTGAACCGGCTTGCCTTTTGAGTCTCTTTTCCATTGAGCTCCTTCCACACATATGTCCATGAGGACTTGGTCCAATCTTTGATCAAAGTTGACCCTTCTAGTGTAGGGGCGTGCGTCTTCTTGCATCATAGGCAAGTTTAACGCCAACCTTACGTTCTCCAGACTGAAATCTAAGCATTTCTCCCGAACCATTGTAAGCCAATTCTTTGGGTTTGGGTTCATGCTTTGATCATGGTTCCTAGTGATCCATGCATTTGCATAAAACTCTTGAACCATTAAGATTCCAACTTGTTGAACGGGATTGGAGAGAACTTCCCATCCTCTTCTTATAATCTCTTGTCGGATCTCTGGATATTCGTCCTTTTTGAGCTTAAAAGGGACCTCAGGGATCACCTTTTTCTTGGACACAACTTCATAGAAGTGGTCTTGATGGGCTTTTGAGATGAATCTCTCCATCTCTCATGACTCAGAGGTGGAAGCTATTGATTTTCCTTTCTTCTTTCTTGAGGTTTCTCTGGCCTTAGGTGCCATCAATGGTTATGGAAAAACAAAAAAGCTATGCTTTTACCACACCAAACTTAGAATGTTGCTCGTCCTTGAGCAAAAGAAGAAAAAATAGAAGAAGAAGAAGACATGGAGGAGAGGGAGAGAGGTGTAGGTTTCGGCCAAGGGGAAGAAGAGAGGGTAGTGTTGTGTGAAAATGAAGAAGGATGGAGGGGTTTATATAGTGGAGGGAGAGGGGTTGGGTTCGGTCATTTAGGGTGGGGTTTGGGTGGGAAAGAGATTTTAAATTTGAAGGTAGGTGGGGTTTAAGGGGAAGAGTGGACGGATGTGATTGGTGTAGGGGTAATGGGGAAGAGAAATTGAGGTGATTGATGAAGGGTATAATGTTATTGGATTGTGTGAAGAAGAGAGAAGTGGGATAGGTGGGGATCCTGTGGGGTCCACAGATTTTGAGGTGATCCTGTGGGATCCACAGATCTTGAGGTGTCAAGGATTTCTCATCCCTGCACCTTTTAGGCGTGTAAAATGCCCTCTGTATGCAATCCTGGCATTTAACGTCAGACTGATGCTTGTTTCTGGCATTAAACACCCAAATGTAGCTTGTTTCTGGCGTTTAACGCCAGCTTGGTGCTTGTTTCTGGCGTTAAACGCCAGACAGATGCTTGTTTCCGGCGTTTAAACGCGAGACAGCTCTTCCTCCAGGGTGTGCTTTTTCTTCTACTATTTTTGATTCTATTTTTAATTTTTGCAATTGTTTTGTGACTCCACATGATCATAAACCTAATAGAATATAAAAGAACAATAGAAATATAGATAAATAAAAATTGGGTTGCCTCCCAATAAGCACTTCTTTAATGTCAATAGCTTGACAGTGAGCTCTCATAGAGCTTCACAGATGCTCAGAGCATTGTTGGGACCTCCCAACACCAAACTTAGAGTTTGAATATGGGGTTTAACACCAAACTTAGAGTTTGGTTGTGGTCTCCCAACACCAAACTTAGAGTTTGATTGTGGGGCTTTGTTTGACTTTGTATTGAGAGAAGCTTTTCATGCTTCCTTTCCATGGTTGCAGAGGAAGATCCTTGAGATTTAAACATAAGGTAGTCCCCATTCAATTGAAGGACTATCTCTCCTCTGTCAACATCAATCACAGCTCCTGCTGTGGCTAGGAAGGGTCTTCCAAGGATGGTGCATTCATCCTCATCCTTCCTAGTGTCTAGGATTATGAAATTAGCAGGGATGTAAAGGCCTTTAACCTTCACTAATATGTCCTCTACCAATCCATATGCTTGTTTTATTGACTTGTCTGCCATCTCTAATGAGATTCTTGTAGCTTGTACCTCAAAGATCCCCAGTTTCTCCATTACAGAGAATGGCTGCTAAACCCCAATTTTAGGGTTTATCTTGTATCGATTTCAGGGGTTTTATCGACGATTCCATATGCTTTTCATATGAAAATACACGGTTTTGTGTTTCTCCCCTAGTTTTTGCCTTATGGATAAAAGCATGCCTATTTTGCACTAAACTAGATACATTTCTATTCTTCTATTGGTGCCATTCGATGCTGTGACCTGTGTGTTAAGTGGTTTCAGGATATAGGGCATGGATGACCCGGAGGAGAAAAGGAAAGTGGGTGCAAAAGAGGGGAGCATGAGAAATTGAGGCTTGGGAACTTCAACAAGGGCGCGTGCGCGTACTTGGCGCGCCCGCGTGGATTGCACAGCCAGAAGCCAAAGTCAGAAGCCAAGCCACAAGCCAGCACGTGTAGCGGCTGAGCCATGACCACCATGGACGCGCACGCATATGTCACGCGTCCGCTCGAATTGCGAGATGGCCCAGTGGCACGCGCGTGTACTTTGTGCGAGCGCGCCGATGCTCGAATATGATTTTTTAAGGAGTCACGTGACCTGGGCGTGGAGACAGTTGGAGATCCCATTTTGGGGAAGTGCCTTGGCGGGAAAAGCTTAAAAGACCAGGGGTTAAAGGGTTAAGGGACTTTTTAGCTCATTTTTACATGTTTCTAGATTTTTCTCCTTGTGGTAGTTACACTCTTGGGTAGAGAGAGAGATCTCAAGCTCTCATTAGGGTTCATCTTCTTCAATTTCTGAATTCTCAATCACTCTTTGGTGAGATCAACTTGCAATTCTCAATTTACTTTGTTCCTATTATAGATCTTCTTCTCTAATCTCAATTAGTGCTTGTAATTGATCAATTCTCATAGATCTTAGATTCAACTTTGTGGTTTTGGATTCTATCAATTTCTTGAGAAGTTCATTTCTATTGTTGTTCTTAGTTAATTGTTGTTAATTTCTTGCATTGAAGTACTTTTAATTCTAATTTCTTCTCATTCTTACTATGTCTTTCATCCTTGCTCATCAAGTGTTTGATAAAATGCCAATACTAGTTATAGAGTAAAGTTTCTTACTTGGCATAGGGGTTTGGACCATTAGAGAACGTTGAATAGTTTATGTCAATTGTTGATTGGGAATTAGGAATTGCTAATTGACTTGGAGTGCACTAAAGCTAGATTTCCCTAGGGTAAAACTAGGACTTGTGACTCAAGTTAGTTAATCTCATTTGACTTTCCTCTATACCTAGGGGTTAACTAAATGAAGTAAAGCCTAATTGTTATCATCATTGAAGAAACTATAATGATAGAATTTCTAATGCCAACCCTAGGCCAAGTCTTTTAATATTGATAGTTTACCATCTATTCTCGCTAAACATCTAAAAGAACCATAACAAAGCTTCCTAATCAATAATATGCATTCTGTAGCAATTCCAAGGGAGGACGACTCGGGAGACTAGTACTCTCGGTTATGGATTGTAGGATTGTTTGATGCGAAGTTGTGAATGTCGATTAGACTATACTCACGATCATATCCATTATTGAATTCTAAATCGGCATGCTAAATTTCGTTTATCAGTGGCATAAGATTTATACCTGACCCCAGGTCACACAGAGCCTTCTCAAAGGTCATGGTGCCTATGGTACAGGGTATTAAGAATTTACCAGGATCTTGTTTCGTTTGAGGTAAAGTTTGCTGAACCCATGTATTTAGTTCACTAATGAGCAAGGGAGGTTCATCTTCCCAAGTCTCATTACCAAACAACTTGGCATTCAGCTTCATGATGGCTCCTAGATATTGAGCAACTTGCTCTTCAGTTATATCTTCATACTCTTCAGAGGAAGAATAGTTCTCAGAGTTTATAAATGGCAGAAGGAAGTTTAATGAAATCTCTATGGTCTCTATATGAGCCTTAGATTCCTTTAGGTCCTCAATAAGTAACTCCTTTCTGTCTGGAGGATGTCTCATGAGGTCTTCCTCATTGGGATTCTTGTCCTCCCCTTCCTCCTTGGATTCGGTCATTTTGATAATATCAATGGCCTTACACTCTCTTTTTGGATTCTCTTCTGTATTGCTTGGGAGAGTACTAGGAGAAGTTTCAGTGATTTTCTTACTCAGCTGACCCACTTGTGCCTCCAAGTTTCTAATGGAGGACCTTGTTTCATTCATAAAATATAAAGTGGCCTTAGATAGATCAGAGACTATGTTTGCTAAGCTAGAGGGGCTCTGCTCAGAATTCTCTGTCTGTTGCTGAGAAGATGATGGAAAAGGCTTGCTATTGCTAAACCTATTTCTTCCACCATTATTAAAGCCTTGTTGGGGCTTTTGTTGATCTTTCCATGAGAAATTTGGATGATTTATCCATGAGAAATTATAGGTGTTTCCATAGGGTTCACCCATGTAATTCACCTCTGCCATTGCAGGGTTCTCAGGATCATAAGCTTCTTCTGCAGAAGATGCTTCTTTAGTACTGTTGGATGCATTTTGCCATCCATTCAAACTCTGAGAAATCATGTTGACTTGCTGAGTCAACATTTTATTCTGAGCCAATATGGCATTCAGAGCATCAATTTCAAGAATTCTTTTCCTCTGAGGCGTCCCATTACTCATAGGATTCCTCTCAGAGGTGTACATGAATTGGTTATTTGCAACCATGTCAATGAGTTCTTGATCTTCTGCAGGTATTTTCTTTAGGTGAATGGATCCACCTACAGAATGGTCCAGTGACATCTTAGAGAACTCAGATAGACCATCATAGAATATGTCCAAAATGGTCCACTCTGAAAGCATGTCAGAAGGACACTTTTTGGTCAACTGCTTGTATCTTTTCCAAGCTTCATAGAGGGATTCACCATCATTTTGCTTGAAGGTCTGAACATCCACTCTAAGCTTGCTCAGCTTTTGAGGAGGAAAGAACTTGGCCAGGAAGGCCATGACCAGCTTATCCCAAGAGTTCAGGCTATCTTTAGGTTGTGAGTCCAACCATGTTCTAGCTCTGTCTCTTACAGTAAAAGGGAAAAGCATGAGCCTGTAGACTTCAGGATCTACTCCATTAGTCTTAACAGTATCACAGATCTGCAAAAATTCAGTTAAAAACTGATAGGGATCTTCTGATGGAAGTCCATGAAACTTGCAGTTATGTTACATTAGAGCAACTAGTTGAGGCTTCAGCTCAAAATTATTTGCTCCAATGGCAGGGATTGAGATGCATCTTCCATAAAAATAGGAAGTAGGTGTAGTATAATCACCAAGTATCCTCCTTGCGCCTCCACCATTGTTATTGGGTTCGGCCATGTCTCTTTCTTTTTCTAGATTCTCTGTAAGGTTTTCTATGGATTGCTGTGCTTTAGCTTCTCTTAGCTTCTTCTTTAGAGTCCTTTCAGGTTCAGGATCTTCTTCAAGAAGAATGTCCTTGTCCTTGCTCCTGCTCATATGAAAAAGAAGAGAACAGAAAAGGAAGAAGAATCCTCTATGTCACAGTATAGAGATTCCTTTATGTGAGTAGAAGAAGAAAAGAATAGAAGAAGGAGGAGAAAAATTCGAACATAGAAGAGAAGAGAGGGTTCGAATTTTAAGATGAAGAGAAGTGTTAGTAAATAAATAAATAAATAGAAGGAGATGAGAGGGAGAGAATTTCGAAAATTGTTTTGAAAAAAATAGTTAGTGATTTTCGAAAATTAAATTAAAATTAAAATTTGAAATAATTAGTTAATTAAAAAGAATTTTGAAAAAGATGGATGGTGATTTTCAAAAATTAGAAATAGAAAAGTGGTTAGGTGGTTTTGAAAAAAGATAAGAAACAAACAAAAAGTCAATTAGTTGAAAAAGATTTTTGAAAATCATTTTTGAAAAAGATAAGAAGTTAGAAAAGATTTTTGAAATAAATTTTGAAAAAGATATGATTTGAAAAGATATGATTGAAAAAATATGATTGAAAAAGATATTTTGGAAAAGATTTGATTTTAAAATTGATAACTTGAGTAACAAGAAACTAAAATATATGTTTCTAAAATTTAAAGGTTGAACCTTTCTTAACAAGAAAGTAACAAACTTCAAATTTTTGAATCAATCACATTAATTGTTAGTAAAGTTTTCGAAAATCATGAAATAAAGATAAGAAAAAGATTTTGAAAATCAATTTCAAAAATTTTTGAAGATAATAAAAAAATGAAAAAGATTTGATTTTTGAAAAAGATTTTAAAAAAGATAAGATTTTTAAAATTGAAATCTTGACTTGACTAACAAGAAACAACTTATTTTAAAAATTTTTGACTAAGTCAACCCAAAGATTTCAAAATTTATGAGTAAAATGCGGAAAAGATATTTTTTATTTTTGAATTTAATGATGAGAGAGAAAAACACAAAAATGACTCACAACATGAAAATTATGAATCAAAACACATGATGCATGAAAGAACACTATGAATGTCAAGATGAACACCAAGAACACTTTGAAGATCATGATGAACATCAAGAACTTATTTTTGAAAAATTTTCAGGAAAAGAAAAACATGCAAGACACCAAACTTAGAAATTTTCAATGCTCAGACACTATAAATGCAAAGATGCATATGAAAAACAACAAAAAACACAAAACAAGAAAATATGAAGATCAAACAAGAAGACTTACCATGAACAACTTGAAGATCATGAAGAATGCAATGCATGAGTTTTTCGAAAAATGCATAAATTTTTATTATTTTTTTTTGGGTTTTTCGAAAATTTTTTTTGGAAAAAAAGAAAATAAATAAAAATTTTGAAAGATTTTTGAAAACTTTTTGAAAAGAAAATTACCTAATCTGAGCAACAAGATGAACCGTCAGTTGTCCAAACTCAAACAATCCCCGGTAACGACGCCAAAAACTTGGTGTTGTTGCCGGAATCTTAAATAATCGCTGGCTCCAAACTCGAATAATCCCCGGCAACGGCGCCAAAAACTTGGTGCACGAAATTGTGATAATCAATAATGGCGCCAAAGACTTGGAGCTCTCAAACGTGAATCACACTTTGTCACAACTTCGCACAACTAACCAGCAAGTGCACTGGGTCGTCCAAGTAATACCTTACGTGAGTAAGGGTCGATCCCACGGAGATTGTCGGTATGAAGCAAGCTATGGTTATCTTGTAAATCTTAGTCAGGCGGATAATAATAGTTATAATGGGTTTCGAATATGAAGATAAATAAAGCATAAAATAGAGATAGAGATACTTATGTAATTCATTGTTGAGAATTTCAGATAAATGCATAGAGATGCTTTGTTCCTGTTGAATCTCTGCTTTCCTACTGCCTTCATCCAATCCTTCATACTCCTTTCCATGGCAAGCTGTATGTAGGGCGTCATCGTTGTCAATGGCTACTTCCCATCCTCTCAGTGAAAATGGTCAAAATTCTCTATCACAGCACGGCTAATCATCTATTGGTTCTCGATCGTATTAGAATAGAATCCAGTGATTCTTTTGCGTCTGTCACTACGCCCAACACTTGCGAGTTTGAAGCTTGTCACAGTCATCCCATCTCAGATCCTACTCGAAATACCACACACAAGGTTTAGACTTTCCGGATCTTAGGAATGGCCGCCAATAATTCTAGCTTATACCACGAAGACTCCGATCTTTCGGAATGGAGGCTAAGAGATACGCGCTCGATCTAAGGTAGAACAGGAGTGGTTGTCAGGCACACGTTCATAGGTGAGAATGATGATAAGTATCACGGATCATCACATTCATCATGTTGAAGTGCAGCGGATATCTTAGAATAAGAATAAGTTGAATTGAATAGAAGAACAATAGTAATTGCATTAATATTCGAGGAACAGCAGAGCTCGACATCTTAATATATGGTGTGTAGAAAGTCCACCGTTGAAAATACATAAGTGATAAATGTCCAAGCATGGCCGAATGGCCAGTCCCCCAAGTCTAAGAACTAAACGTCCAAAGATAGATACCAAGATGTCTAATACAATAGTAAAAAGTTCTATTTATACTATACTAGTTACTAGGGTTTACAAAAATAAGTTTTAGTGCAGAAATCCAATTCTGGGACCCACTTTGGTGTGTCCTTGGGCTAAGCTTGAGCTATACATGTGCAGAGGCTTTTCTTGGGGTCAAACGCCAAGTTGTAACGTGTTTTTGGCGTTTAACTCTGGTTTGTGACGTGTTTCTGGCGTTTTACTCCAGAATACAGCATGGAACTGGCATTGAACGCCAGTTTGCGTCATCTAAACTCGAATAAAGTATGGACTACGCAATTGAGAGCGCGCCATTTTGATTTCTGTAGCTCCAGAAAATTCATTTTGAGTGCAGCGAGGTCAGAATCCAACAACATCTGTAGTCCTTTTTCAGCCTCCTATCAGATTTTTGCTCAAGTCCCTCAATTTCAGCCAGAAAATACCTGAAATCACAGAAAAACACACAAACTCATAGTAAAGTCCAAAAATGTGAATTTTGCATAAAAACAAATAAAAACATCCCGAAAAGTAGCTAGATCTTACTAAAAACTACCTAAAAATAATGCCAAAAAGCGTATAAATTATCCGCTCATTAAGGAGCATCCCTCCATCCTACTGAGATGTCTGAAACCTTCCCAGATGAGCAACTCTTTGCAATTCAAGAAGTATCATGGTTTGCAGACATTGCAAACTATAAAGCTGTAAGATTCATACCTAAAGAGTACAGTAGGTAGCTAACAAAAAAATTGATTTCTGATGCAAAGTACTACTTGTCGGATGAACCGTATCTCTTTAAGAGGTGTGCAGATGGAATGATCCATAGATGTGTGCCTAGAGAAGAGGCACAGAAGATCCTATGGCATTGCCATGGAACACAGTATGGAGGACATTTTGGAGGTGAGTGAACAGCCACCAAGGTTCTCCAATGTGGCTTCTACTGGCCTACCCTCTATAGAGACACCCGAGAGTTTGTACGTAACTGTGACAGTTGCCAGAGAGCTGGTAATCTGCCTCACGGTTATGCCATGCCTCAGCAAGGGATCCTAGAGATTGAGTTGTTTGATGTATGGGGTATTGACTTCATGGGGCCTTTCCCACCATCTTACTCAAACACTTATATTCTGATGGCAGTAGATTATGTATCTAAATGGTTAGAGGTAATTACAACACCCACTGATAATACTAAGACGGTGATGAAGTTCCTCTAAAAGAATATCTTCAGCAGGTTCAGTGTCCCTAGGATACTGATCAGTGATGGAGGCACTCATTTCTGCAATAAACAGCTTGACTCTGCTATGGTCTGATATAGAATTAACCATAAAGTGGCAACTCCATATCATCCACAGACAAATGGGCAGGCTGAAGTCTCAAATAGAGAACTAAAACGGATCCTGGAACGGACTGTAAGTACCCGTAGAAAGGATTGGGCAAGAGGTTTGGTTGATGCTCTGTGGGCATACAGAACAGCATTCAAAACTCCTATGGAACCTCTCTATACCAGTTGGTGTATGGAAAAGCCTGTTATCTACTAGTAGAACTGGAACACAAGGCCTACTGGGCAACCAGGTTCCTAAAGCTTGATGCTAAGTTAGCTGGAGAGAAAAGATTACTCCAGTTGAATGAGCTGGAAGAGTTCAGACTCAATGCTTTCGAAAATGCTAAAATTTATAAAGAGAAAGCAAAAAGATGGCATGATAAAAGGCTATCATCTAGAGTCTTTGAGCCAGGACAGAAGGTCCTGCTGTTTAACTCTAGGCTCAGATTGTTCCCTGAGAAATTGAAATCCCGGTTGAGGGGACCATATGTGATTATAACTGTGTCACCATATGGTTATGTAGAGCTTCAAGATATTGATTCTGACAAAAGGCTCATTGTTAATGGACAGAGAATCAAATATTATCTTGAAGGTAGTGTTGAGCAAGAATGCTCAAAACTGAGACTAAATTAAAAGCTCAGTAAAAGTCCAGCTAATGATAGTAAAAAAGCGCTTGCTGGGAGGAAACCAAGGCATTAGATAAGGTTTTGTTATTTAAATAATAATTATACGAGTTTAATATAATTTATTTTAAGGTTGATGATCATGTGGAGTCACAAAAACAGCTGCAGAATTAAAGCAGAATCAAAAACAGCATAAAAAATAGCTCACCCTAGAGGACAGGCTTACTGGCGTTTAAACGCTAGTAAGGATAGCAGAGTGGGCGTTAAACGCCAGAATGGGCAGCATTCTGGGTGTTTAACACCAGAAATGGCAGCATTCTCGGCGTTCAAAATAACGTCGTGTAAGGAAGGATTCCTGGCGTTTAACGCCAGCCAGGGTATCTGGCTAGGCGTTAAATGCCCAAAGAGGTAGCCAAGTGGGCGTTTAACGCCAGGATGACACAAGGGAGGTAATTTTGCTTCCAATTCGATTTTTTTCAACTTTTCATGTTTTAGTTCATAATTTTTTGCATCAAACATATTTTAAACATTCATCTTTCAATTTTTATTTTCAAAAATTAATAATCTTTCCAATTCTTTTTAATTCTTTTTAATTATCTTCAATTCCTTTCAAAACATTTTCATAATTTACATATCTTTTCAAATTCTTTTCAACTCTTTTTAATTTTTCTTGCATACAATAATAAGTTTTCAAAATTAATTGCATCATTATTTTTCTACTCCTTTCTATCTTATTTTGTTCGAGGACAAGCTAACCTTTTAAGTTTGGTGTGGAAAAGCTCAGCTTCTTGCTTTCCATAACCACTAATGGCACCTAAGGCCAGAAAAACCTCTAGGAAGAGGAGTAACAAAGACAAGGAAGAGACATAGAGGAGCTCAAGAACTCCATTGGTTCTTCAAGAGGAAGAAAGAGCCACCATCACTAAGGTGGACCCGTTCTTTAATCTCCTTGTTCTTATTCTTCTGTTTTTCGATCTTTTTATGCTTTATGTTTATCTATGTTTGTGTCATTATTACATGATCATTAGTATCTAGTGCATATGCTTTAAAGTTATAAATATCCCATGAATCCTTCACCTTTCTTAAATGAAAAATGTTTTCTGAAAAAGAAAAAGAAGTACATGAATTTCGAATTTTAAATAGTTTAATTATTTTGATGTGGTGGCAATACTTTTTGTTTTCTGAATGAATGCTTGAACAGTGCATATTTTTTATAGTGAAGTTTATGAATGTTAAAATTGTTGGCTCTTGAAAGAATAATGAAAAAAGAGAAATATTATTGATAATCTAAAAAATCATAAAATTAATTCTTGAAGCAAGAAAAAGTAGTGAAAAGCAAAAGTTTGCAAATAAATAAATAAATAAATAAATAATAAATGCCAAAAAAAACAAGTAGAAAAAGCCAATAGCTCTTTAAACCAAAAGGCAAGAGAAAAAAGCCAATAACCTTTTAAACCAAAAGGCAAGGGTAAAAAGGATCCAAGGCTTTGAGCATTAATGGATAGAAGGGCCCACATGAATAAAATTCTGGCCTAAGCGGCTAAATCAAGCTGTCCCTAACCATGTGCTTGTAGCGTGAAGGTGTCAAGTGAAAAGCTTGAGATTGAGCGGTTAAAGTCGTGGTCCAAAGCAAAAAGAGTGCGCTTAAGAGCTCTGGACACCTCTAACTGGGGACTCTACCAAAGCTGAGTCACAATCTGAAAAAGTTCACCCAGTTATGTGTCTGTGGCATTTATGTATCTGGTGGTAATACTGGAAAACAAAATGCTTAGGGTCATAGCCAAGACTCATAAAGTAACTGTGTTCAAGATCAACATACTGAACTAGGAGAATCAATAACACTATCTGAATTCTGAGTTCCTATAGATGCCAATCATTCTGAACTTCAAAGGATAAAGTGAGATGCTAAATTGTTCAGAAGCAAAAAGCTACTAGCCCAGCTCATCTAATGAAAACTGATTTTCATTGATGTTTTCGGAATTTATTGTATATTCTCTTCTTTTTATCCTATTTTGTTTTTAGTTGCTTGGGGACAAGCAACAATTTAAATTTGGTGTTGTGATGAGCGGATAATTTATATCCTTTTTGGCATTATTTTTACATAGTTTTAGTACATTTTAGTTATTTTTTATTATATTTTTATTAGTTTTTATTCAAAAATTACATTTCTAGGCTTTACTATGAGTTTGTGTGTTTTTTGTAATTTCAGATATTTTCTGGCTGAAATTGAGGGACCTGAGCAAAAATTTGATTCAGAGGTTAAGAAAGGACTGCAGATGCTGTTGGATTCTGACCCTCTTGCACTCGAAATAGATTTTCTGGAGCTACAGAAACTCAATTGGTGCGCTTCTAATTGCGTTGGGAAGTAGACATCTTGGGCTTTCCATAAATATATAATTGTCCATACTTTTCTCGAGATTTGATGGCCCAAACTGGTGTCCAAAACCAGCCTAAAACTTTCTGGCATAAAACGCCAGAACTGGTACTAAAACCGGCGTTTAATGCCCAAATTGGCACCCTCGGTGGCGTTTAACTCCAAGGATGGCATAAGCACGAAAAAGCTTCAATGCTCAGCCCAAGCACACACCAAGTGGGCCCCGGAAGTGGATTTCTGCACTATCTGTACTTAGTTACTCAATTTTTGTAAACCTAAGTTACTAGTTTAGTATAAAAACTACTTTTAGAGATTTATTTTATAACTCATGACAATTTTATTTTACATTGTATCTCTGACGGCATGAGTCTCTAAACCCCATTGGTGGGGGTGAGGAACTCTGCTGTGTCTCAATGGATTAATGCAATTACTAGTATTTTCTATTCAATCACGCTTGATTCTATTCTAAGATACTCATTCGTACTTCAATCCGGAGAAGATGATGATTCGTGACACTCATCATTATTATCACATTTATGAACGCGTGCCTGACAACCACTCCCGTTCTACATGAGTTTAACGTAGTCACTGGGCGACAGCTTGAGTGCGTATCTCTTGGGTCTCTGATTCACGGACCGAGTCCGTGAGATCAGAATCTTCGTGGTAGAGGCTAGAACCAATTGGCAGCATTCTTGGGATCCGAAAAGTCTAAACCTTGTCTGTGGTATTCTGAGTAGGATCTGGGAAGGGATGACTGTGACGAGCTTCAAACCTACGAATGTTGGGCGCAGTGATAGTGTACAAAAGGATAGGGAGATCCTATTCCGACGCTAGCGGAAACCGACAGATGATTAGCCGAGCGGTAGCTGTACATGATCTTTTTCATCCGAGACGAGAAATCTGACAGTTGATTAGCCGTACGGAGACCGTGCCTGGTATTTTTCACTGATAGGGTCATACAGCCTGCCATGGAAGGAAGCCATGCGTGTTTGGAGAAGAAGACAGTAGGAAAGCAAAGATTCAGATGACAGAGCATCTCTGGAACCTCAACCTGTTCCTCATTACTGAATCACAAGTACCTTTTAATTCATGTTATTTACAAGATAACCATAGCTTGCTTCAAGCCGGCAATCTTCGTGGGATCGACCCCTTACTCACATAAGGTATTACTTGGACGACCCAATGCACTTGCTGGTTAGTTGTACAAGTTGAATAAAGTGTGATTTACAATTTCGTGCACCAGTTGTCTCTTCGTGTCTTATAAAAAAAATAAAATTATTTTCTCTACGTGTCTTATGTTGTAAAACTTGCAAAATTAATAAATAATTAGCTAACAAAATCATTATTAATTAAGAAAATTAGAAATATGAATTTTATAGTTTAATCAGATAGACCTAATTAAAATAAGAATTTTAACACTAATTTTAAAGAATTTGGCCCAAGATTGGGCCGAACTACGCAAACTGGGCCCTTGGGCCCAGCCCAATCCATAAACAAAATGAGCTTCATCTCATCTCCTTCTCCCCCATTTAGCATCACATTCCAAAACACAAGGGGAAAATAGGAGAAGCTTCAAAACCCTTGCACCCACTTCAAGTTGCCATAACTTCCTACTGTGAGCTCTGATCACCACACCGTCTACAGCCACACGACCGCAGCATCAAGCTCTACAAAGGCCGAGAACAAATTTGGTAAGGAACTCTGACCTCAGCCTCACCTTTCCCTAATTTTTTGAAATTATGAGCCATGAGTGTTGAAAGTCCTTATGTCTTGATGTTAGGGTCAAATTAACTTGTGAAACTAGTAGGATTTTGTTAGCTTGAGGCATGGTTAGGGTAAGGATCCTCGAACCCTAGTAAATTCTTTGATTATATGTGCTTGGGTATTGAAATTTGGTCTTTAAATGTGATAATATGTGTTAGGTAGTGTATATGTGAAATTGGAACTCATTTGAAGAGATTGGAAGCTTGATTAAGCCTTAGGTGCTGAGGTTTCAGCGTTGGAGGCTTGTGACCTTATCAATATGGGTGTTTTTGGCTTAGGTGAGAAATCGGCCAAGGTATAGTTTTGGTTTCTCGTATTTAATCCATAATGTCTTGTGAAAACTTAGGATAGATGATCATAGAATAGGTGGGAATGCATGAGTATGTAGATGCTTAGTAACTTTGATGATGATTGTTAAAATGGGTTGAGTATTGGTTTGGTGATTAATGCTTGTGATGAACATGGGATGCTAAATGATGATTTAATGATGATTGACAAGGTGATAACAATGAATATGTATATGGGATGAATTATTGATTATCTTGTTTGGATAATTGAGAAATTATTGTATAAGATTGTCTAGAATTGAGGTATGATTGATTATGGTAGGATGTGGGGATGTGTTGATGTGATATAGTATGTTTTGGTGCTGAATATGAGCATAGAATGTTGGTAATGAGTTATGTTTTGTGAAAATAGAGGTTTAAAAGATTTTGTGAAAAGTATGATTTTTGGCCGAACTTTGGCGAGGCATAACTCGACTTCCAGACCCCCAAATTCTTTTAAACTTGTTTTATATAAAAATTGGGTCCGTAAAGTTTATGCCGTTCAAAGAACAGATAAAAAATATTTTAAAACAAGAAAGCTATGCGCGTTGGAAGTTCGGTGTACAAAACTGAAATTCTACAGCACTTAGCCTTTTTACCCATTTTGCAGAACTTGCATACGCAACCACTTGCACGAGATGTGACTAACCCTTTCGGGTTTGGAATCTCGCGTACGAGAGCAAGGTGCGTGCTTACACGAGTAGATGATGATGTTTTTGTGGAAAAATGAATTTCCAAACACATAGATCTAACCGGCAAGTATACCGGGTCGCATCAAGTAGTAATAACTCACTTAGAGTGAGGTCAATCCCACATGGATTGATGGATCAAGCAACTTTAGTGGGTGATTAGTTTAGTCAAGCTAACATTGAATGAATTGTGTGAAGTTGAGCAATAGAATGTAAATTTGCAGTGAATTAAAGGTGCAGAAGAATTAAATTGCTAAAACTTAAAGTGAAAGAAATGTAAATTGACAGAATCTTAAATGACAAGAAATGTAAATTGCATTAAATGTAAAGGGGATTGGGTCCAGGGAATTTAAAGCAAGCAGTAAGCAGAACTTAGAACAATTGTAGAAGATTAAATTGTAGGAAGAATAAAGGGTGTGGGTGCTAGGAATTAAAACAGAACTAAAAGATGTAAAGTGCATTAAACTAAAGAGCTCTCAGATTATGAAATTCAGAAATAGATCAATTCAATATCAAAACAGAAATGTAAAGGTGTTGAAGAAGCAAAACAGCAAAAACTTAGATCATTCATGAAAATCCAAAAGAGGAATCAACAATTTCAATGGAACAGTAAAAACAGAAGAGCAGCCAAGAACTCAACTCAATAACAAAATAAAATTGAAGATCTCAGGGAATCAAAGAGACTAGAAAACAAGTCTAGATCTCACTTCCTTCCTTGATCCAACAGAAAATAAGTTTGCAGAAGAAAGAAGAATGGAGGTAGCAAATGAAAACTCAAATTCAATCCTCAATTTCTTAGAATTATGAAGAAAGTAAACAAAGAGAATTCTCAAAGTGAGAATGAAATAGAATTCCTCCAATCTCACTCCAGATTCAAAACAAAAAGAAAAACTAAGAGAGAAAGAGCTCTACTCCTACTCCTAATGCTCCCTAGTGGAGCTAGCCTCCTTATGAAAGTGAGAATGATGCCTTTATATAGGCTTTTTACAAAATAAAATGAAATTGAAATGAAAAACAAATTAAATGAAAATCCTAATTCTAGCTTGTTCTTGTGCCTTTGAGTGATGATGTGGGCTTTTTGATTTGGTGAAGAAATGAATTAAGTTGGATTTTTGAGTGAAATTCAGCCCATCTTGCTCCCAGGAGGCTGCTCTGCTCTTGTGGAGAGCAAAGCAGTGAAGCTTTGTGTGGGGATACATGTTGCGTGCTGAGTATAGTGAGGCATCAGGATTCTGCCCAGCTCTTGGGGAGAGCGGGGCAGTGGTGTCAATTGCGCTCCTGCCCGTGCGTCCAAGGGGGTCCTTGGTTCGAAACTTGGTGGGGGAAGCACGCTGCCTTTTTTTTCTTGAATTTTCATGAAGAGAAGCACGATAATGCTCTGCTCTCCAAGAGAGCATTGTGCTCTCCTTGGGAGCGCTACTTCCTTGGCTTCCCTTGGTCTCCCTCTTCGAACCTTCGTGGTTGCGTTTTGGTTTATTTTTGCTTATTTTTGGTCCTCAAAGATGCCTTTCACTCGTGCCTAAATTTCATGCCAAATATGGATTGCTATATATCGTTGAAAAGCTCTAAATGTTAGATTTCCAACGCAACTGAAAGCACATCAATTGGACGTCTGTAGCTCAAGTTATAGCCCTTTGAAGTAGGCATGGTCATGTTGTGAGCGCCCAGGTTTTAACTTAGCGAAAATTTTCTTCCAACCTCACTTTGCATCACGATATTACCCTGCTCTTGGCAAGAGCAGAGCAATGTGCGTGCTGGTTGCTTCCTTCTTTGATTTGGTCATGGGCCACGCTTTTAAAAGCGTGGCCTAAGGCTCCAAAGTGTGCTCCAACTTCAAAGTGTGCCCCAAAGCTCTTTTTTTCTCCTTTTTAGCTTATTTGTGCTTCTTTGCTTCTTTTTCTTCTTATTTCCTACAAGATTTATAAATTTAAAAGATCAAGGAAATATTCTAATTAAGCACAAAAGAATGCAATATTTAAGCACTAATCATCAATTTCTTGTATGAAAAAGCATTGAAAAATAGGTATATGATGACTTGTCATCAGTAGTGATCTTGAGGGGTTGTGTACGTGACCACCTACACGCGACGCGACCAACCCTTTCAGGTTTGGCATCTCACATACGGGAGCAAAGTGCATGCGTACACCAATGACAAGCGAATTTTTGTGTGGTCTAAAAATTCACAAATAAATTCACGTTGCTAGTATAGCTTCTAAACCAACAAGAATCCTTTCATACAAAAGATTGTTTGTCACAAGTAACAAAACCCAATAAAAATAAACTGAAGTATTCAAACCTTGGGTCGTCTCTCAAGGAATTGAAGGGAAGTGTGCTTATAATTGGTTATAGAAAAGTGTGTTTTTGGGATTTTTGAAATAAGGAACAAGGAAAGTAAATGGTAAAAGAAGTAGACTAATAACTAGAAAAGCTCTTGGCAAGGTATGAGAACTGGATGTCCTATCCTAGTTATCCTTATCAATTGTGATGAGAATTGTTCATTGCTCCCACTTGATCAACCTCTAACTATGAAGGTATGTCAAGTGAATAAATCAATTCCATTCCTCAAGTCCTAGTCAACTCTCAAGGAAAGACTAGAGTTATTGGAATTCAAATAAATTAGCTTGTTCAATTATCAATCACAAAGGAGTTTGATAACTCAAGAGTCACTAATTACTCAACCAAAGCCAAGAGATTCAATAACAACAAATGGAGAAATAAACAATAAACATGAAATACCTCAAATTGCATTAATAAGAGAAATCAAAATCTAACATAAGAATTCATAAATTAAAATAGTAACAATGAATAATCAATAAGAGTAAAAGAGAAATCCTAAATTCTAAAACCTAGAGAAAGGAGAGAGCCTCTCTCTCTAGAACCTACATCTAAAACCTAAATTGTGTGAATGAGAAGTTGTGTGATGAATGAATGGATTCCCCCACTCTGTAGCCTCTAATCTGTGTTTTTTGGACCAAAAACTGGGTCAAAAATAGCCCAGAAATTGCTGGGTTCTGTAGTCGTAGTACGTCGCACATGTCGCACGTACGCGTCATGTGCACGTACGCGTCGCTTAGCTGCATGGCCACTATAATAAATTATATATCATTTTGAAGCCCCGGACGTTAGCTTTCCAACGCAACTAGAACCTTCTCATTTCGACCTCAGTAGCTCAAGTTATGACCGTTTGAGTGCGAAGAGGTCAGAGTTGACAGCTTTGCAGTTCCTTCAGCTTCTTGTATTCCTTCCACTTTTGCATGCTTCCTTTCCATTCGCTAAGCCAGTCCTGCCCTGTGATCTCTGAAAACCCTTAACACACATATCAAGGCATCGATTGGTAATAAGAGAGGATTAAACATAGCAAAATTAAGACCAAAGAAGCATGTTTTCAATCATAGCACAAAATCAGGAAGGAAAATGTAAAACATGCGATTTACATGAATAAGTGTGAGAATAGTAAATAAAATCCACTCAATTAAGCACAAGATATACCACGAAATAGTGGTGCATCAAATCTTCCCACACTTAAACATTAGCATGTCCTCTTGCTAAGCTCAAGAGAAACTATAAGAGTGAAGATGAATGGTAGAAAGTACGAAATGCAACCTATCTATATGAATGCAACTACATGCAAAATGCTTTTACCTACTTGGTGAAAAGTAAACAAATCCTTCAAGAAGAAATATGAATTGGATCTCACTAATTCAAATCATAAAATAAGGTACAAGTAAACTTGCAAAAGAAAATAGCTCGTGAAAGCCGGGAACAGCGAATCGAGATTCGAACCCTCACTGGAAGTGTATACACTCTAATTACTCAAGTGTTTAAAGTTCGATTCTCTCAATTCTCTACTAACCTTTCTTTCTAAGACTTGCTCTTCATCTAACAATCAACAAAGAATTAATACACAGATACACATATCAAGAGGTCTTTTAAGGGTTGTAATGGGGTCAGGGTCAAGGTAGGATTGTATTTGGTCAAGTGGACTGAAATCTGAATCCTTAATTATCCTAAACTCCCCACCTAACTTAGGACAATCCATGTAATCAAAATACACAACCTAAATTATCTATTAACCATGTTTTGCACATATTCAAGCATCCCAAATTTAAGTACAACTCATATGCATTGATATTATTACTTAACTTGGGGTATTTTGTCTCCTTTTTATTATTTGCTTTTTTTTCTTTTCTTTTTCTCATATTTTTTCTATTTATCTTTTTTGTTTCTTTGTTTTTCCCAATGCATATGATTAAGGTATTGAATGCATAAACATGTCTTCAACATTTTTCACATTTTCACCAAAAATATACAATATACCCAATTCTCAAACCAAATGTTTTCAACCCCAATTTCCCCACACTTAATTCGTGAGCACTCTCACTAGTCTAAGCTAACCAAGGATTCAAATTAGGGACATTATTGTTTTTTGCTTAGAGTTAATGATGTGCTAAAATAAAGAACAAATGGGGGTAAAATAGGCTCAAATTGGTTTGCAAAGGATAATGAAAGGGTAAGGCCATATGGGTTTGTAAGCTAAGTGAAACAAGCCCTCAATCATATAAGTGCATGCATACATTAAATAATAGAAATATAGAATTAAGCAAGACAAAGATCACAATTTCAGAGAGAACAACACACACCAAAAATAAAATGTTAGTTGATAAAATGCAACCAATCAAATAGGCTCAAAATCTCACTGGTTTTTTTTTGTGTGTTCAAGCTCTAAACCATGTTCCAAACACAATCTTCAAACAAGTTTAACAAAAATTTTCAATTTAAATTAGTGAAATACTATAGAATAGGGTCTTTGAAAAAGGACTTGTCACTTTAACCAAGTAGTGGTAAAATATGCACAAAATCAAACAAACATGGAATCAAACATGCAAATTCAACAACTAATTTAAAGAAAATCCCACATTGGTGTTGAGAAGGAACTAACTAACCCACAAAAGTCGGTATTGACCTCCCCACACTTAAAGATTGCACCGTCCTCAGTGCATGCTGAGATGTGCAAGTGGATGGGTTGCGGCAACTGATGCTTTTCACCAAAGGTTGTACAGATGGAACTTGTTTGTTGTCCCATTGAGAAGCTTTCCTTTTCCCTTCTTGGTGGCCATCCCGAAAGAAGAGTAAAAGGAAGAAAAGTAACCCAGAAATAAAGATAAGGAAACAAATAGAATATGGGCGGGTTGATGCCAAACAATGAGGATCTCAACTGTATGCTAGCTACAACATGTAAGAGAGAAAATAATAGAAGCATAGGGCATGGCAACTAAATAGCAAACAAGTCAAGGAGCACCCAAAATAATGCAAGAAATATGCAATAGTTGAGTAAGAAAATTTGTAACACCAATGGGAGAACAACAAATATAGAAAAGAAAGGGAGATGAAACAATAAATTTAAAATGCCATGAATGTGAGTATGCAAATGTATCAAATAGAAGAATAGAAGGGGAATAAGGATGAGAAGGGAGGGGAAGAAAGTGAGAAAGGAAGAAGAAAGAGGTAGGGAGAAAGAAGTAAGAAGATGGAACTGGGCGGTGCCTGCGACACGCACGCGTACTGCGTGCGGACGCACGGTTGTACACAAATGAAAGGGGACGCGGACGCATCTAGTACGCTTGCAAGTGGCCAAGAAGGTGCCCCTAGCGCGAGGCTCGCACCGCGCATGCACAACTCATTGTAACTTTGCATTAGTGTTGAAAACGCGTGCGACGCGTGCGCGTCATGTATGCACACGCATGAGTGGCCTTGTGGTTAAGGTGACGCGTACGCGTCAAGGATGCGTACGCGTGGGCTATTTTGTGCCTCCAGCACCATCCTAGCGCGAAGCCAGCACAACTTTTGGCCAAGACATACTCTTACGCCGATTTTCAGGGGTCGCGCGCGTGCCATGCACGCTGCCGTGTGGATCGCCCAAATCGCAATGGATGCGCTAGCGTGCAGTACGCTTACGCGTGGGGTGGCTTTTTTTTCCGTATAAATGCAGAATGCATGTGAAGATGCAGAATGAATGAATAAATGAACACTAATAAAAATAAAAAAATTTAGAATGAAATGGAACGATCATACCACGGTGGGTTGTCTCCTTGATAAACCACTATTTCATGGTTTATCTTGTGCTAATTTGAGTGGTTTTTATCAACTCTTTACTCACTTATTCATATGATTTGCATTATTTTACAATTCCTTCCCAATTTATTTCTATGGTTGAAAAACTTGTTTCCTAGACATTTAAATTATATATTTTTAATTCTCTTTTAAACCATTCGATGCCGTGATATGTATGTTAAGTGTTTTCAGGCTTTATAGGGCAGGAATGACTTAGAGGATGGAAAGGAAGCTTGCAAAAAATGGAAAGAATGCAAGGAAACAAAGAAACTGACCAGTGAGGATCGGCGCGCGTGCGCACCTGGCGCGCGTGCGCACCTGGCGCGCATGCGCACATTAGCGCATTCACATATCGACGCGCACGCGCACCTGGCGCGGATGCGCAACATGTAACGACCCAATTTTCAATACACCTAGGACATACCGGAAACTGAGCGCTACCAATTTGTCATCCTAATTATTATCTATTATTTATTATATGAGCCTGATTCGTTGTTAAAAGCGTAATTAGTTTGCAAGGTACTTTTTTAAAAAAATGTTTGGATTAATAGACAGAATCATTCATAAACAATTCGCGCTGAGGAGGAAACTCAGGTATGTCATCCGGGAAAATATCAGGAAATTCCTTCACCACTGGGATTCGTTCTAAACTTAGTTCACTGTCATTGGAGCTAGCCGCTAACAAAACGTACCCCTCACAATCACTCCCGTCTAAGGTAACTCTTACGGAATTCAGATATAAAGTATGAGCCAGAAATGGTTTAATATCTAAACTATCAGATGGAATCACAACAGTTCTCTCATAGCAATCAAGATAACCAATCTAGTCCTAGAATAACTTCTAAACCACATAGAGGCAAACAGATTAGATCATGTATAAAAGTCCTGTTTCTAATAGTAAATGGTACTTGCAGGCACACTAAACTGGTCAAAGCATTTTAGGATGCAGGTGTATGGACGATTAAATCAAAATTTAACTCAGAGAAATATAGTCCCAACTCATGAGGAATAGTTAAAGAGATAAAAGAATGCGATGCACCCGAATCATACAGTACAGTTAGAAATCGATTCTTGACATAACACTGACCTTGGATCAGTGCATCTGATTGCATAACATCATCAGTAGTCATAGCAAACACTCGACCTTGTTGCTGGGTTCACACTAGATTTCGAACAAACTTTCTTGGGTAGATTCTAGCTGTGTGTCCAGATTCCCCACAAGTAAAACAAGCGTTCGTTCCTTACAGCATCCAAATCTAACATAGCCATAGCCAGGGAGATCATAACAGTTATGAGGATAGCTATGCCTCGCATTCATCCGTCGTTCGGAAGTCGATTAAACATTGCCTATTCGCAGTCATTACGATCCTATCCGCACCAAACAATCAACATTAAGGTGATCAGTCTTAATATTTCAAGTAAGGCACGAACATTTCTAAAATGAGCACTCATAGACATTCATGCCAAATGTATCTTGAAGATACCCTAACAGCATGAGACACATAAGCAGAGTATGCAATGAAGCATAGTTAGTCCACTCCCCAGGCTCTACTGGGAATGAACTACTCTGATACCAAATTGTAAAGACCCAATTTTCAATACGCCTAGGACATACCGGAAACTGAGCGCTACCAATTTATCATCCTAATTATTATCTATTATTTATTTTATGAGCCTGATTCGTTCTTAAAAGAGTAATTAGTTTGCAAGGTACTTTTTTTAAAAAAATGTTTGGATTAATAAACAAAATCATTCATAAGCAATTCAAAAATAATAATAGATAAAACAGTCATGAACAACCACACATAAATACATCTCAAGCAGTTGATAACATTCTGTGATCCAGCTTTTATTAGAATAAAGATCTTTAGTTAGAACACCCCTAGATATAGCTAAATAATATCTATATACATATATATACATACAACATCCTAGGCCCTGACCTGTTCAAAAAGTCTCTAAGCTGGCACCCAGGCTAGCCTAAACTCTATACTCACCTAGTCACTCCAAACTACTAAAGCGAGGAAAAGTACGTTCTAAGTCTTCAAAACTCAAGTCAGGTGGAACGTTATAAAAAGGTGGAAGGTTGTCTATCACTCTTCTACACGATTAGTCATTGCCATATGACGTCACTCTAGTACCTCATCAAGTAGCCACATAACAAGAGTCTCGTACACAAGATTTAGGTTAAAGTTCGCATTCAAACGGGATGTAGACGTTGACTGGTCTCACCGTATATACATATGAATAGAGAACGGGATTCTCCCTAGACTCAGAAGACTACCTAGAGCGGAATCCTCTTTACGAACGGTCCTTAGCAAACTACGGAAGGGTACTCATGCTTCCATCTGGAGGGTGAAGGGAGAGAGAAGGGGTAAGAACAGGGGAGTTCTTAGTAGGGTCGGGGTTATTAGTTAAGTTCATTAATTCTGTGTTGTTTGGTATACGAATAACAGAATATAGAGAAGCAGTAAATAGAAGACAGATAAATAGAGAAGATAAAAAAACAGATAGCAAAATACAAACAGAAGAATACAATAAAATATCACAAACACAGACACAGAGAATAGAATACAAACAAAGAAAGCATACATTCATGCAACAATCATAAAAGAGAAAATGTACAACCAAGTATGATGTATGTTTGTCATAGCGTAGGTAATGAGCTCATCTGTCGGTTTCTACCCGCTCCCAACGTAACCCAAAGCAGCTGAAATGGGTATGGCTTTCCAGTTGGCTATACCCTTGTGTACAGGAAATAACCCCTCTGCCACCACAGGGTCCATTGCATGCAGGAAATAACACATCTGCCACTATAGGAATGTATGCCGACACACCTTCTGTATACAGGAAATAACCCCTCTGCCACTACAGAAATGGAACAGGTGGTCACGGTACTTCTGTAGCAGGAAATAACCCCTCTGCCTTACAGAAATAAAATATGGATCTGTACCGCAGGAATTCTCAGTGGTCGCACCACCATCTATCTGACTGCCTCAATGCAACAGATGATCATACAAGTATATTTGGAGTTTCCGTAACGCAACAAATGAATAAACACATCTCTTGGGTTGCCTTAAGCAACAAATAAACAAATATCTCTTAGTCTCTTTACTCTACTCTAGTTACTCTTTTCTCTACTTAACGTATGTATTTAAAGCTTATGTAAATTTCGGTATGAATAGTTAGCCTGTCCTAAGTATAGATTCATTAAGTCTATACTGAAACAATTTAACTTTTCATATAATACCTAACCTTAGGCGCAACTCAATAACTAACTATGTTGCCCTAATTCGTTCACTAATCTCTGTCTGTTTTTCTGTCATTAAAACTTTACAGAATTTTCTTTGGTTTTTATCTTTTCTTTAACTTTTTATCTTTCCTTTATCTCTGCCTCACTAACATGTTATTACCACTCCGTAAGTGTGTTATGAAGGTAACTATGAGATTCTGCACTTAAAGTTGTCTTTCTAAAGCTTTTACAGAAAATTGCCTTTTCTGCATTATTTTATTATTTTTATTAAAATATTATTTTTAATTAAATATTATTATTTAATATTTTATTATTATTTATTATTTTAACATTAAATTTTTGAAAATTACCTTGCCTGTACCTTTTAACCTTTAAAATTAACTTTTTACCCTAGTAACTTTTAATATTTTTACTTTAACCACCCTAACTTTCAGAAATTACCAAATAACCCCCCAAACAACAAAATAATTACAACCTTGCCCTTTCTAAGATCTAAAAGGTGTTCTTCAATGTTCTTCACCACACTCAAAGTGTTCTTCATGTTTTCCGTTAATTCTTCAGATTCTTTCTCTATTTTTACCTGTTTTTTAGTCTTTTCAACAACCGATTTTTACCACAATTCAAAATAAAATTGCAGCCACTAAAGCCCCATATTTCCTTTGATTTCAACACAAATTCAACCCCAATTTAAGTCCTAGGGTTCGTTTTTCTAGCTGCACTCAAGAACACAAATTCATAGCTTGAATTTCATCAAATTTCATCACATTTTCATCAAATTTTCAACAAGAATCACTCATATAAATCATTAATTTCGAGCACAGCCAAACCATATCATAATCACACAACTCAAACACAATCAATCAGTATTAAATTCGTCAAACCCTACCTGGTTTTGCTGCTCCTAATTTGGTTAGACTTTCAGGTGGTCCTTAAGCACTTTTTTCTTCTAAATCACATCAAGAACAACTTTAAATCCACAAACTCTCAACTGACCAAATCTCACTCAGCATGTTAGAAAGGGATTTCTCACCTTATAGTTGCTGGAAATTAATGTTTCTTGGCCTTCAAGTCAAGTTAAGCATGATTCCTAAGGAAGAACATCAAGAAAACACATGTTTTGCATGGTTTTCCTTGAAAACCAAATTGAAACGGGAAAGGAACAGCCATATCACCTTATTTTCAGCCTTGATATGTTATATGGTTATGTAGAGGAAGAAGAGAGAATCATTTTGGTGAAATTGGAATTTTGTTTTGAGTTTCAGTTCAGAAGAAATCAAGTTTTGAAGATTAAGTGTTCATGAAAGTTTCTCTCTTTTCTCTCTTGTTTTTTTCGGCCAAAGGGAGTAAATGACCAGCCTTGGAGTGTCTTGGGGGTGTAGGGTGAGTTTTGATTAGTTGGCATGAAGGTAGATCAAAATAATATTAAAATATCTCAGGTGTATAACTACTAAAACTAGATGTATCGAAACAGTTGTAAAAACATCTCTAAAAATTCTTTTCTGAGCTACTAGCATAAATGATACTAGTAACATATTTATTACGAGAATAGAACATGTATGATGAGGCCTTAGTATTGCTAAAGTCATCAGAGAGTGCTAGTACTAAGCTGCACCAGTAAACTGTGAACCCGATTAAACTGATTTTTTGTTTTTAACTAAAACTGACCAGGTAACCTTATAATATCATTCAGGAAGCTTCTAATACTCATATAATGATGATATTATCCTATTATCTCTCTTCTCTCATGAATCAAGTCCGGTTCATCAAATTGAGACTATTTTACGAAAAACTGAATCAAAATTCCTAATCGATACGGTTCAACGACTAGGTTCTTCATCACTGCATTATCGAGCTTGCCTCAAAAAGGTTCTAGCTTAAAGATGACATAATGACAATGAGGATTGAGATACTTGATAATATATCAGAGATTCTCCCCTTACTAATCCTCTGGAGTTCTCCGTACTTTCAGAAAATATCTCGCGTACTCGAAAACCGGGGTTGTTACACAACAAGCAAAAAGCACAATCGATGCGCACGCGCACCTGGCGCGCACGCGTGATATGTGCAACATACAACAGTTGCAGGAAAGTGCTGGGGTGATTTTGGGCCAGTATTAGATCCAGTTTTTGGCCCAGAAACATAGACTAGAGCCAGGGAACAGCAGAGACTCAAGACACATTCTCATTCTGCATAGTTTTAGTTTAGTTTTTGAATCGAGAGAGAATTCTACTCCTTCCTCTAGGTTTTCTTCACATTGATAGTTTTAGAGTTTTAGTACTTTGCTTTGGATATTGAGAAGATGCATTACCTCCGTTGGAGCTTCATCATTCTAGTTTGTTTCTCTATTCCTTTACTCTTTATTTTCCCATTGACTCTGTTTAGATAAGTATGTTCATCATTTTGGAATTTATTAATGCAAAGAACCATATTTACTTTTAATTGATTTTTGGTTATTAATTATCATGTATTCCTTTTATTCCTCTCTTAATTTTGTGAAAGTTATATTCATGATAATGGAGTAGTTCCCTAACTTGATTGGGAGCTGATTAAAAGGAAAACCTTGAGTTGGAATACTCAAGTGTTAATATTAATTGGAAGTTATTGGCTAATTCTCCTGTCTTCGACTCTAATCCTTTCTTAGGAAAGGATTAGGACGTAAGTGGTAGGATTAGTTTGAGAGTTACTTGACTTTCCCTTATTATATAAGGGATAACTAAGTAGGATAACAACCCTTTTATTATTACACTTGGGAAAGTTCAACAAAGATAGAACTTCCATTTAATCTTCTCTCGGTCAAGGCTTTTATCTGAATTCACTATTATTTATTTCTCTGTTTCTCAAACTCAAAAATTTCTTGGAAAACTTCTGATTAATAAAATAGCACTCTTTCTGCAACTCGTTGGAAGAGGACCTGGGATTCATACCCAGTATTTTATTTCTAAATTTTGTGACCACCCCTTCTAAATTGATAAGCGGATTTTAGTCGGTTGAGGACTGTACTTGCAACACTGTTTTCTCTATAAATTCTTAATCGGCCAATTTTTGGCACGTCAATTTTTGGCGCCGTTGCCGGGGAGTTGCAACAGTGTGCTAATTTATTGGTTGTAATTTATTTATTTGCATTTTATTTTATTTTGCTACTGTAAGCTATATATTTCTTTCATTGAATGACTGACGTGGTAGAAATTGGAAGATTAAGAAATTAATATGAGAGATACGTTGCAAGTAGAGCTCTTAACCAACAAAAATCCGCTTATCATTTTAGAAGGGTTGTCACAAAATTAGAATTAAAATACTGGGAGTATAAATCCCTAGTCGTCTCCCAATGAGTTTCAGAAAGGTGTGCTATTCTATTAATCAGAGGTTTTCCAAAATGGTTTTGAGTTTGATAAACATGAAAGTAAATCAAAGAGTTTATGTAATTTAAATAAAAATCTTGACCGGGAGTAGATTAATCGGAAGTTCTATCCTTGTTGGAGTTCTCCCAAGATCAATGATAATTGAAGGTTGTTCTACTTAGTTATCCTTTACTAGGTAGAGGAAAGTCAAGTAAGTTGGAAGTCTACTTCTATTCACAAGTTCTAATCCTCTCCCTTGGGAAGGATTAGTGTCAGTGACTAGAGAGCCATCCAACAATAAACCCAATTACAATTTTACTCTTGAGCATTCCAACTCAAGGTTCTTCTTTCAATCAACTCCCAATCAAGTTAGAGAACTACTCGCTCATCATGAATGTAAACTTCACAAAATAAGAAAAGGAAATAAAGAAAGACATGATAAACAATAATAAAAAAGACCAATTAAAAATAAAAATAGTTCTTGTATTGATAAGTTCTAAAAATAATCCAATGGTAACTCTGAACAAATTAAGGATATGAAAGAGTAAGTAAAAAGTAAAGAAAAACAAACTAGAGAGATGAAGTCTTGTGGAGGTAACAACTCTTCTCTATATCCCAATCCAAAAAGTAATAAAAACAAAATCTTCAGAACTATGAATGTGTAGAGAGAAAACCTAGAGGAGGAGTAAAATCATATCTAAAACTAAAAATTATGAGGAATTAATCTTCTCCTTAGTCTCTGCATGTTCCCTGGCTCTAATATGCGTTTCTGGGCCAAAAGATGGGTTAAAACGCGGCCCAGAATCCACGCCAGCGTTTCTGTAAATTTTACAGAACGCGCACGTCATGCGTACGCGTTGTCCACGCGTGCGCGTCATCCAACATTTTTCCTTGCCACGCGTGCGCATCGTCCACACATTTGCGTCACTCGTGCAACTTCCAAGCCACGCGTTCGTGACAGGCACGTGAGCGCGTCACTGCAATTTCCTCCATGTCGCACGATCGCGTTGGTGGACGAAATTGTGATTCCTATTTTGTGCCTTTTGGTATCATTGTAAAATTATGGAATTTAAGAAATTGGCATGAGTGGACACAACTCCGTTCAACTAACCAGCAAGTGTACTGGGTCGTCCAAGTAATAAACCTTACGTGAGTAAGGGTCGAATCCACAGAGATTGTTGGTATGAAGCAAGCTATGGTCACCTTGTAAGTCTCAGTTAGGCAGATTAAATTGGTTTATGATTTTTTAGAATAATTAATAATAAAAAGGAATGATAAAAGGGATAGAACACTTATGCAGATTCATTGGTAGGAATTTCAGATAAGCGGATGGAGATGCTGTAGAGCCCAAGGATTCCTGCTCTCCTACTGCTTCTACTCAATCCTTCTTACTCCTTTCCATGGCAAGCTTTGTATAGGGGTTCACCATCAACTGTGGCTACTTTCTTCCTCTCGGGGAAATATCCTGTGCGGCTGTCACTCGCACAGCTAACCAGTCTGGAGGCATCACCCATGGCTGATGGCTACATCCCATCCTCGCAGTGAAAACTAATGCTCACGCACTCTGTCACAGTACGGCTAATCACCGGTTGGTTCCCGCTCCTACTGGAATAGAATCCCTCTTTTGCGTTTGTCACTAACGCCCAGCAGGTTAAAGTTTGAAGCACGTCACAGTCATTCATTACCGGAATCCTACTCGAAATACCATAGACAAGGTGAGACTTTCCGGATCCTCATAAATGCCGCCATCTATCTAGCTTATACCACGAAGATTCTGTTGGGGAATCTAAGAGATATACATTCAAGCTCGGTTGCATGTAGAACGGAAGTGGTTGTCAATCACATACATTCATAAGTGAGAATAATGATGAGGGTAATTTGACTCATCACATTCATCATGTTCTTGGGTACGAATGAATATCTTGGAATAAGAATAAGAGAGAATTGAATAAAAGACAATAGAATTGCATTAATACTTGAGGTACAGCAGAGCTCCACACCCTTAATCTATGGTGTGCAGAAACTCCACCGTTGAAAATACATAAGCAAAGAGTTCAGGCATGGCCGAATGGCCAGCCCTCTCTATGATCAAGTGACCGAATGAAAAAGACTAAAAATGGTCAAAAGATGTCTAATACAATAGATAAATGTTCTATATATACTTAGACTAGCTCCTAGGGTTTACATGAGTAAGTAATTGATGCATAAATCCACTTCCGGGGCCCACTTGGTGTATGCTTGGGCTGAGCTTGATCATTCCACGAGCTAAGGCATTTCTTGGCGTCAAACTCCAGGTTATGACGTGTTTTGGGCGTTCAACTCCGGATCATGACGTTTTTCTGGCGTTTAACTCCAGACAGCAGCGTGTACTTGGCGTTTAACGCCAAGTTACGTCGTCATTCTTCGAATAAAGTATGGACTATTATATATTGCTGGAAAGCCCTGGATGTCTACTTTCCAACGCCGTTGAGAGCGCGCCAATTGGAGTTCTGTAGCTCTAGAAAATCCATTTCGAGTGCAGGGAGGTCAGAATCCAACAGCATCAGCAGTCCTTTTGTCAGCCTTCTTCAGAGTTTTGCTCAAATCCCTCAATTTCAGTCAGAATTTACCTGAAATCACAGAAAAACACACAAACTCATAGTAAAGTCCAGAAATGTGAATTTAACATAAAAACTAATGAAAACATCCCTAAAAGTAGCTCAAACTTACTAAAAACTATATGAAAACAATGCCAAAAAGCGTATAAATTATCCGCTCATCACAACACCAAACTTAAATTGTTGCTTGTCCCCAAGCAACTGAAAATCAAATAGGATAAAAAGAAGAGAATATACTATAAAGTCCAAAATATCAATGAATATTAATTTAATTAGATGAGCGGGACTTGTAGCTTTTTGATTCTGAACAGTTTTGGCATCTCACTTTTTCCTTTGAAGTTTAGAGTGATTGGCTTCTCTAGGAACTTAGAATTTCAGATAGTGTTATTGACTTTCCTAGTTAGGCATGTTGATTCTTGAACACAGCTACTTTATGAGTCTTGGCTGTGGCCCTAAGCACTTTGTCTTCCAGTATTACCACCGGATACACAAATGCCACAGACACATAACTGGGTGAACCTTTTCAGATTGTGACTCAGCTTTGCTAAAGTCCCCAGTTAGTGGTGTCCAGAGCTCTTAAGCACACTCTTTAGCTTTGGATCACGACTTTAACCATTCAGTCTCAAGCTTTTCACTTGGACCTTCATGACACAAGCACATGGTTAGGGACAGCTTGATTCAGCCGCTTAGGCCTGGATTTTTAATTTCCTTGGGCCCTCCTATCCATTAATGCTCAAAGCCTTGGATCCTTGCTTTAAAATTTTCGCCACTTTTTTTTTTGACTGCTTTTTCTTTCTTCAAGAATCAATTTCATGATGTTTTTCAGATCATCAATAACATTTCTCTTTGTTCATCATTCTTTCAAGAACCAACAATTTTAACACTCATAAACAACAAGATCAAAAATATGCACTGTTCATTCATTCATTCAGAAAACAAAAATTATTGCCACCACATCAATATAATTAAATTAAATTCACTAATAATTTCGAAAATTATGTACTTCTTGTTCTTTTGAATTAAAACATTTTTCTTTTAAGAGAGGTGAAGGACTAATGGATTTTATTCATAGCTTTAAGGCATGGTTACACACTAATGATCATGAAGTAGAGACACAAAAACATAGATAAACACAATACTTAAAAACCGAAAACAGAAAGAAAATAAAGAACAAGGAATGAATCCACCTCTAGTGGCGTCTTCTTCTTGAAGGACCAATGATGTTCTTCAACTCTTCTATGTCCCTTCCTTGCCTTTGTTTCTCCTCCCTCATTGCTCTTTGATCTTCTCTTATTTCTTGGAGAGTGAGGGCGTGTTCATGGTGTTCCACCTTTAATTGTTCAACATTATGGCTCAAGTCTTCCAAAGAGGTACTAAGTTGCTCCCAATAGTTGTTGGGAGGAAAGTGCATTCCTTGAGGCATTTGTTGATGATGAACTTCCTCATGTTCTTCTTGAGGGCCGTGAGGGACTTCTCTTGTTTGTTCCATCCTTTTCTTGGTGATGGGCTTGTTTTCTTCAATGGAGACATCTCCATCTATGATAACTCCGGCTGAATAACATAGATGGCATATGAGGTGGGGGAAGGCTAGCCGTGCCATGTATGAAGGCTTGTCAGCTATTTTGTAGAGTTCATTAGAGATGACTTCATGAACCTCTACTTCCTCTCCAATCATGATGCTATGAATCATGATGGCCCGATCCACAGTAACTTCAGATCGGTTGCTTGTAGGGATGATGGATCTTTGGATGAACTCCAACCATCCTCTAGCTACAGGCTTGAGGTCCAGTCTTCTTAGTTGGACTGGTTTGCCTTTGGAGTCTACTCTCCATTGGGCGCCTTCCACACAAATGTCCATTAGGACTTGGTCCAACCTTTGATTGAAGTTGACTCTTCTTGTGTAGGGGCGTTCATCACCTTGCATCATGGGTAGATGAAACGCCAACCTCACATTTTCCGGACTGAAATCTAAGTATTTCCCCCGAACCATTGTGAGATAGTTCTTTGGATTCGGGTTCATACATTGATCATGGTTCCTAGTGATCCATGCATTAGCATAGAACTCTTGAACCATCAATATTCCAACTTGTTGCATGGGGTTGGTTATGACTTCCCAACCTCTTCTTTGGATTTCATGTCGGATTTCCGGATACTCATTCTTTTTGAGCTTGAAAGGGTCCTCGGGGATCACCTTCTTCTTTGCCACAACATCATAGAAGTGGTCTTGGTGGCTCTTGGAGATGAATCTCTCCTTCTCCCATGACTCGGAAGTGGAAGCTTTTGCCTTCCCTTTTCCTTTTCTTGAGGAAACTCCGGTCTTGGGTGCCATTGATGGTGAATGAAAAATAAAAAGCTTAGGCTTTTTACCACACCAAACTTAAAATTTGCTCGTCCTCGAGCAAAAAAAGAAAAGAAGAGTAGAAGAAGAAGAAGAGAATGTTGGTAGAGAAGGAGAGGAGGGGGTTCGGTAATATGAGAGAAGAAGGGGTTTTGTTGTGTGAAAATGAAGAAGAAAGGAGAGGTATTTATAGGGAGGGGGGAGGGTTAGGTTTCGGCCATATTGGGTGGGAATGGGTGGGAAATTGAATTTGAATTTTATGAGGGTAGGTGGGGTTTATGGGGAAGAGGAGGTTGATGTGAATGGTGCATGGGGAAATTGGGAAGAGGAGTTGAGGTGATTGGTGAAGGTTTTTGGGAAGTGTGACATTGAAAATGAGATTTGGATTAGGAGAGTGTGATTAGGATTAAAAGAAAAGGGTAGGTGGGGATCCTGTGGGGTCCACAGATCCTGAGGTGGGGATCCTGTGGGGTCCACAGATCCTGAGGTGAAAAGAAATACCATTCCTTCACCCTATAGGCGTGTAAATTGCCTTCATGCATCATTCTGGCGTTCAAACGCCCATTGGTGCATGTTCTGGGCGTTAAACGCCCATGTGATGCTTGTTTCTGGCGTTGAACGCCAGTTTCAAGCTTGTTTCTGGCGTTCAGCGCCAGATTGTCCTCTGTGTACGCATCCTGGCGTTAAACGCCAGGATGTAGCTTGTTTTGGGCGTTCAGCGCTAGAAAGATGCTCTGTTCTGGCGTTGAACGCCAGCCAGATGCATCTTCTGGGCGTTGAACGCCAGCCCGTGTGTCCTCCAGGGTGAAAAATTTTTTTCTTCTGTTTTTGACTCTGTTTTTAATTTCTTTGATTTTTTCGTGACTCCTCATGATCATGTACCTAATTCAACACAAAAATAACACCAAAACAAAACAAAATAAAATAAAATTAGATAAATAAAATTGGGTTGCCTCCCAACAAGCGCTTCTTTAATGTCAATAGCTTGACAGTGGTTCTCATGGAACCACAAGATGATCAGGTCAATTTAGTGTGTTGTCTCCACACCAAACTTAGAGTTTGGATATGGAATTTGAACACCAAACTTAGAGTTTGGTTGTGGCCTCACAACACCAAACTTAGAGTTTGATTGTGTGGGCCCTTCTTGACCTTGAAATGAGAGAAGCTCTTCATGCTTACTCTCTTTTGTCACAGAGGGATGACCATGTGCTTGAAACACAAGGTATTCCCCATTTAATTGAAGGACTAACTCTCCTCTGTTGACATCTATCACAGCTTCTGCTGTGGCTAGGAAAGGTCTTCCTGGGATGATGCATTCATCATCTTCCTTCCTAGTATCTAGGATTATGAAATCAGCAGGGATGTAAAGGCCTTCAACCTTCACTAGCACGTCCTCTACCATTCCATAAGCTTGTCTCATTGACTTGTCTGCCAATTGTAATGAGAACAAGGCAGGTTGTACCTCAATGATCCCCAGCTTCTCCATTACAGAGAGTGGCATAAGGTTTATCCTTGACCCAAGATCACATAAAGCTTTCTCAAAGCTCATGGTGCCAATGGTGCAAGGTATTAAGAACTTGCCAGGATCTTGTTTCTTTTGAGGTAGAGTTTCCTGAATCCAAGTGTCTAAGTCACTAATGAGCAAGGGAGGTTCACTTTCCCAAGTCTCATTACCAAATAGCTTGGCATTCAGCTTCATGATAGCTCCTAGATATTGAGCAACTTGCTCACCAGTCACATCTTCATCTTCTTCAGAGGATGAATATTCTTCAGAGCTCATGAATGGCAGAAGGAGATTTAATGGAATCTCTATGGTCTCTGTATGAGCCTCAGATTCCTCAGGATCCTTAATAGGAAACTCCTTCTTGCTTGAGGGACGTCCTAGGAGGTCTTCCTCACTAGGATTTTCGTCCTCCTCCTCCCTAGTGCATTCGGCCACTTTGATTAAATCAATGGCCTTGCACTCTCCTTTTGGATTTTCTTCTGTATTGCTTGGGAGAATACTGGGAGGAGTTTCAATAACCTTCTTACTCAGCTGGCCCACTTGTGCCTCCAAATTTCTAATGGAGGATCTGGTTTCATTCATGAAACTGAAAGTGGCTTTTGACAGATCAGAGACTATATTAGCTAAATTAGAATTATTTTGTTCAGAGTTCTCTGTCTGTTGCTGAGAAGATGATGGATATGGCTTACTATTATTCAGCCTATTGCGTCCACCATTGTTAAAACCTTGTTGAGGTTTTTGTTGATCCTTCCATGAGAAATTTGGATGATTTCTCCATGATGAGTTATAGGTGTTTCCATAAGGTTCACCTAAGTAATTAACCTCTGCCATGGCAGGGTTCTCAGGATCATAAGCATCTTCAGAAGCTACCTCTCTAGTACTGTTGGATGCATGTTGCAATCCATTCAGATTTTGAGAGATTATGTTGACCTGTTGAGTCAACATTTTGTTCTGAGCCAATATGGCATTCAGAGCATCAATTTTAAGAACTCCTTTCTTCTGAGGTACCCCATTATTCACGGAATTCCTCTCAGAGGTATACATGAACTGGTTGTTTGCAACCATGTCAATGAGTTCTTGTGCCTCTTCAGGCGTTTTCTTCAGGTGAATAGATCCACCTGCAGAATGGTCCAATGACATTTTCGAAAATTCAGAAAGACCATAATAGAATATATCTAATAGGGTCCATTCTGAAAACATGTCAGATGGACATCTCTTGGTCAGCTGCTTGTATCTTTCCCAAGCTTCATAGAGGGATTCACCATCTTTTTGTTTGAAGGTTTGAACATCCACTCTCAGCTTGCTCAGCTTTTGAGGAGGAAAGAATTTATCCAAGAAGGCAGTGACCAGCTTATCCCAGGAGTCCAGACTATCCTTAGGTTGTGAATCCAACCATATTCTAGCTCTGTCTCTTACAGCAAAAGGGAAAAGCACGAGTCTGTAGACTTCAGGATTAACTCCATTTGTCTTTACAGTATCACAGACCTGCAAGAACTCAGTTAAGAACTGATAAGGATCTTCAGATGGAAGTCCATAAAACTTGCAGTTTTGTTGCATTAAAGCAACTAGTTGAGGCTTAAGCTCAAAGTTATTGGCTCCAATGGCAGGAATGGAGATGCTTCTTCCATCAAACTTGGATGTTGGCTTTGTGAAGTCACCAAGCATTCTCCTTGCATTATTATCATTATTATTTGCGGCTGCCATGTCCTTCTCCTGTTCGAAAATTTCTGAAAGGTTGTTTCTGGATTGTTGTAATTTAGCTTCTCTTAATTTTCTCTTCAGAGTCCTTTCAGGTTCTGGATCAGCTTCAACAAGAGTGCCTTTATCCTTGTTCCTGCTCATAAGAAAGAGAAGAAAACAAGAAAAGAAAGAGGAATCCTCTATGTCACAGTATAGAGATTCCTTTATGTTAGTAGAAGAAGAAAGGGGTAGAAGAAAGAAAAAGGATGGATTCGTGGATGAAAAGAGGTGAAGAGAAGTGTTAGTAATTAAATAATTAAAAAGAAGAAGAGAGGAGAGGGAGAGGATTTTCGAAAATAATTTTTGAAAACAGGTTAGTGATTTTCGAAAATTAAAGACAAAATATAATTAAAATTAAAATTTAAAACAAAAAGAATTTTTGAAAAAGAGAGGGAGAATTTTCGAAAATTAGAGTGGGAAAAGTAGTTAGGTGGTTTTGAAAAAGATAAGAAACAAACAAAAAGTTAGTTAGTTGATTGAAAAAGATTTGAAATCAAATTTTGAAAAAGATAAGAAGATAAGAAGTTAGATAAGATATTTTGAAATCAAATTTTGAAAAAAAAAAAGATAAAATTTTTGAAAAAGATAAGATAAAAGATAAAAAGATAAGATAAAAATTTTAATAAAAAGATATTTTGAAAAAGATTTAATTTTTAAAAAGATTCAACTAACAAGAAACTACAAGATAAGATTCTAGAACTTAAAGATTGAACCTTTCTTAACAAGAAAGTAACAAACTTCAAATTTTTGAACCAATCACATTAATTGTTAGCTAATTTTCGAAAATTTGATATAAAGATAAGAAAAAGATTTTGAAAATATTTTGAAAAAGATTTTTGAAATTTTATTAAAAAAAAATGAAAAAGATATGATTTTTGAAAAAGATTTTAAAAAGATAAGATTTTTAAAATTGAAATTTTGATTTGACTTGTAGAAAACAACTAATTTTGAAAATTTTTGACCAAGTCAACCCAAAATTTTGAAATTTTGGGGGGAAATAAGGAAAAGATATATTTTTGATTTTTGAATTTTTAAAGAAAAACACAAAAATGACCCAAAACATGAAAATTTTGGATCAAGACACAAGATGCATGCAAGAACACTATGAATGTCAAGATGAACACCAAGAACACTTTGAAGATCATGATGAACATCAAGAACATAATTTTGAAAAATTTTTGATGCAAAGAAAACATGCAAGACACCAAACTTAGAAATTTTTTAATGCATGGAAAATATGAATGCAAAAGTGCACAAGAAAAACAACAAAAGACACAAAACAAGAACTCATCAAGATCAAACAAGAGGACTTATCAAGAACAACTTGAAGATCATGAAGAACACTATGAATGCATGGAATTTTCGAAAAATGCAAGAAAAATTTTTAAAAGCATGCAATTGACACCAAACTTAAAAATTGACTCAAGACTCAAACAAGAAACACAAAATATTTTTGATTTTTATGATTTTCTAATTTTTTTGGATTTTTATTAATTTTTTTCGAAAATAAAGTTTAGAAAAACGAAAAATAAAAGAAAAAATTTTTGAAAAAGATTTTTGAAAAGAAAATTACCTAATCTGAGCAACAAGATGAACCGTCAGTTGTCCATACTCGAACAATCCCCGGCAACGGCGCCAAAAACTTGGTGGACGAAATTGTGATTCCTATTTTGTGCCTTTTGGTATCATTGTAAAATTATGGAATTTAAGAAATTGGCATGAGTGGACACAACTCCGTTCAACTAACCAGCAAGTGTACTGGGTCGTCCAAGTAATAAACCTTACGTGAGTAAGGGTCGAATCCACAGAGATTGTTGGTATGAAGCAAGCTATGGTCACCTTGTAAGTCTCAGTTAGGCAGATTAAATTGGTTTATGATTTTTTAGAATAATTAATAATAAAAAGGAATGATAAAAGGGATAGAACACTTATGCAGATTCATTGGTAGGAATTTCAGATAAGCGGATGGAGATGCTGTAGAGCCCAAGGATTCCTGCTCTCCTACTGCTTCTACTCAATCCTTCTTACTCCTTTCCATGGCAAGCTTTGTATAGGGGTTCACCATCAACTGTGGCTACTTTCTTCCTCTCGGGGAAATATCCTGTGCGGCTGTCACTCGCACAGCTAACCAGTCTGGAGGCATCACCCATGGCTGATGGCTACATCCCATCCTCGCAGTGAAAACTAATGCTCACGCACTCTGTCACAGTACGGCTAATCACCGGTTGGTTCCCGCTCCTACTGGAATAGAATCCCTCTTTTGCGTTTTTCACTAACGCCCAGCAGGTTAAAGTTTGAAGCACGTCACAGTCATTCATTACCGGAATCCTACTCGGAATACCACAGACAAGGTGAGACTTTCCGGATTCCCAGGATCCTACTCGGAATACCACAGACAAGGTGAGACTTTCCGGATCCTCATAAATGCCGCCATCTATCTAGCTTATACCACGAAGATTCTGTTGGGGAATCTAAGAGATATACATTCAAGCTCGGTTGCATGTAGAACGGAAGTGGTTGTCAATCACATACATTCATAAGTGAGAATAATGATGAGGGTAATTTGACTCATCACATTCATCATGTTCTTGGGTACGAATGAATATCTTGGAATAAGAATAAGAGAGAATTGAATAAAAGACAATAGAATTGCATTAATACTTGAGGTACAGCAGAGCTCCACACCCTTAATCTATGGTGTGCAGAAACTCCACCGTTGAAAATACATAAGCAAAGAGTTCAGGCATGGCCGAATGGCCAGCCCTCTCTATGATCAAGTGACCGAATGAAAAAGACTAAAAATGGTCAAAAGATGTCTAATACAATAGATAAATGTTCTATATATACTTAGACTAGCTCCTAGGGTTTACATGAGTAAGTAATTGATGCATAAATCCACTTCCGGGGCCCACTTGGTGTATGCTTGGGCTGAGCTTGATCATTCCACGAGCTAAGGCATTTCTTGGCGTCAAACTCCAGGTTATGACGTGTTTTGGGCGTTCAACTCCGGATCATGACGTTTTTCTGGCGTTTAACTCCAGACAGCAGCGTGTACTTGGCGTTTAACGCCAAGTTACGTCGTCATTCTTCGAATAAAGTATGGACTATTATATATTGCTGGAAAGCCCTGGATGTCTACTTTCCAACGCCGTTGAGAGCGCGCCAATTGGAGTTCTGTAGCTCTAGAAAATCCATTTCGAGTGCAGGGAGGTCAGAATCCAACAGCATCAGCAGTCCTTTTGTCAGCCTTCTTCAGAGTTTTGCTCAAATCCCTCAATTTCAGTCAGAATTTACCTGAAATCACAGAAAAACACACAAACTCATAGTAAAGTCCAGAAATGTGAATTTAACATAAAAACTAATGAAAACATCCCTAAAAGTAGCTCAAACTTACTAAAAACTATATGAAAACAATGCCAAAAAGCGTATAAATTATCCGCTCATCACGCGTGAGCCATGCACTCGCGTCTCTTCTCGCTGGTCATCTCCTCAATTTCTTGTGTTCCTTCCATTTTTGCAAGCTTCCTCTCCATTCTCTAAGCCATTCCTGCCCTATGAAGCCTGAAACACTTAACACACATATCACAGCATCGAATGGTATAAAGAAGAATAAAAATATACAATTAAAAGATCTTTAGGAAGAAAGTTTTCAATTATAGAACAATTTTGGAAAGGACTTGTAATATCATGCTAGTCATATGAATAATTGGGTGAAAGACTTGATAAAACCACTCAATTAAACACAATATAAATCATAAAAAAATGGTTTATCAACCTCTCCACACTTAAACATTAGCATGTCCTCATGCTTAGTTGAAGGAGATAAATATAAATGAATAGGGACATGTAAGACTCATGCAATGCAATGCAACCTATATATATGAATGCAACTATGTGATTTTGTCTATCTGATTAAAAATAAATAAGTTCTCCAAGACAAAACATAGAACAGATTCCACTAATTCAAATCATACAGTAAAAGCAAGTAAATTTGCAAGAAGACTCGTGAAAGCAGGGGAGATAGAATCAAGCATTGAACCCTCACAGATGGTGTGTGTACACTCTAATCTCTCTAGTGTATAGGGTAATCACTCTATCCTTCTCTAATCATAATTTCTAATTTTTGTTCTTCACCTAACCAATCAACAACATTTAATGTGTCAATGCAAATATCATGAGGTCTTTTCAAGGTTGTAATGGGGCTATGGTAAGGGTAAGGGTATATATGGCTAAGTGATGCACGAAAACTTGTCTCTCAACAAATTTTCCTTCGGCACGTATACCGAATTGTTGTCAAGTAAAAACTCACAATAGAGTGAGGTCGAATCCCACAGGGATTGATTGTCAAGCAATTTTAGTTGGAAGAGTATGCTAGTTGAGCTAAACAGAAGGTGGTTGATATTGCAGGAAATTAAATGGCAAGAAAGTAAATGGCAGAAAATAAAGTGCAGAATCTTAAATGGGGATTGGGGGAGATGAACATGGAAATAAATGGCAGAAAGTAAAGAGAATGGGTAAGATCAGAGATGGGGAATTCATTGGGCTTAGGAGATGTTAAATTCTCCGGATCACGTTCATTCTCATCTCTTCCTCAATCAATGCATTCATTGATCTCCTTGGCAATCTTAAGTGATTGGATCCCAATTCCTTGGCAGTCCAATCTCTCTAAGCTTGAACAATTGTCCAATTCCTTGATTTAATTGCTCATGGGAAGAGATGAAGTGTGGTCACTGATTATACCACATGTATTTCCAAATCAAAGTGTTGGGAGGATTACATGTCACTATATCCGCCCAGACCCCAATTTGGTCCAACATGAGAAAGCATTTATAGCATGATCTCCTCATCCCTTTTCCAAGGCTCAGAGGAGATCCAATTATGGAGAGTTTCTTTTCCAAGACAACTAACCAATTGAATTAAGATCGAAAGCTTTCTAGCAAATCAAGAGAAAAGAAAGAGGAAGAAGAATGAAAACTATAATTGATCCATCAAATCACAACAGAGCTCCCTAACCCAATGAAAGGGGTTTAGTTGGTCATTGCTCTGGGAATGGAAAATGGCAGAAAAGAATACATGCTTAACTAGAAAATGTAGAAAAGTAAATATCCAGAGGGTAGTTCTCTAAAGTGCCAAGCTTCTCTATAGTTCAAAACTACTCCTATATATACTACTCTTCTTGAGCTTCTAGTGAGTTCTTCAAGTCTTGGATGTGGGCTTTAGATCTTGAGTCGAAGCAGGTACAATCTTCAGTGGGCTCAGCTTGCAGAAAAGTGTGAGTTAGGCATGGGCGTTAGTTAGGACGTTAATGGTGTTAACGCTAAGTGAAAATGTGGGCTCGAGAACGTTAGTGGCAATCACCTTTCTCACTAATGTTCCAACCCCAAAATGGTCCACGTTAACTTCAACGTTAGTGGCACTAACATGACCACTAATGTTTCCTCATAATCCTTTGCAAACGTTATTGGGAACCACCTTTTTCAATAACGTTGTATTGTGCCCCCTTTCCCCACGTTAGAGTTCACGTTAACTAGGTTAACGTGGCTCTTAACGTGGGCATGCCTAAGTTTCGAGAGCGTTAGTGACACTTAACTTTGTCACTAACGCTCCAAACGCCCCTCCTCTCCACGTTAGAGTTCACGTTAACTAGGTTAACGTGACCACTAACGTGGTAGTGAATGCCATCTCCAACGTTTGTGACAAAGGTGAGTGTCACTAACGTTGGCTCATCATGCTTAGCTCCACGTTAACTTTCACGTTAGTGGTCTTAACGTGACCACTACCGTGGGCAATGTTGGCTTGATCCAACGTTAGTGACAAAGGTGAGTGTCACTAACGTTGGCATTGTCTTCCCCTTCCACGTTAGAGTTCACGTTAACTAAGTTATCGTGACTCTTAACATGGCCAATTGCCAATTTGGAGCGTTAGTGGTGTTCACTTTTACCACTAACACTGGAGCTTCCTTTTTCTTCACGTTAACTACTGATAGCCATAAACTTGATAGCTACGATTTAGGAAATTGCACAATCGGCAAAAATTCCTTCCGGCAAGTGCACCGGTTATCGTCAAGTAAAAACTCACAATAGAGTGAGGTCGAATCCCACAAGGATTGGTTGAATGAGCAATTCGGATTAGAAGTTTGTTCTAGTTGAGCGGAATCAAGATTTAGATGAGAATTGCGGAATCTTAAATTGCATGAATTAAAGAGCGAGAAGTTAAAGTGCTGAAATTAAAAAGGGATCGGGGTGATTGCATGAAATTAATTGCAGAATGTAAAGAGAAAGTGTAGATCAGAAATGGGAAATTCATTGGGTTTCAGAAGATATTGAGATCTCCGAATCAAAACATTTTTATCCCTTTCTCAACCAATGCATTCATTGAATTTTGCTTGGCAATCTTATATGATTGGATCCCAATTCCTTGGCTCACCAATTCTCTCTAAAAACAAACAAATTCCCAATCCCTTGGTTTAAATGTTCATAAGAAGAGATGATGCTCGATCACTGATTATACCACACAGTTTCATGAACCACAATTTGGTAGGATTACATGTCACAATATCCATCCAAACCCCAATCCAATTCACTGTGAGAAAGCTTCTCTAGCATGAATCCTCCATTCCTTTCCCAAGGTTCCGAAGGATTCCAATTATGGATAGTCTCTTTCCCAAGACAACTAACCAATGGAATTAGATCGAGAAGCTTTCTAACAAAATTCAAGAGAAAAGATTGAAGAAGAAGATAAAAACTATGATTGATTCATTGAATTACAATAGAGCTCCCTAACCCAATGAAAGGGGTTTAGTGAGTCATAGCTCTGAATTCAATTACACAAAGTAAAACTAGAAAATGATCCAAAAGTCTCTAGTCCCGTCTCTCTAACTTAAATTCTATCCTATTTATACACTTTCTAGATTGAGCTTCTGTTGTGTTTCTTGGGCTTTGAGGCCTTTCCTTGATTTCCTTTTGCTTTGGGTTTATGATCCATAATCCTGATGAGGCTGCTGATCCAATTCTGTAATATTCATTGAGCCAACTTAGTGATAATCAAGTAATGACACATGACTCAACAAATTGAAATTCCAGACTCATCAATTCTTCAGGCCCAATCCCATAAACCATGATATTCAATTGGGTTTCATACCAGAGTATGTTTAAGTCAATGTTTGTGCTCAAATACTAACTTAAACTGCAATATCTTTGGCCCAGAAACCCTTTCACAAAGTGGCGTTTAAGTTGCAGTTTAAGCTTAAACTGCAACTTAAACGTTGGACACTCCTGGAGGTGATATAATTCAAGCACGTTTAAGCTTCAGTTTAAGGTCAAACTAAAGCTTAAACGTGGAAATGGAAGAAGGCAATCCTGGATGGTGGAATTGTCGAACACGTTTAAGCTTCAGTTTAAGGTTAAACTGAAGCTTAAATGTGGAAATGAAGATTGCAACCCTGGAGGAGAAATTGGGTCGAACACGTTTAAGCTCCAGTTTAAGGTTAAACTGGAGCTTAAACGTGGAATGCTTCCTGGAGGGTGAAATGTCGAACACGTTTAAGCTCCAGTTTAACCTTAAACTGGAGCTTAAACGTGGAAATGGTTCCCTGGAGGAAAATTCTGGTCAAACACGTTTAAGCTCCAGTTTAAGGTTAAACTGGAGCTTAAACGTGGAAATGCTCCTTGGTGCAATTCTCATTCTGGCATTTAACTTCTAGTTTAAGGTTAAACTGGAGGTTAAACGCCAGTTTTAGCATTCCTCAGCTTTCATGATTTTGGCGTTTAAGCTCCAGTTTAAGGTTAAACTTGCTTAAACTGGAGCTTAAACTGGAGCTTAAACTTGCTTAAACTGGAGCTTAAACTCCACATGTGATATTCAAGCTTCCTTTATTGATTTTGTTGCTTCCTTGCCTAACCTCTTCTTCCCTGAAATCATCCAAACAACTGCATCAAAGTCTTGCAAAATTTCATGAGAAATCTTCCATTCATAGCATTCAAGTAATATAACTAAAAACTCATGAAATTTGCATCAAAATCATACTGTTTGGATGGTTCATTTCTTCGTTATTCATTTAACCATTCTTGGTTACTTTAAGCTCAAGAAAGTGCATAAAACAACTAAAACTAACAGAAAAAGGTTAGTGAAACTAGCCTAAGATGCCTTGGCATCACAACACCAAACTTAATACTTGCTTGTCCCTAAGCAAGTCCTGAGTTATTTGAGAAGAAAGTATGAAACAGAAAGCAATTACATTGGCTATATTAGCAAGCATTTGAAGTTCATCAGAAGGGTTTTATGCAGAAAGTTGCAGCATCACTTTTTCATTCTTATCAGGTAAGATTATCACTTTTCCATTGCATCCATCAAACACTGCTATGGCCTCTTGTTATTCTTATGTCTTTGGCACTTTTCCCTTCTTTGTTTTTCTTTTTCTTAGAGCTCCTTTGCTCCTTGTTTGCTCAGTGTCATGCGTTGCACAAGCCTTTGGCATTTTCTTTTTCTTATCAGTGCACTACACATATCCACTACAGGCATTTTAGTTCACATTTCTTCTTGAGACATTGGTGCCCAGCACCTCTTTGTGTGACTAAATGTTTTGTATTTAGGTTGCTCTTGATAATGGACTTTTGGTTGATAATCCCGGGTTAGTTAACCCAAGTTACCAAGTGTTGAAACACTCCTCAGAACCTATTCATCCAAGCATATCCTTAATACATAAACACCATAGGCATTTGTCTCAGAAGTTCAAACCATTGGTGCCTAGCTTATTTTCTCAATTTTTTTTTCTTTTTGGTTGCCCTTTTTCAGTGGCTTTTTCTTCTTCTTTTTCTTTCTTTTTCATGGCCAAAGACATTTATTCATCAAGATCCATAGACAGTATTCAAACTTCTACACAAAAATGACAATTCTACACTCAATTTCCAGTGAGCTGACTAAACAATCAAGCATGCATACTACCACTTAATTCTACTTGATTTGTCACTAATTGAGCCAAGTTACTTTTGTTCAAACTTTTCTTTTATTTTTGGAAACAGAACAAGCATGGCAAGCATTTGTTTAAGAAGGTGAAGTTATATCCAAACATCTAGGCATTCACTTTATTCAAATCAGTAAACAGACAAACATACTAGAAACTTCACATTCCAGAAAGATTCAACAATTACAGTTTAAACCAGAACAAGCATGCTTTTGTTTGCCTTTTAAAGAATGCTCAAGGAACAACACCACCTTGTGAAATTTCTTGTTTTCTCTTTGTTGCCAGGAAACAATTTGATTTCTCCTTCTTCTCCTAGTTGTTGCTTCATGTTCTTTCTAAGATCCTTGTTTCCTTTCCTGCAAAGAGTGATGAAGTTGCTTGCTTCTCAAGCACTTGAGTGGTTAGCTCAACTATGTATGGGCAAGTGTCTGAGTCTTAAGTTGGTGTGTGAACACCAAACTTAGTCTCCTACTTACTCCTCTACTCTTTGAATTCTTGAATTCTCCTTGGAATGAAGTTGCTGCTAAGGATTTTAAGCATTTCTGTGATTGCTTAGAATGGTTGTTCCTTTCATATAATTCAAAGGTTGTTGTGTGCAGTTGATTTGTATGGTGGTGGAACACCAAACTTAGAGTCACACATTCCCCTTTGAATTATTGATTCACTAATTCATTGTTTGGTGTGAAACACCAAACTTAATTCTTTGCAATGCACAGAAACTACTTCACCTTTTTATTGAAACAATTAAAAGAAACAGCAAAGGAGTATTACCTCAGGTTGGGTTGCCTCCCAACAAGTGCTTCTTTAACGTCACTAGCTTGACGGTTGTCCCTTGTTAGGGTGGATTGTAGTGCTTGATGTCCTCTCCTCTCACTATGAAAACGTCCCCATTTGATTCCTTCATGATTTCCAAATGTTCCATAGAAAGAACTTTCCTGATTGTGAACACTTGAGGGAGCTGGGAAGGAATGGGTTTGAGGCCAGGTGGGATTGGCAGATAATGACTTGATATCACTTTATCTCCTGGAGAGAAACCTTCAGTGGGAATTTTCTTGTTCCTCCACCCTCTTGGAAATTTCTTTACAACTCTTCCCTCTCTCTTGAGGATTTCTTCATTGACCCTTATGCCAGGAGGATCTTTCTGAGCTGTTTCTATTGATTTTTGTGGCTTTAACTCTTGCAATTCTTGTTTGCCTTCCAAGGACTGTTTCAGAGTTTCAGCTGCTGGATTGCTTTCCTCCAAACACAGATGGCTACTATCATCCATAGGCTTTTCAGGTTCTGGTTCAGGCTCAGATGCAGGTTTGAAAACATGGAAAATGAGCTGTTCATCATGTATTCTCAAAATTAGCTCTCCTTGTTCTTTATCTATGAGTGCTCTAGCAGTGGCTAGAAATGGCCTTCCCAGAATGATAGGGTGTAGGTAACTTTCCTCCATGTCCAAAATGACAAAGTCTGTGGGGAAGAAATAATTTTCCACTTTCACCAGCACATTCTCAACTACCCCTTCAGCTTGCTTTTGAGTTTTGTTAGCCAGTTGTATGATTACATCAGTGGATCTCACCTCATTCAGTTGTAGCCTTTTCATGAGAGTCAGAGGCATCACATTTATGCTAGCTCCTAGATCACAGAATCCTCTGTCAATTTTCGTTTCCCCTATGATGCAGGGGATATGAAAACTTCCTGGGTCTGTTTTCTTAGAGACTATGTCCTTCTTGATGAGGGCACTGCATTCTTTGTTCATTATTACAGTTTGTCCTCCCTTCAAAACTCTTTTCTTGCTCAGCAATTCCTTCAAATACTTGATATATGTAGGCATCTGCTGGAGAATCTCAAGAAAGGGAATATTGATATGGAGAGACTTAAATGTCTCTAAAAACCTTGAATATGTTTTCCCTTTTTCACCTCCTCCTATCCTCTGAAGAAATGGTGTTTTTGGTTGGTATGTTTCCAGCATGCCTTTGTTTTGCAGTTCCTTGGCTTGCTCAGTTTCGCTTTCCTGCTTAGCTTCTTCCACACCTTCCTTCAAGATTTCTGGCTCCTGTTCTGAGGGTCTGATTCCTTCTTCTTCTGAGACTTCCTTCAATATGGTGATGGCCTTGCATTCTTCCCATCTCACTCCCTTTTGTTCCCCTTTAGGATTCTTTTCTGTGTCACTAGGGAACACTGCAATTGACTTTGGGGCCTGTTGAGATAGCTCTCCTACTTGAGACTCCATCCTCTTGAGTTTTTCACCATGGTTCCTTAAGGTAGATCTCACATCATCCCTAAAGCTTTTCAACTCACTTATGTCCTGACCCATGTTTGCAAGCATTCCTTCTATCCTGTTTAATTGATCTTGAAATTGTTGGTTCGGATTTGGTTGGGCAGGTTGATTATTTTGGCCATGATATGGTGGTTGGGAGTAAGTGTTTTGTGTGGTTTGGTATGATCTTTGGTTGAAGTTTTGGTATGTGGAATTGTTATGTTGGTTGGGGTTGTAAGGTTTGTGGTTTTGTGGTTGGGTTTGCTGGTTTCCCCACCCAAAGTTTGGGTGGTTTTTCCAGCCTGGGTTGTAAGTGTTGGAATGTGGATCATATGGTTGCCTTTGTTGATTTCCCACATAGTTGGCCTCTTCCCAATCACCTCCTTCATTGCTTACTTCCTCTTGATCTTGTGCGTGTATTGCGGCCACTTGATTTGTTTTTAAGTTCCTGGTGAGCTCTGCTAGATGCTTGGCAAACACCTTGTTTTGGGCTAAAATTGTATCAACATGGTTCAGCTCCATGACTCCCTTAGTGTTGTGTCTCTCTGAAGCATAGTAGTACTCATTCTCAACCACTGTCTCAATCACTTCAATGGCTTCTTCCACAGTCTTTTTTCTGTTCAATGAACCTCCTGATGAATGGTCTACAGCCTTCCTTGATTCATAAGAAAGTCCATCATAGAAAATATGCAATTGCACCCAGTCATGGAACATGTCTGGTGGGCATTTCCTTGTCAAATCCTTGAATCTCTCCCATGCCTCGTAGAGAGTTTCACCCTCTTGTTGTCTAAAAGTCTAAACCTCTGATCGAAGCCTATTGACCTTTTGTGGGGGGTAGAAACGTGCCAGAAACTTGCTTTCCACCTCATCCCAGGTTGTTAGGCTCCCCCTTGGGAATGATTCTAGCCACTTAGCTGCCTTGTCCCTAAGTGAAAATGGGAACAAGAGCAGTTTATAGGCATCTTCCTGGACTCCATTGGACTTCACAGTGTCGCAAATTCTCAGGAATTTTGTGAGATGTTGGTTTGGATCTTCATTAGCACTCCCACCAAATGAACAATGATCCTCCACCAGTGATATTAGCTGTGGTTTGAGTTCAAAATTGTTGGCCTGAATGGGTGGTTTCTGAATGCTGCTACCACAATTCCCAGAGGTTGGGTTTATGTATGAACCAAGAACCCTCCTCTCGGGAATGGCATTGTTTCCATCAGCTCTCTCGTGGTTGTGAACTTCTCTATCCATGTTGAGATCTAGAGCTTCCTCAAAATTGTCCTCAGATTCTCCTTCAGATTCTTTTTCTCCCAGTACTCTCTTCCCTCTTGCTTCCCTTCTAAGTTTATGAAGGGTCCTCTCTGGTTCGGTATATGGAGGAGTTGTTGTCTCTCCTCTCCTACCTGTCATACAAGAACACAGCACAGGCAACAAACAAGTGAAATACTCTTGGTTAATGGAAGAGTATGGTTAGAGCAGTTGAGGAAATAATTCAAATAGTTAGTGGGTCAGTGAGTTAGTTGCTTGAATTTAAAGGCATAAAGAAAGAAAGCAAGTAACAGAGTGCAGAAATTAAAATTCAACAGTAACTTGAACTGAATTAACAAAACAAGAAAAATGCTCAATCTAGTTAACTTCCAATTTGAGAATTGTCAATCGAAAACCAATCCCCGGCAACGGCGCCATAAACTTGATAGCCATAAACTTGATAGCTACGATTTAGGAAATTGCACAATCGGCAAAAATTCCTTCCGGCAAGTGCACCGGTTATCGTCAAGTAAAAACTCACAATAGAGTGAGGTCGAATCCCACAAGGATTGGTTGAATGAGCAATTCGGATTAGAAGTTTGTTCTAGTTGAGCGGAATCAAGATTTAGATGAGAATTGCGGAATCTTAAATTGCATGAATTAAAGAGCGAGAAGTTAAAGTGCTGAAATTAAAAAGGGATCGGGGTGATTGCATGAAATTAATTGCAGAATGTAAAGAGAAAGTGTAGATCAGAAATGGGGAATTCATTGGGTTTCAGGAGATATTGAGATCTCCGAATCAAAACATTTTTATCCCTTCCTCAACCAATGCATTCATTGAATTTTGCTTGGCAATCTTATATGATTGGATCCCAATTCCTTGGCTCACCAGTTCTCTCTAAAAACAAACAAATTCCCAATCCCTTGGTTTAAATGTTCATAAGAAGAGATGATGCTCGATCACTGATTATACCACACAGTTTCATGAACCACAATTTGGTAGGATTACATGTCACAATATCCATCCAAACCCCAATCCAATTCACTGTGAGAAAGCTTCTCTAGCATGAATCCTCCATTCCTTTCCCAAGGTTCCGAAGGATTCCAATTATGGATAGTCTCTTTCCCAAGACAACTAACCAATGGAATTAGATCGAGAAGCTTTCTAACAAAATTCAAGAGAAAAGATTGAAGAAGAAGATAAAAACTATGATTGATTCATTGAATTACAATAGAGCTCCCTAACCCAATGAAAGGGGTTTAGTGAGTCATAGCTCTGAATTCAATTACACAAAGTAAAACTAGAAAATGATCCAAAAGTCTCTAGTCCCGTCTCTCTAACTTAAATTCTATCCTATTTATACACTTTCTAGATTGAGCTTCTGTTGTGTTTCTTGGGCTTTGAGGCCTTTCATTGATTTCCTTTTGCTTTGGGTTTATGATCCATAATCCTGATGAGGCTGCTGATCCAATTCTGTAACATTCATTGAGCCAACTTAGTGATAATCAAGTAATGACACATGACTCAACAAATTGAAATTCCAAACTCATCAATTCTTCAGGCCCAATCCCATAAACCATGATATTCAATTGGGTTTCATACCAGAGTATGTTTAAGTCAATGTTTGTGCTCAAATACTAACTTAAACTGCAATATCTTTGGCCCAGAAACCCTTTCACAAAGTGGCGTTTAAGTTGCAGTTTAAGCTTAAACTGCAACTTAAACGTTGGACACTCCTGGAGGTGATATAATTCAAGCACGTTTAAGCTTCAGTTTAAGGTCAAACTGAAGCTTAAACGTGGAAATGGAAGAAGGCAATCCTGGATGGTGGAATTGTCGAACACATTTAAGCTTCAGTTTAAGGTTAAACTGAAGCTTAAACGTGGAAATGAAGATTGCAACCCTGGAGGAAAAATTGGGTCGAACACGTTTAAGCTCCAGTTTAAGTTTAAACTGGAGCTTAAACGTGGAATGCTTCCTGGAGGGTGAAATGTCGAACACGTTTAAGCTCCAGTTTAACCTTAAACTGGAGCTTAAACATGGAAATGGTTCCCTGGAGGAAAATTCTAGTCGAACACGTTTAAGCTCCAGTTTAAGGTTAAACTGGAGCTTAAACGTGGAAATGCTCCTTGGTGCAATTCTCATTCTGGCGTTTAACTTCCAGTTTAAGGTTAAACTGAAGGTTAAACGCCAGTTTCAGCATTCCTCACCTTTCATGATTTTGGCGTTTAAGCTCCAGTTTAAGGTTAAACTTGCTTAAACTGGAGCTTAAACTGGAGCTTAAACTTGCTTAAACTGGAGCTTAAACTCCACATGTGATATTCAAGCTTCCTTTATTGATTTTGTTGCTTCCTTGCCTAACCTCTTCTTCCCTGAAATCATCCAAACAACTGCATCAAAGTCTTGCAAAATTTCATGAGAAATCTTCCATTCATAGCATTCAAGTAATATAACTAAAAACTCATGAAATTTGCATCAAAATCATACTGTTTGGATGGTTCATTTCTTTGTTATTCATTTAACCATTCTTGGTTACTTTAAGCTCAAGAAAGTGCATAAAACAACTAAAACTAACAGGGAAAGGTTAGTGAAACTAGCCTAAGATGCCTTGGCATCAACTACCACATTAACCTAGTTAATGTGGCGACTAACGTGGGCTTATGATAGCTTCATAGGCGTTATTGGTGGTCACCTTTTTCATTAACGCTACAAGCTTGTCCCTATTCCACATTAGTGGTCGTGTTAATTAGGTTAACGTGACTGCTAACGTGGCTTCTTCTTGCCTCTTTTGTCCTGAAATCAAGCAAATAAAGTGCATCAAATCTCTAGCCCAAGTCATGAGATTATGCATCATCAATTTGTCATTCAATCCTTGCAAAATCCTTATGAAATCATGTAAAATTCACAATAGTTGCTTGAACCAAGGTGTAGTGTATTTTTATCCAAAAGTTGCCTTATTTACTAAGAAAATACATGAAACTTCCCTAAAATAGTAAAGAAAAGGTCAGTGAAACTGGCCTAGATGCCATGGCATCACTAAGTGAGCTTATAAATTGAATCTTTAATTAACCCAAGCTTTCACCTAATCATATATGTATATTCCATATAACTTCAAATTTCATACCTAGCTACCCAGAGTTTCCTTTTCACATTCCATACTTATGCATCAACCTTTATTTTAATTCTATCACATGTGCATTGATTGTTTAACTAAGCATTGGGGGTAATTTTATCCCCTTATTTACTAAAATATGTATATATATATATATATATATATATATATATATATATATATATATATATATATATATATTGAATATGGAAATAAACATAGCTTATCAATGCAAATAGATTTTTAATTTTCTTTTATAGTTTCACATGAGTAGGTACCTAAATTTCCATTATTTTATCATGACACATTCCTTTATTAACCCTTGTTCCCACAATCTTCCCATACTCAATTAACACACAATTTCTATATCTTAAGCTAACCAAAGATTCAATTGGGATATTTAATTATTTTTCTGCTTAAGGCTAGTAATGTGGTAAAATGTAGAACAAATGGGATTAAAACGTCTCAAAGTGGCTAATAAAGGTAATTTAAAGGGTAGGCTTATTTGGGATAAGTGAGCTAAACAAATAATGGCCTCAATCATATGCATGCATATAACACATTAACATTGGACATATAGGATAAAACAAAATTCAAATTACAATCATAGAGAAGTAAACACACAAGAATAAAATAGTTATGGTTAAATAATGTAACCATGTATTTAGGCTCAAAGTCTCACAGGTTGTGTGTTCTTTAGCTTGAAAACTATATTCCAATTACAACTTCAAACAAATTTAACATAAAGGTTTTGATTTAAATTAGTGAAAAAAACAAAAATTTTTGGGTCTTAGAGGAAACTTATTATCTTTTCAATCAAGTAGAACATGCATGTAATTAACCTATTACTATGCAATCTATCCTATTCTAAAAAGAAAAGAAAAACTAACGAAATATTCTATTTTATTAGTGTTAAGGAAGAGAAATTACCTCCGGAAGTCAGGTACTGACCGACCTCCCCACACTTAAAGCTTTGCACCATCCTCGGTGCCATCTGTCAGGAATAAAGGTGGGCTGGTAGCAGTATCTCCACAGTCGGGACCGTCATGGCTCCCTGTGCTGGTAAAGAAAGTGGAGTCCGGAGTGTCTAGGTCTTTGTCAGGTCTGTGGTTGCCTGTGAGTAGCTCCTTGAGGTATTTGAATCGGCGCTGGTTGCGACGCTCTCATAGCTTCGCTTTCTGGTCTTGCCAGTCCAACCTCTCCAGTATTTGATGGAGCAGCTGACTTGTTGAAGGTGCTTGTGGTGTGGAAAGGGGAATGTCTGCAACTTGATCTGCGGACTGGCTGGTAGTGGCTGTTGGTGGCCTGAGGTATTTCCCATTAGGGACGTACTGATCATTCCGTGGAAGCATGGCTTTGGTGTCCTCAACTTTGTAGGAGACTCTGGCTGCTGAGATAAGATCTGAGACCAAGGTGGTAAAAGGTAAGTTGACCGCAATTTGTACGTGTCCCATGGCATTCCGGATGTGTCTTGGTAGGTTTAGAGGCTAGTCTGTAAGGATGCACCATAGTAGAACGGCCATGTCTGCAGTGAAGGAGGACTCATGAGTGATCGGAAAGACGTAATGGGACATAATCTGTGCCCATACGCGAGCCTCCAAGGTAAGTGCGGAAGCTGATATTCCCTTAGGTCGGGAACGATGGTATCCATAAATCCATCTGCTGCCAGGTTATGCGATAACTCTAAGAACAACGTCCCAATCAAATTGGTACGTTTGGCGCTTGAATGCGGCCTCTTAAAATGCGTCCAGTCCTTCTGGAGCAGGGGGGAGATCCAAAGCTTGTTGAATGGCCTCTTCTGTAATGGGGATTTTCTTCTGACGGACATGGACAGACTGCAGGGTTGGCAAGTGGAAATTAGAGTAGAACTCGACTACCCATGAGAGATTAACCTGTCATGGCTGTCTTTGTAGGAATCCCCATTGTCATCGCTCAATTCATGGCTCAACAAATTCAGCAATACGGGTCGGGAGAATAAGAAGGTATTCATTGTTGCAACTCCTTTCTGCCAAGATAGGGAACATCTGCTCACAGTAGCGGTTGAAAAATCGCGCAGTGTCCTTTGCTGGGAAGGCTTTCTCTTTTTCATTGACCCTTATAATCCTCTTAATTCTTTTTGTTGAGGGCTTACCTGTAGTTGAAGATGGTTCTACCACTAATACTATTTTTGTTCCTCTCCTCGCTAGTGGTTTGGGAGCAGCTTTCTCCTTTCCTTTCTTGGTGGCCATCCTGAAAGGGAAAGAGTAAGGGCATTAAAACCTCAAGGGTTATAGCAAGGAAGAGAACGGGAAAGGTGGTAATCAGTGCACAGTAAAGAAGAATGACGTTAACACATGGTCATGACTACATGTGAAAAGTCATCAATGGAAATATAGCAAGTTCATATGATGACAGTTAAATGCAAGGTATTTATTGACATCCCAGCAAAGGCATGAGTAGCATAAACCAAGCATTCAATGTCTAAGTTAGATTACCACGTCTTTCAAACTAACAATATGTTTGTAATAACAATTATATTTACTTAATAAAATATAAGAAGGGTTTTGTGAAAAGCAAGCATTTAGAGTAGTTGAATAAAAGAAATCTGAAAATAGTGCAAAATGCCATACGGGCCTTTTCACAAACACGTAGCATGCATCGTAAATAAGGTATAGAAAGTATTAAATTGAACATGCAAGCAATCCTATAAAAATTAATATATAATTGTCAAACAATTCCTTAATAGTCCACAAGCAAAATATAGAAAACAATGACCCTAATAAATTTCCAACACCAATAAAAAAGGTTTAAAAAAGAAAAGAAGATAAGGAAAACATTGATAATGAAAGGAAAAAGAAAAAGAAGAAAACATAAAAAATAAGAATATGAATATAAAAGTAAGGAGGGAAGAAGAAAAAAAAAACCTTAATAATGGTGGTGAGAGAGAGGAAGTAGAAAGTGAGAAAGAAGGAAGAAGGGGGAGAAAGAAATAAGAAGGGAAAAGTAAGAGTAGGATTTGGGGAAGAAAAAGATAAGATATTTTGGCAGCTTTGGATAAGTTGTGCAGCGCAGGTGACGCGGACGCGTGGGTCACGCGTTCGCACGAACAGCGCTTAGATGAATTGATGCGGACGCGTGACATGATTTGTGCTAGTAGCGCGAGGGTAGCCTCGCGTACGCACAACTCTCTGTGTGAAAACTCATTTTGCCAAATTTTAGGGGGACGCGGTCGCGTGGTTGACGTGACTGCGTGAATGGCCATACTTTGAAAAACGACGCGGACGTGTGGAGCACGCGTTTGCATGGTAGGGCTTGTGCGTCTAGCACCATTCCAGCCCCGTTCCAGCCTAATATTCTACCATACACCCTTTCTTACGTCGATTTTCAGGGCACGCGTTCGCGTGCTTGACGTGGACGTGTGGGAGACATTTTTCCCACATGATGCGGGCGTGTCAGGGACGCGGTCGCGTGGATCTTGTTGTGCCAAAGGCACGCCTCTAGCCGTGCTTTCGCATGACTCTCTGTAAAAATTGCTTTTCTTCCTAGGGCCCATACGACGTGGACGCGTCGGCGACGCTGTTGCGTCGCAGCCTCTTTCTTCCTTTTTTTATATGCAATATGCAAATGCAAACTATATGCACTAATAGGGAGAAGACTTATTGAAAAAAGAAAACTAAGAAGGAACGATCATACCATGATGGGTTGTCTCCCACCCAGCACTTTGCTTTAACGTCCTTAAGTTGGACGCTCCACTAGCTCAGTCTTCTGCTGTGGGTGGATCTTCCAAGAGGAAGATCGCTAGCTCTTTCTTTTTTTCATCTTTTCATGATGATATAGCTTTAAGCGATATCCATTGACTTTGATGAATTCAGAGCTAGAAGGATGACTCAGGTGGAAAACTCCATATGGCTCAGCCTTCTCTACTCTATAAGGGCCATCCCATCTTAATCTCAACTTGCCTGGCATGAGCCTCAATCTGGAGTTGTAAAGGAGGACTAAGTCCCCAGGTTGGAACTCTCTTCTCTTGATGTGCGTATCATGCACAGCCTTCATTTTTTCCTTGTAAAGCCTGGAGTTCTCATAAGCTTCTAGGCGAAGGCTTTCTAATTCCTGTACTTGCAACTTCCTTTCTACTCTGGCCTTCTCAAATCCCATGTTGTACTTCTTCACTACCCAAAAGGCTTTATGCTCTACCTCAACTGGGAGGTGACAGGCTTTTCCATAAACTAAGCGGAAGGGACTCATCCCAATGGGTGTCTTGTATGCCGTTCTGTATGCCCAGAGTGCATCTTGTAGTCTGGTGCTCCAGTCTCTTCTATGAGGTTTGACTATTTTCTGCAATATATGCTTTATCTCTCTGTTAGACACCTCGGCTTGCCCATTAGTCTGGGGATGGTAGGCTGTTGCCACTTTATGAATTATGCCATGCTTCTTCAGTAATCCTGTTAGTCTCCTTTTACGAAAATGGGTGCATTGATCGCTCACGATTCCTCGTGGTGATCCAAAGCGACAGATGATATCATTTCTAACAAAGGAAACAACAGTATTAGCATCATCAGTACGGGTAGGAATTGCTTCCACCCATTTAGAAACGTAATCCACGGCTAACAGTATATAAAGGTAACCATTAGAATTTGGAAATGGACCCATGAAGTCAATGCCCCAAACATAAAAAATTTCACAAAAAAGTATAATCTGTTGAGGCATCTCATCCCTCTTGGAGATATTACCAAATCTTTGGCAAGGAGAACAAGATTTACAAAATTCAGCAGCGTCTTTAAAAAGAGTAGGCCACCAGAATCCACAGTCTAAAATTTTTCTAACTGTTCTTTGATGGCCAAAATGTCCTCCACTCTCAGATGAGTGGCAGGCCTCTAAAATGGACTAGAATTCTGATTGAGGCACACATCGTCTAATTACCTGGTCAGCACCACACCTCCATAAATATGGATCATCCCACATATAATATTTGGACTCGCTTTTCAGCTTGTCTCTTTGATGCTTAGTAAAGATTGGAGGAAAAGTGTGGCTGACTAGATAATTAGCTACAGGCGCATACCAAGGAACTACTTCAGATACTGCTTGTAAGTTGTCAAATGGGAAATTATCATTTATAGGAGTGGAGGCATCCTTAATGTGTTCAAGGCAACTCAAGTGGTCTGCCACTAGATTCTGGTTACCACTCCTATTCTTAATTTCTAAATCAAACTCTTGTAGTAGCAGTATCCAATGTATGAGTCTTGGTTATGACTCCTTTTTAGCTAATAAATACTTTAGGGTTGCGTGGTTTGAGTATACTACTACTTTAGTACCAAGTAAATAGGCTCAGAATTTATCCAGAGTGAACACAATAGCTAAGAGCTCTTTTTCAGTAGTATTGTAATTAGACTGAGCAGCGAGCAATGATGAAAGGGTCCTTACCTTCGCGATGAGCCAGTGCTGCTCCTATTGCATGATTGGAAGCATCGGACATGATTTCAAATGGCTGGCTCCAGTCTGGTCCTCACACAATAGGAGCTTGAGTCAGGGTAGTCTTCAGCTTATCAAAAGCTTCCTCACAATCTTCACTGAACTCGAACTCGATATCTTTCTGCAACAATTTGGATAAAGGTAATGCTACCTTACTGAAGTCCTTAATGAATCTCCTGTAAAAACCTGCATGGCCAAGGAACGAACGGACTTCCCTCACGAAGGAGGGGTAAGGTAAACTAGAAATAACATCCACCTTTGCTGGGTCTACAGAGATACCAGTATCAGAAACAACATGTCCTAGAACAATTCCTTGTTTTACCATAAAATGACACTTTTCAAAATTTTAAACAAGGTTTGAACTAACACACCTGTCCAATACTCTAGATAAACTATCCAAGCAAAGGCTAAATGAATCACCATATACGCTAAAGTCATCCATCAAAACTTCCATACAAGTCTCAATAAGGTCAGAGAAAAGACTCATCATACACCTTTAGAAAGTAGCTGGTGCGTTGCATAAGCCAAAGGACATCCTTTTGTAAGCATAAGTTCCAAAAGGACATGTAAAAGTAGTCTTTTCCTAATCTTTAGGGGCTATATGAATTTGAAAGTAGCCTGTATAACCATCTAAAAAGCAGTAATGAGATTTACCTGACAGGCGATCAAGCATCTGATCAATGAATGGCAAGGGGTAATGATCCTTGCGAGTGGCTTGGTTGTGACGCCTATAGTCAATGCAACCTCTCCATGAGTTCTGCACTCTGGTTGTCAGAAGCTCTCCTTGCTCATTTCTTAGTGTTGTGACTCCAGACTTCTTGGGCACCACTTGTACTGGGCTGACCCATTCGCTATCTGAGATGGGATAAATGATATCTGCTTCAAGTAGCCTGGTCACTTCCTTCTTGACAACTTCTAAGATGGTGGGATTCAATCTCCTTTGAGGTTGACGGACAGGTTTTACTCCCTCTTCTAAGAATATTCTGTGCTCACAAACTTGAGGGTTGATACCTACTATATCCGCCAAGCTCCATCCAATCGCTTTCTTATGTTTTTTCAGTACACTGAGTAGCTGTTCTTCTTGTTGGGAAGTGAGCTCCCTCGCAATGATAACTGGAAACTTCTGCTTGTTCTCAAGGTAAGCATACATGAGGTGTGGAGGGAGGGGCTTTAATTCTAATTTCTGCTCATGGCCAGGCTCTGCATTATCTAGAGCTGGTGAGAATGGTAAAGTGCTCTCATTGTCTTCTGAAAATGTTCCCATACTTGGACCTTGCCCTATGTACTTCTCTTCTAATTCTTTCTGGTGAACTTCAGCTACGGTTTCATTAATGATGTCGCACTGGGAGATAGAATGATCTTCCGGAGGGTGCTTCATAGCTTCATTTAAATTGAATTTCACTATTCTGCCATCTATTTCAAAAGAATAAGTTCCTGAAAATGCGTCCAGCTTGAACTTTGAAGTCTTCAGGAATGGTCTTCCAAGCAGGATTGATGATGGCCTCCCGGAGTCATTAGGGGGCATTTCCAGGATATAGAAATTAATGGGAAATGTGAGCTCCTTGATGCTCACTAATACATCTTCAGCAACTCCAATCACTGTAATAATACTTTTATCTGCCAACACAAAACGAGCTGCCGACCTTTTTATGGGAGGGAGCCTTAAAGTATTAAATATAGACAAAGGCATTATACTAACACACGCTCCTAGATCACACATGCAGTCAAAAAATATCACACCTCCAATAGTACAGTTAACCATACATGGACCTGAATCACTACATTTTTCAGGTATACCTCCCATTAAAGCCGAGATAGAACTACCTAAAGGAATAGTTTCTAATTTATTAATTATATCCTTATGTATACATAAATCCTTTAGAAACTTCGCATATTTAGGTACCTGTTGAATAACATCAAAAAGGAGAACTGTTACCTCAGCCTTTTTGAATATTTCTACCATTTTGGGATCAAGTTCCATCTGCTTTCTGGGCTTCCTTGTGAGTTGTGGAAAGGGGACAGGACGGGCATTATCTGCAGCTTCAGCATCCTTTGGTGCTTCACTCTGTGGTTGAGTTTCCTTTTCTTCAACTATGTCCTGTATGTCCTCTTCCTCTTCAGCATCTTCCACTTCCACTACATCTTCAGCTGGGGTGTGTTCTGGTGGACTTGGCTCCTCTTGGTTCCTCTCTTGCAATGTGGTTCTGGATCTCAGAGTGATGGCATTGATTCCACCCTTAGGATTAGGTAAGGGTTGAGAAGGAAGTCCACTGGAGCTTGAAGGTTGGTTGGTGGAGTTAGGTGGTGAATCTAACCGAGAGACGAAAACTTGTAAAGTTGCAGTCAGACATTTAAAGTAGAGTTCAGCTATGTCTGCATGTCTTGCTGCCCTTGTGCAAGAGAATGGAGCATCTCATCGTGTGATGAGGAATTAGAATAAGTGATCTGAGGGGCTTGTTGTTGATTGTGCTGTGGTCCTTGAGGCTGTCTTAGGTTTGGAATGCTTGGATTGGTGCAAAAACATAGCAAAAATTTTTGACCACCAATCCTTGCCAAGACCTTTTTAGGCCTTAGTTTACTTTCTTGCCATTTATCTTTCATGTTTCTTATTAAAACCCCAAAAATAACTCACAACCAATAACAAAACACTTCATTACAATTCCTAGGGAGAACGACCCGAGGTTTGAATACTTCGGTTATTAATTTTAGGGGTTTGTTACTTGCGACAAACAATCTTTTGTATGAAAGGATTATTGTTGGTTTAGAAACTATACTTGCAACGAGAATTCATTTGTGAAATTCTAAACCGTCAAAAATCCAATCATCACCCCCAACTTAATCCAATGTGAGAGAGCATTTCTAACATGATTTCCTCATTCCTCTTCCAAGGTTCCGAGGAAATCCAAGTATGAGCAATTTCTCTTCCAAGACAATTACCCAATTGGATGAAGATCGAAAGCTCTCTAGTAAAATCAAGAGAAAAGAAAGAAGAAGAAGAATAAGAACTACAATTGATCCATTGAATCACAATAGAGCTTTCTAACCCAATGAAAAGAGTTAGTTGATCATTGCTCTACCAAAATAGAAAAGAAAGAAAGTGCAGAAAAGTAAAGATGAAGATTAAAACTAACATTGAAACTTCCAACTTCATAAATGAAAAGTACAAAGAAAAGAAAGAGAAGGAAAAGTGTGTGAGGCGAGGGAGTCCGAAGACCCCTCTTCAATCCTCAATCTCCAGCCTACCTTGAATGTACAAACTAAGGCCTTTATATAGGCTCTCCTAAATTAAAAGCAAATTACAATTAAATGAAAATTCCTATTCTAGATGCTTCTTATGGCATTGATTGGTTGACACTTGTGTGCTTGCTTCTTTGAGGTTAGGTGATCCTTGAAAGAGAAGTGAATCAAGTTGAGGTCCAGGTGCTTAGCATTAATGCTACCGTTAGCCACACTAATGCTACAGGTGTGGCGTTAGTGCCAAAGTTATTGTGGCTAAAGTTGCACTTGTTACCAATTGGTATTTTTGGGGCTTAAAAGATTCCTATTGTTTGTGCTCCAATTTGACTTTTGTAACTCAAGTTATGGTCCTTTGAAGTGGACATGGTCGCTGGCATAGTCGCTAGCATTACTGGAAAAAGTGAGTCACAATAACGCTAGCGATCAGGGGCTTAATATTGCCAAGTTCTGGAGCTCAAACTTAATTTCCACCCCGTACTATTATATATTGTTGGAAAGCCCTGGATGTCTAATTTCCAACGCTATTGGAAGTGCATCATTTGAAGCTCTACAGCTCGAGTTACATTTCTTGGAAGGTGAAGAGGTCAGGTGGCCTTATTACAGGTTGATACCATGTTCATCTTTGCACTTTCGGAGCAGGTTTTCTCCCTTAAATTCAGTGCCCACCATGTAGTGCCATATATGCTTGGAAAGCTCTGGAATCCTACTTTCCAATTCCTTTAGAATCACCTCATTTGGAGCTTTGTGGCTCAAGTTATTCTTGTTTGAAGAAGGCATGGTCAGGCTGCCAGGTGAGACTTTTGCCCACGTTAACTACCATGTTAATGTAGTTAACGTTGCCATTAACGTGGGTCTTTTGGCTTCGCAAACGTTAGTGGAGATCACCTTTTCCACTAACGTTGGCATCTCCCTTTCCTTCCATGTTAACTACCACGTTAATATAGTTAACGTGGCCATTAACGTGGGTCTTTTTGCTTCGCAAACGTTAGTGGCACTCACTTTTTTTACTAACGTTGGCATTTTCCTTTTCTTCCACGTTAGTTCCCACGTTAATGTAACTAACGTGGAAGCTAACATAGGTCTTCTTTGCTTCACAAACGTTAGTGGCGTTCACCTTTTCCACTAACGTTCCATGCTCTCCTTCTTCAAAGTTAATGCCACTAACTTTCTCACTAACGTTGGGGCTTCTCTTTTCTTCCACATTAATGACCACGTTAGTGGCACTAACGTAGCCACTAACGTGGCTCTTCTTTGCTTCTTGTTACCTGAAATCAATCAAACAAAGTGCATCAAAGTCTTGCTCTTAATCATGGGATCATGGATCATCCAATTTATCATTCAATTCATGCATAATTATCATGAAATCATTCAAAATTCACAATGTTTGCTTGAATCATGGTATGATTGCATTTTCACCCAAATACTTGCTTATTTCCTAAGAAAATGCATAAAACCATCCTAAAGCATACAAAAAATGGCTAGTAAAACTAGCCAAGATGTCCTGGCATCACAACACCAAACTTAAATCTTGCTTGTCCCCAAGCAAGAAAAGAACTATGCACAAAGAATTCTCTTAATTGGAATGTATTGAAGAATTGCTTATGATGCCTTAGTGGGTGAACTCTAATTTGTATGCTTATGCAAGGATTCCAGTGCTCATTAGTCCTCACATTTTGGAAGTCTTAGATCTTAGGACTTTCATTCAAATAATATTATGGAAGTCTCTTTATAGATTGTCACCTTGAAGCAGCACTTATTTTCTAGCATTTTTCTTTCTTTTTGGGATTTGGCCTCGACTCTAGGTGTCATGTATCAAAGCAGCTTTTTAAGATAAGCTTTCAATCAATACTCCCAAACCAGTTGGTCTAAGGTATTAGGTGTTGAAGCACCCCTTAGGATTTACTTGCTCAAGCCTCTTTCTTTGATACAAATCTACCACAAGGTATTAGGTGTTGAAGCACCCCTTAGGATTTACTTGCTCAAGCCTCTTTCTTTGATTCAAATCTACCACAAGCATTTAACTAGGACAATAACTCTTTGAGTTATTGTTTCTTTCTTTTTCTTCCTAGTAATTGATGCTCAGAGCCTTGGGCTTGTTCTTTGTTTTTCTTTTTCTTTTGTTTTCTTTTGTTACTGCTTCTTGGATCAATAGATGTTTAAGAAATTCCATAATACTTCTCTAAACTTCATTTCCTGTCTATGAGCTCCCATGCAAGTTTTCACAAACATGCAACCTCAATACACATTCATACAATCAGAACCTCCACTCCTCTTAATCTTTTTCTTTCCCCATGATTTATAGAATTCTTCAACATTTTCTTTTCAAAAGAATGATTTCTTTGTTGCATTCTTAAAGATATTGGGTGTAAGTAAAATTTAAGATGACAATCATGATATCATAGCAACATGTTACAAATCAAATATCAAATTATGCTTATTCACAAGGAGTAATCACACATGTATACAAAGAAAATAAAAGACAATCATGCAATTTAAAGTGCTGGAAATAAGTAAGAGGAGAAAGGAACTTTACCACCTTGTAGTTTATCTTCATTGTTGTTGCCCTTTTCCTCCTATTCTTTCCCTTCCTACACCAAACTTAGAATGCTTGCTTATACTCAAGGAACAATTAAAACAGTGGTGATGGGGTCTATGATGGATCATGAATGTCTTAGAATGAAGTGTGAGTATGCATGTGTTTCAGCAAGCCAGATTAAGGATACAATAAAGGCACAAGAGATACAAATAGAGACATTTTGATTGCATTAATAAGTGGTATGCTTGGTACCATGCATGAAAAATAAGTGGCAACACTAAACTTAGTGTGGCACTCTCAATTTAGAATGTTGCAAGTACCTAGTGAAGATTGAAAATGAAATTGTTGCATGGCAACACCAAACTTAGAATGCAATCATATGCTAAATTAATGAAAGTAAACTAAGCAAGGAAAGAAAATGTTACCTACGGTTGGGTTGCCTCCCAACAAGCGCTCTTTAAATGTCATTAGCTTGACATGATGTTCATGACTTTCTTCCTCTTCTTCCAGTTTGTTAAGAGGAATGACCTCAAGAGGAAAGAGGAGCCAGTTATTGCCCCTTGTTTAGAGTGCCTCTCCCCAGCAAGCTTTCTTTTGTTGTTATCTTGAGTAAACTTGCTTGTTGGGGTAGGGGCGGGATGGCTTTCGGTTGACCTTTTCTTCTTCATGGATATTGTTATTTTTTTCTTGGTCACCATCCTCTTTTTATTGCTCATGTTGATTGCCTTCACCACCTTGATTTCAGGACTTGGGTGTTGTATGATGGTTGGAGCATCCTCTTCATCAAGTGCTTCTTGAATTGGTGGTTCAATGAACTCACCCTCTATGCAACTCTCTGTTTTATTTGAGTGTAGGCTCCCTTGATTGACTTCCTCCCTTTCTTCTACATGATGTTGCATTAAGTCTTTTGGGAGTGAGCTTGCATGTTCCTTTGTCACCACTAGTAACCTCTGTGGGTATGGAGCCTTAGGCTTATATATTCTCACAACCTCCTCCTTCTTAATAGAAATCTCACTTGGTATGGGTGCCTCTTTTTCTTTTTCTTCTGATTCCTCCCTTGGGTTTGCCATGGTGTCACTAAGGGAATTATAGGTATGGAATTGCTTTGATAGATATCCAACTTGTGCCTCAAGCTTCTTAATGGCAAGCCCCCGGTTCTGCATAATGGATTTTACTTCCTCTTGGAAAGTCCTCGTGTCCTTAGATTCTTCCAAGAGCATTGCCAGTAGGTTCTCTATCCTTGATAGCTTATCCTCGAGGGGAGGGTGTGCAGCTGGGGTGAAATTTGGAGGTTGAGGGTGGCTACTTTGTGAACGGAATTGGTTGTTTTGTGGTTGTATGTTCTGAGAGTGGTGTGACTTTTGTGGGTAATGATATGGGTTTTGTGGACTGTGAGAAGAATTTTGTGTGTAATAGAATGCATTGTGTGAGTGGTGAGATGAATTATATGGATGTGGGAAGGAATTTTGTGTTGAGGCATGTCTAAGTGGTGAATGGTTTTGATGTGGAAAGCTAGGAGGTGAGGTTGAATAATTAAAGGATGATGGCTCTTGATGAATGGGTGTGAATAAGTGAAATATTTTTGGTCTAGATCTCCCTAGGCACAGCTTGAGTAGTGATCAAAGTCATCAAAATATGGACCATTTTGTGGCTCTGGAAAGTACCCCATTTCATGTTTTTGATACTCCCACCCACCATGAGCATAGTAAAGTGGATCATTCTGTGGTGGTAGAAAGTTTCCCATGAAATTTGATTGACTACCATATGATAGATGCTCCTTTCTTTCCTGCAGAAAGCTTTGTCTCAAATAATAATCACCAAAAGAAATTGGAATCTCCATTGTCACAAATAAGGAAATTCCCAGTGAGGCAATATCACAAACAGTTAGTTAGCAAAAGAAAATAAAGAAACAAAAGAAAACAAAAACAAAAGAAAAGTGTCTAATCTAGTAAATCAATCAACCGGTAGTTTGTTAATCACAATTAATCCCTGGCAACGGTGCTATAAACTTGATGCATGAAAACTTGTCTCTCAACAAATTTCCTTCGGCAAGTATACCGAATTGTCGTCAAGTAATAACTCACAAAAGAGTGAGGTCGAATCCCACAGAGATTAACGGATTAAGCAATCAATGGTTAATTGATTATCCTAGTTAGACGAATCATATTGGAGTGATAAGTAACAAGGAAATGTAAATGGCATAAAAGTAAAGAAAGCAATAAAGTGCAGAAAAGTAAAATGGCAAGAAAAGTAAATGTAAGAACTAAAAATAAAATGAACATTGGGATCAAGAGATATTACAATCCTCCGGATCAAGTTCATTCTCATCTCTTCCTCAATCAATGCATTCATTGATCTCCTTAGCAATCTTAAGTGATTGGATCCCAATTCCTTGGCAATCTAATCTCTCTAAGCTTGAACAATTTTCCAATTCCTTAATTTAATTGCTCATGGGAAGAGATGAAGTTTGGTCACTGATTATACCACACACATTCATATATCAAAGTATTGGTAGGATTAAATGTCACAATATCCATCCAACCCCCAACCTAATCCAATGTGAGAGAGCATTTCTAACATGATTTCCTCATTCCTCTTCCAAGGTTCCGAGGAAATCCAAGTATGAACAATTTCTCTTCCAAGACAATTACCCAATTGGAAGAAGATCGAAAGCTCTCTAGTAAAATCAAGAGAAAATAAAGAAGAAGAAGAATAAGAACTACAATTGATCCATTGAATCACAATAGAGCTCTCTAACCCAATGAAAAGAGTTAGTTGATCATTGCTCTACCAAAATAGAAAAGAAAGAAAGTGCAGAAAAGTAAAGATGAAGATTAAAACTAACATTGAAACTTCAAAATTCATAAATGAAAAGTACAAAGAAAAGAAAGAGAAGGAAAAGTGTGTGAGGGGAAGGAGTCCGAAGACCCCTCTTCAATCCCCAATCTCCAGCCTACCTTGAATGTACAAACTAAGGCCTTTATATAGGCTCTCCTAAATTAAAAGCAAATTACAATTAAATGAAAATTCCTATTCTAGATGCTTCTTGTGGCCTTGATTGGTTGACACTTGTGTGCTTGCTTCCTTGAGGTTGGGTGGTCCTTGAAAGAGAAGTGAATCAAGTTGAGGTCCAAGTGCTTAGCGTTAATGCTGTCGTTAGCCACACTAACGCTACAGGTGTGGTGTTAGTCCAAAGTTATTGTGGCTAACGTTGCACTTGTTACCAATTGGTGTTTTTGGGGCTTAAAAGATGCCTCTTGTTTGTGCTTCAATTTCATGCCCACTATAAACTATTATATATCCTTGGGAAGCTCTAAATGTCAGCTTTCTAACGCAACTAGAATCACCTTAATTTGACCTCTGTAACTCAAGTTATGATCCTTTGAAGTGGACATGGCCGCTGGCATAGTCGCTAGCGTTACTGGAAAAAGTGAGTCACAATAACGTTAGCGATTAGGGGCTTAATATTGCCAGGTTCTGGAGCTCAAACTTAATGTCCACCCCATACTATTATATATTTTTGGAAAACCCTGGATGTCTACTTTCCAACGCATTTGGAAGCGTATCATTTGGAGCTCTATAGCTCAAGTTACATTCCTTGGAAGGTGAAGAGGTCAGTTAGCCTTACTACAGGTTGATGCTATGTTCATCTTTGCACTTTTGGGGCAGGTTTTCTCCCTTAAATTTAGTGTCCACCATGTAGTGCCATATATGCTTGGAAAGCTCTGGAATCCAACTTTCAAATCCTTATAGAATCACCTCATTTAGAGCTTTGTGGCTTAAGTTATTCTTGTTTGAAGAAGGCATGGTCAGGCTGCCAGGTGAGACTTTTGCCCACGTTAACTACCACGTTAATGTAGTTAACGTGGCCGTTAACGTGGGTCTTTTTGCTTCGCAAACTTTAGTGGAGATCACCTTTTCCACTAACGTTGGCATCTCTCTTTCCTTCCACGTTAACTACCACGTTAATGTAGTTAACGTGGCCACTCTTTTTGCTTCGCAAACGTTAGTGGCACTCACTTTTTTCACTAACGTTGGCATTTCCTTTTTCTTCCACGTTAGTTCCCACGTTAATGTAACTAACATGGAAGTTAACGTGGGTCTTCTTTGCTTCGCAGACGTTAGTGGCGTTCACCTTTTCCACTAACGTTGCATGCTCTCCTTCTTCAAAGTTAATGCCACTAACTTTCTCACTAACATTGGGGCTTCTCTTTTCTTCCATGTTAATGACCACGTTAGTGGCACTAACATAGCCACTAACGTGGCTCTTCTCTACTTCTTGTTACATGAAATCAATCAAACAAAGTGCATCAAAGTCTTGCTCTTAATCATGGGATCATGCATTATCCAATTTATCGTTCAATTCATGCATAATTCTCATGAAATCATTCAAAATTCACAATGTTTGCTTGAATCATGGTATGATTGCATTTTCACCTAAATACTTGCGTATTTCCTAAGAAAAGGCATGAAACCATCCTAAAGCATACAAAAAATGGCTAGTAAAACTAGCCAAGATGTCCTGGCATCAGGCTCTAGCTTCCTGGATAGTAACCCTCATAGGTGCTGCCATGTTATCTGCACGTGAATCAACTAAATCAGTAGTAGAGGAGCTTGTTTCTTCCTCAAATGGCGGTTCAGATTCGCCCTCGGATGAGACTGGTGAATTGACGTTAATCACTTCACCACCCTCAGAGGGTAGCCGACGTCGAGCCCACCTAATACGTGAAATAGTTCTCTTAATTTCGGGATCAAAAGCGGCTATGCTCAAATCAGGCAATGAACGAGTCATTCAATGGAAGAGACATATAGCTCATGATAACAAAAAACAAAATAAAATAAAATGCAAATAAATAAATTCCAATCAATAAATTAGCACTCTATTACAACTCCTCGGCAATGGCGCCAAAAATTGACGTGGTGGAAATTGGCTGATTAAGAAATTAATATGAGAGATACATTGCAAGTACAGTTCTTAACCAACAAAAATCCGCTTATCAATTTAGAAGGGTTGTCACAAAATTAGAATTAAGATACTGGGAGTATGAATCCCAGGTCATCTCCCAACGAGTTGCAAAAAGGTGTGCTATTCTATTAATCAGAGGTTTTCCAAAATGGTTTTGAGTTTGATAAACAGGAAATTAAATCAGAGAGTTTATGTAATTTAAATAAAAATCTTGACCGGGAATAGATTAATCGGAAGTTCTATCCTTGTTGGAGTTCTTCCAAGATTAATTGATAATTGAAGGTTGTTCTACTTAGTTATCCTTTACTAGGTAGAGGAAAGTCAAGTAAGTTGGAAGTCTACTTCTATTCACAAGTTCTAATCCTCTCCCTTGGGAAGGATTAGTGTCAGTGACTAGAGAGCCATCCAATAATAAACTCAATTACAATTTTATTCTTGAGCATTCCAACTCAAGGTTCTCCTTTCAATCAACTCCCAATCAAGTTAGAGAACTACTCGCTCATCATGAATGTAAACTTTCACAAAATAAGAAAGGGAAATAAAGGAAGACATGATAAACAATAATAAAAAAGACCAATTAAAAATAAAAATAGTTCTTGTATTGATAAGTTCTAAAAATAATCCAATGGTAACTCTGAACAAATTAAGGATATGAAAGAGTAAGTAAAAAGTAGAGAAAAACAAACTAAAGAGATGAAGTCTTGTGGAGGTAACAACTCTTCTCTATATCCCAATCCAAAAAGCAATAAAAACAAAATCCTTAGAACTATGAATGTGTAGAGAGAAAACCTAGAGGAGGAGTAAAATCAGATCTAAAACTAAAAATTATGTAGAATTAATCTTCTCCTTAGTCTCTGCATGTTCCCTGGCTCTAATATGCGTTTCTAGGCCGAAAGCTGGGTTAAAGCGCGGCCCAGAATCCTCGCCAGTGTTTTTGTAAATTCTGCAGAATGCGCACGTTACACGTACGCGTCGTCCACGTGTGCACGTCATCCAGCATTTTTCCTTGCCACGCGTTCACGTCGTCCACGCATTCGTGTCACTCGTGCAACTTCCAAGCCACGCGTTCGCGTCAGGCACGCGAGCGCGTCACTGCGATTTCCTCCATTTCACGCGATCGCGTGAGCCATGCACCCGCGTCCTTTCTCTCTGGTCATCTCCTCAATTTCTTGTGTTCCTTCCATTTTTGCAAGCTTCCTCTCCATTCTCTAAGCCATTCTTGCCCTATGAAGCCTGAAACACTTAACACACAGATCACGGCATCGAATGGTATAAAGAAGAATAAAAATATACAATTAAAAGATCTTTAGGAAGCAAGTTTTCAATCATAGAACAATTTTGGAAAGGACTTGTAATATCATGCTAATCATATGAATAAGTGGGGTGAAAGACTTGATAAAACCACTCAATTAAACACAATATAAATTATAAAATAATGGTTTATCAATGACGCGTTTGCTACCTGATCCGAGCTTTCACATATTTGACCTTGAAATTGAAAGAACTATTTCACGTATAAGGCAGGCTCGGCGTCGGTTAGTCCTATCTAAGGACGAATCTGAAACGTCATTTAAGGAAGAAACAAGCTCCCTTTCTACTGATTTGGTTGAATTACGCACAGAGAACATGGCAGCTCCCAGGAGGATTACTCTCCAGAAAGTAGGAGCTCCGGACTTCACACTACCACCTTTGCAAGCGTGTCATCCAAATATGGGTGTAGATATTAAACTGAAGACTACGTTAATAAATCTACTGCCAAAGTTTCATGGCTTACCTGCTCAAGAACCTCTCAAGTATCTCAGAGATTTTCAGACAGCCTGTTCTACTATCTGGCGTAATGGTGCAACTGAGACTTCTATTCTGCTGTCCGCCTTTCCATTTTCTCTTGAGGGAAAGGCGAGGGAGTGGTACTACACTCAACCTGAAGCAGTTGTTACTAACTGGGATACGCTTATAAGAGAATTCTTAGAAAAATACTTTCCAGCTGAGGTTACTGATAGACTGAGGAAGGAAATTTCAATGATTATTCAAGGTGAATCTGAGACTCTTTACGAATATTGGGAGTGCTTCAATAATCTCCTAAATGCATGCCCCCACCATATGATTGACAAGTTGGTGTTGATCAGCTACTTCACACAGGGCATGAAGCCTCAAGACAAGACTACATTGGATGGTGCGAGTAATGGTTCTCTGAAAAAGCACAAGACCACAGAAGAAGCATGGCAACTGATCACCGACTTAGCTAAGTCTGCTCAAAATCACAAGCATAGAAACAACCACCCCAAGTCTGTAGCAGAGGTCTCCTCTAGCAAGGAGGCTACCAATCTCACACAAAGTCTATGTGACATGACTAACTTACTGAAGTAGATACACCTGAATCAGCAACAATCTCAGCCCTACTCACCACAACAGAGTCAACAACTGGTTCCTCGGAGAGTATGTGGAATATGCACTGATTATAGTCATTACACTTATGAGTGTCCACATCTCCAACATGAGGACAACACTGTGGCAGCTACTCATAATTTCTATGACCGCCCGAATGAAGGATACTACCAACAAGGCGGCAAACTACCAACAAGGTGGAAACTTTAACCAAGGTTGGAGGGGTAAGTATAATAGAGGAGGCAGAGACATCCAAGGAAATTAGAGGTGGAATAATAATAACAACCAGCAGAACTGGTATCAGCAGAATCTTACCTATCAACAGCAGAACCAGAACCAGGCTTACAGAGCACCTCATCTAAGGTAGTCCCAAGCATCTCAGCAGACCCCTCAGATCACTTACCCCTCTTCCTCTTCTAATGATGAGTTGCTACACTCTATTGATCAGAGACAGAAGACCATGGAGAACAACCTTACTTCTACCTTAAATGGTCTGAACTCTACCTTGCAAGCTCTTATCTCACAGATTGGATCACTGAATAACTCCAACAACCATCCTTCAAGCTCCAGTGGAATTCCTTCTCAACCCTTACCCAACCCCAAGGGTAGCATCAATGCCATCACCTTGAGATCTGAAACCATACTGCAAGAGAGGAATCTTAAGGAGCTAAGCCCACTAGAACACGCCCCAGCTGAGGACATGCTTGAAGTGGAGGATGCTGAAAAGGAAGATGAAGTACAAGACACGGTTGAAGAAGAAGTAACTCAACCAGAGAATGGCGCACCAGAAACAGCTAAAGTTACCAGAGACGCCATCCTTATCCCATTTCCACACCTTGCAAGAAAGCCCAGAAAGCAGATGGAACTTGACCCAAAAATGGTAGAAATCTTCAAAAAGGTTGAGGTAAATGTTCCCCTTTTTGATGTTATTCAGCAAGTACCTAAATATGCAATGTTTCTAAAGGATTTGTGCATACATAAGGATAGGATTAATGAATTAGAAACTATTCCTTTAGGTAGTTCTATATCTGAATTTATGGGGGATATACCTGAAAAATGTAGTGACCCAGGTCCATGCATGGTTAACTGTACCATTGGGGATGTAATATTTTCTGACTGCATGTGTGATCTAGGAGCATGCGTGAGTATTATGCCCTTGTCTATATATAATGCCTTGAAGCTCCCTCCCTCAAAAAGGTTGGCAGCTCATTTTGTGTTAGCAGATAAAAGCATTATTACAGTGGTTGGAATTGCTGAGAACGTACTGGTGAGCATTAAGGGGCTTACATTTTCCATTGACTTCTATATCTTGGAGATACCCCAAAACGACTCAGGAAAACCGTCATCCATCCTGCTCAGAAGACCATTCCTGAAGACTTCCAAGTTCAAGTTGGATGCATTCTCAGGAACCTATTCCTTTGAGATAGACAGCCGGGCAGTGAGCTTCAATCTGAATGAGGCTATGAAGCATCCTCCGGAAAACCATTCTATTTTCCAGTGCGATATCATTGATGAGACAGTGGCTGCAGTTCACCAAGAAGCAGTAGAAGAGATGAACATGGAGCAAGGTCCAAGTGTGGGGAACCCCTCTGAACACAATGAGGACATTATGCCATCATCACTGGCTCCAGACGATCCAGTGCCTGATCAGGAGCAGAAATTGGACTTAAAACCCCTTCCACCCCACCTCAAGTATGCTTACCTTGAGGATACTCAGAAGCTCCCAGTTATCATTGCAAGGGAACTCATAGCCCAACAGGAGGAGCAGTTGCTTAGTGTGCTGAGATGACACAAGAAAGCAATTGGGTGGAGCTTGGCGGATATAGTAGGCATCAACCTTCAAGTTTGTGAGCACATAATATTTTTAGAAGAGGAAGCAAGGCCTGTCCATCAACCCCAAAGAAGATTGAATCCCACCATCTTGGAGGTTGCCAAGAAGGAAGTGACCAGACTACTGGAAGCAGATATCATCTATCCCATCTCAGATAGTGAATGGGTCAGCCCAGTGTAAGTGGTGCCCAAGAAGTCTGGAGTCACAACAGTAAAGAATGAGCAAGGAGAGCTCATAGTAACTAGAGTGCAGAATTCCTAGAGGGTGTGCATTGACTACAGACGCCTCAACCAGGCCACTCGTAAGGATCACTATCCCTTACCATTCATTGATCAAATGCTGGATCGCCTGTCAGGTAAATCGCATTACTGCTTTTTAGATGGTTACACAGGCTATTTTCAGATTCATATAGCTCCTGAGGATCAGGAAAAGACTACTTTTATGTGTCCCTTTGGAACTTATGCTTATAAGAGAATGCCTTTTGGCTTATGCAATGCACCAACTACTTTCCAAAGGTGCATGATGAGTCTTTTCTCTGATCTTATTGAGAATTGTATGAAAGTTTTCATGGATGATTTTAGCATATACGGTGATTCCTTTAGCCTTTGCTTGGATAGTTTATCTAGAGTATTAGACAGGTGCGTTAGATCAAACCTTGTTTTGAATTTTGAAAAGTGTCATTTTATGGTCAAACAAGGTATTGTTCTGGGACATGTTGTCTCTAATACTAGTGTTTCTATGGATCCGGCAAAGGTAAATGTCATTTCTTGTCTGCCCCACCCTCCTCCATGAGGGAAGTCCGTTCATTCCTTGGCCATGCAGGTTTTTATCGAATATTTATCAAGGACTTCAGTAAGGTAGCTTTACCTCTATCTAGACTGCTACAGAAGGATGTTGAATTTGAGTTGAGTGAGGACTGTATGGAAGCGTTTGATAAGCTGAAGATCGCCTTGACTCAAGCTCCAATAGTAAGAGGACCAGACTGGAGCCAGCCCTTTGAGATTATGTGTGACTCCTCCAACCATGCTATAGGAGCAGCGCTGGCCTAATGCGCAGGTAAGGATCCTTTTGTAATTGCATATGCTTCCAAGACCTTAGATGCTTCTCAGTCTAATTACACTACCACTGAAAAAGAGCTTTTAGCTATTGTTTTTGCTCTGGATAAATTTCAAGCCTATTTACTTGGTACCAAAGTGGTAGTGTACTCAGACCATGCAGCTCTCAAATATTTGTTAGCTAAAAAAGAGTCCAAACCAAGGCCGATACGTTGGATACTGCTGCTGCAAGAATTTGATTTAGAAATTAAAGATAGGCGTGGTTCTCAGAATTTAGTGGCGGACCACTTGAGTCGCCTTGAGCACATCAAGCAGGACTCCACTCCTATCAATGATGCTTTCCCATTTGATAGCTTGCATGCAGTATCTGATTTAGTTCCTTGGTATGCACCTGTAGCTAATTATCTAGTTAGTCATACCTTCCCTCCCAATTTTACTAAGCATCAGAGGGACAAACTGAAAAGCGAGTCCAAATATTATATTTGGGATGATCCATATTTATGGAGGTATGGTGCTGACTAGATAATTAAAAGATGTGTGCCTTAATCAGAATTCTAGTCCATTTTAGAGGCCTGCCACTCCTCTGAGAGTGGTGGACATTTTGGCCCTCAAAGAACAGCTAGAAAAATTTTAGATTGTGGATTCTGGTGGCCTACTCTTTTTAAAGATGCTGCTGCCTTCTGTAAATCTTGTTCCCCATGCCAGAAGTTTGGTAATATATCCAAGAGGGATGAGATGCCCTAACAAATTATGCTGTTCTGTGAGATTTTTTATGTTTGGGGTATTGACCTCATGGGTCCATTTCCCAACTCTAGCGGTTTCTTATATATATTGTTAGCTGTAGATTATGTTTCCAAATGGGTGGAAGCAATTTCCACCCATACTGATGATGCTAACACTGTTGTCTCCTTTGTCAGAAACCATATTATCTGTCACTTTGGATCACCACGAGCAATTGTGAGTGATCAAGGCACCCATTTTTGTAACAGGAGACTGACTGCTCTACTAAAGAAGCATGGCATTATTCACAAGGTAGCAACTGCTTACCACCCTCAGACTAACGGACAAGCAGAGGTGTCTAACAGAGAGATAAAGCGTATCCTGGAGAAGATAGTCAAGCCTCGTAGGAAGAACTAGAGCACCAGGCTACAAGATGCACTTTGGGCATACCGGACAGCATACAAGACACCAATAGGATGAGCCCCTTCTGCTTAGTTTTTGGAAAGGCCTGTCACCTCCCAGTCGAGATAGAGCACAAGGCATTCTGAGCGGTAAGAGAAATCAATATGGGATTTGAGAGGGCCGGAGCTGAAAGGAAGATGTAACTACAACAATTAGAGAACTTTCGCCTAAAAGCGTATGATAACTCCAGACTATTCGAATAGAAGATGAAGGCTGTGCATGACAAGCACGTTAAAAGGAGAGAGTTCAGACCTGAGGAATTAGTTCTCCTCTACAACTCCAGACTAAGGCTCATGCTAGGCAAGCTGAGATCAAGATGGGAAGGTCCTTATAGAGTAGAACAGGCAGAGCCATACGGAGTCTTTCACCTAAGTCATCCTTCAAGCTCCAAATTCATAAAGGTCAATGGACATCGCTTAAAGCTGTATCATGGCGAGAAGATGAAGAAAAGCAAGGACCTGGAGATCCTCCTCTTGGAAGACCCACCCACAGCGGACGTCTGAGCTAGTGGACCATCCAATTTAAGGATGTTAAAGAAAAGTACTGGGTGGGAGACAACCCACCATGGTATGATCATTCCCATCTCTCTTTTTAGCTTTATTTAGTGACTCTTCTCATTAGTCTGCATGTACATCTGCATATTTGCATTAAAAAAACGAGGCGATTGACGTGCCAGTGCCTAGTGCGCATCTGCATCCCTTGTGAATGTGAATTTGGTGAGTTTGAACAGAGAGTCGCACGGGAGCTAGGCTAGAAACGTGCCTTAGGCACCTTCCAACCCACATGTACGCGTACTGTATGCGTGCGCACCGTTTCCTCTCTTGGCGACCGACGCATCCGCGCCATGGGCGCATCCGCATCGATGTTGAAATCGACGTCAAACCTGGTTCAACCAGAGAGTTGTGCTAGTTGATGAGCGGATAATTTATATGCTTTTTGGCATTGTTTTTAGGTAGTTTTTAGTAAGATCTAGCTATTTTTAGGGATGTTTTATTAGTTTTTATGTAAAATTCACATTTCTGGACTTTACTATGAGTTTGTGTGTTTTTCTGTGATTTTAGGTATTTTCTGGCTGAAATTGAGGGACCTGAGCAAAAATCTGATAGGAGGCTGACAAAGGACTGCTGATGCTGTTGGATTCTAACTTCCCTGCACTCGAAATAGATTTTATGGAGCTACAGAATTCCAAATGGCGTGCTCTCAGTAATATATAATAGTCCATACTTTATAATAGTCCATACTTTATTCGAGTTTAGACAACGCAAATTGGCGTTCAACGCCAGTTCCATGCTGCATTCTGGAGTAAAACGCCAGAAACACGTCACAACCAGAGTTAAACGCCAAAAATACGTTACAACCTAGCGTTTAACCCCAAGAGAAGTCTCTACACGTGTAAAGCTCAAGCTCAGCCTAAGCACACACCAAAGTGAGCCCCAGAAGTGGATTTTTGCACTTAGACTTATTTCTGTAAACCCTAGTAGCTAGTCTAGTATAAATAGGACTTTTTACTATTGTATTTTCATCTTTGGACATTTAATCCTTAGACTAGGGTCTGATTCACTACTCTTCAATTTCATATGCCATTTAGGGAGGCTGGCCATTCGGCCATGCCTGGACCTTTATCACTTATGTATTTTCAACGGTGGAGTTTCTACACACCATAGATTAAGGTGTGGAGCTCTGCTGTACCTCAAAAATTAATGCAATTACTATTGTTCTTCTGTTCAATTCAAGCTTATTCTTATTCTAAGATATTACTGGTACTTCAACCTGATGGATGTCATGATCCATGACACTCATCCTCATCCGTCCTTATGAACGTGTGCCTGACAACCACTTCCGTTCTACAAGGAAAAGCTAGAGTGAATATCTCTTGGATTCCTTAATCAGAATCTTCGTGGTATAAGCTAGAATTCATTGGCAGCATTCTTGAGAATCCGGAAAGTCTAAACCTTGTCTGTGGTATTCCGAGTAGGATTTAGGGATTGAATGACTGTGACGAGCTTCAAACTTGCGATTGTTGGGCATAGTGACAGACGCAAAAGAATCACTGGATTCTATTCCGACATGATCGAGAACCGACAGATGATTAGCCGTGCTGTGACAGAGCATTTGGACCATTTTCACTAAGAGGATGGGAAGTAGCATTGACAACGGTGACGCCCTACATACAGCTTGCCATGGAAATGAGTAAGAATGATTGGATGAAAGCAGTAGGAAAGCAGAGACTCAGAAGGAATACAACATCTTCATGCACTTATCTGAAATTCCCACCAATGAATTACATAAGTATCTCTATTTTTATTTTATGCTTTATTTATTCTTATATTCGAAAACCATTATAACCATTTGAATCCGCCTAACTGAGATTTACAAGATGACTATAGCTTGCTTCATACCAACAATCTCCGCGGGATCGACCCTTACTCACGTAAGGTATTACTTAGACGACCCAGTGCACTTGCTGGTTAGTTGTGCGAAGTTGTGACAAAGTGTGATTCACGCTTGAGAGCTCCAAGTCTATTGGCGCCGTTGTTGATGATCACAATTTTGTGCACCAAGTTTTTGGCACCGTTGCCGAGGATTGTTCGAGTATGGACAACTCACGTTCATCTTGTTTCTCAGATTAGGTAATTTTCTTTTCAAAAAATTTTCAAAAATCTTTCAAAAATTTTTTTTTCTTTGTTTTTGTTTATCCAAAAAGTAATTTTCGAAAAAACCAAAAAATTAATAAAATCATAAAAAACCAAAAATATTTTGTGTTTCTTGTTTGAGTTTAGTGTCAATTTTTAAGTTTGGTGTCCATTGCATGTTTTAAAAAAACTTTTGCATTTTTCGAAAATTCATGCATGTTTTCTTCATGATCTTCAAGTTGTTCTTGACAAGTCTTCTTGTTTGATCTTTAAATTTTCTTGTTTTGTGTTTTTTGTTGTTTTTCATATGCATTTTTGCATTCATAGTGTCCAAGCATTGAAAATTTCTAAGTTTGGTGTCTTGCATGTTTTTCTTTTCTTGAAAATTTTCAAAAATAAGTCTTGATGTTCATCTTGATCTTCAAAGTGTTCTTGGTGTTCATCTTGACATTCATAGTGTTCTTGCATGCATCATGTGTTTTGATCCAAAATTTTCATGTTTTGGGTCATATTTGTGTTTTTTTTTCTCCTCATTAAAATGCAAAAAAATCAAAAAATATATTTTCCTTATTTTACTCATAAATTTTGAAATCTTTGGGTTGACTTAGTCAAAATTTTTTAAAATAAGTTGTTTCTTGTTAGTCAAGTCAAGATTTCAATTTTAAAAATCCTATCTTTTCAAAATCTTTTTTCAAAATGAAATCTTTTCGTTTTCCTTTTGTTATTTTCGAAATTTTTTTAAATTGATTTTCAAAATCTTTTTCTTATCTTTATTTCATGATTTTCAAAAACTTTACTAACAATTAATGTGATTGATTCAAAAATTTGAAGTTTGTTACTTTCTTGTTAAGAAAGGTTCAATCTTTAAATTCTAGAGTCATATCTTTTAGTTTCTTGTTAGTCAAGTAATCAATTTTAATTTTAAAATTCAAATCTTTTTCAACCATATCTTTTCAATCATATCTTTTCAAAATATCTTTTTTTAAATCATATCTTTTTTAAAATCAATTTCAAAATCTTTTCTAACTTCTCATCTTTTCAAAATTAATTTTCAAATCTTTTTCAACTAACTAATTGACTTTTTGTTTGTTTCTTATCTTTTTCAAAACCACCTAACTACTTTCCTCTCTCTAATTTTCGAAAATTGCCTCCCTCTTTTTCAAAATTCTTTTAATTAACTAATTGTTTCAAATTTTTTATTTTTAATTTTCTTCCATTTCCTAATTTTCGAAATTCTCTCCCTCTCATCTCTTTTTATTTATTTATTTATTTACTAACACTTCTCTTCATCTCAAAATTTGAACCCTCTCTTCTCTTCTGTGTTCGAATTTTTCTCTTCTTCATTCTTATTCTTCTTTTCTTTTAATCACATAAAGGAATCTCTATACTGTGACATAGAGGATTTCTCTTTTTTCTGTTCTCTTCTTTTTCATATGAGCAGGAGTAAGGACAAGGACATTCTTGTTGAAGCAGACCCTGAACCTGAAAGGACTCTGAAGAAGAAACTAAGAGAAGCTAAAGCACAAAAATCCAGAGAAAACCTTACAGAGAATCTCAAAAAAGAAAGAGACATGGCCGAACCCAATAACAATGGTGGAGGCGCAAGGAGGATGCTTGGTGATTATACTACACCTACTTCCAATTTTTATGGAAGAAACATCTCAATCCCCACCATTGGGGCAAACAATTTTGAGCTGAAGCCTCAACTAGTTGCTCTGATGCAACAGAACTGCAAGTTCCATGGACTTCCATCAGAAGATCCCTATTAGTTTTTAACTGAATTCTTGCAGATCTGTGATACTGTAAAGACTAATGGAGTAGATCCTGAAGTCTACAGGCTCATGCTTTTCCCTTTTGCTGTAAGAGACAGAGCTAGAACATGGTTGAACTCACAACCTAAAAGATAGCCTGGACTCTTGGGATAAGCTGGTCACGGCCTTCTTGGCCAAGTTCTTTCCTCCTCAAAAGTTGAGCAAGCTTAGAGTGGATGTTCAGACCTTCAAGCAAAAAGATGGTGAATCCCTCTATGAAGCTTGGGAAAGATACAAACAGTTGACCAAAAAATGTCCTTCTAGCATGCTTTCAGAGTGGACCATTTTAGATATATTCTATGATGGTCTATCTGAGCTTTCTAAGATGTCACTGGACCATTCTATAGGTGGATACATTCACCTAAAGAAAATGCCTGCAGAAGCTCAAGAACTCATTGACATGGTTGTAAATAACCAATTCATGTACACCTCTGAGAGGAATCCTGTGAGTAATGGGACGCCTCAGAAGAGGAGAGTTCTTGAAATTGATGCTTTGAATGCCATATTGGCTCAGAACAAAATGTTGACTCAGCTTGTCAACATGATTTCTTAGAGTCTGAATGGAAGGCAAAATGCATCCAACAGTACTAAAGAGGCATCTTCTGAAGAAGAAGCTTATGATCCTGAGAACCCTGCAATGGCAGAGGTGAATTACATGGGTGAAGCCTATGGAAATACCTATAATTCCTCATGGAGAAATCATCCAAATTTCTCATGGAAGGATCAACAGAAGCCTCAACAAGGCTTTAATAATGGTAGAAAAAACAGGTTTAGCAATAGCAAGCCTTTTCCATCATCTTCTCAACAACAGACATAGACTTCTGAGAAGAGCCCCTTTAGCTTAGCAAACATAGTATCTGATCTATCTAAGGTCACTTTAAGTTTCATGAATGAAACAAGGTCCTCCATTAGAAATTTGGAGGCACAAGTAAGTCAGCTGAGTAAGAAAATCACTGAAACTCCTCCTAGTGCTCTCCCAAGAAATATAAAAGAGAATCCAAAAAAAGAGTGCAAGGCCATTGATATTATCAAAATGGCCGAATCCAAAGAGGAAGGGGAGGACGTGAATCCCAATGAGGAACACCTCATGGGACGTCTCCCAAATAGAAAGGAGTTCCCTATTGAGAACCTAAAAGAATCTGAGGCTCATATAGAGACCATAGAGATTCCATTAAACTTCCTTCTGCCATTCATAAGCTCTGAGAAATATTCTTCCTCTGAAGAGGATGAAGATATAACTGAAGAGTAAGTTGCTCAATATCTAGGAGCCATCATGAAGCTGAATGCCAAGTTGTTTGGTAATGAGACTTGGAAAGGTGAACCACCCTTGCTCATTAGTGAACTAAATACATGGGCTCAGCATACTCTACCTCAAAAGAAACAAGATCCTGGTAAATTCTTAATATCCTATACCATAGGCACCATGACCTTTGAGAAGGCTATGTGTGACCTGGGGTCAGGTATAAATCTTATGCCGCTCTCTGTAATGGAAAAATTGGGGATCTTTGAGGTACAAGTTGCAAGAATCTCATTAGAGATGGCAGACAAGTCAATAAAACAAGCTTATGGATTGGTAGAGGACGTGTTAGTGAAGATTAAAGGCCTTTACATCCCTGCTGATTTCATAATCTTAGACACTGGGAAAGATGAGGATGAATGCATCATCCTTGGAAGACCCTTCCTAGCCATAGCAGGAGCTGTGATTGATGTTGACAGAGGAGAGTTAGTCCTTCAATTGAATGGGGACTACCTTGTGTTTAAAGCTCAAGGATCTTCCTCTACAACCATGGAGAGGAAGCATGAAAAGTTTCTCTCTATATAGAGTCAAACAAAGCCCCCACAGTCAAACTCTAAGTTTGGTGTTGGGAGGCCACAACCAAACTCTAAGTTTGGTGTTGAACCCCCACATTCAAACTCTAAGTTTGGTGTTGGGAGGTCCCAACAATGCTCTAATGATCTGTGAAGCTCCATGAGAGCTCACTGTCAAGCTATTCACATTAAAGAAGCACTTATTGGGAGGCAACCAAATGTTTATTTATCTATATTTCTATTGTTCTTTTATGTTTTATTAGGTTTATGATCATGTGGAGTCACAAAACAATTGCAAAAATTAAAAACAGAATCAAAAATAGCAGAAGAAACAGCACACCCTGGAGGAAGAGCTTACTGGTGTTTAAACGCCAGTAAGGAGCATCTGGCTAGCGTTTAACGCCAGAATAGAGCATGAAGCTAGCGTTGAACACCAGAAACAAGTAGTAGTCTGGCGTTTAAACACCAGGATTGCACCCTGAAGAGAGGATTTTTGCGTGGTCTAGAATTTAGAATAAATTCCCGTTACAAGTATAGCTTCTAAACCAACAAGAATCCTTTCTTACAAACGTTTTGGTTGTCACAAGTAACAAACCCCTAAATAAATTGATAACCGAAGTATTTAAACCTCGGGTCGTCTTCTCAAGGAATTGCAGGGAGGTATGTTCTTATTATTGGTTATGAAGATTGTAAATCGGGGATTTTAAAGATGAGGAACAAGTAATTTAAATGGCAGGTAAAATAAATAAATAACTGTAAAATAAACTTTTGGCAAGGTATGAGAAATTGGAAGTCCAGTCTTAGTTATCCTTATCAACGATAATGAAAATTGAATCTTAATTCCACTTTGTTAACCCTTACTAAGGCAAGGGAAGGTCAAGGGATTAATTAGTCTGATCTTCGAATCCTATTTATTTTCTAAAAAAAAGATTGGGATTATTGAAGTTCAATTCAATTAGCAAAGATAACAATTGTCAATTGTGTTGAATTAGATAACTCCTGAGTTACTAATTTCTTAACCAAGACCAAAAGAGGAAAAGTAAATCTACTGGAATAAAAATGCCTTCAGATGGGAAGCAATAATCATGTAAATAAAAGAAAGCAATAATAACTGAAATACCTCAAATAATATTAATTCAAAGAAAATCATAACATGAATGTAGCATAAGTCAAATAGGCAACATAACTAATATAAGCATTAAAGTATCTGAAAATAAGAGATAAATATAAAGTAAAAGAAATATTGAACCTGATGAAGAGTTGAATCCTAAATCCTTTAAGAGGAATCCTAATCCTAAAACCTACGAGAGAGGAGAGAACCTCTCTCTCCAAAAACTACATCTAAACTAAAAATTATGAGTTATGAGAGAATGCTGAGTCTCTGCAAATTCCCTGACTTTAATCTGTGTTTCTAGGCCGAAAACTGGGTTGAAATGCGGCCCAGAATCTCTGCCAGCGGCTTTTGTAATTCTGCAGATCGCGCACGTCACGCGATCGCGTCATTCATGCGGACGCGTCATTCGCGTTTTTCGCTGCCACGCGTTCGCGTCGTCCATGCTTCCGCGTCACTTGTGCTTTTCCAATCCGCGCGGTCGCGTGAGCCATGCGGCCGCGTCACTACGAATTCCTTTCTTCCGCGCGGTCGCGTCGCTGACGCGTACGCGTCACTTCTCGCTGGTCATCTCCTCAATTTCTTGTGTTCCTTCCATTTTTGCAAGCTTCCTTCCCAATCTCTCACTCATTCATGCCCTATAAAGCCTGAAATACTTAACACACAGATCAAGGCATCGAATGGTTATAAGAGAGGATTAAGATTAGCTAAATTAAGACCAAAGAAGCATGTTTTCAATCAGGTAATAATTTTAGGAAGGAAATATAAATGCATGCTAATCATATGAATAAGTGGGTAAAGACCGTGATAAAACCACATAATTAAACACATTGTAAACCATAAAATAGTGGTTTATCACACCCTGAAGAGAGCTGGCGTTAAACGCCAGAAACAAGCATAGAGCTGGCGTTTAACACCAGAAACAAGCATAGAACTGGCGTTCAATGCCAAAAACAAGCATCAGTCTGGCGTGAAACGCCAGGATTGCATGCATAGGGCATTTTACACACCTAAAGGGTACAGGGATGAGAAATCCTTGACACATCAGGATCTGTGGACCCCACAGGATCCCCACCTACCTTCTCCCTCTCTCTCACATCTTTTCATAACACTCTTCCCCAAACATCATTTACCAATCACCTCAATCACTCTTTCCCATCACCTCTCACCACTCACATCCATCCTCTCTTCCCCATAAACCCCACTGATGTGTGGAAAACGATCCAACACAAAACTCATCGGCAAGTGTACCGGGTCGCATCAAGTTATAAAACTCACGGGAGTGAGGTCGATCCCACAGGGATTGAAGGATTGAGAAATTTTAGTTTAGTGGATGATTTAGTCAAGAAAAAAAAGATTGATTTGAGTGATTTTGTATCCAACAGTAAGTAAATAGCAGGAAATGTAAAGGGAGAGGGATGAATTGCAGAAATTAAAGAGAATTGAAGGTAAAGGTACTGATTCTTAAAGAACAAGAAATTAAATGACTGAAACTTAAAGTGCAAGAAATGTAAATTGCGGTAACTTAAAGTGCAAGAAATATAAATTGCTTGAATTGAAAAGGGATTTGAGGACTGGGAATTCAGAACTTAACCAAGGAAAATTAAATTTCAACAATTAACCAAGCAAGAGATGAATTGAAAGTAAATAGAGTTCCAATAGAAAGTGAAAATGTGATTGCAGCAGTGGTTCAGCAGAAGAACCAAAAAGAAAATTAGATCTCAGGACTCCAGAGACTAGATAGCAGAGTCTAGATCTCAATTGCCTTCCTAGATCCAAGTTCACAAAGCAATTAAAGAGAAATTAAAGATTGAAGCAGTAAAGGAAATTGAATTTAACTCAATTATGCAGTAAAAAAATTAAAGAGATCTTAAATGGAGATTGAGACAGAAGTTCCTCAATTCTTCACACTCAAGACTCAGACAAAAGCCAGTAAAGAAAACAAAAAGATCAGAGGAAGAAGAAGTGAATTCTCTCCTCCAATTCTCAAGCTATTGCAGAAAACAGAAAAAAAATAAAAAATGAGCTTTCAAGTTGACTCAGGATTTAAAAATGGAAGTGAAGGTAAAAAGTAAAAGTTCCAAGTAACAAAAAGAGAAAAAAACGGCTCTCCTCTAATCCTAACTAACACCTATTTATACATTTTCTATTTTTGTTCTAAGAATTTTGAGTGGGCTTGAAAGATGGGTGAAGAATTGAATTAAATGGATTTTTTTAGGTGAGTTTCAGCCCATGTTGCTCCCAGAAGGCTATTCTGCTCTTGTGGAGAGCAGAGCAGTGAAGCCTTGCATGGGGATCCAATTGGCGCGCCAAGTGTGGGAGGGGCACCAGGGGATTGCCCTGCCCTTGTGGAGAGCGGGGCAGTGGTGTCATGGTGCGTGCCTTGCCTCCCTGCCCGTGTCAATCATGCGCACGCCCAAGCTCCTGGCTGTGTCAAGTGCGCCTCATTTGCGCCAAGGAATGCTGCTCTGCCCTCCATGTAGGCAGCGCAAAGCTTTCCTTGTTCTTGGGTGAGGTCTCAAGTTCGAAACCTTGGGAAGGCATGCTGGCTCTTTTTCTTTGTGAAGGAAATAAGGGTGGCACATGCAAGGAGTGGAGGTGCCTTAGGTTCGAAACTTGGGGATGACATTTTGGCCAAGTGTGGCTTATTTTTCCTTGTTAGTGGCGTTACTTCCTTCCCTTCATGTGCTTGGGTTTGAAACCTATGGATGGCACTTGGAGTTGATTTTTCTTGGATTTTCTTCAAGAGGAGCCCGAAATTGCTCTTGTGGAGGGCAGGGCAGAATTTTTCCTTCCCTTGTTTCTTGGCCTAGAATTGTGCTCCGCTCTCAAGGAGGGCAGGGCAGTGAAGCCTTGCATGCTTGGTTCGTTGTTGTGCTCCCTTGGAGAGCAATGTGCTCTTGGGGAGAGCCATGTGGCTTCCTCCTTCAATGTTGCGCCACACTTCTTCTTCTTTTGCCACACTTCTTAAGCCACGCTTCCTTCTTTTCTTCTTTTCTTCACCTACAAATAATCATAACAACCAATCAAAGTATCATTAAATTCACAAGGTTTATAAATCAATTAAAAATCAATTAAATTTAGCTTAAACCTCATGATTTAGCATCAATTAAATGGTGGTTGTTTGATTCAAATAAAAAACACATTTTCACTCTAAATTACTTACTTATAGTGCAAGAAAGTGCATAAAAACTAGTAAAACAAGTGAAATTAGCTTGAAAAATAGGCATATGATGACTTGTCATCACCCACCTACCTTTAAATTCAAAATCTCTTTCCCACCCAAACCCACCCTAAATGACTGAACCCTAACCTCTCTCCCTCCACTATATAAACCCCTCCACACTTCTTCATTTTCACACAACACAACCCTCTCTTCTCCCTCTTGGCCGAATACACATCTCTCTCCCTCTCCTCCATATCTTCTTCTTCTTCTTCTTCTTATATTCTTTCTTATTTTGCTCGAGGGCGAGCAACATTCTAAGTTTGGTGTGGTAAAAGCATAGCTTTTTTGTTTTTTCATAACCATTGATGGTACCTAAGGCCAGAGAAACCTCAAGAAAGAGGAAAGGGAAGACAATTGCTTCCACCTCTGAGTCATGGAAGATGGAGAGATTCATCTCAAAAGTCTATCAAGACCACTTCTATGAAGTTTTGGCCAAGAAGAAGGTGATCTCTGAGGTCCCTTTCATGCTCAAGAAAAATGAGTATCCAGAGATCCGACATGAGATCCAAAGAAGAGGTCGGGAAGTTCTTACCAACCCCATTCAACAAGTTAGAATTTTAATGGTTCAGGAGTTCTATGCCAATGCATGGATCACTAGGAACCGTGATCAAAGTATGAACCCGAATCCAAAGAATTATCTTACAATGGTTCGGGAAAAATGCTTAGATTTCAGTCCGAAAAATGTAAAGTTGGCATTCAACTTACCTATGATGCAAGAAGATGCACGCCCCTACACTAGAATGGTCAACTTTGATAAAAGGTTGGACCAAGTCCTCATGGACATATGTGTGGAAGGAGCTCAATGGAAAAGAGACTCAAAAGGCAAACCGGTTCAATTGAGAGGACTGGACCTTAAGCCTGTGGCTAGAGGATGGTTGGAGTTCATCCAACGCTCCATCATCCCCACTAGCAACCGATCCGAAGTAACTGTGGATCGGGCCATCATGATCCATAGCATCATGATTGGAGAGGAAGTAGAAGTTCATGAAGTCATCTCTCTAGAACTCTACAAAGTAGCCGAAAAGCCCTCCACCTTGGCAAGTCTAGCTTTTCCTCATCTCATTTGCCATCTATGCTACATAGCTGAAGTTGTCATAGAAGGAGACATCCTCATTGAAGAGGACAAGCCCATCACTAAGAAGAGGATAGAGCAAACAAGAGAGCCTATTCATGGATCTCAAGAGACGCATGAGGAAGCTCATCATCAAGAAATCCCTAAGATGCCTCAAGGGATGCATTTTCCTCCAAACAACTATTGGGAACAACTCAACACTTCTCTAGAAGGATTGAGTCATGACATGAACCAATTAAGGGTGGAACACCAAGAACACTCCAACATTCTCAAAGAGATTAGAGAAGATCAAAGAGCTATGAGGGAGGAGCAACAAAGGCAACGAAGAGACATAGAAGAGCTCAAGAACACCATTGGTCCTTCAAGGAGAAGGCGCCACCATCACTAAGATGGACTCATTCCTTAACTTCCTTGTTCTTATCTCTCTGTTTTTCGGTTTTTAAGCTTCATGTTTGTCTATGTTTGTGTCTTTGCTACATGATCATTAGTATCTAGTAACTATGTCTTAAGGCTATGAATAATTCCATGAATCCTTTACCTTTCTTAAATGAAAAATGTTTTTAATACAAAAGAACAAGAAGTACATGAGTTTCGAATTCATCCTTGAATTTAGTTTAATTATATTGATGTGGTGACAATACTTTTTGTTTTCTGAATGAATGCTTGAACAGTGCATATTTTTGATCTTGTTGTTTATGAATGTTAAAATTGTTGGCTCTTGAAAGAATGATGAACAAGAGAAATGTTATTGATAATCTGAAAAATCATGAAATTGATTCTTGAAGCAAGAAAAAGCAGTGAATAACAAAATCTTGCAAAAAAAAATTTTAAGAAAGAAAAAGAAAAAGCAAGTAGAAAAAGCCAATAGCCCTTAAAACCAAAAGACAAGGGTAAAAAGGATCCAAGGCTTTGAGCATCAATGGATAGGAGGGCCCAAGGAAATAAAATCCAAGCCTAAGTGGCTAAATCAAGCTGTCCCTAACCATGTGCTTATGGCATGCAGGTCCAAGTGAAAAGCTTGAGACTGAGTGGTTAAAGTCGTGATCCAAAGTAAAAAGAGTGTACTTAAGAGCTCTGGACACCTCTAACTAGGGACTTTAGTAAAGCTGAGTCACAATCTGAAAAGGTTCACCCAGTCATGTGTCTGTGGCATTTATGTATCCGGTGGTAATACTGGAAAACAAGGTGCTTAGGGCCACGGCCAAGACTCACAAAAGTAGCTGTGTTCAAGAATCAATATACTTAACTAGGAGAATCAATAACACTATCTGAACTCTGAATTCCTAGAGATGCCAATCATTCTAAACTTCAAAGGATAAAGTGAGATGCCAAAACTGTTCAGAAGCAAAAAGCTACAAGTCCCGCTCATCTAATTAGAACTAATATTCATTGATATTTTGAGATTTATAGTATATTCTCTTCTTTTTATCCTATTTGATTTTCAGTTGCTTGGGGACAAGCAACAATTTAAGTTTGGTGTTGTGAAGAGTGGATAATTTTTACGCTTTTTGGCATTGTTTTTAGGTAGTTTTTAGTAAGATCTAGCTACTTTTAGGGATGTTTTTCTTAGTTTTTATGCAAAATTCACATTTCTGGACTTTACTATGAGTGTGTGTTTTTCTATGATTTTAGGTATTTTCTGGCTGAAATTGAGGGACCTGAGCAAAAATCTTATAGGAGGCTGACAAAGGACTGCTGATTCTGTTGGATTCTGACCTCCCTGCACTCGAAATGAATTTTCTGGAGCTATAGAACTCCAAATGGTGCGCTCTTAACTGCTTTGGAAAGTAGACATCCAGGCTTTCCAGCAATATATAATAGTCCATACTTTATTCGAGTTTAGACAACGCAAACTGGCGTTCAATGCCAGTTCTATGCTGCATTCTAGAGTAAAACGCCAGAAACACATCACAAACCAGAGTTAAACGCCAAAAACACATTATAACCTGGTGTTTAACCCCAAGAGAAGCCTTTGCACGTATAAAGCTCAAGCTCAGTCCAAACACACACCAAAGTGGGCCCCGAAAGTGGATTTCTGCGCTTAGACTTATTTCTGTAAACCCTAGTAGCTAGCCTAGTATAAATAGGACTTTTTAGTATTGTATTTTCATCTTTGGACATTTAGTCCTTAGACCAGGGTCTGATTCCCTATTCTTCAATTTCATATGCCATTTAGGGAGGCTGGCCATTCGGCCATGCCTGGACCTTCATCACTTATGTATTTTCAACGGTAGAGTTTCTACACACCATAGATTAAGGAGTGGAGCTCTGTTGTACCTCGAGAATTAATGCAATTACTATTGTTGTTCTATTCAATTCAAGCTTATTTTTATTCTAAGATATTACTCGTACTTCAACCTAATGGATGTGATGATCCGTGACACTCATCCTCATCTGTCCTTATGAACGCGTGCCTGAGAACCACTTCTGTTCTACAAGCGAAAGCTAGAGTGAATATCTCTTGGATTCCTTAATTAGAATCTCCGTGGTATAAGCTAGAATTCATTGCAGCATTCTTGAGAATCCGGAAAGTCTAAACCTTGTCTGTGGTATTCTGAGTAGGATTCAGGGATTGAATGACTGTGCGAGCTTCAAACTCGCGATTGTTGGGATTTAGAATTTAAAATTTCTCTTAGGATTAGGATTTAGAATTTCTCTTGATTTTAGGATTATCTCATCTTCATATCAGGTTCAATATTCCTTTATTTTGACGTCTCTTATTTGATAATTATTTATGTTGCCAAATTGGCTTATGGACCATTCATGTTATGATTTTCTTAATTAATACACTTTAAGGTATTTCAGACTCATGATTGCTTTCTTCTATTTATTGTAAATAATTTAGATTTTTCCCTTTTGGCTTTGGTTGATTAATTGGTAACTCTTGAGTTGTCAAACTCATCGTGATTGATAATTATTATCTTTGCTGATTAATTTAGATTCCTATAACTCTAGTCTTTCCTTAAGGAGTTGACTAGGACTTTAAGTGTTAAATTAATTTGTCCACTTAACTGACCTTCATAGTTAGAGGTTGACTTAGTGGGAGCGAAAGTATAATTCTCATCACCATTGATAAGGATAACTAGGATAGGACTTCTAGTTTTCATACCTTGCCAAGAGATTTCTTCGTTATTAATTTATTAATTTCTGCAACCCATTTCTCTTGCTCAAAATCCTTTTCAAAACCCAAAACACTGTTTTTCATAACCAATAATAAAACACACCTCCCTACAATTCCTTGAGAAGACGACCCGAGGTTTGAATACTTCGGTTTATAAATTTTATTGGATTTGTTACTTGTGACAACCAAACATTTGTACGAAAGGATTTTCTGTTAGTTTAGAAGCTATACTTACAACGCGATCATATTTTTATATTTCTTTACCAATAGGAAATCCTAACGTCAAAATGGCGCCGTTGCCGGGGACTTGCAAACGCGTGCCTTATTATTGGTTATTGTAAATATTTTTCTTTTACTTGTTTATTTGTTTTTGTTTTCCCTTCTTATTTCTGATAGCTACTATGAATTCTCACCCCTCTCGCTTTGAGTTTGGTTCTAATTTTGTTGAAAGGAATGGAAGCTATAACAGGAATATGCATCACGGTCTAAGTAATCAAAGATGGATGGAGCCAAGAGGGTATGATCAACCCCTTGAGGCAACAACACCTTCCAAGATATCATGGACAGAGACCATTCTACAATGTATACCAAGCCGATAAATATGGTGGGCCCCCTTGTAGTTATCAACAAGCCCCACCCTGTGCTTATAGACCATCCTCCCAACATAGCTTCGAACTACCATACTCACAAGCTTCTTTTTGCCATTCGCCACCGTATGACCCTTATCCGCCCTAACGCCAATCCAATTACTCCCAAGAACCTCTACTCCCGTATGCACCATGTCCATATCCATCAAGCCAAGAATCACAGGTTTGCTTCGAAGAATCAGTAGATCAATTTCATGCAACCCTTCATCAACTGGAGCAAGCAATAAATCAATTATCTTCCAAATGTTCAGACACTCAACAAACCCCCATTGCTTCATATGGAGAATCTAATGAAGAACGTAGCATGAAGGAGACACTAAAAACTCCAGTGGACAGTATAGAGCATAGATTCATACTGGAACAAGTAAAGGAAGCTATCATTATAGAAAAAGAAGAGTTGGTTGAAGATTTAGGAGATGCCAAACCTCCGCCAGAATCCAGAGTTGTGAAGAATTCCATCGAAGACGTTACAATTGATGCTACGGAGGATAATGCAAAACCCCCAAAGCAGGCATCCGATGAGGAATTTGACGGAGTAACCTAAGATGCATGTCTCCTTGATGATGATAATCACAAGTCAAGTCCTCTTAGTAATGAACTTGCATCCGCAAGTGAAGTCTTTGAGATAGAAGAATCTTCTCCAAGTGAATACGAAGATGATGCAGAGGTAGACTTTTCTCAACCTCCCAATTATGACTCGAGTGATGAGAAAGATATCGATGGCTTTGATCAAGAGATGGTTGAAATGGAAGAAATTTGCAAAGACGTGGAAGAACTCACAGAAGACCACAAGGGAGTAGCGCTTGCAGAACCACTAGAAACACCTATCCCAAGGCCATTACCACCCAACACAAACTTCAAGTGGGTAAAATCCTTGACCTTTATCTTCACTTTTCCACTTGAATATGGTTTGCTTGAAGCAGATGGCCAGCTTAGAGCTCTTTGCGGCTTTAAGAGAAAAAGGGGAATGACTCGCACTCAGCGCTGGTATGCAAGATTCAATGAGGTTTTACACTTCAATTTGAGGTGCCAGAATTGGTGTCAAACTCAATTGAAGGGATCTCGGAAGCTGTTTGGTCACTGTAGTGAGAATTCAGATTACTCAACAACCGACTGGAAAAATGCAGATCAAAACAAAGATGGGTGTAAAAGTAGAGTTTGGGATCCTGGAATCTATTCTGACATTCAACACTCCAGAAGCCTGGAAACCTGTTTGAAACTGCTCAAAGGCTTTACATGCCTTGTTTGGGACCCTGGAGGATGCTGGCATTCCAAACACTGGTGGAGATTTCTGGACGAATTCAAGCACAAGCCACCATAACAGGAAGCTCGTCAAATGTCCAACTTAAGGACTTTAACTAAAAGTGCTAGGTGGGAGACAACCCACCATGGTATGATCGTTCCTTCTCCATTCTACTCTATTTTTGAATTTTGTTTGAACCTGAAATTTTTGCATGACATTCATTGCATTTTGCATTCTGCATACTGCATAAAAAAATGAGAGAGCACGCGACGCGACAGCCTCGCTGACGAGTCCGCGTCACAAGTGCATTAGGAAGAAAAAGAAAGTGAACAGAAAGTCGCGCGAAAGCATGGCTGGAGGCGTCCGCGTGCCCCACGCGCTCGCGTCAATTGCGAAAAATGCCTCCCACGCGTCCGCGTCACTCACGTGAACGCGTGATCTGAATATCGGCGTAAAGATCCAATGCCCCGAAAGTTGGGCCGGAATCGTGCGGCTGGTGTGCGTTTAGCACAAAACAACCCACGCGTGCGCGTCCCTGATACGCACGCATCACTTCCACAACACCCATCCCACGCAAAAGCGTGAGCGACGCGATCGCATCGCATGGATATTATGGCCCCCTAAATTAAACAGAGAGTTGCGCGAGAACGACGCTGGAACTGTGCATCTAGCACAAATTCCAGCGATGCGTTCGTGTGCTTCACGCGTTCGCGTCACCATCCTTTACCCAACCCACGCGATTGCGTCGACCACGCATCCGCATCAACCCTATTTCACCCTACTCACGCGATCGCGTCCTTCACGCTTTCGCGTGGATTTGCGATCACTAACCCCAAATCACGCGAACCCTAACCCGTCGCGTCCCCCAAATCCCAACCCCCTCCCTACTCCTCTGTAACTCTCTCCCCCTTCAACCACGCCAAGCAGCCAACAACAACCACCCCCAGCCGCCCAGACCACCGCGCCACAACCGCCACACTTCCCCCTCTCTTCTTTCTTTACTTCTTCTTTTCTCTTCCCTTCGCCACTGCCCCCCCACCGCGGCTAGCCTCAGACCGCCATGGTCCACCTCCGCTGGCCACCACCCCAACCCTCACCCCCTTTTCTCAAACATAGCCACTCAACCCTCCACCATTCAACCCTATCCTGCACCCCTGTCACCGCCCCTACTCCACCATCACGTCACCATGCCTCTCCCGGTGCCGCCGCATCACCACCACCTCTCTGCCCTCATCTCTGTTCCATATCATTGTCCTTTATGCACCAGGTTCTGCCATTCTACGATTTCTCCTTACAATTCTTTAGTTCGTTTTCCAATTTTTGTTCCGAATAGGATAGTTAGAGATGCATGTTCGTAGTGGATTCTAGGTGGTTAGGTAGTTAGGATGTGGTTAGTGGATTTAGGCCTGATAATTGCGCCGTTCTTGTTACCTGTTTATCTATTCTGCAATTTTAATCTGGCTATAATACTCATCCTGTTCGTATGCTGTCCTTTTATGTTTGATGCTGTTGTTACACTATCTATTACTGTTCATGCTAATTGTAACCCCTGCAGCACTTTTATTCTCATATGAACTATTTTATTTTCTTGCTGTTTGTTTCCCGAGAACATCCAATTTTAGCCGGGATGCTGCCCAATTTTCTACAAATTGTTTCTTTTTACATTCAGGAATTGGTTTTGGCATTTCTCAATTTTGCACTACTCAGCTACAACCAAATCGATTCTTGAATGCACGGGCCAGCATTCTTATTCCTTTTGATTCCCGGGTTACTAAATTCCATTATTGATGATTTCATGTTGGTTTTGCACCTTTTTTATCCATCTGAATTCTCATCAATCTTGCTTGCATATGAGTTGCTTTTTCTTTTCATTTGTGAATATTGTTAACTAGGAAACCATTATCATGCCACTTACTTTGACTTTCTTTTTAACTCCCTGCTTTAACCTCCTTTTAACTTATTAATCATTCTAACTTTCTAACTAATGGCATGACTACTGTTTTCCTCATTAACAAAAATTCTACATATCATATATTCAACTCACTTTATGCTTTTACCCCTCTTTCGTTCATCTTTTGCCTTTATGCTTATATTGCTATTATCTTATTTGCCTACTTATTTTCCTGCTTTTATTCTTCATTTATATCCTGGAAATTCTATTTTTCAGGATGTCTAACTCTCAAAGCAGAGGCAAGGGCAAAGTAACCACTGGCAAAAGGAAAATAGGCGAATCCTCTGTATCCATCCTTGGCATTTTACATGATGATTCCTGGCGGGAGAAGAACTTTACCCCACAGAAAAAAGTTGATCAGTTGGTACCTGCGGCTGACCCAATTAAATTTGCAAACAAATACTGTGAGCAGAAGTACCCCATTTTTGCCACATCTAGGAATCTGAACCTGGAAAGGACACTCAAAATTCCAGAGGAACTCTGTAACAACCCTGATTTTCGAGTACGCGAGATCTTTTCTGAAAGTACGGAGAACTCCGGAGGATCAGTAAGGGGAGAAGCTCTGATATATTATCAAGTATATCAATCCTAATTGTCATTATGTCCTCTTTAAGCTAGAATCTTTTATGAGGCAAGCTCGATAATGCAGTTACGAAGAACATAGTTTTTGAACCGTATCGGTTAGGAGTTTTGATCCGGTTTTTCGTAGATAGTCTCAGTTTGACGAACTGGACTCGATTCATGAGAGAAGAGAGATAATAGGGTAATATTATCATTATATTAGTAATAAAAGTTTCTTGAATGATATTATAAGGTTACCTGGTCAGTTTTAGTTAAAAACAGAAAATCGGTTTAACCGGGTTTACGGTTTACTGGTGCAGCTTAGCACCAGCACTCTCTGATGACTTTAGCAATGCTAAGGCCTCATTATTCATGTTTTATTCTCATATTAAATATGTTACTAGTGTCATTTATGCTAGTAGCTCAGAAAATAATTTTTAGAGATGTTTTTACAAGTGTTCCGATACACCTAGTTTTAGTAGTTGTACACCAGAGATATTTTAATATTATTTTAATCCACCTTCAAGCCAACCAATCACAACTCTCCTTACACCCCCAAAACCCCCAAGGCTGGCTCATTTTCACTTTGTGGCCGAAAATAGGTAGAGAGAAAAAGAGAGAAAAGTTCTTAGTTCTAAATCTTCAAAGCTTGATTTCTTCTGAACTAAAACTCAAATCAAAACTCCGATTTCACCAAAATGATCCTCTCTTCTTCCTCTACATAACCATGTGACTTATCAAGGCTGGAAATAAGGTGAGATGGCTGTCTCCCTCCCTCTTCAATTCGGTTTTCAAGGAAAACCATGTAAACATGTGTTTTCTTGATGTGATTTAGGAGGAAAAAGTGCTAAAGGACCACCTGAAAGTTTAACCAAATTAGGAGCAGCAAAACCAGGTAGGGTTTGGTAAAATTAATCTTGATTGATTGTGTTTGAGATGTGTGATTATGATATGGTTTGGTTATGCTTGAAATTGATTGCTTATATGAGTTATTCTTGGTGAAAGTTTGTTGAAATTTTGATGAAATTTGATGAAATTCAAGCTTTATGTTCATGTTCTTGGGCAGCTGGGAAAAACGAAACCCTAGGCTTAAATTGAGGTTCAATTTGTGATGAAATCATGTAGAAAAGATGGGGTTTTAGTGGCTGCTAATTTATTATGAATTGTAGTAAAAATCGGTTGCTGAAAAGATTGAAAAACGGGTAAAAACAGAGAAAGAATTTGAAGAATTTACGAAGAACACGAAGAACACTTTGAGTGTGGTGAAGAACAATGAAGAACACCTTTTTGATTCATAAAAGGGCAAGGAAGTAATTATTTTGGTGTTTGAGGGGTTATTTTGTAATTTCTGAAAGTTAGGATGGTTAAAGTAGAAATATTAAAAGTTACGGGTGGTAAAAAGTGAATTTTAAAGGTTAAAGGTTAAAGTAAAGTTAATTTTCGAAAATATATTAATAAAATAATAAATAATAATAAAATATTAAATAATAATATTTAATTAAAAATAATATTTTAATAAAAATAATAAAATAATGCGAAAAAGGCAGTTTTCTGTAAAAGCTTTAGAAAGACAACTTTAAGTGCAGAATCTCATAGTTACCTTCATAAAAAACTTAGGGAGTGGTAAGAACATATTAGTGAGGCAAAGATAAAAGAAAGATAAAAGTTAAAGGAAAGATAAAAACCAAAGAGAAGTCTGTAAAGTTTTAATAACAGAAGAACAGACAGAAACTAGCGAACGAACTAGGGCAACGTAGTTAGTCCTTGAGTTGCGACTAGGGTTAGGTATTATATGAAAAGTTAAACTGTTTCAGTATAGACTTAATGAACCTATACTTGGGACAGGCTAACTATTCATACCGAGATTTACATAAGCTTTAAATGCATACGTTAAGCAGAGAAAAGAGTAACTAGAGCAGAGTAAAGAGATACAGAGAACAGAGTAAAGAGATAATGAGAAAAGAGTAATATAACAAAAAGAATAGAGGAGAAGAGTATAAGAATAAAGAGTTAAGCCTTGTGGCACGATGTTCTGTTGTATGTTCATCTGCTGCTTTTCCATTGGCCCTAGAGGTCCTGTAGGCCCAAGTTCACCTACAGTGAGTTGTTATTCCTGTAGGCCGAAGTTCACCTACAGTGAATATCAATTGTGCATCTCAGGGTGTTGCTCCTGTAGGCCGAAGTTCACCTACAGAGAGTTATGATACCTGTAAGCCGAAGTTCACTTACAGGGGCGCCTTTTCTGTAAGCCGAAGTTCACTTACAGAGGTGCCATTTCTATAGGCCGAAGTTCACCTATAGAAAGTTGTTATGTTGTGATTGAACAGAGAAAGAAAGAGGTAATGTATAAGAATGTGAAAGTGATGATGAATAACGAGATTAATAATGAATGATGGTAATGATAATGATTATGTGATGATCTGCTGCATGAAGGCAGTCAGATAGATGGTGGTACGACCACTGAGAACGCTTTCCTGGGATACCTTGCTATAATGCTTTGCTGTAAGACAGAGGTTGCTTACAGAGGTATCAAGATGAATGTGCTCCTATAAGACAGAGGTTGCTTATAGTGAGTGTGTTGTTGCTCCTGTAAGACAGAGGTTGCTTACAGTGAGTATGTTGTTGCTCCTGTAAGACAGAGGTTGCTTACAGTGAGTCTGTTGGGCATATATCAGCTAATAAGTTTCGCCCTGTAAGACAAAGGTTGCTTGCAGTGGATACCCTGCAAGACAAAGGTTGCTTGCAGTGGATATTGCCAACAGGAAAGCCCTATCCAGACAGAGGTTGCTGGATAACGTCGGGAGCGGGTTAGTAACCGACAGATGAGCTCATTACCTGCACTAGGGCTAGACATGCATCATTCTTGTCTGCGCATTATTCTCTGTTGTATTCCTTTCTGTGTGTGAACTATTTCTTTGTGTTTGTCTGCTTGTATGCTATTTCTATGTTTTATTTTCTTGTATTCTTCTGTTTGTGTTCTGCTTTCTATTGCCTCTACTTTCTCTTTCTATCTTTATCTTTTGGTTATTGCTTCGCTATATTCTATTATTCGTCTGCTAATCGACCCAAATAAATGAATATAACTAATAACCCCGACCCTACTAAGGACTCCCCAGTTCTTACCCCTTCTCTCTCCCTTCCCCTTCAGATGGAAGTAAGAGTACCTTACCGTAGTTCGTCGATGATGGTTCTGCGAAGAGGATCCTACGCTAGATAGTCTTCTGAGTCTAGGGTGAATATCGTTCTCTATTTATATGTATATACTGTGAAACCAGCCAACGTCTGCACCCCGCTTATCTACAAACTTTAGCCTAACTCCTTCGTACGATGTTGCTGTTATGTGGCCACTCGATGAAGTACTTGAGAGATGCTCTTTGATGTCATATGATCGTGCAGAGGAGTAGTATACAACCTTCCACCTTTTGATGACGTTCCACCTGACTTGAGTTTAGAAGACCTAGAACGTATTTTCCCTCGCTTTAGTAGGTTAGAGGGACTAGGTGAGTATAGAGTCTAGGCTAGCCTGGGCGCCAGCTTAGGGACTTCTTGAACAGGTCAGGGCCTAGGATGTTGTATGTATATATATGTATATAGTTATTATTTAGCTATATCTAGGGGTGTTTTAACTAACAGTCGATGTTCTAATAAAGGCTGAATCACCAAATGTTGTCAACTACTTGTGATGTGTTTATGTGTGGTTGTTTGTAACTGTTTTATATATTATTAGTTGTGAATTGATTATGAATGATACTGTTTGTTAATCCAAATGTTTTCAAAAAAAAAAATACCTCGTAAAATAACTACGCTTTTAACAACGAATCAGGCTCATATGATAAATAATAGATAATAATTAGGAAGACAAGTTGGTAGCGCTCAGTTTCTAGTATGATCATGACGTACAAGAAATTGGGTCGTTACAAACTCAGGCAGTACACTTCAGATCAGATCAAACAGAGAGGCTGGTTCTTCCTGGAGAGAAACATGACTAAGATCAACTCGTCCTGGGTCAGAGAATTCTACTGTAACTATTTTCTATCATCCCTGGATGCAGTACAGCTCAGAGGCAAGCAAGTTCTGGTTACTGAGGAAGCAATTGAAGACATTCTGCAGCTTCTACCTAAATCAAATCAGCCAGATGGTTACCAAAAGGTTGAGGAGGATTTGAGATTCATGAGGTTTGATTGGGACGCAATGAAAAGGGATATCACACTTGACCCTACTGTTCCATGGGTCATGGGAAAGAGCACAGTGGTACCTGGTGGACGAAATTGTGATCCTCAAAGTTGGTCTCTTTGTACTTGTATGAAATTCAAATATTGGCTCTATTAAGAATACCCCAAAGAGATCATGGTATGATGAATTGGGATCTTAATAATCCCTGGTAATGGCACCAACAGCTTAGTGTTGTTGTTGGACCAAAAGAGTTACAGGCACTGTTAGAGAATCTCACAACTCCGTTCAACTTCCAGCAAGTGCACTGGGTCGTCCAAGTAATACCTTACGTGAGTAAGGGTCAATCCCACGGAGATTGTTGGTATGAAGCAAGCTATGGTCATCTTGTAAATCTCAGTCAGGCGGATTTAAATAAATTATGGAATTTGGAAAATCAAATAATAGTAAATAAACATGAAATAAAGATAAAGTTACTCATATAATTCCATGGTGGGAATTTCAGATAGGCATATGGAGATGCTGTGCTCCTCTCGAATCTCTACTTTCTTATTACATTCATCCAATCCTTCTTACTCTTTTCCATGGCAAGCTGTATGTAGGGCATCACCGTTGTCAATGGCTACATCCTATCCTCTCAGTGAAAATGGTCCAAATGCTCTGTCACAGCACGGCTAATCATCTGTCGGTTCTCAATCAGGTTGGAATAGAATCCCTTAATTCTTTTGCGTCTGTCACTAACGCCCAGCCTTTAGGAGTTTGAAGCTCGTCACAGTCATTCAATCCCGGAATCCTACTCGGAATACCACGAACAAGGTTAGACTTTCCGGATTCCCAGAATCCTACTCGGAATACCACAGACAAGGTTAGACTTTCCGGATTCCCATGAATGCCGCCATCTATCTAGCTTATACCACGAATTCTGTTGGAGAATCTAAGAGATATGCGCCCAGCCTAAGGTAGAACGAAAGTGGTTGTCAGTCACGCGCGTTCATAGGTGAGAATGATGATGAGTGTCACGAATCATCACATTCATCAAGTTGAAGTGCAACGTATATCTTGGAATAAGAATAAAGAGAATTGAATAGAAAATAATAGTAATTGCATTAAAACTTGAGGTACAGCAGAGCTCCACACCCTTAATCTATGGTGTGTAGAAACTCCACCGTTGAAAATACATAAGTGAAAGGTTCAGGCATGGCCGAATGGCCAGCCCCCATGGTCTAAGGACTAGGCGTCCAGAGATGTCTAATACACTAGTAAAAAGTCCTATTTATAATAAACTAGCTACTAGGGTTTACATGAGTAAGTAATTGATGTATAAATCCACTTCTAGGGCCCACTTGGTGTATGTTTGGGCTGAGCTTGATCTATCCACGAGCTGAGGCTTTTATTGGAGTTGAACGCCGAGTTATAGCGTGTTTCTGGCGTTCAACTCCGGGTCGTGACGTGTTTCTGGCGTTTGACTCCAGACAGCAGCATGTACTTAGCGTTGAGCGCCACTTTACGTCGTCAATTCCCAAATAAAGTATGGAATATTATATATTGCTGGAATACTCTGGATGTCTACTTTCCAATGCCATTGGGAGCGCGCCATTTGGAGTTCTGTAACTCCAGAAAATCTATTTCGAGTGCAGGGAGGTCAGAATCCAACAGCATCAGCAGTCCTTTGTCAGCCTCCTTTTCAGAGTTTTGCTCAAGTCCCTCAATTTCAGCCAGAAATTACCTGAAATCACAGAAAAACACAAAAACACATAGTAAAGTCTAGAAATGTGAATTTAACATAAAAACTAATGAAAATATCCCTAAAAGTAGCTTGATCTTACTAAAAACTACCTAAAAACAATGCCAAAAAGCGTATAAATTATCCGCTCATCAGTACCCAAGGGAATCAGGCTAATATATCTGAATGATGAGGCTCATCTATGGCAACAGATTTTGAGTAACTACGTGATGCCGAGCACTTATGAGATATAGGTGCTAGCTGCTATGATTACCCTCATCTGGTGTGTTATGACGGGTAAGGACTTATATCTACCCCGCTTCATCGGGCATTACATGACCAGAGTCCATGTTAGAGGTGCCCTCCCATTTCCATTCCTGATTACTCAGTTGGGTCGCCGAGCTGAGGTACCTTGGGAGGTTGCTGATGAAAAGCCACCCGCCACGGACTACAGAAAGATCATCCCTCACAGTCGAAAGTTTCAGGCTTTCAGTTACCGACCTTCATTTCTCACTGACTCTGCTGAGGCAGCTACTTCTTCAGCTGCTCCTTCTGCTTCCACTAGCCAAGTACCACCCACTGCACCCCCACCTACTCCTGAGCCCGTCTACCTTCTGGTGCATCGACTCTTTGACCGCTTAGACCAGATAGAGCGCCGTCACCAGCAGCACTTTGAGAGGTCTGAACTTCGCAACAGGCAACGTTATGAGAGGTCTAAGCGTCGCCACAAGAGGCACTATGATCACCTCAAGCTGATGATCCGATCTGGTGGTGACATCCCCTCCGAGCCCGACACGCCTTCCGACACATCTGAGGAGGAGGTGAGCGATCATGAGGAGGAGGCACCTACCCAGGCTGAGCAGGGAGGACCCGAGCACACTGCACCACATCATGAGGAGCACCACCAGCTACAGACCGCTGATCCGGATATTCCTCTACAGAGAAAGCCTCTGCTTCAGCAGACCGCTCCTCCTACATTCACAGAGACTGCAGACCCTCAATTTACCACCGAGACACCGGCAGCCCATCCTTCTGGAGCATCGAAGACGATGCTATTATTTAAGTGTGGGGAGATCGCCATCTCTGGCATATATTTCTTTTGGTGAACCACTACAGACTCTTATCTTCTTTTGTTCATTTTCTGTATTTTATTTGCACATTTTTCTTTATTTTGTTTTTGTTGTACTTTTGCATTCTGCACTTTGGGCTGTATATATCATGGATATTTTAGCTTAAGTTGCACCTTAGTTTACTAGTTATATATTAAGTGGATTAATTAGCGTAGTTTACCCTTTTTAGCATATGATAGTTGATTTGATTGAAAAATAAAAAGAGTAAGCTCGGAACCATAGTATAGTAAAACAATCCACACACCTTGTATATATAGCATTACATGTTAGTTAGTTAACAATATTTCTTCAAGGAGTAACACTAAGATTTTAAGGGGCACCTTAACAAAATTTTACATTGAGTTGAATGGAAAGTCTTAATTTCTACTTGCATGACATACATAACTGATATATGATTTATGAGCTTGAGAACACACAGCCTGTGAATTTTGAGCTTAATTGTATGGTTGCATTCAAACCATAAATTTCATTCATGTGTGTTTTGCCCTTCTTTTTCATTCTGGTCTTCTTTACTTTTCTTTAATCTATATGTCCAATATAGAATATAGATACATACCAAGAGATGATTAAGGCCATTATTTGTATTTATATCCATTTGTCCCAAATAAACCTACCTTTTATGCCATCCTTGTTAGCCCCCTTGAGCTTTTTAATCCCCTTTCATTTTATAACCATATTACTAGCCTTAAGTAGAAAAACAAAATAAAAATCCCAAGTTGAATCTTTGGTTAGCTTAAGATAGATAGTGTGTAAAAATTTAAGTGTGAAAAATTTTATGGGAACATGGAATGATAGAAAAAAGTAGGGAATTAAATTGAATAAGTTATTTGAAAATTTGGGAAGCATGTTCATGTGAAATCAAAATAATTAAATTACCATGTGCATTGAAAAAAAAAACAAAAAAAAATTCAAATAAGGGGATACAAAAATTATCCCGAATGCTATTACAAAAAAATCAATTAACATGGGACAAAAGTCAAAATAAAATGCATGAGCATGTAACACAAAAGTGAAAAGATTTGGGAAGCTAGGTGAAGAATTATGAAATTATATGTTAGGTGAGATCTTAGACTAATCAAGGATTCACTTATTAGCTCACTTAACCTTATACGTATACCCTTACCTTTACCCTGTCCCCATTACAACCTTGAAAAGACCTCATAATTTTTATATGTTTATATTCCATATTTGTTGATTGGTTAGTTGAAGAACAAAGTTATAGAAAGTAAGGATAGAAAGAAGAATAGAGCGATTAACCCAAATAAACACTGAGTGACTAGAGAGTAAACACAAAATCCAGTGAGGGTTCAATAGCTCATTCTCATATGTCCATGTTTAATTATTGATTGTCTTGCAAATTGTGAACTATCTTAACTCAACTCAAGTGTAATTGTGCTTTAATATGATTTGGCCTTAATTGTACATACATGATTCCTTGAAGATATGAATTAATTTGACTACATGTATGCTTTATATATTGGTGACTAATAACTAGATTCGCAAGACTCATTTAGGTAGTTGCATTTAGAGTAGATTGCATTGCATATGATCCCACCATTTTACCTTTATTCTTTTCTCTTGGATTTAGCATGATGACATGCTATTGTTTAAGTGTGGGGAGGTTGATAAACCACTATTTCATGATAAATCTTATGCTTAAATTGAATGATTTTATCAACTCTTCACCTACTTATTCATATGAATTTGCATGGTTTTACAATTTCTTCCTTAGGATATGACATATGAGAAAACATGTTTCCTATGCTTTAAAATAATCAAATTTAATTATCCTTTATTACCATTCGATGCCGTGATTTGTGTGTTGAGTACTTTCAGGTTTTATAGGGCAGGAATGACTTAAAGGATGGAACGGAAACATACAAAAAGGGAAGGAAAGCACAAATCGAAGTTTTGGAGAAACTGGCAGCAACGCGTCTGCATGGATGACGCGAACACGTGCTTTGCATGAATTAGTATCAACGCGAGCGCATGGACGATGCGAACGCGTGACGTGCAAAACACAACTGCCGCGGACGCATGACTGACGCGACCGCGTGGAAGAGCAAAACTCCAGATGATGCCTAAGAGCATATTGGCTTCTGCACTTACCTTGGAGGCCCGAGTGTGGGCACAGATTATGTCCCACTATGTCTTTCCAAGCACTCACGAGTCCTCCTTTATTGCAGACATGGCCGTACTCATTTGATGTATCCTTATAGACCAGCCTCTCAATCTACCAAGACACATCCGACAAGCCATGGGACATGTATAGATTGCGGGTAACTTACCTTTTCCCGCCTTGGTTTTAGATTTGGTCTCGGCAGCCGGAGTACCCTATAGAGCTGGAGACACCAAGGCCATGCTTCCTTGGGATGATCAGTATGTTCCAAGTGGGAAATACATCAGACCCTTAGTAGTCTCCGCGACTAAAGACCCGGCCATAGATATCCCTTCTCCTTCCACATCACAAGCACCTTCAACAAATCAGTTGCTCCTTCAGATACTTCAGAGGTTGGACCGGCAAGGCTGGCAGATGGAACGCATAGAGCACCGTAACAAGCGCCGATTTACATACCTCAAAAAGCTGATTGTTGGACACTACCCACCTAAAGAAGACCCAGAAACTCCAGACTCTACTTCACCTACCAGCACCGGGAGCCATGATGACCCCGACTATGGAGAGACTGCTACTAGCGCCCCTTTGTTCCTGATTGATGGCACCAAGGATGGTGCCAAGCTTTAAGTATGGGGAGGTCGGTCAGTACCTGACTTCCGGAGATAACTTTTCTTTCTCTTAGCACCAGTAGATAAATTTTCTTTTTGTTTAGGCAGGATAAAATTGCATAGTAATTAGTGTTTGCATGCATGTTCTATTTGGTTGAAAAATAATAAATTTCTTTTCAAGACTCTATTTTGAAAATTTCACTAATCTAAATCAAAATTTTTATGTTAAAACTTGTTTTGAAGATTGTAATTTGGAACATGGTTTAGAGCCAAAGAACACACAACCTGTGAGAATTGAGCTTAATTACATGGTTACATTATTTAACCATAATATTTTATTCTTGTGTGTTTTCTTCTATATGATTGTAATCTATATTTTGTTTCATTCTATATGTCCAATGTTTAGTGTATTTAAATACATACATATAAGTGAGGCCATCATTTACTATTAGCTCACTTATCCCAAAGAGCCTACCCTTTCAATTACTGTTGTTTGCCACTTTGAGCCTTTTAATCCTCATTTGTTCTATATTTTACCACATCACTAGCCTTAAGCAGAAAAACAAGTAATTACCTGATTTGAATCTTTGGTTAGCTTAAGATAGAGATTGTGTGTCAACTAAGTGTGGGGAAATTGTGGGAACATGGGTTGATAGGAATATGTTATGTTTCTACCTTATTTAAATATTGGGAATTTGGGTGCCTACTCATGTAAGACCAGAAATATAAATAAAAAAATCCATGTGCATCGATATATAAAAAAAATTTCCAATTAATTAAGTAAACAAGTGAATAAGGGGACAAAAATTACCCCAATGCTAAGTTTAATAAAAGAATAATGCATATGTGACACAACTTAAAAGGAGGTTGATGCATGAGTATGAGATGAAAAAGTGGGAATTTTGGGTAGTTAGGCATAATTTTAGAAGTTATACAGAGTGTGTATGTATGTTAAGTGATAGCTTAGGTTACTCAAAGATTCAATTTATAGCTCACTTTGCCATACATATATCCTCACCCTTACCTTAGCCCTATTACAACCTTGAAAAGACCTCATGGTGTTTGCATTGGTATATTAAATATTTGTTGATTGGTTAGATGAAGAATAAAGTTTTAGAAATCATGACTAGAGAAGACTAGAGTGGATTACCCCATACACTTGAGTGATTAGAGTGCATATACACCACCAGTGATGGTTCAATGCTTAATCCTATGTTCCCTGCTTTTATGAGCTATCATCTTACAAGTTTATTTTGCTCTTATTGTATAATTTGAATTAGAGGAATTTACTTTATGTTTATCTTGAAGACCTTTGATGACAAGTCATCATATACCTATTTTTCAATGCTTTTTCATACAAGAAATTGATGATTAGTGCTTAAATATTGCATTCTTTTGTGCTTAATTAAAATATTTCTTTGATCTTTTAAATTTATAAATCTTGTAAGAAATAAGAAGAAAAATAAGCAAAGAAGCACAAAATAAGCTAAAAAGGAGAAAAAAAGAGCTTTGGGGCACACTTTGAAGTTGGAACACACTTTGGAGCCTTAGGCCATGCTTTTAAAAGCGTGGCCCATGACCAAATCAAAGAAGGAAGCAACCAGCACACACATTGCTCTGCTCTTGCCAAGAGCAGGGCAATGTCGTGATGCAAAGTGAGGTTGGAAGAAAATTTTCGCTAAGTTAAAACCTGGGCGCTCATAGCATGACCATGCCTATTTCAAAGGGCTATAACTTGAGCTACAGACGTCTAATTGATGTGCTTCCAGTTGCGTTGGAAAGCTGACATTCAGAGCATTCCAACGATATATAGAAATCCATATTTGGCGTGAAATTGCGGCACGAGTGAAAGGCATCTTTGAGGACCAAAAATAAGCAAAAATAAACCAAAGTGCAACCACCAAGGTTCGAAGAGGGAGACCAAGGGAAGCCAAGGAAGTAGTGCTCCCAAGGAGAGCACAATGCTCTCTTGGAGAGCAGAGCATTGTCGTGCTTCTCTTCATGAAAATTCAAGAAAAAAAATGCAGCAACTTCCTCCACCAAGTTTCGAACCAAGGATCTCTAGGAAGCCAAGCCTTAGGCGCTACTTTGGTGCCAAGGAAATCAAGAAAAAAAGGCAGCGTGCTTCCCCCACCAAGTTTCGAACCAAGGACCCCCTTGGAGACAATGTTGCGCTGCCCACAAGGAGAGCAGAGCGCTACTCCTTGGCACGCAAATGAGGCGCGCTTGACACGGCCAGGACGCAGCTTGGACGCACGAGCAGGAGCGCAATTGACACCACTGCCCCGCTCTCCCCAAGAGCAGGGCAGCATCCTGATGCCACACTATACTCAGCACGCAACATGCATCCCCACACAAAGCTTCACTGTTCTGCTCTCCACAAGAGCAGAGCAGCCTCCTGGGAGCAAGATGGGCTGAATTTCACTCAAAAATCCAACTTAATTCATTTCTTCACCAAATCAAAAAGCCCACATCATCACTCAAAGGCATAAGAACAAGCTAGAATTAGGATTTTCATTTAATTTGTTTTTCATTTCAATTTCATTTTATTTTGTAAAAAGCCTATATAAAGGCATCAGTCTCATTTTCATAAGGAGGCCAGCTCCACTAGGGAGCATTAGGAGTAGTAGTAGAGAGCTCTCTCTTTTAATTTTCCTCTTTTCTATTTTTAAGTTTTGGATTGAGAGTGAAGGAATTCTGTTTCCCTCTTGGTCTAAGATTTCTCTTGTTATTCTTCTACAAAATTTCAGTGAATTAAGGATTTGAACAAAAACTCTCTTTACTGCTTTCATCTTCTTTCCTTCTGCAATTGTTCTTGGTTGGATCAAGGAAGGAATTGAGATCTAAACTTGTTTTCTAGTCTCTTTGATTCCCTGAGATCTTCATTTGTCTCTTTAAATTTCACAATTGAGCTTAATTACATTCTGTGTTGCTTCTTCAAGCAATTTTCCATTTCTGTTTGAATCTGCTGCACTTATTTCATCTTTTACTCCTCTGCTTGATTGCTCTTTACATTTTCTTGTTGAATTTTGAATTCCCTGCACCCAATCCCCTTTACATTTAATGCAATTTACATTTCGTGCAATTTAAGTTTCAGCTATTTTACTTTCTTGCACTTTAAGTTTTATGCAATTTTATTTTCTGCAACTTTAAATTTCCTATCATTTACAATTCTGTTGGCTACATTTCATCCAATATCCCTTCAATGTTAGCTTGACTAAACTAATTACCCACTAAAGTTGCTTGATCCATCAATCCCTGTGGGATCGACCTCACTCTAAATGAGTTATTACTACTTGATGCGACCCGGTATACTTGCCGGTTAGATCTATGTGTTTCGAAATTCGTTTTTCCACAAAAACACCATCACGTTTTTGGCACCGTTGCCGAAGATTGATTAGATCAACAATGATTAAGTGGGTGAGAAGTCTAGATCAAGCATTTTCTTTTTTTTTGGTTCTCTGTTTTAAAGTTGAAACCAAGGTGTTTGTGTTTTTGCCTCACTAAGCAAAACTCATCTCTGATATGAGTAATTTCAATTTTCATTGGTGTTGTGTTTTACAAAATTCAAATGGAGTTCACCTCATCTTTTAATCAAACAAACTTCATAGGATATTACCCACCATCACAATATGATTCTAGTCATTATTCTAATGATGGTTGGGAATATCACCAGGAAGATACAAATTCTGAGCACTCCAATCCATGGAGATTTGATTCAGAACCCAAGATGAGCAAGAGAATCATGAGGGATAACAACCACCACCACAAAATGATTCATATCATTATTCTCATGGTGGATGGGAGTATCAACAAAAAAGGAAGGAGTATGAACAATCAAGTGAAATGAACTATTTCCCAGAGCCACAAAGTGACTCATACTGTGATGGCACGTACACAAATGATGGCTGGGAAGAGAAATGCAATGATTCACATTCTAATTATTTAAGGACATTATCACTTGATTGTGCTACCAAAGCATACTAGAAAGAATGTTCATCCATGCCACAAAATAATCCACACTGTGATGAATTCAATAATCAATCAAATTGTGGGTGGGAGGATCAAAACCAAGCAGCATTCAACAGTTCATACTCCACTTATCAAGAGATATCATCACTTGAGCAAACCTTTAATTCATTCATGGAAAGCTGTCAAACCTCACCGCCCAATTTTTTATCTAAAAATTCTTCATCACTTAACTATCCCGTGACACAAAATCTCTTCCAAAACTCACAGCCCACACAAACTTCCATGAACCAAAGCCTCTCACGGCTTGAAACCATGCTTGAAAGCTATGAAAGGAAAGCACAGAGATCCTGGAAAGAACGAAAAAATTCCCTCACAAACATGGAAGTAATGTTAGCACAATTGGTGAGTGGAACAAAGAAAGAGGAAGGGAAAGATGAGGAAGCCTCTGTATCAAGTGAACTTTCAATAAAGAATGAGGTTGTTGAAAATGAAACTACACCTGAGGTGACAAAGGAACATGAACATTCACAACCCTCACAAACTTCCCTTGAATCTGTGATCGACAAATATGAAGAGGAGATGAAGAAATCTTGGGAAAAACAACAAACATCCTCCCTGAAAGAGCTATTAAGTCAAATGTTGAGTACAAAGGAAGGAGTGGAGGAGCAAGAAAGTGGGAAGACACTCAAGTGAAGCAGAGAATTACATGAAGGAAGAGCTCACTAAACCATCAATTCAAAACGCTCTTGATGAAGAAATCACTCCAACAATCACACAACCACCAAGTCTTGAATCCAAAGAAGTGAAGGCAACTAACAAGAGCACCAATCATGTCCCTGATCCAGCAAGCAAGCTCAATCAAGCCATGTACAAAAGGAAGCTTGCTTCTCCCCCCTTGAGGTCATTCCTCTTAACAAACTGGAAAAAGAGGAAGAAAGTAAAGAACAACATGCTAACAGTAGGTAACGTTTCTCTTCCTTGCTTTGTTTAAATTTCAATAAATTGGCATATGATTACATTCTATGTTTGGTGTTGCCTTGCAACAATTTATTTTCAATTCCTTTGGATGATTGCATCAATTCTACATGAAAGTGTCACACTAAGATTCTAAGTTTGGTGTGCCACTTTTTCTATGCAACTCATCCAGCAACATCAATTGTCTGCATAATCATATTGCCTTTGCATTGTTATTTTTTGTTTGTTGTGACATTTCGTTTGCATTCTCTTTGTTTTAGTCACTTCTTTATTTCTTTTTATGTTTTCTTTTGTTAACTGTGTTTGTTAATACACCACCAAAAGAGTTTATTCATGACAAGATTCTTGGCTTGGTGATTATATTTAACATACAACAGTTTCATTTAGTCTTATTTCAAATAAAATGGACATAGGATTGCATTCTAAGTTTGGTGTTGCTATGCAACAAAAATTTGTTTCCAATCTTTACTGGATACTTGCATTAATTCCAAGTGAAAGTGTCACACTAAGTTTGGTGTACCACTTATCTTTTATGCAATGTATTGTGCACACCTTCTTATCTATGCAATAACAATGTCTCTGTTCTTTGTGCCTTGATTTTTTATCTTTCATTTTGCTTGCTTAGAACACATGTACTACTAACATTTCATTGTGTAAGACATTCATGATCCATCTTAGCCCCATAGCCATTGTTCTAATTATTGCTTGAGGATGAACAAGCACTCTAAGTTTGGCAAGGGAAAGGGAAGAATTGGAGAAAAAGGACAACAATAATGAAGATGAACTACAAGGTTGCAGAGTTCCTTTTCTTCTAATTTGTTTCCAGCACTTAAATTGCATGATTGTCTTATTATCTTCTCTGTTTACATGTGTGTATGAATAAAGCATAGCTTGAATCTTGATTTGTAATATGTTGCTGTGGCATTATAACTACCAACTTGAATTCTGTGAGTTCAAAAGCAATAAAGTATCATGATCATAAACAAGCAAGGCATTAAAGAAGAATTTAGCATGTGCATACAAGTATTGGAAAGCTAGTATGTTTGATTGTTGCTCAATTACATTAGATTTTATTTAATTGAAGTTTTCATCTAGTACATTTTGTGAAACCTGTTGAATCATGAAAACCTTGAAAAAAAAAACAAAAAAGGGCAAGAAAAAAAGGGAAAGAATGAGAAAGCTGAAGGCTCAGAGTACCAATGGCAATTTATTTGCTAAGTACTTGTGGTGTTTATGTATCAAGCCAAATTCTTGAAAACAAAACACTTAGAAGTCAAGGCTAGGCTCAAGTGCAAAAGCACTCCCTCAAAGCTCAAGGCTCTAAGCATCAATGATTAGAGAGTTAAGAAAAGAAACAAATGAGCTTAATGAAGTCCTCTAATTAAATGCTTGTGGTGCTTATGTATCAAGTGGTAATACTTGAAAATAAAGCATTTAGAAGTCGTAGCTTTGTTATCAACTCATGGGGCAAAGCACCCAAAAGGAGAAGCTAATAAGAAAAAAAAAAGCTTGTTTCAAGGAAGAAATATAAGAGAAAGATTTCATAAATTGAGCTAGATAGAAGCATCAATCATTTACATCCCTTTTGTGATTGTAGCATGCTTAGAAAACTAGCTAACCATGAACATTTAGTTGCTATTCTTCATACCTTGGATTGTCAATCTTTATTGCATGATTCTTTTCTTACTTGGGGACAAGCAAGGTTTAAGTTTGGTGTTGTGATGACAAGTCATCATATACCTATTTTTAAATGCTTTTTCATATAAGAAATTGATGATTAGTGCTTAATTATTGCATTCTTTTGTGCTTAATTAGAATATTTCCTTGATCTTTTAAATTTATAAATCTTGTAGGAAAAAAGAAGAAAAAGAAGCAAAGAAGCACAAAATAAGCTAAAAAGAAAAAAAGAGCTTTAGGGCACACTTTGAAGTTGGAGCACACTTTGGAGCCTTAGGCCACGCTTTTAAAAGCGTGGCCCATGACCAAATCAAAGAAGGAAGCAACCAGCACGCACACTGCTCTGCTCTTGCCAAGAGCAGGGCAATATCATGATGCAAAGTGAGGTTGGAAGAAAATTTTCGCTAAGTTAAAACCTGGGAGCTCACAACATGACCATGCCTACTTCAAAGGGCTATAACTTGAGCTACAGATGTCCAATTGATGTGATTTCAGTTGTTTTAGAAAGCTGACATTCAAAGCTTTCCAACAATATATAACAATTCATATTTGGCGTGAAATTGAGGCACGAGTGGAAGGTATCTTTGAGGACCAAAAGTCAGCAAAAATAAACCAAATTGCAACCACCAAGGTTCGAAGAGGGAGACCAAGGGAAGCCAAGGAAGTAGCGCTCCCAAGGAGAGCAGAGCATTGTCGTGCTTCTCTTCATGAAAATTCAAGAAAAAAAATGCAGCAACTTCCTCCACCAAGATTCGAACCAAGGATCTCTAGGAAGCCAAGCCTTAGGCGCTACTTTGGTGCCAGGAAATCAAGAAAAAAAGGCAGCGTGCTTCCCCCACCAAGTTTCGAACCAACGACCGCCTTGGAGACATTGCTGCGCTGCCCACAAGGAGAGCAGAGCGCTACTCCTTGGCACGCAAATGAGGCGCGCTTGACACGGCCAGGACGCAGCTTGGACGCATGGGCAGGAGCGCAATTGACACCACTGCCCCGCTCTCCCCAAGAGCAGGGCAGCATCCTGATGCCTCACTATACTCAGCACGCAACATGCATCCCCACACAAAGCTTCACTACTCTGCTCTCTACAAGAGCAGAGCAGCCTCCTGGGAGCAAGATGGGCTGAATTTCACTCAAAAATCCAACTTAATTCATTTCTTCACCAAATCAAAAAGCCCACATCATCACTCAAAGGCAGAAGAACAAGCTAGAATTAAGATTTTCATTTAATTTGTTTTTCATTTCAATTTCATTTTATTTTGTAACAAGCCTATATAAAGGCATCATTCTCATTTTCATAAGGAGGCCAGCTCCACTAGGGAGCATTAGGAGTAGTAGTAGAGAGCTCTCTCTTTTAATTTTCCTCTTTTCTATTTTTAAATTTTGGATTGAGAGTGAAGGAATTCTGTTTCCCTCTTGGTCTAAGATTTCTCTTGTTATTCTTTTGCAAAATTTCAGTGAATTAAGGATTTGAACCAAAACTCTCTTTACTGCTTTCATCTTCTTTCCTTCTGTATTTGTTCTTGGTTGGATCAAGGAAAGAATTGAGATCTAGACTTGTTTTCTAGTCTCTTTGATTCCCTGAGATCTTCATTTGTCTCTTTAAATTTCACAATTGAGCTTAATTACATTCTGTGTTGCTTCTTCAAGCAATTTTCCATTTCTGTTTGAATCTGCTGCACTTATTTCATCTTTTACTCTTCTGCTTGATTGCTCTTTACATTTTCTTGTTGAATTTTAAATTCCCTGCACCCAATCCCCTTTACATTTAATGCAATTTATATTTCGTGCAATTTAAGTTTCAGCTATTTTACTTTCTTGCACTTTAAGTTTTATGCAATTTTACTTTCTGCAACTTTAAATTTCCTGTGATTTACAATTCTGTTGGCTACATTTCATCCAATATCCCTTCAATGTTAGCTTGACTAAACTAATCACCCACTAAAGTTGCTTGATCCATCAATCCCTGTGGGATCGACCTGACTCTAAGTGAGTTATTACTACTTGATGAGACCCGGTATACATGCCGGTTAGATCTATGTGTTTGGAAATTCGTTTTTCTACAAAAACACCATCAACCTTGTTTACTTTTAACCAAGTACTTAGAAACATCTCAGCATATAGTTGCATTCATAAACGTAGGTTGCATTGCATGAGTCTTACTTCTGTTCATACCCTAGGTCGAGCTGTTTTACCCGGGATGTGTACGACAAGTCGACGGACCTCTTCAGGTCAGGACTATCTGACCTCTTCTTCAAGAGGTCGGCCAAATCACCAGAAAAAGCCCAAAAAAGGGCCCAACAGAGGAATACGATCCAAAATCCTAAGGCAGCCCAAACCTACAGAGATACGGACGGTACCCTTAAAAGATAAGATGACTTCACCTGAAGATAAGATAAGATAAAATAACTATCTTATCTCCAGAAAGATCACTCCTCATCATTATAAATACACTGGAGCACCCAGGTATAACTCATACTCTGATTCTACTAGAAACCTGCTTAATACCCTTGCTAACTTAAGCATCGGAGTCCCTTGCAGGTACCACCACCCTCCGGTGACAAAGAACCAGCACCACCACCAAGTCCAACAAGTCGGACACGGCGGCTCCGGCCACCATCATCAAGTTAGACACAACAGCTTCGACCAGTATAGAAGATCTCATCCGAGATTGACCTACAGTTTCAGGTAACCCTCGGAACATTAGCACTATTGCCGGGGACCTGGAAGTCATCCCACCATCATGGCGGATAACTTGAACAATGACCACAACTCTGATGTGGAGAACAGAACACCACATAAGAATGTGGAGGTTACACTAGACGATACTTCTCAACCTAACAAAGACAAAGACTCCCCAAGCACGGGACCCATGGAAGCACTTCAGGATCGCCTAAAACAACTCGAAAAAGAGGTCAAATATCAGTGGGAAGCTGAGAAAGACCTACGAAGGGAAGTTAGGTGACGCCGCGAATTAGAAGACAAGATCCAAAAGCTCGAAGCTAATATCAAAACTAGAATTACTTGATCCAGTCACAAGGATAACTCCTGCAAGGACCAAGACTCATTCACCAAAGAGATCATAAAGGCCAAAATCCCAAAAAACTTCAAACCTCACGATATGACTTTATATGATGGAACATCAGATCCCAGCCATCATCTCAACAACTTCCGAAGCAGAATGTATCTCACCAATGCCTTAGACGCAACTCGGTGCAAAGCTTTCACGACCACCTTAACAAAGGTAGCAATTAAATAGTTTGACAATCTGCCCCTAGGTCCATCTCAAGCTTTGATGACTTAGCCAAAAAGTTTCTAGCCAGATTCTCCATCCAGAAGGACAAAACTAAACACGCCCCAAGTCTACTAGGGATTAAGCAAGGAGATCGGGAAAGTCTTCGTAGCTACATGGAAAGATTCAACAAAGCATGTCTGGACATTCAGAGTCTGCCAACCGAAGCAGCCATTATGGGTCTCATCAATGGCTTATGAGAGGGACCTTTTAGTCAATCCATATCAAAGAAACATCCTACATCTCTGAATGAAGTACAAGAACGAGCAGAAAAATACATCAACATGGAGAAAAACTCTGGACTAGGAGAAACCCCAAAATCTGGATTCTCCAACTCCTCCCGAGATAAAGACAAAGATTCCAAGAAAAAAGATGATCTGCATGGAGAGAAGATTAAGAAATACCACAATTACACCCCTCTCCGGGTGTCTCTTGTGGAAGTTTATAGAGAAGTATGCCACACCGAGAATATTCCACCACCCCGTCCACTTAAAAGCAAAAAGGGAGGAGAAAATCGGACAGAATATTGCAAATACCATCGAATCTATGGATATCCCACCAACAAGTGCTTCGACTTGAAGAATGTCATAGAGAAATTGGTAAGGGAGGGGAGACTAGATCGGTACCTAGCCAGTAAGACAGATGAGCCCAAAAAGAGAAGAAGAGACGAAGAGGTTGGTCGCTTAGAACGACCACCTCGTACCCTGGAGAGGCATGTTCACATGATACATGGGGATTCGTAGGAAGAGGAATCTCCAAATCATCTCGCAAAAGACACCTCAAAGAAGTATACCACATTGGGGGAGGAGAAGAGGCACCCGACCTCCCTACTATCACCTTTACTAAAGAGGACGCAGCTGGCGTCATCTCGGGACATGACGATCCTATGGTCATCACTATCATGTTGGCCAATCTTAATCTACATCGAACACCGGTGGACCAAGGAAGCTCGGCTGACATTTTATTCAAGACAGCCTTCGACAAACTTGGCCTAGAAGAAAAAGAGTCCAAAGCATATCCGGACAATTTATTTGGACTTGGAGACACCCCAATCCAACCACTTGGTTACATCTCGCTACACACAACCTTTGGAAAAGAGAACCGGTCTAGGACCCTCAACATAGACTACATCGTGCTTGATGTGAACTCAGCCTACAATGCCTTAATAGGTCGGACAACTCTAAACCAGCTCGGAGCAGTAGTCTCAACTCCACACCTATGCATGAAGTTCCCAACTGTAGAAGGGATCTGATGAGCGGATAATTTCTACGCTTTTTGGCATTGTTTTTAGGTAGTTTTTAGTAGGATCTAACTACCTTTAGGGATGTTTTCATTAGTTTTTATGTAAAATTCACATTTCTAGACTTTACTATGAATTTGTGTGTTTTTCTATGATTTCAGGTATTTTCTGGCTGAAATTGAGGGACTTGAGCAAAACTCTGATAAGGAGGCTGACAAAGGACTGCTGATGTTGTTGGATTCTTACCTCCCTGCACTCGAAATGGATTTTCTGGAGCTCCAAAACTCCAAATGGTGCGCTCTCAATGGCGTTGGAAAGTAAGCATCCAGAGCTTTCCAGAAATATATAATAGTCCATACTTTATTCGAGATTAGACAATGTAAACTGGCGTTCAACGCCAGTTCCATGCTGCATTCTGGAGTCAAACGCCAGAAACACGTCATAAACCATAGTTAAACGCCAAAAACATGTTACAACTAAGCGTTTAACTCCAAGAGAAGCCTCTGCACTTGTAAAGCTCAAGCTCAGCCCAAGCACATTCCAAGTAGGCCCCGAAAGTGGATTTCTGCATCAATTACTTATTTCCGTAAACCCTAGTATAAATAGGACATTTTACTATTGTATTAGACATCTTGGTTTCATCTTTGACAGTATAGTGTCTTGACCATTTGGTCTTTTGATCATTCATGGGGGCTGGCCATTCGGCCAGGCATGGACCTTCATCACCTATGTAATTTCAACAGTGGAGTTTCTACACACCATAGATTAAGGGTGTGGAGCTCTGCTGTACCTTGAGTTTCAATGCAATTACTACTATTTTCTATTCAATTCAGCTTATTCATGTTCTAAGATATTCGTTGCACTTCAACATGATGACTGTGATGATCCATGTCACTCATCATCATTCTCACCTATGAATGCGTGATTGACAATCACTTCCGTTCTACCTTAGAACGAGCGCATATCTCTTGGATTCTTTCATCAGAATCTTCGTGGTATAAGCTAGAATTATTGGCGGCCATTCCTGAGAATCCAGAGAGTCTAAACCTTGTCTGTGGTATTCCGAGTAAGATTCAGGGATTGAATGATTGTGACGAGCTTCAAACTCGCGATTGTTGGGCGTGATGACAAACGCAAAAGAATCAATAGATTCTATTCCGACATGATCTAGAACCGACAGATGATTAGCCGTGCTGTGACAAGAGCATTTGGACCTTTTTCAATGAGAGGATGGGAAGTAGCCATTGACAACGGTGATGCCCTACATACAGCTTGCCTTGGAAAGGAGTATGAAGGATTGAAAGTAAGAAAGCAGTATGTTGCAGAGATTCAACAGGGACAAAGTATCTCCATACACTTATCTGAATTTCCACTAATGATTTACATAAGTATTTCTATCTTTATTTTACGTTTTATTTATTATTACTTTCGAAAACTCCATAATCATTTGAATCCGCCTAACTGAGATTTACAAGATGACCATAGCTTGCTTCATACCAACAATCTCCGTGGGATCGACCCTTACTCACGTAAGGTTTATTACTTGGATGACCCAGTGCACTTGCTGGTTAGTTGTGCGGAGTTGTGAAGAAAGTGTTGAGTTAGTAGATGCGCATACCAAGTTGAATGCCATTGTTAGAGATCACAATTTCATGCACCAAGTTTTTGGTGCCGTTGCTGGGGATTGTTCGAGTTTGGACAACAGACGGTTCATCTTGTTGCTCAGATTAGGTAATTTTCTTTTTGTTTTATTTTCAAAATTTTTTTTCAAAAATCTTTCAAAAAAAATTTTACTTCTGTTTTCGAAAAATTATTCTAAATTTTTAAGAATGAATTCTAGTGTTTCATGAAGCATGTTGAAGCTTGGCTGGCTAAAAAGCCATGTCCAAATCCTTTTGGATTGAGGCTTCCACTTGTCAGCATAAAGGGCATGTATATGGAATTGGATGAAGTATCAACTGTTGCATGACTAATTTATATCCTAAAGCTGGCTGGCTATTAAGCCATGTCCAACTCCTGGATCGGAGCTTTAGGCTAACATTGAAAGATTCCTGGAACTCTTATTAAAAATTTTGAATTTCTTATTTTATTTTTCCTATATATTTTCAAAAAAATAATAAAATAAAATACAAAAGAATCAATAAAATCATAAAAATTAAAAATATTTTGTGTTTCTTGTTTGAGTCTTGTGTCATGTTTTAAGTTTGGTGTCTATTGAATGTTCATCTTTTTCTTGTATTTTTCGAAAATTCATGCAATGTATTTTTCATGATCTTCAAGTTGTTATTGACAAGTCTTCTTGTTTGATCTTTAAATTTTCTTGTTTTGTGCTTTTTGTTGTTTTTCATGTGCATTCTTGCATTCATAGTGTCTAAGCATGAAAAATTTCTAAGTTTGGTGTCTTGCATGTTTTTCTTTTCTTGAAATTTTTTTCAAAAATAAGTCTTGATGTTCATCTTGATCTTCAAAGTGTTCTTGGTGTTCATCTTGACATTCATAGTGTTCTTGCATGCATCATGTGTTTTGATTCATAATTTTCATGTTGTGAGTCATTTTTGTTGTTTTTCTCTCTCCTCATTAAAAATTAAAAAAAAATCAAAAAATTATCTTTTCCTTAATTTTCTCATAAATTTCAAAAATTGAGTTGACTTAGTAAAAAATTTTTAAAAACTTAGCTATTTCTTATAAGTCAAGTCAAATTTTCAATTTTAAAAATCCTATCTTTTCAAAATCTTTTCCAAAAATCAAATCTTTTTTATTTTTATCTTATGATTTTAAAAAATTTAAAAATATTTTCAAAATCTCTTTCTTATCTTTATTTCAAAATTTTGAAAACTTTACTAACAATTAATGTAATTGATTCAAAAATTTGAAGGTTGTTACTTTCTTGTTAAAAAAGGTTCAATCTTTAAATTCTAGAGTCATATCTTTCAGTTTCTTGTTAGTCAAGTAATCAATTTTAATTTTAAAAATTAAATCTTTTTCAAAATGTCATTTTCAATCATATCTTTTAAAAATATCTTTCAAATAATATTTTTTTCAAAATCAATTTCAAAATATCTTTTCTAACTTCTTATCTTTTTAAAATTGATTTTTAAATCTTTTTCAACTAACTAATTGACTTTTTATTTGTTTTAAAATTATTATCTTTTTCAAAACCACTTAACTACTTCCACCTTTCTAATTTTCGAAAATTCCTCCCTCTTTTTCAAAACTTTCTTAATTAACTAATTGTTTCAAATTTTAATTTTAATTTTAATTCTTCTCTTAATTTTCGAAAATCACTAACCCTTTTTCAAAATTAATTTTCGAAATTCTCTCCCTCTCATCTTCTTCTATTTATTTATTTATTTATTTTTTAACACTTCTCTTCATCTCAAGAATTCGAACCTATCTTCCCCCCTTGTGTTTGGATTCTTAACTCTTTTCCTTCTTCTATTCCTTTCTTCTTCTACTAACATAAAGGAATCTCTATACTGTGACATAGAGGATTCCTCTTCCTTTTCTGTTCTCTTCTCTTTCATATGAGCAGAAACAAGGAAAAATACATTCTTGTTGAAGCTGATCCTGAACCTGAAAGGACTCTGAAGAGGAAACTAAGAGAAGCTAAATTACAACAAGTCAGAGACAACCTTACTGAAATTTTTGAACAGGAAAAGGATATGGCAGTCGAACCCAACAACAATAATGCAAGAAGGATGCTTGGTGATTATACTACACCTACTTCCAAGTTTGACGGAAGAAGCATCTCAATCCCTGACATTGGAGCAAACAATTTTGAGCTGAAACCTCAACTAGTTGCTCTAATGCAACAGAACTGCAAATTCCATGGACTTCCATCAGAAGATCCCTATTAGTTTTTAACTGAATTTTTTTGCAGATCTGTGAGACTGTTAAGACTAATGGAGTAGATCTTGAAGTCTACAGGCTCATACTTTTCCCTTTTGTTGTAACTGACAGGGCTAGAACATGGTTGGACTCTCAACCTAAAGATAGCCTGAACTCTTGGGATAAGCTGGTCATGGCCTTCTTGGCTAAGTTCTTTCCTCCTCAAAAGCTGAGCAAGTTTAGAGTGGATGTTCAGACCTTCAAACAAAAAGATGGTGAATCCCTCTTTGAAGCTTGGGAAAGATACAAGCAGATGACCAAAAGGTGTCCTTCTGACATGCTTTTAGAGTGGACCATTCTGGATATATTCTATTATGGTCTATCTGAGTTGTCTAAGATGTCACTGGACCATTCTGCAGGTAGATCCATTCACCTAAAGAAAACACCTACAGAAGCTCAAGAACTTATTGACATAGTTGCAAATAACCAATTCATGTACACTTCTGAGAGGAATTCTGTGAATAATAGGACGCCTCAGAGGAAGGGAGTTCTTCAGATTGATGCTCTGAATGCCATATTGGCTCAGAAAAAAAATGTTGACCCAGCAAGTCAACATGATTTTCTCAAAGTCTGAATGGATGGCAAAATGCATCCAACAGTACTAAAGAGGCATCTTCTGAAGAAGAAGCTTATGATCCTGAGAACCCTGCAATAGCAGAGGTAAATTACATGGGTGAACCTTATGGAAACACCTATAATTCTTCATGAAGAAACCATCCAAATTTCTCATGGAAGGATCAAAAAAGTCTCAACAAGGCTTTAATAATGGTGGAAGAAATAGGCTCAGCAATAACAAGCCTTTTCCATCATCTTCTCAGCAATAGATAGAGAATTCTGAGCAGAGCACCTCTAACTTAGCAAACATAGTCTCTGATCTGTCTAAGGCCACTTTAAGTTTCATGAGTGAAACAAGATCCTCCATCAAAAATTTGGAGGCACAAGTGGGCCAGCTGAGTAAGAAAATCACTGAAACTCCTCCTAGTACTCTCCCAAGCAATACTGAAGAGAATCCAAAAAGAGAGTGCAAGGCTATTGACATAATCAACATGGCCGAACCTAGAAAGGAAGGAGAGGACGTGAATCTCAATGAGGAAGACCTCATGGGACGTCTCTCAAGCAAGAAGGAGTTCCCTATTGAGGACCTAAAGGAATCTGAGGCTCATATAGAGACCATAGAGATCCCATTAAACCTCCTTCTACCATTCATGATCTCTGAAGACTATTCTTCTTCTGAAGAGGAAAAAGATGTAACTGGAGAGCAAGTTGCTCAATATCTATGAGCCATCATGAAACTGAATGCCAAGTTGTTTGGTAATGAAACTTGGGAAGGTGAACCTCCCTTGCTCATTAGTGAACTAGATACTTGGGTTCAGCAAACTCTACCTCAAAAGAGACAAGATCCTGGTAAATTCTTAATACCATGTACCATGGGCACCATGACCTTTGAGAAGGCTCTGTGTAAACTAGGGTCAGGCATAAATCTTATGCCACTCTTTGTAATGGAGAAGCTAGGGATCATTGAGGTACAGCCTGTCACATTCTCATTAGAGATGGCAGACGGATCACAAAGACAAGCTTATGGATTAGTAGAGGACGTGTTAGTGAAGGTTAAAGGCCTCTACATCCCTGCTGATTTCATGATCTTAGACACTAGGAAAGAGGAGGATGAATACATCATCCTTGGAAGACCCTTCCTAGCCACAGCAGGAGTTGTGATTGATGTTGACAGAGGAGAGCTAGTCCTTCAATGAAATGGAGACTACCTTGTTTTTAAAGCTCAAGGATCTTCTTCTACAACCATAGAGAGGAAGCATGAAAAGCTTCTCTCAATACAGAGTCAAACAAAGCCCCCACAATCAAACTCTAAGTTTGGTAATGGAAGGCCACAACCAAACTCTAAGTTTGGTGTTAAACCCCCACATTCAAACTCTAAGTTTGGTGTCGGGAGTCTACAATATTGACCTGATCACCAGTGATGCTCCATGAGAGCCCACTGTCAAGCTAATGACATTAAAGAAGCGCTTATTGGGAGGCAACCCAATTTTTATTTATCTAATTTTATTTTTATTATTCTTTTATGTTTTATTAGGTTCATGATCATGTGGATTCACAAAACAAATACTAAAATTAAAAACAGAATCAAAAACAGCAGAAGAAATAACACACCCTGGAGGAAGGGCGTATTGGCGTTTAAACGCCAGTAAGGAGCATCTGGCTGGCATTCAACGCCAGAACAGAGCATGGATCTGGCGTTGAATGCCAGAAACATGCAGCAATCTGGCATTTAAATGCCAGGATTGCACACTGAGGAAAGCTGGCGTTCAACGCCATAAACATGCTACAGATGGGGGTTGAACGCCCAAAACAAGCATGAAGCTGGCGTTCAACGCCAGAAACAAGCATCAATCTGGCGTTGAATGCCAGGATTGCATGCAGAGGGCATTTTACATGCCTCATTGGTGCAGGGATGTAGATCCTTGACACCTCAGGATCTGTGGACCCCACAGGATCATCTCAGGATCTATGGACCCCACAGGATCCCTACCTACCTCCACTTACCTTCTCTCTTCTTCACACAACCCAATAACACTCTTCCCCAAAAACCCTTCACCAATCACCTCAAATCTCTCTTCCCCATCACCTCTTCACCACTCACATCCATCCACTCTTCCCCATAAACCCTATGAAGAGAGAATTTTTGCTAGTAAAGAATTTTGTAAAAATATAGTCGCGTTGTGAGTATAGATTCTAAACCAACAAAAGTCATTTCTTACAAACGTTTTGGTTGTCACAAGTAACAAACCCCTAAATAAATTGATAACCAAAGTATTTAAACCTCGGGTCGTCTTCTCAAGGAATTGCAGGGAGGTGTTCTTATTATTAGTTATGAGTCTTGTAAATTGGGGGTTTTGAAAGTAAGAAAGAAGTATGTTAAATGACAAGTAAAATAAATAAATAACTATAAAATAAACTCTTGGCAAGATATGAGAAATTGGAAGTCCTATCATAGTTATCCTTATCGATGGTGATGAGAATGGAGTTTTAATGCCACTTAGTTAACATTTACTAAAGCAAAGGAAAGTCAAGTGGACTAATTTGTTTGATCCTCAAGTCCTAGTCAATTCCCAAGAAAGGACTAGAGTTATTGGAATTCAATTCAATTAGCAAAAATAGCAATTATCAATCAAGATGAGTTTGATAACTCAAGAGTTACCAATTAATCAATCAAAGCCAAGAATATAGAAAGCTAAATTAAAATCATATATCTGAAAACATCTCAATAATGTGTATTAAATAAGAAAATCAATCCTAACATGAAAAGTTCATAAGCCAATTGGGCAACACAAATCAAACACAAATAAAAGCTTCAGAGTAAACAAAAATAGAAGAGAAACATAAATTATTGAACCTGGTATGAAAAAACAATCCTAATTCTAATAGAAATCCTAATCCTAAATCCTAAGAGAGAGGAGAGAACCTCTCTCTAAAAAACTACATCTAAAACCTAAAATTATGAGTAATGATTGAATGATTTATTCTGCTCCACTTCCAGCCTCTAATCTGTGTTTTCTGGGCTGAGAACTGGGTCAAAATAGCCCAGAAATCACTTCCAGCGCTTTCTGGTCCGTACAGATCGCGGAAAAATGACGCGGAGGCGTCATCCACGCGTTTGCGTGGAATGAGATTCGCAGATGCGACACATCCGCGTGGAGCGCGTGTTTGCATCGCCTATCTATATGGCTGCTATGGCAAATTATATATCAAATCGAAGCCCCGGACGTTAGCTTTCCAACGCAACTGAAACCGGGTCGTTTGGATCTCTGTAGCTCAAGTTATGATTGTTTTAGTGTGAGAGGGTCAGGCTGATAGCTTTGCAGTTCCTTCAACTTCTTGTATTCCTTCCACTTTTGCATGCTTCCTTTCCATCCTTTGAGCCATTCATGCCCTGTAATCCCTGAAATCACTTAACACACATATCAAGGCATCGAATGATAACAAGAGAGGATTTAAATAAAAGAAAATAAAAGGCAAAGAAGCATGTTTTCAATCATAGCACAAAATCAGGAAGGAGAATGTAAAACCATGCAAATCATATGAATAAGTGGGCAAAGGCTTGATAAAAACCACTCAATTGAGCACAAGATAAACCATGAAATAGGGATTTATCAACCTCCCCGCACTTAAACATTAGCATGTCCTCATGCTAAGCTCAAGAGAAGCTATAAGGGAGTGAAGAGGAATGATAGAGGGTATGCAATGCATCCTATCTATGTGAATGCAACTACATGCAACATGTTTCTACCTACTTAGTTTAAAGTAAATAAGTTCTCCAAGACAAATATGAATCAAATTTCACTAATTCAAATTACACAATAAAAGACAAGTAAACGTGTAAGAAGATAGCTTATGAAAACAGGGAACATAGAATCAAGCATTGAACCCTCACTGGTATTGTATATCACTCTAGTCTCTCTAGTGTATAGGGTAATCACTCTATTCTTCTCTAATCATGCTTTCTATACTTTGTTCTTTATCTAACCAATCAACAAATATTTAATGTATACATACAAATATCATGAGGTCTTTTTCAAGGTTGTAATGGGGCTAAGGTAAGGGTAAGGGTATATATATAAGGCTAAGTGAGCTAATAATTGAACCCTTGATTAGTCTAAGATGTCACCTAACATATACATACTCTATATAATCTAGAAATCTTGCCTAGCTGCCCAATTTTCCCACTTGTGTGTTACATACTCATGCACCAATTTTATTTTTGATTTTATCCCATGTGCATTGATTCTTTAATTTTTGCATTGGGGTAATTTTTGTCCCCTTATTTAATTTCTTAATGAATTTCTTTTTTCTTTTTTTTCTCTTTTTTTTGAAACATAAGAATAATATATCAATGCACATGGTGTTTTAATTATTTTGATTTCACATGAGCATGCTCCCAAATTTCAAAATAATTTATTCACTTCAATTCCCTACCTTTTTCTATCATCCCATGTTCCTATAAAATTTTCCACACTTAAATTATACACAATATCTATCTTAAGCTAACCAAAAATTCAACTTGGGATTCTTATTTTATTTTTCTACTTAAGGCTAGTAATGTGGTTACAAAACAAAAGGGGAGTAAAAAGCTCAAGGTGGCTAAGAAGGGTGACATAAAAGGGTAGGCTTTATTTAGGATAAGTGAGTTAATAATCAAAGATGGCCTCAATCATATGAAAGCATGTAGATACACTAAATAATGGACATATAGAATGGAACAAAGCAACAATTGCAATCATAGAGAAAAAAACACACAAGAATAAAAATTTATGGTTAAATAATGTAACCATGTAAATAAGCTCAAATCTCACAGGTTGTGTGTTCTTTGGCTCAAAAACCATGTTCCAAATACAACTTCAAACAAATTTAACACATAGAAAATTTTAATTTTTAATTTAAATTAGTGAAATATTATAAAATAAAGTCTTGAAAAGAAATTGATTACTTCAACCAAGTGGTGGTAAAATATGCACAAAATCTAACTATAATTCAATCAAACATGCAAATGCAAGAACTAACTACAGAGAAGTTTAGACATTGGTGTTGAGTCAGAAATAACTAACCCATGGAGATCAGTATCGACCTCCCCACACTTAAAGATTGCACCGTCCTCGGTGCATGCTAAGATGTATAAGTGGATGGCTGCTCCAACTGATGCCTTTTGCTATAGATTGTGCAGATTGACTTGTTTGTCTCCCCATTTAAAAGCTTTCCCTTTCCCTTCCTCGGTGGCCATCCTGAAAGGAGAGAAAAAAAAGGAATGTAACCCAAAAGTAAAGATAAGAACATAAATGAAATATGGGTGTTAATGCCAAATAATAAAGGTCTTAATTACATGGTAGCTACAACATGCAAGGGAGAAAATAGTGGAAGCAAATGACATATCAAGAGTGAAAAAATTGCAACAATGGGAAGAGAGTGGGTAAAGAGAGATAATATAAATTCATGTCAATGCAAAAGTAATACAGGTATAAAAGATAGGCATTGATTTAATTAATATTACCTAACAAAAATAAAACAAGTCACTAAGCACCAAGATAATACCAGAAAAGATACAACAGTTGAATGAGAAAATTTAACAACAATGGAAAAGAAAAAGAAAGTAAGAAAGGAGGAAGAAAGAAGAAAAGATAGAAGAAATTAGGATTAGAAAAGAAAAGATAAGATAATTGGCACTGGTCTGGATAAGCTGTGCGTCACAGATGACGCAGACGCGTGGGTCACACGATCGCGTGGAGTGTGATAAATTCAAGTGACACAGACGCGTGGGGTACGCGGACGCATGACTCGATTTGTGCTAGTGGCGCGAGTGCAACCTCGCGTTCGCACAACTCTCTGTGTAAATGCATTTTGCCAAAAATCTGGGTGACGCGGTCGCGTGGTGGACGCGATCGCGTGGATGGCCTATTTAAAAAATGACGTGGACGCGTGGTAGGACTTGTGCTTCTAGCACGAGTCCAGCCCAATTCCAGCTCAACTTTCGGCCATACACTCTTTTTACGTCGATTTACAGGGCACGCGTTTGCGTGGGTGACGCGGACACGTGGGAGGCATTTTTCCCACATGACGCGGACGCGTCAGCGACGCAGTCGCGTGGATCAATTTGTGCCAAAGGCACGCCTCCAGCCACGCTCTCGCGTGACTCTCTGTTCAATTTTGTTTTCTTCTCAACGCACCTATGACGCGGACGCGTCGGCGACGCTGTCGCGTTGTGTGCGTGATTTTTTTTATAATGCAGTATGCAGAATGCAATGCTTAATATGAATGCTATGCATGATTCCAGGTTCAATCAAAACTCAAAAACAGACTAAAATTAAAATAGAAAAAGGAACAGTCATACCATGGTGGGTTGTCTCCCACCCAGCACTTTTAGTTAAAGTCCTTAAGTTGGACATTGGCGAGCTCCTTGTCATGGAGGCTTGTGCTTGTATTGATCCAGGAATCCCCACCAATGTTTGTACGTCCAATGTCCTCCGGGATCTCAAACCAGGCGCAGAAAGCCTTCAAGCAAGCTAAAGCAAGTGACAAGGCCCCAAGAGTATTGATTTTTAGATTGAATTCCGGGGTCCCAAACCTTGCTTTTGCACCCTTCTTCTTGTTGATCATTAGTGTTCCAAGCGGGTGGCAGGCAATCTGAATTCTCACTAAAGCGGCCAAACAACTTCCTAGACCCATTCAGTTGAGCTCTACACCAACCTTTGCGTTTAAACTTAAAACTTCCAACCATAATGAACCTTGCAGCACAATTCTTACCACGGACCATCTTCCTCTTACGCCTAATGCCACAAAGAGCTCTGAGTTGACCGTCCGTCTCCAGTAGCCTATATTCAAGTGGGAAAGTAAAGGATAAGGAGAGGAATTTTACCCACTTGAATGTTGTGTTGGACGGTAATGGTCTTGGGAGAGATATTTCTAATGAATTTGCAAGCTCCACTCCCTTGTGCTCTTCTTTGACAACTTCCACCTCTTTGTAAGCTTCTTCAGTTTCAACCTCTACCTCTTGGTAGCTTTCTTCCACCTCAATCTTTTCTTCATTGCTTACCCAGAGCATGGGAGGTTGTGCTTTTTCTTCTTGAATCTCCATCTCTTGATCAACCTCTTCCAAGTCTTCAACCATGATATGCCTTGGAGGTTGTACACCCTCCTCAACAACAAATTCAAACTCCTTAGAAGAGGGTTTTGTGACTTGAGGTTCCCGTGAAGGTTCTGCATCTCCTAAATCTTCAACCATTTCTTCCTCTGCAACTATTATGGCTTTCTCCACTTGTTCCAATACAAAGTCATGATCCTTATTGTCCATTGGAGTCTCTAGTGTCTCCCTCATGCTACGTTCTTCATTGGATTCTCCATGTGGGGCCATGGGAGTCTGTTGGATGTCTAAACGTCTGAAAGATAATTGATTTATTGCTTGCTCCAGTTGATAAAGGGTTGCATGAAATTGATCTACTGTTTCCTTGAAATGATCCATTGACTCTTGTTCCTCCTTGATGATTACCTTTCCATGACAACTCCCTTCAATTACTCCTTCATCTTCAAGGGTCTTTTCTACCTTCACCTTTAGTGCCTCCTCAAGCTCCTTATGAAGTATGGATTCGCGAAGATGATCCCTTCTCTGTTGTTCCATGTCAATAGCATCATTGGGATCATGTTGCTCTTAGATTGATGGATGTGGGTGCCCTTCCATGGATGGTGGTGATGGGATGGGTGGATCATTGTGTGGTTGAGACGGAAGTGCATTGGAGCTTGAGGGTTGATTTTTGAAGGTATTTGGTGGTCCGATTTCGGCGGCGAGAGCTTGTATAGTAGAGTTTAGATCGGCAAATACTTTCTCCATGGAGGTTTGGGGTGGATAGGAGGGTTCATTTGTTGGGAGAAAGGGTTCATGGTAGGAAAGTGGTTCATCTTGATAATGATAAGGAGATGGTGTATATTAAGGTGGTGGTTCTGTGTATGGTTCATTTGGTGGTTGGTGTGGTGAATAAGGATTGGGGTCATATGGAGGTGAATGGTGGAAAGGGGCTTGTGAGTGTGGTAGTTCAAAGCTATGTTGAGGAGGTGGTTCATTGGCATATGATGGGGCTTGTTGGTAACTACAAGGGGGTCCACCATATCTATCAGCTTGGTATGCATTATAGAATGGTCTTTGTCCATGATATCTTGGAAGGTGTTGTCACCTAAAGGGTTAATTAGCTCCTCTTGGCTCCGTGCATCTTTGATTGCTTTAACCTTGATGCATATTCCTGTTATAACTTCCTCTTCCTACAACATAGTTGTAACCAGACTCACAGCCAAAGGGGTGAGAGTTCATAGTAGTAGAAGAAAATAAAAACAAAAACTAACAAAAAGAAAATATTTTGAAAAAAATTTGATTTTTTTTGAAAAAAATAAGATAAGATATTTTTGAAAAAAAAATAAGATAAGATAATTTTTTTTGAATAATATTTACAATAACCAATAATAAGGCACACGTTTGCAATTCCCCGGCAACGACGCCATTTTGAAGAGAGAATTTTTGCTAGTAAAGAATTTTGTAAAAATATAGTCGCGTTGTGAGTATAGATTCTAAACCAATAAAAGTCCTTTCTTATAAACGTTTTGGTTGTCACAAGTAACAAACCCCTAAATAAATTGATAACCAAACTATTTAAACCTCGGGTTGTCTTCTCAAGGAATTGCAGGGAGGTGTTCTTATTATTAGTTATGAGTCTTGTAAATTGGGGGTTTTGAAAGTAAGAAAGAAGTATGTTAAATGACAAGTAAAATAAATAAATAACTATAAAATAAACTCTTGGCAAGACATGAGAAATTGGAAGTCCTATCCTAGTTATCCTTATCGATGGTGATGAGAATGGAGTTTTAATCCCACTTAGTTAACCTTTCCTAAAGCAAAGGAAAGTCAAGTGGACTAATTAGTTTGATCCTCAGGTCCTAGTCAATTCCCAAAAAAGGACTAGAGTTATTGGAATTCAATTCAATTAGCAAAAATAGCAATTATCAATCAAGATGAGTTTGATAACTCAAGAGTTACCAATTAATCAACCAAAGCCAAGAATATAGAAAGCTAAATTAAAATCATATATCTGAAAACATCTCAATAATGTGTATTAAATAAGAAAATCAATCCTAACATGAAAAGTTCATAAGCCAATTAGGCAACACAAATTAAACACAAATAAAAGCTTCAGAGTAAACAAAAATAGAAGAGAAACATAAATTATTGAACCTGGTATGAAGAAACAATCCTAATCCTAATAGAAATCCAAATCCTAGATCCTAAGAAAGAGGAGAGAACCTCTCTCTAAAAAACTACATCTAAAACCTAAAATTGTGAGTAATGATTGAATGATTCATTCTGCTCCACTCCCAGCCTCTAATCTATGTTTTCTGGGCCGAGAACTGGGTCAAAAATAGCCCAGAAATCACTTCCAGTGCTTTCTGGTCCGTACAGGTCACGGCAAAGTGATGCGGAGGCGTCATCCACGCGTTTGCGTGGAATGAGATTCGCAGATGCGATGTGTCCGCGTGGAGTGCGCGTTCGCATCGCTTATCTGTATGGCCACTATGGCAAATTATATATCAAATTGAAGCCCCAGATGTTAGCTTTCCAACGCAATTGGAACCACGTCATTTGGATCTCTATAGCTCAAGTTATGATCGTTTTAGTGTGAGAGGGTTAGGCTGACAGCTTTGCAGTTCCTTCAACTTCTTATATTCCTTCCACTTTTGCATGCTTCCTTTCCATCTTCTGAGCCATTCATGCCCTGTAATCCCTGAAATCACTTAACACACATATCAAGGCATCGAATGATAACAAGAGAGCATTTAAATAAAAGAAAATAAAAGGCAAAGAAGCATGTTTTCAATTATAGCACAAAATCAGGAAGGAGAATGTAAAACCATGCAAATCATATGAATAAGTGGGCAAAGGCTTGATAAAAACCACTCAATTGAGTACAAGATAAACCATGAAATAGGGGTTTATCACCCCACCAACCTTCAAAATTCAAAATCACTTTCCCACCCAAACCCACCCAACATGGCCGAACCTTAACCCCTCTTCCCCCACTATATAAACCTCTCTATCCCTCTTCATTCTCACACAACACAACCCTCTCTTCTCCCCCTTGGCCAAATACACTTCTCTCCCTCTCCTCCATTTTCTTCTTCTTCTTCCTCTTCTTCTTTTCTTTTCTTTCTTATCTTGCTCGAGGGTGAGAAATATTCTAAGTTTGGTGTAGTAAAAGCATAGTTTTTTGTTTTTCCATAACCACTTATGGTACCTAAGGCCGGAGAAACCTCTAGAAAAGGGAAAGAGAAGACAAAAGCATCCACCTCCGAGTCATGGGAGATGGAGAGATTCATCTCAAAGGTCCATCAAGACCACTTCTATGATGTTGTGGCCAAGAAGAAGGTGATCCCTGAGGTCCCTTTCAAGCTCAAGAAAAATGAGTATTCGGAGATCCGACATAAGATCCAAAGAAGAGGTTGGGAAGTTCTGACCAACCCCATTCAACAAGTCGGAATCTTAATGGTTCAAGAGTTCTATGCCAATGCATAGATCACTAGGAACCATGATCAAAGTGTGAACCCGAATCCAAAGAATTATCTTACAATGGTTCAGGGGAAATACTTAGATTTCGGTCCGAAAAATGTAACGTTGGCGTTCAACTTGCCTATGATGCAAGAAAATGCACGCCCCTACACTAGAAGGGTCAACTTTGATCAAAGGTTGGACCAAGTCCTTATGGACATATGTGTGGAAGGAGCTTAATGGAAAAGAGACTCAATAGGCAAGCCGGTTCAATTGAGAAGACTGAATCTTAAGCCTGTGGCTAGAGGATGGTTGGAATTTATCCAACGCTCCATCATCCCCACTAGCAACTAATCTAAAGTTACTGTGGATCGGGCCATCATGATCCATATCATGATTGGAGAGGAAGTAGAAGTTCATGAAGTCATCTCTCTTGAATTCTACAAAATAGCCGAAAAGTCCTCCACCATGGCAAGGCTAGCTTTTCCTCATCTTATTTGCCATCTATGCTACTCAGCTGGAGTTATCATAGAAGGAGACATCCTCATTGAAGAGGATAAGCCCATCACTAAGAAGAGGATGGAGCAAACAAGAGAGCCCATTCATGGATCTCAAGAGACACATGAGGAAGCTCATCATCAAGGAATCCTTGAAATGCCTCAAGGGATGCACTTTCCTCCCAACAACTATTGGGAACAACTCAACACTTCTATAGAAGACTTGAGTTATAACATGGACCAACTAAGGGTGGAACATCAAGAGCACTCCATCATTCTCCATGAGATTAGAGAAGATCAAAGAGCAATGAGGGAGGAGCAACAAAGGCAAGGAAGAGACATATAAGAGCTCAAGGACATCATTGGTCCTTCAAGAAGAAGGCGCCACCATCACTAAGGTGGACTCATTCCTTGTTCTTATTTCTCTATTTTTCGGTTTTTAAGCTTCATGTTTACCTATGTTTTGTGTCTTTACTTCATGATCATTAGTAACTATGTCTTAAGGTTATGAATAATTCCATGAATCCTTCACCTTTCTTAAATGAAAAATGTTTCTAATACAAAAGAACAAGAAGTACATGAGTTTCAAATTTATCCTTGAAATTAGTTTAATTATATTGATGTGGTGACAATACTTTTCATTTTCTGAATGAATACCTCAACAGTGCATATTTTTTATCTTGTTGTTTATGAATGTTAAAATTTTTGGCTCTTGAAAGAATGATGAATAAGAAAAATGTTATTGATGATCTAAAAAATCATAAAATTGATTCTTGAAGCAAGAAAAAGCAGTGAAGAACAAAGCTTGGGAAAAAAAAGTGGCGAAAAAAATTATAGAAAGAAAATGAAAAAGCAAGCAGAAAAAGCCAATAGCCTTTAAAACCAAAAGGCAAGGGTAAAAAGGATCCAAGGCTTTGAGCATCAATGGATAGGAGGGCCCAAGGAAAGTAAATCCAGGCCTAAGCGGCTAAATCAAGCTGTCCCTAACCATTTGCTTGTGGCATACAGGTCCAAGTGAAAAGCTTGAGACTAAGTGGTTAAAGTCGTGATCCAAAGTAAAAAGAGTATGCTTAATAGCTCTGGACACCTCTAACTGGGGACTCTAGCAAAGCTGAGTCACAATCTGAAAAGGTTCACCCAGTCATGTGTCTGTGACATTTATGTATCTGGTGGTAATACTGGAAAATAAAGTGCTTAAGGCCACGGCCAAGACTCATAAAAGTAGCTGTGTTCAAGAATCAACATACTTAACTAGGAGAATCAATTAACACTATCTGAACTCTGAGTTCCTATAGAAGCCAATCATTTTGAACTTCAAAGGATAAAGTGAGATGCCAAAATTGTTCAGAAGCAAAAAGCTACAAGTCCCGCTCATCTAATTAGAACTAATATTCATTGATATTTTGGGATTTATAGTATATTATCTTCTTTTTATCCTATTTGATTTTCAGTTGCTTGGGGACAAGCAACAATTTAAGTTTGGTGTTGTGATGAGCGGATAATTTATACGCTTTTTGGCATTATTTTTAGGTACTTTTTAGTAGGATCTAGCTACTTTTAGGGATGTTTTCATTAGTTTTATGTAAAATTCACATTTCTAGACTTTACTATGAGTTTGTGTATTTTTCTATGATTTCAGGTATTTTCTAGCTGAAATTGAGGGACCTGAGCAAAACTCTGATAAGGAGGCTGACAAAGGACTGCTGATGCTGTTGGATTCTGACCTCCCTGCACTCGAAATAGATTTTTTGGGGCTACAAAACTCCAAATGGTGCGCTCTCAACGGAGTTGGAAAGTAGACATCCAGAGCTTTTCAGCAATATATAATAATTCATACTTTATTCGAGATTAGATGACGTAAACTGGCATTCAATGCCAGTTCCTTGCTGCATTCTGGAGTCAAACGCCAGAAACACGTCATAAACCAGAGTTAAACGCCAAAAACATGTTACAACTTGGCGTTTAACTCCAAGAGAAGCCTCTGCACGTGTAAAGCTCAAGCTCAGCCCAAGCACACACCAAGTGGGCCCCGGAAGTGGATTTCTGCATCAATTACTTATTTCTGTAAACCGTAGTAGCTAGTCTAGTAAAAATAGGAAAATTTACTATTTTATTAGACATCATGGTTTCGTCTTTGACAGTATAGTCTCTTGACCATTCGATCTTTTGATCATTCATGGGGGCTGGCCAATCGGCCATGCCTGGACCTTCATCACTTATATATTTTCAATGGTGGAGTTTCTACACACCATAGATTAAGGGTGTGGAGCTCTGCTGTACCTCGAGTTTCAATGCAATTACTACTATTTTCTATTCAATTCAGCTTATTCCTGTTTTAAGATTTTCGTTGCACTTTAGCATGATGAATGTGATGATCCGTGACACCCATCATCATTCTCACCTATGAATGCGTGATTGACAACCACTTCCGTTCTACCTTAGAACGAGCGCGTATCTCTTGGATTCTTTGATCAGAATCTTCGTGGTATAAGCTAGAATTATTGGCGGCCATTCCTGAGAATCCGAAAAGTCTAAACCTTGTCTGTGGTATTTCGAGTAAGATTCAGGGATTTAATGACTGTGACGAGCTTCAAACTCGCGATTGTTGGGCGTGATGACAAACGCAAAAGAATCAATGGATTCTACTCCGACATGATCGAGAACCGATAGATGATTAGCCGTGCTGTGACAAGAGCATTTGGACCTTTTTTACTAAGAGGATAGGAAGTAGCCATTGACAATGGTGATGCCCTACACACAACTTGCCATGAAAATGAGTATGAAGGATTGAAAGTAAGAAAGCAGTATGTTGCAGAGATTCAACAAGGACAAAGCATCTCCATACACTTATCTGAATTTCCACCAATGATTTACATAAATATTTCTATCTTTATTTTATGTTTTATTTATTATTACTTTCGAAAACTCCATAATCATTTGAATCCGCCTAACTGAGATTTACAAGATGACCATAGCTTGCTTCATACCAACAATCTCCATGGGATCGACCCTTACTCACGTAAGGTTTATTACTTGGATAACCCAGTGCACTTGCTGGTTAGTTGTGCGGAGTTGTGAAGAAAGTGCTGAGTTAGTAGATGCGCATACCAAGTTGAATGCCATTGTTAGAGATCACAATTTCATCCACCAGGATCGCTACGATAAAAGGAGACCTGAAGATGGCCCACCACTGTTACAACGAAAGTATAAACTTCAGAGGCAAAGAAGAAGAAATCCACACCATGAAACTCGGAGGAGTTCGAGGCCGAGAAGAATTCCGTCCAAAACTAGAAGGCGAGATAGAAAAAGTCCAGATTGGAGATGTCCCGGACAAAACAACCAACGTTAGTGCAATCCTTAAAGAAGATATAAAAAAGTCCCTCATACAGTTCTTAAAGGATAACGTCGATCTCTTCGCATGGAAAGCTGCAGAAACGCTGGGCATAGACCCCAAACTAATGTGCCACAAACTAGCAATATATCCAGGGTCTCGGCCAGTACAGCAAAGGCGTAGAAAGCTCGGACCAGAAAGATCCCAAGCTGTCGAAGAACAGGTACAAGCCCTACTGGAGGCAGGATTCATCAGAGAGGTCAAATACCCATTATGGCTAGCCAACGCGGTCTTAGTGAAAAAATCAAATGGAAAGTGACGGATGTGCACTGACTACACTGATCTCAACAAAGCCTGCCCAAAAGATCCCTATCCGCTCCCAAGTATCGATGCTCTGGTGGACACCTCCTCCGGTTACAAGTACCTCTCATTTATGGACACTTATTCAGGATACAATCAAATCACAATGTATCCGCCTGATCAAGAAAAAACTTCATTTTTAACTCCCAAAGTAAACTACTGTTAGATCGTCATGCCCTTCGAACTCAAAAACGCAGGAGCTACCTACCAAAGGTCAATGAACAAAGTCTTCACAGAACACATCGGAAAACTAATGGAGGTATATGTAGACGACATGTTAGTAAAAACACAAAGCGAGGAGTCGCTACTGTCCGACCTCGCCCAAGTATTCAATACCATAAGAAAGCATGGCATGCGACTTAATCCTGCAAAGTGCACCTTCACAGTAGAGGCTGGCAAGTTCTTGGGTTCTATGCTCACACAAAGAGGAATCGAGGCAAACCCAGATAAATGCCAAGCTATACTTGACATGAAGAGTCCGACATGTGTTAAAGAGGTACAACAATGCAATGGAAGATTGGCAGCCTTGTCCAGATTCCTAGCTGGATCAGCAATAAGATTCCTCCTCTTATACGCCACCCTACAGAAGGGAAAGATGTTTAAATGGACGGCAGAGTGCGAGCAAGCCTTCCAGAATTTCAAAAGATTCCTAGGACAACCACCTATTCTAACTCGGCCACAGGAAGGAGGACCGCTTGTATTGTACCTCGCGGTATGAAATCGGGCAGTAGCTTCAGCACTGATACGAGAAGATGACAGTGGACAACAAACTATATACTTCATCAGCAAAGCACTACAAGGGTCTGAACTGAACTATCAAAACATAGAAAAATTCGCCTATACTCTCATACTAACATCTCGATGACTTCACCCATATTTCCAAGCCCACACCATCAGGGTTTAGACCAACCAGCCCATAAAAGGCATTTTACAGAAAATAGACTTACCAGGAAGAATCTTGCAATGGGCAGTCGAGTTATCCGAATTTGACCTTCAGTATGAAGCTCGGACAGCCATCAAATTACAGTATCTGTTCGACTTTATTGCAGAGTTTGCGGACACCCTAGAAATCCCTACAAAATGGAATCTCTATGTAGACGGTACCTCAAACAAAACTGGAAGTGGCGTAGGCGTGATAATAGAGAGCGATCAGGTTTGAAGCACTACTAATATGAGGCACTACTAGCTGGTTTGAAGCTGGCTAAGGAGGTTAGAGCTCAAAAGCTTATCATCTTCAGCGACTCACAGGTAGTCACCTCACAAATAACAGCGAACTACTAAGCCAAGGATCCCACCATGAAAAAGTACTTGGACAAAATCAGGGAACAGCTCTGACAAATCGGGGAATATGAGGTCCGCCACATACCTCGGGAATAGAATGCTCGAGCTGATACACTCTCAAAACTAGCCAGCACCAAACCAGGGGGCAACAATAGAAGCCTCATCCAGGAAATGTTGCAGAACCTGTCAATCTCGGAAGAAGAAAATATCCTAGCCATAACAGGTCTGGATCAAAGATGGATGACTCCCATAATTAACTACCTCAAAACAGAAACACTCCCTACAGATAAGAAGGAGGCAAAGAGGTTAAAACGGGAAGCACAATACTACCCCATCATAAACAATACTCTATACAAGAGAGGGATTTCAACACCACTGTTAAAATGTGTGCCGACTTCCAACACAAATGAAGTTTTAGAAGAAGTACACAGTGGCATCTGTGGTAACCACCTCGGAGCAAAGGCTCTTACCAAAAAAGTACTCCAGGCCGGATTCTATTGGCTGACTCTACAAAAAGAAGCAATAGAATTCATAAAGACATGTCCACCATGTCAGAAACATGCCAACTTTCACATCGCCCCACCAGAGGAACTTATCAACGTAACCTCACCCTGGCCATTCGCAAAATGGGGACTCGACCTACTCGGTCTCTTTCCTCAAAGATCCGGACAAGTGAAATTTCTCATCATGGGGGTAGACTATTTTACAAAATGGATTGAGGCGGAACCCCTAGTGATGAGCGGATAATTTATACGCCTTTTGGCATTGTTTTTAGTATGTTTTTAATATGATCTAGTTAGTTTTTAGTATATTTTTATTAGTTTTTAGTTAAAAATCACTTTTCTGGACTTTACTATGAGTTTGTGTGTTTTTCTGTGATTTCAGGTATTTTCTGGCTGAAATTGAGGGACCTGAGCAAAAATCTGATTCAGAGACTAAAAAGGACTGCAGATGCTGTTGGATTCTGACCTCCTTGCACTCGAAGTGGATTTTCTGGAGCTACAGAAGCCCAATTGGCGCGCTCTCAACGGCGTTGGAAAGTAGACATCCTGGGCTTTCCAGCAATGATAGTCTATACTTTGCCCAAGATTTGATGGCCCAAACCGGCGTTCAAAGTCACCCTCAGAATTCCCAGCGTTAAACGCCGGAACTGGCACAAGAATGGGAGTTAAACGCCCAAACTGGCACCAAAGCTGGCGATTAACTCCAAGAAGAGTCTCTACACGAAAATGCTTCAATGCTCAGCCCAAGCACACACCAAGTGGGCCCGGAAGTGGATTTTTATGTCATTTACTCATCTCTGTACACCCTAGGCTACTAGTTCTCTATATATAGGACCTTTTACTATTGTATTTTCATCTTTGGACATCTAGTTCTTAGATCAGATCTTGGTTCTTCTGGTTCCCTCTCTGGGGCCGAGGCCAATGATCATACTATCACTTATGTATTTTCAACGGTGGAGTTTCTACACACCATAGATTAAGGTGTGGAGCTCTGCTGTACCTCGAGTATTAATGCAATTACTATTGTTCCTCTATTCAATTCCGCTTGTTCTTGTTCTAAGATATCACTTGTTCTTCAACTTGATGAATGTGATGATCCGTGACACTCATCATCATTCTCACCTATGAACGTGTGCCTGACAACCACCTCTGTTCTACCTTAGATTGGGTGGTTATCTCTTGGATTCTTTAACCGGAATCTTCGTGGTATAAGCTAGAACTGATGGCGGCATTCAAGAGAATCCGGAAGGTCTAAACCTTGTCTGTGGTATTCTGAGTAGGATTCAATGATTGAATGACTGTGACGAGCTTCAAACTCCTGAGGGCGGGGCGTTAGTGACAGACGCAAAAGAATCACTGGATTCTATTCCGGCCTGATTGAGAACCGACAGATGGATAGCCGTGCCGTGACAGGGTGCGTTGAACATTTCCACTGAGAGGATGGGAGGTAGCCACTGACAACGGTGAAACCCTTGCATACAGCTTGCCATGGAAAGGAGTAAGAAGGATTGGATGAAGACAGTAGGAAAGCAGAGAGACGGAAGGGACCAAGAATCTTCATACGCTTATCTGAAATTCCTACCAATGAATTACATAAGTATCTCTATCTTTATCTTTATGTTTTATTCGTATATCACCCATACCCATTTGAGTTTGCCTGACTAAGATTTACAAGGTGACCATAGCTTGCTTCATACCAACAATCTTTGTGGGATCGACCCTTACTCGCGTAAGGTTTATTACTTGGACGACCCAGTACACTTGCTGGTTAGTTGTGCGAAGTTGTGTTTATGCCATGGTGTTGAACACCAAGTTTTTGGATTATTTGTGTTGTAGTGATCACAATTTCGTGCACCAAGTTTTTGGCGCCGTTGCCGGGGATTGTTCGAGTATGGACAACTGATGGTTCATCTTGTTGCTTAGATTAGGTATTTTTCTTCAGAGTTCTTAAGAATGAATTCTAGTGTTTCAAGGTGATGTTCTTATCATCACCAAAGCTGATTGATCTTCATCAATTTAGCTCTTGAATGCAATGTTCTACTGAAGCTTGGCTAGCCATGTCTAATTTCTTTAGACTGAAGCTTTAGACTAACATTGCATGATTCCTGGAATTCTCATTTAGAATTTTGATACCTTTATTTTCTTCTCCACTTAATTTTTGAAAAAAATCCAAAAACTTTTTCAAAATCATAAAAAACCAAAAATATTTTATGTTTCTTTTTGAGTCTAGAGTCTCATGTTAAGTTTAGTTTCAATTGCATGTTTTTGTTCTTTTTGCATTCATGCATGTGTCTTCATTAATCTTCAAGTTGTTCTTGATGATTTCTTACTCTGATCTTTGAATTCTCTTGACTTGAGTGTTTATGTGTCTCATATGCATTCTCATTTTGTTAGTGTCAGTAGTATACAAACTGCTAAGTTTGGTGTCTTGCATGCATTGTTATTTGATTTTAGTTGCATTTTGATTATTCCTCACTATTAAAAATCCAAAAATATTTTTAATTTGTGTCTTTTCAAGTCAATAATACAGAGAATTGAAGATTCAGAACATACAGCAGAGGAATTACACAGAAAAAGCTGGGCGTTCAAAATGCCCAGTGAAGAAGACAGACTAGCGTTTAAACGCCCGCCAGAGTGCCTGGCTGGGCGTTTAACGCCTAAAAGGGTAGAGTTTTAGGCGTTAAACGCCAGAATGTGCACCATTCTGGGCGTTTAACGCCAGGATGGCACAAGAGGGAAGATTTTGTTTTTAATGCAATTTTTTTTTCAGGTTTTCAAAGTTTTTCAAAATCAAATCTTTTTCAAATCATATCTTTTCAATCATATGTTTTCAAAATTAATTTCTTTCCTTTTCAAAAATACTTGCTATCAATTAATGATTTGATTCAACAATTCAAGTATGTTGCCTTTTCTGTTGAGAAAGGTTTAATGTTTGAATCATATCTTTTCTTGTTAGCCAAGTTATTAATTTTTAAAATCAAATCTTTTTTTTTAAAATGTTTTTCAAATCATATCTTCTCAATCACATCTTTTTAAAACCAATCATATCTTCTTAACCACATCTTTTTCAAAATAGTCTTCAATCAAATCTTTTTCAAAAATCACTTAATTTCTTTCTCAATCATGGTTTTCGAAAATCAACCAGTGTTTTTCAAAATGTTTTCAAAATCTTTTACTTAATTTTCGAAAATTTCTTCCCCTCTTCTCACATCCTTCTATTTATGGACTAACACTATTCCTTAATGCACAATTCGAACTCCATCTTCTTTGATAAGTTCAAATTCTTCTACTTCTGCCTTCTATTTTTCTTTTCCTCTGACACCTCAAGGAATCTCTATACTGTGACATAGAGGATTCCATATTTCCTTGTTCTCTTCTCTTTCATATGAGCAGGAGCAAAGACAAAAGCATTCTTGTTGAGGCTGATCCTGAACCTGAAAGGACCTTGAAGCGAAAGCTAAGAGAAGCTAAGGCACAATTCTCTGTAGAGGACCTAACAGAAATCTTCAAAGAAGAGGAAAACATGGCAGCCGAAAACAACAACAATGCCAACAATGCAAGGAAGGTGTTGGGTAACTTTATTGCACCTACTCCCGACTTCTATGGGAGAAGCATCTCTATCCCTGCCATTGGAGCAAACAACTTTGAGCTTAAGCCTCAATTAGTTTCTCTAATGCAACAGAATTGCAAGTTCCATGGACTTCCATTGGAAGATCCTCATCAGTTTTTAGCTGAGTTCTTGCAAATCTGTGACACTGTCAAGACTAATGGGGTTGACCCTGAGGTCTACAGACTTATGCTATTCCCTTTTGCTGTAAGAGACAGAGCTAGAATATGGTTGGACTCACAACCTAAAGAAAGCCTGAACTCTTGGGAAAAGCTAGTCAATGCCTTCTTGGCAAAGTTCTTTCCACCTCAAAAATTGAGTAAGCTTAGAGTGGAAGTCCAAACCTTCAGACAGAAGGAAGGAGAATCCCTCTATGAAGCTTGGGAAAGATACAAACAATTAATCAAAAAGTGTCCCTCTGACATGCTTTCTGAATGGAGCATCATAGGTATTTTCTATGATGGTCTCTCTGAACTATCCAAAATGTCTTTGGATAGCTCTGTTGGAGGATCTCTTCATCTGAAGAAGACGCCTACAGAAGCTCAAGAACTAATTGAAATGGTTGCAAATAACCAATTCATGTACACTTCTGAAAGGAATCCTGTGAACAATGGGACTAATCAGAAGAAAGGAGTTCTTGAGATTGACACCCTGAATGCCATACTGGCTCAGAACAAAATATTGACTCAACAAGTCAATATGATTTCTCAAAGTCTGTCTGGAATGCAAAATGCACCAAGCAGTACTAAGGAAGCTTCATCTGAAGAAGAAGCTTATGATCATGAGAACCCTTCAATGGAAGAGGTGAACTACATGGGAAAACCCTATGGAAACACCTATAATCCTTCATGGAGAAATCATCCAAATCTCTCATGGAAGGATCAATAGAGACCTCAACAAGGTTTCAACAATAATATTGGTGGAAGAAACAGGTTTAGCAATGGCAAGCCTTTTCCATCATCTTCTCAGCAACAGACAGAGAGTCCTAAGCAGAACACCTCTGACTTAGCAACCATGGTCTCTGATCTAATCAAAACCACTCAAAGTTTCATGACTGAAAAAAAGTCCTCCATTAGAAACTTGGAGGCACAAGTGGGTCAGTTGAGCAAGAAAATTACTGAACTCCCTCCTAGTACTCTTCCAAGCAATACAGAAGAAAATCTAAAAGGAGAGTGCAAAGCCATCAACATGGCCAAATTTGGAGAGGAGGAAGAGGCAGTGAACGCCACTGAGGAAGACCTCAATGGACGTCCACTGGCCTCCAATGAGTTCCCCAGTGAGGAACCATGGGAATCTGAGGCTCAAAATGAGACCATAGAGATTCCATTGAACCTACTTCTGCCATTCATGAGCTCTGATGAGTATTCTTCCTCTGAAGAGGATGAGTATGTCACTGAAGAGCAAGTTGCTAAATACCTTGGAGCAATTATGAAGCTAAATGACAAGTTATTTGGAAATGAGACTTGGGAGGATGAACCCCCTTTGCTCACCAAAGAACTGGATGACTTGTCTAGGCAGAAATTACCTCAAAAGAGACAGGATCCTGGGAAGTTTTCAATACCTTGTACCATAGGCACCATGACCTTCAAGAAGGCCTTGTGTGACTTAGGGTCAAGTGTAAACCTCATGCCTCTCTCTGTAATGGAGAAGCTAGGGATCTTTGAGGTGCAAGCTGCAAAAATCTCACTAGAGATGGCAGACAACTCAAGAAAACAAGCTTATGGACTTGTAGAGGATGTTCTGGTAAAAGTTGAAGACCATTACATCCCTGCTGATTTTATAGTCCTAGAGACTGGGAAGTGCATGGATGAATCCATCATCCTTGGCAGACCCTTCCTAGCCACAGCAAAGGCTGTGATTAATGTTGATAGAGGAGAATTGATCATTCAAGTGAATGAAGAATCCTTTGTGTTTAAGGCTCAAGGATATCCCTCTGTCACCATGGAGAGGAAGCATGATGAGCTTCTCTCAAAACAGAGTCAAACAAAGCCCCCACAGTCAAACTCTAAGTTTGGTGTTGGGAGGCCTCAACCAACTTCTAAGTTTGGTGTTGAACCCCCACATTCAAACTCTAAGTTTGGTGTTGGGAGGTTCCAACATTGCTCTGAGCATTTCTGAGGCTCCATGAGAGCCCACTGTCAAGCTACTGACATTAAAGAAGCGCTTGTTGGGAGGCAACCCAATGTTATATTTTATCTATTTTCCTTTGTTATTTTATGTTTTCTGTAGGTTGATGATCATGAGAAGTCACAAAATCAATTGAAAAAGCAAAAATAGAATGAAAAACAGAAAGAAAAATAGCACACCCTGGAGGAAGATCCTGCTGGCGTTTAAACGTCAGTAAGGCTAGCAGATGGGCGTTTAACGCCCAGTCTGGCACCATTCTGGGCGTTTAACGCCAGAAAGGGGCACCAGACTGGCGTTAAACGCCAGTAAAGGGCAAGAAGTTGGCGTTAAACGCCAGAAAGGGGCACCAGCCCGGCGTTTAACGCCAGAAATGGCACAAAGGGCAATTTTGCTCGCCACTTGGTGCAGGGATGATTTTTCCTTGACACCTCAGGATCTGTGGACCCCACAGAATCCCCACCTACACCACCACTCTCTCTCTCTTCTTCACCCATTCACCAATCACCTCAACACCTCTTCCCCAAAAACCCTTCACCTATCAAATCCCATCTTTCTCTTCACCACTCACATCCATCCTTCATAAAACCCCACCTACCTCACCATTCAAATTCAAACCACTTTCCCACCCAAACCCTCCCATACATGACCGAACCATCACCCTTCCCCTACTCCTATATAAACCCATCTTTACTCCTTCATTTTCACACAACATAAACACTCTTTCTCTTCCTTTGGCCGAACCACACAGCCTCCCCCATCTCCTTCATTTCTTCTTCTTCTACTCTCTTCTTTCTTCTTTTGCTCGAGGACGAGCAAACCTTTTAAGTTTGGTGTGGTAAAAGCATTGCTTTTTGTCTTTCCATAACCATTTATGGCATCCAAGGCCGGAGAAACCTCTAGAAAGAGGAAAGGGAAGGCAAAATCTTTCACCTCTGAGTCATGGGAGATGGAGAGATTCATCTCAAGGGTGCATCAAGACCACTTCTATGAAGTTGTGGCCTTGAAGAAGGTGATCCCCGAGGTCCCTTTTTCACTCAAAAAGAGTGAATATCCGGAGATCCGACATGAGATCCGAAGAAGAGGTTGGGAAGTTCTTACCAACCCCATTCAACAAGTCGGAATCTTAATGGTTCAAGAGTTCTATGCCAATGCATGGATCACCAAGAACCATGACCAAAGTGTGAACCCGGATCCAAAGAATCGGCTTACTATGGTTCGGGGGAATTACTTGGATTTTAGTCTGGAAAATGTAAGGTTGGCATTCAACTTGCCCATGATGCAAGGAGATGAACATCCTTACACTAGAAGGGTCAACTTTGATCAAAGGTTGGACCAAGTCCTCATAGACATTTGTGAAGAGGGCGCCCAATGGAAGAGAGATTCAAGAGGAAAGCCGGTTCAATTGAGAAGGCATGACCTCAAGTCCGTGGCTAGAGGATGGTTGGAGTTTATCCAACGCTCAATCATTCCCACTAGCAACCGGTCCGAAGTTACTATAGACTGGGCTATCATGATCCATAGCATCATGATTGGAGAAGAAGTAGAAGTTCATGAGGTTATATCCCAAGAACTCTATAAGGTGGCAGACAAGTCCTCTACCTTGGCAAGGTTAGCCTTTCCTCATCTCATTTGTCACCTCTGTTATTCAGTTGGAGTTGACAAAGAGGGAGACATCCCCATTGATGAGGACAAGCCCATCACTAAGAAGAGGATGGAGCAAACAAGAGACCCCTCTCATCATCAAATCCCTGAGATGCCTCAAGGGATGCACTTTCCTCCACAAAGCTATTGGGAGCAACTAAACACCTCCCTAGGAGAATTGAGTTCCAACATGGGACAACTAAGGGTGGAGCACCAAGAACATTCCATTCTCCTCCATGAAATTAGAGAAGATCAAAGAATCATGAGAGAGGAGCAACAAAGACAAGGAAGAGACATTGAGGAGCTCAAGCACTCCATAGGATCTTCAAGAGGAAGAACAAGCCGCCATCACTAAGGTGGACCCGTTCTTTAATTTCCTTGTTCTTTATTTTTCTGTTTTTTTCGAAAATTATGCTTATGTTTATCTATGTTTGTGTCTTGTGATCATTAGTGTCTTAGTGTCTATGCCTTAAAGTTATGAATGTCCTATGAATCCATCACCTTTCTTGAATGAAAAATGTTCTTAATTGAAAAAGAGAAGAATTGCATGAATTTTGAATTTTATAACAGTTTAATTATTTTGATGTGGTGGCAATATTTTTGTTCTCTGAATGTATGCTTAAACAGTGCATATGTCTTTTGAATTTGTGGTTCATGAATGTTGGCTCTTGAAAGAATGATGAAAAAGGAGACATGTTACTGAGGATCTGAAAAATCATAAAAATGATTCTTGAAGCAAGAAAAAGCAGTGAATACAAAAAAAAGAGAAGGAGAAAAACGAAAAACAAAATTCGAAAAAAAGAAAAGGAAGAAAAAAAAAAGAAAGGAAAAAGAAAGAGAAAAAGAAAGAAATAAAGTTGTGATCCAAGGCAAAAAGAGTGTGCTTAAGAACCCTGGACACCTCTAATTGGGGACTCTAGCAAAGCTGAATCACAATCTGAAAAGGTTCACCCAATTATGTGTCTGTGGCATGTATGTATCCGGTGGTAATACTGGAAGACAGAGTGCTTTGGGCCACGGCCAAGACTCAATAAGTAGCTGTGTTCAAGAATCATCATACTTAACTAGGAGAATCAATGACACTATCTGGATTCTGAGTTCCTAAAGAAGCCAATCATTCTGAATTTCAAAGGATAGAGTGAGATGCCAAAACTGTTCAGAGGCAAAAAGCTAAAAGCCCCGCTCATCTAATTAATACTGATCTTCATAGATGTTTTTGGAATTCATTGCATATTCTCTTCTTTTTATCTTGTTTGATTTTCAGTTGCTTGAGGACAAGCAACAATTTAAGTTTGGTGTTGTGATGAGCGGATAATTTATACGCTTTTTGGCATTGTTTTTAGTATGTTTTTAGTATGATCTAGTTAGTTTTTAGTATATTTTTATTAGTTTTTAGTTAAAAATCACTTTTCTGGACTTTACTATGAGTTTGTGTGTTTTTCTGTGATTTCAGGTATTTTCTGGCTGAAATTGAGGGACCTGAGCAAAAATCTGATTCAAAGACTAAAAAGGACTGCAGATGCTGTTGGATTCTGACCTCCCTACACTCGAAGTGGATTTTCTGGAGCTACAGAAGCCCAATTGGCGCGCTCTCAACGGCGTTGGAAATTAGACATCCTGGGCTTTCCAGCAATATATGATAGTCTATACTTTGCCCAAGATTTGATGGCCCAAACCGGCGTTCAAAGTCACCCTCAGAATTCCCAGCGTTAAACGCCGGAACTGGCACAAGAATGGGAGTTAAACGCCCAAACTGGCACCAAAGCTGGCGTTTAACTCCAAGAAGAGTCTCTACATGAAAATGCTTCAATGCTCAGCCCAAGCACACACCAAGTGGGCCCGGAAGTGGATTTTTATGTCATTTACTCATCTCTGTACACCCTAGGCTACTAGTTCTCTATATATAGGACCTTTTACTATTGTATTTTCATCTTTGGACATCTAGTTCTTAGATCAGATCTTGGTTCTTCTGGTTCCCTCTCTGGGGCAAAGGCCAATGATCATACTATCACTTATGTATTTTCAACGGTGGAGTTTCTACACACCATAGATTAAGGTATGGAGCTCTGCTGTACCTCGAGTATTAATGCAATTACTATTGTTCTTCTATTCAATTCCGCTTGTTCTTGTTCTAAGATATCACTTGTTCTTCAACTTGATGAATGTGATGATCCGTGACACTCATCATCATTCTCACCTATGAACGTGTGCCTGACAACCACCTCCGTTCTACCTTAGATTGGGTGGATATCTCTTGGATTCTTTAACCGGAATCTTCGTGGTATAAGCTAGAACTGATGGCGGCATTCAAGAGAATCCGGAAGGTCTAAACCTTGTCTGTGGTATTCTGAGTAGGATTCAATGATTGAATGACTGTGACGAGCTTCAAACTCCTGAGGGCGGGGCGTTAGTGACAGACGCAAAAGAATCACTGGATTCTATTCCGGCCTGATTGAGAACCGACAGATGGATAGCCGTGCCGTGACAGGGTGCGTTGAACATTTCCACTGAGAGGATAGGAGGTAGCCACTGACAACGGTGAAACCCTTGCATACAGCTTGCCATGGAAAGGAGTAAGAAGGATTGGATGAAGACAGTAGGAAAGCAGAGAGACGGAAGGGACCAAGCATCTTCATACGCTTATCTGAAATTCCTACCAATGAATTACATAAGTATCTCTATATTTATCTTTATGTTTTATTCGTATATCACCCATACCCATTTGAGTTTGCCTGACTAAGATTTACAAGGTGACCATAGCTTGCTTCATACCAACAATCTCTGTGGGATCGACCCTTACTCGCGTAAGGTTTATTACTTGGACGACCCAGTACACTTGCTGGTTAGTTGTGCGAAGTTGTGTTTATGCCATGGTGTTGAACACCAAGGTTTTGGATTATTTGTGTTGTAGTGATCACAATTTCGTGCACCACCTAGCTAATGCCACTTCTCAAAGAAGTCAAAAATTCCTATATAGAAATATTGTCACAAGTTTTGGAGTTCTATACTCCATCACCACAGACAATGGCACTCAATTTACAGATGCAGGCTTCAGAAAATTGGTAGCCGATCTGAACATAAAATACCAATTCACATCCGTAGAACACCCCCAGGCCAACGGACAAGCAAAAGCTGCTAACAAAGTCATATTAGCTGGGTTAAAATGGAGATTACAGGATGCAAAGAGAGTCTGGGCTGAAGAGCTCCCGCAAGTGCTATGGGCATATCGGACAACTCCACATTCCACCACAAAAGAATCACTTTTCCGATTAGCTTACGGAATGGATGCAATGATCCCAGTGGAGGTCAAAGAAGGATCACCCAGAGTGATCCACTACAGTGAAGAGGCCAACTCCCAACTTCAAAGGGAATAACTCTGATGGTGTTTTTGTGGAAAAACGAATTTCCAAACACATAGATCTAACCGGCAAGTATGCCGGGTCGCATCAAGTAGTAATAACTCACTTAGAGTGAGGTCGATCCCACAGGGATTGATGGATCAAGCAACTTTAGTGGGTGATTAGTTTAGTCAAGCTAACATTGAGTGAATTGTGTGAAGTTGAGCAACAGAAGGTAAAAATTGCAGGGAAATTAAAGTTGCAAAATGTAAATGGCAGAAACTTAAAGAGCAAGAAATGTAAATTGCAGAAACTTAAATAGGAAGAAATGTAAATTGCAATGAATGTAAAGGGGCTGGGTGCTGGAAAGTTAAATGGAAGCAGTAAATTAGAACTCAGATCAATTGCAGAAAATTAAACTTGCAAGAAAATAAATTTAGAGCAAATGGAACAGAAGATCAAAATTCAAGCTCAATGTAAACTGAAGTGTATAATTGCAGAAAGAAAATTGTAACAGAAGAAGAAATTGTAGCAGAAGAGGAATATATAAAACTGAATTGATTTTTTTGAAATGTAAAAGTGTAGAAAAAATAAAAGTGCTTTAAAAAAGGTTTTCTATTCTACCCTACTCCTAATGCTCTAGCAGAGCCAGCCTCTTTAGTGAAATGAAACCAATGCCTTTATATAGGCTTTTACAAAATGAAATTCCTTATCTAGCTTCTCTGTGTGCCTTTGGCCAACATTTGACCTCACGTTTGAGGCAAACGTTGGCGCAAACGTTGAGCTTCCTCCAGGGTCTTTTTAAGCCAACGTTTGACCTCACGTTTGAGACAAACGTTGGCGCAAACGTTGAGCTCCTCCAGGCCTTTTGGTCACCTTGCTCCCTTGGCCCTTGGTCTAGAACCCTTTGCTGCCTTGATGCCACGCTTTTGAATGCCCGAGAACGTTCAAAGAAATGAACGCTACTCTTTGCTTTAATGAACGCTTATTATAGCGTTTATTCTTTAAATGAATGCATAAGCCAATGATCACAAATCCTTATCAATCATGCATGCATTTAACGCCTTATCAATCAATAATGCCAATTAGCGTGAAGCTTTATTTGTTCATTTGTTAATTGCATTAGTGATTAAAGTTTCATGCATTGCTCTCATTGGCCGTAGCATTCATGATTTGCCAATTGCATTTCATTCATTAATAATGCCATTGCATTGATATTGCATGGTTCATGATGGCATCATTAATTAAATGCATGCATAAGGCATTAATGCATGCCATGGCTTCATGGTCATGGGCCACGCTTTTAAAAGCGTGGCCTAAAGCTCTAATGGTGCTCAATCTTCAAAGTGTGCCCAAAATTCTTTTTTTTTCTCCTTTTTAGCTTATTTTGTGCTCTTTTGCTTCTTTTTCTTCTTATTTCCTACATAATTTATAAAATCAAAAGATCAAGGAAATATACCAATTAAGCACAAAAGAATGCAATATTTAAGCACTAATTATCAATTACTTGTATGAAAAAGCATAGAAAAACATGACATGGTGACATGTCATCACAACACCAAACTTAAACCTTGCTTGTCCCCAAGCAAGAAAAGAATCATGCAATAGAGATTGACAATTCAAGGTGAGAAGAATAGCAAGTTAATGTTCATGGCAAGCTAGTTTTCTATGCATACTACAATCACAAAGGAAATGTAAATGATTGATGCTTCTATCTAGCTCAATTCATGAAATCTTTTCCTTATAATTCTTCCTTGAATCAAGCTTTTGATTTTCTTATTATCTTCTCCTTTTGGATGCTTTGCCCCATGAGTTAATAACAAAGCTACGATTCTAAATGCTTTGTTTTCAAGTATTACCACTTGATACATAAGCACCACAAGCATTTGAATTAAAGGACTTCATTAAGCTCATTTTTTTCTTTTCTTGACTCTCTAATCATTGATGCTCGGAACCTTGAGCTTTGAGGGAGTGCTTTTGCACTTGAGGCTAGCCTTGACTTCTAAGTGTTTTGTTTTCAAGCATTTGGCCTGATACATAAACACCACAAGTACTTAACAATAGAATTGTCATTGGTACTCAGAGCCTTCAGCTTTCTCATTCTTTCCCTTTTTCTTTTCTTGCCCTTTTTTGCTTTTTTTTTTCAAGGTTTTCATGATTTCAAAAGATTTCACAAAATGTTCTAGATGAAAACTTCAATTAAATAAAATCTAATGCAATTGAGCAACAATTAACCAGATTAGCCTTCCAATACTTGTATGCACATGCTAAGTTCTTCTTTAATTCCTTGTTTGTTTATGATCATGATGCCTTTTTGCTTTTGAATTCACAAAACTCAAGTTGGTAGTCATAATGTCACAGCAACATGTTGCAAATCAAAATTTAGGCTATGCTTATTCATACCGCACATGCATACAGAGAATATAAAAATAATCATGCAATTTGAAGTGCTGGAAATAAATGAGAGGAAAATGAACTTTACAACCTTGTAGTCCATCTTCTCTATTGTTGCCATTTTCCTCCCATTCTTCTCCTTCCCATACCAACTCAGAATGCTTGCTTATCATCAAGCAACTATTAGAACCGTGGTTATGGGGCTAAGATGGATCATGAATGTCTTACACAATGAAATGTTAGTGATACATGTGTTCCAAGCAAGCAAAATTAAAGATATGAAGGCATAGAGAAATAGAGACATTGTGATTACAAATATAAGTTGGTGTGCATGATACATTGCAATAAAAATAAGTGGCACACCAAACTTAGTGTGACATTTTCACTTGAAATTGATGCAAGTATCTAATAAAGATTGGAACCAAATTTTGTTGTATAGCAACACTAAACTTAGAATGCAATCATATGTCAATTTATTTGAACTAAAACTAGATGAAACTATTATATGTTAAATACAATCACCAAGCAAAGAATCTGTCATGAATAAAGATCTCTTGGTGATGTATTAATAATAACAGTTAATAAAAGAAAGCATTAAAAACAAAAAAATGACATCAAACAAAAAGAAAACTAAAATTGTCTAACTAAATGAAAGATAACACTGCAAGATATTATGATTATGCAGACAAGTGGTGTTGCTGGATGAATTGCATAGAAAAATAAGTGGCACACCAAACTTAGAATCTTAGTGCGTCACTTCCATGTAAAATTGATGCAATCATCCAAAGGGATTGAATACAAATTGTTGCAGGGCAACACCAAACTTAGAATGTAACCATATGCCAATTTATTGAAATTTAAACAAAGCAGTTAGAGAAAATAAATAGCAAAGGAATGAAATGTTACCTAAGGTTGGGTTGCCTCCCAACAAGTGGTCTTTTAGTGTCATTAACTTGACATATTGTTATTCACTTTCTTCCTCTTCTTCCAGTTTGTTAAGAGGAATGACCTCAAGGGGGGAGAAGATTCAGCTACTGTCCCTTGTCTTGGCCGTTCCTCAGCAAGATTCCTTTTGCAAATGGCTTGATTGATCTTGCTTGCTGGATCAGGGACAGGATTGGTGCTCTTGTTAGTCACCTTCACTTCTTTGGATTCAAGACTTGGTTGCTGTGTGATTATTGGAGTTTTGTCTTCATCAAGAATTCCTTGCAATGGTGGTCCAATAGGTTCTTCCTTCATGTGCTTCTCTGCTTCACTTGAGTGTGAATTCTCTTGATTGTCCTTCTCACTTTCTTGCTCTTCTACTTCCTTCTTTGCACTCAACATTTGACTTAATAGTACTTTTATAGAGGAGGTTTGTTGTTCTTCCCAAGATTTCTTCATCTCCTTTTCATATTTTTCGATCACAGATTCAAGGGATGTTTGTGAGGATTGTGAATGTTCACGTTCCTTTGTCTCCTCAAGTGCAGTTTCATTTTCAAATACCTTCACCACCTCATTCTCCATTGGAGTTTCACTTGATACAATAGCCTCCTCGTCTTGCTCCTCCACTTTATCCTTCACATCCACCAAGTGATCTTTATTCTTCTTGCTTAGTGGTTCTGAGTGTTTTCCTCTGTTCTCCAAATGCTCATCCATCTTCTGAAGAAGGATTTTTTTCTCTCCAGAATTTTTGTTGTTCCTCCATAAGTTGTTCTTGTCTTTCCAACAATTCCCTGGATTTTTGAAGGGGATCCTCAGCCACTAGCTCAAAAGATGAAGGTGGAGAGAAATTTTGTGGATATGGATGTGTTGTGGTGAGGTTGTTTAGAGTGGCCTGGAATGAATCTTGTGGATTATGAAATAAGGTTTATGGTTGGTGGAATGAATTGTATGGATCTTGGAGGAGACTTTGTGTTGAGGCATAATCAAGTGATAAACAATCTTCAAATGAGTAACTGGGAGGTGAGGTTGGGAAATTTTGTATGAGTGAATTGAAGGTTTTCTCAAGTGATGATGGCTCTTGATAAGTGGGGTATGAACTGTCAAATGCTTTCTGGTTTTGATCCTCCCATCCACAATATGAATCATTGTAGAATTCATCACAGTATGGTTCATTTTGTGGCATTGGGGAACAATTTTGCATGAACTTATCGAAAGTATACTCCAATGATGATTTCTCCTGATGAACAAAGTATGGATCATAAAGATCTCTTTAATTTTGACCTTCTCAGTCACAATCTGAGTGGTTGTTATAGCAGTTTAAATCATCTTGTGACTCTGGGAGGTGTTCATACTTGTTTATTCCTTATTGATACTCCCATCCACTATTAGCATAATAACATGAATTATTTTGTGGTGTTGGGTAGTATTCCATGGAATTATCCTGATTAGCATATCCCCACTGATTGGATTGCTCAAAATCTGTAGTTTTTTGGTGATATTCCCAGCCACCATTAGAATAATAACTTGAATCATTTTGTAGTGGAGAGAAATATCCCATATGATTCTCTTGCTCATCTTGTGTCTCTGAAGCAAATCCCCATGGATTGGAGTGCTCAGAATCTATATTTTCTTGGTGATATTCCCAACCATCATTAGAGATTGGTGATGGTGGGTAATATCCCATAAAAAATGTTTGATCATAAGATGAGTTGAACTCCATTTGAATTTTGTAAAACACATAACCAATGAAAACTGAAATTACTCATATCAGAAATGAAATTTTCTTAGTGAGGCAAAAACACAAACACCTTGGTTTCAACTTAGAACAAAAAACAAAAAAAAATCATTGATCTAAACTTCTCACCCACTTAATCATTGTTGATCTAATCAATCCCTGGCAACGGTGCCAAAAACTTGATGGGTGTTTTAGTGGAAAACGGATTTCCAAACACATAGATCTAACCGGCAAGTATACCGGGTCGCATCAAGTAGTAATAACTCACTTAGAGTGAGGTCGATCCCACAGGGATTGATGGATCAAGAAACTTTAGTGGGTGATTAGTTTAGTCAAGCTAACATTGAGTGAATTGTGTGAAGCTAAGCAACAGAAGGTAAAAATTGCAGGGAAATTAAAGTTGCAGAATGTAAATGGGCAGAAATTTAAAGAGCAAGAAATGTAAATTGCAGAAACTTAAATAGCAAGAAATGTAAATTGCAGTGAATGTAAAGGGGCTGGGTGCTGGAAAGTTAAATGGAAGTAGTAAATTAGAACTCAGATCAATTGCAGAAAATTAAACTTGCAGGAAAGTAAATTTAGAGCAAATGGAACAGAAGATCAAAATTCAAGCTCAATGTAAATTGAAGTGTATAATTGCAGAAAGAAAATTGTAACAGAAGAAGAAATTGTAGTAGAAGAGGAATATATAAAACTGAATTGATTTTTTTGAAATGTAAAAGTGCAGAAAAATTAAAAGTGCTTCAAAGAAGGCTTTCTATTCTACCATACTCCTAATGCTCTAGCAGAGCCAGCCTCTTTAGTGAAATGAAACCAATGCCTTTATATAGGCTTTTACAAAATAAAAATAAAAAATGAAAATAATATTTACAAAATGAAATTCCTCATCTAGCTTCTCTGTGTGCCTTTGAGTTATGTGGGCTTTGCTTGCTTTGCAGTGGAATTGGGTTGAAGATCGATCTGGATGGCCTTGGTTTTAAGAAGAAATCCGCTTGCAATTCAGACTCTGGAGCATTCACGTTTGAGTCAACGTTTGAGGCAAACGTTAACTCAAACGTCTTCGTGTGTGGCATTATGCAGAAGGCCATTTGCTGTCACTCATATTTGGGTTCACGTTTGAGGTCAAACGTGAGCTCAAACGTGATCTCCTCCAAGGCATTCTTTGGCCAACATTTGACCTCACGTTTGAGGCAAACGTTGGCGCAAACGTTGAGCTTTCTCCAGGGTCTTCTTAAGCCAACGTTTGACCTCACGTTTGAGGCAAACGTTGGCGCAAACGTTGAGCTCCTCCCAGGGTATTCCTTAGCCAACGTTTGACCTCACGTTTGAGGCAAACGTTGGCAAACACGTTGAGCTCCTCCAGGCCTTTTGGTCACCTTGCTCCCTTGGCCCTTGGTCTAGAACCCTTTGCTGCCTTGATGCCACGCTTTTGAATGCCCGAGAACGTTCAAAGGAATGAACGCTACTCTTTGCTTTAATGAACGCTTATTATAGCGTTTATTCTTTAAATGAATGCATAAGCCAATGATCACAAATCCTTATCAATCATGCATGCATTCAACGCCTTATCAATCAATAATGCCAATTAGCGTGAAGCTTTATATGTTCATTTGTTAATTGCATTAGTGATTAAAGTTTCATGCATTGCTCTCATTGGCCGTAGCATTCATGATTTGCCAATTGCATTTCATTCATTAATAATGCCATTGCATTGATATTGCATGGTTCATGATGGCATCATTAATTAAATGCATGCATAAGGCATTAATGCATGCCATGGCTTCATGGTTAAAGCGTGGCCTAAAGCTCCAATTGTGCTCAATCTTCAATGTGTGCCCAAAATTCTTTTTTTCTCCTTTTTAGCTTATTTTGTGCTCTTTTGCTTCTTTTTCTTCTTATTTCCTACAAAATTTATAAAATCAAAAGATCAAGGAAATATACCAATTAAGCACAAAAGAATGCAATATTTAAGCACTAATTATCAATTACTTGTATGAAAAAGCATAGAAAAACATGACATGGTGACATGTCATCAAACTCGACCTGGAGAAGGAAAGCTAACAGCAAACTGGAAGGGACCCTACCAGATCATAGAAATACTCGAAAGAGGCTACTACAAGCTATCCAAACTCGAAGGGCAAGAGCTCCCAAGGTCATGGCACACCTGCAACTTAAGAAGGTACTACAGTTAGGAGATAGAAATGGATCTTAGGATGAGGTGCACTCTTTTTCCTTAAAAAGGTTTTTTAACGAGGCACCAAGCCAAGATCCATGAAATACCTAACTTAGAGGGGGTAGAACTCCCACATGTATATATTTGCATATTTTTTTTCGAATAAAGTTTTTTCAGATTTTCTACAAATCCTTTATCAAGATGTATTAATCTAAAAACGCAAAATTTCATTTCCCGATTATAAAGCTACAGATCGGCAAAAGTGAAAACTAAATTCACTGTCCGATCATGATAAAGACCAACAAAGATGAAAACCAAATTCATCAAAGGTCGACCAAGCGAGGATCAAACCCAATTTCTACAAAATTGGCAAAGATGAAAAGCGACAAAATAGATTAAATGCAAGAAGTTATCGAAAGTGACCCATAGGAAAGGACCTGATGGGGTCTTAATAAAAATGGGTTGCTAAAAAATAACTTAAAAGACGGACTGACATGAAAAAGTCGGACCAGTCGACCACAAATAACCAAAGTTATAAAAAGTAAATCCCTGGAAAGAGGCATGGCCAGCCCTAAAACAAGAGGATTACTAGAAATAACTTAAAAGGGACCGACATGATAAAGTCGGCCCAAACCAAAAAAGTTATAAAAAGTAATCCATAAAAGAGACCTGACCCAGGACCAAAGAAAATGGATTACTAAAAATAACTTAGAAGGGACCGACATGACGAAGTCGGCCTTCCACAAAAAAGTTATAAAAGTAATCTATAAAAGAGATCTAACAAAGATCCCAAATGGATTACTAAAAATAACTTAGAAGGGACCGACATGATGAAGTCGGCCTCCCATAAAAAGGTTATAAAAGTATCTATAAAAGAGATCTGACAAAGATCCAAAATGGATTACTAGAAATAACTTAGACGGGACCGGCATGATGAAGTCGGCCTCCCACAAAGTACAATAAGTTATACAGTAATCCACATGAAAAGACCTGGAAAAGGCCCAAACAAAAGGATTACTAGAGATAACTTCCAAAGATCGAGATGAAGACAGAAGGCAATCAAAAGAGATCGGAACTCAAGGTTCCAACACCCTGAAGATGCCTAACAAATATTAAAGCAAAGTAATCGACAAACAGAAACAAAGTGGCTATAATAAACAAAGGCCTAAGAGGCCACCTGAAGTCAACCCCAAAAGGCCTGCAAAGCTACCTTGATATTTCAAATAAAGTTTCTAAAAAAGCAACTAGAAAGTATCCAAAAGTCAGAACCATATAACTACAAAATAAAAAGAGTTTAAAACCCACAAGCCGGACTATACACAAATACACCAAGAAACAATCATAGAGGATCCAAGGACTTCCCAGATGTAGCATCCCAGGGTGAAGGAGGACGAGTCTGAAGAGGAACCGCATCAACCGTCCTATCATCCCGGTTCAGAATCTGGACATCTGGATCAGACTCAGTCTGAGCAACCTCAGCTGCCTCAGCTGCCTGAACTGAAGAGGGTGGCGCAACGGAGGCTTTGGTAGTAGGAACAGGAGGAGGGTCGACTTCATCATTATCAGGGTCATCTTGGACTATCTTACTATCTTTTACGATGTTGTCCAAGCTAAAAGGAGTAAGGTCAAGATCGGGCGCAAGAACTCAAACTTGATCCCTTAGATTCTCATAAGCAGCATTTACACTGCCTATAAGATGACCCTGGAGCTCGGCATAATCAGCTCGGGCAGACTCTAACTCCTCCCTCAGACTCATCATCTCCCTATAAGTTGTAACATAGCTATTCTTATGCTTCAAAGACATATCTTCAGACAACTTGGCAGAAGCCGCCAAAGCAATAGCCCGAGTCTTCTCCCCCTTCAATTCTTTCTCCAACTTGGCCACTTTCACCTCGAGCTCCTCCTTCAAGCCCTTAATCCGATCAAATTCCGACTTGGCCTCCTCCATAAAGGCCTTTGTAGCATGGATAAGAAGATATTGAGTGGTCTAGTATAAAGCTGCTCCAATGTGTGCCAGTTTAATGCCACTCCGAGTGATAAAATCCAAATGATGAAGAATGGATACATCATCAGTAGGCATGACACCATAAGGAGCAATTTGTTGATCAACAAACCCGACAGCATCAAAGTCGGGAGCATCTAGATTAAAAGGCTCGACAGTCTAGGGTCTTTTTGGAGGAGGAACAGTAGTAGGAGAAGAAGGAGCAGCAGAGGTCTGAGGAGGATTAACTAAATGGACCTGAGGTGTTGGGATCACCCTCTTCGGCCTACTAGAACCCGAGATCGGTCTCTTAGGAGGAACTTGAGAAGATCCCTCCCCTGCAGCCTTGGCCGAAATATTCTGCGCAGTAGTAGCCTTCCTCACCTTTTTAAAGGCTTTCAGGGAATCATTGGTATTGGCCATCTCTGATAAAACAAATCAAAACAAGTTACAAAACTGGAGGAAAAGAAGTAAAAACAAACAAAACATAACAAAAGAAGTCGGTCACTACCCAGTTCGGCTCGGACAAGAGAAGGGTCCCCCAAAAATCTCTTTGTGTAAAGATGGGGAGGTTCTCCCCAAATATCCTCCAACACATTTACAAAGGCCTGCTCGACCTCATCAAGCATCTCTCATGAGTATCGAGATACTACAACATTCTTTTGCCAACACAAAAGGAAGGCAGGTTCACCATTCGCCTCTAGGAAAAAAGGTCGAGCTCCCTCAACAGCTCGAACTTTGAAAAAGTAGTTCTTAAAATCCCTAAAGGACTTTTCATACATGGAAAAGACTTTGTGTCCTTGGGCAGACCTGAAAGAAACCCAAGAAGCTTTCTTTTTGGTAGTCCCAGGCTTGGTCAGAACAAAGAGATATAGAAAGAGAGTTTGAGAAGGTGTGACATCTAATTATTGGCAGAGCAACTGAAAGATCTTGATAAAACCCCAAGAGTTCAGGTGGAGCTGGGATGGAGCAACGTTACACGACCACAACAAGTCAGTCTCAAAGAAAGTAAAAGGGAAAGTAATGTTTAGCTGGCTGAAAAAATAGTCATAGGCATAAAAGAAAGGACGCTCCCCCTGAACCAAGGTCGGAAAACAAACCCTCTCATCAGAATCAGGTGCTACAAGCTCATAATCTTTTTCTCCTGGGCACGATTACTACAAATCCTATAACGTTTTCTCAGTTCTGCACAGAACTCAGCATCTACCACAGAGACACATATCAACACGAGGGAGTCCAGCCAGTCGGACATACCCTCAGGAATCTTGGAAGATGTCTCAACAATATTTTTGCGAGAAGACATTTCCAACTAGTCCTACAACAAGAAAAAGAAAATGGATTACTAACTAAAACAGCTCGGGCGACATGAAAACATCTCGGACAAACATAACTTCGAGCATACAAACAGTAAAAGGAAAACCCCAAGACGCACACCAAGGTCCAAGGGCATCCTTTGGACGCAGGGACAGAGTAAGGGCTCAGAAAAAATCTACAAGGCTAACATCCCAACAAAACGCTCAGCAAAGAAAATAACCCTCTTCCAACAAGCAACGTCCCGAGAAGAAAAAGACAAAAATCAAAGCAAAGTCATCAAAAAATCATTGTCTCTTGCAAATCTATCAGCAAAACTATCAACAGGGCAAAAGTCATCAAAGGAACAACCTTTTTCAAAAAGGCAGTTCATAAAACCTCAGAAAATAAAAAATACGATCAGAAAGCAGTGACAACATGTGAAGCCCTAAAAGCACCAAACTACCAGGAAATCCACCCAAGAACATACATAAGGTTGAAAGAAAACCAGAAAACATGCATCACAGTGATAACCAAGCATGGTAAAACAAAAAGGTTCAAGCTTTCCAACATAAACTCAAGCAAAACTGAAACTTTACCCAGAATAGAACAATGCAAGCACAAGTAAAGAATGATGAAAGAATTAAAAGAAACAGAAAGAAAAACCAACCTGAAAGAAAGTGCTGAAGAAGCGGGAGACGAAGGGACGAAAATCCAGAAGTTGCCTTGCAAATGGAGGAAGCTCCAGTAACCATCAATGACTCCACGAAGAGAAGTGCAAAAAAGGCTCAGGCAAAAAGATAGAAAAATGAAGAAAGATGGAGTTACGGCGAGCGGAAGAGAAATTGCAATAAGCAAAGAGGAAGGAAATGGAAGCGAAAGGTTTCTTTGAAAAGATTTCAAAGTAAGAAAAGGAAACGGCGAAGGGAGGAGTTAATGGGTTTTTAAAACCCTCGCACGTTCCCAAGAAAATGTAAAGCGCGCACTACAAGAAGAAATACCACACATTTAAAGCTACTTAAAGGAAGTTCCACAAATAGACCCAACAAAAAAATGCTCGAGTCTGGCTTCCCCAAAAGAAATCAAAAACTCGATTTCAAAAGAAAGACCGAGCTCGAGCAGGGGCACTGTTCATACTCTAGGTCGAGCTGTTCAACTCGAGATACTTACGACAAGTCGACGGACCTCTTCAGGTCAGAACTATCCGACCTCTTTTTCAAGAGGCCGGCCAAATCACCAGGGAAAGCCCAAAAAAAGGGCCCAACAGAGGAATACGACCCAAAATCCTAAGGCAACCCAAGCCTATAGAGATAAGGGCGGTACCCTTAAAAGATAAGATGACTTCACCTGAAGATAAGATAAGATAAGATAAGATAAGATAACTATCTTATCTCCAGAAAGGTCACTCCTCATCATTATAAATACACTGAAGCACCCAGGTATAACTCATACTCTGATTCTACTAAAAACCTGCTTAATACCCTTGCTAACTTAAGCATCGGAGTCCCTTGCAGGTACCACCACCCTCCGGTGACAAAGGATCAGCACCACCACCAAGTCCAACAAGTCGGACACGGCGGCTCCGGCCACCATCATCAAGTCAGACACAATAGCTCCGACCAGTACAGAAGATCTCGTCCGAGATCGACCTACAGTTTCAGGTAACCCTCGGAACACTTTCCCTATTCATATTTTTGTCTCCTTGAGCTTAGCAAGAGTACATGCTAATGTTTTAAGTGTGGGGAGTTTGATAAACCACTATTTCATGGTTTATCTTGTGCTAATTTGAGTGGTTTTTATCAACTCTTTACTCACTTATTCATATGATTTGCATGATTTTACAATTCCTTCCCAATTTTATTCTATGGTTGAAAAACTTGCTTCCTAGACATTTAAATTATATATTTTTAATTCCCCTTTATACCATTCGATGCCATGATCTGTGCGTTAAGTGTTTTCAAGCTTTATAGGGCAGGAATGGCTTAGAGGATGGAAAGGAAGCTTGCAAAAAATAGAAGGAACGCAAGGAAACAAAGAAGCTGACCAGCGAGGAGCGGGGCGCATGCACCTGGCGTGCACGCACACATTACTGCATTCACATATCGACGTGCACGTGTGGTGCATGGAATTGTGAATCACACTTTTCACAACTCGTACAACTGACCAGCAAGTGCACTGGGTCATCCAAGTAATAAACCTTACGTGAGTAAAGGTCGATCCCACGGAGATTGCCGACTTGAAGCAAGCTATGGTTATCTTGAAACACTTAGTCGGGAGATTAATGATAAAAAGGATTTTGTTTGCAAAAAGTAAAAGAGCATAGAATGATGGATACTTATTATTCAGTAATGGAGAACAGGTTGAGGTTTCGGAGATGCTCTGTCTTCTGAATCTCTACTTTCGGACTATTTTCTTCTTCCAAACGCGCAAGGCTCCTTCTATGGCAAGCTATATGTTGGTGGATCACCGTTGTCAATGGCTACCATCCATCCTCTCAGTAAAAATGGTCCAAGTACGTTTCCACACGGCTAATCATCTGTCGATTCTCATTTGTGTCGGAATAGGATACATTTATCCTTTTGCACACTATCACTGCGCCCAACATTCGTGAGTTTGAAGCTCGTCACAGTCATCCTTTCCTAAACCCTACTCGAAATACCACAGACAAGGTTTAGACTTTCCAGATCTCAGGAATGCTGCCCATTGGTTCTAGCCTCTACCACGAAGGTTCTGATCTCATGGATTCGAGTGCTCTGTTGTTAGGAGAGGTAAATCAATTCCGTGAATCAGAGACCCAAGAGATACGCACTCAAGCTGTCACTCAATGACTACGTTGAGCTCAGATAGAACGGAAGTAGTTGTCAGGCACGCGTTCATAGGGTTAAGAATGATGATGATTGTCACGGATCATCACATCCTTCATACCGAAGTACGAATGAGTATCTTAAAACGGAAGCAAGCGTGATTGAATAGAAAACAGTAGTAATTGCATTAATCCATTGAGATACAGCAGAGCTCCTCACCCCACCTATGGGGTTTAGAGACTCATACCATGGAAAATACAATATGAAATGTGAAAAATGTCATAAGTCTCTAAAGGAATCTCTAAAAGTAGTTTTTATACTAAGCTAGTAACCTAAGTTTACAGAAAATGAGTAACTAAGTGCAGATAGTGTAGAAATCCACTTCCGGGGTCCACTTGGTGAGTGTTTGGGCTAAGCTTTGAAGCTTTCACGTGCATAGGCCATTCTTGGAGTTAAACACCAGCTTTGGTGCCAGTTTGAGCATTTAACTCCAGTTTTGGTGCCAGTTTTGGCGTTTTACGCCAGAAAAGAGTCTCTGGCTGGCGTTTAATGCCAGTTTGGGACATCAAATCTCCGAAAAAGTATGGAGAACTATACATTGCTGGAAAGCCCAAGATATCTACTTTCTGATGCAATTGAGAGCGCGCCAATTGGGCTTCTATAGCTCCAGAAAATCTATTTCGAGTGCAGGAGGGTTAGAATCCAATAGCATCTGCAGTCCTTTCTCAACCTCTGAATCAGATTTTTGCTTAGGTCCCTCAATTTCAGCCAGAAAATACCTGAAATTACAGAAATTTTATTTTTGAATAAAAATTAATAAAAACATAACAAAAAGTGAATAAAACATGCTAAAAACTATATGAAAATACTACCAAAAAGCGTATAAAATATCCGCTCATCACAACACCAAACTTAAACTATTGCTTGTCCCCAAGCAACTAGACAAATAAAATAGGATGAAAAGAAGATTTTGGTGCAATAACATCTCAGAGTCTTTAATGAAGCTCAAATCCAAATTAGATGAGCGGGGCTTAGAGCTTTTTGCTTCTCAATAGTTTTGGCATCTCATTTTATCCTTTGAAGTTCAGAATGATTGGCATCCATAGGAACTCAGAATTAAGATAATGTTATTGATTCTCCTAGTTAAGTATGTTGATTCTTGAACACAGCTACTTATGAGTCTCGACTGTGACCCTAAGCATCTTGTTTTCCAGTATTACCACCGGATACATAAATGCCACAGACACATAATTGAGTAAACCTTTTCAGATTGTGACTCAGCTTTTCTCTTATCCCTAGTTAGAGGTGTCCAGAGTTCTTAAGCACACTCTTTTACCTTGGATCACGAGTTTAACCACTCAGTCTCTAGCTTTTCACTTGGACCTTCATGACACAAGCACATGGTTAGGGACAGCTTGATTTAGCTGCTTAAGCTAGGATTTTATTCCCTTGGGCCCTCCTATCCACTGATGCTCAAAGCCTTGGATCCTCTTTACCCTTGCCTGTTAGTTTAAAGGGTTACTGGCTTTTTCTGCTTGCTTTTTCTTTTTTCTTTCTCTCTTTTTTTTCACAAGCTTTGTATTTTTCATTGCTTTTTCTTGCTTCAAGAATCAATTTTATGATTTTTCAAATTATCAATAACATTTCTCTTTTTTCATTATTCCTTCGGCAAGTGTACCGAATTTTGTCGTCAAGTAAAAACTCACAATAGAGTGAGGTCGATTCCCACAGGGATTGATTGATCAAGCAACTTTAATTAGAAGAATGTTCTAGTTGAGCGAATTCAGAATTTGGGTTGAGATTTGCAGAAAATAAAATGGCGGGAATGTAAATAATAGAAAAAGTAAATGCTAGAATTAAAGGGCTGAAAGTAAATAACTGAAAGTAAATTGTAGAATTGTAAATGGGAATGGGGTGTTTGCTCATGAAAGTATACGCAGAAATTAAAGAGAATGGGTGAGATCAGAATTGGGGAGTTCATTGGGCGCAGGAGATGTTGCAATTCTCCGGATCAAGTTCATTTTCATCTCTTCCTCAATCAATGCACTCATTGATCTCCTTGGCAATCTTAATTGATTGAATTACAATTTCTTGCAATTCAATCTCTCAAATCTTGATCAATAGCCAATTCCTTGGTCAATTGCTCATGAGAAGAGATGAAGTGTGGTCACTGATTATACCACATGCATTTCCCAAATCAAGTATTGAGAGGATTATAGTCACATATCCATCCAAACCCAATTTGGTCCAGCATGAGAAAGCATTTCTAGCTTGATCTCTTCATTCCTCTTTCAAGGTTCATAAGAGATCCAAGTTTGAATAGCTCCTTTTCCAAGATAACTACCCAATGGGATGAAGATCGAAAGCTTTCAAGTAAAATCAAGAGAAAAGATATAAGAAGAATAATGAAAATTAGTATTGATCCATCAACTTACAACAGAGCTCCCTAACCCAATGAAAGGGGTTTAGTTGTTCATAGCTCTAGAAAATGAAAACAAAGATGGAAAATACATCATCATGGAACTAGAAGAGCAGAGTAAAATACAGAGAGTAGTGCTATTTTCCCCACTTTCTAGCCCCCCTAAATAATTCAAAGCTACTCCTATATATACTACTCTTCTCAGCTTCTAGTTGGCTCTTCAAGTCTTGGGCCTTTGGATCTTGAGTTTGAAGCAGTTCTCTTCTTCATTTGCGCTTGGTTTTACTTGCAGAGAGAAAGTGTGAAGTGGGCAGAGACTTTAGCTCAGGACGTTAGGGGTGTTAACGTTTTAGTGAAAGTATGAGTTTGAGAACGTTAGTGACACTCAACATTGTCACTAACGTTCCAATGTACCCCTTTGCCTCACGTTAGAGCCCACGTTAACTAGATTAACGTGGCTTCTAACGTGGCCTTGCCAACCTTTGAGAACGTTAGTGACACTTAAAATTGTCACTAACGTTCCAATGTGCCCCTATGTCTCACGTTAGAGTCCACGTTAACTAGGTTAACGTGGCTTCTAACGTGGCCTTGCCAACCTTCGAGAATGTTAGTGACACTTAACATTGTCACTAACGTTCCAATGTGCCCCTATGTCTCATGTTAGAGTCCACGTTAACTAGGTTAACGTGGCTTCTAACGTGGCCATTCTTAGCCATCCCCAACGTCAGTGACAATATTGAGTGTCACTAACGTTGGCTCATCTTTCACTCATCATCGTTAGCTTTCCACGTTAACTAAGTTAACGTGGAAGTTAACATGGCTCCTTGGGGTTTTGTGGTTGCTTCCAACGTTAGTGACAATGTTGGGTGTCACTAACGTTGTCGACCACCCTTGCCTCTTACGTTAGCTCCCACGTTAACCAAGTTAACATGGGAGTTAACGTGGTACATTGCACCTTAGGCCAACGTTAGTGACAATGTTGAGTGTCACTAATGTTGGCTTCCTTCCCCCTTTTAACGTTAGAGGCCACGTTAACTTAGTTAACGTGGACTCTAACGTAGCCACTTATGATCATTGGCCAATGTTAGTGATAATGTTAAGTGTCACTAACGTTGGCTCAAAGTCCCTTCTTCACGTTAGAGTTCACGTTAACTTAGTTAACGTGACTCTTAACGTGGGCAATGATGGCTTCGAGAGCGTTATTGGCAATCACTTTTCTCATTAACTTTGCAAGTTACCTTCCATTCCACGTTAGTGGTAACGTTAATTAGATTAACGTGACTGCTAAGTGGTTCTTCCTTGCTTCCTTTGGTCCTGAAATCAAGCAATAGAGTGCATCAAAGTTCTAGTCCAAGTCATGGGTAATGCAACATACAATTTGTTATTAAACTCATGCAAAATCCTCATGAAATCATGTAAAATTCACAATGTATGCTTGAATCAAGGTGTAAGTGAATATCTACCCAAAACTAGCTTATTTTCTAAGGAAATGCATGAAACTACCTTAAAAACAGTAAAGAAAAGGTCAGTGAAACTGGCCAAGATGCCCTAGCATCAAATTCTAATACTAATGATCATGCAATCCTAATACTAATGCTCATGCAATTCTTAATATAGGTCCCTAATAACAGAAGTTATCGCAGAGTTAGGACTCAACAACCTTGATTTTGGGAGATAGGTGCTCCTTCAATCTGTGGGATGCCTGGCGCTTCAAGGGATAGCCTCTGGCACTTCAGCTTCTGTAGCTCACGCCCTTGCTGCTCTTGTTCCTTGAGCAATTTGCAAAGCATGCTGTTCTAATTCTGCTGCTCTTCTTTGAGTTGATCCATAGCTTCTTGCAGCTTAGTGACAGATGCTTCTAAGCGGGCCCAATAGTCAAATTGAGGAATTTCTGGAAGGAGTTCATGTGCCTTCCTCTTGCTGAGGTTGTCTTGAACTTGAGGTCCATCAATTACCTTTTTGGTGATTGGGCGTTCAATTGTGATATACTCATCCAGACCTATCTTTACCCCAGCATCTTTAGATAATAGACTGATCAAGCTTGGGTAAGCCAACTTGGCTTCAGTGGATTTCTTGTGTGCCAATGTGTAAATTTCACAAGGAATTAGCTGATGAACCTCCACTTCTTTTCCCAGCATAATACAGTGAATCATCACTGCCCTCTTGATAGTGACTTCAGAGTAGTTACTGGTGGGAAGAATAGAACGCCCAATGAAATCCAGCCAACCCCTAGCAACTACTTTGAGATCTCCTCTCTTCAATTGGTTTGGGACACCTTTTGTGTTGGTTGTCCACTTGGTTCTAGGGAGGCATATATCCTCTAGAACTTGATCCAACTTTTTATCTTTAGCCATTCTCCTATTAAAGGATTCTGGATCATCTTGTAGTTGAGGAAGTTTAAGGAGTTCTCTCACTTTATCAAGGTCAAAGTAAATAATCTTCCCTCTAACCATAGTCCGAAAGGTGTGGAAAGCAGTTCCCTCTAATCTTTGCTTATCTGTCAGCCAGAGATTTGCATAGAATTCATGGACCATGTTTCTTCCCACAAGTGCCTCAAGATTAGCTAGGACTTCCCAGCCTCTATTTCAAATCTGTTCTTGGATCTCCGGATATTGGTCTTCTTTCAGATCGAGTTTAACTTCCGGGATCACTGATTTTCTGCCCATAATTTTGAAGTAATGGTCTGCATGTTCTTTGGTGTAGAACCTCTCATGCATCCATTGTGGTTTTGGATTGTTTTCTTTCTTGCCTCTTGGAGTGGTTTGTTTTCCTTTAGGGGCCATGATCTTGGTCAGTGATCATGGAAAATCACACCAAACTTAGAGGTTTTCTTTTCCTCAAGCAAAAGAAAAGAAAGAAGAGGAAGAGAGGGAGAGAAAGATTCCAATAATTGCTCAAGAAGGTGGCCGGATGGGTATTTAAAAGGGAGGGGTGGGTTTCGAATTTTTTTGAAAAAGATAAGGGAGAAAGATATGATTGATAAAAAATAATTATGATATGAAAAAGATAGGATTTTAAAATTTAAAAGATATGAAAAAGATATGAAGAAGTGAAATTAGAATTTTTGTTGATGCATCTAAGAAATAAAAGATAAGGTGGATGAAGAAAGGATTTGGAAAGAATTTGAAAAAAAATGAGATTTAAAATTCCTTTGAAAAAGAGTTCAAAAAGAATTTATAAAATTATTAATTTTTGAAGTGGGGATTAAAAGATGAAGATTTGTAATGTTTTTATGCAGAAAATTATGAATGAAAACAAGAAAATTTGAAAAAAATTGAATTGGGAATGAAATTCCCCTCCCCCTGCTGTTCTGGCATTAAATGCCCAGAATGGTATCCATTTTGGCGTTTAACACCCATCTGCTGGCCAATCTGGTCATTTTCGTTAAATGCCAGAAATCCTTTGTCACTGGGCATTTTTTTGAACGCCTAGGACGCTGCTCATTCTGGCGTTAAACACCCAGAATGCTGCCCATTCGGGCGTTTAACACCCAGAATGCTACCTTTACTGGCGTTAAATGCCCAGAATGGTGCCCATTCTGGCTTTTAACGCCCAAAATGCCTCTTACTGGCGTTTTACGCCAGTGAGCTCTTTTTCTCTGTGATTCCTCTGCTTTATGTTCTGAACCTTTATTTTTCTGAATTATTTACTGAAATGTATTGACAAACAAGACAAGATGACTCATATAATTATTATAAACATCTAATTTATGCTGATGGCTGGGTTGCCTCCCAGCAAGCGCTTCTTTACTGTCTTTAGCTGGACGTTACTGAGCTTTAATCTAGTCTCAGCTTTGAGCATTCTTGCTCAACATTGCCTTCAAGATAATGTTTGACTCTCTGTCCATTAACAATGAACTTTTTGTCAGAGTCAATATCTTGAAGCTCTACATATCCATATGGTGACACACTTGTAATCACATATGGTCCCTTCCACTGGGATTTCAGTTTCCTAGGGAACAATCTGAGCCTAGAGTTAAATAGCAGAACCTTTTGTCTTGGCTCAAAGACTCTAGATGACAGCTTTCTGTCATGCCACCGTTTTGCTTTCTCCTTGTAAATTTTAGCATTTTCGAAAGCATTGAGTCTGAACTCCTCTAGCTCATTCAACTGGAGTAATCTCTTTTCTCCAGCTGCTTTAGCATCAAGGTTTAGGAACCTGGTTGCCCAGTAGTCCTTGTGTTCCAGTTCTACTGGTAGATGACAGGCTTTTCCATACACAAGTTGGTATGGAGAGGTCCCTATAGGAGTCTTGAATGCAGTTCTGTATGCCCACAAAGCATCATCCAGACTTCTTGCCCAATCCCTTCTACGGGTGTTTACAGTCCGTTCCAGGATTTGTTTTAGTTCTCTATTTGAGACTTCAGCTTGCCTATTTGTCTGTGGGTGATATGGAGTTGCTACTTTGTGGTCAATTCCATATCGAACCAGAGTAGAGTCAAGCTGTTTATTGCAGAAATGAGTGCCCCATCACTGATTAGTACTCTAGGGACACCAAATCTACTGAAGATGTGCTTCTGGAGGAATTTTAGCACTATCTTAGTATCATTAGTGGGTGTTGTAATTGCTTCTACCCATTTAGATACATAGTCTACTGCCATCAGAAGGTAAGTGTTTGAATATGATGGTGGGAAAGGTCCCATGAAGTCAATGCCCCATACATCAAACAACTCAATCTCTAAGATCCCTTGTTGAGGCATAGCATAACCGTGAGGTAGATTACCAACTCTCTGGCAACTGTCATAGTTACGTACAAACTTTCGGGAGTCTCTGTAGAGAGTAGGCCAGTACAAGCCACATTGGAGAACCCTTGTGGCTGTTCACTCACCTCCAAAATGTCCTCCATATTGTGATCCATAGCAGTGCCATAGGATCTTCTGTGCCTCTTCTCTAGGCACACATCTACAGATTATTCTATCTGCACACCTCTTAAAGAGATATGATTCATCCCACAAGTAGTATTTTGCATCAGAAACCAATTTTTTTGTTTGATGCATGCTGTACTTGTTAGGTATGAATCTCACAGCTTTATAATTTGCAATGTCTACAAACGACGGTGCTTCCTGAATGGCAAACAATTGCTCATCCGAAAAGGTTTTAAAGATCTCAGTAGGAGGGAGGGATTCTCCTGCTACTGGTTCTATCCGAGACAGGTGGTCAGCTACTTGGTTCTGTGCCCCTTTTTTGTCTCTTACTTCTATATCAAACTCTTGCAGAAGCAACACCCATCTTATGAGTCTGGATTTTGAATCCTGCTTTGTGAGAAGATATTTTAGAGCAGCATGGTCAGTGTACACAATCATATTTGATCCTACTAAATATGATCTGAACTTGTCAATGGCATAAACCACCGCAAGCAACTCCTTCTCTGTGGTTGTGTAATTCTTCTGTGCATCAGTTAAAACATGACTAGCATAATAAATGACATGTAGAAGCTTGTCATGCCTCTGTCCTAATACTGCACCAATGGCATGGTCACTGGCATCACACATTAGTCCGAATGGTAATGTCCAGTCTGGTGCAGAAATGACTGGTGCTGTGACCAGCTTAGCTTTCAGAGTCTCAAAGGCCTACAAACACTCTGTGTCAAAGACAAATGGTGTATCAGCAGCTAGCAGATTGCTCAGAGGTTTGGCAATTTTCAAAAAAATCCTTTATAAACCTCCTATAGAATCCTACATGCCCTAGAAAGCTTCCGATTGCCTTAACATTAGCAGGTGGTGGTAATTTTTCAATTACTTCTACTTTAGCTTGATCCACCTCTATTCCCTTGTTCAAAATTTTGTGCCCAAGGACAATTCCTTCAGTCACCATAAAGTGACATTTCTCCCAGTTTAAAACCAGGTTAGTCTCTTGGCACCTTTTCAGAACAAGTGCTACATGGTCAAGACAGGAGCTGAATGAGTCTCCAAATACTGAGAAGTCATCCATGAATACTTCCAGAAATTTTTCTACCATATCAGAGAAGATAGAGAGCATGCATCTCTGAAAGGTTGCAGGTACATTGCACAGACTAAATGGCATCCTTCTATATGCAAATACTCCAGATGGACAAGTGAAAGCTATTTTCTCTTGATCTTGAGGGTCTACTGCAATTTGGTTGTAACCTGAATAGCCATTCAAAAATCAGTAGTAATCATGACTTGCTAGTCTCTCTAGCATCTGGTCTATGAATGGTAAAGGAAAATGATCCTTTTTGGTGGCTGTATTGAGCCTTCTGTAGTCAATACACATACACTACCCTGTAACTGTTCTTGTAGAAACTAGTTCATTCTTTTCATTATGAACCACTTTCATGCCTCCCTTCTTGGGGACAACTTGGACAGGGCACACCCAGTGGCTATCAGAAATAGAATAGATAATCCCAGCCTCTAGTAACTTAGTGACCTCTCTCTGCACCACCTCCTTAATGGCTGGATTCAGCCACCTCTGTGGTTGAACCACTGGCTTAGTGTTATCCTCCAATAGGATCTTGTGCATGCATCTGGTGGGGCTAATGTCCTTAAGATCACTTATGGACCACCCAAGAGCTGTCTTGTGTGCCCTTAGCACCTGAATTAGTGCTTTCTCTTCCTGTGGCTCTAAAGCAGAGCTTATGATCATGGGAAAAGTGTCATTCTCTCCCAAAAATGCATATTTTAGGGATGGTGGTAGTGGTTTGAGTTTAGTTTAGGAGGCTTATCCTCTTTCCGAGGAGTTATCAGAGGTTCTTTTGTTTTCTCTGGTTCTTCCAGATCAGGCTGGACATCTTTAAAAATGTCATCTAGCTCTGATTCAAGACTCTCAACCATATTGACCTCTTCCACCAGGGAGTCAATAATGTCAATGCCCATGCAGTTGTTTGGGGTGTCTGGATGCTGCATAGCTTTGAAAGCTTTCAACTTAAACTCATCCTCATTGACTCTCAGGGTCACCTCCCCTTTTTGGACATCAATGAGGGTTCGTCCAGTTGCCAGGAAAGGTCTTCCTAGAATGAGTGTTGCACTCTTGTGCTCCTCCATTTCCAGCACTACAAAGTCAGTAGGAAAGGCAAATGGCCCAACCTTGACAATCATGTCCTCAATTATGCCTGATGGCATTTTAATGGAGCCATCAACAAGTTGGAGACATATTCGGGTTGGTTTGACTTCTTCAGTTAAACCAAGCTTTCTGATAGTGGATGCAGGTATCAGGTTGATACTTGCCCCAAGATCACATAGAGCTGTCTTGGTACAAGCACCCTCCAATGTGCATGGTATCATAAAGCTTCCAGGATCTTTAAGCTTCTCTGGTAAGCTTTTCAGAATGACTGCACTGTATTCTTCAGTGAGGAAAACTTTTTTAGTTTCTCTACAATCCTTCTTATGACTTAAGATCTCTTTCATGAACTTAGCATAAGAGGGTATTTGCTCAAGTGCCTTTGCAAACGGAATCTTTATTTCAAGAGTCATGAGATAGTCTGCAAAGTGGGAAAATTGTTTATCATGTTCCGCTTGGTGAAGTTTTTGAGGATAAGGCATCTTGGCTTTATATTCTTCAACTTTGGTTGCTGCAGGTTTATTTCCTACAGAGGTGGTTGGAGAAGCCTGCTTAAGGGGGTTGTTATTAGCACCTGCAGATGTCTGATCCCTTATTGGCATTTGAACGCCAGGATTGGGGGCTGGATGGGCGTTTAACACCAATTTTCCACCCTTTTCTGGCATTTGGACGCCAGAATTGGCCGTCTACTGGGCGTTTAACGCAAATTTTGCACCCTTTTCTGGTGTTTGAATGCCAGAATCATTCCTTTCTGGGCTCTTACTATCCTCAAAGGGATTTTGAGCAGTGGCTTGGTCATCCTCTGTCAGTTGTTCCTTTCTTGGCTTCCTGCTGCTTTAAGTTGAGGCATTCAATGTCTTTCCACTCCTCAAATGAACAGATTGGCACTCTTCTGTTATTTATTTAAATAATTGCTGTATTGTCTAATACAATTGTGCTTCCATATTCTTGTTAGCATTTTGAGTGTCTTGAAGCATCTCTTTAAATTCTGCTAACTATTTTGTTAGAGCAAGTAATTGCTGATTGAGTTCAGCAACTTATTCTGGAGGACTAAGTTCAGTGGATACTACTTTAGCCTCTTCTTTCATGGAGGACTCACTACTTAAGTACAGATGCTGATTTCTAGCAACTATATCAATGAGCTATTGGGCCTCCTCAATTGTCTTTCTCATGTGTATAGATCCTCCAGCTGAGTGGTCTAGAGATATCTGGGCCTTTGCTGTAAGCCCATAGTAAAAGATGTCTAACTGCACCCTTTCTGAAAACATTTCAGAGGGGTATTTCCTTAGCATCTCTCTGTACCTATCCCAGGCATCATAAAGAGATTCATTATCCTCTTGTTTAAAGCCTTGGATATCCAGCCTTAGCTATGTCATCCTCTTTGGGGGAAAATATTGATTCAGGAATTTGTTTGATAGCTATTTTCATGTTCTTATGTTGGCCTTGGGTTGGTTATTTAACCACCTCTTAGCTTGGTCTTTTACAGTAAATGAAAACAGCAATAATCTATAGACATCTTGATCCACTTGCTTATCACGTAATGTGCTAGCAATTTGTAAAAACTGTGCCAGAAACTCAGTAGGTTCTTCCTGTGGAAGACCGAAATACTGGCAATTTCGCTGCACCATGAAAATGAGCTGAAGATTTAATTCAAAACTGCTGGCTCTGATGGAGGGTATACAGATACTACTTCCATATGAGGCAGTAGTGGGGTTTGCATATGACCCCAGAGTCCTTCTAGACTGTTCATTTTCACTTAGGTCCATGATGGAGAAAGGGAGATGATGTGAATTATAAATGAACAATAAGTATTTTAAAAAAAAATTGAATACCGAAGTTAAAAAAATAAAATAAAATAAAATAAATGAAAAATTAAATGGAAGTTTCGAAAATTAAGAGGAGAGAAAAAGTGGTTAGGTAGTTTTGAAAAAGATGTGTCCTAGAACTAAAGATACTTGAAGATCAACACTTGTAAGAGAATAGAAGAAAAAGATTTGAAAACGATATGATTTAAAATTTTAAAGATTGAAATTTTCTTAACAAGAAAACACCAAACTTAAAATTTTTCCATCAAACTACAAAAAGGGATAAGCAATTCGAAGATAAAAAAAGAAAAAGGATTTTGAAAAATTTTATAAAAGATTTTCGAAAAATATAAAAAGAAATTTGAAAAAGAATTTATTTTGAAAAATATTTAAAAAAAGATAAAAAATTTTAAAATTGAAATTTTGACTTGACTAACAAGAAACAACTAAATTTTAAAATTTTTTGACTAAGTCAACCCAAAGATTTCGAAAATTATGAGCAATTAGAGGAAAAGATATTTTTTATTTTTTGAATTTTAATGAAGAAAGAGAAAAATAACAAAATGACTCAAGACACAAAATTTTTTGGATCAAAACAAAGAAAACAAACAAGAAAACTTTGATTGTCAAGATGAACACCAAGAACACTTTGAAGATCAAGATGAACACCAAGAACAAATTTTGAAAATTTTTAAGAAAACAAAAACATAAAGGACACTAAACTTAAAAATTTTTATACCTTGGACACTAATAAATCGAAAATGCACAAGAAAAACAAGGAAAGACACAGACCAAGAAAAACTGAAGATCAAACAAGGGCACAAAAATTCGAAAATATGAAGAATAATAAAAACATGCAATGGACACCAAACTTAAAACATGAAACTAGACTCAAACAGAAAACTCTAAACCAACAAAAATAATTTATTCCTAATCTAAGCAACAAGATAAACCGTCAGTTGTCCAAATTTGAATGATCCCCGGCAACGGCACCAAAAACTTGGTGCACGGAATTGTGAATCACACTTTTCACAACTCGTATAATTAACCAGCAACTGCACTGGGTCGTCCAAGTAATAAACCTTACGCGAGTAAGGGTCGATCCCACGGAGATTGCCGGCTTGCAGTAAGCTATGGTTATCTTGAAACTCTTAGTCAGGAGATTAATGATAAAAAGGATTTTGTTTGCAAAAAGTAAAAGAGCATGGAATGAATAATACTTGTTATTCTGTAATGGAGAATAGGTTGAAGTTTCGGAGATGCTCTGTCTTTTGAATCTTTGCTTTTCGACTGTTTTCTTCTTCCAAACGCGCAAGGCTCCTTCTCTGGCAAGCTATATGTTGGTGGATCACGTTGTCAATGGCTACCATCCGTCCTCTCAGTGAAAATGGTCCAGGTGTGTTTCCGCACGGCTAATCATCTGTCGGTTCTCACTTGTGTCGGAATAGGATACATTTATCCTTTTGCGCACTGTCACTACGCCCAACATTTGTGAGTTTGAAGCTCGTCTCAATCATCCCTTCCCAGACCCTACTCAAAATACCACAGACAAGGTTTAGACTTTCCGGATCTCAGGAATGCTGCCCATTGGTTCTAGCCACTACCACGAAGGTTCTGATCTCACGGATTTGAGTGCTCTGTTGTCAAGAGAGGTAAATCAATTCCATGAATCAGAGACCCAAGAGATACGCACTCAGGCTGTTGCTCAATGACTACGTTGAGCTCAGATAGAATGGAAGTGGTTGTCACGCACGCATTCATAGGGTTAAGAATGATGATGATTGTCACGGATCATCACATCCTTCATATTGAAGTATGAATGAGTATCTTAGAACGGAAGCAAGCGTGATTGAATAGAAAACAGTAGTAATTGCATTAATCCATTGAGACACAGCAGAGCTCCTCACCCCCACCTATGGGGTTTAGAGACTCATGCCGTGGAAAATACAATATGAAATTTGAAAAATGTCATAAGTCTCTAAATGAATCTCTAAAAGTAGTTTTTATAGTAAGCTAGTAACCTAGGTTTACAGAAAATGAGTAACTAAGTGTAGATAGTGTAGAAATCCACTTCCGGGGTCCACTTGGTGAGTGTTTAGGCTGAGCTTTGAAGCTTTCATGTGCATAGGCCATTCTTGGAGTTAAACGCCAGCTTTGGTACCAGTTTGGGCATTTAACTCGAGGTTTGGTGCCAGTTCTGGAGTTTTACGCCAGAAAAGGGTTTCTGGCTGGCGTTTAACGCCAGTTTGGGCCATCAAATCTCGGGCAAAGTATGGACTATTATACATTAAAATACCTGAAATTACAGAAAATCACACAAACCCATAGTGAAGTCCAGAAATTTGATTTTTGAATAAAAATTAATAAAAACATAACAAAAAGTGAATAAAACATGCTAAAAACTATATGAAAATACTACCAAAAAGCGTATAAAATATCCGCTCATCAACGCGCACCTGGCGCGAACGCGCAACAAGCAAAAAGCACAATTGACGTGCACGTGCACCTGGCACGCACGCGTGATATGCGCGACGTACAGCAGTTGCAGGAAAATGCTGTGGGCAATTTTGGGCAAGTTTTAGATCCAATTTTCAATCCAGAAACACAGACTAGAGTCAGGAAACAGCAGAGACTCAAGACACATTCTCATTCTGCATAGTTTTTAGTTTAGTTTTTGAATCGAGAGAGAATTCTACTCCTTCCTCTAGGTTTTCTTCACATTGATAGTTTTAAAGTTTTAGTGCTTTGCTTTGGATATTGAGAAGATTCATTACCTCTGTTGGAGCTTCATCATTCTAGTTTGTTTCTCTATTCCTTTACTCTTTAATTGCCTATTAACTCTATTTAGATAAGTATGTTCATGATTTTGGAATTTATTAATGCAAAGAACCATTTTTACTTTTAATTGATTTTTGGTTATTAATTATCATGTCTTCCTTTTATTCCTCTCTTAATTCTGTGAAAGTTATATTCATGATAATGAATTAGTTCTCTAACTTAATTGGGAGCTGATTAAAAGAAAAACCTTGAGTTGGAATACTCAAGTGTTAATATTAATTGAAAGTTGTTGGCTAATTCTCCTATCTTTGACTCTAATCCTTTCTTAGGAAAGGATTAGGACGCAAGCGATAGGATTAGTTTGAGAGTTACTTGACTTTTCCTTATTATATAAGGGATAACTAAGTAGGATAACAACCCTTTTATTATTACACTTGGGAAAGTTCAACAGGGATAGAATTTCTATTTAATATTCTCCCGGTCAAGGCTTTTATCTGAATTTACTATTATTTATTTCTCTGTTTCTCAAACTCAAAAATTTCTTGGAAAACCTCTGATTAATAAAATAGCACTCTTTCTGTAACTCGTTAGGAGACGACCTGGGGTTCATACTCCTAGTATTTTATTTCTAAATTTTGTGACAACCCCTTCTAAATTGATAAGCGGATTTTAGTCGGTTGAGAACTGTATTTGCAACGCTGTTTTCTCTATAAATTCTTAATCGGCCAATTTATGCCACGTTGCTCCCACCTAGCACTTTTAGTTAAAGTCCTTAAGTTGGACATGTGGTGAGCTCCTTGTCATGGTAGCTTGTGCTTGAACTCATCCAGAAATTCCCACCAATGTTTATAATTTCCATAGCCTCCGGAATCCCAAATTAGGCGCATACAGCCTTCAAGTAAGTTAAAGCAAGTGACAAGGCCCCAAGAGTGTTGATTGCTAAAATGAATTCCGGGGTCCCAAACCTTGCTTTTGCACCCATCTTTGTGTTGATCACCGTTGTTCCAACCGGGTGGCAGGCAATCTGAATTCTCACTGAAGCGGCCAAACAACTTCCTAGACTCATTCAATCGAGTTCTACACCAACCTTTGCATTTCAACTTGGAGCATGCAACCATATTGAACTTTGCAGGATAACTCTTACCACTAACCATCTTCCTCTTACTCTTAATGCCAAAAAGAGCTCTAAGTTGACCATCCGTTTCCGGTAAACCATATTCAAGTGGGAAAGTAGAGGTTAAGGATAAGAATTTTACCCACTTGAATGTTGTGTTGGGTGATAACGGCTTTGAGGGAGGTGTTTCTAATGATCTTGCATGCTCTACTCCTTTGTTTTCTTCCTTGACAACTTCCACCTCTTTGCGAGCTTCTTCAATTTTGGCCTCTTCCTCTTGGTAGCTTTCTTCTAATTCATTCTCTTCTTCATTGCTTACCAAGGGCATGGGGGGTTGTGCTTCTTTTTCATTAATCTCCATCTCTTAATTAACCTCTTCAAAATCTTCAACCATGATATGCCTTTGAGGTTGTACACCCGCCTCAGCATTAATTTCAAATGTCTTGGAAGGAGGCTCTATGACTGGACCTTTCCATGGAGGTTCCGCATCTCCTAAGTCTTCAACCACTTCCTCTTTAACTATTGCGGCTTTGTTCAGTTGTTTTGGCATAAAAGCGTACTCTTCCTTGATGATTTCCTTTCTATGACAACTCCCTTCAACTACTACTTTATCTTCAAGGGTCTCTCCTACCTCCACATTTTGGGCCTCCTATTGCTCCCCTGAAAATAAGGCTGCGTGTAACTGATCCATTGTGTCCTTAAGACGATCCCTTCTCTCTGGTTCCATGTCAATAGCATCATTAGGATCATGTTGCTCTTAGATTTATGGATATGGGTATTCTTGCACGAAGGGTGGCGGTGCAGTGAAGCTTGAGGATTGAATGTTGGAGGTAGAGGATTGGTCCATGCGGGATATAAGAGTTTGGAGTTTAGAGGTGAGACCAATGAGAGAGGTAAGTGCGTTCTCCATGGAGGTTTGGGGTGGGTAGGAGGGATCATTTGTTGGGAGAAAAGGCTCATAACATGGAGGTGGTTCCTCTTGAAAAGGATATGGAGATGGTGTATATTGAGGTGGTGGTTCTATGTATGGTTCATATGGTGGTTGGTATGGTGGATAAGGGTTAGGATCATATGAAGGTGAATGGTGAAAAGGAGCTTGTGAGTAGGGTTGAGGGCTATGTTGAGGAGGGGGTCCATAGGCATATGGTGGTGGTTGTTGATAATCAAAAGGGTGTTCACCATAGCCATTATCTTGGTATGTCTCTTGGAAGGGCTCTTGGTCATAGTATGTTGGTGGAGGTTGTTGCCAAGAGGGTTGATTAAATCCTTGTGGCTCCTTCCATCTTTGACTGTCCCAACCTCGATGCATGTTCTCATTATAGCTTCCATTCCCTACAATAACATTGGAACCAAACTTATAGCGATAGGGGTGAGAATTCATAGTAGCTAATAAAAATTAAAAACAAAAACAAATAAATAAGCAAAAACAAATATTTACAATAACCAATAATAAGGCACACGTTTGCAATTTCCTGGCAACGGTGCCATTTTGACGAGCGGATTTTTGTGTGGTCTAGAAATTCACAAATAAATTTACGTTGCTAGTATAGCTTCTAAACCAACAAGAATCCTTTCGTACAAAATATTATTTGTCACAAGTAACAAAACCCAATAAAAATAAATCGAAGTATTCAAACCTCGGGTCATCTCTCAAGAAATTGCAGGGAAGTGTGCTTATAATTGGTTATGGAAAAGTGTGTTTTTGGGGTTTTTGAAATAAGGAGCAAGGAAAGTAAATGGTAAAAGAAGTAGACTAATAACTAGAAAAGCTCTTGGCAAGGTATGAGAACTGGATGTCCTATCCTAGTTATCCTTATCAATTGTAATGAGAATTGTTCATTGCTCCCACTTGATCAACCTCTAACTATGAAGGTATGTCAAGTGGACAAATCAATTTGATTCATCAAGTCCTAATCAACTCTCAAGAAAAGACTAGAGTTATTGGAATTCAAATAAATTAGCAAGCTCAATTATCAATCACAAAGGAGTTTGATAACTCAAGAGTCACCAATTACTCAACCAAAGCCAAGAGATTCAATAACAACAAATGGAGAAATAAACAATAAACATGAAATACCTAAAATTGCATTAATAAGAGAAATCAAAATATAACATAAGAATTCATAAATTAAAGTAGTAACAATGAGTAATCAATAAGAGTAGAAGAGAAATGCTAAATCCTAAAATCTAGAGAGAAGAGAGAGCCTCTCTCTCTCTAGAACCTACATCTAAAACCTAAATTGTGTGAATGAGAAGTTGTGTGATGAATGAATGGATTTCCCCATTCTGTAGCCTCTAATCTGTGTTTTCTGGGCCAAAAATTGGGTCAAAAATAGCCCAGAAATTGCCCCCAGCAATTTCTGCAGTCGCAGTACGTCGCGTATGTCGCGCGTACGCTCCAGGTGCGCGTGCGCGCTGATGGACTTTTCGCCAATGTGCGCGTGCGCATCAAGTGCGCGTGCGCATCAAGTGCGCGTGCGCATTGCTTATCTGCATGGCCACTATAGCAAGTTATATATCATTTCGAAGCCTCAGACATTAGCTTTCCAACACAACTGGAACCGCCTCATTTGGACCTCTGCAGCTCAAGTTATGATCGTTTGAGTGCGAAGAGGTCAGAGTTAACAGCTTTGCAGTTCCTTCAGCTTCTTGTATTCCTTCAACTTTTGCATGCTTCCTTTCCATCCTCTAAGACATTCCTGTCCTGTGATCTCTGAAAACACTTAACACACATATCAAGGCATCAAATGGTAATAAGAGAGGATTAAACATAGAAAAATTAAGACCAAAGAAGCATGTTTTCAATCATAGCACAAAATCAGGAAGGAAAATATAAAACATGCGATTTACATGAATAACTGTGAGAATAGTGGATAAAATCCACTCAATTAAGCACAAGATGTACCACGAAATAATGGTGCATCAGCGAACAAGGTAAAATGAGCCCTTGCCTACGCGAGTAAGGTGCGTGCGTACGTGACGCCCCTGTTTTCAGCAAAGTGAATTTTATGTTTTAAAACCTGATTTTTAACCTCTAAACCTCTATTTTTACTCTTTTAGACCCTAAATATTAGTTTTAAGTGTAGCGATGAGATTAAGCTATGAAAAGGGAGTTACTTGGAAGTGAAAAAACGTTCGGAGTGATAAATTATGGTTGAGGAAGTGGAAGATTGACAATGATGTATCGTTAATGACAGAGTTGAGAATGATAAGATTTGATTTGTGATGTGACTGTATCGAGAGGTAAATGTTGAGATGGGCAACAAACAAGTATGGCCGGAATGGCCAAGATGGCATGGTCTGGGTGTGATCTCGTTGCGTGTTAACTTGAAAATCTTATCAGATAGCAAGTTGAGGACGGAGGATTCCCTCTCTTATCGTGATGTGGATGTGGGAAAGGTGGAAAGACACTCTCCTTCGTATTATTTCTCCCACATTCTTCTCTGGTTGCATGGTGGAAAGGCACACTCCTTCTATGTGGAAAGGGACTCTCCTTCGTGATACCTCCATGAGAAGGTGGAAAGGCACTCTCCTTTGTTAAGGTTTCTCTTGGGGATGCGCAACCTAGAGACTATATCCGGGTTAGCTACCGGATGTGTCGGGTTTTGACATTTCAACCGACATGTGAGCTCACGGCCAGTAGGATAGACATAAATCATCTGCATATATTTGCTTTGTTTGCTTGTGCATTAATTTGGCTCGTCTATGTGATTATTATGCTTACTTGCTAAATTTGCTACCTGTTGTAATTGTATTCTACTTGTGTTTGTTTTTGTCTGTCTTGTTTGTCTGTGTGACTCTATTGGTGTTCTGCAGAATTTTGGAGGAAGGAGATGAATTTTGGAGGGGTTTTGGTTAGAGTTTGGTTAAATTTGAGAACCCTAGAGGACCACCCTGATTATGGCTTTCGTCTTTAAATCTTTAAGTTTTATAATCAAGTGCGTCGGAGACTCGGAGTTCTAGGATTGCCTCTAACTTTTCTGGGACCTTATTTATTATATATGTGGGCACCTTAACCATACTGAGAATCCCTGGTTCTCATCCCATACGATATTGTTGTTTTTCAAATGCAGGTCAAGAGGTATCTCGCTAGGCGTCTAGAGTTCTCTACAACGAAGTGGGCTTTTGGGACTTTATATTTTTGTTATATTCTGCTATATCTATATGTATAGGCTCTCCTTATGTATATATGTTTTACTTTTGCACCTCATGGAGGTTTATGGAGAACTAGGGTTGCTTTTATGTATTTTGGGTTATGGATTTCTATATGTATGTATATAAATATTCTCCGGCCAACCTTAGTTTCGCAGGCTGAGTTAAAAGCTTGTTATTTTGCGATTTGATTTATCTATCCTTCAAGACTCCTCATATGTTATATATTTCCAAGTATTATACGTATATATATTTTACTTTTAGAGGTCGTAATATCTCGCCACCTCAATTTTATGACTTAAGCATAAGATTTTGTTTAGTAGGGTATTACAAGTGTCATGTTGTCTTCTGTGTGCATGCTTATAGTTTTAGGACAACTAATTGCATTAATTAAATGAATTATGTGATTTTTACTATTTTATCTTAGCTTTGTGGTTTCTTTATTTGTCTTCTTGTAATAGAGTTAAAATTTGTTTGATAAAAATAATTTTGATATTTCAATCTTTAGTTATAATGAAACTGCAAATCAAACTTATTTTAATCTAATTTAGTTTGGATTTTAATGTAGGAATTAGAATTCTCTTGCGATTAAAAATTATACTTTTATTATATTCCAACTCAAACACTACAAGAAGCGTCAATTGTACCGACGGCCATGTCATCGGTAATTAATTTCATCGATGACCAAGTCGTTAGTAAATGACTGTCAGCAAAGCTGGCGTTGGTAAATTTCATCAAATATTATCAATGGTTCTAAGTTGTTGGTAAAATTAATGCGTTGATAGATTAGATAATTTTATTCACGATGGTCTTACGTTGGTATAATTGCAACAACCTAAAATTTTAAAAATTCTAAATATAATTAATTAGAGTTAATTTCCTTCAATTATGGATATTACATTCTAGTTTATTCAACAAGGATAATTAAACTATATTATGTTTTATTTTATTAATTATAAATAAATGTTATGTATTGATTGAAAATAAAATATTACTAGAGATAATTAAAAATTATTTTTTTTATAAAATTTTAAACGGATGAACTCGTCCACCTAAGAACTCACGTTGCACTGTAAAATACATGGCATCGAATAAATGAATGGCTTATATAAAAATACAATTCATTGGTAAATTTTTATTTATCTACCTATTCTAGGGTTATTGTCTAATTTTTTTGTTTAATTTTTTGTTTATGCAGATTTATTTTACAATTTTCTTCAGTGAAAAAACTAAAAAATAAAACAAAAAATCGTGAAAAATAAAAAAGTGGTGATCAAATGTTATTCATGAAAAGCAAAGTAAAAAAAAAAAAAAACTAAGAGAAGGAGAGGTGTTATATATTAAACAAAGTTGGTGTTTCATTTGTTTATTGGGTGTGAACTCACTTGGCAGGTGTGGAGTGCGTGGCTGTTTGCTCTTGGGAGGTTTTGGACAATGCCAGGTTCTTTGAAGGAGCACTTTCTAAGTTGGACGAATGGTTCAGTGCGAAAGGATGAGAGGAAGCGGTGGTTCATTGAATATTTTGCTGTTATATGGACAATCTGGCAAGAAAGGAATCGTAGAATCTTCAAAAACCAAGAATCGAGTGTGCAAGAAATTCTGAACAGGTCGTTCGAATTCTATGATGAATGGCGTGGAGGTGAACCATTTGGTTGTTGATGGCATTGTCGAAGATGACTAGGGGTTGTCATGCACGCTGAGTGATCCGGTGTTACAACCTGAGTTCATGTGTTGTATGGTTTATTTTAATGCTCCGCCTTGTGTGTTGAGCTCCTTACTTCTCCTTACTTAAAAAAAAAAAAAAAAACAAAGTTGTTGATTTTAATTTTTAAGTATAAAAAATATTTTGATTTATTGCAATTCACTATGAGGTGTCAAGTGGGATTAGATTTTTTTTTTAGTTTCTCTTAAACTTAGAAAAGTGTCTCTCCTTATTTTATATTTATTGTCACATAATCTAAGTTATTTTGTCAAATTAAAAATTTTGATCAATAAGATTATTTTAATTTAGTTTCTATTTTTTTTATTTTTAAAGTGTAATTTGTTTAAAACAATTCAAGAGTGGTGAGTTCAAAAGAGGAAAAAAGACATAAATTAAGAGCAAACATGAGTGTTCACTATAAGAAAAATGCTGAATACTGTCGGATTTAGTGTCAGACGTAAGCGGCAGATGTATCGATAGATTTGACAATAAATTCGTCGGATAAAAAAGTTACTATTGTATTCGATTTTTTGACGCTAATTTCCTCGGTAATATTTAAAGAGAAAATGAAAAATTAGTGCGACTATTATCATTGGAATTATTGGTGTAAGGTCCCACATCGGTTGGGGAGGGGAACGAAGCATGCCTTATAAGGGTGTGGATACTTCTCCCTAGCATGACGCGCTTTTACGAGTGAGTGTGGAGGATTTTGGCTATCATCCCTATCATCAAAGACAAAGCCATGAGGCCTTGTGTGCCAAAGCGGACAATATCGTGCTAGCGGGTGGTCTGGACTGTTACAGATGGTATCAGAACCAGAACCCGGATCGATGTGCCAGCGAGTGCGCTGGGCTCCCTTAGGGGGTGGATGTAAGGTCCCACATCGGTTGGAGAGGGGAATGAAGCATGCCTTATAAGGGTGTGGATACCTCTCCCTAGCATGACGTGTTTTGACGAGTGAGTGTGGGGGGTTTTGGCTATCATCTCTATAGTCAAAGGCAAAACCGTCAGGCCTTGTGTGCCAAAGCGGACAATATCGTGATAGCGGGTGGTCTGGGTTGTTACAGATGGTATCAAAGGCGGAGTCCGAATCGATGTGTCAGTGAGGGCGCTGGTCTCCCTTAGGGGGGTGGATTGTAAGGTCCCATATCGGTTGGAGAGGGAAACAAAGCATGCCTTATAAGGTGTGGATACCTCTCTCTAACATGATGCGTTTTGACGAGTGAGTGTGGGGGGCTTTGGCTATCATCCCTATCGTCAAAGACAAAACTGTGAGCCTTGTGTGCCAAAGCAGAAAATATCATGCTAGCAGGTGGTTTGAGCTGTTACATTATTTCTCATAAGTCATTTATGCATAAATCGTCTTAGAATATAGTGATTAACATATTATATAAACTACATCCCCTGGCACGATTTATATATTATTAAGATTAGGGTATTCATGTTTCAAAATTTGCTTTAGGTGATTTGAATAATTTTAAAATTTGTTTAATTTATTTAAGTAAAAAAGTCAAAAAATAATTAAACAACTCATTTTATATTTCATGTCTCTTGTTCAAGATCCTTTAAATTATCAAATACAACAACATATACAACACTTTGTTATATGTTAAGTATTTAGAGATTTGTTTTATATAACTACTTACTAAAGTATAAAATTTGTTGTTTTTCTTTTTTGTTTTATCCACATTAATGCCTTTAAAATTTATCATAAAATTTGCAAAACTTTAAAAAAGTGTCATGGAAACACTAGGTAATTTATGGTTAGTTTTAATATGAGAAACAAAATTTTTTTTGGACTTCAATGACACAAATTGACTCTTATCTAAGCTAGCATTTTTTATATTTCTTTGACAAGAATGTTTATTATTTTCGGTCTTTTTTTTCTCTCATTGATTTCTCTTTCTCAATGTTCTCTTTCTTTCTCTTAAAACTCTTTCTTTTATTCAAACATTGAATCTTTTCACTTAAACACTCACATGTTTCTTAAATTGCTCATATTCTAAGAATCTTTTTGAAAACTTTTGTACTTTTAGTTTTTCCAATTACATATCTTTATTTTCAACATACTCAATAAATTCTTCCACCATTAGCCTCGAAGAAGAATTAAAGATAGGATTAGACAAATTTTTCTTTTTATGTTATTTTATATGATTCTTCTTTAGATTTGCAACTATAAATTTTGTCTTATTCTTAGACTTTGCTCCATTAGAACCCCACATAGAATTGAAGTTCGAAAAAAGTCAAGTTGCCATAAGTTGTGTTGTTACTCTCCATTTTAATAACCAAATTGAGTAAATTCTCCATTGTTGCATAACGGTGATGTTCAACCTCATATGCAATTTCTTATTTTAATCAAACAAAAAATTGTGCCCCTTAAGAATCTTAGGATTCTTTTTAACATTAGTCTTACCCATCAAATTCAACAACTCCTTGTGGTACTCCTTTATAGATTTTGATCCTTATTTCAACTTACGAAACATTTTCAAAAACTCCTTATAGTGTGATGATAGTATAAACAAGTTTCTCATGATTTTATTCATCTTCTCTTAAATACAAATTGGTATTTTTCATACCTTATTTTAGATCTACCTAACTCATTCGACCAAATATGTGCATCGTCTAAAACTTTAGCTTCCTTCTAATCTAACCTTCTTTTTTTTTTTGAAAGGTTGGAATATGCAAAGATCAACTTTACCTTTTTTTTCTCATTCAAAATAAGCTTTAGCATCATTCCTTCTATTAAAAGCAGGAATTTGCATCTTAAAAATACTTTTTATCATATGAGATTCCTTCATCATCAATATTACCATCCTCAATTCTCATTGATTCTAATTTGGGACCCTAATAATGACCTGACAACACTTTTCTCATGTGTATCACTCAAATTAGAGTCACTACAAAAAATTTGTTGGATACCATCGGAATAAATTCAACAGTATAAACCTCGCTGGTAATTGTTTACTAACGAATTTATTCGTCCATCGGTAATTTTTATCGTCAGATTTATCGATGGTAAACTTAGATTTTAATATTTTTAAAAAAATTATTTAAAAATTTAATATATAATTTTAAATATTTAAATTTAATAATTATAAGTCATAAAATACAATACTAATTAATTCAAAAAATAATTAACTCAGATAATAATTAACTTAAAAAATTAACAACAATAACCATAAGTCAATAATTAACTCATAAAATAAACAAGTTCAGATTAACTCAGAGAATTAACAATAATTAACTAATTTAACTCAGTAAACAATTAACTCAAATAACAATAAACTCAAAAAATTTACAACAATAAGACAACAACCAACTCAGAAAATTAACAACAATCGATAATAAGACAAATTAACAAATTAAGATTAACTCAGACAATTAATAATAATCAACTAATTAAATCAAAAAATAATTAACTCAAACAAAAAAAACTTAGAAAATTAACAACACTCAACAATATGACAACAATTAATTCGAAAAATTAACAAGCTAAAATTAACTCAGTGAATTAAATTAAACCTAAAGCTGCTGTCACTGCTCTAATGCACAAATTAGCCATCAACGAGCATCAGCTTTCACTACTAAACTGACATGGATATTAATTTAAAACATAGGCAAATTAAAACTAAATAAATAATTATATAAATCTCATCAATATCTTATTAAAACACACTTTTTGTCACTTACAAAAAAATCATAACAAAAATTAGGAACAAACTAATTTCAAAATAAACCAAAAGATAAATCAGAACAGAAAATAATGAATTTAAAAATCAGAAATTTCAACATTAAAATAAAATAATGAACCCAGAATATATCCTAAAATCTAAATAAGAATAAAAAAAGAACAAAATAAGAACAAATCCTAAAATCCAATAAAAATAGAATAAAATTAAAATAGAATAAGAACAGAGACATATACCATAAATTAGAGTTTAGGGTATAGTTATCCGGAGATAGTGGTGGCACAAAGGACTTTTCTGGTGTAGTGGCAGCACGGACAACCAGTAGCGACGACGGCGGCGAACAAGCAGGCTACATAAGGTTTTTTTTAAAATAAATTACAAAATGATAGTAGGGAAAGGGAGGAGGACAACCTACCTAGAAGGAGGAAGGAGGGAGCTCCAGTGATACAGGGAACAGCAACAGCGACAATAATGGCAGGAGCGACAAAAACAAAGTCGACAGAGCAACCAATGTGATGCAAGGAGTCCATGTGGTCTTTAGAGGCTGTTGCCGGAGGTGGTTTGGTAGAAAGAAATGCAGAGTGAGAGAGAAAGAGAAAGGAGTTTTAGAGAGAGAATGTGTCTTTCAAAATTAGGGGAGAGGCGCACATGATTCTAATTTAAGAAAAATTTATCATTTACTGGCAGATAAATCCGACGGTAATGCATTGTATGTGCCCAAAATACAGCGTTTCATTAATTGAGCTTTTTTGGTGGATTAATATCCATTAATATCACATTAATTTTATAGTTTGGAATTGTTATAAATGGATATTAATGTGATGAATGTGTTTTTAGTGATTGTATAAGTCTTATGTATTGTTGGGATATCATGACACATTTTGACGAGTGAGTGTGGGGGGCTTCGCCTATCATCCCTATCGTCAAAGGAAAAACCGTGATGCCTTGTGTGGCAAAGCAGACAATATCGTGCTAGTGAGTGGTCTGGGCTGTTATAAATGGTATCAGAGCCGGATCCCGGATTGATGTGTCAGTGAGGGCGCTGGGCCCCCTTAGGGGTGGATTGTAAAGTCCCACATCGGTTGAGGAGGGGAACGAAGCATGCCTTATAAGGGTGTGGATACCTCTCCCTAGCATGATGCGTTTTGACGAGTGAGTGTGGGGGTTTTGGCTATCATCCCTATTGTCAAAGACAAAACCGTGAGGCCTTGTGTGGCAAAACGGACAATATCGTGCTAGCGGGTGATCTGGACTATTACAAATAACACATAAATCCTCCCACGATTTATATATAAATTGTAATATTTATGTTTGAAAACCTCTATTTTCATCCTATTTAAGCATTCAGCGATAAGGTTAAGGAGGAAAAGAGCTCACAGTAGTGGGAGAAGAGGTATTGAGTGACCGTCTGGTGTACAACAGTGGGGGAAGGGACATTAAAAATATCAAATTAAATAAAAATAATATTAAAACAGTGTACTGAAAAATTATAATTAAAAAAAAAACTAAATTTTAACCCATAATTTTGTTTAGTAATTTAAATTCTATGTGCTTTTGTTTTACTTAAATTTATATTACTCAAAAATATATGAATTTATATTAATCAAAATTATATTTTTTCAACATTTTTTTTGCTCTCAATTTAAAAATATTAAATTATGTGTTAAAATTTAGTATTTTTTATTTAATTTAATATTTCTAATGAAATAAGTAATTTATATTATAAACAAATAAGAATAGTAAGTAAAGTACATACTAATTCAAGAATATACAGTGAAAATATACAAAGTCAAATAAAAAATAAAAGGATAAGTAGGACCCTGAGCTTTTGTCCCGCAGACATTTTTGTCTCTGACCATTGAAAAAATACTTTTAAGTTCCTAACTTTCACAAAACTTAAACGGATCAGTCCCTCCGTCCAAAAGCCTCCGTCAGGGACTGATCCGTCCAAATGCCTCCGTCAGGGACTGATCTATCCACGTTTTGTGAAGGTCAGAGACTTAAAAATATTTTTCAATAGTTAGGGACAAAAATATTTGCAGAGCAAAAAGTTAAGGACCTATTTGTCCTTTTCTCTAATTTTTTTATAAAAATATGTATAAATAAAAACAATTAAAAAAATTATATGACTAATGAATATTAAAAATTCCATATTAATTTTTTTAATGAACTCTAAATCCTAACCTCTCACTTAATATTTTAATATTAAAAAAATTTAATTTTATTTAATTTCAGTATTCTCTTTTAGTATTGTTTTTATTTAATTTGATCTTTCTAATAAAATAAATAATTTATATTATAAACAAATAACAATAGTAAGTAAAGTACATACTAATTCAAGAATATACAGTGAAAATATACAAAGTCAAATAAAAAATAAAAGGATAAATAGGTCCCTAACCTTTTGTCCCGTAGACATTTTTGTCCCTAACCATTGAAAAAATACTTTTAAGTCCCTGACTTTCACAAAATATAGACGGATCAGTCTCTCCATCCAAATGCCTCCGTCAGGGACTGATCCGTCCAAACGCCTCCGTCAGGGACTGATCTATCCACGTTTTGTGAAGGTCAGGGACTTAGAAATATTTTTCAATAGTTAGGGACAAAAATATTTGCAGAGCAAAAAGTTAAGGACCTATTTGTCCTTTTCTCTAATTTTTTTATAAAAATATGTATAAATAAAAATAATTAAAAAAAATTATATGACTAATGAATATTAAAAATTTCATATTAATTTTTTTTAATGAACTCTAAATCCTAGCCTCTTACTTAATATTTTAATATTAAAAAATTTTTAATTTTATTTAATTTCAGTATTCTCTTTTAGTATTGTTTTTATTTAATTTGATCTTTCTAATAAAATAAATAATTTATATTATAAATAAATAACAATAGTAAGTAAAGTACATACTAATTCAAGAATATACAGTGAAAATATACAAAGTCAAACAAAAAATAAAAGGATGACCTATTTGTCCCGCAGACATTTTTGTCTCTGACCATTGAAAAAATACATTTAAGTCCCTGACTTTCACAAAACTTAGACGGATCAGTCCCTCCGTCCAAATACCTCCGTCAGAGACTGATCCATCCAAATGCCTTCGTCAAGGACTGATCTGTCCACGTTTTGTGAAGGTAAGAGACTTAAAAGTATTTTTCAATAGTTAAGGACAAAAATGTTTGCAGAGCAAAAAGTTAAGGACCTATTTGTCCTTTTCTGTAATTTTTTTTATAAAAATATGTATAAATAAAAACAATTAAAAAATTATATGACTAATGAATATTAAATTCCATATTAATTTTTTTAATGAACTCTAAATCCTAACCTTTCACTTAATATTTTAATATTAAAAAAATTTAATTTTATTTAATTTCAGTATTCTTTTTTAGTATTATTTTTATTTAATTTGATCTTTCTAATAAAATAAATAATTTATATTATAAACAAATAACAATAGTAAATAAAGTACATACTAATTTAAGAATATACAGTAAAAATATACAAAGTCAAAAAAATTTTTTTATAAAAAATATGCATAAATAAAAATAATTAAAAAAATTATGTGAATAATAAGTATTAAAAATTTCATATTAAAATTTATTATTTTTTTAATTATAATTTTTTGTACTCTTTTAACATTGTCTTTATTAATTTGATATTCTTAAATACTGCTTTTCTTATTGTTGTATGCCAGACGCAGTCACTCAATGCCTCTTTCCTACTACTGCACAGACTCTCTTCCTTTCCAATTTTATTACTGAATGCTTAGATAGGATGAAAATGGAGGTTCTTATGTACAACATTAAGAGTTGTGAGTAACTTGTAGTTGGATCTTAGAGTGTGCTACTCAAACATAAATTGTAGCAGGGTGTTGGGGTTATAGTTGATGCATAAATCGTGGTAAGATATTGGGGTTACAACTTACAAATAAATCGTGGTAAGATTTTGTGCTTTTGCTTAAAACCAGTAAATCCTTTTAGTTTAGGACCATTTACATATAATTGATAAAGATTTTTACCTTGAAACGATTTATGCTTTATTCCTCAAAAGCCATTTATGCATAAATCGTCTTAAGGTGTAGTGGTTAACATATTATATAAATTACCTTTTTTTGTAGGATTTATATATTATTAGGATTAGGGTATTCACGTTTCAAAATTTGTTTTAAGAAATTTGAATAATTTTAAAATTTATTTAATTTATTTAAATAAAAGAGCCTTATTTTTTATATGTAATTGAAGAAGATGATAAGAATTTAGTTATTATAGGTTGTCCAAAAAATATTATCTAATTACTATTTTTATTCCTAACTTGTTAGTGTTTGTACATATGAAATTTTTTATTGGAACTAATTTTATTTTTGGTTTTATAAATGTTGTTAGTCAAAAAATGATTTAAAGTGCGACACCCTGATTCTCCACGGAATTAATTTTTTTTTTGGCGAACTTCAATATAACATACAACCACATTAATTTCGTTAACTCCAAGGCATATTTAGTTCGCTGCTTTAGTTTAAGTTTAAAGTGCGACACCTTTTTTTGCTAGAAAAGAAATATCACATATAAGGGAAACAAAATTAATTTTTTAAAAAATCTGCCAAGTTCACACAGTCACACTGCAAAATACACGGGTTGGCTCGTTGGGCAAGAGAGCCTTTTTTTTTTTTTCAACGAATGAGTGATACTATAAGAATATATATACGAAAATTAATAATTATGTTTTCTAAACGGATTTGGATCATCTAAAATTTAAATTTTACTTTAAAAAGTAAAGTGTGATCTTTTATCTTTAAATAATTTTTCTTTTATATTTATTTTTGGTCTCACTATAAAATAAATAATGAAAGATCACACTTTTTACTTTCTAGAATAAAATTCAAACATTAAAAAATTCAAATTTCTTCCAAATACACTTTATTTTTAAAGTCGTGTATCAGTGACAAATCTATTTGTCTCATAAATTATATAAAAAACAATTTTTAGTGTGTGTGAGTGGATGAGTATGTGTATGAATCATAAAATAACACATTTTATTTATTTTTTAATTAATTTTATTTTTAATATTTTATTTATTTTATTTTATACTCATATATATTTAATTTGTTATGTAAGTTAACTTATTTCTTAAAATAATTATGGTTATTTTGTTTTTATTACATAACTCTTATTCTTGCTTTGTATTATATTGTAAATATTGTTATTATTTAAAATTAGTTATTTAAAAACTAAGTTGAAATTTTTATTACGGACAATTGTATTGACATTTCAAACTTAGAAAAAGATTGTGAAATTTTTTGTGTTGTAATTTGACTTTTTTTATTTAAATTTAAATTACATTAAATTTTTACATACTTTTTTAGATTAACTTTATTTATTTTTTTTTTAAATTAGGCATACTAGCATTTAAATATTTTTTACTTTGGAGTATGTTTCACCTTTTTTTGGACCGGTATTGACAAGAAGGATAGATTACCTATTTTGCCACTTTTAATAAATAATAATAAAAAATATGAAAATAAAAGTTATGCATGAACAAACACACAATAAATCATAATAAAAAATATTTTAAAGATCGTAAGTGTTCATACCCTGATCAAAAATATAAGACAGGCCCAATGTAATTAAAAGGCCCAATCCAATAAGACAGCCTTGTTCCCATATCCGATCTCTTCTAAGATGTCAGATCAGATTGAAACAGAACAGCTCACACTTAACTAAGTGAGTAACTGCTTTTTAGAATCTCTCATCCACTTCTAGAAGAGAGATTTCAATAACCCTAAGATAAAGGGACGATTATCAACCATCAGAAATGGAACTATTTCAATGGTGGTTATTGGTTCACCACCTATAAATACACTGACACCCTCAGATAAATCTAAGTTCCAATACACTTAAACCTGCTTAACCCTTTGCTGACTTAGACATCAAAGTGTCTTGCAAGTACCACGCCCCATCTTTTCAAACACACAACTCGGACGGTGGCTCCCTGACGCAGGACAAGTCGGAGACCACCTCCCTTGAACGCTTGGGCTTCATAAATAAGCCCACCCACCATCCAGTTTCAGGTAACCCCCAGAACATTGGCGTCATTATCGAGGACTCAGAGATTAACGCACAATGGTGGACGAGCAACATGAAGACGGACACACTTCATCTGAGTCCGATCAAGAGTATCAAGACGTAGTCAATAACGACCAAGCAATAATACCTCTACCAGGAACAAAAAGACCGCATGGTGAAGTCCCATCGGGTGCCTAAGGATCGAAGAGAATCTCCTCTGAGGTTTACCAGCACAAAAGGGAGTGACAATCTCATTCCACCGACCTCAATGAGTTACTACATGGCAACCAAGGTCGACTCGAGTAACTTGAGCAAGAGTTGGAGCGACAGCGTGAAGCGGTGAGGAGTCTAAGGAAAGAGATTGAGCGATAAAAAAAGCTTGAAGAAAAGCTCTCAAAGCTGGAATCCAATCTCTGAAATAAGGACTCTCGTGCAAATCGGGAGGATACCCCATTGGGGGGAAGAAGCCCCGTTCACTAAGGATATCATGAGGGCTAAAGTTCCCAGGAACTTCAAAAGCCCTGATATGAGCTTGTATGACGGGACAACTGACTCGAAGCATCACCTCAGTAACTTCAAAAGTCAGATGTACTTAGCGAACGCATCAAACGCTACTCACTGCAAGGCCTTCCTGACGACCTTAACGAAGGCGGCCATAAAGTGGTTTGATAGCCTTCCCCCTAGGTTTGTCACCAGCTTTGATGACCTCTCACATAAGTTTCTTACACGATTTTCAATTCAGAAAGACAAGGTCAAGCATGCCCCAAGTCTACTTGGAGTAAAACAGGAGGTTAGAGAGCCCCTAAGAGACTACATGGAAAGGTTCAACAAAGCATGCTTAGAGATCCAAGACTTGTCTACTGAGGTAGTAATAATGGGACTTGTCAATGGACTCAGAGAAGGACCCTTCTCTCAATCCATCTCAAAAAGACACCCGACCTCTTTAAGCAACATGCAAGAATGAGCTGAAAAGTACATTAATATGGAGGAAAACGCAGGTTATGAGAATCAAGTTGGTGACTAGGGCACCCCCACCAGCCAAAGGAAAAGGAGACAGAGCCCAAGAGAAAGGAAGAAGTCGGACTTGAGAAGCCTAGAAGATACCACACCTATACTCCCTACGAGTTTTCCTAGTGGATGTCTACAGAAAAATCTGTCATGCTGAAAAGCTTCCTCCCCCACTTCCCATTAAGAACAAAAAAGGGGAAGCCGTAATGAATACTATGAATATCACAAACTATATGGGCACTCTACAAATGACTGTTATGACCTTAAAAATATGATAGAAAAGCTGGCCAGAGAAGGTCGGCTAGATAGATACCTCATGCAAAGGTCGGACAGTTATGGAAAAAGAAAGAAAGACGACGAAGACCACGAACGGAGAGGCCCTCCCTCGCAGACTCCAGAGCGACATATTCATATGATATTAGGAGGGTTTGCTGGAGGAGGGTTGACCAAGTCGTCTTGAAAAAGACATCTGAAAGAAGTCTATCAACTCGGGAGAGACAGACCTGATCTCTCAACTATCTCTTTCCCCAAAGAGAATGGACAAGGAATCATACCCGGGCATGACGACCTGGTGGTAATTACAATGATCCTCGTTAATGCACATTTGCACAGAACTCTAGTGGATCAAGGGAGCTCAGCTGACATATTATTCAAGCCGACATTTGATAAGTTAGGGCTAGATGAAAAGGAGCTAAAAGCCTACCTTGATACACTTTTCGGGTTAGGAGATGCTCCTATCACGCCACTAGGCATCATCTCCATACACACAACTTTTATAAGGAGTTTGAAGTCCAAGACTTTAAGCATTGACTTCATTGTTGTCGATGTAGACTCCGCTTATAATGCCCTGATAGGCCGAACGACGTTAAACCGATTGGAAGCGGTTGTTTTCACCCCTCACCTCTGCATGAAGTTTCCAACACAGGAATGGATTGCCACCATCAGGGGAGACCAGAAGCGGGTGAGGAAGTGCTACAATGAGAGCCTAAACCTAAGGGGTAAAGGTATGTAAGTCAACATAACTGAACTCGGTAGAGTCTGAGTAAGAGAAGAACTACGACCACAACCCGGAGGAAAAACGGAAGAAGTCCAGATTGGCCAAGAGGTCGGAAAAACCACCAACATAGGAGCTAACCTAGCAAAAGATCTGAAGCAAGAATTGATAAAGCTCCTTCAACGGAACTCTGACCTCTTCGCCTGGAAAGCCTCTGACATGCCTGGGGTAGATCCGAGCTCATGTCACACAGACTAGCTGTCTACCCGGGATCCCAACCTGTTCAACAAAGGAGAGGAAAGCTCGGATCCGAACGAGCTTAAGTAGTAAAGAACAAGTACAAGCCTTGATAGAGACAAGGTTTATCAGAGAAGTCAAGTATCTAGCCTGGTTGACAAAGGTGGTGCTGGTTAAAAAGCAAAATGGGAAGTGGAGGATGTGCATCGACTATACCGACCTCAACAAGGCATGTCCAAAGGTCCCATATCCTCTGCCCAACATTGATGCCCTAGTGGACTCCAGCGTAGGGTATCACTACTTATCATTCATGGATGCTTACTTGGGCTACAATTAGATCCCGATGTATAAATCAGATCAGGAGAAAACATCTTTCATCACACCTAAGTCAAACTATTGCTACGTGGTCATGCCATTTGGGTTAAAAAAATACATGGGCCAGTTACCAAAGGTTGATGAATAAAGTGTTCGCGCCCCACCTCGGAAGGAACCTTGCGTGCGTGAAGAAGACAACAGTAGGAAATTAGAGATTCAGAAGATAGGGCATCTCCAAAACCTCAACCTGTTCCTCATTACTGAATCACAAGTAATTTTTATTTCATGTTATTCATTCTTCATAAACAAAAATCATTTTTATCATTAATCTCCTAACTAAGAGTTACAAGATAACCATAGCTTGCTTCAAGCCGGCAATCTCTGTGGGATCGACCCTTACTCACGTAAGGTATTACTTGGACGACCCAGTGCACTTGCTGGTCAGCTGCACGAAGTTGTGTAACACGATTTCGTGTACCAAGTTTTTGGCACCATTGCTGGAAATTGTTCGAGTTTGGACAACTGACGGTTCATCTTGTTGCTTAGATTAGGAATAATTTATTTTTGCTGGTTTAGAGTCACTAAATTTGAGTCTTTTGTTTGAGATTAGTTTCATGTTTTAAGTTTGGTGTCCTCTTTGTGTTTTTCCTTTTAATTTTTGAAAAAAATTGTGTTTGGTTTTCTAAAAATTCGAAGTTTGGTGTCTTTTGTTGCTTATTATCTTATCCATTTTCGAATTATTAGTGTTCCAAGTATAAAAATTTTTACGTTTGGTGTCCTTTGTGTTCTTATTTTCTTAAAAATTTTCAAAAAGTGTTCTTGGTGTTTATCTTGACATTCAAAATTTTCCTGTTTGTTTCTATTGTGTTAATCTAAAAATTTCAAGTTTGGTGTCACTTTGTTGTTTTTCTCTCTCCACATTAAATTCAAAAATAAAAAATATCTTTTTCTTTAAGTTCTCATAAAATTTCGAATCCCTTGTGTTGACCTGGTCAAAATTTTTAAAATCATATTTTTTCTAAATTTCCTAACTACCTTCTCTCTCTATTTTTCGAAAATATTCTACAAAATTTTTCAAATTTTTTTTAATTAATTATTTTAGTTTTTGATTTCCTTTAATTTCATTTTTATTATTTCGGTATTTTTTTAAAAAAAATAAATGAACAAAAGAATAATTTTTTTTAACAATCCACATCATCTCCCTTTCTCCATCATGGACCTAAGTGGAAATGAACAGTCCAGAAGGACTCTGGGGTCATATGCTAACCCCACTACTGCTTCATATAGGAGTAGTATCTGTATACCCCCCACAAGAGCTAACACTTTTGAGATAAATCCTCAGTTCATTATCATGGTGCAGTAAAACTGCCAGTATTCTGGTCTTCCACAGGAAGAGCCTACTGAGTTTATGGCACAATTCTTACAAATTGCTGACACAGTACGTGATAAAGAAGTAGATCAGGATGTTGGTGGACGAAATTGTGATTCCTTTGTTATTGTATTTTGTAAAATTCATTGCTTTTTCAACTATGTGTAGACACAACTCCGTTCAACTTAACCAGCAAGTGTACTGGGTCATCCAAGTAATACCTTATGTGAGTAAGGGTCGATCCCACAGAGATTGTTGGTATGAAGCAAGCTATGGTCACCTTGTAAATCTCAGTTAAGTGGATTCATAGGGTCAAATGTAATTGGATTAGATAATTTAAAAGATAAATAAAATAAAAAGGGATAGAAATACTTATGTAAATCAATAGTGGGAACTTCAGATAAGCGTGTGGAGATGCTAGAATCCTTTCGAATCTCTACTTTCTTATTGCTCTTATCCAATCGTTCTTACTCCTTTCCATGGCAAGATGTATGTAGGGCATCACCATCATCAATGGCTACTTTTAATCCTCTCGGGAAAAAGGTCCTATGCGCTGTCACTGCACGGCTAATCGTCTGGAGGCATCACCCCTTGTTGATAGCTACATCCCATCCTCTCAGTGAAAATGGTCCAAATGCTCTGTCACAGCACGGCTAATCATCTGTCGGTTCTCAATCAGGTTGGAGTAGAATCCATTAATTCTTTTGCGTTTGTCATCACGCCCAGCCTTCAGGAGTTTGAAGCTCGTCACAGTCATTCAATACCGGAATCCTACTCGGAATACCATGGACAAGGTTAGACTTTCCAGATTCCCGGGATCCTACTCGGAATACCACAGACAAGGTTAGACTTTCCGGATCCCCATGAATGCCGCCATCTATCTAGCTTATACCACGAAGATTCTGTTGGGGAATCTAAGAGATATGCGCCCGGCCTAGAGTAGAACGGAAGTGGTTGTCAATCACGCGCGTTCTTAGGTGAGAATGATGATGAGTGTCACGGATCATCACATTCATCAAGTTGAAGTGCAACGTATATCTTGGAATAAGAATAAAAGAGAATTGAATAGAAAGTAATAGTAATTGTATTGAAACTTGAGGTACAGCAGAGCTCCACACCCTTAATCTATGGTGTGTAGAAACCCCACCGTTGAAAATACATAAGTGAAAGGTTCAGGCATGGCCGAATGGCTAGCCCCCTAAAACGTGCTCAATGGCCTCCTAAGATGAAGAATAAAACAAAACTGAGACCAAAGATGAAACGTGGTCAAAAGACGACTAATACACTAGTAAAAAGTCTTTTTTATACTAAACTAGCTACTAGGGTTTACATGAGTAAGTAATTGATGCATAAATCCACTTCCGGGGTCCACTTGGTGTATGTTTGGGCTGAGCTTGATCTATCCACGAGCTGAGGCTTTTCTTGGAGTTGAACGCCAAGTTATAACGTGTTTTGGGCTTTCAAATCCGGATCATGACGTGTTTCTGGCGTTTAACTCCAGACAGCAGCATGCACTTGGCGTTCAACGCCAAGTTACGTCATCAATTCCCGAATAAATTATGGACTATTATATATTGCTGGAAAGCTCTGAATGTCGACTTTCTAACGCCGTTAAGAGCGCGCCATTTGGAGTTCTGTAGCTCCAGAAAATCTATTTTGAGTGCAGGGAGGTCAGATTCCAACAGCATCAGCAGTCCTTTTGTCAGCCTTTTTTCAGAGTTTTGCTCAAGTCCCTCAATTTCAGCCAGAAATTACCTAAAATCATAGAAAAACACAAAAACTCATAGTAAAGTCCAGAAATGTGAATTTAACATAAAAACTAATAAAAACATCCCTAAAAGTAGCTTGAACTTACTAAAAACTACCTAAAAACAATGCCAAAAAGCGTATAAATTATCCGCTCATCACAACACCAAACTTAAATTGTTGTTTGTCCCTAAGCAAATGAAAATCAAATAGGATAAAAAGAAGAGAATATACTATAAATTTCAAAATATCAATGAATATTACTTTCAATTAGATGAGTGGGACTTGTAGCTTTTTGAATCTGAACAGTTTTGGCATCTCACTTTTTTCTTTGAAGTTTAGAATGATTGGCTTCTCTAGGAACTTAGAATTTCGGATAGTGTTATTGACTTTCCTAGTTAAGCATGTTGATTCTTGAACAGAGCTACTTATGAGTCTTGGCCATGGCCCTAAGCATTTTGTTTTCCAGTATTACCACCGGATACATAAATGCCACAGACACATAACTGGGTGAACCTTTTCAGATTGTGACTCAGCTTTGCTAGAGTCCCCAGTTAGTGGTGTCCAGAGTTCTTAAGCACACTCTTTTGCTTTGGATCACGACTTTAACCACTCAGTCTCAAGCTTTTCACTTGGACCTTCATGACACAAGCACATGGTTAGGGACAGCTTGATTTAGCTGCTTAGGCCTGGATTTTATTTCCTTGGGCCCTCCTATCCATTGATGCTCAAAGCCTTGAATCCTTTTTACCCTTGCCTTTTGGTTTTAAGGGCTATTGGCTTTTTCTTCTTCCTTTTTCTTTTTCTTTCTATATATATTTTTTTCGCCATTTTCTTTCTTTTTTTTTCACAAGCTTTTTACTTTTCACTGCTTTTTCTTGCTTCAAGAATCAATTTCATGATTTTTCAGATCATTAATAACATTTCTCTTTGTTCATCATTCTTTCAAGAGCCAACAATTTTAACATTCATAAATAGCAAGATCAAAAATATGGCTGTTCAACCATTCATTCAGAAAACAAAAAGTATTGTCACCACATCAATATAATTAAATTAAATTCAAGGATAAGTTTGAAATTCATGTACTTCTTGTTCTTTTGAATTAAAACATTTTTCATTTAAGAGAGGTGAAGGATTACTGGAATTTATTCATAACTTTAAGACATAGTTACTAACTACTAATGATCATGAAGTAGAGACACAAAACATAAATAAACATGAAGCATAAAAAAAATAGAGAAATAAGAACAAGGAATTAGTCCATCTTAGTGAGGGTGGCGCCTTCTTGAAGAACCAATAGTGCTCTTTGAGCTCCTCTATGTCTCTTCCTTGCTTCTGTTGAATGATTCCTAGTAATTTTCGTGCTCCTATCCTTAGTTGCTCCCAATAATTGTGTGGAGGATAATTTATCCTCTGAGGTATCTTAGGGATCTCTTGATTTGCAGTCAAATGTTCTACCACTGAGCTATAAACCCTTTACATGAGTTTTTCCATCTCCCATGACTCAGAGGTGGAAGCTTTTGTCTTCCCTTTTTTTCTCTTCTTCTTTTTCTTTTTTCTTTTTTTTAAGGTTTCTCTGGCCTTAGGTGCCATCAATGGTTATGGAAAAACAAAAAGCTATGCTTTAACCACACCAAACTTAGAAAATTGCTCGTCCTCGAGCAAGAGAAGAAAGAAAAGATGAAGAATAAGAAGAAGATATGGAAAAGATGGAGGGATATGTGTATTCGGCTATATGGGTGGGAATGGGTGGGAAAGAGATTTTGAATGTTGAAGGTAGGTGGGGTGTTTGGGGAAGAGTGGATGGATGTGAGTGGTTAATGGAAAACAGAAGGGTTTTTGGGAAGCGTGACATGGGGAAGAGTTAAATAGGATTAGGAGGTAAGGTGGGAATATAGTAGGTGGGGATCCTGTGGGGTCCACAGATCCTGAGGTGTCCTGTGGGGTCCACAGATCCTAAGGTGTCAAGGAATTCCATCCCTGCACCAAATAGGCATGTAAAATGCCTTTGCACACCATTCTGGCGTTTAAACGCCAAGTGGTGCACATTCTGGGCATTCAACGCCCACATGTAACATGTTTCTGGCGTTGAACGCCAGTTTCATGCTTGTTGCTGGCGTTCAGCGCCAGCTTTTTCTCTAGGCACATTCCTGGCGTTCAAACACCAGAATGTTGCTTGTTTCTGGCTTTCAGCACCAGATTCATGCTCTGTTCTGGCGTTGAACGCCAGCCAGATGCTTCTTACTGGCGTTGAACGCCAGTCTGTGCTTGCTCCAGGGTGTGATTTTTCTTCTGCTGTTTTTGATTCTGTTTTTAATTTTTATATTTTTTTCGTGACTCCACATGATCATGTACCTAATAAAACACAAAATAACAATAAAATAAAAATTAGATAAATAAAATTGGGTTTCCTCCCAACAAGCGCTTCTTTAATGTCAATAGCTTGACAGCGGCTCTCATGGAGCCACAAAGGTGATCAGGTCAATGTTGTATAGTCCCAACACCAAACTTAGAGTTTGACTGTGGGGGCTCTTCTTGACTCTGAACTGAGAGAAGCTCTTCATGCTTACTCTCTTTTGTCACAGAGGGATGGCCATGTGCCTTAAACACAAGGTAGTCCCCATTCAATTGAAGGACTATTTCACCTCTGTTGACATCTATCACAGCTCCTGCTGTGGCTAGGAAAGGTCTTCCAAGGATGATGCATTCATCCTCTTCCTTCCTAGTGTCTAAGATTATAAAATCAGCAGGGATGTAAAGGCCTTCAACCTTTACTAACACGTCCTCCACTATTCCATAAGCTTGTCTCAATGACTTGTCTGCCAATTGTAATGAGAACAAGGCAGGTTGTACCTCAATGATCCCCAGCTTCTCCATTACAAAGAGTGGCATAAGATTTATCCCTGACCCCAGATCACACAGAGCTTTTGCAAAGGTCATGGTACCTATGGTACAAGGTATCAAAAACTTGCCAGGATCTTGTTTCTTTTGAGGTAAAATGTGTTGAATCCAGGTATCCAGTTTACTAATGAGCAAGGGAGGTTCACTTTCCCAAATCTCATTACCAAACAACTTGGCATTCAGCTTCATGATAGCTTCTAAATATTGAGCAACTTGCTCTCCAGTCATATCTTCATCCTCTTCAGAGGAAGAATAGTCTTCAGAGCTCATGAATGGCAGAAGGAGATTTAATGGAATCTCTATGGTCTCTATATGAGCCTCAGATTCCTTTGGATCCTTAATAGGAAACTCCTTCTTGCTTGAGGGACGTCCCAGGAGGTCTTCCTCACTAGGATTTTCGTTCTCCTCCTCCCTTGTGCATTCGGCCGTGTTGATTATATCAATGGCCTTGCACTCTCCTTTTGGATTTTCTTCTATATTGCTTGGGAGAATACTGGGAGGAGTTTCAATGACTTTCTTACTCAGCTGGCCCACTTGTGCCTCCAGATTTCTGATGGAGGATCTTGTTTCACTCATGAAATTGAAAGTGGCCTTTGACAGATCAGAGACTAGATTGGCTAAATTAGAAGTGTTTTGTTCAGAATTCTCCGTCTGTTGCTGAGAAGATGATGGAAAAGGCTTGCTATTGCTCAGCCTGTTGCGTCCACCATTGTTAAAGCCTTGTTGAGGCTTTTGTTGATCCTTCCATGAGAAATTTGGATGATTTCTCCATGATGAGTTATAGGTGTTTCCATAAGGTTCACTCATGTAATTAACCTCTGCCATGGCAGGGTTCTCAGGATCATAAGCTTCTTCAGAAGCTGCCTCTTTAGTACTATTGGATGCATGTTGCCATCCATTCAGATTTTGAGAGATCATGTTGACCTGTTGAGTCAACACTTTGTTCTGAGCCAATATGGCATTTAGAGCATCAATTTCAAGAACTTCTTTCTTCTGAGGTATCCCATTATTCACGGAATTCCTCTCAGAAGTGTACATGAATTGGTTGTTTGCAACCATGTCAATGAGTTCTTGAGCCTCTTCAGGCATTTTCTTTAGGTGAATAGATCCACCTGCAGAATGGTCCAATGACATTTTCGAAAATTCAGATAGACCATAATAGAATATATCTAATATGGTCCATTCTGAAAACATGTCAGATGGGCACCTTTTGGTCAGCTGCTTGTATCTTTCCCAAGCTTCATAGAGGGATTCACCATCTTTTTGTTTGAAGGTCTGAACATCCACTCTAAGCTTGCTCAGCTTTTGAAGAGGAAAGAATTTATCTAAGAAGGCAGTGACCAGCTTATCCCAGGAGTCCAGGCTATCCTTGGGTTGTGAATCCAACCATATTCTAGCTCTGTCTCTTACAGCAAAAGGGAAAAGCATGAGTCTGTAGACTTCAGGATCAACTCCATTCGTCTTAACAGTCTCACAAATCTGCAAGAACTCACTTAAAAACTGGTAAGGATCTTCAGATGGAAGTCCATAAAACTTGCAGTTTTGTTGCATTAAGGCAACTAGCTGAGGTTTCAGCTCAAAATTGTGGGCTCCAATGGCAGGAATGGAGATGCCTCTTCCATTAAATTTGGATGTTGGCTTTGTGAAGTCATCAAGCATTCTCCTTGCATTATTATTATTTTCAGCTGCCATCTCCTTCTCTTGTTCTAATGTTTCTGAAAGGTTACCTTTAGATTGTTGTAACTTAGCTTCTCTTAATTTTCTCTTCAGAGTCCTTTCAGGTTCTGGATCAATTTCAACAAGAGTGCCTTTATCCTTGTTCCTGCTCATATGAAAGAGAAGAAAACAAGAAAAGAAAGAGGAATCCTCTATGTCACAGTATAGAGATTCCTTTATGTTAGTAGAAGAAGAAAGAGTGAAGAATAAAGAAGAATGGGTTCGGATATTTAGATGGAGAGAGGTGAAGAGAAGTGTTAGTAAATAAATAATTAAATAGAACAAGAAAAGAGAGGGGAAATTTCGAAAATAATTTTGAAAAAGGGATTAGTAATTTTCGAAAATTAAAGATAAGATAAGATTAAAATTAAAATTTAAAACAAAAAGAGTTTTTGAAAAAGAGATGAGATATTTTCGAAAATTAGAGAGGAAAAATTGGTTAGGTGGTTTTGAAAAAGATAAGAAACAAACACAAAGTCAAAGAGTTAGTTGAAAAAGATATTAAAATCAAATTTAAAAAGATAAGAAGATAAGTTAGATAAGATATTTTGAAATCAAATTTTGAAAAAGATAAAATTTTTGAAAAAGATAAGATAAAAGATAAAAAGATTCAAAAATTTGAAATTACTTACTTCACTAACAAGAAACTACAAGATAAGATTCTAGAACTTAAAGATTGAACCTTTCTTAACAAGAAAGTAACAAACTTCAAATTTTTGAATCAATCACATTAATTGTTAGCTAATTTTTGAAAATATGATATAAAGATAAGAAAAATATTTTGAAAAGTATTTTGAAAAATATTTTTGAAATTTTCGAAAAATGGAAAAAATGAAAAAGATATAATTTTTTGAAAAAAGATTTTGAAAAGATAAGATTTTTAAAATTGAAAATTTGACTTGACTTGTAAGAAACAACTAATTTTTAAAATTTTTGACTAAGTCAACTCAAATTTTCGAAAATTTGGAGAAAAATAAGGAAAATATATTTTTTTGATTTTTGAATATTTTAATTATGAGAGAGAAAAACACAAACATGACCCAAAACATGAAAATTTTGGATCAAAACACATGATGCATGCAAGAACACTATGAATGTCAAGATGAACACCAAGAACACTTTGAAGATCATGATGAACATGAAGAACATATTTTTGAAAAATTTTTGATGCAAAGAAAACATGCAAGACACCAAACTTAGAAATCTTTAATGCATGGACTCTAACAAACGAAAAATGCACATGAAGAACAACAAACAACACAAAGCAAGAAATCAAGAAGATCAACCAAGAAGACTTGTCAAGAACAACTTGAAGATCATGAAGAACATTATGAATGCATGGAATTTTCGAAAAATGCAAGAAATTTTTTTTTAAAGCATGCAATTGACACCAAACTTAAAAATTGACTCAAGACTCAAACAAGAAACACAAAATATTTTTGATTTTTATGATTTTCTAATTTTTTTTGTATTTTATTTGATTTTTTTCGAAAAACATATAAGAAAAAGAAAATAAGAAATTCAAAATTTTTAATAAGGATTCCAGGAATCTTCGCAATGTTAGTCTAAAGCTCCGGTCCAGGAATTAGACATGGCTTAATAGCCAGCCAAGCTTTCAATGAAAGCTCCAGTCCAAAATACTAGACATGGCCAATGGCCAGCCGCTAATATTCAAATTAGTTTGCCTCTATGAAGATGGTTTTGAAGCCTCAGTCCAAAAGAATTTAGACATGGCTTTACAGCCAGCCAGGCTTCAACATGCTTTATAAAACTCTAGAATCCATTCTTAAAAATTCTGAAGAACAGGATAAGTAATATAATTTTTTTCAAAATTTAAGAATAATAAAACAAAATAAAATAAAATAAAATTACCCAATCTGAGCAACAAGATGAGTCGTCAGTTGTCCATACTCGAACAATCCTCGGCAACGGCGCCAAAAACTTGGTGGACGAAATTGTGATTCCTTTGTTATTGTATTTTGTAAAATTCATTGCTTTTTCAACTATGTGTGGACACAACTCCGTTCAACTTAACCAGCAAGTGTACTGGGTCATCCAAGTAATACCTTACGTGAGTAAGGGTCGATCGCACAGAGATTGTTGGTATGAAGCAAGCTATGGTCACCTTGTAAATCTCAGTTAAGTGGATTCATAGGGTCAAATGTAATTGGATTAGATAATTTAAAAGATAAATAAAATAAAAAAGGATAGAAATAATTATGTAAATCAATAGTGGGAATTTCAGATAGGCGTGTGGAGATGCTAGAATCCTTTCGAATCTCTACTTTCTTATTGCTCTCATCCAATCCTTCTTACTCCTTTCCATGGCAAGCTGTATGTAGGGCATCACCATCATCAATGGCTACTTTTAATCCTCTCGGGAAAATGGTCCTATGCGCTGTCACTGCACGGCTAATCGTCTGGAGGCATCACCCTTGTTGATAGCTACATCCCATCCTCTCAGCGAAAATGGTCCAAATGCTCTGTCACAGCACGGCTAATCATCTGTCGGTTCTCAATCAGGTTGGAGTAGAATCCATTAATTCTTTTGCCTTTGTCATCACGCCCAGCCTTCAGGAGTTTGAAGCTCGTCACAGTCATTCAATACCGGAATCCTACTCGGAATACCATGGACAAGGTTAGACTTTCCAGATTCCTGGGATCCTACTCGGAATACCACAGACAAGGTTAGACTTTCCAGATCCCCATGAATGCCTCCATCTATCTAGCTTATACCACGAAGATTTTGTTGGGGAATCTAAGAGATATGCGCCCGGCCTAGAGTAGAACGGAAGTGGTTGTCAATCACGCGCGTTCTTAGGTGAGAATGATGATGAGTGTCACGGATCATCACATTCATCAAGTTGAAGTGCAACGTATATCTTGGAATAAGAATAAAAGAGAATTGAATAGAAAGTAATAGTAATTATATTGAAACTTGAGGTACAGCAGAGCTCCACACCCTTAATCTATGGTGTGCAGAAACTCCACCGTTGAAAATACAAAAGTGAAAGGTTCAGGCATGGCCGAATGGCCAACCCCCTAAAACGTGCTCAATGGCCTCCTAAGATGAAGAATAAAACAAAACTGAGACCAAAGATGAAACGTGGTCAAAAGACGACTAATACACTAGTAAAAAGTCTTTTTTATACTAAACTAGCTACTAGGGTTTACATGAGTAAGTAATTGATGCATAAATCCACTTCCGGGGCCCACTTGGTGTATGTTTGGGCTGAGCTTGATCTATCCACGAGCTGAGGCTTTTCTTGGAGTTGAACGCCAAGTTATAACGTGTTTTGGGCGTTCAAATCCGGATCATGACGTGTTTCTGGCGTTTAACTCCAGACAGCAGCATGTACTTGGCGTTCAACGCCAAGTTACGTCGTCAATTCCCGAATAAAGTATGGACTATTATATATTGCTGGAAAGCTCTGGATGCCTACTTTCCAACGCCATTGAGAGCGCGCCATTTGGAGTTCTGTAGCTCTAGAAAAAACCATTTTGAGTGCAGGGAGGTCAGATTCCAACAGCATCAGCAGTCCTTTGGTCAGCCTTTTTTCAGAGTTTTGCTCAAGTCCCTCAATTTTAGCCAGAAATTACCTGAAATCACAGAAAAACACACAAACTCATAGTAAAGTCCAGAAATGTGAATTTAACATAAAAACTAATGAAAACATCCCTAAAAGTAGCTTGAACTTACTAAAAACTACCTAAAAACAATGCCAAAAAGCGTATAAATTATCCGCTCATCAGATGTCTACAGCTTATTGCTATTTCCATTTGCTGTAAAAGACTAGGCTAAGAGGTGGTTAAATAACCAACCCAAAGCCAGCATAAGAACATGGAAACAGTTATCAGACAAATTCTTGAATCAATATTTCCCTCCAAAAAGGATGACACAGCTAAGGCTGGACATCCAAGGCTTTAACCAAGATGATCATGAATCTCTTTATGATGCCTGGGAGAGGTACAGAGAGATGCTAAGGAAATGCCCCTCTGAAATATTTTCAGAGTGGGTGCAGTTAGACATCTTCTACTATGGGCTTACAAAAAAGCCCAAATTTCTCTAGACCACTCAGCAGGTGGATCTATACACATGAGAAAAATAATTGAAGAAGCTCAAGAGCTTATAGATACAGTTGCTAGAAATCAGCATCTGTACTTAAGTAGTGAGTCATCCATGAAAGAAGAAGCTAAGGCAGTATCCACTGAACTTAGTCCTCTAGAACAAGTTGCTGAATTCAATCAGCAATTATGTTATCTAACAAAACAGCTAGCAAAATTTAAGGCAATGCTACAAGAAACCAAGGATGCTAACCAAAGTTTGGAGAAACAATTGAATCAAACAAAACAGCAGTTATCCAGACAAATAACAGAGGAATGCCAAGCTGTTCAATTAAGGAGTGGGAAGACATTAAATGTCTCAATTCAAGGCAACAAAAAGACAAGGAAGAAACAATTGACAGAGGATGAGCAAACCACTGCCCAAAATCCCTTTGAGGACAGTAAGAGCCCAGAGAGGAATACTTCTGGCGTTCAAATGCCAGAAAAGGGTAAAGAATTGGCGTTAAACGCTTAGTGGATGCCCATTTCTGGTGTTCAATCGCCAGAAAAGGGTGAGAAACTGGTGTTAAACCCCCAGTCCATGTCCAGTTCTGGCGTTCAAACACCAGAAAAGGGGGAAATCTAGCGTTAAACGCCCATCCAGCCCCCAATCCTGGTGTTCAAATGCCAATGAGGGATCAGACACCTGCAAGTGCTAATAGTAACCCCTCTAAGAAGGCTTCTCCAACCACCTCTGTAGGAAATAAACCTGCAGCAACTAAGGTTGAAGAATACAAAGCCAAGATGCCTTATCCTCAGAAACTCCGCCAAGCAGAACAGGATAAACAATTTGCTCGCTTTGCAGACTATCTCAGGACTCTTGAAATAAAGATTCCGTTTGCAGAGGCACTTGAGCAAATACCCTCTTATGCTAGGTTCATGAAAGAGATCTTAAGTCATAAGAAGGATTGGAGAGAAACTAAAAAAGTTCTCTTCATTGAAGAATGCAGTGCAGTCATTCTAAAAAGCTTACTAAAGAAGCTTAAGGACCTCGGAAGCTTTATGATACCATGCACATTAGTGGGTACTTATACCAAGACAGCTATATGTGATCTAGGGGCAAGTATCAACTTGATACCTGTATCTACTATCAGAAAACTTTGTTTGACTGAAGAAGTCAAACCAACCTGGATATGTCTCCAACTTACTGATGGCTCTATTAAAATGCCATCAGGCGTGATTGAGGACATGATTGTCTAGGTTAGGCCATTCGCCTTTCTCACTAACTTTGTAGTGCTGGAAAGGGAGGAGCACAAGAGTGCAACTCTCATTCTAGGAAGACCTTTCCTAGCAACTGGACGAACTCTCATTGACGTCCAAAAAGGGGAAGTGACCCTGAGAGTCAATGAGGATGAGCTTAAGTTGAATGCTGTCAAAGCTATGCAGCATCCAGACACTTCAAGATATTGCATGAGTATTGATATTATTGACTCCCTGGTGGATGAGATCAATATGACTGAGAGTCTCAAATCAGAGCTAGAAGATATCTTTAAAGATGTTCAGCCTGACTTGGAGGAATAAGAGAAAATAGAAGAACCTCTGATAACTTCTCATAAGGAGGAGAAGCCTCCTAAACCCGAGCTCAAACCACTACCACCATCCCTGAAATAAGCATTTCTAGAAGAAGATGACACTTTTCCAGTGATCATAAGCTCTGTTTTAGATCCACAGGAAGAGGAAGCACTAATTCAGGTGCTAAGGACACACAAGACAGCTCTTGGGTGGTCCATAAGTGATCTTAAGGGCATTAGCCCAGCCAGATGCATGTACAAGATTCTATTAGAGGATGATGCCGAGCCAGTGGTTCAACCATAGCGGCAGCTGAATCCAGCCATGAAGGAGGTGGTGCAGAAAGAGGTCACTAAATTACTAGAGGCTGGGATCATTTATCCTATTTCTAATAGCCCCTGGGTGAGCCCTGTCCAAGTTGTCCCCAAGAAGGGAGGCATGACAGTGGTTCATAATGAAAAGAATGAACTGGTTCCTACAAGAATAGTCACAGGGTGGCGCATGTTTATTGACTACAGAAGGCTCAATACAGCCAACAGAAAGGATCATTTTCCTTTACCATTCATAGACCAGATGCTAGAAAGGTTAGCAGGTCATGACTATTACTGCTTTTTGGATGGCTATTCAGGTTATAACCAAATTGTAGTAGATCCTCAGGATCAAGAGAAAATAGCATTCACATGTCCATCTGGAGTATTTGCCTACAAAAGGATGCCATTTGGTCTGTGCAATGCACCTGCAACCTTTCAGAGATGCATGCTCTCTATTTTCTCTGATATGGTGGAAAAATTTTTGGAAGTCTTCATGGATGACTTCTCAGTATTTTGAGACTTATTCAGCTCCTGTCTTGATCATCTAGCACTTGTTCTGAAAAGGTTCCAAGAGACTAACCTAGTTTTAAACTGGAAAAAATGTCACTTTATGGTGACTGAAGGAATTGTCCTTGGGCATAAAATTTCGAACAAGGGAATAGAGGTGGATCAAGCTAAGGTAGAGGTAATTAAAAAATTACCACCACCTACCAATGTTAAGGCAATTAGAAGCTTTTTGGAGCATGCAGGATTCTATAGGAGGTTTATAAAGGATTTTTCAAAAATTGCAAAACCTCTAAGCAATCTGCTAGCTGCTAATACACCCTTTGTCTTTGACATAGAGTGTCTACAAGCGTTTGAAAATCTGGAAGCTAAGCTGGTCACAGCATCAGTCATTTCTGCACCAGACTGGACATTACCATTTGAACTAATGTGTGATGCCAATGACCATGCTATCGGTGCAGTATTAGGACAATGGCATAATAAGCTTCTGCATGTCATTTACTTTGCCAACTGTGTTCTGAATGACGCACAGAAAAATTACACAACCACAGAAAAAGAGCTGCTTGTAGTGGTTTATGCCATTGACAAGTTTAGATCCTATTTAGTAGGATCAAAAGTGATTGTGTATACTGAGCATGCTGCTCTTAAATATCTATTCACAAAGCAAGATTCAAAACCCAGGCACATAAGATGGGTGTTGCTTCTGCAAGAGTTTGATATAGAAATAAGAGACAGAAAAGGGACAGAGAACCAAGTAGCAGATCACCTGTCCCGAATAGAACCAGTAGAAGGGGCATCCCACCCCTCTACTGAGATCTCTGAAACCTTCCCGGATGAGCAACTCTTTGCCATTCAGGAAGTACCGTGGTTTGCAGACATTGTAAACTATAAAGCGGTAAGATTCATACCCAAAGAGTACAACAGGCAGCAAACAAAAAAATTAATTACTGATGCAAAGTACTACTTGTGGGATGAACCATATCTCTTTAAGAGATGTGCAGACGGAATGATCCGTAGGTGTGTGCCCAGAGAAGAGGCACAGAAGATCCTATGGCATTGCTATGGATCACAATATGGAGGACATTTTGGAAGTGAGCGGACAGCCACAAGAGTCCTCTAATGTGGTTTCTACTGGCCTACTCTCTATAGAGACTCCCGATAGTTTGTATGTAGCTGTGACAATTGCCAAAGAGCTGGTAATCTACTTCACGGTTATGCCATGCCTCAGCAAAGGATCTTAGAGATTGAGTTGTTTGATGTATGGGGTATTGACTTCATAGGGCTTTTCCCACCATCATACTCAAACACTTACATTCTGGTGGCAATAGATTATGTATCTAAATGGGTAGAGGCAATTGCCACAGCCACTAATGATACTAAGTCAGTGCTAAAGTTCCTCTAGAAGCACATCTTCAGCAGATTTGGAGTCCCCAGAATACTAATCAGTGATGGAAGAACTCATTTCTGCAATAAACAGCTTGACTATGCTCTGATCCGATATGGAATTAACCACAAAGTGGCAACTCCATTTCATCCACAGATAAATGGGCAGGTGATGAGCGGATAATTTGTATACTTTTTGGCATTGTTTTTAGTATGTTTTTAGTATGATCTAGTTAGTTTTTAGTATATTTTTATTAGTTTTTAGTTAAAATTCACTTTTCTGGACTTTACTATGAGTTTGTGTGTTTTTCTGTGATTTCAGGTATTTTCTGGCTGAAATTGAGGGACCTGAGCAAAAATCTGATTCAGAGACCAAAAAGGACTGCAGATGCTGTTGGATTCTGACCTCCCTGCACTCGAAGTGGATTTTCTGGAGCTACAGAAGCCCAATTGGCGCGCTCTCAACGGAGTTGGAAAGTAGACATCCTGGGCTTTCCAGCAATATATGATAGTCCATACTTTGCCCAAGATTTGATGGCCCAAACAGGCGTTCAAAGTCACCTTCAGAAATCCCAGCGTTAAACGCCGGAACTGGCACCCAAATGGGAGTTAAACGCCCAAACTGGCACTAAAGCTGGCGTTTAACTCCAAGAAGAGTCTCTGCACGAAAAATGCTTCATTGCTCAGCCCAAGCACACACCAAGTGGGCCCGGAAGAGGATTTTTATGTCATTTACTCATTTCTGTACACCTTAGGCTACTAGTTTTCTATAAGTAGGACCTTTGACTATTGTATTGAAAATCTTTTGATCACTTTAGATCTCTAGATCATCTTTGGACATTTTAGTTCTTAGATCATTGGGAGGCTGGCCATTCGGCCATGCCTGGACCTTATGCTTATGTATTTTCAACGGTGGAGTTTCTACACACCATAGATTAAGGTGTGGAGCTCTGCTGTACCTCGAGTATTAATGCAATTACTATTGTTCTTCCATTCAATTCCGCTTGTTCTTTATCCAAGATATCACTTGTTCTTCAACTTGATGAATGTGATGATCCGTGACACTCATCATCATTCTCACCTATGAACAAGGTGACTGACAACCACTTCTGTTCTACAAGCAACCAAGGCTCTAGTGAATATCTCTTGGATTCTTGATTGCACGATGCATGGTTGATCGCCTGACAACCGAGTGCTCGTCTGACAAACGAGCCAACCATTCCGTGAGATCAGAGTCTTCGTGGTATAGGCAAGAACTGATGGCGGCATTCAAGAGAATCCGGAAGGTCTAACCTTGTCTGTGGTGTTCTGAGTAGGATTCAATGACTGAATGACTGTGACGTGCTTCAAACTCCTAGCGGGCGGGGCGTTAGTGACAGACGCAAAAGAATCGATGGATTCTATTCCGGCCTGACCGAGAACCGACAGCTGAATTCCGCTATGCTGTGACAGAGCATATGCAATCGCTTTCACTGAGAGGATGGGAGGTAGCCATTGACAACGGTGAAACCCTACACGAGCTTGCCATGGAAAGGAGTAAGAAGGATTGGATGAAGACAGTAGGAAAGCAGAGAGACGGAAGGGAAGGCATCTTCATGCGCTTATCTGAAGTTCCTACCAATGAATTACATAAGTATCACTATCTTTATCTTTTATGTTATTTTCGTTCATCATCATATACATTTGAGTTTGCCTGACTAAGATTTACAAGATGACCATAGCTTGCTTCAATACTAACAATCTCCGTGGGATCGACCCTTACTCGCGTAAGGTTTATTACTTGGACGACCCAGTGCACTTGCTGGTTAGTTGTGCGAAGTTGTGTAATGCCATGGTATTGAACACCAAGTTTTTGGGGTTCATGACCGGGGATTATGAGAGTTGTGAAAAAGTATTGTTCACAATTTCGCGCACCAAGTTTTTGGCGCCGTTGCCGGGGATTGTTCAAGTTTTGAGCAAGCTTTTGGTAACATCAGTGCCAAGATACGGCAACAACACCAAGTTTTTGGCGTTATTGCCCGGGATTGTTCAAGTTTGGACAACTGACGGTTCATCTTGTTGCTTAGATTAGGTATTTATTTTTTTCGAAATTCTTGAAGATGAATTCTAGAGTTTCCTGATGATTTGTTGAAATCTGGCTGGCTGAGAAGCCATGTCTAATCTCATTGGACCGAGGTTTCAACTTATCATCACAAGAGCTTGTTGATTTTTATCAAATCTTGCTTTTGGAGCAATGATCTGCTAAGGCTTGGCTGGCCTCTGGCCATGTCTAGTGTTTTGGACCGAAGCTTTCTTTGAAAGCTTGGCTGGCTGTGAAGCCATGTCTAATTCCTGGACCGGAGTCTTAGACTAGCATTGCACTGATTCCTGGAATTCTCATTAAGAATTTTGATACCTTTTTCCACTTAATTTTCGAAAAACACATAAAAATTTACAAAATCATAAAATCCAAAAATATTTCTTGTTTGAGTCTAGTGTCTCATCATAAGTTTGGTGTCAATTGCATGCATTCATATGTCTTGGTGATCTTCAAGATGTTCTTGATGATTTACTTGCTCTGATCTTTGAATTCTATTGACTTGAGTGTTTTGAGTGTCTCATATGCATTTTCATTTTGTTAGTGTCAGTAGTATACAAACTGCTAAGTTTGGTGTCTTGCATGCATTGTTATTTGATTCTTGTTGCATTTTGATTTTTCCTTATTATTAAAAATCCAAAAATATTTTTAATTTGTGTCTTCTCAAGTCAATAATACAGAGAATTGAAGATTCAGAACATACAGCAGAGGAATTGCACAGAAAAAGCTGGGCGTTCAAAACGCCCAGTGAAGAAGGACAGACTGGCGTTTAAACGCCAGCCAGGGTACCTAGTTGGGCGTTTAACGCCCAAAAGGGTAGCATTTTGGGCGTTAAACGCCAGAATGTGCACCATTCTGGGCGTTTAACGCCAGGATGGCTAAAGGGGGAAGATTTTGTTTTCAAATCAAATTTTTTTTGTTTTCAAAATCTTTTCAAAATCAAATCTTTTTCAAATCAATTTTTCAATCAAATCTTTTTCAAAACCAATTTCTTTCCATTTTTAAAAGTTACTTACTATCAATCAATGATTTGATTCAATATTTCAAGTATGTTACCTTTTCTGTTGAGAAAGGTTTAATGTTTGAATCATATCTTTTCTTGTTAGTCAAGTTTTTAATTTTCAAATCAAATCTTTTTAAAATGTTTTTCAAATCATATCTTCTCAATCACATCTTTTTAAAATTAATCATATTTTCTTAACCAATCATATCTTCTTAACCACATCTTTTTCAAAATAGTTTTCAATCAAATCTTTTTGATTTCTAATTTCAAAATCTTTTTCGAAAATCACTTGGTTCCTTTTCCATTTTCATTTTCGAAAATTAAGTAATGTTTTTCAAAAATGTTTTCAAATTTTTCACTTAATTTTCGAAAATCTCTTCCCTCCTTCTCACATCCTTCTATTTATGGACTAACACTATCCCTTAATGCAAAATTCGAACTCCATCTCCTTTGTTAAGTTCGAATTTTCCACTTCTGTCTTCTACTCTTCTTTTCCTCTGACACCTAAAGGAATCTCTATACTGTGACTAGAGGATTCCACATTTTCTTGTTCCCTTCTCTTTCTTATGAGCAGGAGCAAAGACAAAGGCATTCTTGTTGAGGCTGATCCTGAACCTGAAAGGACCTTGAAGAGAAAGCTCAGAGAAGCCAAAGCACAACTCTCTTTAGAGCACCTAACCGAATTCTTCAAAGAAGAAGAACACATGGCAGCCGAAAACAACAATGCCAACAATGCAAGGAAGGTGCTGGGTGACTTTACTGCACCTACTCCCGATTTCTATGGGAGAAGCATCTCTATCCCTGCCATTGGAGCAAACAACTTTGAGCTTAAGCCTCAATTAGTTTCTCTAATGCAACAGAATTGCAAGTTCCATGGACTTCCATTGGAAGATCCTCATCAGTTTTTAGCTGAATTCTTGCAAATCTGTAACACTGTTAAGCCTAATGGGGTTGACCCTGAGGTCTACAGACTTGTGCTATTCCCTTTTGCTGTAAGAGACAGAGCTAGAACATGGTTGGACTCTCAACCTAAAGAAAGCCTGGACTCTTGGGAAAAGCTAGTCAATGCCTTCTTGGCAAAGTTCTTTCCACCTCAAAAATTGAGTAAGCTTAGAGTGGAAGTCCAAACCTTCAGACAGAAGGAAGGAGAATCCCTCTATGAAGCTTGGGAAAGATACAAACAATTAATCAGAAAGTGTCCCACTGACATGCTTTCTGAATGGAGCATCATAGGTATTTTCTATGATGGTCTCTCTGAACTGTCCAAGATGTCTTTGGATAGCTCTTCTGGAGGATCTCTTCATCTGAAGAAGACGCCTACTGAGGCTCAAGAACTGATTGAAATGGTTGCAAATAACCAATTCATGTACACTTCTGAACGAAATCCTGTAAACAATGGGACTAGTCAGAAGAAAGGAGTTCTTGAGATTGATACTCTGAATGCCATATTGGCTCAAAACAAAATATTGACTCAACAAGTCAATATGATTTCTCAAAGTCTGTCTGGAATGCAAAATGCACCAAGCAGTACTAAAGAAGCTTCATCTGAGGAAGAAGCTTATGATCCTGAGAACCCTTCAATGGAAGAGGTGAATTACATGGGAGAACCCTATGGAAACACCTACAATCCTTCATGGAGGAATCATCCAAATCTTTCATGGAAGGATCAACAGAGACCTCAACAAGGTTTCAATAACAATAATGGTGGAAGAAACAGGTTTAGCAATAGCAAGCCTTTTCCATCATCTTCTCAGCAACAGACAGAGAGTTCTAAGCAGAATACCTCTGACTTAGTAACCATGGTCTCTGATCTAATCAAAACCACTCAAAGTTTCATGACTGAAACTAGGTCCTCCATTAGGAATTTGGAAGGACAAGTGGGTCAGCTGAGCAAGAAAATTACTGAACTCCCTCCTAGTACTCTCCCAAGCAATACAGAAGAAAATCCAAAAGGAGAGTGCAAAGCCATCAACATGGCCGAATTCTGGGAGGAAGAGGAGGCAGTGAACGCCACTGAGGAAGACCTCACTGGACGTCCACTGGCCCAATGAGTTCCCCAATGAGGAACCATGGGAATCTGAGGCTCAAACTGAGACCATAGAGATTCCATTGGACTTACTTCTGCCATTCATGAGCTCTGATGAGTATTCTTCCTCTGAAGAGGATGAGTATGTCACTGAAGAGCAAGTTGCTAAATACCTTGGAGCAATCATGAAGCTAAATGACAAGTTATTTGGAAATGAGACTTGGGAGGATGAACCCCCTTTGCTCACCAAAGAACTGAATGACTTGTCTAGGCAGAAACTGCCTCAAAAGAGGCAGGATCCTGGGAAGTTTTCTATACCTTGTACCATAGGCACCATGACCTTCAAGAAGGCCTTGTGTGACTTAGGGTCAAGTGTAAACCTCATGCCTCTCTCTATAATGGAGAAGCTAGGGATCTTTGAGGTGCAAGCTGCAAAGATCTCACTAGAGATGGCAGACAACTCAAGAAAACAAGCCCATGGACTTGTAGAGGATGTTCTGGTCAAAGTTGAAGACCATTACATCCCTACTGATTTCATAGTCCTAGAGACTGGGAAGTGCATGGATGAATCCATCATCCTTGGCAGACCCTTCCTAGCCACAGCAAAGGCTGTGATTGATGTTGATAGAGGAGAGTTGATCATTCAAGTGAATGAAGAATCCTTGGTGTTTAAGGCCCAAGGATATCCCTCTGTCATCATGGAGAGGAAGCATGAAGAGCTTCTCTCAAAACAGAGCCAAAAAGAGCCCCCACAGTCAAACTCTAAGTTTGGTGTTGGGAGGCCACAACCAAACTCTAAGTTTGGTGTTGAACCCCCACATTCAAACTCTAAGTTTGGTGTTGGGAGGTTCCAACACGGTTCTGAGCATTTCTGAGGCTCCATGAGAGTCCTCTGTCAAGCTAGTGACAATAAAGAAGCGCTTGTTGGGAGGCAACCCAATGTTTTATAATTAACTATTTTCCTTTGTTATTTTCTCTTTTTTGTAGGTTGATGATCATGAGAAGTCACAAAAATAATGAAAAAAGCAAAAACAGAATAAAAAACAGGAAGAAAAACAGCACACCCTGGAGGACGCACCCACTGGCGTTTAAACGCCAGTGAGGTTAGCTGGTGGGCGTTTAACGCCCAGTCTGGCACCATTCTGGGCGTTTAACGCCAGAAAGGGGCACCAGACTGGCGTTAAACGCCAGAAAGGGGCAAGATGCTGGCGTTAAACGCCAGAAATGGGCACCAGCCCGACGTTTAACGCCAGAAATGGCACAAAACGTGATTTTGAATGCCATTTGGTGCAGGGATGACTTTTCCTTGACACCTCAGGATCTGCGGACCCCACAAGATCCCCACCTACCCTACCACTCTCTCTCTTCTTCACCAATCACCTCAACACCTCTTCCCCAAAAACCCCTCACCTATCAAATCCCATCTTTCTCTTCACCACTCACATCCATCCTTCATAAAACCCCACCTACCCCACCATTCAAATTCAAACCACTTTCCCACCCAAACCCACCCTCAAAAGGCCGAACCTCTCTCTACCCCTCTCCTATATAAACCCTCCTTCACTCCTTCATTTTCACACACCTTCAACACTTCTTCTTCTCCCTTTTGGCCGAACCACAAAGCCATCTCCCTCTCCTCCATTTCTTCTTCTTCTAATATCTTCTTTCTTCTTTTGCTCGAGGACGAGCAAATATTTTAAGTTTGGTGTGGTAAAAGCATTGCTTTTAGTTTTTCCATAACCATTTATGGCATCCAAGGCCGGAGAAACCTCTAGAAAGAGGAAAGGGAAGGCAAAAGCTTCCACCTCCGAGTCATGGGAGATGGAGAGATTCATCTCAAGGGTGCATCAAGACCATTTCTATGAAGTTGTGGCCTTGAAGAAGGTGATCCCCGAGGTCCCTTTTTCACTCAAAAAGGGTGAATATCCGGAGATCCGACATGAGATCCGAAGAAGAGGTTGGGAAGTTCTTACCAACCCCATTCAATAAGTCGGAATCTTGATGGTTCAAGAGTTCTATGCCAATGCATGGATCACCAAGAACCATGACCAAAGTGTGAACCCGAATCCAAAGAATTATCTTACTATGGTTCGGGGGAAATACTTGGATTTTAGTCCGGAAAGTGTGAGGGTGGCGTTCAACTTGCCTATGATGCAAGGAGATGAACATCCTTACACTAGAAGAGTCAACTTTGATCAAAGGTTGGACCAAGTCCTCACAGTCATATGTGAAGAGGGCGCCCAATGGAAGAGAGATTCAAGAGGAAAGCCGGTTCAATTAAGAAGGCATGACCTCAAGCCCGTGGCTAGAGGATGGTTGGAGTTCATACAACGCTCAATCATTCCCACTAGCAACCGGTCCGAAGTTACCATAGACCGGGCTATCATGATCTATAGCATCATGATTGTAGAAGAAATAGAGGTTCATGAGGTTATAGCCCAAGAACTCTATAAGGTGGCGGACAAGTCCTCTACCTTGGCAAGGTTAGCCTTTCCTCATCTCATTTGTCACCTCTGTTATTCAGTGGGAGTTGACATAGAGGGAGACACCCTCATTGAGGAGGGCAAGCCCATCACTAAGAAGAGGATGGAGCACACAAGAGATCCCACTCATCATGAGATCCCTGAGATTCCTCAAGGGATGCACTTTCCTCCACAAGACTATTGGGAGCAATTGAACACCTCCCTAGGAGAATTGAGTTCCAACATGGGACAACTAAGGGTGGAGCATCAAGAACACTCCATCATCCTTCATGAGATTAGAGAAGATCAAAGAATCATGAGGGAGGAGCAACAAAGACAAGGAAGAGACATTGAGGAGCTCAAGCACTCCATAGGATCTTCAAGAGGAAGAAAGAGCTGCCATCACTAAGGTGGACCCGTTCCTTAATTTCCTTGTTCTTTATTCTTCTGTTTTTTGAATTCTAGTGCTTATGTTTATCCATGTTTGTGTCTTGTGATCATTAGTGTCTTAGTGTCTATGCCTTAAAGTTATGAATGTCCTATGAATCCATCACCTTTCTTAAATAAAAATGTGCTTAATTGATAAAAGAAAGAATTGCATGAATTTTAAATTTTATAACAGTTAATTATTTTGATGTGGTGGCAATATTTTTGTTCTCTGAATGTATGCTTAAACAGTGCATATGTATCTTGAATTTGTGGTTCATGAATGATTGGCTCTTGAAAGAATGATGAAAAAGGAGACATGTTACTGAGGATCTGAAAAATCATAAAAATGATTCTTGAAGCAAGAAAAAGCTATGAAAAAAAAATCGAAAAAAAAAGAAGAAAACGAAAAAAAATAGAAATAAGAGTCGTGATCCAAGGCAAATAAGAGTGTGCTTAAGAACCCTGGACACCTCTAATTGGGGACTTTAGCAAAGCTGAGTCACAATCTGAAAAGGTTCACCCAATTATGTGTCTGTGGCATGTATGTATCCGGTGGTAATACTGGAAGACAGAGTGCTTTGGGCCACAGCCAAGACTCAATAAGTAACCTTGTTCAAGAATCATCATACCTTACTAGGAGAATCATTAACACTATCTGGACTCTGAGTTCCTAAAGAAGCCAACCATTCTGAATTTCAAAGGATAGAGTGAGATGCCAAAACTATTCAGAGGCAAAAAGCTAAAAGCCCCGCTCATCTAATTAATACTGATCTTCATAGATTTTTTGGAATTCATTGCATATTCTCTTCTTTTTATCTTATTTGATTTTCAGTTGCTTGGGGACAAGCAACAATTTAAGTTTGGTGTTGTGATGAGCGGATAATTTGTATACTTTTTGGCATTGTTTTTAGTATGTTTTTAGTATGATCTAGTTAGTTTTTAGTATATTTTTATTAGTTTTTAGTTAAAATTCCCTTTTCTGGACTTTACTATGAGTTTGTGTGTTTTTCTGTGATTTCAGGTATTTTCTGGCTGAAATTGAGGGACCTGAGCAAAAATCTGATTCAGAGACCAAAAAGGACTGCAGATGCTCTTGGATTCTGACCTCCCTACACTCAAAGTGGATTTTCTGGAGCTACAGAAGCCCAATTGGCGCGCTCTCAACGGCGTTGGAAAGTAGTTATCCTGGGCTTTCCAGCAATATATGATAGTCCATACTTTGCCCAAGATTTGATGGCCCAAACCGGCGTTCAAAGTCACCTTCAGAAATCCCAGCGTTAAACGCCGGAACTGGCACCCAAATGGGAGTTAAACGCCCAAACTGGCACTAAAGCTGGCGTTTAACTCCAAGAAGAGTCTCTGCACGAAAAATGCTTCATTGCTCAGCCCAAGCACACACCAAGTGGGCCCGGAAGAGGATTTTTATGTCATTTACTCATTTCTGTACACCTTAGGCTACTAGTTTTCTATAAGTAGGACCTTTGACTATTGTATTGAAAATCTTTTGATCACTTTAGATCTCTAGATCATCTTTGGACATTTTAGTTCTTAGATCATTGGGAGGCTGGCCATTCGGCCATGCCTGGACCTTATGCTTATGTATTTTCAACGGTGGAGTTTCTACACACCATAGATTAAGGTGTGGAGCTCTGCTGTACCTCGAGTATTAATGCAATTACTATTGTTCTTCCATTCAATTCCGCTTGTTCTTTATCCAAGATATCACTTGTTCTTCAACTTGATGAATGTGATGATCCGTGACACTCATCATCATTCTCACCTATGAACAAGGTGACTGACAACCACTTCTGTTCTACAAGCAACCAAGGCTCTAGTGAATATCTCTTGGATTCTTGATTGCACGATGCATGGTTGATCGCCTGACAACCGAGTGCTCGTCTGACAAACGAGCCAACCATTCCGTGAGATCAGAGTCTTCGTGGTATAGGCAAGAACTGTTGGCGGCATTCAAGAGAATCCGGAAGGTCTAACCTTGTCTGTGGTGTTCTGAGTAGGATTCAATGACTGAATGACTGTGACGTGCTTCAAACTCCTAGCGGGCGGGGCGTTAGTGACAGACGCAAAAGAATCGATGGATTCTATTCCGGCCTGACCGAGAACCGACAGCTGAATTCCGCTATGCTGTGACAGAGCATATGCAATCGCTTTCACTGAGAGGATGGGAGGTAGCCATTGACAACGGTGAAACCCTACACGAGCTTGCCATGGAAAGGAGTAAGAAGGATTGGATGAAGACAGTAGGAAAGCAAAGAGACGGAAGGGAAGGCATCTTCATGCGCTTATCTGAAGTTCCTACCAATGAATTACATAAGTATCACTATCTTTATCTTTTATGTTATTTTCGTTCATCATCATATACATTTGAGTTTGCCTGACTAAGATTTACAAGATGACCATAGCTTGCTTCAATACTAACAATCTCCGTGGGATCGACCCTTACTCGCGTAAGGTTTATTACTTGGACGACCCAGTGCACTTGCTGGTTAGTTGTGCGAAGTTGTGTAATGCCATGGTATTGAACACCAAGTTTTTGGGGTTCATGACCGGGGATTATGAGAGTTGTGAAAAAGTATTGTTCACAATTTCGCGCACCAGCAGGCTGAAGTCTCAAATAGAGAACTAAAATGAATCCTGGAATGGACGGTGAGCACCCGTAGAAAGGATTAGGCAAGGAATCTGGATGGTGCTCTATGGGCATACAGAACTGCATTCAAAACTCCTATAGGGACCTCTCCATACTAGCTTGTGTATGGAAAAGCCTGTCACCTGCTAGTAGAACTGGAACATGACATGATTGGTTAATCTTGTTTGACATTCTCTCTATTTGTTGGAGTTAACTAAATAAGATGAATTAATCATGCATGACTAGGATAGAAAACCTATGATCTCAATCCATTGCCATGAATGTCTCTCTTTATTACTTGCTTTCTTTTATTACTTGCTCAATTTACTTTTCTTGTCTTTTTATTTTATTGCCCCTCTAATCAACCCTAACCCCCCTATAACCCTCATAGCCAATAATCATACATTTCATTGCAACTCTTCGTGAGACGACCCGGAGTCCAAATACTCCGGTTATAAATTCATTTGGAGTTTGTTACTAGTGACAACCAAAATTTTTGCATGAAAGGATTCTTGATTGGTTTGGAAACTATACTTCATAACGAGACTTCATTAGATAAATTCTAAACCATCAAGAAATCCGATCATCAAAATGGTGCCGTTGCCGGGGAGATTAAGGGATCTTGAATTAAGGGATCTTGAATCTCACATCTTAAGGCAACACGAGGAGGATGAAAAGAGATTTGAGGAGTTAAGAATTTATCTCATTACGTCAACTCCAACGAATAGGGAGAAAGTCTAATGAGACTAGCTAATCTCAATCCAAACGTCCTAATCGACTTACTAATTAAACTAGCAAAAGATTAGCGTCAATGGAAATAATCTTCCATAAGTCCTAATCAACTCACTAATTAAATTAGCAAAAGATTAGCGTCAATGGAAACAATACTAGCTAACAACTCTATATTACCAACATGAGTTGGGTTTTCATGACTCAAGATTGCCCAATCACTCTTTCCAAGCCAAGAATGCTCAAAATCTACTCTAACATCCTTCCAAGCATTTTGTCAAATACTTGGAACGCATACAAGGAAAGCATAGTAAAATTGCAAGGAATATAAATCTACACTACTCAATTGCAAGAAAAATAAGATCATAACCCAAATCATCAATAAAAGAAACATCAAACATAAATTTCATTAAAAGAAAATCAAATTCAACATGAACATCCATGAACATAAAAGAGCATAAAAGGTAAAATTAACATGAGAACTAAGAGAATCAAGTAGTAAGGATAAGAAATTGTAGAAGAAACAAGATGAAAGCAAGGAATTAAACATGGATCTATGAGAGATTAACCTAATCCTAACCTAATTCTAGAGAGAAGAGGGAGCTTCTCTCTCTAGAAACTAACCTACATGATGCTAAACCCTACAATTAATTGCTCCCCCTTTGCTTGGACTTCAATTCTGCATGAAATACACTCAGAAACAAGTTGGAATTGGGCATGGGCTACTCAGAAATCGCCCCCAGCGATTTTCCTTTAAGTGGGCCAAGTAAGAGTATCGGTGCGTGCACGCCATGTGCGCGTGCGCGCCTTGTACGCGTGCGCATCCATTGGTGCATTCCAAATCTTTGTTTCTTCATGCATTCTCCTCTTAGCATGCTTTTCTCTTTATTTCTTCCATCCAATACTTTCCTTATGGACCTGAAATTACTTAACAAACACATCAAGGTATCGAATGGGATTAAAGTGAATTAAAATCACCAATTTAAGGCCTAAAAGGCATGTTTTTACATTTAAGCACAATTCAAGGGAGAATTACAAAGCCATGCTATTTCATTGAATAAATGTGGGAAAAAGTGGATAAATCCCCCAAAATAAGGACAAAATAAACCACGAAATCGGGGTTTATCAGAACACAAGGCCTACTGGGCAACCAGATTCCTAAACCTTGATGCCAAGTTAGCTGGAGAGAAAAGATTGCTCCAGTTGAACGAGCTAGAGGAATTTAGACTCAATGCTTTTGAAAATGCAAAAATTTACAAAGAGAAAGCAAAAAGGTGGCATGACAAGAAACTGTCATCCAGAGTCTTTGAGACAAGACAAAAGGTTCTGCTATTTAACTCTAGACTCAGATTGTTCTCCAGGAAATTAAAATCCTGGTGGAGGGGACCATATGTGATCACAAGTGTGTCACCATATGGATATGTGGAGCTTCAGGATGTTGACTCTGACAAAAAGTTCATTGTTAATGGACAGAGAGTCAAACATTATCTTGAAAGCAATGTTGAGCAAGAATGCTCAAAACTGAGGCTAGACTAAAGCTCAATAAAAGTCCAACTAAAGGTAATAAAGAAGCGCTTGCTGGGAGGCAACACGGTCATTAGCAAAGGTTCTTGCTATTTAAATAATAATTTTAGGAGTTTGATATAAATTATCTTTAAGGTTAATTGTCCAAATGCAGAAGTTCATAGAGTTACAGAAGGATTCAGAGCACAAAGCAGAGAAAAAATGCTCACTGGCTTGAAAATGCCAGTAGGAGGTATTTTGGGCGTTAAACGCCAGAATGGGTATCATTCTGAGTGTTTAATGCCAGTAAAGATACCTTTCTGGGTGTTAAACGCCAGAATGGGCACCATTCTGGGCGTTTAATGCCAGAATTGCAGCATCTTGGGCGTTTAGAAAAATGCCAGTGATAAAAGATTTCTGGTGTTTAACGCCAGCCAGGGTACCTGGCTGGGCGTTAAACGCCCAAAATGTCCAACAAATGGGCGTTAAATGCCAGAATGGATACCATTCTGGGCGTTTAACGCCAGAAAGGATAGGGGGAGGAGATTTTGTTTTCACTTCAATTTTTTTTCAAATTCTCATGTTTTAATTCATAATTTTCTACATAAATATGTCACAAATTTTCATCTCTCAAATTCAATTTTCAAAAATTTAATAATCTTCTAGATTCTTTTTTAGTTTTCTTTCAAAATACTTTTCAAATCTTTTTCAAAAACGCATTTATCTTTTCAATTTCTTTCTAAATCTTTTCCAACTCATCATATCATCTTTTAATTCTTAGATGCATCAACAAAAATTCAGATTTAACTTCTTTATATCTTTCCATATCTTTTGAATTTTAAAATCTCATTTTTTTCATATCATGATTCATCTTTTTCAAAATCATATCTTTCTATCATATCTTTTTCAAAATTTTTGAAACCCACCATTTGAATCTGTCTTCCCCTCTATTCCTCTCCTTTCCTTTCTTTTGCTTGAGGACAAGCAAACCTCTAAGTTTGGTGTGTTTTTCTGTGATCACTGAGCAAAAAAACTCACCAAGATCATGTCTCCTAAAGGAAAACAAACCACTCTAAGAGGCAAGAAAGAGAATAATCCAAAACCACTTTGGAATCAAGAGAGGTTCTTAACCAAAGAAAATGCAGACCATTATCACAAAATAATGGGTTTGAGGTCAGTGATCCCGGAAGTTAAGTTCGATCTGAAAGAAGACGAATATCTAGAGATCCAAGAACAGATTCGAAACAGAGGTTGGAAAATCCTATCTAATCCTGAGACAACTGTTGGAAGAAACATGGTCCAGAAATTGTACTCAAATCTGTGGTTGACAGATAAGCAGAGAATAACGGGAACTGCCTTCCATACCTTTCGAACTATGGTCAGAGGGAAGACTATTTACTTCCTTCTTGACAAAATAACAGAGGTCTTCAAACTGCCTCAACTACAAGATGATCTAGAATCCTTTAATAAGAGAATAGTGAGAGTAGATAAGCGTTTGGACCAAGATCTAGAGGACATATGCCTCCCTGGAACTAAGTGGATAACCAACTCAAAAGGTGTCCCAAACCAACTCAAGAGAGGAGATCTCAAACCAGTCGCGAGGGGCTGGTTGGACTTCATTGGGCATTTTATATTGCCCACAAGCAACCGCTCTGAGGTCACAGTCAAAAGAGCAGTGATGATTCATTGCATTATGCTGGAAAATGAAGTGGAGATTTATCATCTGATTTCTTGTGAGATTTACACAATTGCAAATAAGAACTCCACTGAAGCCAAATTAGCTTACCCAAGCTTAATCTCTCTACTATGTAAAGATGCTGGGGTAAAGATGGGAGTGGATAAGTTTATCTCAGTCGAGCATCCAATCACCAAAAAGTCAATGGAGGGACAACAAGTGCACGACAACTCCATCAAGAGGAGGGCGTAGGAATTCCTCCCAGAAATCTCTCAAATTGACTACTGGGCCCGCCTAGAAGCATCTGTCACCAAGCTGCAAGAAGCTATGGATCAACTTAAAGAAGAACAACAAAATCAAAATAGCATGCTCTGCAAACTGCTTAAGGAACAAGAAAAGCAAGGGCGTGAGCTACAGAAGCTAAAGCGCCAGAAGCTCTCCCTTGAGGGACTAGACATCCCACAGATTGAAGGAGCATCCATTTCCCGAGATAAAGGTTGTTGAGTCCTAATCTTAAACCTGGGATAACTTCTATTATTAGAAACATATCTTAAAAATTACATGAGTATTAGTAATTAGGGTCTTTATTTTTATTTTTATTTTTTATCTCCAAGTAAGCTATAATTTACTCTTCTCATCATCACTAAACATGAGTAAAATAGTAGATTTTTCTTTAGAATAAGGAGGCAATTGTTTCAAGTTTTCAATAAGAAAAATTCTAATTATTTTTATGTGGCGGCAACACTTTTTGTCTTTTGAATGAATTCTTGAACAGTGCATATTTTTTATAATGAAGATTATGAATGTTAAAATTGTTGGCTCTTGAAAGAATGATGAAAAAAGAGAAATGTTATTGATAATCTGAAAAATCATGAAATTGATTCTTGAAGCAAGAAAAAGCAGTGAATAAAAATTTGGCGAAAAATAAAAAGAAAGAAAAAGAAAAAGCAAGCAGAAAAAGCCAATAGCCCTTAAAACCAAAAGGCAAGGGTAAAAAAGATCCAAGGCTTTAAGCATTAATGGATAGGAGGGCCCAAAGGAATAAAATCCTGGCCTAAGCGGCTAAATCAAGCTGTCCCTAACCGTGTCCTTGTGGCATGAAGGTCCAAGTGAAAAGCCTGAGACTGAGTGGTTAAAGTCGTGATCCAAAGCAAAAAGAGTGCGCTTAAGAACTCTGAACACCTCTAACTGGGGACATTAGCAAAGCTGAGTCACAATCTGAAAAGGTTCACCCAGTTATGTGTCTGTGGCATTTATGTATCCAGTGGTAATACTAGAAAACAAAGTGCTTAGGGTCAAGACCAAGACTCATAAAGTAGCTGTGTTCAAGAATCAACATACTGAACTAGGAGAATCAATAACACTATCTAAAATTCTGAGTTCCTATGGATGCCAATCATTCTGAGCTTCAAAGGATAAATTGAGATGCCAAAACTGTTCAGGAGCAAAAAGCTACTAGCCCCGCTCATCTAATTAGAATCTGAGCTTCACTTAAAACTCTGAGATGTGTTACCTCTTGATCTTCTTTTTATCCTATTTTATTTATCTAGTTGCTTGAGGACAAGCAACAGTTAAAGTTTGGGGTTGTGATGAGCGGATATTTTATACACTTTTTTGTGGTATTTTCATATAGTTTTTAGTATGCTTTAGTTACCTTTTAGTATATTTTTATTAGTTTTTATGCAAAAATCACATTTATGGACTTTACTATGAGTTTGTGTGTTTTTCTGTGATTTTAGGTATTTTTTGGCTAAAATTGAGGGACCTGAGCAAAAATCTGATTCAGAGGTTGAAAAAGGACTGCAGATGCTGTTGGATTCTAACCCTCCTGCACGCGAAATGGATTTTCTAGAGCTACTGAAGCCCAACTGGCGCGCTCAAAATTGCATTGGAAAGTAGACATCTTGGGCTTTCTATACTTTGCTCGACATTTAATAGCGCAAACTGGCATTTTAACGCCAACTTTCTACCCTTTTCTGGCGTTAAACGCCAGAATTGGCATAAAAGCTGGAGTTAAATGCCCAAACTGGCACCAAAGCGGGTGTTTAATGCCAGGAATAGCGTATGCACATGAAAGCTTCAATGCTCAGCCCAAACACACACCAAGTGGGCCCCGGAAGTGGATTTCTGCACTATCTATCTTAGTTTACCCATTTTCTGTAAACCTAGGTTACTAGTTTAGTATAAAAACTACTTTTAGAAATTCATTTTATACCTCATGACCTTTTACATCTGAATTTGTATCTTCTACGACATGAGTCTCTAAACCCCATGGTTGGGGGTGAGGAGCTCTGCTATGTCTCGATGAATTAATGCAATTACTTCTGTTTTCTATTTAATCACGCTTGTTTCTATTCTAAGATATTCATTCGCACTTCAACATGATGAATGTGATGATCCGTGACACTCATCACCATTCTCAACTTATGAACGCATGCCTGACAACCACTTCCATTATATCTTAGATTGAGTGTGTATCTCTTGGGTTCCTGGTCCACAAGTTTGATTGCTTCTCCTGACAACAGAGCGTTAAGATCCGTAGAACCAGAGTCTTCGTGGTATAAGCTAGAATCAACTGGCAGCACTCTTGAGATCCGAAAAGTCTAAACCTTGTTTGTGGTATTTCGAGTAGGATCTGGGAGGGGGTGACTGTGACGAGCTTCAAACTTACAAATGCCGGGCACAATGACAGTGTGCAAAAGGATCAATGGATCCTATTCCAGCACCAGTGAGAACCGACTGATGATTAGCCCTATGGAACCCATTGTTGGACCATTTTCACTGAGAGGACGGATGGTAGCCATTGACAACGGTGTTCCACCAACATACAGCTTGCCATGGAAGGAACCTTGCGTGCGTGAAGAAGACAACAGTAGGAAAGCAGAGATTTAGAAGACAGAGCATCTCCAAAACCTCAACCTGTTCCTCATTACTGAATCACAAGTACTTTTTATTTCATGTTGTTCATTCTTCATAAATAAAAATCATTTTTATCATTAATCTCCTACCTAAGAGTTACAAGATAACCATAGCTTGCTTCAAGCCGGCAATCTCCGTGGGATCGACCATTACTCACGTAAGGTATTACTTGGACGACCTAGTGCACTTGCTGGTCAGCTGCACGAAGTTATGTAACACGATTTTGTGTAGTAAGTTTTTGGCGTCGTTGCTAGGGATTATTCGAGTTTGGACAACTGACGGTTCATCTTGTTGCTTAGATTAGGAATAATTTATTTTTGTTGGTTTAGAGTCACTAAATTTGAGTCTTTTGTTTGAGTTTAGTTTCATGTTTTAAGTTTGGTGTCCTCTTTGTGTTTTTCCTTTTAATTTTCGAAAAAAATTATGTTTGGTTTTCTAAAAATTCTAAGTTTGGTGTCTTTTGTTTCTTATTATCTTATACATTTTCGAATTATTAGTGTTCCAAGTATAAAAATTTTTAAGTTTGGTGTCCTTTGTGTTCTTATTTTCTTAAAAATTTTCAAAAATTGTTCTTGGTGTTCATCTTGACATTCAAAGTTTTCCTATTTTTTCTATTGTGTTAATCTAAAAATTACAAGTTTGGTGTCACTTTGTTGTTTTTCTCTCTCTACATTAAATTCAAAAATAAAAATATCTTTTCCTTTAAGTACTCATAAAATTTCGAATCCCTTGTGTTGACCTAGTCAAAATTTTTAAAATCATATCTTTTTCAAAATTTCCTAACTACTTTCTCTCTCTATTTTTCGAAAATAATCTCTTGACTAAGAGTTACAAGATAACTATAGCTTGCTTCAAGCCGACAATCTCTGTTGGATCGACCCTTACTCACGTAAGGTATTACTTGGACGACCCAGTGCACTTGCTGGTCAGTTGCACGAAGTTGTGTGACACGATTTCATGTACCAGTAGTAGAGGTCAGAACAGCATCAGGCCAAATGGAGGAACTCGGTTGCAAGTCCTCAGACGTGCTAGCTGATGCCAGGGCATCTAGGCCAGTTTCACTGACCTTTCCTTTACTGTTTTAGGGTAGTTTCATGCATTTTCTTAGTGAATAAGGCAAGTTTTGGATGAAAATATACTTACACCTTGATTCAAGCAACTATTGTGAATTTTACATGATTTCATGAGGATTTTGCAAGAATTGAATGACAAATTGATGATGCATAATCTCATGACTTTGGTTAGAGCTTTGATGCACTTTATTTGCTTGATTTCAGGACAAAGGAAGCAAGGAAGAACCACGTTAGTAGCCACGTTAATCTAGTTAACATGACCACTAACGTGGAATGGGAACAAACTTGCAACGTTAATGAGAAAAGTGATCACTAATAACACCTGCGAAGCCATCATAAGCCCACGTTAATTGCCACGTTAACTAGGTTAACATGGTAGTTAACATAGAGATAAAGAGAGCTCCAGCATTAGTGTTAAATGTGAACACCACTAACGCTCCAAGAATTGGCAATGAGCCACGTTAAGAGTCACGTTAACTTAGTTAACGAGAACTCTAACGTGGAAGGGAGGAACAATGCCAATGTTAGTGACACTCACCTTTCTCACTAACGTTGGATCAAGCTAGCATTGCCCACGTTAGTGGTCACGTTAAGACCACTAACGTGAAAGTTAACGTGGAGGTAAGATTGATGATCCAACGTTAGTGACACTCACTTTTGTTACTAATGTTGTAGATGGCATTCACTACCACGTTAACCTAGTTAACGTGAACTCTAACGTGGAGAGTAGGGGCGTTTGGAGCGTTAGTGACAAAGGTAAGTGTCACTAACGCTCTCGAAGATAGGCATGCCCACATTAAGAGTCACGTTAGTTAAACTAACGTGAACTCTAACGTAGGGAAAGAGGGGCATAAGGCAACGTTATTGGAAAAGGTAAGCCCTAATAACGCTTACGAAGGTTCATAAGGCAACGTTAGTAGTCACGTTAGTGCCACTAACGTTGAAGTTAACGTGGACTATATGGGGTTGGAACGTTTGTGGAAAAGGTGATTGCCACTAACGTTCTTGAACCCACAGTTTCACTTATCGTTAACATCATTAACGCCCATGCCTAACTCACACCTTTCTGCAAGCTGAGCCCACTAAAGATTGTAACTGCTTCAACTCAAGATCTCAGTCCCACATCCAAGACTTGAAGAACTCACTAGAAGATCAAGAAGAGTAGTATATATAGGAGTAGTTTTGAACTATACGGAGGCTTGGCACTTTAGAGAACTACCCTCTTTATATTTACTTTTCTGCATTTTGAAGCATGTATTCTTTTCTGCCATATTTCATTTCGAGAGCTATGAACAACTAAACCCCTTTCATTGGGTTAAGGAGCTCTATTGTAATTTGATGGATCAATTATAATTTTCATTCTTCTTCTTCTTTCTTCTCTTTTGATTTACTAGAAAGCTTTTGATCTTAATTCAATTAGTTAGTTGTCTTGGAAAAGAAACTCTCCATAATTGGGTCTCCTCTGTGCCTTAGAAAAGGGATGAGGAGATCATGCTAGAAATGCTTTCTCATGTTGGACCAAATTGGGGTCTGGGCGGATATAGTGACATGTAATCCTCCTAACACTTTAATTTGGAAATACATGTGGTATAATGAGTGATCATACTTCATCTCTTCCCATGAGCAATTAAGTCAAGGAATTGGGCAATTGTTCAATCTTAGAGAGACTGGATTGCCAAGGAATTGGGATCCAATCACCTAAGATTGCGAAGGATATCAATAGATGCATTGATTGAGGGAGAGATGAAAATAAACTTGATCCGGAGAATACAACATCTCCTGAGCCCAATGAATTTCCCATTTCTGATCTTACCCATTCTCTTTACGTTCTGCCATTTATTTCCATCCTCACATTCCCAAATTCACAATTAAGATTCTGCACTTTATTTTCTGCTATTTACTTTCCCGCCATTTAATTTTCTGTAATTCTCAAATTATACTCTGTTTAGCTCAACTAGCATACTCTTCCAACTAAAGTTGCTTGACCAATCAATCCCTGTGGGATTCGACCTCACTCTATTGTGAGTTTTTACTTGATGACAATTCGGTATACTTCCCGAAGGGAAATTTGTTGAGAGACAAGTTTTTGTGCATCAAGTTTATGGCGCCGTTGCTGGGGATTGATTTTGTATCAACAATGATTAAGTTGGAAGTTCACTAGATTGAGCATTTTTCTTTGGTTTGTTTATTTTATCTAGTCATTTACCTTCAGCTTATTTAGTTTCTTCCTCACCATCTATCCCCTCGTTATCTTCTTTTTCTTTGAATTTACTTACAATTATGCTCACTAACCCACTAACTATTTGATAATTTGCACCACTCACACTAACAATCACTCTAACAAGAATAATCACTTCATTTTATCTCTTGCTGTGTGCTCTGTTAGTTGTATGACAGGGAGAAGAGGCAGAGCTTCAACTTCCTTTAATTTAAACCTGAGAGGACCTTCCATAGAGCAAGGAGGGAAGCAAGAGGGAAAAGAGTTATTGGTGCTGAGGAAGAGGAAAAGTATTTTGAAACAAACATGGAGGAGAACTTGGAAAACAATCATGAAGGAGAAGCTCACAACCATGCCAGAAAAGGCCCTGCAAATCATGCTGGCAAGAGAGAAGAGTTCTAGGCTCTTACATCAATCTAAATTCAGAAAATTGTGGAAGTAGCATCCAAAAGCCCACCATACATGCCAACAACTTTGAATTAAAACCCCAGCTCATCACCCCTGTTTAGAATAACTGCTCATTTGGAGGAAGTGCCCAAGAAGACCCCAATCAATATCTAACCACCTTCCTGAGAATATGTGACACTGTAAAGTCTAATGGAGTCCACCCGGATGTCTATAGGCTGCTTTTGTTTCCTTTTTCACTCAGGGACAAAGCATCTAAGTGGTTGGAGTCCTTCCCAAAGGAGAGCTTAACAAATTGGGAAGTGATGCATGAAAACTTGTCTCTCAACAAATTTCTCTTCGGCAAGTATACCGAATTATCGTTAAGTAAAAACTCACAATAGAGTGAGGTCGAATCCCACAGGGATTGATTGGTCAAGCAACTTTAGTTGGAAGAGTATGCTAGTTGAGCTAAACAGAATGTAGCTTGAGAATTACAGAAAATTAAATGGCGGGAAAGTAAATAGCAGAAAATAAAGTGCATAATCTTAGATGGGGATTTGGGGAAATGAGCATGAAAGTAAATGGCAGAAAGTAAAGAGAATGGGTAAGATCAGAAATGGGGAATTCATTGTGTTCAGGAGATGTTGTATTCTCCGGATCAAATTCATTTTCATCTCTTCCTCAATCAAAGCATCTATTGATCTCCTTGGCAAACTTAAGTGATTGAGTTCCAATTCCTTGGCAACCCAATCTCTCTAAGCTTGAACAATTACCCAATTCCTTGATTTAATTGCTCATTGGAAGAGATGAAGTGTGGTCACTGATTATACCACATGTATTTCCAAATCAAAGTGTTGGGAGGATTACATGTCACTATATCCGTCCAGACCCCAATTTGGTCCAACATGAGAAAGAATTTCTAGCATGATCTCCTCATCCCTTTTCCAAGGCTCAGAAGAGATCCAATTATGGAGAGTTTCTTTTCCAAGACAACTAACCAATTGAATTAAGATCGAAAGCTTTCTAGTAAATCAAAAGAGAAGAAAGAACCTTGTGTTCTTTTTATTAAGAAACGACTATAAGCTAAAAAGACAACTATGCATTAGAGGTTAGACCTCTGTCAAGTGTGTTCTCTGGTTGCTGGAGCAATACTTTATGACTGAAGGGTTGCAATGCACTCTTCAGCTGGAGTTTTTGGTGGAACACCAAACTTAGAGTCCTATATTCACCCTTGAATTGTTTTGGCTGTGACACTAAACTTAGCTCCTCACACTACAGAAAATTCAACTTGAAGTATTTATTGAGAAACTTATGAAAAGAGAGTTACCTCAGGTTGGGTTGCCTCCCAACAAAGCACTTTTTTAGCGTCGCTAGCTCGACGGTTCCTTCCTTAGTTGAGGTTATACTTCTGTTTGGGGATTTCCCCCATGCTGCCCAAGTAGTATTTGAGTCTTTGTCCATTCACAGTGAATTTCCTCTTTGAGCTTTCTTCCATTATTTCTATGTGTTCATAAGGTGAGACTTTTGTGACTAGAAAGGGCCCTAACCATCTTAATTTGAGTTTCCCAGGAAAGAATTTCAATCTGGAGTTGTAGAGAAGCACATATTGTCCTTCTTTGAAACTTCTTGGTGCCAGGTTGAGATCATGTCTCATTTTTACTTTTTTCTTATAAATCTTGGTATTTTCATAGGCTTGAGACCTAAACTCTTCCAATTCTTGAAGCTGCAACACCCTCTTTTCACCAGCAGCGGTGCTGTTCAGGTTCAATATCTTAAGAGCCCAAGAGGCTTTATGCTCCAGCTCTAATGGCAAGTGATAGGCCTTTCCGTACACCAGTTGATATGGGGACATCCCAATTGGTGTTTTGAAGGCTGTCCTGTATGCCCAAAGAGCATCATCTAGCTTCTTCGCCCAGTCCTTTCTTGATATCCCCACAGTCTTTTCCAAGATCCTTTTTAACTCTCGATTAGATATCTCTATTTGCCTACTTGTTTGGGGATGAAAAGGTGTGGCAACCTTATGCTTCACCCCATATCTTATGAGTAGGGTCTCCAATGGTCTATTGCAAAAATGGCTCCCTCCATCACTGATGAGGGCTCGTGGGACTCCAAATCTGGTAAAGATATTCTTTCGAAGAAAGTTTAGGACTACCTTGTTGTCATTGGTTGGGGTTACCACGAGCTCCACCCACTTAGATACATAGTCCACTGCCACCAAGATATACTTATTCGAATATGAGGATGAGAATGGTCCCATGAAGTCTATCCCCCATACATCAAACAGTTCAAGCTCTAGAATGTATTACTGTGGCATCTCATTTCTTTTGGGCAGGTTGTTAGCCCTTTGGCATTCATTGCAACTTCTCACCAATTCCTTAGCATCCTTGAAGATAGTGGGCCAGAAGAACCCACATTGCAGTACTTTTGTGGCAGTTCTTTCTCCCCCAAAATGACCTCCATAGCTAGCACTATGACAACTCCACAGGACTTCTCGTCCTTCTTCTTCTGAAATGCAGCTCCTAAGGATTCCATCTGAGCATTTCTTGAAGAGATAGGGTTCAATCCCAGATGAAATACTTAGCATCATTGATGAGTTTTCTTTTTTGATGTTTGTTGATCCCAGGGGGTAGGTCACTGGCTGCTTTAAAATTGGCAATATCTGCAAACCAGGGTGCTTTGTGAACCAACATTAACTGTTCATTTGGGAAAAACTCATTTATACTTGTATCATGTGTATCATCCTTCTCACAAGGGATTCTGGATAGATGATCTACTACTTTGTTATCCACACCCTTTTTATCTCTAATCTCAATGTTGAATTCCTGCAATAATAAGATCCATCTTATTAGTCTTGGTTTTGATTCCTGTTTGGCAAATAGATATTTGAGTGCTGTGTGATCAGTGAAAACAATAACTTTGGAGCCAATGGGGTAGGATCTAAATTTGTCAAATGCAAAAACTATTGCCAGCAACTCCTTTTCGGTGGTGGTATAATTTCATTGAGTATCATTAAGGACCTTGCTGGCATAGTATATGACATGCACCAAATTTTCTTTTCTCTGTCCTAACACTACCCCAACTGCGAAATTGGATGCATCACACATTATTTCGAATGATAAATTCCAATCAGGTGGGGTGATGATAAGAGCCGAGGATAGCCTCTTTTTCAAGTTTTCAAATGCTAGCATGCACTTCTCATCAAAGATAAATGGTGTATCAGACATTAGGAGATTGCTTAAGGACTTGGCTATCTTTGAAAAATCTTTAATAAATCTTCTATAAAAGCCAGCATGTCCCAAAAAGCTCCGAATTGCCTTGACATCACTTGGTGGAGGTAATTTTTCAATTAGCTCCACCTTAGCTCTGTCTACCTCAATGCCTTGGTTAGAAACTTTATTGCCAAGGACTATTCCATCTGTCACCATGAAGTGACATTTTTCCCAATTCAAGATCAAGTTGGTCTCTTGACATCTTTTTAATACCAAGGCAAGATGGTTTAGGAAATTAGGAAAGGAATCTCCAAATACTGAGAAGTCATCCATGAAAACTTCAATGAACTTTTCTATCATATCTGAGAAGATGAAAAGCATGCAGCGTTGAAAAGTTACAGGTGCATTACATAGCCTAAATGGCATGCGCCTGTAGGCAAACACTCCATATGGGCAGGTGAATAATGTTTTCTCTTGGTCTCTTGGATCAACCACTATTTGGTTATATCCTGAATAACCATCTAGAAAACAATAATATGCATGTCCTGCAAGTCTTTCCAGCATCTGATCCATGAAAGGAAGTGGGAAATGATATTTTCTTGTGGCTTCATTGAGCTTTCTGTAGTCAATACACATCCTCCATCATGTGACGGTTCTTGTAGGGATTAGCTCATTTCTTTCGTTGGGTACCACAGTGATTCCTCTTTTCTTGGGGACCACTTGAACTGGACTGACCCATGGGCTATCTGAAATTGGGTAAATTACTCCTCCCTGCCACAACTTCATGACTTCTTTCTGTACTACTTCCTTCATAGCTGGATTCAGCCTTCTTTGGGGCTGAATAGATGGTTTGGAATCCTCTTCCAAAAGTATCTTATGCATGCATATGGCTGAACTGATTCCCTTCAAGTCAGCAAGTGTCCATCCAATGGCATCCTTATGTTCTTGTAAGACTTGAAGCAACTTTTCCTCTTGTTCTTGACTGAGAGCTGAATTTATGATAACTGGATAACTTTTATTTTCTCCCAAGTATGCATACTTGAGAGTGGGTGGCAGTGCCTTCAGCTCAAGTTTGGGTACTTCTTTTCTTTCATCCTTCCCTTCTAGTGTGCCTTGAACATGCGTTTCAGCAGCTGCAGCCTCTTCGCTTGATGCTAATTCTTCTTCTTCTGTTAACTCCTCAAGTTCTTCTTCAAGAGTTTCTTGTGCCAAAGCCTCCACGGAGTCCAACCTCATACATTCTCCTACTGAGTTGTGTGGGTAACTCATGGCCTTAAACATATTGAATATCATTTTCTCCTCATGTAATCTAAGGACAAGTTCACCCTTTTGGACATCAATGATGGCTTCGGCAGTGGCCAAAAATGGCCTTCCCAGGATGATGGAAGTCTTAGCTCCTTCCTCTATGTCTAATACTACGAAATCTGCTGGAAAAATGAAGTCTTCCACCTTCACCAACAAGTCCTCTACTATTCCATGGGGAAACTTGAATGATCTATCTACTAGTTGCAGGGCCATTCTAGTTGGTTTGGCTTCCTCAATCCTCATTTTTTTCATCATTGCTAAGGACATCAGATTTATGCTAGCTCCTAGATCACATAAAGCCTTTTCCACTGTGATTTTCCCTATGATACAAGGGATTTGGAAGCTCCCAGGATCCTTCAATTTCTGGGGCAAATTGTGTTGAATGATGGCACTGCATTCTTCGGTGAGTACCACAGTCTCATTAACCTTCCAGCTTCTCTTCTTGGTCATCAATTCCTTCAAGAACTTGGCGTAGAGTGGCATTTGCTCTATTGCTTCAGCAAAGGGTATGTTGATTTATAGTTTCTTGAAGATTTCCAAGAATCTTGAGAATTGGTTATCCTCTCCCTTCTTCTTTAACTGCAGCTGCTGGGGGTATGGAGCTTTTGAAAGGTATGGTTTGAGCACCTCTCCTTCTTGATGTGACTTAGGGGTGGAGATTCGAGTTTCCTCTTGTCCTTTATCTTCTTCATCCAAATTCTTCTTTGGTAGTTTCTTAGGGGTCTCCTTCAATTCCTTCCCATTTCTGAGGGTGATAGCTTGACATTCCTCCCTTGGCGCTGAGTTAGTGTTGCTGCAATTGTTGTGTCCAGAGGATTGCTTGAATAAGAAATCAATCTGTGTTTCAAGTTTCTTGATGGCAACATCTTGATTCTGCATGTTGGATCGTACTTCTTCCCGGAAAACTTTACTGTCTTGGACTTCTCTACATAAATCTTCAAGTAGAGTCTCAATTTTTGAAAGTCTATCGTCTATTAGTGATGGTGGATTGGGGTTAGGTGGGTGTTGATAGGATCTCTGTGAGGTATGTTGGTGAGTTGCATTGTTGTTGGAATTGAGGTTGTGGCGTCTCTGGTCTTGACCTTGGTCTTGTTGATTTCCCCAACCAAAGTTGGGGTGATTTCTCCATCCAGAGTTGTAAGTTTTGGAGTATGGGTCATGGATTTGTCTAGGTGAGTTTCCAACATAGTTTGCTTGTTCCTAGTCACCTTTTTCTCCTATATTCACTCCTTCTTGAGCTGGTGATGAAGTGATGACTGCTGCAACTTGGTTTTCCTCCACCTTCTTGGTGAGATCTGCTAGCTGCTTGGTGATCATCTTATTTTGAGCTAGCAATGCATCCATGTGGTTCAGCTCCATTACTCCTCGAGTGTTACTTCTTTCAGAGGCATAGAAGTAGTCATTCTCAGCTATTGTTTCAATGACATTTATGGCCTCTTCAATGGTTTTCTTCTTATTTAGAGAGCCCCCTGATGAATGATCTATAGCCTTCTTTGACTCAGAGGAAAGACCTTCATAGAAAATATGAAGTTGAACCCATTCATTGAACATATCTGGTGGGTATCTTCTTGTTAAGTCCTTGAACCTCTCCCATGCCTCATAAAGAATCTCACCATCTTGTTGCCTGAAAGTCTGCACCTCATCTCTCAGCCTATTAAATCTTTAAGGAGGGTAGAATCTTGCCAAAAATTTGTTCACCACATCTTCCCAATTTGTTAAGCTCTCATTTGGGAAGGATTCAAGCGACTTGGATGCCTTGTCCCTGAGTGAAAAAGGGAACAGAAGTAGCCTATAGACATGCGGGTGGACTCCATTAGACTTCATAGTGTCACAAATTCACAGGAAAGTGGTTAGATGTTGATTGGGGTCTTCTTGAGCACTTCCTCCAAATGAGTATTTGTTTTGAACAAGGGTGATGAGCTGGGGTTTTAGTTCAAAGTTGTTGGCATGTATGGTGGGCTTCTGGATGTTACTTCCACAGTTTCCTGGATTTGGATTGATGTAGGAGCCTAGAACTCTCCTTTCTTGCCCAGCATGATTTACAGGGCCTTCTCTAGCATGGTTGTGAGCTTCTCTTTCATGATTGTTTTCCAAGTTCTCCTCCATGTTGGTTTCAAAACACTATTCCTCTTTCTCAGCACCAACAACTCCTTTCCCTCTTGCTTCCCTCCTTAGTCTCCGAAGGGTTCTTTTAGGTTCTGAATCGAAGGAAGTTGAAGCTCCCCCTCTTCTCCCTGTCATACAACTAACAAAGCACACAACAAGAGATGAAATGAAGAGATTATTCTTGTTAGAGTGAGTGTTAGTGTGTGTGATGCAAATTATCAAACAGTTAGTGGGTTAGTGAGCAGAATTGTAGATAATAACAAAGAAAGAAAGAAAATAGAAGGGGTATAGGGGGTGAGGAAGAAACGAAACAAACTGAAGGTAAACAACTGAATAAAGTAAATAAACAAAAGAAAAAAATGCTCAATCTTGTGAACTTCCAACTTAATCATTGTTGATACAAAATCCATCCCCGGCAACGGTGCCATAAACTTGATGCATGAAAACTTGTCTCTCAACAAATTTCCCTTCGGCAAGTATACCGAATTACCGTCAAGTAAAAACTCACAATAGTGTGAGGTCGAATCCCACAGGGATTGATTGGTCAAGCAAATTTAGTTAGAAGAGTATGCTAGTTGAGCTAAACAGAATGTAGTTTGAGAATTGCAGAAAATTAAATGGTGGGAAAGTAAATAGCAGAAAATAAAGTGCAGAATCTTAGATGGGGATTTGGAGAAATGAGCATGAAAATAAATGGCAGAAAGTAAAGAGAATGGGTAAGATCAGAAATGGGGAATTCATTGGACTCAGGAGATGTTGTATTCTCCGGATCAAATTCATTTTCATATCTTCCTCAATCAAAGCATCTATTGATCTCCTTGGCAATCTTAAGTGATTGGGTTCTAATTCCTTGGCAACCCAAACTCTCTAAGCTTGAACAATTGTCCAATTCCTTGATTTAATTGCTCATGGGAAGAGATGAAGTGTGGTCACTGATTATACCACATGTATTTCCAAATCAAAGTGTTGGGAGGATTACATGTCACTATATCTGTCCAGACCCCAATTTGGTCCAACATGAGAAAGCATTTCTAGCATGATCTCCTCATTCCTTTTCCACGGCTCAGAGGAGATCCAATTATGGAGAGTTTCTTTTCCAAGACAACTAACCAATTGAATTAAGATCGAAAGCTTTCTAGTAAATCAAAAGAGAAGAAAGACGAAGAGAATGAAAACTATAATTGATCCATCAAATTACAACAGAACTCCCTAACCCAATGAAAGGGGTTTAGTTGTTCATAGCTCTAGAAATGGAAAATGGCAGAAAGGAATACCTCCCTAGCTAAAAATGCATAAAAGTAAATATACAAAGGGTAGTTCTCCAAAGTGCCAAGCTTCTCTATAGTTCAAATCTACTCCTATATATACTACTTCTCTTGATCTTCTAGTGAGTTCTTCAAGTCTTGGATGTGGGCCTTAGATCTTGAGTTGAAGCAGTTACAATCTTTAGTGGGCTCAGCTTGCAGAGAAGTATGAATTAGGCATGTGCATTAGTGAAGTTAACGTTAAGTGACATTGTGGGTTCGAGAACGTTAGTGGCAATCACATTTTTCACTAACGTTCCAACCCCATATAGCCCACGTTAACACCAACATTAGTGGCACCAACGTGACCACTAACGTAGCCTTGTAAACCTTCGCAAGCATTATTGGGACTCACCTTTCCCAATAACGTTGCCTTATAAACCTTCGCAAGCGTTATTGGGACTCACCTTTCCCAATAACGTTGCCTCGTGCCGTTTGTCCTACGTTAGAGTTCACGTTAGTGTAACTAACGTGGCTCTTAACGTGGTTATGCCTCACCTTCGAGAGCGTTAGTGACACTTACCTTTTTCACTAACGCTCCAAGTGCCCCTACTCTCCACGTTAGAGCTCACGTTAACTAAGTTAACGTGGCCACTAACGTGGTAGTGAATGCCATCTCCGACGTTAGTGACAAAGGTGAGTGTCACTAACGTTGGCTTATCAATCTTAGCTCCAAGTTAACTTTCACGTTAGTGGTCTTAATGTGACCACTAACGTGAGCAATTGATGAGCGGATAATTTATACGCTTTTTGACATTGTTTTTAGGTAGTTTTTAGTAAGTTCAAGCTACTTTTAGGGATGTTTTCATTAGTTTTTATGTTAAATTCACATTTCTGGAATTTACTATGAGTTTGTGTATTTTTCTATAATTTCAGGTAATTTCTGGCTGAAATTGAGGGACTTGAGCAAAACTCTGAGAAGGAGGCTGACAAAGGACTGCTGATGCTGTTGGAATCTGACCTCCCTGCACTCGAAATGGATTTTCTGGAGCTACAGAACTCCAAATGGCGCGCTCTTAACGGCGTTGGAAAGTAGACGTCCAGAGCTTTCCAGCAATATATAATAGTTCATACTTTATTCGGAAATTGACGACATAAATTGGCATTGAACGCCAAGTACATGCTGCTGTCTGGAGTTAAACGCCAGAAACACGTCATGATCCGGAGTTGAACGCCCAAAACACGTTATAACTTGGAGTTCAACTCCAAGAGAAGCCTCAGCTCGTGGATAGAACAAGCTCAGCCCAAGCATACAGCAAGTGGGCCCCGGAAGTGGATTTATGCATCAATTACTTACTCATGTAAACCCTAGTAGCTAGTCTAGTATAAATAGGATAATTTACTATTGTATTAGACATCTTTTGACAGTTTAATCTTTTGACTGTTTAGTCTTTGATCATTCGGTCTTTTGATCATTCAGGGGGCTGGCCATTCGGCCATGCCTGAACCTTTCACTTATGTATTTTCAACGGTGGAGTTTCTGTACACCATAGATTAAGGGTGTGGAGCTCTGCTGTACCTCAAGTTTCAATACAATTATTATTACTTTCTATTCAATTCTCTTTTATTCTTATTCCAAGATATACGTTGCACAATACTTTGATGAATGTGATGATCTGTGACACTCATCATCATTCTTACCTATGAACACGCGTGACTGACAACCACTTCCGTTCTATTCTAGGCCGGGCGCATATCTCTTAGATTCCCCAACAGAATCTTCGTGGTATAAGCTAGATAGATGGCGACATTCATGGGGATCCGGAAAGTCTAACCTTGTCTGTGGTATTCCGAGTAGGATCCCGGGAATCCGGAAAGTCTAACCTTGTCTGTGGTATTCCGAGTAGGATTCCGGTATTGAATGACTGTGACGAGCTTCAAACCCCTGAAGGCTGGGCGTGATGACAAACGCAAAAGACTCAATGGATTCTACTCCAACCTGATTGAGAACCGACAGATGATTAGCCGTGCTGTGACAGAGCATTTGGACCATTTTCACTGAGAGGGTGGGATGTAGCTATCAACAAGGGTGATGCCTCCAGACGATTAGTCGTGCAGTGACAGCGCATAGGACCATTTTCCCAAGAGGATTAAAAGTAGCCATTGATGATGGTGATGCCCTACATACAGCTTGCCATGGAAAGGAGTAAGAAGGATTGGATGAGAGCAATAAGAAAGTAGAGATTCGAAAGGATTCTAGCATCTCCACACGCCTATCTGAAATTCCCACTATTGATTTACATAAGTATTTCTATCCCTTTTTATTTTCTATTTATTATTAATTTTCGAAACCCATAACCATTTAATCTGCTTAACTGAGATTTACAAGGTGACCATAGCTTGCTTCATACCAACAATCTCTGTGGGATCGACCCTTACTCACGTAAGGTATTACTTGGATGACCCAGTACACTTGCTGGTTAAGTTGAACGGAGTTATGATCACACCAGGGATTATTAAGATCCCAATTCATCACACCATGATCTCTTTGGGGTATTTTTGATTTCATACAAATACAAAGAGACCAACTTTGAGGATCACAATTTCGTCCACCAGCAATGCTAGTTTGATCCAACGTTAGTGACAAAGATGAGTGTCACTAACGTTGGCATTGATCCTCTCTTCCACGTTAGAGCTCACGTTAACTAAGTTAACCTGACTCTTAACGTGGCTTATTGCCAAATCTTGGAACGTTAGTGGTGTTCACATTCGACCGACCTCTTTAGGTCAAGCAGACCGACTTCTTTACGAAGAAGTCGGCCAAAGCGACAGGAAAACCCCAAAGAAGGGCCCAACTCAAGGGACACGACCCAAACCTTAAAGGCAGCCTAAGCTTACAGAGAGAAGGGCGGTTCCCTTGAAGATAAGATGACTGGTGGACGAAATTGTGATCATCAACAATGTCTCCAATGGCTTGGTGCTCTCAAACGTGAATCACACTTTGTCACAACTCCACACAACTAACCAGTAAGTGTACTGGGTCGTCCAAGTAATACCTTACGTGAGTAAGGGTCGATCCCACAGAGATTGTTGGTATGAAGCAAGCTATGGTCATCTTGTAAATCCCAGTCAGGCGGATTTAACTGGATTAAGAGATTATTGGTTTAAATAAAGATAATAAAATAAACAGAAAATAAAGATAAAGTTACTAATGTAATTCAATGTTGGGAATTTCAGATAGGTGTATGGAGGTGCTGTGTTCCTTCTGAATCTCTGCTTTCCTACTTCTTCCTTCTAGTTTTTCATCACTCCTTTCTATGGCAAGCTGTATGTAAGGCATCACCGTTGTCAATGGCTACATCCCATCCTCTCAGTGAAGATGGTCTAAATGCTCTGTCACAGCACGGCTAATCATCTATTGGTTCTCAATCAGGTTGGAATAGAATCCAGTGATTCTTTTACGTCTGTCACTAACGCCCAGCCTTCAGGAGTTTGAAGCTCGTCACAGTCATTCAATCCCAGAATCCTACTCGGAATACCATAGACAAGGTTATACTTTTCGGATTCCCATGAATGCCGCCATCAATTCTAGCTTATACCACGAAGATTCTGATCAAGGAATCCAAGAGATATGCGCCCGGTCTAAGGTAGAACGGAAGTGGTTGTCAGTCACGTGCGTTCATAGGTGAGAATGATGATGAGTGTCACGGATCATCACATTCATCAAGTTGAAGTACAACGAATATCTTAGAACAGGAATAAATCGAATTGGATAGAAAATAGTAGTGATTTGCATTAAAACTTGAGGTACAGCAGAGCTCCACACCCTTAATCTATGGTGTGTAGAAACTCCACCGTTGAAAATACATAAGTGAAAGGTCCAGGCATGGCCGAATGGCCAGGCCCCAAACGTGATCACAGGATCAAAAATACAATCCAGGATGAAAATACAATAGTAAAATGTCCTATTTATAATAAACTAGCTACTTAGGGTTTACAGAAGTAAGTAATTGATGTAGAAATCCACTTCCGAGGCCCACTTGGTGTGTGCTTGGGCTGAGCTTGAATGTTACACGTGCAGAGGCTTTTATTGGAGTTGAACGCCAAGTTGTAACGTGTTTCTGGCGTTCAACTCTGGTTCGTGACGTGCTTCTGGCGTTTGACTCTAGGATGCAGCATGGAACTGGTGTTGAGCGCCAGTTTACGTCATCTAATTACGAATAAAGTATGAACTATTATATATTGCTGGAAAGCTCTGGATATCTACTTTCCAACGCCTTTGAGAGCGCGCCATTTGGAGTTCTGTAGCTCCAGGAAATCTATTTTGAGTTTAGGGAGGTCAGATTCAAACAGCATCAGCAGTCCTTTGTCAGCCTCCTATCAGAGTTTTGTTCAGGTCCCTCAATTTCAGCCAAAAAATACCTGAAATTACAGAAAAACACAAAAACTCATAGGAAAGTCTAGAAATGTGAATTTACCATAAAAACTAATGAAAACATCCCTAAAAGTAATTTGATCATATTAAAAACTACCTAAAAACAATGCCAAAAAGCGTATAAATTATCCGCTCATCACAACACCAAACTTAAATTGTTGCTTGTCCCCAAGCAACTGAAAATCAATTAGGATAAAAAGAAGAGAATATGCTATAAATCCCATAATATCAATGAATATTAGTTCTAATTAGATGAGCAGGGCTTGTAGCTTTTTGCTTCTGAATAGTTTTAGCATCTCACTTCATCCTTTGAAGTTTAGAATGATTGGCATCTATGGGAATTTAGAATTTCGGATAGTGTTATTGATTCTCCTAGTTAAGTACGTTGATTCTTGAACACAGCTACTTTTATGAGTCTTGGCCGTGGCCCTAAGCATTTTGTTTTCCAATATTACCACCGGATACATAAATGCCACAGACACATGACTGGGTGAACCTTTTCAGATTGTGACTCAGCTTTGCTAGAGTCCCCAGTTAGAGGTGTCCAGAGCTCTTAAGCACACTCTTTTTGCTTTGGATCACAACTTTAACCACTCAGTCTCAAGCTTTTTACTTGGATCTGCATGCCACAAGCACATGGTTAGGGACAGCTTGATTTAGCCGCTTAGGCCTGGATTTTATTTCCTTGGGCCCTCCTATCCATTGATGCTCAAAGCCTTGGATCCTTTTTACCCTCACCTTTTGATTTTAAGGGCTATTGCCTTTTTCTGCTTGCTTTTTTTTCTTTTTTTCTAATTTTTTTGCCTTTTTATTTTGTTTTTTTTCGCAAGCTTTTGCTATTCACTACTTTTTCTTGCTTCAAGAATCAATTTTATGATTTTCCAGATCATCAATAACATTTCTCTTTTTCATCATTCTTTCAAGAGCTAACAATTTTAACATTCATAAACAACAAGATCAAAAATATGCACTGTTTAAGCATTCATTCAGAAAATAGAAAGTATTGTCACCACATCAATATAATTAAACTAAATTCAAGGATAATTTTGAAATTCATGTACTTCTTGTTCTTTTGGATTAAAAACATTTTTAATTTAAGAGAGGTGAAGGATTTATGGAATTTTATTCATAGCTTTAAGACATAGTTACTACATACTAATGATCATGAAGTAGAGACACAAAACATAGATAAAAATGAAGCATAAAAATCGAAAAACAGAGAATTAAGAACAAAGAAGTTAAGGAATGAGTCCACCTTAGTGAGGGTGGTGCCTTTTTGAAGGACCAATGGTGTTTTTTGGGCTCCTTTATGTCTCTTCCTTGCCTCTGTTGCTTGATCCCTAGTGATTTTGGTGCTCTTATCCTTATTTTCTCCCAATAGTTGTGTGGAGGACAATTTATCCCCTAAGGTATCTTAGGGATCTCTTGATTTGCAGTCAAATATTCTACCACTGAGCTATAAACCCTTTAGATGAGTCTTTCCATCTCCCATGACTCAGAGGTGGAAGCTTTTGTCTTCCCTTTTCTCTTTTTTTTTGAGGTTTCTCTGGCCTTAGGTGCCATCAATGGTTATGGAAAAGCAAAAAAGCTATGCTTTTACCACACCAAACTTAGAAAATTGCTCGCCCTCGAGCAAGAGAAGAAAGAAAAGATGAAGAATAAGAAGAAGATATAGAGGAGATGGAGGGATGTGTGTATTCGGCTATATGGGTGGGATTGGATGGGAAAGAGAATTTGAATTTTGAAGGTAGGTGGGGTGTATGGGGAAGTGGTGAGTGGAAAACAGAAGGGATGACCGTGAATGGAGAGGGAGAGGGTGAGGTAGGTGGGGATCCTGTGGGGTCCACAGATCCTGAGATGATCCTGTGGGGTCCACAAATCCTGAGGTGTCAAGGATTTACATCCCTGCACCAATTAGGTATGTAGAATGCCTTTGCACACAATTCTGGTGTTCAAACGCCGAAGTGATGCTCATTCTGGGCGTTCAACGCCCATGTGCAGCATGTTTCTGGCGTTGAATGCCAGGTCCATGCTTGTTTCTGGCGTTCAGCACCAGATCCATGCTCGGTTCTGGCGTTGAACGCCAGCCAGATGCTCCTTACTGGCGTTTAAACGCCAGTAAGTCCTTCCTCCAGGGTGTAATTTTTCTTCTGCTGTTTTTTAATTTTAGTATTTTTTTCGTGACTCCACATGATCATGAACCTAATAAAACATAAAAGAACAATGAAAATAAAATAAAATTAGATAAATAAAAATTGGGTTGCCTCCCAATAAGCGCTTCTTTAATGTTAATAGCTTGACAGTGAGCTCTCATGGAGCTTCACAGATGTTCAGAGCATTATTGGGACCTCCCAACACCAAACTTAGAGTTTGAATGTGGGGGTTCAACACCAAACTTAGAGTTTGGTTGTGGCCTCCCAACACCAAACTTAGAGTTTGACTGTGGGGGCTCTATTTGACTTTGCATTGAGAGAAGCTGTTCATGCTTCCTCTCATTACCAAATATCTTGGCATTTAGCTTCATGATGGCTCCTAGATATTGAGCAACTTGCTCTCCAGTCACATCATTCATCCTCTTCTGAGGAAGAATAGTCTTCAGAGCTCATGAATGGCAGAAGGAGATTTAGTAGAATCTCTATGTTCTCTATATGAGCCTCAGATTCCTTTAGGTCCTCAATAGGGAACTCCTTCTTGTTTGAGAGACGTCCCAGGAGGTCTTTCTCACTAGGATTTTCGTCCTTCTCCTCCCTTGTGCATTCAGCCATATTGATTACATCAATGGCCTTGCACTCTCCCTTTGGATTCTCTTCTGTATTGCTTGGGAGAATACTGGGAGGAGTTTCAATGATTTTCTTAGTCAGCTGGCCCACTTGTGCCTCCAAATTTCTAATGGAGGATCTTGTTTCACTCATGAAACTTAAAGTGGCCTTAGACAGATCAGAGACTATGTTTGATAAGTTAGAGGGGCTCTGTTCAGAATTCTCTGTCTGTTGCTAAGAAGATGATGGAAAAGGCTTGTTATTGCTTAGCCTGTTTCTTCCACCATTATTAAAGCCTTGTTGAAGCTTTTGTTGATCCTTTGATGAGAAATTTAGATGATTTCTCCATGATGAATTATAGGTGTTCCCATAAGGTTCACCCATGTAATTTACCTCTGCTATTGCAGGGTTCTCAGGATCATAAGCTTCTTCAAAAGCTGCCTCTTTAGTACTGTTGGATGCATTTTGCCATCCATTCAGACTTTGAGAGATCATGTTGACTTGCTGAGTCAACATTTTGTTCTGAGCCAATATGGCATTCAGAGCATCAATTTTAAGAACTCCCTTCCTCTGAGGTGTCCCATTATTCACGGAATTCCTCTCAGAAGTGTACATGAATTGGTTATTTGCAACCATGTCAATAAGTTCTTGAGCTTCTGCAGGCATTTTCTTTAAGTGAATGGATTCACCTGCAGAATGGTCCAATGACATTTTGGAAAACTTAGGTAGACCATAATAGAATATATCTAATATCGTCCATTCTGAAAACATCTCAGAAAGACACTTTTTGGTCATCTGCTTGTATCTTTCCCAAGCTTCAAAGAGGGATTCACCATCTTTTTGTTTGAAGGTTTGAACATCCACTCTAAGCTTGCTCAGCTTTTGAGGAGGAAAGAATTTATCCAAGAAGGTCGTGACCAGCTTATCCCAGGAGTCCAGGCTATCTTTAGGTTGTGAGTCTAACCATGTTCTAGCTCTGTCTCTTACAGCAAATGGGAAAAGCATGAGCCTGTAGACTTCAGGATCTACTCCATTCGTCTTAACAGTCTCACAAATCTGCAAGAACTCAGTTAAAAACTGATAAGGATCTTCAGATGGAAGTCCATGAAACTTGTAGTTCTGTTGCATCAAAGCAACTAATTGAGGTTTCAGCTCAAAATTGTTTGCTCCAATGGCAGGAATTGAGATGCTTCTTCCATCAAACTTGGACGTTGGTTTAGTGAAATCACCAAGCATCCTCCTTGCATTATTGTTGTTGGGTTCGGCTGCCATCTCCTTCTCTTATTCGAAAATTTCAGAAAGGTTGCCTCTGGATTATTGTAATTTAGCTTCTCTTAGTTTCCTCTTCAGAGTCCTTTCAGGTTCAGGATCAGCTTCAACAAGAGTGCCTTTTTCCTTATTCCTACTCATATGAAAGAGAAGAGAAAAAGAAAAGGAAGAGGAATCCTCTATATCCGGACAAAGAGGATCCTTATTATTAGTACAAGAAGAAAGGAATAAGAGTGGAGAATCTAATCACAAGGGTGAGGATAGAGGCAGTGATTGGAGCTGAAGAGAGGTGAAGAGAAGTGTTAGTAAATAAATAAATAAATAGAAGAAGAGAATAGAGGGAGAATTCGAAAATAATTTTGAAAAAGTAGTTAATGATTTTCGAAAATTAAAGATAAGATATAATTAAAATTAAAATTTAAAATAATTAAAAAGAATTTTTGAAAAAGAGATGAGATATTTTCGAAAATTAAAGAGGGAAAAGTAGTTAGGTGGTTTTGAAAAAGATAAGAAACAAACAAAAAGTCAAATAGTTAGTTGAAAAAGATATTAAAATCAAATTTGAAAAGATAAGAAAATAACAAGTTAGATAAGATATTTTGAAAGCAAATTTTTGAAAATGATAAAATTTTAAAAAATATATGATAAAAAGATAAGATAAGAAGATATGATAAAAAGATAGGATTGAAAAAGATTTAATTTTTAAAATTAAAATTAATTACTTAACTAACAAGAAACTAAAAGATATGGTTCTAGAATTTAAAGATTAAACCTTTATTAACAAGAAAGTAACAAACTTCAAATTTTTGAATCAATCATATTAATTGTTAGCATAATTTCGAAAATTAAGATAAAATTAAGAAAAAGATTTTTTTGGAAAACATTTTAAAGAATTTTCGAAAATTAATAAGAAAAATGAAAAAAGATTTAATTTTTGAAAAAGTTTTAAAAAGATAAGATTTTTTTAAAATTGAAAATTTTGACTTGACTTGTAAGAAACAAGTAATTTTAAAAATTTTTGACCAAGTCAACTCAAATTTTCAAAAATTTGGAAAGAAATAAGGAAAAGATATTTTTTTATTTTTAAATTTTTAATGATGAGAGAGAAAAACACAATTATGACCAAAAACATGAAAATTTTGGATCAAAACCAATTATGCATGCAAGAACACTATGAATGTTAAGATGAACACCAAGAACACTTTGAAGATCATGATGAACATCAAGAACATATTTTTGAAAAATTTTTGATGCAAAGAAAACATGCAAGACACCAAACTTAGAATTCTTTAATGCATGGACACTATGAATGCAAAAATGCATATGAAAAACAACATACAACACAAAACAAGAAAACATCAAGATCAAACAAGAAGACTTGTCAAGAACAACTTGAAGATCATGAAGAACACCATGAATGCATGAATTTTCGAAAAATGCAAGAAAAATTTTTAAAGCATACAATTGACACCAAACTTAAAAATTGACTCAAGACTCAAACAAGAAACACAAAATATTTTTGGTTTTTATGATTTTATGATTTTTTCTGTATTTTTATTATTTTTTTCGAAAATTATATTTTTGAAAAACGAAAATAAAGAAAAAATTTTTGAAAGATTTTTGCAAACTTTTTTGAAAGGAAAATAAAAAGAAAATTACCTAATCTGAGCAACAAGATGAACCGTCAGTTGTCCATACTCGAACAATCCCCGGCAACGGCGCCAAAAACTTGGTGGACGAAATTGTGATCATCAACAATGGCTCCAAAGGCTTGATGCTCTCAAACGTGAATCACACTTTGTCACAACTCTGCACAACTAACCAGTAAGTGTACTGGGTCGTCCAAGTAATACCTTACGTGAGTAAGGGTCGATCCCACAGAGATTGTTGGTATGAAGCAAGCTATGGTCATCTTGTAAATCCCAGTCAGGTGGATTTAACTGGATTAAGAGATTATTGGTTTAAATAAAGATAATAAAATAAACAGAAAATAAAGATAAAGTTACTAATGTAATTCAATGGTGGGAATTTCAGATAGGTGTATGGAGGTGCTGTGTTCCTTCTGAATCTCTGCTTTCCTACTTCTTCCTTCTAGTTTTTCATCACTCCTTTCTATGGAAAGCTGTATGTAAGGCATCACCATTGTCAATGGCTACATCCCATCCTCTCAGTGAAAATGGTCCAAATGCTTTGTCACAGCACAGCTAATCATCTGTCGGTTCTCAATCAGGTTGGAATAGAATCCAGTGATTCTTTTGCGTCTGTCACTAACTCCCAGACTTCAGGAGTATGAAGTTCGTCACAATCATTCAATCCCGGAATCCTACTCGAAATACCACAGACAAGGTTAGACTTTCCGGATTCCCATGAATGTCGCCATCAATTCTACCTTATACCACGAAGATTCTGATCAAGGAATCCAAGAGATATGCACCCGGTCTAAGGTAGAACGGAAGTGGTTGTCAGTCACGCGCGTTCATAGGTGAGAATGATGATGAGTGTCACGGATCATCACATTCATCAAGTTGAAGTACAACGAATATCTTAGAACAGGAATAAATCGAATTGGATAGAAAATAGTAGTAATTTGCATTAAAACTTGAGGTACAACAGAGCTCCACACCCTTAATCTATGGTGTGTAGAAACTCCACCGTTGAAAATACATAAGTGAAAGGTCCAGGCATGGCCGAATGGCCAGCCCCCAAACGTGATCACAGGATCAAAAATACAATCCAGGATGAAAATACAATAGTAAAATGTCCTATTTATAATAAACTAGCTACTTAGGGTTTACAGAAGTAAGTAATTGATGCCGAAATCCACTTTCGGGACCCACTTGGTGTGTGCTTGGGCTGAGCTTGAATGTTACACGTGCAGAGGCTTTTATTGGAGTTGAACGCCAAGTTGTAACATGGTTCTGGCGTTCAACTCTAGTTCGTGACGTGTTTCTGACGTTTGAATCCAGGATGCAGCATGGAACTGGCGTTGAGCGCCAGTTTACGTTATCTAATTACGAATAAAGTATGAACTATTATATATTGCTGGAAAGCTCTGGATGTCTACTTTTCAACGCCGTTGAGAACGCGCCATTTGAAGTTTTGTAGCTCCAGAAAATCCATTTTGAGTGTAGGGAGGTCAGATTCCAACAGCATCAACAGTCCTTTGTCAGCCTCCTATCAGAGTTTTGCCCAGGTCCCTCAATTTCAGCCAGAAAATACCTGAAATTACAGAAAAACACACAAACTCATAGGAAAGTCTAGAAATGTGAATTTAGCATAAAACCTAATGAAAACATCCCTAAAAGTAACTAGATCATATTAAAAACTACCTAAAAATAATGCCAAAAAGCGTATAAATTATCCGCTCATCAATGACCTCACTTGAAAAGATAAGATAAAGATAAGATAAGATAACTAACTTATCTTATCCACAGAAGGCCACATCTCACCATTATAGAAGCACCCAGGTATAACTCATACTCTGATTCTACTCAATACCTGTTTAATACCCTTGCTAACTTAAGCATCAAAGTCCCTTGCAGGTACCTGATGAGAGAACTTTTGCGTGGTCTAGAAATTTGCGGATAAATCCTCGTTGCAAGTATAGTTTCTAAACCTTCAAAAGTCCTTTCATACAAACGTTTTGGTTGTCACAAGTAACAAACCCCCTTGAAATTGATAACCGAGTATTCAAACCTCGGGTCGTCTTCTCAAGGAATTGCAGGGAGGTATGTTCCTATTATTGGTTATGAGTTTGTAAATTAGGGGTTTTAGAAATTAGGGAGCAGTATGTTGCATAAGAAGAAATAAAATAAATAAATAACTATAAAATAAACTCTTGGCAAGGTATGAAAACAGGAAGTCCTATCCTGGTTATCCTTATCAATTGTTAAGAGAATTGGATTCTTCTCCCACTTTGTTAACCTCTAACTATGAAGGTAAGTTAGGTGGATGAATTAATTCTGATTCCTCAGGTCCTAGTCTTTCCTTGGGAAAGACTAGAGTTATTGGAACTTGAATTAATTCTTGAAGAATTCCAATTTTCAATCAACAATGAGTTTGATAACTCAAAGCCGAAAGGAAAAAATAAATCTAAATTGAATTGAAAGCAATCTTAAACAGAATAAAACAATCATAATCTGAAATACCTCAAAATGCATTAATAAAAGAAATCAATTCTAACATGAAGTTCGTAAACCAACATTAACAAACTGAAATAAAATAATAGAATAAATAAAGAACCTGGGATTGAGAGCTACTCCAAAAACTAAGAGAAATCCTAAATCCTAATACTAAGAGAGAGGAGAGAACCTCTCTCTCTAAAAACTACATCTAAAACATGAAAAGTGAATTATGAGAGCCTCCCATGAATGAATGGATTCTCCCACTTTATAGCCTCTAATCTGTGTTTTCTGTGTCGCAAACTGGGTTAAAAACAGCCCAAAAATCGCCCCCAGCGTATTCTGGTACGTACAGGTCGCGGAAAAGTGACGCGGCCGCATGGCTCACGCGGCCGCGCAGGTTGTGTTCCTGCTAGGTCACGCGTCCGCGTGACCCACGCGTTCGCATCACCTGGCGTCGGGGCAGCTATAGTAAATTATATATCAAATCGAAGCCCCGGATGTTAGCTTTCCAACGCAACTGGACCTGCGTCATTTGGTCCTCTGTAGCTAAAGTTATAGCCGTTTGAGTGCAAAGAGGTCAACCTGGACAGCTTAGCAATTTCTCCAACTTCTTGTATTCCTTCCACTTTTGCATGCTTCCTTTCCATCCTCTGAGCCATTTCTACCCTGTAATCTCTGAGATCACTTAACACACATATCAAGGCATCTAATGGTAATAAGAGAGGATTAATAATAAGAAAATATAAGATCAAAGAAGCACGTTTTCAATCATAGTACAAAATCAGGAAGGAAATATAAAACTATGCAAATATTATGAATAAGTGGGTAAAGAGTTGATAAAATCTACTCAATTGAGCACAAGATAAACCATAAAATAGTGGTTTATCAACCTCGCCACACTTAAACACTAGCATGTCCTCATGCTAAACTCAAGAGAAACTATAAAGATGAAGAGGAATGGTAGATTAATATGAAATATAATCCTATCTATATGAATGCAACTACATGCAGAATGTTTCTACCTACTTGGTTAAAAATAAATAAATCTTTCAAGAACATATATGAACTGGATTTCACTGATTCAAATCATAAAAATGAAGTAAAAGTAAACTTGCAGAAGAAAATAGCTCATGAAAGCCGGGAACAAAGAATCGAGCATCGAACCCTCATTGGAAGTGTATACACTCTAATCATTCAAGTGTTTAAGGTTCGACTCTCTCAATTCTCTACTAACCTTGCTTTCTAAGGCTTGCTCTTCATCTAACAATCAACAAAAATTTAATGCATAAATACACATATCAAGAGGTCTTTTAAGGGTTGTGATGGGGTTAAGGTCAAGGTAGGATTGTATTTGGCCAAGTGGACTAAAAATCTTAATCCTTAATTAACTTAAACTTTTCCACCTAACTTAGAGAATCCATGTAATCATAATACAACATCTAACCATCCATTAACTATGTTTTCCACATATTCATACATTCTAATTTCAAGTACAACTCATATGTATTGCTTTCACCACTCACTTTGGGGCATTTTGTCCCCTTTTATTTGCTCTTTTTCTTTTCTTTTTCTTTTATTTTTCTCTTATTTTTCTCTCTTTTTTTTATATTATTTTTCTTTTGTTTTTCTCAATGCATATGATTAAATTATTGAATGCATAAACATGTCCTAAACATTTCTTTCACATTTTCAGAAATTTCTAACATACTCAATTCTCAAACCAAATGTTTCCAAACACAATTTTTCCACACTTAAATCATAAGCACTTTCACTAGTCTAAGCTAACCAAGGATTCAAATTAAGGACATTATTGTTTTTCGCTTAGAGTTGATGATGTGCTAAAATAAAGAACAAATGGGTATAATAGGCTCAAAATTGGTTTGCAAGGGATAATGAAAGGTAAGGCCATATGGGTATGTGAGCTCAGTGAAACAAAGGCCTCAATCATGTAAGTGCATGTATACATCAAATAATGGAAATATAGAATTAAGCAAGACAAAGATCACAATTTTAGAGAGAAAAACACACATCAAAAATAAATTATTGGTTGATAAAATGCAACCAATCAATTAGGCTAAAAAATCTTACAGGTTTTGTGTGTTCGAGCTCTAAACCATGTTCCAATATAATATTTCTTCAAACAAGTGTAACAAAAAATTTTATTCAAATTAGTGAAATACTTTAAAAGTTTTCTTGGAAAAGAAAATATTACTTCAACCAAGTGGTAAAATATGCAAAAAATCAAACAAATATGCAATCAATTATGCAAATGCAACAATGAACAAACAAATAAAATAAAAAATTTTTGGTGTTGAGTCAAGAAATAACTAACCCATGGAGATCGGTATCGACCTCCCCACACTTAAAGATTGCACCGTCCTCGGTGCATGCTGAGATGTGCAAGTGGATGGGGGTTGTGGTTTCTCAGCTGAGCTCTTTTTGTTCCTTTCGTTGCCGGTGGTTTGGGAATAGCTTTCTCCTTTCCTTCCTTGGTGGCCATCCTGAAGAAGGGAAGAGAAAGTAAATTAAATTCAAATAGATATATAGCAAGGAAGAGAATGGAAGAGTGGTGATGGATGCACATCAGGATGTAATTGACATTAACACATGCTCGCGAGTACATGTGAAAAGCCATCAATTGAAAATAGCTAGTTTATATAAGGACAAGTGAATGCAAGGTGTTTATTGGCATGCCGGCGAAGGGCATGAGTAGCATAGACCAAGCATCACTTGTAATAAATCACCATGTTTGTATTGACAATTATATTCAATTAATAAAATAGTAAAGGGAGTTTATGAAAAGCAAGCATTGAATAATATAAAGTATAATAGAGAAGTGCATAATGCCATATGGGCTTTTTCACAAACACATAGCATGTATGGTAAATAAGCTATTGAAAGTAGTAAATTGAACATGCAAGAAACCCTTCAAAAAGTAATATATAATTTTCAAACAATTTCATAATAATTTACAAGAAAATAATTTCCCAATTAAATTTTTAACACCAAAATAACAAATTTAGAAAAAATAAAAATATGCACAAAATAAAAAAAATGCAATGAATGAAAGTATGCAAATAAATTAAATAAAATAGAATAGAAGTGAGAGAAAATAAGAAAGGAAGAAGAAAGAAATAAGAAAAGATAAGAAGAATAAGGATTCGGAGAAGAAAAGATAAGAAAATTGGCACTAATCTGGAGAGGTTGTGCAACGCTGGCGACGCGGTCGCGTGGTGCGCAATAAGGTTAGGCGACGCGGACGCGTGGGGTACGCGATCGCGTGACTTGATTTGTGCTAGTGGCATGAGTGCAGCCTCACGTCGCACAACTCTCTGTTCAAAATTTAGTATTGCCAAAATCCAGGGTGACGCGGGTGGCCTTTTTCTTAAAATGACGCGGCCGCGTGGGGCACGCGGTCGCGTGGTAGGGCTTGGGCTTCCAGCACGAGTCCAACCCAATTCCAGCTCAACTTTCGGCCATACACCTTGTTACATCGAAATCCAGGGCCACGCGGTCGCGTGGGTGACGCGGACGCGTGGGGAAGCCATTTTGCAAATGACGCGGCCGCATCAGCGATGCGGTTGCGTGGGACGATTTGTGCTCTTGGCACGCCTCCAGCCCTGCTCCTGCGTAACTCTCTGTTCTATTTATTTTCCTCCTAACGCACATACGACACGGACGCGTTAGCGACGCTGCCGCGTCATGTGCGTAAATCCCCTTTTTTTTTTTTGAAAAATGAAGAATGTAGTGTTAATATGAATGTGATGCAAAACTCCAGGTTCAATATAATAAAATAAAATAAAACTAGAAAACAAATAAAACTAAATAAAAATGAAAAATAAACGATCGTACCATGGTGGGTTGTCTCCCACCTAGCACTTTTAGTTAAAGTCCTTAAGTTGGACATTTAGTGAGCTTCCTGTTATGGTGGCTTGTGCTTGAACTCATCCAGGAATCTCCACCAATGTTTGTGATTCCAGTGTCCTCCGGGATCCCAAACTAAGCATGTAAAGCCCTTAAGAAGCTTCAAACAGATTCTTAGGCTCCCGGGGTGACAAATGCCAGAACAGATTCCAGGATCCCAAACTTTACTTTTACACCCGTTTTTGTCTCGATCTGCATTTTTCCAGCCGGGTGAAAGGTGATATGAATTCTCACTGCAGCGACCAAACAGCTTCCTAGACCCATTCAGTTGAGCTTTATACCAACCTTTGTGTTTAAACTTAAAGCTTCCAACCATGATGAACCTTGCAGGACAATTCTTACCACTGACTATCTTCCTCTTACTCTTGATGCCACAAAGAGCTCTAAGTTGACCATCCGTCTCCAGTAGCCCATATTCAAGTGGGATTAGAAAGCTAAGGGATATGAATTTTACCCACTTGAATGTTGTGAAGGATGATGGCAACTTAGGGGGAGGTATTTTTAATGAAATTGCAAGCTCCACTCCCTTGTGCTCCTCTCTGATAATTACCACCTCTTTGCAAGCTTCTTCAATTTCAACCTCTTCCTCTTGGTAGCTCTCTTTCAATTCAATCTCCTCTTCATTGCTTTCCAAGGGCATGGTAGGTTGTGCTTCTTCTTCTTGAATCTTCATCTCTTGATCAACCTCTTCCAAGTCTTCAACTATGATATGCTTTGGAGGTTGTACACCCTCCTCACCATGAATTTCAACCGTCTTGGAAGGAGGCTCTATGTCTTGACTTTCCCATGGAGGTTCTGCATCTCCTAAGTCTTCAACCACTTCTTCTTCTTCTTGAACAATGACAGCGTCTTCTACTTGTTCTAGTACAAATTCATTCTCGGTCTTGTCCACTGGGGTTTCTGGTATCTTCGTCATGCTACGCTCTTCAGTAGACTGTCCACATGGAGCTGTGGCTGATCCTTGTATATTTGAGCACCTAGAAACCCATTGAATTACTACTTGCTCCAGTTGTTGAATGGTTGCCTGAAATCGATCCACTGTTTCCTTGAAACGATCCTTTGTCTCTTGATGTACTCGGCTTTCATAAGTAGGATCATAGTGCTCTTGGATTGATGGATATGGAGATGATGAATATTGAAATGGTGGTTCTTGGGAGTAATTGGGTTGGAATTGGGGTGGTTCTATATATGGTTTATATGACTCATAAGGTGGTTGGTATGGTGGTTGAGGGTTAGGGTCATATGGAGGTGAATGGCGGAAAGGGGCTTGCGAGTTTGGTGGTCCAAAGTTATGTTGAGGAAAGGGTTCATAGGCATATGGTGGTGGTTGTTGATAGTCCATTGGAGGTGGTTGTTGCCATGAGGATTGATCAAGTCCTTGTGGCTCCTCCCATCTTTGATTGTTCCAACCTTGATGCCTGTTCTCATTGTAATTTCTTCTTCCTGCAACATTATTGTAACCAGACTCATAGCCAAAGGGGTGAGAGTTCATGATAGCAAAAAATAAAAAACAAAAATAAAAACAAACTGAAATTAAAAGGTTATTTAAATTTTGAATTTGAAAATTAAATTTTGAAATTTGAATTTTAAATTTTGAAATTTGAATTTTTAATTTTTGAAATTTGAAATTTTTTTTTTTGAAATTTGAAAATTGAAAATTTTTAAATTTGATTTTTGAAATAAGATAAGATAAGATAAAAATTTTAAAATAAAAATCAATAACCTCTCAATTTACGAAAAAGCAAATAAAAATAAAAAATAAAAACAAATCAAAAAGCAAATATTTACAATAACCAATAATAAGACACACGTTTGCAATTCCCCGGCAACGGCGCCATTTTGATGAGAGAACTTTTGCGTGGTCTAGAAATTTGCGGATAAATCCTCGTTGCAAGTATAGTTTCTAAAACTTCAAAAGTCCTTTCATACAAACGTTTTGGTTGTCACAAGTAACAAACCCCCTTGAAATTGATAACCGAGTATTCAAACCTCGGGTCGTCTTCTCAAGGAATTGCAGGGAGGTATGTTCTTATTATTGGTTATGAGTTTGTAAATTAGGGGTTTTAGAAATTAGGGAGCAGTATGTTGCATAAGAAGAAATAAAATAAATAAATAACTATAAAATAAACTCTTGGCAAGGTATGAAAACAGGAAGTCCTATCCTGGTTATCCTTATCAATTGTAAAGAGAATTGGATTCTTCTCCCACTTTGTTAACCTCTAACTATGAAGGTAAGTTAGGTGGATGAATTAATTTTGATTCCTCAGGTCCTAGTCTTTCCTTGGGAAAGACTAGAGTTATTGGAACTTGAATTAATTCTTGAAGAATTCCAATTTTCAATCAACAATGAGTTTGATAACTCAAGGGTCACCAATTATTTAACCAAAGTCGAAAGGAAAAAATAAATCTAAATTGAATTGAAAGCAATCTTAAACAGAATAAAACAATCATAATCTGAAATACCTCAAAATGCATTAATAAAAGAAATCAATTCTAACATGAAGTTCGTAAACCAACATTAACAAACTGAAATAAAATAATAGAATAAATAAAGAACCTGGGATTGAGAGCTACTCCAAAAACTAAGAGAAATCCTAAATCCTAATACTAAGAGAGAGGAGAGAACCTCTCTCTCTAAAAACTACATCTAAAACATGAAAAGTGAATTATGAGAGCCTCCCATGAATGAATGGATTCTCCCACTTTATAGCCTCTAATCTGTGTTTTCTGGGCCGCAAACTAGGTTAAAAACAGCCCAGAAATTGCCCCCAGCATATTCTGGTACGTACAGGTCGCGGAAAAGTGACGCGGCCGCATGGCTCACGCGGCCGGGCGGGTTGTGTTCCTGCTAGGTCACGCGTCCGCGTGACCCACGCGTTCGCATCGCTTGGCGTCGGGGCAGCTATAGCAAATTATATATCAAATCGAAGCCCCGGATGTTAGCTTTCCAACGCAACTAGAACCGCGTCGTTTGGACCTCTGTAGCTAAAGTTATAGCCATTTGAGTGCAAAGAGGTCAGCCTAGACAGCTTAGCAATTTCTCCAACTTCTTGTATTCCTTCCACTTTTGCATGCTTCCTTTCCATCCTCTGAGCCATTCCTGCCCTGTAATCTCTGAGATCACTTAACACACATATCAAGGCATCTAATGGTAATAAGAGAGGATTAATAATAAGCAAATATAAGATCAAAGAAGCACGTTTTCAATCATAGTACAAAATCAGGAAGGAAATATAAAACTATGAAAATATTATGAATAAGTGGGTAAAGAGTTGATAAAATCCACTCAATTGAGCACAAGATAAACCATAAAATAGTGGTTTATCAGTACCCCCCACCCTTCGGTGACAGGGGATCAGCAGTGCAGTCAGTCCAACAATTTGGACACGACAGCTCCGGCCGTCTTCCACCAGCCGGACACGTTAGTACCGACCAGTACAGAAGATCTCGTCCGAGATCGACCTCCAGTTTCAGGTAACCCTCAGAACAGATGTCAATCATTCTAAACATCAAAGGAAAAAGTGAGATGCCAAAACTATTCAGAAGCAAAAAGCTACAAGTCCCGCTCATCTAATTAGAACTAATATTCATTGATATTTTGGGATTTATAGTATATTCTTTTCTTTTTATCCTATTTGATTTTTAGTTGCTTGGGGACAAGCAACAATTTAAGTTTGGTGTTGTGATGAGCGGATAATTTATACGCTTTTTGGCATTGTTTTTAGGTAGTTTTTAGTAGGATCTAGCTACTTTTAGGGATGTTTTCATTAGTTTTTATGCAAAATTCACATTTCTGGACTTTACTAGGAGTTTGTGTTTTTTCTGTGATTTCAGATATTTTCTGGCTGAAATTGAGGGACCTGAGTAAAAGTCTGATAGGAGGCTGACAAAGGACTGCTGATGCTGTTGGATTCTGACCTCCCTACACTCGAATGGAATTTCTGGAGCTACAGAACTCCAAATGGCGCGCTTTAAACGGAGTTAGAAATTAGACATCCAGAGCTTTCTAGCAATATATAATAGTCCATACTTTATTCGAGATTAGATGACACAACCTGGCGTTCAATGCCAGTTCCATGTTGCATTCTGGAGTCAAACGCCAGAAACACGTCACAAACCAGAGTTAAATGCCAAAAACACGTTACAACTTGGTGTTTAACTCCAAAAGAAGCCTCTGCACGTGTAAAGCTCAAGCTCAACCCAAGTACACACCAAGTGGACCCTGGAAGTGGATTTCTGCATTAATTACTTATTTCTGTAAACCCTAGTAACTAGTCTAGTATAAATAGGACATTTTACTATTGTATTAGACATCTTTGGATTATTTTTGGATTACCTTATGATCCTTTGATCACGTTTATGGGGGCTGGCCATTCAGCCATGCCTGGACCATCACTTATGTATTTTCAACGGTGGAGTTTCTACACACCATAGATTAAGGGTGTGGAGCTCTGCTGTACCTCGAGTTTCAATGCAATTACTACGATTTTATATTCGATTCAGCTTAATCCTATTCTAAGATATTCGTTGCAATTCAACATGATGAATGTGATGATCCGTGACACTCATCATCATTCTCACCTATGAATGCGTGATTGACAACCACTTCCGTTCTACCTTAGACCGAGCGTGTATCTCTTAGATTCCTTAATCAGAATCTTCGTGGTATAAGCTAGAATTACTGGTGGCCATTCTTGAGAATCCGGAAAGTCTAAATCTTGTTTGTGGTATTCCGAGTAGAATTCAAGGATTGAATGACTGTGACGAGTTTCAAACTTGCGATTGTTGGGCGTGATGACAAACGCAAAAGAATCAATGGATTCTATTCCCACATGATCGAGAACCGACAGATGATTATCCGTGCCGTGACAGAGCATTTGGACCATTTTCACTGAGAGGATGGGATGTAGCCATTGACAACGGTGATGCCATACATACAGCTTGCCATGGAAAGGAGTATGAAGGATTAAAAGTAAGAAAGCAGTATGTTGCAGAGATCCAACAGGGACAAAGCACCTCCATACACTTATCTGAAATTCCCATCAATGATTTAAATAAGTATCTCTTTCATCTATTTTATGCTTTATTTATTATTATTTTCGAAAACCACTATAAACCATTTGAATCCGCCTAATTGAGATTTACAAGATGACCATAGCTTGCTTCATACCAACAATCTTTGTGGGATCGACCTTTACTCCCGTAAGGTTTATTACTTGGACGACCCAGTGCACTTGCTGGTTAGTTGTATGAAGTTGTGACAAAGTGTGATTCACGTTTGAGAGCGCTACCAAGTCTTTGGCGCCATTGTTGATGATCACAATTTCGTGCACCAGTTAGCCTCGATACTTCATAATTCTTTTGGGCTTTCTTTTGCTCCTTTTGACGGATTATTGCTTGAAGCCGATCCATTGCTTCCTTGAAGCGATCCATTGGCTCTTGGATGGATAGATATGGGTGTTCTTCCATGGAGGGTTGTGGTGGAAAGGAAAATTCATTGTGGTTGAAAGTTGTCATACATGGGAGGTGATTCATCTTGGTAATAGTATGGAGGTGGTAGTTCTTGAGGGTATTGGTGGTGGAATTGGGGTGGTTCTTCATATGGTTCATATGGTTCACAAGGTGGTTAGTATGGTGGATATAGGTTGGGGTCGTATGGAGGTGTTTGGTGAAAAGGGGCTTGTGAGTAAGGTGGCTCAAAACTATGTTGAGGGGGTGGTTCATAGGCATGTGGTGGTGGTTGTTGACAATCACAATAAGGGTCACCACCAAGGTTCAGAAAACCGGACCGGTCATCAAACCGCTCTAGTTACTAGTTCACTGGTTTTTTGGTCTAACCGGTTTAACCGGTGGTTCAACCGGAAAAACCGTTTTAGAATAGAATAATAAATAAATTATAAATACACATCCTAAAATATAATTATAGTATAATATAAATCTTAAAATATCTTCGAAATTTAAAATACTTCATAAAATATTATCAACCAAATACATATGATCTTATCAAAATCCAAACTCAAAAGTTAAATAGTAATAAAAGCATATTTAAATATTACATCATGGTTTATCAATCATCAAAATCTGCAAGAACTTGTTGCAAATCTGCTTCGGTGGGATGATCTTCACTTTCATTCCCACCCTATTGAGCAGAAGAATCAAGAGATGCAGCATAAAGACCACTACTACCACCACCACTTTGATATAAATCAGCATCAATTTCACCTAATAAAATAGATATGTTATCATTATATTATAAGCTAACAACATTCTAAAAAATCAATTTCAGCCGATTGCTACATGCCAATTAGGGAGTTAACAACAACAAAATATAGAATAAGAATGACTATACAGATGAAGATCCAAGGGGAAAAAATGTCATGTTCTACTAAACAAAAAACAAGAGACAGTGGGATGCGGGTATACCTGTACCAGAATAAAAGGTAAAGATACACCACCGGGAGGGTTTTCTGAGCTATATAATTGCTCATTTCTTTTTATAAGGTTCTGAAAACCTACAAACTTGATTAAACAATACAGGTAGTTAGCACACAGAAACTAAACATAACAGAAATTAAACCATTTGTTCACAAATTGCAAATTGGAATTCAATTGAACAGAGGAAGTTAACAAATTAACAATTTGGAATACAATTGAACAGGAGGAAGTTCACAAATTGAACAACAATTGAAGAGATTTCAGATTATTTATTTCTTATACAAACTGAATAGAGGAAGTTCACAAATTGAATACAATGGAATAACAATAGTTTTCAGATTATTTATTTCTTATACTAACCAATGATGAAGGGTTCCTCTCTTCAAGCTTGTGGGGGACTAGAATCAATCAACAGAGTAGCTGTTGGGATAATCTTCCTTCTTAATTCTTATATAACTCAAACAATTTCCTACAAAATGAAAACTGAGCACAAAATAGGGCCTTAAAACAAAAACAAAACAACACTTACAGAGCCAGAAATCAGAACATTCACACAGCCAGAAATCAAGAACAATCAGCACAATATACTAAAAAGAGTCAGAAATCAAGAACAATCAGCAACTAAAATTAAAATACAGCAACAAATAATCACCCTAAATACTAAAATCGATAAATCTATCAACAAAAAGTCAAAAACAATTGATTCAAAAGTTAAAAAACACTAAAACAACAGTAGCAAGTACCAAGCAGCAACAAGTAATTCCTAATCCCTAAACAAAATTTCCAATAATGATTTCATTTTCTTTTTTAGCAGCAGCAAGAAAATTTTAACCAAAATTTCAGAAATCAAAGAAAGAGCAGCAGCACAAAATCAGCAAAAATTTTCAATTTCACAATTTCACATTAAAAATCAACAAACAGAGGCTCTGGGGAGAGAAGATGGAGACACGAACAAAACAGACAGAGACACTAACCTTCGATGGAGGCACGGACTGCGACCAGGGAGACAACGGCTACCGGGGAGACGACGGCGAGCGCCGATACGGCAGCAATTTGCTTCAAGCCAACAAAACAGAGAAGCCACGGAGGTCGGACGAATGATGGAAAAGCAGGACACCGAGCTACAAGAGAGGGCCAGGCCACAGACGGCGCCGACAGCACGGACGGCGGCAGCACTGTGGCAGAACCATTGCAAAATGCCGAGAGAGCCTATGGTTTTGGTTTGGTGAGTTAAGATGAAGAGCCGAAGAGGACATGCCGACTTACTGGATTCCGGACACAGGGAAAAGGAAGAAGCGGTGGTGCTGAGGAACTGGAGACGGCGGCGGCGCTGAGGAACTAGGAACGGCGGCGACAATGGAGGGCTAGGGTTCCTTTGCTTCAGAGTTCTCCAGGGAGTGAGTAGTGAAATGAATGATTGATTGGGGGAAGAGAGGGGGTTTGGGTGGAGTGGATCTGTTTCTTTCTTTTTTTTGTTTAAATTAAAAAACGGCGCCGTTTTTCCGAACCGGCTGGTCACCGGTCCGGCCTAACCAGCTGGTTTTCGATCGGTTCATCGGTTTTTTAGCGGTTTTTTTAATTACGGTTTTTACAGGAGGACCGGACCGCTTGCATTGCCGGTTCACGGTTAAACCAGTCGAACCGGCCGGTCCGGTCTGGTTTTTAGAACCTTGGTCACCACATCCATTAGATTGATATGCATTAGGATAAGAGTTATACCCATAAGAATCCGGAGGTTGTTGTTGCCAAGAAGGGTGATCAATCCTTTGAGGCTCCTCCCACCTTTGATTGTTCTATCCTTGATGCATATTGTCATTGTAGCTCCCATTTTCTACAACATAATTTGAGCCAAACTCATAGCCAAAGTGGTGAGAATTCATAATAGTAAGAGGAAATAAAAACAAAATTAGTAAGAACTAATAAAAACTAACTCCTAAAACAAGCAAAAATTAGCAAAGAAGCATATTAACATATATACAATAGCCAATAATGTAACACCATTGCAGCTCCCCAGCAACGGCGCCATTTTGATGAACAAATTCTTGATGGTTTAGAATTTATCTAATGGAGTCTCGTTGTAAAGTATAGTTTCCAAACCAATCAATAATCCTTTCATACGAAAATATTGGTTGTCACAATTAACAATCCCCAATAAGAATTAACCGAAGTATTTAGACTCCGGGTCGTCTCACAAGGAATTGCAATGAAGTGCTCAATTATTGACTACGGGGATCAAGGGGTTTTGTTTATAAAATGGCAAGAAGAGTAAATCAAACAAGCAATTAAAGAAAGCAAGTAATTAAAGAGAGACGTTCATGGCAAGGTTTGAGATCATAGGCTTTCTATCCTAGTCATTGGTGCATGAAATTGCAATCACACTTTTGCAATTCCGCACAACTAACCAGCAAGTGCACTGGGTCGTCCAAGTAATACCTTACGTGAGTAAGGGTCGATCCCACGGAGATTGTCGGCTTGAAGCAAGCTATGGTTATCTTGTAACTCTTAGTCAGGATATCAATAATTATCAGGGTTGATTGTAAAAAGCAAAAGAACATGAAATAAGTACTTGTTTTGCAGTAATGGGGAACAGGTTGAGGTTTTGGAGATGCTCTATCTTCTGAACCTCTGCTTTCCTACTGTCTTCTTCATCAAGCACGCAAGGCTCCTTCCATGGCAAGCTGTATGTAGGGTTTCACCATTGTCAATGGCTACCTCCCATCTTCTCAGTGAAAATGTTCAACGCGCTCTGTCACAGCACGGCTAATCATCTGTCGGTTCTCAATCGGGTTGGAATAGAATCCAGTGATTCTTTTGCGTCTGTCACTAACGCCCAGCCCTCAGGAGTTTGAAGCTCATCACAGTCATTCAATCCTTGAATCCTACTCAGAATACCACAGACAAGGTTTAGACCTTCCGGATTCTCTTGAATGCCGCCATCAATTCTAGCTTATACCACGAAGATTCTGATTAAGGAATCCAAGAGATATCTACTCAATCTAAGGTAGAACGGAGGTGGTTGTCAGGCACACGTTCATAGTTGAGAATGATGATGAGTGTCACGGATCATCACATTCATCAGGTTTAGGAACAAGTGATATCTTAGAATGGAAGCAAGCATGATTGAATGAAAAACAGTAGTAATTGCATTAATCCATCAAGACACAGCAGAGCTCCTCACCCCCAACCATGGGGTTTAGAGACTCATGCCGTAGAAGATACAATGAAAAACGTGTAAAGTGTCATGAGGTACCGATACAATGTCAAAAAATCCTATTAATAGTGAACTAGTAACCTAGGGTATACAGAAATGAGTAAATGACATAAAAATCCACTTCCGGGGTCCACTTGGTATGTGCTTGGGCTGAGCATTGAAGCCTTTATGTGTAGAGACTTTTTCTGGAGTTAAACGCCAGCTTTTATGCCAGTTTGGGCGTTTAACTCCAATTCTTATGTCAGTTCCGGCGTTAAACGCCGGGAATTCTGAAGCTGATTTGGAACGCCGGTTTGGGCCATCAAATCTTGGGCAAAGTATGGACTATTATACAATATTGGAAAGCCCAGGATGTCTACTTTCCAACGCCGTTGAGAGAGCGCCAATTGGGCTTCTGAAGCTCCAAAAAATCCACTTCGAATGCAGGGAGGTCAGAATCCAACAGCATCTGCAGTCCTTTTCAGCCTCTGAATCAGATTTTTGCTCAGGACCCTCAATTCCAGCCAGAAAATACCTGAAATCACAGAAAAATACACAAACTCATAGTAAAGTCCAGAAAAGTGAATTTTAACTGAAAACTAATAAAAATATACTAAAAACTGACTAAAATATACTAAAAACATACTAAAAACAATGCCAAAAAGCGTATAAATTATCCGCTCATCACAACACCAAACTTAAATTGTTGCTTGTCCCCAAGCAACTGAAAATCAAAATAGAATAAAAAGAAGAGAATATACTATAGACTCCAAAATATCAAAGAAACTAAGCTCCAATTAGATGAGCGGGACTAGTAGCTTTTTGCTTCTGAACAGTTTTTGCATCTCACTTTTATCCTTTGAAGTTTAGAATCATTGGCATCCATAGGAACTCAGGACTCAGATAGTGTTATTGATTCTCCTAGTTAAGTATAATGATTCTTGAATATAGCTACTTTATGAGTCTTGGCTGTGGCCCAAAGCAATCTGTCTTCCAGTATTACCACCGGATACATACATGCCACAGACACATAATTGGGTGAACCTTTTCAGATTGTGACTCAGCTTTGCTAGAGTCCCTAATTAGAGGTGTCCAAGGTTCTTAAGCACACTCTTTTTGCCTTGGATCACACTTTATTTCTTTCTTTTCTTTTTCTCTTTTTTTTCTTTTCATTTTTTTGAATTCACTGCTTTTTCTTGTTTCAAGATTCAATTTGATGATTTTTTTAGATCCTCAATAACAGTTCTCCTTCTCCATCATTCTTTCAAGAGCCAACTATTTTAACATTCTTTAAAACAACAAATTCAAAAGACATATGCATTGTTCAAGCATTCATTCAAAAAACAAAAAGTATTGTCACCACATCAAACTAATTCAACTAGTTTCAAAGTTGAATTCGAAATCCTGTACTTCTTGTTCTTTTGTGATTAAAGCACTTTTCATTTAAGAGAGGTGATGGATTCATAGGACATTTATAGCTTTAAGACATGAACTTTAAATTTTATTAATCATGAATTAAGAACAAAACTCAAAAATAGATATAAGATGAGACTAGTAGGAATAGAAAACAAAAATTTAAATAGGCTCCTAATGATAGAGGTTATCACAAAGTTAGGACTCAACAACCTTGATTTTGAGAAGTGGATGCTCCCAAAAATTAAGGGGAGAACTTTTGGCGTTTCAACTCTTGAAGTTTACGCCCCTGCTTCTCTTGTTCCTTCAGCAATTTGCAGAGCATGCAGTTCTGATTCTGCTGTTCTTCCTTAAGTTGCTCCATAGTTTCTTGCAACTTGGTGATAGATGCTTCTAGGCTGGCCCAGTAGTCAATTTTAGGAAATTCAGGGAGGAACTCCTGCACCCTCTTTTTGATAGAGTTGTCTTGCATTTGTCCTTCCATTGACTTCTTGGTGATTGGATGTTCAATGGGTATGAATTCATCTACTCCCATCTTCACCCCAGCCTCTTTACAGAGCAAGGAGATCAAGCTTGGGTAAGCCAGTTTGGCATCAGTGGAATTCTTATTTGCAATTGTGTAGATCTCACAAGAAATCAGATGATGAACCTCCACTTCTTTTCCAAGCATAATGCAATGAATCATCACTGCTCTCTTGATAGTGACCTCAGAACGGTTGCTAGTGGGCAATATGGAACGCCCAATAAAGTCTAACCAGCCTCTTGCAATTGGTTTGAGGTCTCCCCTCTTGAGTTGGTTTGGGACACCTTTTGAATTGGTTATCCACTTAGTTCCAGGGAGGCAAATGTCCTCTAGAACTTGATCCAACCCCTTATCTGCTCTCACCATTCTCCTATTAAAGGATTCAGGATCATCTTGCAGTTGAGGCAATTTGAAGACCTCTCTTATTTTGTCCAGATGGAAGTAGATAAATTTCCTTCTGACCATGGTTCTGTAAGTATGGAAAGCAGTTCCAGTCATTCTCTGCTTATCTGTCAGCCCAAATTTGAGTAGAATTCCTGAACCATATTTCTTCCAACCTTTATCTCAGGATTGGTTAGAACTTCCCATCCTCTGTTTCGAATTTGCTCTTGGATCCCCAGATATTCATCTTCTTTCAGATCGAATTTGACTTCCGGGATCACTGACCTCAGACCCATTATTTTGTGATAATGGTCTTCATGTTCTTTGGTTAAGAACTTCTCTTGATTCCAAAGATTCTTTGGATTATTCTCTTTCTTTCCTCTTAAATTGGTTTGTTTTCCCTTAGGAGCCATGATCTTGATGAATCTTGGCTTAGTGATCACGGAAAAGCACACCAAACTTAGAGGTTTGCTTGTCCTCAAGCAAAAGAAAGGAAAGAGGGGAGAGAGGAGGAGAGCAAATTCGAATGGTGGGGTGAAAGGGGTGGCCGAACGTGTATTTATAATGGAGGTGGGGGGGATTTCGAAAATTTTGAAGGAGATTTGAGAAGATATGGAAAGAATTTGAGAGAAAATTGAGTTTTTGAAGAAGATTTGGGAAGGATTTGAGAGAGATTTGAAGAATGATTTTAATTTTTGAAAATTTGAAGGTGAATGATGAAAGTTTGAAATGTGTTTATGTAGAAAAGTATGGGTCAGAAAAGGAAAGTTTGAAAAAATTTTAATCAGAAAGCAAAGTCTCCGTCCCTCACCTTTCTAGCGTTAAACGCCCAGAATGGTATCCATTCTGGCGTTTAACGCCCATTTGTTGGCCATTGTGGGCGTTTAACGCCCAGCCAGGTGCCCTGGCTAGCGTTAAACGCCAGAATTCCCTTTGTCACTGGGCGTTTTGCTAAATGCCCAGGATGCTTCACACCTGGCGTTAAATGCCCAGAATGGTGCCCATTCTGGCGTTTAATGCCCAAAGTACCCCTTACTGGCGTTTTTTCGCCAGCAAGCTCTTTTTCTCTGCTTTTTGCACTGAATCCTTCTGTAACTCTATGAATTCCTTCAATTTTGATAATTGCCCTTGTAGAAATAAAACATATAACCTGCTAATGACTGGGTTGCCGCCCAGCAAGCGCTTCTTTATTGTCTTTAGCTGGATCTTCACTGAGGATCATTCCAGCCTCAGTTTTGAGCATTCCTGCTCAAAATTGCTTTCAAGATAATGCTTGATCCTCTGTCCATTAACAATGAACTTTTTGTCAGAATCAGTATCCTGAAGCTCAACATATCCATATGGTGACACTCCTGTAATCACATACGGACCCTCCACCGGGATTTAAGTTTGCCTGGGAACAATCTGAGCCTAGAGTTGAAGAGCAGGACTTTTTGTCCTGGCTCAAAGACTCTGGATGACAACTTCTTGTCATGCCACTTCTTTGCCTTTTCCTTATAAATCTTTGCATTTTCAAAGGCACTAAGTCTAAACTCATCTAGCTCATTTAGCTGGAGTAATCTCTTTTCACCAGCTAATTTAGCATCCAGGTTTAGGAATCTGGTTGCCCAGTAGGCTTTATGTTCCAGTTCCACGGGCAGATGACAGGCCTTGCCATATACAAGTTGGTATGGTGAGGTTCCTATTGGAGTCTTGAATGCTGTTCTGTATGCCCACAGAGCATCATCCAAGCTCTTTGCCCAATCCTTTCTTCGGGCTATCACAGTCCGTTCTAGGATTCTTTTTAGCTCTCTGTTAGAGACTTCAGCTTGCCCATTTGTCTGTGGATGATACGGGATAGCCACTTTGTGGCTAATTCCATATCAGACCATAGCAGAGTAAAGCTATTTATTGCAGAAATGAGTACCCCTGTCACTGATTATGACTCTGGGAACACCAAATCTGCTGAAGATGTGTTTCTGGAGGAATTTCAGCACTGTCTTAGTATCATTAGTGGGTGTAGCAATTGCTTCTACCCATTTAGATACATAGTCTACTGCCACCAGAATGTAAGTATTTGAGTATGATGGTGGGAATGGACCCATGGTGCACGAAATTGCAATCACACTTTTGCAATCCCGCACAACTAACCAGCAAGTGCACTGGGTCGTCCAAGTAATACCTTACGTGAGTAAGGGTCGATCCCACGGAGATTGTCGGCTTGAAGCAAGCTATGGTTATCTTGTAAATCTTAGTCAGGATATCAGAAATTATCAGGATTGATTGTGAAAAGTAAAAGAACATGAAATAGGTACTTGTTTTGCAGTAATAGAGAATAGGTTGAGGTTTTGGAGATGCTCCATCTTCTGAATCTCTGCTTTCCTACTGTCTTCTTCTTCAAGCACGCAAGGCTCCTTCCATGGCAAGCTGTATGCAAGGGTTTCACCATTGTCAATGGCTACCTCCCATCCTCTCAGTGGAAATGTTCAACGCACCCTGTCACGGCACGGCTATCCATCTGTCGGTTCTCAATCAGGCCGGAATAGAATCCAGTGATTCTTTTGCGTCTGTCACTAACGCCCCGCCTTCAGGAGTTTGAAGCTCGTCACAGTCATTCAATCATTGAATCCTACTCAGAATATCACAGACAAGGTTTAGACCTTCCGGATTCTCTTGAATGCCGCCATCAGTTCTAGCTTATACCACGAAGATTCCGGTTAAAGAATCCAAGAGATATCTACTTAATCTAAGGTAGAACGGAGGTGGTTGTCAGGCACACGTTCATAGTTGAGAATGATGATGATTGTCACGGATCATCACATTCATCCGGGTTAAGAACAAGTAATATCTTGGAATGGAAGCAAGCATGATTGAATGAAAAACAGTAGTAATTGCATTAATCCATCAAGACACAGCAGAGCTCCTCACCCCCAACCATGGGGTTTAGAGACTCATGCTGTAGAAGATACAATGAGAAACGTGTAAAGTGTCATGAGGTACAGATACAATGTCAAAAGATCCTATTAATAGTAAGCTAGTAACCTAGTGTATACAGAAATGAGTAAATGACGTAAAAATCCACTTCTGGGTCCACTTAGTGTGTGCTTGGGTTGAGCATTGAAGCTTTTATGTGTAGAGACGTTTTCTGGAGTTAAACGCCAGTTCTCATGCCAGTTTGGGCGTTTAACTCCAAGTTTTATGCCAGTTCCAGCGTTAAACGCTGGAATTTCTGAGGCTGATTTGCCACGCCGGTTTGAGCCATCAAATCTTGGGCAAAGTATGGACTATCATATATTTCTGGAAAGCCCAGGATGTCTAATTTCCAACGCCGTTGAGAGCGCGCCAATTGGGCTTCTGTAGCTCCAGAAAATCCACTTCGAGTGTAGGGAGGTCAGAATCCAACAGCATCTGTAGTCCTTTTCAGTCTCTGAATCAGATTTTTGCTCAGGACCCTTAATTTCAGCCAGAAAATACCTGAAATCACAGAAAAACACACAAACTCATAGTAAAGTCCAGAAAAGTGAATTTTAACTAAAAACTAATAAAAATATACTAAAAACTAACTATATCATACCAAAAACATACTAAAAACAATGCCAAAAAGCGTATAAATTATCCGCTCATCACAACACCAAACTTAAATTGTTGCTTGTCCCCAAGCAACTGAAAATCAAAATAGGATAAAAAGAAGAGAATATACTATAGACTCCGAAATATCAAGGAAACTTAGCTCCAATTAGATGAGCGGGACTAGTAGCTTTTTGCCTCCGAACAGTTTTGGCATCTCACTCTATCCTTTGAAGTTCAGAATGATTAGCATCTATAGGAACTCAGAACTCAGATAGTGTTATTGATTCTCCTAGTTAAGTATAATGATTCTTGAACATAGCTAGTGTATGAGTCTTGGCTGTGGCCCAAAGCACTCTGTCTTCCAGTATTACCACCGGATACATACATGCCACAGACACATAATTGGGTGAACCTTTTCAGATTGTGACTCAGCTTTGCTAGAGTCCCCAATTAGAGGTGTCCAGGGTTCTTAAGCACACTCTTTTTGCCTTGGATCACAACTTTATTTCTTTCTTTTGCTTTCTTTTTCTTTTTCTCTTTTTTTTTTTCGAAATTTTTTTTTTGCTTTTTCTTGCTTCAAGAATCAATCTAATGATTTTTTAGATCCTCAATAACAGTTCTCTTTTTCCTCATTCTTTCAAGAACCAACAATTTTAACATTCTCAAAACAACAAATTCAAGAGACATTTGCACTGTTCAAGCATTCATTCGGAAAACAAAAATTATTGTCACCACATCAAACTAATTCAACTAGTTTCAAGGATAAATTTCGAAATCCTGTACTTCTTGTTCTTTTGTGATTAAAGCATTTTTCATTTAAGAGAGGTGATGGATTCATAGGACATTCATAGCTTTAAGACATGAATTTTAAATTCTATTAATTATGAATTAAAAAAAGACTCAAAAATAGATATAAGATTAGACTAGAAAATAAAAATAGAAAACAAAAATTTAAATAGGCTCCTAATGATAGAGGTTTTCACAGAGTTAGGACTCAACAACCTTGATTTTGAGAAGTAGATGCTCCCTCAGCTTGAGATGAGAGCTTTTGGCGTTTCAACTCTTGGAGTTCACGCCCCTGCTTCTCTTGTTCCTTCAGCAATTTGCAGAGCATGCAGTTTTGATTCTGCTGTTCTTCCTTCAGTTGCTCCATAGTCTCTTGCAACTTGTTGATAGATGCTTCTAGGCTGGTCCAGTAGTCAATTTTAGGAAATTCAGGGAGGAACTCCTGCGCCCTCCTTTTGATAGAGTTGTCTTGCATTTGTCCTTCCATTGACTTCTTGGTGATCGGATGTTCAATGGGTATGAATTCATCTACTCCCATCTTTACCCCAGCCTCTTTACAGAGCAAGGAGATCAAGCTTGGGTAAGCCAATTTGGCTTCAGTGGAATTTTTATTTGCAATTGTGTAGATCTCACAAGCAATCACATGATGAACCTCCACTTCTTTTCCAAGCATAATGCAATGAATCATCACTGCTCTCTTGATAGTGACCTCAGAACGGTTGCTAGTGGGCAATATGGAACGCCCAATAAAGTCTAGCCAACCTCTTGCAATTGGTTTGAGGTCTCCCCTCTTGAGTTGGTTTGGGACACCCTTAGAATTGGTTATCCACTTAGTTCCAGGGAGGCATATGTCCTCTAGAACTTGATCCAACCCTTTATCTGCTCTCACCATTCTCCTATTAAAGGATTCAGGATCATCTTGCAGTTGAGGTAATTTGAAGATTTCTCTTATTTTGTCCAGATGGAAGTACATAACTTTTCCTCTGACCATGGTTCTGTAGGTATGGTAAGCAGTTCCAGTCATTCTCTGCTTATCTGTTAACCACAGATTTGAGTAGAATTCCTGAACCATATTCCTTCCAACCTTTATCTCAGGATTGGTTAGAACTTCCCATCCTCTGTTTCGAATTTGCTCTTGGATCCCCGGATATTCATCTTCTTTCAGATCAAATTTAACTTCCGGGATCACTGACCTCAGACCCATTATTTTGTGATAATGGTCTTCATGTTCTTTGGTTAAGAACTTCTCTTGATTCCAAAGATTCTTTGGATTATTCTCTTTCTTTCCTCTTAAATTGGTTTGTTTTCCCTTAGGAGCCATGATCTTGATGAATCTTGGCTTAGTGATCACGGAAAAGCACACCAAACTTAGAGGTTTGCTTGTCCTCAAGCAAAAGAAAGGAAAGAAGAGAGAGAAGAGAAGAGCAAATTCGAATGGTGTGGGGGAATTAGGGGGCCAAACGTGTATTTATAAAGTGGGGAGGAGAGATTTCAAAAAAAAAAAAGAAAAATTTGAAAGGAGATTTGAGAAGATATGGAAAGAAATTAAGAGAAGAGTGAGTTTTTTGAACAAAATTTGGGAATGATTTGAGAGATTTGAAGAATGATTTTAGATTTTTGAAGATTTGAAAGTGAATGATGAGAGATTGAAATGTGTTTTTGTAGAAAAGTATGGGTAAGAAAAGGAAAGTTTGAAAAAATTTGATTTGAAAACAAAATTGTGGTCCCCCCACCTTTCTGGCGTTAAACGCCCAGAATGGCACCCATTCTGGCGTTTAACGCCCATTTGTTGCCCCTTTTGGGCGTTTAATGCCCAGCCAGGTGCCCTGGCTGGCGTTAAACGCCCAGAATGGTGCCCATTCTGGCGTTTAACGCCCAAAATGGCACCATTCCTGGCGTTAAACGCCCAGAATGGTGCCCATTCTGGCGTTTAACGCCCAAAATGCCCCTTACTGGCATTTTTTCGCCAGTAAGCTCTTTTTCTCTGCTTTTTGAGCTGAATTCTTCTGTAACTCTGTAAATTCCTTCATTTTTGATACTTGCCTCTGTAAGAACAAATTATATAACCTCCTAATGACTGGGTTGCCTCCCAGCAAGCGCTTCTTTACTGTCTTTAGCTGGACCTTTACTGAGAATCACTCAAGTCTCAGTTTTGAGCATTCCTGCTCAAAATTGCCTTCAAGATAATGCTTGATTCTCTGTCCATTAACAATGAACTTTTTGTCAGAATCAATATCCTGAAGCTCAACATATCCATATGGTGACACTCCTGTAATCACATACGGACCCCTCCACCGGGATTTGAGTTTTCCTGGAAACAGTCTGAGCCTAGAGTTGAAGAGCAGAACCTTTTGTCCTGGCTCAAAGACTCTGGTTGACAACTTCTTGTCATGCCATTTCTTTGCCTTTTCCTTATAAATTTTTGCATTTTCAAAGGCATTGAGTCTGAACTCCTCTAGCTCATTTAGCTGGAGTAATCTTTTTTCACCAGCTAACTGAGCATCCATGTTTAGGAATCTGGTTGCCCAGTAGGCTTTATGTTCCAGTTCCACGGGCAGATGACAGGCCTTCCCATACACTAGTTGGTATGGAGAGGTTCCTATAGGAGTCTTGAATGCTGTTCTGTATGCCCACAGAGCATCATCCAAGCTCTTTGCCCAATCCTTTCTTCGGGCTATCACAGTCCGTTCCAGGATTCTTTTTAGCTCTCTGTTAGAGACTTCAGCTTGCCCATTTGTCTGTGGATGATACGGAGTTGCCACTTTATGACTAATTCCATATCTAACCATAGCAGAGTATAGCTGTCTATTGCAGAAATGAGTGCCCCCGTCACTGATTAGTACTCTGGGAACACCAAACCTGCTGAAGATGTGTTTCTGGAGGAATTTCAGCATGGTCTTAGTATCATTAGTGGGTGTAGCAATTGCTTCTACCCACTTAGATACATAGTCCACTGCCACCAGAATGTAAGTGTTTGAGTATGATGGTGGGAATGGCCCCATGAAGTCAATGCCCCATACATCAAACAATTCTATCTCTAATATCCCTTGTTGAGGCATGGCATATCCGTGAGGCAAGTTACCAGCTCTTTGGCAACTGTCACAGTTACCCACAAACTCTCAGGAATCTTTATAGAGAGTAGGCCAGTAGAAGCCACATTGGAGGACTTTAGTGGCTGTTCGCTCACTTCCAAAATGTCCTCCATACAGTGATCCATGGCAATGCCATAGGATCCTTTGTGCTTCTTCTCTGGGTACACATCTGCGGATCATTCCGTCTGCACATCTCTTAAAGAGATATGGTTCATCCCATAGGTAGTACTTGGCATCTGAAATTAATTTCTTTCTTTGCACTCTGCTGTACTCCTGGGGTATGAACCTCACAACTTTATAATTTGCAATATCTGCAAACCATGGAGCTTCCTGAATGGCAAAGAGTTGCTCATCTGGGAAGGTCTCAGAGATCTCAGTAGAAGGGAGGGACGCCCCAGCTACTGGTTCTATTTGGGACAGATGATCAGCTACTTGGTTCTCTGTCCCTTTTCTGTCTCTTATTTCTATATCAAACTCTTGCAGAAGCAACACCCATCTGATAAGCCTGGGTTTTGAATCCTGCTTTGTGAGTAAGTATTTAAGAGCAGCATGGTCAGTGTACACAACCACTTTGGATCCCACTAGATAGGATCTAAACTTGTCAATGGCATAGACCACTGTAAGTAACTCTTTTTCTGTGGTTGTGTAATTCTTCTGTGCGTCATTTAGAACACGGCTGGCATAATAAATGACGTGCAGAAGCTTGTTATGCCTCTGTCCCAACACTGCACCAATGGCATGGTCACTGGCATCACACATTAGTTCAAATGGCAATGTCCAGTCTGGTGCAGAGATGACTGGTGCTGTGACCAGCTTAGCTTTCAGGGTCTCAAATGCCTGCAGACACTGTGTGTCAAACACAAATGGTGTGTCAACAGCTAGCAGATTACTCAGAGGTTTGGCAATTTTTGAAAAATCCTTTATAAACCTTCTGTAGAATCTTGCATGCCCCAGAAAGCTTCTGATTGCCTTAACATTGGCAGGTGGTGGTAATTTTTCAATTACCTCTACCTTTGCCTTATCCACCTCTATTCCCTTGCTTGAAATTTTGTGCCCAAGGACAATTCCTTCAGTCACCATAAAGTGACATTTCTCCCAGTTTAAAACCAGGTTAGTCTCTTGGCATCTTTTCAGGACAAGTGCTAGGTGATTAAGACAGGAGCTAAATGAGTCTCCATATACTGAGAAGTCATCCATGAAGACTTCCAGAAATTTCTCTACCAAATCTGAGAAGATAGAGAGCATGCACCTCTGAAAGGTTGCAGGTGCATTGCACAGACCAAAAGGCATCCTCCTGTAGGCAAACACGCCAGAAGGACAAGTAAATACTGTTTTCTCCTGGTCCTGAGGATCTACTGCAATTTGGTTGTAGCCTGAATAGCCATCCAAAAAGCAGTAATAATCATGACCAGCTAGTCTTTCTAGCATTTGGTCTATGAATGGTAAAGGAAAATGATCCTTTCTGGTGGCTGTATTGAGCCTTCTGTAGTCAATACACATACGCCACCCTGTGACTGTTCTTATAGGAACCAGTTCATTTTTTTCATTATGAACCACTGTCATGCCTCCCTTTTTGGGGACAACTTGGACAGGGCTCACCCAGGGGCTATCAGAAATAGGATAAATAATCCCAGCCTCTAGTAATTTAGTGACCTCTTTCTGCACCACCTCCTTCATGGCTGGATTTAGCCTCCTTTGTGGTTGAACCACTGGTTTGGCATTATCCTCCAATAGGATCTTGTGCATGCATCTAGCTGGGCTAATGCCCTTAAGATCACTTATGGACCACCCAAGAGCTGTCTTGTGTGTCCTTAGCACTTGAATCAGTGCTTCCTCTTCCTGTGGATTTAAAGCAGAGCTTATAATCACTGGAAAAGTGTCACCCTCTCCCAGAAATGCATACTTCAGGGATGGTGGTAGTGGTTTGAGTTTAGGTTTGGGAGGCTTATCCATCTCCTGAGGAATTTTCGAAAATTCCTTTGTTTCCACTGATTCTTCTTGATCAGGTTGAGCATCTTTGAAGATGTCCTCAAGCTCTGATTCTAGGCTTTCAGTCATATTGATCTCTTCTACCAGAGAGTCAATAATGTCAGCGCCCATGCAGTCATTTGGTGTGTCTGGATGCTGCATAGCTTTTACAGCATTCAACTTGAACTCATCCTCATTGACTCTCAGGGTTACTTCCCCTCTCTGTACATCAATGAGAGTTCGTCCAGTTGCTAGGAAAGGTCTTCCTAGAATGAGAGTTGCACTCTTGTGCTCCTCTATTTCCAGCACCACAAAGTCAGTTGGAAAGGCGAATGGCCCAACCTTGACAATCATATCCTCTATTATGCCTGATGGATATTTAATGGAGCCATCAGCAAGTTGGAGGCATATCCAGGTTGGTTTGACTTCTCCAGTCAACCCAAGCTTTCTGATAGTGGATGCAGGTATTAGATTGATGCTTGCTCCAAGATCACATAGGGCTGTCTTGGTGCAGGCACCTTCTAATGTGCATGGTATCATAAAGCTTCCTGGATCTTGAAGCTTTTCTGGTAAGCTTTTTAGAATGATTGCACTGCATTCTTCAGTGAGAAACACTTTTTCAGTTTCTCTCCAATCCTTTTTATGACTTAAGATTTCTTTCATGAACTTAGCATAAGAAGGTATTTGCTCAAGTGCCTCTGCAAATGGAATCTTTATTTCAAGAGTCCTTAGATAATCTGCAAAGCGGGCAAATTGCTTATCCTGTTCTGCTCGGCGGAGTTTTTGAGGATAAGGCATCTTGGCTTTATATTCTTCAACCTTAGATGCTGCAGGTTTATTCCTTACAGAAGTGGTTGAAGAAGCCTTTTTAGAGGGATTACTGTCAGCACTCTCAGGTGTCTGATCCTCCCTTGACGTCTGAACGCCAGGATTGGGTGGAAAATGGGCGTTTAACGCCAACTTTTCCCCCTTTTCTGGCGTTTGAACGCCAGAACTGGGCAAGGAATGGGCGTTTAACGCCAGCTTTCCTTCCCTCTCTGGCGTTTGAACGCCAATATCATTCCTCTCTGGGCTCTTACTGTCCTCAGAGGGATTTTGAACAGTGGTTTGGTTATCCCCTGTCAATTGTTCATTGTTTGGCTTTTTGCTACTTTGAGCAGTGTTATTCAGTGTCTTCCCACTCCTCAGTTGAACTGCTTGACATTCCTCTGTTAACTGTTTAGATATTTGCTGTTTTGCTTGATTCAACTGCAGTTCTATGTTCTTGTTAGCAACTTTAGTATCATGGAGCATCTCTTTAAATTCTGCTAACTGTTCTGTCATCTGGAGCAATTGTTGATTAAGCTCAATCATCTGTTCTTGAGGATTAGGATCAGTGGCTAGTGCCATGACTTCCTCTTTTGGAGAGAACTCATTGCTAGAGTACAAATATTGGTTTCTAGCAACAGTGTCTATAAGCTCTTGAGCTTCTTCAATTGTCTTCCTCATGTGTATAGATCCACCAGCTGAGTGGTCTAAAGACATCTGAGCTTTTTCTGTAAGCCCATAGTAGAAGATGTCTAACTGTACCCACTCTGAAAACATTTCAGAGGGGCACTTTCTTAGCATACCTCTATACCTCTCCCAGGCATTATAAAGGGATTCATTATCCTCTTGTTTAAAGCCTTGGATGTCCAGCCTTAGCTGTGTCATCCTCTTGGGAGGGTAAAAGTGATTTAGGAATTTGTCTGATAACTGTTTCCATGTCTTTATGCTTGCTGTAGGTTAGTTATTTAACCACCTTTTAGCTTGATCTTTTACAGCAAATGGAAACAGTAATAGTCTGTAGACATCCTGATTTACCTCTTTATCATGTACTGTGTCAGCAATTTGCAAGAACTGTGCCAGAAACTCAGTAGGCTCTTCCTGTGGAAGACCGGAATACTGGCAATTTTGCTGCACTATGATAATAAGTTGAGGATTTAGCTCAAAGCTGCTTGCTTTGATGGGAGGTGCACAGATGCTACTCCCATATGCAGCTGTAATGGGGTTAGCGTATGACCCCAGAGTCCTTCTGGACTGATCAATCCCACTTAGGTCCATAATGGATAAAGTGAAATGATATGGATTGCAAATAGATAAAAATATCTTTTTATTTTTTTTTTTTTGAATTAAACGAAAAAAATAAAATAAAATAAAATAAAAATAAAATAAAAATTCGAAAATTAAAAAGAAAATAAAATCAAAGCAAATTGAGAACTGAATTAATTAGTCAATTAAAAAGATTTTGAAAATAGCAATTAAAAAGATATGATTGAAAAAATTTTATGAAAAAGATTTGACTTTTGAAATGAGGAAAGAGAAAAACAACAAAATGACACCAAACTTAAAATTTTTAGAAAATCAAACACAAATTTTTCAAAAATTTTTAAGGGAAAAACACAAGAGGACACCAAACTTAGAATTTTTAAAGATCAAAAAGAGACTAAGGACATGCAAATTCGAAAAACTAAAAGAAAACAAAAGCATGCAATTGACACCAAACTTAAAATATGAAACTAAACTCAACTAAAAGACTCTAAACCAACAAAAATAAAACAGTCCTAATCTAAGCAACAAGATAAGCCGTCAGTTGTCCAAACTCGAACAATCCCCGGCAACGGCGCCAAAAACTTGGTGCACGAAATTGCAATCACACTTTTGCAATCCCGCACAACTAACCAGCAAGTGCATTGGGTCGTCCAAGTAATACCTTACGTGAGTAAGGGTCGATCCCACGGAGATTGTCGGCTTGAAGCAAGCTATGGTTATCTTGTAAATCTTAGTCAGGATATCAGAAATTATCAGGATTGATTGTGAAAAGTAAAAGAACATGAAATAGGTACTTGTTTTGCAGTAATAGAGAATAGGTTGAGGTTTTGGAGATGCTCCATCTTCTGAATCTCTGCTTTCCTACTGTCTTCTTCTTCAAGCACGCAAGGCTCCTTCCATGGCAAGCTGTATGCAAGGGTTTCACCGTTGTCAATGGCTACCTCCCATCCTCTCAGTGGAAATGTTCAACGCACCCTGTCACGGCACGGCTATCCATCTGTCGGTTCTCAATCAGGCCGGAATAGAATCCAGTGATTCTTTTGCGTCTGTCACTAACGCCCCGCCTTCAGGAGTTTGAAGCTCGTCACAGTCATTCAATCATTGAATCCTACTCAGAATATCACAGACAAGGTTTATACCTTCCGGATTCTCTTGAATGCCGCCATCAGTTCTAGCTTATACCACGAAGATTCCGGTTAAAGAATCCAAGAGATATCTACTTAATCTAAGGTAGAACGGAGGTGGTTGTCAGGCACACGTTCATAGTTGAGAATGATGATGATTGTCACGGATCATCACATTCATCCGGGTTAAGAACAAGTAATATCTTGGAATGGAAGCAAGCATGATTGAATGAAAAACAGTAGTAATTGCATTAATCCATCAAGACACAGCAGAGCTCCTCACCCCCAACCATGGGGTTTAGAGACTCATGCTGTAGAAGATACAATGAGAAACGTGTAAAGTGTCATGAGGTACAGATACAATGTCAAAAGATCCTATTAATAGTAAGCTAGTAACCTAGTGTATACAGAAATGAGTAAATGACGTAAAAATCCACTTCTGGGTCCACTTAGTGTGTGCTTGGGCTGAGCATTGAAGCTTTTATGTGTAGAGACGTTTTCTGGAGTTAAACGCCAGTTCTCATGCCAGTTTGGGCGTTTAACTCCAAGTTTTATGCCAGTTCCAGCGTTAAACGCTGGAATTTCTGAGGCTGATTTGCCACGCCGGTTTGAGCCATCAAATCTTGGGCAAAGTATGGACTATCATATATTGCTGGAAAGCCCAGGATGTCTAATTTCCAACGCCGTTGAGAGCGCGCCAATTGGGCTTCTGTAGCTCTAGAAAATCCACTTCGAGTGCAGGGAGGTCAGAATCCAACAGCATCTGCAGTCCTTTTCAGTCTCTGAATCAGATTTTTGCTCAGGACCCTTAATTTCAGCCAGAAAATACCTGAAATCACAGAAAAACACACAAACTCATAGTAAAGTCCAGAAAAGTGAATTTTAACTAAAAACTAATAAAAATATACTAAAACTAACTATATCATACCAAAAACATACTAAAAACAATGCCAAAAAGCGTATAAATTATCCGCTCATCAACCCATAAAGTCAATTCCCCATACATCAAACAACTCAATCTCTAAGATCCCTTGTTGAGGTATGGCGTATCCGTGAGGCAAGTTACCAGCTCTTTGGCAGCTGTCACAATTACGCACAAACTCTCGGGCATCTCTATAGAGAGTAGGCCAGTAGAAGCTACATTGGAGGACCTTAGTGGCTGTTCGCTCACTTCCAAAATGTCCCCCATACTGTGATCCATGGCAATGCCACAGGATCCTTTGTGCTTCTTCTCTGGGTACACATCTGCGGATCATTCCGTCTGCACATCTCTTAAAGAGATATGGCTCATCCCATAGGTAGTACTTGGCATCTGAAATTAATTTCTTTCTTTGCACTCTGCTGTACTCCTGTGGTATGAACCTCACAGCTTTATCATTTGCAATATCTGCAAACCATGGAGCTTCCTGGATAGCAAATAGTTGCTCATCTGGGAAAGTCTCAGAGATCTCAGTAGAAGGGAGGGACGCCCCAGCTACTGGTTCTATTCGGGACAGATGATCAGCTACTTGGTTCTCTGTCCCTTTTCTGTCTCTTATTTCTATATCAAACTCTTACAGAAGCAACACCCATCTTATAAGCCTGGGTTTTGAATCCTGCTTTGTGAGTAAGTACTTAAGAGCAGCATGGTCAGTGTACACAATCACCTTTGATCCCACTAGATAGGATCTAAACTTGTCAATGGCATAGACCACTGCAAGTAACATTTTCTGTGGTTGTGTAATTCTTCTGTGCATCATTTAGAACATGGCTGGCATAATAAATAACGTGCAGAAGCTTGTTATGCCTCTGTCCCAACACTGCACCAATGGCATGGTCACTGGCATCACGCATTAGTTCGAATGGCAATGTCCAGTCTGGTGCAGAGATGACTGGTGCTGTGACCAGCTTGGCTTTCAGGGTCTCAAATGCCTGCAGACACTGTGTGTCAAACACAAATGGGGTGTCAGCAGCTAGCAGGTTGCTCAAAGGTTTTGCAATTTTTGAAAAATCCTTTATAAACCTTCTGTAGAATCCTGCATGCCCCAGAAAGCTTCTGATTGCCTTAACATTGGCAGGTGGTGGTAATTTTTCAATTACCTCTACCTTTGCCTTATCCACCTCTATTCCCCTGCTTGAAATTTTGTGTCCAAGGACAATTCCTTCAGTCACCATAAAGTGACATTTCTCCCAGTTTAAAACCAGGTTAGTCTCTTGGCATCTTTTCAGGACAAGTGCTAGGTGGTTAAGACAGGAGCTGAATGAGTCTCCATATACTGAGAAGTCATCCATGAAGACTTCCAGGAATTTCTCCACCATATCAGAGAAGATGGATAGCATGCATCTCTGAAAGGTTGTAGGAGCATTACACGGACCAAAAGGCATCCTCCTGTAAGCAAACACGCCAGAAGGGCAAGTAAATGCTGTTTTCTCTTGGTCTTGAGGATCTACTGCAATTTGGTTGTAACCTGAATAGCCATCCAAAAAGCAGTAATAATCATGACCAGCTAGTCTTTCTAGCATTTGGTCTATGAATGGTAAAGGAAAATGATCCTATCTGGTGGCTGTATTGAGCCTTCTGTAGTCAATACACATACGCCACCCTGTGACTTTTCTTGTAGGAACCAGTTCATTTTTTTCATTATGAACTACTGTCATGCCTCCCTTTTTGGGGACAACTTGGACAAGGCTCACCCAGGGGCTATCAGAAATAGGATAAATAATCCCAGCCTCTAGTAATTTAGTGACCTCTTTCTGCACCACCTCCTTCATGGCTGGATTTAGCCGCCTTTGTGGTTGGACCACTGGTTTGGCATTATCCTCCAATAGGATCTTGTGCATGCATCTTGCTGGGCTAATGCCCTTAAGATCACTTATGGACCACCCAAGAGCTGTCTTGTGTGTCCTTAGCACTTGAATCAGTGCTTCCTCTTCCTGTGGATTTAAAGCAGAGCTTATAATCACTGGAAAAGTGTCATCTTCTCCCAGAAATGCATAATTCAGGGATGGTGGTAGTGGTTTGAGTTCAGGTTTGGGGGGCTTATCCTCCTTTTGAGGAATTTTCAAAAATTCTTTTGTTTCCTCTGGTCCTTCCTGATCAGGCTGAACCTCCTTGAAGATGTCCTCAAGCTCTGATTCTAGACTTTCAGTCATATTGACCTCTTCCACCAAAGAGTCAATAATGTCAGCGCCCATGCAGTCATTTGGTGTGTCTGGATGCTGCATGGCTTTTACAGCATTCAACTTGAACTCATCCTCATTGACTCTCAGGGTTACTTCCCCTTTTTGTACATCAATGAGAGTTCGTCCAGTTACTAGGAAAGGTCTTCCTAGAATGAGAGTTGCACTCTTGTGCTCCTCCATTTCCAGCACCACAAAGTCAATTGGAAAGGCGAATGGCCCAACCTTGACAATCATGTCCTCTATTATGCCTGATGGATATTTCATGGAGCCATCAGCAAGTTGGAGGCATATCCGGGTTGGTTTGACTTCTTCAGTCAACCCAAGCTTTCTGATAGTGGATGCAGGTATTAGATTGATGCTTGCTCCAAGATCACACAGGGCTGTCTTGGTGCAAGCACCTTCTAATGTGCATGGTATCATAAAGCTTCCTGGATCTTGAAGCTTTTCTGGTAAGCTTTTCAGAATGACTGCACTGTATTCTTCAGTGAGAAATACTTTTTCAGTTTCTCTCCAATCCTTCTTATGACTTAAGATCTCTTTCATGAACGTAGCATAAGAAGGTATTTGCTCAAGTGCCTCTGCAAACGGAATCTTTATTTCAAGAGTCCTTAGATAGTCTGCAAAGCGGGCAAATTGCTTATCCTGCTCCGCTTGGCGGAGTTTCTGAGGATAAGGCATCTTGGCTTTATATTCTTCAACCTTAGTTGCTGCAGGTTTATTCCTTACAGAAGTGGTTGAAGAAGCCTTTTTAGAGGGATTACTATCAGCTCTCTCAGGTGTTTGATCCTCCCTTGGCATTTGAACGCCAGGATTGGGTGAAGATTGGGCGTTTAACGCCAACTTTTCTCCCTTTTCTGGCGTTTGAACGCCAGAACTGGGCAGGGAATGGGCGTTTAACGCCAGAACTGGGTAGGGAATGGGCGTTTAACGCCAGCTTTCCCCCCTTTTTGGCGTTTGAACGCCAAAAGTATTCCTCTCTGGGCTCTTACTGTCCTTAGAGGGATTTTGGACAGTGGTTTGGTCATCCTCTGTCAATTGTTCCTTATTTGGCTTTTTGCTACTTTGAGCAGTGTTATTCAATGTCTTCGCACTCCTCAGTTGAACTGCTTGGCATTCTTCTGTTATCTGTTTAGATAGCTGCTATTTTGCCTGATTCAACTGCGATTCTATGTTCTTGTTAGCAATTTTAGTTTCTTGGAGCATCTCTTTAAATTCTGCTAACTGTTTTGTCATCAGGTGTAATTGCTGATTAAGCTCAATCATCTGTTCTTGAGGATTAGGATCAGTGGCTACTGCCATAACTTCCTCTTTTGTAGAGAACTCATTGCTAGAGTACAAATATTGATTTCTAGCAACAGTATCTATAAGCTCTTGAGCCTCTTCAATTGTCTTCCTCATGTGTATAGATCCACCAGCTGAGTGGTCTAAAGACATCTGAGCTTTTTCTGTAAGCCCATAGTAGAAGATGTCTAGCTGTACCCACTCTGAAAACATTTCAGAGGGGCATTTTCTTAGCATACCTCTATACCTCTCCCAGGCATTATAAAGGGATTCATTATCCTCTTGTTTAAAGCCTTGGATGTCCAGCCTTAGCTATGTCATCCTTTTTGGAGGGTAAAATTGATTCAGGAATTTGTCTGATAACTGTTTCCATGTCTTTATGCTTGCTGTAGGTTGGTTATTCAACCACCTCTTAGCTTGATCTTTTACAGCAAATGGAAACAGTAATAGTCTGTAGACATCCTGATCCACCTCTTTATCACGTACTGTGTCAGCAATTTGTAAAAACTGTGCCAGAAACTCAGTAGGTTCTTCCTGTGGAAGACTAGAATACTGGCAATTTTGCTGCACATGATAATGAGTTGAGGATTTAGCTCAAAGCTGCTTGCTTTGATGGGAGGTATACAGATGCTACTCCCATATGCAGCTGTAATGGGGTTAGCATATGACCCCAGAGTCCTTCTGGACTGCTCAATTCCACTTAGGTCCATGATGGAGAAAGGGAATATGATATGAATTCACGAGTGAAGTAAATTGTTTTTTTTTTTTTTTGAATTGACCGAAAATAATAAAATAAAACAAATGGAAAATAAAATCAAATTTCAAAAACTAAAAGAAAATAAGATCAAGGTAAATTGAAAACTAAATCAATTAGTTAATTAAAAAGATTTTGGAGTTAGCAATTGAAAATATATGATTGAAAATTATTTTGAAAAAGATTTGATTTTTTAAGTGAGGAAAGAGAAAAACAACAAAAATGACACCAGACTTAAAATTTTTAGAAAGTCAAACACAAATTTTTGAAAATTTTAAAGGAGAAACACAAAGAAGACACCAAACTTAGAATTTTTAAAGAACAAGAAAGAACTAAGAACATGCAAATTCGAAAAATTAAAAGAAAACAAAAGCATGTAATTGACACCAAACTTAAAATATGAAACTAAACTCAAATAAAAGACTCTAAACCAACAAAAATAAAATCTTGGTGCACGAAATTGCAATCACACTTTTGCAATTCCGCACAACTAACCAGCAAGTGCACTGGGTCGTCCAAGTAATACCTTACGTGAGTAAGGGTCGATCCCACGGAGATTGTCGGCTTGAAGCAAGCTATGGTTATCTTGTAACTCTTAGTCAGGATATCAATAATTATCAGGGTTGATTGTAAAAAGCAAAAGAACATGAAATAAGTACTTGTTTTGCAGTAATGGGGAACAGGTTGAGGTTTTGGAGATGCTCTATCTTCTGAACCTCTGCTTTCCTACTGTCGTCTTCTTCAAGCACGCAAGGCTCGTTCCATGGCAAGCTGTATGTAGGGTTTCACCGTTGTCAATGGCTACCTCCCATCCTCTCAGTGAAAATGTTCAACGCGCTCTGTCACAGCACGGCTAATCATCTGTCGGTTCTCAATCGGGTTGGAATAGAATCCAGTGATTCTTTTGCGTCTGTCACTAACGCCCAGCCCTCAGGAGTTTGAAGCTCGTCACAGTCATTCAATCCTTGAATCCTACTCAGAATACCACAGACAAGGTTTAGACCTTCCGGATTCTCTTGAATGCCGCCATCAATTCTAGCTTATACCACGAAGATTCTGATTAAGGAATCCAAGAGATATCTACTCAATCTAAGGTAGAACGGAGGTGGTTGTCAGACACACGTTCATAGTTGAGAATGATGATGAGTGTCACGGATCATCACATTCATCAGGTTTAGGAACAAGTGATATCTTAGAATGGAAGCAAGCATGATTGAATGAAAAACAGTAGTAATTGCATTAATCCATCAAGACACAGTAGAGCTCCTCACCCCCAACCATGGGGTTTAGAGACTCATGCCGTAGAAGATACAATGAGAAACGTGTAAAGTGTCATGAGGTACCGATACAATGTCAAAAAATCCTATTAATAGTGAACTAGTAACCTAGGGTATACAGAAATGAGTAAATGACATAAAAATCCACTTCCGGGGTCCACTTGGTGTGTGCTTGGGCTGAGCATTGAAGCTTTTATGTGTAGAGACCTTTTCTGGAGTTAAACGCCAGCTTTTATGCCAGTTTGGGCGTTTAACTCCAATTCTTATGCCAGTTCCGGCGTTAAACGCCGGGAATTCTGAAGCTGATTTGCAATGCCGGTTTGGGCCATCAAATCTTGGGCAAAGTATGGACTATTATACATTGTTGGAAAGCCCAGGATGTCTACTTTCCAACGCCGTTGAGAGCGCGCCAATGGGGCTTCTGTAGCTCCAAAAAATCCACTTTGAGTGCAGGGAGGTCAGAATCCAACAGCATCTGCAGTCCTTTTCAGCCTCTGAATCAGATTTTTGCTCAGGACCCTCAATTCCAGCCAGAAAATACCTGAAATCACAGAAAAACACACAAACTCATAGTAAAGTCCAGAAAAGTGAATTTTAACTGAAAACTAATAAAAATATACTAAAAACTAACTAAAATATACTAAAAACATACTAAAAACAATGCCAAAAAGCATATAAATTATCCACTCATCAGTCATACAATGATTAATTCATCTTATCTAGTCAACTCCAACAAATAAGGAGAAAGACAAACAAGACTAATCAATCATATCACAATAATAAACAAGAATTTATCTCATTTCGTCATCCTCAACATTGGAAGAAGGTATAAGTTATCTTCCATGAGAGAAAGTCAAACAAGACTAGTTAACCTCAATCCAAATGTACTAATCAACTTACTAATAGAATTAGCAAAAGATTAGAATTAATGGAAATCATATTAACTAACAACTCTAGATTACCAACATTAGTTGGGTATTCATGACTTAAGATCACCTAATTACTCTTTCCAAGACAAGACTGCTCAAAATCTACTCTAAAGCCCAACCAAGTATTTTGTCAAACACTTGGTGGGTACAAATGGAAAGCATGGTAAATGTGCAAGAATAGTAAAATCTACCAACTACAAATTGCAAGAAAAATAAATCAACAACTCAAATCATCAATAAAAGAAACATCAACATTAAATTTCATCAAAAGAAAATCCAAATCCAACATGAGTTCATCATCACAAAAAAGAAAGCAAAAAGGGAAATTAACACTACACATCATGGGAATGAAAGAGTAGAAGCATGAAATTAGCCAGAAAACAAGATCAAAACATGAGATTGAACCTAGATCTATGAGAGATTAACCTAAACCTAACCTAATTCTAGATAGAAGAGGGAGCTTCTCTCTCTAGAAACTAACCTACATGATGCTAAGCTAGAAACAATTGCTCCCCCCTTGCCCAAGCTTGAATTTTACATAAAATAGAATTGGAAATGAGTTGGGTTGGGCCCAAAGTGCTTCAGAAATTGCTGGGGGCGATTTCACTTTAGTGGGACACGAGCAGCATCGGCGCACACGCGTACATGGCGCGTGCGCGCCCCTATATGCGAAGCAACATATAGCAAATTTTATATTATTTCGAAGCCCTGGATGTTAGCTTTCTAACACAACTAAAACCGTTTCATTTGGACCTCTGTAGCTCAAGTTATGGTCGATTGAGTGCAATGAGGTCAGGCTTGATAGCTTTATAGTTCCTTCATTTCTTCATGAGTTCTCCCACTTTGCATGCTTTTCTCCTCACTTTTTTTTCCATCCAATACTTGCCTTATGAACCTGAAATCACTCAACACCTGAAATCACTCAACAAACATATCAAGGCATCGAATGGAATTAAAGTGAATTGAATTTAGCTATTTTAAGGCCTAAAAAGCATATTTTCACATTTAAGCACAAATCAAGGAAGAATTGTAGAACCATGCTATTTCATTGAATAAATGTGGGAAAAGGTGATAAAATCTCCCAAATTAAGCACAAGATAAACCATAAAATTGGGGTTTATCAGGGCTATCATGATCCATAGTATCATGATTGGGGAGGAAGTACAAGTTCATGAGATCATACCTCTAGAACTCTAAAAGGTGGCAGACAAGTCCTCCACTTTGGCAAGGTTAGCCTTTCCTCATCTCATTTGTCACCTATGCAATTCGGCTGGGATTGGCATAGAAGGAGACATCCTCATTGAAGAGGACAAGCCCATCACCTAGAAAATGATGGAGCAAACAAGAGAGCCCACTCATGGACCTCAACAAGAGCATGAGGAAATTCCTCATCAAGAAATCTCTGAGATGTCCCAAGGGATGCATTTTCCTCCACACAACTATTGGGAGCAGCTCAACACCTCTTTAGAAGGCTTGAGTTACAACATGGACCAACTAAGGGTGGAGCACCAAGAGCACTCCATCATTCTCCATGAAATTAGAGAAGATCAAAGAGCTATGAGGGAGGAGCAACAAAGGCAAGGAAGAGACATAGAGGAGCTCAGGCATTCCATTGGATCTTCAAGAGGAAGAACTAGCCGCCATCACTAAGGTGGACCCGTTCTTTGATTTTCTTGTTCTTATTTTTCTGTTTTCGAATTTGATGCTTTATGTTTGTCTATGTTTGTGTCTTTACTACATGATCATTAGTGTCTAGTGTCTATGCCTTAAAGCTATGAATAAATTCCATAAACCCTTCACCTCTCTTAAATGAAAAATGTGCCTAATTACAAAAGAACAAGAAGTACTTAGATTTCAAATTTTATCTTGAAATTACTTTAATTATCTTGATGTGGTGGCAATACTTTTTGTGTTCTGAATGAATGCTTGAACAATGCTTATTTTTTTATAGTGAAGTTTATGAATGTTAAAATTGTTGGCTCTTGAAAGAATGATGAACAAAGAGAAATGTTATTGATAATCTGAAAAATCATGAAATTGATTCTTGAAGCAAGAAAAAGGAGTGAAAAAGAAAAAAAAAGTAGCAAAAAAAATTGGCAAAAAAAAAGAGAAAAAAAAGCAAGCAGAAAAAGCCAATAGCCCTTTAAACCAAAAGGCAAGGGTAAAAAGGATCCAAGGCTTTGAGCATTAATGGATAGGAGGGCCCAAGGAAATAAAATCCAGGCCTAAGCGGCTAAATCAAGTTGTCCCTAATAATGTACTTGTGGCATGAAGGTCCAAGTGAAAAGCTTGAGACTGAGTGGTTAAAGTCATGATCCAAAGCAAAAAGAGTGTGCTTAAGAACCCTGGACACCTCTAATTGGGGACGTTAGCAAAGCTAAGTCACAATCTGAAAAGGTTCATCCAGTTTTGTGTCTGTGGTATTTATGTATCCGGTGGTAATACTGGAAAATAAAGTGCTTAGGGCCACGGCTAAGACTCATAAAGTAGCTGTGTTCAAGAATCAACATACCGAACTAGGAGAATCAATAACACTATCTAAAATTCTGAGTTCCTATAGATGCCAATCATTCTGAATTTCAAAGGTTAAAGTGAGATGCCAAAAATGTTCAGAAGCAAAAAGCTAATAGCCCCGCTCATCTAATTGGGACTAAGTTTCATTGATATTGTGAGGTTCATTGTATGTTCTCTTCTTTTTATCTTATTTGTTTTCAGTTTCCTTGGGACAAGCAATAATTTAAGTTTGATGTTGTGATGAGCGGATAATTTATACGCTTTTTGGCATTGTTTTTAGATAGTTTTATGTAGGATCTAGCTACTTTTTAGTATATTTTTATTAGTTTTTAAGCAAAATTCACATTTCAACACTTTACTATGAGTTTGTGTATTTTTCTTTGATTTCAGGTATTTTCTGGCTGAAATTGAAGGACCTGAGCAAAAATCTGATTCAGAGGCTGAAAAAGGACTGCTGATGCTGTTGGATTCTGACCTCCCTACACTCAAAATGGATTTTTTGGAGCTATAAAAACCCAAATGGCGCGCTCTCAACTGCTTTGGAAAGTAGACATCCAAGGCTTTCCATCAATATATAATACTCCATACTTTACTCTAATTTTGGCGTTAAACACCAGAAACAGGTTACAAGCTAGAGTTAAACGCCAAAAACAGGCTGCAAACTGGCGTTTAACTCCAAGAAAAGTCTCTACATATGAAAGCTTCAATGCTCAACCCAAGAACACACCAAGAGGGCCCGGAAGTGGATTTCTGCATCATTTACTTATTTCTATAACGCTAGTAACTAGTTTAGTATAAATAGAATTTTTTACTATTGTACTCACATCTTTGGATGGTCTTTTGGAACATCTTTGGATTATCCTTAGATCATCTTTGGAACGTTTTTCCTTAGACTTGGAGGCTGGCCACTCAGCCATGCCTAGACTATTATCACTTATGTTTTTCCAACGGTGGAGTTTCTACACCCCATAGATTAAGGTGTGGAGCTCTACTGTTCCTCGAGTATTAATGCAAAGTACTATTGTTCTTCTATTCAATTCAAACTTATTCTTATTCTAAGATATTCATTCGCACTTCAACTTGATGAATGTGATGATCCGTGACACTCATCACCTTTCTCACTTATGAACGCGTGCCTGACAAATACTTCTGTTCTACTTGCGAAAGCTAGAGTGTGTATCTTTTGGATTCCTGGTCCATGCGTTTGTTTGCCTCTCCTGACAACAGAGCCTTCAATTCCTTGAGATCAGAGTCTTCGTGGTATAAGCTAGAATCAATTGGCAGCATTCTTGAGATCCAGAAATTCTAAACCTTGTCTGTGGCATTCCGAGTAGGATCTGGGATGGGATGATTGTGACGAAATTCAAACTCATGACTGTTGGGCATAGTGACAGATGCAAAAGGATCAATGGATTCTATTCCAACACAAGTAAGAACCGACAGATGATTAGCCCTACGTAACCCATAGCTGGACCATTTTAACTAAGAGGACGGGAGGTAGCCATTGACAACGGTGATACCCGAACATACAGCTTGCCATGGAAGGGAGTATGAATGATTGAATGAAGACAGTAGGAAAGCAGAGTTTCAGAAGGAATAACGCATCTCCATACGCTTATCTGAAATTCCCATCAATGAATTACATAAGTATCTCTATCTTTATTTTATGTTTATTTATCTTTTAATTATCAAAACTTCATAACCATTTGAATCCGCCTGGCTGAGATTTACAAGATGACCAGAGCTTGCTTTAACCCGACAATCTCTGTGGGATCAACCCTTACTCACGTAAGGTTTATTACTTGGACGACCCAGTGCACTTGCTGGTTAGTTGTGCGAAGTTGTGAAAAAGAGTTGAGATTATAATTGTGCGTACCAAGTTGTTGGTGCCATTGAGATCACAATTTCGTGCACCAGTAACTTATAGACTTTTAAACTCTGATCTGATACTTTTAATGGTGCCTAACAATTTTTTTTTGTGTGCAAATGTTACTACCCCACTGGTGGATGAAATTGTGATCATCAACAATGGCTCCAAAGACTTGGTGCTCTCAAACATAAATCACACTTTGTCACAACTCCGCACAACTAACTGGTATGCGAAATTGTGATCAATACTTTTCACAAATCAAATAATCCCCAGTAATGAATCCAAAAAACTTGGTGTTCAATACCATGGCATAAACACAACTTCGCACAACTAACCAGCAAGTGTACTGGGTCGTCCAAGTAATAAACCTTACGCGAGTAAGGGTCGATCCCACAGAAATTGTTGGTATGAAGCAAGCTATGGTCACCTTGTAAATCTTAGTCAGGCAAACTCAAATGGGTATGGTGATATGCGAATAAAATATAAAGATAAAGATAGAGATACTTATGTAATTCATTGGTAGGAATTTCAGATAAGCGTATGAAGATGCTTGTCCCTTCCGTCTCTCTGCTTTCCTACTGTCTTCATCCAATTCTTCCTACTCCTTTCCATGGCAAGCTTAAGCAAGGGTTTCACCGTTGTCAGTGGCTACCTCCCATCCTCTCAGTGGAAATGTTCAACGCACCCTGTCACGGCACGGCTATCCATCTGTCAGTTCTCGATCAGGCCGGAATAGAATCCAGTGATTCTTTTGCGTCTGTCACTAACGCCCCGCCCTCAGGAGTTTGAAGCACATCACAGTCATTCAATCATTGAATCCTACTCAGAATACCACAGACAAGGTTAGACCTTCCGGATTCTCTTGAATGCCGCCATCAGTTCTAGCCTATACCACGAAGATTCCGGTTAAAGAATCCAAGAGATATTCACCCAGTCTAAGGTAGAACAGAGGTGGTTGTCAGTCACACGTTCATAGGTGAGAATGATGATGAGTGTCACGGATCATCACATTCATCAAGTTGAAGAACAAGTGATATCTTAGAACAAGAACAAGCGGAATTGAATAGAAGAACAATAGTAATTGCATTAATACTCGAGGTACAGCAGAGCTCCACACCTTAATCTATGGTGTGTAGAAACTCCACCGTTGAAAATACATAAGTGATAGTGTGATCATTGGTTTCGGCCCCAAAGAGGGAACCAGAAGAACCAAGATGAAAATACAATAGTATAATGTCCTACTTATAGAAAACTAGTAGCCTAGGGTGTACAGAGATGAGTAAATGACATAAAAATCCACTTCCGGGCCCACTTGGTGTGTGCTTGGGCTGCGCATTGAAGCATTTTCGTGTAGAGACTCCTCTTGGAGTTAAACGCCAGCTTTGGTGCCAGTTTGGGCGTTTAACTCCCATTTTGGTGCCAGTTTGGGCGTTTAACGCTGGGAATTCTGAGGGTGACTTTGAACGCCGGTTTGGGCCATCAAATCTTGGGCAAAGTATGGACTATCATATATTGCTGGAAAGCCCAGGATGTCTAATTTCCAACGCCGTTGAGAGCGCGCCAATTGGGCCTCTGTAGCTCCAGAAAATCCACTTCGAGTGCAGGGAGGTCAGAATCCAACAGCATCTGCAGTCCTTTTTAGTCTCTGAATCAGATTTTTGCTCAGGTCCCTCAATTTCAGCCAGAAAATACCTGAAATCACAGAAAAACACACAAACTCATAGTAAAGTCCAGAAAAGTGAATTTTAACTAAAAACTAATAAAAATATATTAAAAACTAACTAGATCATACTAAAAACATACTAAAAACAATGCCAAAAAGCGTACAAATTATCCGCTCATCACAACACCAAACTTAAATTGTTGCTTGTCCTCAAGCAACTGAAAATCAAATAAGATAAAAAGAAGAGAATATCCAATGAATTCCAAAAACATCTATGAAGATCAGTATCAATTAGATGAGCGGGGCTTTTAGCTTTTTGCCTCTGAACAGTTTTGGCATCTCACTCTATCCTTTGAAATTCAGAATGGTTGGCTTCTTTAGGAACTCAGAATCCAGATAGGGTTATTGATTCTCCTAGTTAAGTATGATGATTCTTGAACATAGCTACTTATTGAGTCTTGGCCGTGGCCCAAAGCACTCTGTCTTCCAGTATTACCACCGGATACATACATGCCACAGACACATAAGTGGGTGAACCTTTTCAGATTGTGACTCAGCTTTGCTAGAGTCCCCAATTAGAGGTGTCTAGGGTTCTTAAGCACACTCTTTTTGCCTTGGATCACAACTGTATCTCTTTCTTTTTCTTTCTTTTTTTTCAAATTTTTTTTCGAATTTTTTTTGTATTCACTGCTTTTTCTTGCTTCAAGAATCATTTTAGTGATTTTTCAGATCCTCAGTAACATGTCTCCTTTTTCATCATTCTTTCAAGAGCCAACATTCATGAACCACAAATTCAAAAGATATATGCACTGTTTAAGCATACATTCAGAAGATAAAAGTATTGCCACCACATCAAAATAATCAAACTGTTATAAAATTCAAAATTCATGCAATTCTTTTCTTTTTCAATTAAGAACATTTTTCATTCAAGAAAGGTGATGGATTCATAGGACATTCATAACTTTAAGGCATAGACACTAAGATACTAATGATCACAAGACACAAACATAGACAAACATAAGCACTAAACTTTCGAAAAACAGGAAAATAAAGAACAAGGAAATTAAGGAACGGGTCCACCTTAGTGATGGCGGCTCTTTCTTCCTCTTGAAGATCCTATGGAGTGCTTGAGCTCCTCAATGTCTCTTCCTTGTCTTTGTTGCTCCTCTCTCATGATTCTTTGATCTTCTCTAATTTCATGGAGGATGATGGAGTGCTCTTGATGCTCCACCCTTAGTTGTCCCATATTGGAACTCAATTCTCCTAGGGAGGTGTTTAGTTGCTCCCAATAGTTTTGTGGAGGAAAGTGCATCCCTTGAGGTATCTCAGGGATTTTATGAGGAGGAATTTCCTCATGCTTGCTCCATCCTTTTCTTAGTGATGGGCTTGAGGTCATGCCTTCTCAGTTGAACCGGCTTCCCTCTTGAGTTTCTCTTCCATTGAGCGCCCTCTTCACAAATGTTTATGAGGACTTGGTCCAACCTTTGATCAAAGTTGACCCTTTTTGAGTGAAAAAAGGACCTCGGGGATCACCTTCTTCAAGGTCACAACTTCATAGAAGTGGTCTTGATGCATCCTTGAGATGAATCTCTCCATCTCCCATGACTCGGAGGTGGAAGCTTTTGCCTTCGCTTTCCTCTTTCTAGAGGTTTCTCCGGCCTTGGATGCCATAAATGGTTATGGAAAAACAAAAAGCAATGCTTTTACCACACCAAACTTAAAAGGTTTGCTCGTCCTCGAGCAAAAGAAGAAAGAAGAGAGTAGAAGAAGAAGAAATGAAGAAGAAGGGAATGGCTTGGTGTTCGGCCAAAAAGGGAGAGTAGTGTTGTTTAGGTTGTGTGAAAATGAAGGAGTGAAGATGGGTTTATATAGGAGTGGGGGGAGGGTAGGGTTCGGTCATGTATGGGTGGGTTTGGGTGGGAAAGTGGTTTGAATTTGAATGGTGAGGTAGGTGGGGCTTTATGAAGGATGGATGTGAGTGGTGAAGAGAAAGATGGGATTTGATAGGTGAAGGGTTTTTGGGGAAGAGGTGTTGAGGTGATTGGTGAATGGGTGAAGAAGAGAGAGAGTGGTGGGGTAGGTGGGGATCCTGTGGGGTCCACAGATCCTGAGGTGTCAAGGAAAAGTCATCCCTGCACCAAATGGCATGCAAAAATGCGTTTTTAGCCATTTCTGGCGTTAAACGCCGGGCTGGTGCCCATTTCTGGCGTTTAACGCCAGCTTCTTGCCCTTTTCTGGCGTTTAACGCCAGTCTGGTGCCCCTTTCTGGCGTTAAACGCCCAGAATGGTGCCAGACTGGGCGTTAAACGCCCAACAGCTAGCCTTACTGGCGTTTAAACGCCAGTAAGTTCTTCCTCCAGGGTGTGCTGTTTTTCTTCCTATTTTTCATTCTGTTTTTGCTTTTTTCATTGATTTTGTGACTTCTCATGATCATCAACCTACAAAAAACATAAAATAACAAAGGAAAATAGTCAAAATATAACATTGGGTTGCCTCCCAACAAGCGCTTCTTTAATGTCAGTAGCTTGACAGTGGGCTCTCATGGAGCCTCAGAAATGCTCAGAGCCATGTTGGAACCTCCCAACACCAAACTTAGAGTTTGAATGTGGGGGTTCAACACCAAACTTAGAGTTTGGTTATGGCCTCCCAGCACCAAACTTAGAGTTTGACTGTGGGGGCTCTGTTTGGCTCTATTTTGAGAGAAGCTCTTCATGCTTCCTCTCCATGGTGACAGAGGGATATCCTTGAGCCTCAAACACAAAGGATTCTTCATTCACTTGAATGATCAATTCTCCTCTATCAACATCAATCACAGCCCTTGCTGTGGCTAGGAAGGGTCTGCCAAGGATGATGGATTCATCCATGCACTTCCCAGTCTCTAGGACTATGAAATCAGTAGGGATGTAATGGTCTTCAACTTTTACCAGAACATCCTCTACAAGTCCATAAGCTTGTTTTCTTGAGTTGTCTGCCATCTCTAGTGAGATTTTTGCAGCTTGTACCTCAAAGATCCCTAGCTTCTCCATTACAGAGAGAGGCATTGAGGTTTACACTTGACCCTAAGTCACACAAGGCCTTCTTGAAGGTCATGGTGCCTATGGTACAAGGTATTGAAAACTTTCCAGGATCCTGTCTCTTTTGAGGTAATTTCTGCCTAGACAAGTCATCCAGTTCTTTGGTGAGCAAAGGGGGTTCATCCTCCCAAGTCTCATTTCCAAATAACTTGTCATTTAGCTTCATTATTGCTCCAAGGTATTTAGCAACTTGCTCTTCAGTGACATACTCATCCTCTTCAGAGGAAGAATACTCATCAGAGCTCATGAATGGCAGAAGTAAGTCCAATGGAATCTCTATGGTCTCATTTTGAGCCTTAGATTCCCATGGTTCCTCATTGGGGAACTCATTGGAGGCTAGTGGACGTCCATTGAGGTCTTCCTCAGTGGCGTTCACTGCCTCTTCCTCCTCTCCAAATTCGGCCATGTTGATGGCTTTGCACTCTCCTTTTGGATTTTCTTCTGTATTGCTTGGGAGAGTACTAGGAGGGAGTTCAGTAATTTTCTTGCTCAGCTGACCCACTTGTGCCTCCAAATTTCTAATGGAGGACCTTGTTTCAGTCATGAAACTTTGAGTGGTTTTGATTAGATCAGGGACCATGGTTGCTAAGTCAGAGGTGTTCTGCTTAGAACTCTCTGTCTGTTGCTGAGAAGATGATGGAAAAGGCTTGCTATTGCTAAACCTGTTTCTTCCACCATTATTATTGTTGAAACCTTGTTGAGGTCTCTGTTGATCCTTCCATGAGAGATTTGGATGATTTCTCCATGAAGGATTATAGGTGTTTCCATAGGGTTCTCCCATGTAATTCACCTTTTCCATTGAAGGATTCTCAGGATCATAAGCTTCTTCCTCAGATGAAGCTTCCTTAGTACTGCTTGGTGCATTTTGCATTCCAGACAGATTTTGAGAAATCATATTGACTTGTTGGGTCAATATTTTGTTCTGAGCCAATATGGCATTCAGAGTGTCAATCTCAAGAACTCCTTTTTTCTGATTGGTCCCATTGTTCATAGAATTCCTTTCAGAAGTGTACATGAATTGGTTATTTGCAACCATTTCAATCAGCTCTTGAGCTTCTGTAGGCATCTTCTTCAGATGAAGAGATCCTCCAGCAGAGCTATCCAAAGACATTTTGGACAGTTCAGAGAGACCATCATAGAAAATACCTATGATGCTCCATTCAGAAAGCATATCAGAAGGACACTTTCTGATTAATTGTTTGTATCTTTCCCAAGCTTCATAGAGGGATTCTCCTTCCTTCTGTCTGAAGGTTTGGACTTCCACTCTAAGCTTACTCAATTTTTGAGGTGGAAAGAACTTTGCCAAGAAGGCATTGACTAGCTTTTCCCAAGAGTCCAGGCTTTCTTTAGGTTGAGAGTCCAACCATGTCCTAGCTCTGTCTCTTACAGCAAAAGGGAATAGCATCAGTCTGTAGACCTCAGGGTCAACCCCATTAGTCTTGACAGTGTCACAGATTTGCAAGAATTCAGCTAAAAAATGATGAGGATCTTCCAATGGAAGTCCATGGAACTTGCAATTCTGTTGCATTAGAGAAACTAATTGAGGCTTAAGCTCAAAGTTGTTTGCTCCAATGGCAGGGATAGAGATGCTTCTCCCATAAAAGTTGGGAGTAGGTGCAGTAAAGTCACCCAGCACCTTCCTTGCATTGTTGGCATTGTTGTTGTTTTCGGCTGCCATGGGTTCTTCTTCTTTGAATATTTCTGTTAGGTCCTCTACAGAGAGTTGTGCTTTGGCTTCTCTTAGCTTTCTCTTCAAGGTCCTTTCAGGTTCAGGATCAGCCTCAACAAGAATGCTTTTGTCCTTGCTCCTGCTCATAAGAAAGAGAAGGGAACAAGAAAATGTGGAATCCTCTATGTCACAGTATAGAGATTCCTTTAGGTGTCAGAGGAAAAGAAAAGTAGAAGACAGAAGTAGAAAATTCGAACTTATCAAAGAAGATAGAGTTCGAATTTTGCATTAAGGAATAGTGTTAGTCCATAAATAGAAGGATGTGAGAAGAAGGGAAGTAATTTTTGAAAATTAAGTAAAAGATTTTGAAAACATTTTTGAAAAACACTAATTGATTTTCGAAAATGATAGTGGAAAAGAAATCAAGTGCTTTTTGAAAAAGATTTTGAAATTAGAAATCAAAAAGATTTGATTGAAAACTATTTTGAAAAAAATGTGGTTAAGAAGATATGATTAGTTTTAAAAAAGATGTGATTGAGAAGATATGATTTGAAAAACATTTTAAAAAGATTTGATTTTGAAAATTAGAAACTTGGCTAACAAGAAAAGATATGATTCAAACATTAAACCTTTCTCAATAGAAAAGGCAACATACTTGAAATGTTGAATCAAATCATTGATTGATAGCAAGTATTTTTAAAAATAGAGAGAAATTGATCTTGAAAAAGATTTGATTGAAAAGATATGATTTGAAAAAGATTTGATTTTGAAAAAGTTTGAAAACTGAAAAAAAAATAAGCATTAAAAACAAAATCTTCCCTCTTGTGCCATCCTGGCGTTAAACGCCCAGAATGGTGCACATTCTGGCGTTTAACGCCAAAAACTATACCCTTTTGGGCGTTAAACGCCCAACCAGGTACCCTGGCTGGCGTTTAAACGCCAGTCTGTCCTTCTTCACTGGGCGTTTTGAACGCCCAGCTTTTTCTGTGTAATTCCTCTGCTGTATGTTCTGAATCTTCAATTCTCTGTATTATTGACTTGAGAAGACACAAATTAAAAATATTTTTGGATTTTTAATAATAAGGAAAAATCAAAATGCAACAAGAATCAAATAACAATGCATGCAAGACACCAAACTTAGCAGTTTGTATACCACTGACACTAATGAGAATGCATATGAGACACATAAAACACTCAAGTCAAGAGAATTTAAAGATTAGAGTAAGAAATCATCAAGAACATCTTGAAGATCACTAAGACACATGAATGAATGCATGCAATTGACACCAAACTTAGCATGAGACTAGTGTCTCAACAAGAAACATAAAATATTTTTTTTGTTTTTATGATTTAGTAAATTTTTTGTGCTTTTTCGAAAATTAAGTGGAAAAAGATATCAAAGTTCTTAATGAGAACTCCAGGAATCAGTGCAATGCTAGTCTAAGACTCCGGTCCAGGAATTAGACATGGCTTCACAGCCAGCCAAGCTTTGAAGGAAAGCTTCGGTCCAAAACACTAGACATGGCCAATGGCCAGCCAAGCCTTAGCAGATCACTGCTCCAAAAGCAAGATTGATAGAAATCAACAAGCTCTTGTGATGATAAGTTGAAACCTCGGTCCAATGGAATTAGACATGGCTTCACAGCCAGCCAGATTTCAACAAATCATCATGAAACTCTAGAATTCATCTTTAAGAACTCCGAAAAAAAAATACCTAATCTAAGCAACAAGATGAACCGTCAGTTGTCCAAACTCAACAATCCCCGGCAACGGCGCCAAAAACTTGGTATGCGAAATTGTGATCAATACTTTTCACAAATCAAATAATCCCCAGTAATGAATCCAAAAAACTTGGTGTTCAATACCATGGCATAAACACAACTTCGCACAACTAACCAGCAAGTGTACTGGGTCGTCCAAGTAATAAACCTTACGCGAGTAAGGGTCGATCCCACAGAGATTGTTGGTATGAAGCAAGCTATGGTCACCTTGTAAATCTTAGTCAGGCAAACTCAAATGGGTATGGTGATATGCGAATAAAATATAAAGATAAATATAGAGATACTTATGTAATTCATTGGTAGGAATTTCAGATAAGCGTATGAAGATGCTTGTCCCTTCCGTCTCTCTGCTTTCATACTGTCTTCATCCAATTCTTCCTACTCCTTTCCATGGCAAGCTTAAGCAAGGGTTTCACCGTTGTCAGTGGCTACCTCCCATCCTCTCAGTGGAAATGTTCAACGCACCCTGTCACGGCACGGCTATCCATCTGTCGGTTCTCGATCAGGCCGGAATAGAATCCAGTGATTCTTTTGCGTCTGTCACTAACGCCCCGCCCTCAGGAGTTTGAAGCACGTCACAGTCATTCAATCATTGAATCCTACTCAGAATACCACAGACAAGGTTAGACCTTCCGGATTCTCTTGAATGCCGCCATCAGTTCTAGCCTATACCACGAAGATTCCGATTAAAGAATCCAAGAGATATTCACCCAGTCTAAGGTAGAACGGAGGTGGTTGTCAGTCACACGTTCATAGGTGAGAATGATGATGAGTGTCACGGATCATCACATTCATCAAGTTGAAGAACAAGTGATATCTTAGAACAAGAACAAGCGGAATTGAATAGAAGAACAATAGTAATTGCATTAATACTCGAGGTACAGCAGAGCTCCACACCTTAATCTATGGTGTGTAGAAACTCCACCATTGAAAATACATAAGTGATAGTGTGATCATTGGTTTCGGCTCCAAAGAGGGAACCAGAAGAACCAAGATGAAAATACAATAGTATAATGTCCTACTTATAGAAAACTAGTAGCCTAGGGTGTACAGAGATGAGTAAATGACATAAAAATCCACTTCCGGGCCCACTTGGTGTGTGCTTGGGCTGAGCATTGAAGCATTTTCGTGTAGAGACTCCTCTTGGAGTTAAACGCCAGCTTTGGTGCTAGTTTGGGCGTTTAACTCCCATTTTGGTGCCAGTTTGGGCGTTTAACGCTGGGAATTCTGAGGGTGACTTTGAACGCCAGTTTCGGCCATCAAATCTTGGGCAAAGTATGGACTATCATATATTGCTGGAAAGCCCAGGATGTCTAATTTCCAACGCCGTTGAGAGCGCGCCAATTGGGCCTCTGTAGCTCCAGAAAATCCACTTCGGGTGCAGGGAGGTCAGAATCCAACAGCATCTGCAGTCCTTTTTAGTCTCTGAATCAGATTTTTGCTCAGGTCCCTCAATTTCAGCCAGAAAATACCTGAAATCACAGAAAAACACACAAACTCATAGTAAAGTCCAGAAAAGTGAATTTTAACTAAAAACTAATAAAAATATATTAAAAACTAACTAGATCATACTAAAAACATACTAAAACAATGCCAAAAAGCGTACAAATTATCCGCTCATCACTAACCAGCAAGTGTACTGGGTCGTCCAAGTAATACCTTACGTGAGTAAGGGTCGATCCCACAGAGATTGTTGGTATGAAGCAAGCTATGGTCATCTTGTAAATCCCAGTCAGGCGGACTCAACTATATTAAGAGATTTTTGGTTTTTTGAATAATAATAATAAATTAAACAAAAAATAAAGATAGAGTTACTCATGTAATTCAATGATGGGAATTTCAGATAAGTGTATGGAGGTGCTGTGTTCCTTCCGAATCTCTGCTTTCCTACTGCTTTAATCTTTGTCACTCCTTTCTATGGCAAGCTGTATGTAGGGCATCACCGTTGTCAATGGCTACATCCCATCCTCTAAATGAAAATAGTCCAAATTCTCTGTCACAGCACGGCTAATCATCTGTCGGTTCTCGATTATGTTGGAATAGAATCCCTTGATTCTTTTGCGTTTGTCATCACGCCCAGCAATCGCGAGTTTGAAGCTCGTCACAGTCATTCAATTCCGGAATCCTACTCGAAATACCACAGACAAGGTTAGACTTTCTGGATTCCCTTGAATGCCGCCATCAATTCTAGCTTATACCACGAAGATTCTGATTAAGGAATCCAAGAGATATGCGCCCGGTCTAAGGTAGAATGGAAGTGGTTGTCAGTCACGCGTTCATAGGTGAGAATGATAATGAGTGTCACGGATCATCACATTCATCATGTTGAAGTGCAACCAATATCTTAAAAAAAGAATAAGTCAAATTGAATAGAAAATAGTAGTAATTGCATTGTAACTTGAGGTACAGCAGAGCTCCACACCCTTAATCTATGGTGTGTAGAAACTCCAACGTTGAAAATACATAAGTGATGAAGGTTCAGGCATGGCCGAATGGCCAACCCCCATGAAAGACCGAATGGTCAAAAGAACTAGATAGTCCAGGATGTCTAATAAACTAGTAAAAAGTTCTATTTATACTAAACTAGCTACTAGGGTTTACAGAAGTAAGTAATTGATGCATAAATTCACTTCCGGGGCCCACTTGGTGTGTGCTTGGGCTGATCTTGATCTATCCACGAGCTGAGGCTTCTCTTGGAGTTGAACGCCAAGTTGTAATGTGTTTTGGGCGTTCAACTCTGGTTCGTGACGTGTTTCTGGCGTTTGACTCCAGAATGCAGCATGGAACTGGCGTTGAGCGGCCGTTTACGTCATCTAATTATGAATAAAGTATAAACTATTATATATTGATGGAAAGCTCTGGATGTCTACGTTCCAACTCTGTTGAGAGCATGCCATTTGGAGTTCTGTAGCTCCAGAAAATTCATTTTGAGTGCAGGGAGGTCAGATTCCAACAGCATCAGCAGTCCTTTGTCAGCCTCCTATCAGCGTTTTGCTCATGTCCCTCAATTTCAGCCAGAAAATACCTGAAATCACAGAAAAACACAAAAACTCAGTAAAGTCCAGAAATGTGAATTTAGCATAAAAACTAATGAAAACATCCCTAAAAGTAACTAGATCATATTAAAAACTACCTAAAAACAATGCCAAAAAGCGTATAAATTATCCGCTCATCACAACACCAAACTTAAATTGTTGCTTGTCCCCAAGCAACTGAAAATCAATTAGGATAAAAAGAAGAGAATATACTATAAATCCCAAAATATCAATGAATATTAGTTTTAATTAGATGAGCGGGACTTGTAGCTTTTTGCTTCTGAACAGTTTTGGCATCTCACTTTTTCCTTTGAAGTTTAGAATGATTGGCTTCTATAGGAACTTAGAATTTCAGATAGTGTTATTGATTCTCCTAGTTAAGTTTGTTGATTCTTGAACACAGCTACTTTTATGAGTCTTTGTCGTGGCCCTAAGCATTTTGTTTTCCAGTATTACCACCGGATACATAAATGCCACAGACACATGAGTGGGTGAACCTTTTCAGATTGTGACTCAGCTTTGCTAGAGTCCCCAGTTAGAGGTGTGCAGAGCTCTTAAGCACACTCTTTTTGCTTTGGATCATGACTTTAACCACTCAGTCTCAAGCTTTTCACTTGGACCTGCATGCCACAAGCACATGGTTAGGGATAGCTTGATTTAGCTGCTTAGGCCTGGATTTTATTTCCTTGGGCCCTCCTATCCATTGATGCTCAAAGCCTTGGATCCTTTTTATCCTTGCCTTTTGGTTTTAAGGGCTATTGGCTTTTTCTGCTTGTTTTTTTTTTGCAAGCTTTTGCTATTTACTGCTTTTTCTTGCTTCAAGAATCAATTTTATGATTTTTCAGATCATCAATAACATTTCACTTTTTCATCATTCTTTCAAGAGCCAACAATTTTAACATTCATAAACAACAAGATCAAAAATATGCACTGTTTAAGCATTCATTCAGAAAACAAAAAGTATTGTCACCACATCAATATAATTAAACTAATTTCAAGGACAATTTTTGAAATTTATGTACTTCTTGTTCTTTTGAATTAAAAATATTTTTCATTTAAGAGAGGTGAAGGATTTATGGAATTTATTCATAGCTTTAAGACATAGTTACTACATACTAATGATCATGAAGTAGAGACACAAAACATAGATAAAAATGAAAAATAGAAAAAATAAGAACAAGGAATGAATCCACCTTAGTGGCGTCTTCTTCTTGAAGGACCAATGATGTCCTTAAGTTCTTCTATGTCCCTTCCTTGCCTTTGTTTCTTCTCCCTCATTGCTCTTTGATCTTCTCTAATTTCATGGAGAATGATGGAGTGCTCTTGATGTTCCACCCTTAATTGATCCACATTGTAACTCAAATCTTCTAAGGAAGTGTTGAGTTGTTCCCAATAGTTGTTGGGAGGAAAGTGCATCCCTTGAGGCATCTCCGGGATTTCTTGGTGATGAGCTTCCTCATGCATCTCTTGGGTTCCTTGAGTGGGCTCTCTTGTTTGCTCCATCCTTTTCTTAGTGATGGGCTTGTCCTCCTCAATGAGGATGTCTCCTTCTATGATAACTCCAGCTGAGTAACATAGATGGCAAATAAGATGAGGAAAAGCTAGCCTTGCCAAAGTAGAGGGCTTATCGGCTATTTTGTAGAATTCATGGGAGATGACTTCATGAACTTCTACTTCCTCTCTATTCATGATGCTATGAATCATGATGGCTGATGAGCGGATAATTTGTACGCTTTTTGGCATTGTTTTTAGTATGTTTTTAGTATGATCTAGTTAGTTTTTAGTATATTTTTATTAGTTTTTAGTTAAAATTCACTTTTCTGGACTTTACTATGAGTTTGTGTGTTTTTTTGTGATTTCAGGTATTTTCTGGCTGAAATTGAGGGACCTGAGCAAAAATCTGATTCAGAGACTAAAAAGGACTGCAGATGCTGTTGGATTCTGACCTCCCTGCACTCGAAGCGAATTTTCTGGAGCTACAGACGACCAATTGGCGCACTCTCAACGGCGTTAAAAAGTAGACATCCTGGGCTTTCCAGCAATATATGATAGTCCATACTTTGCCCAAGATTTGATGGCCCAAACCGGCGTTCAAAGTCACCCTCAGAATTTCCAGCGTTAAACGCCGGAACTGGCACAAGAATGGGAGTTAAACGCCCAAACTGGCATAAAAGCTGGCGTTTAACTCCAAGAAGAGTCTCTACACGAAAATGCTTCAATGCTCAGCCCAAGCACACACCAAGTGGGCCCGGAAGTGGATTTTTATGTCATTTACTCATCTCTGTACACCCTAGGCTACTAGTTCTCTATATATAGGACCTTTTACTATTGTATTTGAGAGCTTTTGATCATGTTTTTATGATTGAACCTCTTTGGGAGGCTGGCCATTCGGCCATGCCTAGACCTTGTTCTTATGTATTTTCAACGGTGGAGTTTCTACACACCATAGATTAAGGTGTGGAGCTCTGCTGTACCTCGAGTATTAATGCAATTACTATTGTTCTTCTATTCAATTCCGCTTGTTCTTGTTCCAAGATATCACTTGTTCTTCAACTTGATGAATGTGATGATCCGTGACACTCATCATCATTCTCACCTATGAACGTGTGCCTGACAACCACCTCCGTTCTACCTTAGATTGGGTGAATATCTCTTGGATTCCTGATACACGATGCATGGTTGATCGCCTGACAACCGAGTGCTCGCCTGACAACCGAGCCAGCCATTCCGTGAGATCAGAGTCTTCGTGGTATAGGCTAGAACTGATGGCGGCATTCAAGAGAATCCGGAAGGTCTAACCTTGTCTGTGGTATTCTGAGTAGGATTCAATGATTGAATGACTGTGACGAGCTTCAAACTCCTGAAGGCGGGGCGTTAGTGACAGACGCAAAAGAATCACTGGATTCTATTCCGGCCTGATTGAGAACCGACAGATGGATAGCCGTGCCGTGACAGGGTGCGTTGAACATTTCCACTGAGAGGATGGGAGGTAGCCACTGACAACGGTGAAACCCTTGCATAAGCTTGCCATGGAAAGGAGTAAGAAGGATTGGATGAAGACAGTAGGAAAGCAGAGAGACAGAAGGGACAAGCATCTCCATACGCTTATTTGAAATTCCTACCAATGAATTACATAAGTATCTCTATCTTTACCTTTATGTTTTCGTATATCATCATTCATATCCATTTGAGTCTGCCTGACTAAGATTTACAAGGTGACCATAGCTTGCTTCATACCAACAATCTCTGTGGGATCGACCCTTACTCGCGTAAGGTTTATTACTTGGACGACCCAGTACACTTGCTGGTTAGTTGTGCGAAGTTGTGTTTATGCCATGGTATTGAACACCAAGTTTTTGGATTCATCACCGGGGATTATTTGTGTTGTGAAAAGTATTGATCACAATTTCGTGCACCAAGTTTTTGGCGCCGTTGCCGGGGATTGTTCGAGTATGGACAACTGACGGTTCATCTTGTTGCTTAGATTAGGTGATTTTTTTTTCAGAGTTCTTAAGAATGAATTCTAGAGTTTCAAGATGATCTGTTGAAGTCTGGCTGGCTGTGAAGCCATGTCTAATTTTATTGGACCGAGGTTTCAACTTATCATTACAAGAGCTTGTTGATTTCTATCAATCTTGCTGTTGGAGCAGTGATCTGCTAAGGCTTGGCTGGCCATTGGCCATGTCTAGTGTTTTGGACCGAAGCTTTCTTTGAAAGCTTGGCTGGCTGTGAAGCCATGTCTAATTCCTGGACCGGAGTCTTAGACTAAACATTGCATGATTCCTGGAATTCTCATTAAGAATTTTGATATCTTTATTTTCTTTTTCCACATAATTTTCGAAAAAGCACAAAAAAAATTTACAAAATCATAAAAACCAAAAATATTTTTCCTGTTGAGACTCTATTCTCATTTTAAGTTCGGTGTCAATTGCATGTTTCTGTTTTTCTTGCATCCATTCATGTGTCTTAGTGATCTTCAAGATGTTCTTGATGATTTCATTACTCTGATCTTTAATTCCTCTTGACTTGAGTGTTTATGTGTCTCATATGCATTCTCATTAGTGTCAGTAGTATACAAACTGCTAAGTTTGGTGTCTTGCATGCATTATTATTTGATTTTAGTTGCATTTTGATTATTCCTCACTATTAAAAATCCAAAAATATTTTTAATTTGTGTCTTTTCAAGTCAATAATACAGAGAATTGAAGATTCAGAACATACAGCAGAGGAATTATACAGAAAAAGCTGGGCGTTCAAAACGCCCAGTGAAGAAGGACAGACTGGCGTTTAAACGCCAGCCAGGGTGCCTGGTTGGGCGTTTAACGCCCAAAAGGGTAGAGTTTTGGGCGTTAAACGCCAGAATGTGCACCATTCTGGGCGTTTAACGCCAGGATGGCACAAGAGGGAAGATTTTGTTTTCAATGCAAATTTTTTTCAAGTTTTCAAAATCTTTTCAAAATCAAATCTTTTTCAAATCATATCTTTTCAATCAAATCTTTTTCAAATTCAATTTCTTTCTATTTTTAAAGATACTTGCTATCAATTAATGATTTGATTCAACATTTCAAGTATGTTGCCTTTTCTGTTGAGAAAGGTTTAATGTTTGAATCATATCTTTTCTTGATAGCCAAGTCATTAATTTTCAAAATCAAATTTTTTTTTAAAATGTTTTTCAAATCATATCTTCTCAATCACATCTTTTTCAAAATAACCTTCAATCAAATCTTTTTGATTTCTAATTTCAAATTCTTTTTCAAAAATCACTTGATTTCTTTCCCACTTTTATTTTTGAAAATCAATTAGTGTTTTTCAAAATGTTTTCAAAATCTTTTACTTGATTTTCAAAAATTACTTCCCCTCTTCTCACATCCTTCTATTTATGGACTAACATTATTCCTTAATGCAAAATTCGAACTCCATCTTCTTTGATAAGTCTGAATTTTCTACTTCTGCCTTCTATTTTTCTTTTCCTCTGACACCTCAAGGAATCTCTATACTGTGACATAGAGGATTCCACATTTTCTTGTTCTCTTCTCTTTCTTATGAGCAGGAGCAAGGACAAAAGCATTCTTGTTGAGGCTGATCCTGAACCTGAAAGGACCTTGAAGCGAAAGCTAAGAGAAGCCAAGGCACAACTCTCTGTAGAGGACCTAACAGAAATCTTCAAAGAAGAAGAACCCATGGCAGCCGAAAACAACAACAATGCCAACAATGCAAGGAAGGTGCTGGGTGACTTTACTGCACCTACTCCCGACTTCTATGGGAGAAGCATCTCTATCCCTGCCATTGGAGCAAACAACTTTGAGCTTAAGCCTCAATTAGTTTCTCTAATGCAACAGAATTGCAAGTTCCATGGACTTCCATTGGAAGATCCTCATCAGTTTTTAGCTGAGTTCTTGCAAATCTGTGACACTGTCAAGACTAATGGGGTTGACCCTGAGGTCTACAAACTTATGCTATTCCCTTTTGCTGTAAGAGACAGAGCTAGAATATGGTTGGACTCACAACCTAAAGAAAGCCTGAACTCTTGAGAAAAGCTAGTCAATGCCTTCTTGGCAAAGTTCTTTCCACCTCAAAAATTGAGTAAGCTTAGAGTGGAAGTCCAAACCTTCAGACAGAAGGAAGGAGAATCCCTCTATGAAGCTTGGGAAAGATACAAACAATTAATCAGAAAGTGTCCCACTGATATGCTTTCTGAATGGAGCATCATTGGAATTTTCTATGATGGTCTCTCTGAACTATCCAAGATGTCTTTGGATAGCTCTGCTGGAGGATCTCTTCATCTGAAGAAGACGCCTACAGAAGCTCAAGAGCTGATTAAAATGGTTGCAAATAACCAATTCATGTACACTTCTGAAAGGAATTCTGTGAACAATGGGACCAATCAGAAGAAAGGAGTTCTTGAGATTGACACTCTGAATGCCATACTGGCTCAGAATAAAATATTGACTCAACAAGTCAATATGATTTCTCAAAGTCTGTCTGGAATGCAAAATGCACCAAGCAGTACTAAGGAAGCTTCATCTGAAGAAGAAGCTTATGATCCTGAGAACCCTTCAATAGAAGAGGTGAATTACATGGGAGAACCCTATGGAAACACCTATAATCCCTCATGGAGAAATCATCCAAATCTCTCATGGAAGGATCAACAGAGACCTCAACAAGGTTTCAACAACAATAATGGTGGAAGAAACAGGTTTAGCAATAGCAAGCCTTTTCCATCATCTTCTCAGCAACAGACAGAGAGTTCTAAGCAGAATACCTCTGACTTAGCAACCATGGTCTCTGATCTAATCAAAACCACTCAAAGTTTCATGAGTGAAACAAGGTCCTCCATTAGAAATTTGGAGGCACAAGTGGGTCAGCTGAGCAAGAAAATTACTGAACTCCCTCCTAGTACTCTTCCAAGCAATACAGAAGAAAATCCAAAAGGAGAGTGCAAAGCCATCAACATGGCCGAATTTGGAGAGGAGGAAGAGGCAGTGAACGCCACTGAGGAAGACCTCAATGGACGTCCACTGGCCTCCAATGAGTTCCCCAATGAGGAACCATGGGAATCTGAGGCTCAAAATGAGACCATAGAGGTTCCATTGGACTTACTTCTGCCATTCATGAGCTCTGATGAGTATTCTTCCTCTGAAGAGGATGAGTATGTCACTGAAGAGCAAGTTGCTAAATACCTTGGAGCAATCATGAAGCTAAATGACAAGTTATTTGGGAATGAGACTTGGGAAGATGAACCCCCTTTGCTCACCAAGGAACTGGATGACTTGTCTAGGCAGAAACTGCCTCAAAAGAGACAGGATCCTGGGAAGTTTTCAATACCTTGTACCATAGGCACCATGACCTTCAAGAAGGCCTTGTGTGACTTAGGGTCAAGTGTAAACCTCATGCCTCTTTCTGTAATGGAGAAGTTAGGGATCTTTGAGGTGCAAGCTGCAAAAATCTCACTAGAGATGGCAGACAATTCAAGAAAACAAGCCTATGGACTTGTAGAGGATGTTCTGGTAAAAGTTGAAGACCATTACATCCCTGCTGATTTCATAGTCCTAGAGACTGGGAAGTGCATGGATGAATCCATCATCCTTGGCAGACCCTTCCTAGCCACAGCAAGGGCTGTGATTGATGTTGATAGAGGAGAATTGATCATTCAAGTGAATGAAGAATCCTTTGTGTTTAAGGCTATAGGATATCCCTCTGTCATCATGGAGAGGAAGCATGAAGAGCTTCTCTCAAAACAGAGCCACACAGAGCCCCCACAGTCAAACTCTAAGTTTGGTGTTGGGAGGCCACAACCAACTTCTAAGTTTGGTGTTGAACCCCCACATTCAAACTCTAAGTTTGGTGTTGGGAGGTTCCAACATTGCTCTGAGTATTTCTGAGGCTCCATGAGAGCCCCCTGTCAAGCTACTGACATTAAAGAAGCGCTTGTTGGGAGGCAACCCAATATTATATTTTATCTATTTTCCTTTGTTATTTTATGTTCTTTTGTAGGTTGATGATCATGAGAAGTCACAAAATTAATTGAAAAAGCAAAAACAGAATGAAAAACAGAAAGAAAAATAGCACACCCTGGAGGAGAGCGTGCTGGCGTTTAAATGCCAGTAAGGCTAGCTGTTGGGCGTTTAACGCCCAGTCTGGCACCATTCTGAGCGTTTAACGCCAGAAAGGGGCACCAGACTGGCGTTAAACGCCAAAAAAGGGCAAGCATTCGGCGTTAAACGCCAGAAATGGGCACTAGCCCGGCGTTTAACGCCAGAATTGGCTCAAAACGCATTTTTGCTTGCCACTTGGTGCAGGGATGACTTTTCCTTGACACCTCAGGATCTGTGGATCCCACAGGATCCCCACCTACCCCACCACTCTCTCTCTTCTTCACCCATTCACCAATCACCTCAACACCTCTTCCCCAAAAACCCTTCACCTATCAAATCCCATCTTTCTCTTCACCACTCACATCCATCCTTCATAAAACCCCACCTACCTCACCCTTCAAATTCAAACCACTTTCCCTCCCAAACCCACCCATACATGACCGAACCATGAGCCCCCCACTCCTATATAAACCCGTCTTCACTCCTTCATTTTCACACAACCAAACCACCACTTCTCCCCCTTTTTGGCCGAACAAAAAGCCATTCCCTTCTTCCTCATTTCTTCTTCTTCTACTCTCTTCTTTCTTCTTTTGCTCGAGGACGAGCAAACCTTTTAAGTTTGGTGTGGTAAAAGCATTGCTTTTTGTTTTTCCATAACCATTTATGGCATCCAAGGCCGGAGAAACCTCTAGAAAGAGGAAAGGGAATGCAAAAGCTTCCACCTCCGAGTCATGGGAGATGGAAAGATTCATCTCAAGGGTGCATCAAGACCACTTCTATGAAGTTGTGGCCTTGAAGAAGGTGATCCCCGTGGTCCCTTTTCACTCAAAAAGAGTGAATATCTGGAGATCCGACATGAGATCCGAAGAAGAGGTTGGGAAGTTCTTACCAACCCCATTCAACAAGTCGGAATCTTAATGGTTCAAGAGTTCTATGCCAATGCATGGATCACCAAGAACCATGACCAAAGTGTGAACCCGGATCCAAAGAATTGGCTTACTATGGTTCGGGGGAAATACTTGGATTTTAGTCCGGAAAATGTAAGGGTGGCATTCAACCTGCCCATGATGCAAGGAGATGAACATCCTTACACTAGAAGGGTCAACTTTGATCAAAGGTTGGACCAAGTCCTCACAGTCATATGTGAAGAGGGCGCCCAATGGAAGAGAGATTCAAGAGGGAAGCCGGTTCAACTGAGAAGGCATGACCTCAAACCCGTGGCTAGAGGATGGTTGGAGTTTATCCAACCCTCAATCATTCCCACTAGCAACCGATCCGAAGTTACTATAGACCGGGCTATCATGATTCATAGCATCATGATTGGAGAAGAAATAGAAGTTCATGAGGTGATATCCTAAGAACTTTATAAGGTGGCGGACAAGTCCTCTACCTTGGCAAGGTTAGCCTTTCCTCATCTCATTTGTCACCTCTGTTATTCAGTTGGAGTTGACATAGAGGGAGACATCCCCATTGATGAGGACAAGCCCATCACTAAGAAGAGGATGGAGCAAACAAGAGACCCTTCTCATCATCAAATCCCTGAGATGCCTCAAGGGATGCACTTTCCTCCACAAAACTATTGGGAGCAACTAAACACCTCCCTAGGAGAATTGAGTTCCAACATGGGACAACTAAGGGTGGAGCACCAAGAACACTCTGTTCTCCTCCATGAAATTAGAGAAGATTAAAGAATCATAAGAGAGGAGCAACAAAGACAAGGAAGAGACATTGAGGAGCTCAAGCACTCCATAAGGTCTTCAAGAGGAAGAACAACCCGCCATCACTAAGGTGGACCCGTTCTTTATTTTCCTGTTTTTCGAATTTTAGTGCTTATGTTTGTCTATGTTTGTGTCTTGTGATCATTAGTGTCTTAGTGTCTATGCCTTAAAGTTATGAATGTCCTCTCTTAAATAAAAAATGTTCTTAATTGAAAAAGAGTAGAATTGCATGAATTCTGAATTTTATAACAGTTTAATTATTTTGATGTGGTGGCAATACTCTTATTTTCTGAATGTATGCTTAAACAGTGCATATGTCTTTTGAATTTGTGGTTCATGAATGTTGGTTCTTGAAAGAATAATGAAAAAGGAGACATGTTACTGAGGATCTGAAAAATCATAAAAATGATTCTTGAAGCAAGAAAAAAGCAGTGAATACAAAAAAAAATTTCGAAAAAAAAGAGAAAAAGAAAAAGAAAGAAAAAGAAAGAAATAAAGTTGTGATCCAAGGCAAAAAGAGTGTGCTTAAGAACCCTGGACACCTCTAATTGGGGACTCTAGCAAAGCTGAGTCAAAATCTGAAAAGGTTCACCCAATTATGTGTCTGTGGCATGTATGTATCCGGTGGTAATACTGGAAGACAGAGTGCTTTGGGCCACGGCCAAGACTCAATAAGTAGCTGTGTTCAAGAATCATCATACTTAACTAGGAGAATCAATGACACTATCTGGATTCTGAGTTCCTAAAGAAGCCAATCATTCTGAATTTCAAAGGATAGAGTGAGATGCCAAAACTGTTCAGAGGCAAAAAGCTAAAAGCCCCGCTCATCTAATTAATACTGATCTTCATAGATGTTTTTGGAATTCATTGCATATTCTCTTCTTTTTATCTTGTTTGATTTTCAGTTGCTTGAGGACAAGCAACAATTTAAGTTTGGTGTTGTGATGAGCGGATAATTTGTACGCTTTTTGGCATTGTTTTTAGTATGTTTTTAGTAAGATCTAGTTAGTTTTTAGTATATTTTTATTAGTTTTTAGTTAAAATTCACTTTTCTGGACTTTACTATGAGTTTGTGTGTTTTTCTGTGATTTCAGGTATTTTCTGGCTGAAATTGAGGGACCTGAGCAAAAATCTGATTCAGAGACTAAAAAGGACTGCAGATGCTGTTGGATTCTGACCTCTCTGCACTCGAAACGGATTTTCTGGAGCTACAGAAGCCCAATTGGCGCGCCCTCAAAGGCGTTGGAAAGTAGACATCCTGGGCTTTCCAGCAATATATGATAGTCCATACTTTGCCCAAGATTTGATGGCCCAAACCGGCGTTCAAAGTCACCCTCAGAATTTCCAGCGTTAAACGCCGGAACTGGCACAAGAATGGGAGTTAAACGCCCAAACTGGCATAAAAGCTGGCGTTTAACTCCAAGAAGAGTCTCTACACGAAAATGCTTCAATGCTCAGCCCAAGCACACACCAAGTGGGCCCGGAAGTGGATTTTTATGTCATTTACCCATCTCTGTACACCCTAGGCTACTAGTTCTCTATATATAGGACCTTTTACTATTGTATTTGAGAGCTTTTGATCATGTTTTTATGATTGAACCCTCTTTGGGAGGCTGGCCATTCGGCCATGCCTAGACCTTGTTCTTATGTATTTTCAACGGTGGAGTTTCTACACACCATAGATTAAGGTGTGGAGCTCTGCTGTACCTCGAGTATTAATGCAATTACTATTGTTCTTCTATTCAATTCCGCTTGTTCTTGTTCCAAGATATCACTTGTTCTTCAACTTGATGAATGTGATGATCCGTGACACTCATCATCATTCTCACCTATGAACGTGTGCCTGACAACCACCTCCGTTCTACCTTAGATTGGGTGAATATCTCTTGGATTCCTGATACACGATGCATGGTTGATTGCCTGACAACCGAGTGCTCACCTGACAACCGAGCCAGCCATTCCGTGAGATCAGAGTCTTCGTGGTATAGGCTAGAACTGATGGTGGCATTCAAGAGAATCCGGAAGGTCTAACCTTGTCTGTGGTATTCTGAGTAGGATTCAATGATTGAATGACTGTGACGAGCTTCAAACTCCTGAAGGCGGGGCGTTAGTGACAGACGCAAAAGAATCACTGGATTCTATTCCGGCCTGATTGAGAACCGACAGATGGATAGCCGTGCCGTGACAGGGTGCGTTGAACATTTCCACTGAGAGGATGGGAGGTAGCCACTGACAACGGTGAAACCCTTGCATATGCTTGCCATGGAAAGGAGTAAGAAGGATTGGATGAAGACATTAGGAAAGCAGAGAGACGGAAGGGACAAGCATCTCCATACGCTTATCTGAAATTCCTACCAATGAATTACATAAGTATCTCTATCTTTACCTTTATGTTTTCGTATATCATCATTCATATCCATTTGAGTCTGCCTGACTAAGATTTACAAGGTGACCATAGCTTGCTTCATACCAACAATCTCTGTGGGATCGACCCTTACTCGCGTAAGGTTTATTACTTGGACGACCCAGTGCACTTGCTGGTTAGTGGTACGAAGCTGTGTTAAATAGTCCATTAATATTGGCATACACAAATTCGTGCACCACCAGCTTATCCCAGGAGTCCAGGCTATCTTTAGGTTGTGAGTCCAACCATATTCTAGCTCTGTCTCTTACAGCAAAAGGGAAAAGCATGAGCCTATAGACTTCAGGATCTACTCCATTTGTCTTAACAGTCTCACAAATCTGAAAGAACTCAGTTAAAAAATGGTAAGGATCTTCCGATGGAAGTCCATGAAACTTGCAGTTCTGTTGCATTAGAGCAACTAATTGAGGTTTCAGCTCAAAATTGTTTGCTCCAATGGCAGGAATTGAGATGCTTCTTCCATCAAACTTGGACGTGGGTTTAGTAAAATCACCAAGCATCCTCCTTGCATTATTGTTGTTGGGTTCGGCTACCATCTCCTTCTCTTGTTCGAAAATTTCAGAAAGGTTGCCTCTGGATTGTTGTAATTTAGCTTCTCTTAGTTTCCTCTTCAGAGTCCTTTCAGGTTCAGGATCAGCTTCAACAAGAGTGCTTTTTTCTTTGTTCCTGCTCATATGAAAGAGAAGAGAAAAAAAAAGAAGAGGAATCCTCTATGTCACAGTAAAGAGGATCCTTATTATTAGTAGAAGAAGAAAAAAATAAAGAAAGGAGAATCCAAACACAAGGGTAAGGATAGAGGCAGTGATTTGAGATGAAGAGAGGTGAAGAGAAGTGTTAGTGAATAAATAAATAAATAGAGGAAGATGAGAGAGAGAGAATTCGAAAATTAATTTTGAAAAGCAGTTAATGATTTTCGAAAATTAAAGGTGAGATAGAATTAAAATTAAAATTTAAAACAATTGGTTAATTTTAAAACAAATTCGAAAAAGGGATGAGATATTTTCAAAAATTAGAGAGGGAAAAGTAGTTAGGTGGTTTTGAAAAAGATAAGAAACAAACAAAAAGTTAATTAGTTAGTTGAAAATGATTTGAGAATCAAATTTGAAAAGATAAGAAGATAAGAAGTTAGAAAAGATATTTTAAAATCAAATTTTTTTGAAAAAGATAAAATTTTGAAAAAGATATGATATAAAAGATATGATTAAAAAGATTTGATTTTTAAAATTAAAATTGATTACTTGACTAACAAGAAACTATAAGATATGATTCTAGAATTCAAAGATTGAACCTTTCTTAACAAGAAAGTAACAAACTTCAAATTTTTGAATCAATCACATTAATTGTTAGTAAATTTTCGAAAATTTTGAAATAAAATTAAGAAAAAGATTTTTTTGAAAAATTAAAATAAAAAATTCGAAAATAAATAAAAAATGAAAAAGAATTGATTTTTGAAAAAGATTTTGAAAAGATAAGATTTTTAAATTTGAAATTTTGACTTGACTAATAAGAAATAACTAATTTTAAAAAATTGTTTGATTAAGTCAACCCAAAATTTCGAAATTTATGAGAAAAACAAGGAAAAGATATTTTTTTTATTTTTGAATTTTTAATTATGAGAGAGAAAAACACAAATATGACCCAAAACATAAAAATTTTGGATCAAAACACAAGATGCATGCAAGAACACTTTGAAGATCATGATGAACATCAAGAACATATTTTTGAAAAAATTTTTATGCAAAGAAAACATGCAAGACACCAAACTTAGAATTCTTTAATGCTTGGACTCTAACAAACAAAAAATGCATATGAAAAACAACAAAAGATACAAAACAAGAAAACATCAAGATCAAACAAGAAGGCTTACCAAGAACAACTTGAAGATCATGAAGAACACCATGAATGCATGAATTTTCAAAAAATGCAAGAAAAAATTTTTAAAGCATGTAATTGACACCAAACTTAAAAATTGACTCAAAACTCAAACAAGAAACACAAAATATTTTTTATTTTTATGATTTTATGATTTTTTTGTATTTTTATAAATTTTTTTTCGAAAATATTCTATAGAAAAATGAAAATAAAGACAAATTTTTGAAAGATTTTTGAAAATTTTTTTTAAAAGAAAATAAAAAGAAAATTACCTAATCTGAGCAATAAGATGAACCGTCAGTTGTCTATACTCGAACAATCCCTGGCAACGGCGCCAAAAACTTGGTGGACGAAATTGTGATCATCAACAATGGCTCCAAAGACTTGGTGCTCTCAAACATAAATTACACTTTGTCACAACTCCGCACAACTAACCAGCAAGTGTACTGGGTCGTCCAAGTAATACCTTATGTGAATAAGGGTCGATCCCACAGAGATTGTTGGTATGAAGCAAGCTATGGTTATCTTGTAAATCCCAGTCAGGCGGACTCAACTATATTAAGAGATTATTGGTTTTTAGAATAATAATAATAAAGTAAACAGAAAATAAAGATAGAGTTACTCATGTAATTCAATGATGGGAATTTCAGATAAGTGTATGGAGGTGCTATGTTCCTTCTGAATCTCTGCTTTCCTACTGCTTTTATCCAATCTTTGTCACTCCTTTCTATGGCAAGCTGTATGTAGGGCATCACCGTTGTCAATGGCTACATCCCATCCTCTCAGTGAAAATGGTCCAAATGCTCTGTCACAGCACGGCTAATCATCTGTCGGTTCTCGATCATGTTGGAATAGAATCCCTTGATTCTTTTGCATTTGTCATCACGCCCAGCAATCGCGAGTTTGAAGCTCGTCACAGTCATTCAATTCTATAATCCTACTCGGAATACCACAGACAAGGTTAGACTTTCCGGATTCCCATGAATGCCGCCATCAATTCTAGCTTATACCACGAAGATTCTGATTAAGGAATCCAAGAGATATGCGCCCGGTCTAAGGTAGAATGGAAGTGGTTGTCAGTCACACGTTCATAGGTGAGAATGATGATGAGTGTCACGGATCATCACATTCATCATGTTGAAGTGCAACGAATATCTTAGAATAAGAATAAGTCGAATTGAATAGAAAATAGTAGTAATTGCATTGAAACTTGAGGTACAGCAGAGCTCCACACCCTTAATCTATGGTGTGTAGAATCTCCACCGTTGAAAATACATAAGTGATGAAGGTTCAGGCATGGCCGAATGGCCAGCCCCCATGAAAGACCGAATGGTCAAAAGAACTAGATAGTCCAAGACGTTTAATAAACTAGTAAAAAGTTCTATTTATACTAAACTAGCTACTAGGGTTTACAGAAGTAAGTAATTGATGCATAAATTCACTTCCGGGGCCCACTTGGTGTGTGCTTGGGTTGAGCTTGATCTATCCACAAGCTGAGGCTTCTCTTGGAGTTGAACGCCAAGTTGTAACATGTTTTGGGCGTTCAACTCTGGTTCGTGACGTGTTTTTGGCGTTTGACTCCAGAATGCAGCATGGAACTGGCGTTGAGCGCCAGTTTACATCATCTAGTTACGAATAAAGTATGGACTATTATATATTGCTGGAAAGCTCTGGATGTCTACTTTCCAAAGCCGTTGAGAGCGCGCCATTTAGAGTTTTGTATCTCTAGAAAATATATTTTGAGTGCAGGGAGGTCAGATTCCAACAGCATCAGCAGTCCTTTGTCAGTCTCCTATTAGAGTTTTGCTCAGGTCCCTCAATTTCAGCCAGAAAATACCTGAAATCATAGAAAAACACACAAACTCATAGTAAAGTCCAGAAATGTGAATTTAGCATAAAAACTAATGAAAAAATCCCTAAAAGTAACTAGATCATATTAAAAACTACCTAAAAACAATACCAAAAAGTGTATAAATTATCCGCTCATCACCCACCTTGATAACAAAAAGGGGAGTGCGTAGTAAAAATAGTAAAATGAATTGTTAGGTTGTTTAATTCATGAACTATTGGTGCTACTATTTTGAAAATATTGTATTTTTCTTATAGCTCTGATTGTGAAATTTGATGAAATTGTTTTTGTATCACTATTTTGATTGATATTTGCTTTATGATTGGTTGTTGATGAATGATATTTTGGATTGAAAGCTTATAACGTTTTCTGAAACATAAGGTTGGTTCAGTTGTTTTGATTGGTACATAAGGCTGTTTGAAATATATTGGCATGGCTTCTATATAAATTTTGTATATCACAGGTTGAGAAAATGCTAACATTTAGGGAGAGTCAAGGGAATGAAAGAAAGGGGGAGTTCAACTTGAAAATTGAGTCCAACTTGAAAATTAAATCATCAAAGGGAAGTTCATTAAACTCTTCTCAATTCTTTTATTTACATTTTATTTTATAATGTTTGTCATCAAGGGAGAAATTGTTGAGTTTAAAGAAAAATAGCAATTATTGGATGATAACAAAATATTATTACTTTGGGTTAAAAGCCCAATTATGTGTTTGATTAATTTGTTTATTATACAGGAGATTATTAAAAGCAAAACAGACCAAATAACAATCTAATGAATCCCAATAGTGTTTCAGACCCATAAGCTATCAACTATCATGGTCCTAGGGAATAGTTGCTGATCACTAACCATAACCATACATTCCCATCAGAACTACAAACAAGCATCATTCCCAATAGCAAAGAAGTTCAATCTCTTAAGGCCCATGGTAATGGTTGATATCAAAAGAAGGAAGCTTTATTTTCGTATGAACCAAAACCAAAAGCAACCAAATCCATTCTTTCTCTTCTCTTTTCTCTTACACACATAAAGTAGTCACAAAGGAAATTAAGAAAAAGAAAGTCTGATTACGATTCAAATCAAAGAAGAAAAAGTGGATTACCAAAATCAAGCAAGTCAAAAGCTAGCGTTCAGAAGCTAAAATCAAATCAAGAGGTGAATTGGAAAATCATTTTCATCTTAGTGTCCCAAGATGACAGGATCATATGGTACTTGTGGATAGCCCGCTTAGCCCATCTCGAGAGGCTCAATAAGCACTAGTTTAGGTTAGTTGAGTTGCTAGTAAGTGCATTCGTCGAGTGATGGTTTCCTGAGACGTATACCTTCCACATGCCAATCGGGGTGTGCACGATTATACTACAGGATGTTGCATACCAGTTAGGCCTCTCGAGCGATGGAGAGTATGTCAGTGGATGTATGACAGACTTTGAGCGATACATTGAGGGTGGCCGACCTGCATGGGCGTAGTTCGAGGAGTTATTGGGTGAGTTGCCTTTGGTGGATTGCATCAACAAGTTTATTGTGAAGTGCACTTGGATGCAGGAGACATTCATTGACCTTCCTCCCAGCACAGACGAAGAGATAGTCAGGAGGTACGCAAGGGCATTAGTGCACAAAACTGGCTCCATAGAATTTGCACAGATAGACCGGCAAGTATATTGGGTCGTCCAAGTAATACCTGAGGTGAGTTAGGATTGATCCCATGAGGATTGTTGTTTTGAGCAAGCAATAGACACCTTGCAGATCTTAGTTAGGCGGATAGAAAATATAGTTTGTCACGAAAAATGCATAAAATAAATAAAGATAGAAATATCATATTGATTTGTGAAATAAGTGATGGACGAACAGTTAAGGCTTCAGAGATACTTTGTCTTTCCAGATTAACTTTTCTTACTGTCTATCTTAATAGCTTTCTGATTAATTCAATGGCAGTCGTAAGTGATTAACTCATGTCCTCTCATTAAGTTAACCTCCGCTACTACCGCAATCCACCACGTTGAAATGACTCATGTCCTCTCATCAAGCCACCTCTAGGTTTCTCACTGTAGCAGAAGATGAAGCTCTAAGCAAGCCACTCCCCTTTGTGATCCTACTCAAGGTGCCATAGACAAGGCAGATCTTCCAGATCAGAGAGGGTTACTTCTCTGACTCTAGCCTTAGTGCCACAGAAACCTCACGCACCCATAGACAACGGAATTATATGTCACATATCCAAAGTTGCTCAAATGCTCTATACGAATCTGCAATGCAAACTCTATCTTTAGTTCAATGCTATCCGGGTCAGGAATCACATGGAACCCATGTAGAACATGGGTGATTCTCACGGGTCACCCTTAATTCATGAGATGAAGAACGAGAATACATAAGAGAATAGAATCAAAATTGTATTGAAAATAGAACTATAATATTATTAATCCATGAAACTCAGTAGAGCTCCTAACTCTAACTTAGGAGGTTAGTGACTCATACTATCCAAAAGTAGTAAGGTATTCGAATAGGGGAGGAAGAAGATCCTAAACAAGGGTGATCTTCTCCTATATATACTAATCTAATGACTAAGGATTACAAAAATAAGATAAACTAAGTTGGTAGTACAAAAATCCACTTCTAAGGCCCACTTGGTGAGTGTTTGGGCAGACCTTGAGTGTCCTCCACAAGATAATTTCCCCTAGGGGTGTTGAACGCTGGCTAGGGACTTCCTTTTGGGCGTTGAACTCCAGTTGCTCCCCTGTGGGCGCTGGACGCCAGGAATGGGACTGGTGGCTGGTGTTGAACACCAGTTTTGGGCTTGCAATTCTGAAGAAAAGTACAAACTATTATATATATCTAGAAATCCCTAGATGTTAGCTTTCCATAGCCATTGAGAGCGTGCCATTTGAACATTTGTAACTCCAGAAAAGATCTTTTGAGTGGACGAAGGTCAAATCCTGACAACATCTGCAGTTCTTTCTTTGTCTCTGAATAAGACTTTTGCTCCAACTCCTCAATTTCAGCCAGAAAATACCTGAAATTGTATGAAAACACACAAACTCAAAGCAGAATAAAAAAAATATGAATTTTGCATTAAAACCTATAAAACTTAATAAAACTTAAATGAAACATAATGAAAACTATATGAAAACAATTCCAAAAAGCGTATCAAATATCCACTCATCAGATTACCAAACTTAAATTGTTGCTCATCCCCAAGAAACCAAAAAAAAAGTAGGATAAAAGGAAATAGAAGGATTCAATAAATTTCAGAGTTCTTAATGAGGCTCAGTTTCAAATAGATGAGCGGGACTAGTAGCTTTTTGCTTCTAAATAGTTTTGGCATCTCACTTTCAATTGCAGCTCAAAATAGTTGGCATCTCTAGGAACTTAGAATCCAAATGATATTATTGATTCTCCTAGTTAAGTTCTTTTTTATTCTTGAACACAGCTTCTTTAGAGTCTTGGCCGTGACCCTAAGCACTTTGTTTTCCAGTATTACCACCGGATACATAAATGCCACAAACACTTTGCTAGAGTCCCCAGCCAGTGGTGTCCAGAGTTCTTAAGCACGCTCTTTACTTTGAACCACGACTTTAAGTGCTCAGTCTCAAGTTTTTCACTTGACACCTTCACACCACAAGAATATAGTTAGGAAGCAGCTCATTTGAACTGCCTAGGCTAAGATTTTTCTTTTAGGCCCTCCTAACCATTGATGCTCAAAGCCTTGGATCCTTGCTCTTGCCTTTTGGTTTAAAGAGCTATTGGCTTTTTTCTATTGCCTTTTGGTTTAAAGAGCTATTGGCTTTTTCTGCTTTTAATTTTTTTTCTGCTTGTTCTTTTTTTTTTTGTAGATATTTTTTTCTTTTGTTGCTTTTTGCTGCTTTTTCTTACTTCAATAATCAATTTTAGAATTTTTCAAATCACCAATAATATTTCTCTTTTATCATCATTATTTCAAGAGCCAACGTTCTTGACTCTAACATTAAATATGCACTGTTCATTCATATATTCAGAAAACAAAAGCAATGCCACCACATCACATAATTGACTATTCCTAATATAAAACTCGAAATTCATGCATCTTACTTTTCTTTTTCATAAAAATTTTTCTTTTAAGCAAGGTGAGAGATGCATAGAATATTTCATAGCTTTAAGACATAAAGACAGATAATCATGTGCTAGAAATAGACAATAAAACAAAATACATGGAAAACAGAAAAAATTAACATAGGCAACAGGGGAGTAAGGGAACGAATCCACCTTAGTGATGGTGGCCACTACTCCTTCTAGAGGATCCAATGGGGTGCTTGATTTCCTCTATGTCACGCCCCTGCCTCTGTTGTTCTTCCCTCGTAACTCTTTATTCTTCTCTCTTCTCTGATGTCATGGAGGATGGTGGAGTGCTCTTGATGTCCCATTATTAGTTGATCCATGCAGGAGCTTAATTCTCTTAGAGAAGTGTGCATCCGCGCATGAGCGAGCTGTGCGCGCGCGCAGATTTGCACCCAGCTTTTCTCCTTCCTCCTTTCTCCTTCTTTCTTCTTTTCTTCTTCTTTCTTTCTATTTTTTTTTCTTCTTCCTCTCTTGGAAAATTTTTTTCTCTTTTAATATAAATAAAAAAATTAAATAAAATAATAATAATAATAATAATAATAATAATAATAAATAAATAGATAAATAAATTACTAAAAAAAACAATTTTTTCTTTTCTTCCATTTTCTTTTGTCTATTGCATTTGCATACTTTTATTCTTTTCATTTTAATTTTGTTTCTATAATTTGTTCTCATTTTATTTTTTAAGTTTCTCATTTTAATAATGGTGTTGAATTCTTTCACTTAATTGTTGAGAATTTCTTGCATTATTTTGGTGCTTCATGACTTGTTACATTAGTTGTAATATTTGTCCACACACAAGATTAGTACTTTAGTGCTTCCTAATTCATTATCCTTTGTTTTTGTACTTCTTCATCATTGAGTTAGGATGGGACCAAATGCTCTCATGCTTACCACTATTCTTGTTTGTGTCTATTCTTGTTTGATCTTGATGCTCAACATGTTTTTCATGCTTTGACTTTACTCTTGCATCAAGTATTAGTTGATATGCCCTTTGCTTATATTTTTTTTCTCACTCACATGTTGTAGCTACCATGTAGTAGAGAACCATACCCTTATTTGGTATTAGCCCCCGCCTATGTTCTATTTACTTTAATATCTTTGTTATAGGGTTAATTTTCTTTCTTTTTCTTTCCTTTCAGTTTGGGCACCAAGAAGGAAGAAAAGGAAAAGCTTTTAAATGGGGCAACAAACAAGTCATCCGCACAACCTTTTGAAGGAGCTCATCAATTGTAGTAACCCATCCACCTTGCTCTTCTTTGCATGCACTGAGGACGGTGCAATCTTCAAGTGTGGGGAGGTCGTTCGATCGATCTCCATGGATAACAATTTCTTTTTCAACACCAATTTTTTATTTTCTTTGTTAGATTAGCTATTGCATTGTATGATAGGTTGCATGTTAGTTAGAATTTGTATATATTTTTACGAATTCTTTTTTATTAGGACTACTTGGTTAGAGTGATGATTTCTTTTCCAAGAAACTGTTTTAGGGCACCCTACCAATTTGGAAAATTTTGTTGAACTTTCTTGAAAGAATTTATTTTGGAACATATTTTTTGAGCTAAGAACACAAGCTTGTGAGATTTGAGCCTAATGATGTGGTTACATCTTACAACCACTTATTTTTCCTTCTTGTGTGCATTATTCTCTTTCTATGAATGTAATCTTTGATTTGTTTGATTCTTTATGTCCATCATTTTATGTATTCATGCACTTATATGATTGAGGCCATCATTTCATTAGCTCACTTACCCATATAGCCTACCTTTTATCTTCCTTTGTTAGCCAAATTTGAGCCTACGATTAACCTACTTGTTCTTTTAGCACATTACAAGCCTTAAAGTGAAAAACAATAAATGTCCTTATATGGATCTTTGATTAGCTTAGGCTAGTGTGTGTGAGCATCATTCAAGTGTGGAAAACTTGGGACATTGGTTGGGAAAAAGGGTGTGTTTTTGTAGTTTGTTGAAAATATTGGGAATTGGGTACATACTCATGTATTAATTAAAATGTATAGACCTTATGCATTGATGTTCTTGTATGTAGCTTGAAAGAAAAAAAAGAAAAAAATGAAAAAAAAGAAAAGAAAAAGAAAAAATATAATAAATGTGAAAAAGAAAAGAAAAGAAAAAAATAGAAAAAGAAAGAAAAAGAAGAAAAACAATAAAAAGGGGACAAAATGTCCCAAAGTGAAGCTCAATAAAATCAATGCATATGTGTTGTGATCAAGGAAAAAAATGCATGAGTATGAGAAGAAAAAGTGAAAAATGGGTAGCTAGGTTAGCTTTGAAATTGTATAGGATGTCATAGGTTAGGTGGGAAGTTTAAGCTTATCAAAGATTCAAATTTCAAGCTCACTTGACCAAATATGCATCCTTACCTTGACCTTAGCCCCATTACAACCTAAAGAAAAGACCTCATGATACTTGTATGCATGCATGAAATATATGTTGATTGATAGAAGAAAAACAAATCTTAGAAAGTATGATTAGGGAGAATTGAGAGAATCGACCCTACACACTTGAGCGACTAGAGTGCAAACACTTCTGGTGAGGGTTCGATGCTCAATTCCTTGATTCCCGGCTTTCATGAGCGTTCTTCTTGCAAGTCTACTTGAACTTCATTTTTATACTTGAATTGGTAGAATTCATGAATCATCATGTGACCTTAGCCCTACCCGTTTATACATGCCCTTGGAGGATTGATTTATTTTTAACCAAGTAGGTAGAATCATTTTGCATTTAGTTGCATCCATTTAGATAGTTGCATATAATTTAGGTTGCATATAGTTTATTTATATTGAATAAATGTTGATGCCCTTTGCTTTCTCTTGGTTTAAGCATGAGGACATGCTTGGTTTAAGTGTGGGGAGGTTGATAAACCCTATTTGTAGGATTTATCTTGTGCTTGATTTAGGGGATTTTATAACCTTTTACCCACATTTATTCAATGAAATAGCATGGTTTTGTACATTCTCCTTTAATTGTGCTTAAGAGTGAAAACATGCTTTTCAGAACTTAAAATAGCTAAATTTAATTCACCTTGATTCCATTAGATACCTTGATATGTTTGTTAAGTGATTTCAAGTTTAGGAGGCAAAGATTGGAATGAGGGAATGAAGAAAGAGCATGTAGAAATGGAGAACTCATGAAGAAATGAAGGAATCGGAAAAAGCTGTCAAGCCGACCTCTTCGCACTTAATTGACCATAACCTAAGCTACAGAGGTCCAAATGATGCGGTTCTAGTTGCGTTGGAAAGCTAACATCCGGGGCTTCAAAATGATATAAGATTTGCCATAGTTGCATCGCGTATAGGAGCGCGTACACGCATAGTATGTGTACGCACCATTGGTGCACGTGATTCATTTCATGCAAACTCGTGGCTAGCGAATTCCCAAGCCTTGTGGGCCCAATCCAACTCATTTCTGATGCTATTTAAGCCAAGGATTGAAGGGAAATCAACATACTTTTGATCATTAGTTTTAGTTTAGTTTTAGAAGTAGTTAGAGTTAGTTTCTAAAGAGAGAAGCTCTCACTTCTCTCTAGAATTATGTTGTTCTTGTGTTTTGTTGTAGATCTACTTTTGTTTCTTCTACTCTCTTTCAATTCAATCAAGGTAATTCATAATAAATGTGTTTCTTTTGATTGTTGTTGTTAATTCTTTTCACTAATTGTTGTTAGATTCTATTCTTGTTATCAATTTACTATGCTTTTCTTTTGTACCTTCCATGTGTTTGATGAAATGCTTGGTTGGATTTTAGTATAGATTTTGTTCCTCTTGGCTTTGGTTGAGTAATTAGTAACTCTTGAGTTATCTAATTCCTTTCATGATTGATAATTAGAAGTTGCTAATTGATTGGAATGCCTCTAAAGCTAGTCTATCCTTTGGGAGTTGATTAAGACTTGAGGAATCAAATTGATTCATCCACTCGACTTTCCTCCATGATTAGAGGTTAACTAAGTGGGAGCAATGGACAATTTGTTGTCACAATTGAGGAGGATGACTAGGATAGGACTTCTAGTTCTCATATTTTTCCAAGAGCTTTGTTAGTTGTTAGTATTTTCCTTGCCATTTGTAATTCTTGTAAAAAATCTTAAAAACCCTAAACATAAGTCACAACCAATAACAAGGCACTTTATTCTAATTCCTAGGGAGAACGACCCGAGGTTCAATACTTCGGTTTATAAATTTAGGGGTTTGTACTAGTGACAAACAAATTTTTGCATGAAAGAATTATTGTTGGTTTAGAAACTATACTTTACAACAAGACTTCATTTGTGAAATTCTAAACCGTCAAAAATCCAATCATCAGAGAGCTAGAAGATTACTTGAAATTGAGCATTCAGATCTCTGTTCTGTAGAAGTTCTAAGTAATGGTAGTAGCAGGTACTTTATCACTTTTACTGATGATTTTAGTAGATATACATGGGTATACTTTCTGAACAAGAAATCAGAAGCATGTGATGTCTTTAAGACATTCAAGACGTTTGTCAAAAAACAAAGTGGCTATAAAAACCAAAATTCTCAGAACAGACAGAGGAACAGAATATCTTGCGTGTTCAGAATACTTTAAGCAACATGGAATTCAACACCACCTAACAACTAGATATACTCCTCAACAAAATAGAATTGCTGAAAGAAAGAATAGAACCATCATGGATATGGTCAGATGCATGCTCAAGTCAAAACAAATGCCTAAAGAGTTTTGGGCAGAAGCAGTTGCAACAGCAGTTCATATTTTAAACAGATGTCCAACAAAGAGTGTCCGTGATAAAACACCAGAGGAAGCTTGGAGTGGAAAGCGGCCTTCCATCCATCATTTCAGAGTCTTTGGGTGTATTGCTTATGCCCACGTACCAGATGAATTAAGGAAGAAGTTAGATGACAAAGGCGAGAAGTGTATCTTTATTGGCTATAGCACAGACTCAAAAGCATATAAGTTGTACAATCCAGTATCAAAGAAAGTGATCATCAGCAGAGACGTGACGTTCGACGAGAAAGACATGTGGGACTGGAACAAAAAGACAGAAACGCAGCTGATTATAATTCCAAATACATGTTATGAAGTAGAAGAAAGGCAACCTGATATAATTGAACAACCAGAATCATCTAGAAGATCACAAAGAGAGCGAAGACTACCTGCTAGATTAGCAGATTATGAAGTTGGCAATCACAACGATCCGTCCGATGAAGAAATCATAAACTTTGCTCTATTTTCAGATTGTGAGCCATTGAACTTTGAAGAAGCCTCTAAAAATTACAATTGGAAAAAAGCAATGGGAAAAGAATGACACATGGGAGCTGACAGATTTACCAGCAGATAAGAAACCGATTGGAGTAAAGTAGGTTTACAAGACTAAGTACAAACCCAATGGTGAAGTTGATCGTTTCAAAGCAAGATTAGTTGCCAAGGGATACAAACAAAAGCCAGGTATCAATTATTTTGAAGTATTTACTTCTGTTACTAGATTGGATACTATTCATATGATTATTTCACTCTCGGCCCAAAATAAGTGGAAGATACATCAAATGGATGTTAAGTCTGCATTTCTAAATGGCACTTTAGAAGAAGAAGTGTATGTTGAGCAACCTGCAGGATATGAAGTTCTTGGAAAAGAAAATAAAGTTTACAAATTGAAGAAAGCTTTGTACGGGTTAAAGCAAGCACCAAGAGCGTGGTACAAGAAGATTGATTCTTATTTCATTGAGAATGGTTTTAAAAGATGTCTGTTTGAACATACTCTTTACATCAAGTTCATTGAACCTGGAGATATCTTGATCGTGTGTCTTTATGTTGATGATTTGGTCTTTACTGGTAACAATTTGAAGATAATTATAGAATTCAAGGAGGCTATGATAAAGCACTTTGAAATGACAGATATGGGCTCGATGTCTTACTTTCTTGGCATTGAAGTGGTTCAAAAAGATGATGGAATTTTCATTTCTCAGAAGAAATATGAAAATGATATTTTGAAGAAATTTCAGATGGAGCATTCAAAGCCAGATTCTACTCCAATCGAAGACAAGTTCAGATTGCTGAGAGAAGATAAAGGAAGAACAGTAAATCCTACATATTACAAAAGCTTAATTGGAAGTCTAAGGTACTTGACTGCGACTAGACCAGATATTGTATTTGGAGTTAGTTTGCTTAGCAGATTTATGGAGGAGCCTTGTACCAACCATTTGCAAGCGGAAAAAAGAATTCTTCGATATATCAAAGGTACTTTAAATGATGGTATTTATTATTAAAATACTATTGAAGTGAATCTTGTCGGTTACACTGATAGTGATTGGGCTGGAGATATAGAAACAAGAAAAAGTACTTCGGGATTTGTATTTCATCTTGGTTCTGGTACAAGTTCTTGGTCTTCAAAAAAAACAACCAGTAGTTGCTCTCTCTACAGCAGAAGCAGAATATATAGCAGCAACAAGTTGTGCAACACAAGCAGTTTGGCTAAGAAGAATTCTTGAGGAATTGAATGAGAAACAAAATACTCCGATAATAATATTCTGTGATAACAAGTCAGCTATTGCACTTTGCAAAAATCCAGTATTTCATGGAAGATCGAAGCATATTGATATATGGGTTCATAAAATCAGAGAGTTGGTGAATGAAAAAGAAGTTGTGATCGAGCACTGTTCTTTTGAAGAACAAGTTGCTGAGATATTTACAACGCCATTGAAGATAGAGTTATTTTACAAATTGAAGAAGATATTTGGAATGATTAATTTTGCAAGCTTGATTTAAGGGAGGCAATGTTATACATTATAAATCAACTTGCATCACTAGAATCTTCATGAAGAGTGTTGAAGTCAAAATGGTCAAAGAAGAAGCAAAGTTTTAGTTGAATGCAATAATCATCAATTTGCTAGATATTGCTAGAAGCTAACATATTGGAAGCTTGAAGATTTTTTAAGAACATTCAAGAGAGTAATATAACTACAACATTCTACAACATTGAAGAAATTCAAAATAAAATTGAATTGAAATTGGAGGCCAATAGCAACCTAAATTTGAAGATTATGGAAACTATATGAATGCAAGTTGAAGGAAGATTTATGAAGACAACTCATAGCATGGTGGTGGACGAAATTGTGATCAACAATAATGGCTCTTTAGCATGTGCATAAAAACATTAACTCAGCACTTTCTTTCCACAATCTCGTTCAACTAACCAGCAAGTGTACTGGGTCGTCCAAGTAATAAACCTTACGTGAGTAAGGGTCGATCCCACAGAGATTGTTGGTATGAAGCAAGCTATGGTCACCTTGTAAATCTCAGTCAGGCGGATTCAAGTATAATTGGATTATTGGTTTAAATTTGATTAATGGAATAAATAGAAAATAAAGATAAATAAACTAAGATAGAAATACTTATGTAAATTAATAGTGGGAATTTCATATAGGCGTGTGGAGATGCTAGAATCCTTTCGAATCTCTACTTTCTTATTGCTCTCATCCAATCCTTCTTACTCCTTTCCATGGCAAGATGTATGTAGGGCATCACCATCATCAATGGCTACTTTTAATCCTCTCGGGAAAATGGTCCTATGCGCTGTCACTGCACGGCTAATCGTCTGGAGGCATCACCCTTGTTGATAGCTACATCCCATCCTCTCAGTGAAAATGGTCCAAATGCTCTGTCACAGCACGGCTAATCATCTGTCGGTTCTCAATCAGGTTGGAGTAGAATCCATTGATTCTTTTGCGTTTGTCATCACGCCCAGCCTTCAGGACTTTGAAGCTCGTCACAATCATTCAATACCGGAATCCTACTCGGAATACCACAGACAAGGTTAGACTTTCCGGATCCCCATGAATGCCGCCATCTATCTAGCTTATACCACGAAGATTCTGTTGGGGAATCTAAGAGATATGCGCCCGGCCTAGAGTAGAACGGAAGTGGTTGTCAATCACGCGCGTTCATAGGTGAGAATGATGATGAGTGTCACGGATCATCACATTCATCAAAGTGTTGTGCAACGTATATCTTGGAATAAGAATAAAAGAGAATTGAATAGAAAGTAATAGTGATTGTATTGAAACTTGAGGTACAGCAGAGCTCCACACCCTTAATCTATGGTGTGTAGAAACTCCACCGTTGAAAATACATAAGTGAAAGGTTCAGGCATGGCCGAATGGCCAGCCCCCATGAAGGTGATCAAAAGACCGAATGGTCAAAAGATGACTAATACACTAGTAAAAAGTCTTATTTATACTAAACTAGCTACTAGGATTTACATGAGTAAGTAATTGATGCATAAATCCACTTCCGGTGCCCACTTGGTGTATGTTTGGGCTGAGCTTGATCTATCCACGAGCTGAGGCTTTTCTTGGAGTTGAACGCCAAGTTATAACGTGTTTTGGGCGTTCAACTCCGGATCATGACGTGTTTCTGGCGTTTAACTCCAGACAGCAGCATGTACTTGGCGTTCAACGCCAAGTTACGTCGTCAATCTCCGAATAAAGTATGGACTATTATATATTGCTGGAAAGCTCTAGATGTCTACTTTCCAACACCGTTGAGAGCGCGCCATTTGGATTTCTGTAACTCCAGAAAATCCATTTCGAGTGCAAGGAGGTCAGATTCCAACAGCATCAGCAGTCCTTTGTCAGCCTCCTATCAGAGTTTTGCTCAAGTCCCTCAATTTCAGCCAGAAATTACCTGAAATAACAGAAAAACACACAAACTCATAGTGAAGTCCAGAAATATGAATTTAACATAAAAACTAATGAAAACATCCCTAAAAGTAGCTTGAACTTACTAAAAACTACCTAAAAACAATGCCAAAAAGCGTATAAATTATCCGCTCATCACAACACCAAACTTAAATTGTTGCTTGTCCCCAAGCAACTAAAAATCAAATAGGATAAAAAGAAGAGAATATACTATAAATCCCAAAATATCAATGAATATTAATTCTAATTAGATGAGCGGGACTTGTAGCTTTTTGCTTCTGAATAGTTTTGGCATCTCACTTTTTCCTTTGAAGTTTAGAATGATTGGCTTCTCTAGGAACTTAGAATTTCGGATAGTGTTATTGATTCTCTTAGTTAAGTATGTTGATTCTTGAACACAGCTACTTTTATGAGTTTTGGCCGTGGCCCTAAGCATTTTGTTTTCCATTATTACCACCGGATACATAAATGCCACAGACACATGAATGGGTGAACCTTTTCAGATTGTGACTCAGCTTTGCTAGAGTCCCCAGTTAGAGGTGTCCAGAGCTCTTAAGCACACTCCTTTTTGCTTTGGATCACGACTTTAACCACTCAGTCTCAAGCTTTTCACTTGGACCTTCCTGACACAAGCACATGGTTAGGGACAGCTTGATTTAGCCGCTTAGGCCTGGATTTTATTTCCTTGGGCCTTCCTATCCATTGATGCTCAAAGCCTTGGATCCTTTTTACCCTTGCCTTTTGGTTTTAAGGGCTATTGGCTTTTTCTGCTTGCTTTTTCTTTTTCTTTCTATTTTTTTTTGCCACTTCTTTTTTTTCGCAAGCTTTTGTTTTCCACTGCTTTTTCTTGCTTCAAGAATCAATTTTATGATTTTTCAGATTATCAATAACATTTCTCTTTGTTCATCATTCTTTCAAGAGCCAACAATTTTAACATTCATAAACAACAAGATAAAAAATATGCACTGTTCAAGCATTCATTCAGAAAACAAAAAGTATTGTCACCATATCAATATAATTAAATTAAATTCAAGGATAAATTCGAAATTCATGTACTTCTTGTTCTTTTGAATTAAATCATTTTTCATTTAAGAAAGGTGAAGGATTTATAGAATTTATTCATAGCTTTAAGACATAGTTACTACATCCTAATGATCATGAAGTAGAGACACAAAACATAGATAGACATGAAGGATAAAAACCGAAAAAGCAGAGAAAATAAGAACAAGGAATGAGTCCACCTGAGTGAGGGTGGTGCCTTCTTGAAGGTCCAATGGTGCTTTTTGAGCTCCTTTATGTCTCTTCCTTGCTTCTGTTGCATGATCCCTAGTGATTTTGGTGTTCCTACCCTTAGTTGCTTCCAATAATTATGTGGAGGAACATGTATCCCCTGAGGTATCTCAGGGATTTCTTGATGAGGGAATTTCTCATGCTCTCTTGATGTGCAGTCAATTGCTCTTCTACTGAGTTATGGACCCTTGAGATGAATATCTCCATCTCCCATGACTTGGAGGTGGAAGCTTTTTGTCTTCCCTTTTCTCTTTTTTTTTTCTTTTTTTTTTTTTGAGGTTTCTCTGAATTGTTGATTTTTAGTTTCTCTTGACTTCCTCTTCAGAGTCTTTTCAGGTTCAGGATCAGCTTCAACAAGAGTGCCTTTTTTCTTGTTCCTGCTCATATGAAAGAGAAGAGGAAAAGAAAAGGAAGAGGAATCCTCTAGGTCACAGTAAGGAGGATCCTTATTATTAGTAGAAGAAGAAAGGGGACAATGGAAGGAGAGGAATGAATAGTCTGTATAAAGAGTAAGGATAGGGGAGGTGATAAGAGATGAAGGGAAGTGTTAGTAAATAAATAAATAAATAGAAGAAGATGAGAGAGGGATTTTCGAAAATATTTTTGAAAAGGAGTTAGTAATTTCGAAAATTAAAGATGAATTAAAATTAAAATTAAAATTTGAAACAATTAGTTAATTAAAAAGAATTTTTGAAAAAGAGGGAGGTATTTTCGAAAATTAGAGAAGGAAAAGTAGTTAGGTGGTTTTGAAAAAGATAAGAAACAAACAAAAAGTTAATTAGTTAGTTGAAAAAGATATTAAAATCAAATTTGAAAAGATAAGAAGATAAGAAGTTAGATAAGATATTTTAAAATCAAATTTTTGAAAAAGATAAGATTTTGAAAAAGATATGATATAAAAGATACGATAAAAAGATATGATAAAAAGATATGATTTTTGAAAAGATAAGATTAAAAAGATATTTTTTTGAAAAGATATGATTTTAAAAGATATGGTTTTAAAAAGATATGATTAAAATTAGTTTTGAAAAAGATTTAATTTTTTGAAATTAAAATTAATTACTTAACTAACAAGAAACTAAAAGATAAGATTCTAGAATTTTAAAGATTGAACCTTTCTTAACAAGAAAGTAACAAACTTCAAATTTTTGAATCAATCACATAAATTGTTAGCTAATTTTCAAAAATATGATGTAAAAGATAAGAAAAAGATTTTGAAAATAATTTGAAAAAGATTTTTGAAATTTTCGAAAAAAAAGGAAAAAATGGAAAAGATATGATTTTTGAAAAAGATTTTGAAAAGATAAGATTTTTAAAATTGAAAATTTGACTTGACTTGTAAGAAACAACTAATTTTTAAAAATTTTTGACCAAGTCAACCCAAAATTTCGAAAATTTGGAGGGAAATAAGGAAAATATATTTTTTTATTTTTTTGAATTTTTAATGATGAGAGAGAAAAACAACAAAAATGACTCACAACATGAAAATTATGAATCAAAACTCATGGTGCATGCAAGAACACTATGAATGTCAAGATGAACACCAAGAACACTTTGAAGATCATGATGAACATCAAGAACATAATTTTGAAAAATTTTTGATGCAAAGAAAACATGTAAGACACCAAACTTAGAAATCTTTAATGCATGGACTCTAACAAACAAAAAATGCATATGAAAAACAACAAACAACACAAAACAAGAAAACATCAAGATCAAACAAGAAGACTTGTCAAGAACAACTTGAAGATCATGAAGAACACTATCAATGCATGGAATTTTCGAAAATAATGCATAAATTTTTTTAAAAACATGCAATTGACACCAAACTTAAAAATTGACTCAAGACTCAAACAAGAAACACAAAATATTTTTTATTTTTATGATTTTATGATTTTTTTGTATTTTTATTATATTTTTCGAAAATAAAGTTTGAAAAAAACGAAAAAGAAAAGAAAATTTTGAAAAAGTTTTTGAAAAGAAAATTACCTAATCTGAGCAACAAGATGAACCGTCAGTTGTTCATACTCGAACAATCCCCGGCAACGGCGCCAAAAACTTGGTGGACAAAATTGTGATCAACAATAATGGCTCTTTAGCATGTGCATAAAAACATTAACTCAGCACTTTCTTTCCACAATCTCGTTCAACTAACCAGCAAGTGTACTGGGTCGTCCAAGTAATAAACCTTACGTGAGTAAGGGTCGATCCCACAGAGATTGTTGGTATGAAGCAAGCTATGGTCACCTTGTAAATCTCAGTCAGGCGGATTCAAGTATAATTGGATTATTGGTTTAAATTTGATTAATGGAATAAATAGAAAATAAAGATAAATAAACTAAGATAGAAATACTTATGTAAATTAATAGTGGGAATTTCAGATAGGCGTGTGGAGATGCTAGAATCCTTTCGAATCTCTACTTTCTTATTGCTCTCATCCAATCCTTCTTACTCCTTTCCATGGCAAGCTGTATGTAGGGCATCACCATCATCAATGGCTACTTTTAATCCTCTCGGAAAAATGATCCTATGCGCTGTCACTGCACGGCTAATCGTCTGGAGGCATCACCCTTGTTGATAGCTACATCCCATCCTCTCAGTGAAAATGGTCCAAATGCTCTGTCACAGCACGGCTAATCATCTGTTGGTTCTCAATCAGGTTGGAGTAGAATCCATTGATTCTTTTGCATTTGTCATCACGCCCAGCCTTCAGGACTTTGAAGCTCGTCATAGTCATTCAATACCGGAATCCTACTCGGAATACCACAGACAAGGTTAGACTTTCCGGATCCCCATGAATGCCGCCATCTATCTAGCTTATACCACGAAGATTCTGTTGGGGAATCTAAGAGATATGCGCCCGGCCTAGAGTAGAACGGAAGTGGTTGTCAATCACGCGCGTTCATAGGTGAGAATGATGATGAGTGTCACGGATCATCACATTCATCAAAGTGTTGTGCAACGTATATCTTGGAATAAGAATAAAAGAGAATTGAATAGAAAGTAATAGTGATTGTATTGAAACTTGAGGTACAGCAGAGCTCCACACCCTTAATCTATGGTGTGTAGAAACTCCACCGTTGAAAATACATAAGTGAAAGGTTCAGGCATGGCCGAATGGCCAGCCCCCATGAAGGTGATCAAAAGACCGAATGGTCAAAAGATGACTAATACACTAGTAAAAAGTCTTATTTATACTAAACTAGCTACTAGGATTTACATGAGTAAGTAATTGATGCATAAATCCACTTCCGGTGCCCACTTGGTGTATGTTTGGGCTGAGCTTGATCTATCCACGAGCTGAGGCTTTTCTTGGAGTTGAACGCCAAGTTATAACGTGTTTTGGGCGTTCAACTCCGGATCATGACGTGTTTCTGGCGTTTAACTCCAGACAGCAGCATGTACTTGGCGTTCAACGCCAAGTTACGTCATCAATTTCCAAATAAAGTATGGACTATTATATATTGCTGGAAAGCTCTAGATGTCTAGTTTCCAAAGCCGTTGAGAGCGCGCCATTTGGAGTTCTGTAACCCCAGAAAATCCATTTCGAGTGCAAGGAGGTCAGATTCCAACAGCATCAGCAGTCCTTTGTCAGCCTCCTATCAGAGTTTTGCTCAAGTCCCTCAATTTCAGCCAGAAATTACCTGAAATAACAGAAAAACACACAAACTCATAGTGAAGTCCAAAAATGTGAATTTAACATAAAAACTAATGAAAACATCCCTAAATGTAGCTTGAACTTACTAAAAACTACCTAAAAATAATGCCAAAAAGCGTATAAATTATCCGCTCATCACCTGGTAGTCATTACAAAATTGATTTGTGATTCATAAATTATTATTTTAGTAGGAAGCATAGCCTATATAAAGGCACATATGCCTTGTGTATTATATATGTTCCATGAAATGAAAAAAGATATGATTATGTGAAGTCCTTCTTTGTTCTATTATTTCATATGAGTGTTGGTGAGTTTGTGAGATTGAAAATATGATAGTATTACTTAAGAAATTGAATGATCTTGGAGCCAATTGAAGTGTGGGTATTATATTTACAGAATTACAGTGTATAATATAGTTCTTCATTCATATATTGCACATGAACTAAGATGTCATACTCTTCCCACAAATTCAGTTAAGAAATAAAGAAAATTTAATCGATTATGTTATATTTTCAATTGATTTTTTTGACACCATTCGTTTTTTACCAGTCGATTAGTGTCTAATAAATTGATTGAAATTAACAACAAACATGATTTTCTTAATTTTTATGGATGTAACAGATTGAGAAAAAAAAGAACTCACTGATTCATAATGTCAAAATATTTATGAAGGTTACAATTAATAAAAGATCTATTTTATTATTATTTTTAATTATTAATAAATATAAATGATGGACAATAAAATAATTATTATAAAACAGAAAATAAATTTTAAAATTAAATAATAAATAAAAAATTAATTTATAAATAAAACTAAATAAAAACTATTTAATAATTATTAAAAAATTAAAAAAGACTAAAACCATTTAATAGTTAAAGCGTGATAGATCCTTTGCTTAGTTAGTATAATTCTAACGTGTCAAGTTTATGAAAGATGGTTCAATTATTCATATTATGTATTACATTTCATCATGTACCATACTTTATCTTATAGATACATAGCCATTGATTCACTCATCCTATTGTCCATCACTTGATTTAAATTTGTTTTGTCCTTTTCATTTGTTTTTTTTTTCTGCCTCTTATTCTTTATTTTTCGTATATGTTGAATCTGAAAAATATTTTTTGGTCCTTTTCGTTTGCTTCTTTTTTTTCTTTCAGTATTATTTTTTATTTTTCAAATTTGTTCAATCTCTAAATTGTAGTAACTTAAAATTTAAATTTTGAATAAAAAATTAATCTAAAAAAAGTATTCTTTTCTATATATTATTTTTTATTTGTTTTTGCCCAATCTTTTTTACTCGGCCTATCTCTCTTTCTTTAATACTCTTTTTCTTCGATTTTTTACTTTTGGTTTTTTTATTTTATCTGAGCAGAGAATGAATTATGCACTGTATTTTTGTGTAGGCATTGTCGTATTACATAATTCTTTAACTCACTCAATTTTACTCTCTTCTGTTACAAACATGATATTAAAAAAGGAAGAAGATGGAGAATAGAATCTCTGAACGCACTAACGCAATTGATGCCACTATACTTAAAAAGTCCAACGTTCAAAGGAGTTGTTGTGATTGAGGAGATGACAGTGCTGGTGGTAGGAGTTATGACAGGGAATGAGGTGACGAGCGACAAACAAGTAGTGATGAGATTGAAGACGAGAAGGAGAGAGAAGGTGGTTGTATTTGTGCCAGAGCATGATGGTGGTGTATGTGACAGAGGTTTTGGGAATAGAGGGATTTAAAGTAGTAGTAGAGACTTTGGGAGAAGAAAAGAAAAAAATAGCAACTCATTTAGCAACCGATTAGTTTATAATATTATTTTTATTTAGTTGTTAATTCAGTGGCTAAGTATTTAATTAGCACTGATTTAGTGACTAACTATGTAATGATTGATTTAGTAACCAACTAAGTTTGTCTAAATATTTGTTCGTTACTAAATCGGTTATTAATCAATAAAAATAGCAACTAATTTAGCAACTAACTTCTTTATAACTTGGATTTTATAGTGATCGCTAAATCAGTTACTAATTTTTTAGACTATTTTTATATTGGTTGCAAAATCGATCGCTAAACTAAAAATAATGACCAATTTAGTGACCAACGAACCCTAAAGCCTAAGTATTTTGTTTTGGTTGCTAATCCAGTCGCTAGGTTAAAAAATAACGATCGATTTTAGCAACTAACTAGGACGAATTTGTTATCGGTCGATAAAAAAATTTTTTAGCTATCAATTTAGTGACCAATTTTTTTTTGTCCTAAAAATTCTATTGGTCCCAAAATCGATCACTATTTAAAACTTTTTTATAGTGTTGTGACAGAATGTATATAGTTAATCCTTCAACATTCTCCCTCCAAGCCTCGCTTACAATGTTTTTGACCTCCGCCATTGAGCATCAACATTCTTGAAATTTAAACCTCCTCTTCGTTCTTTTGATTTACAGGCTAGAATGGAGTAATAAATAAGTGTGATCTAATTCAGATACGGTGAGCTTAAGAACAACTAAAGATGGGTACAAATGCTTCCATTTTACTCCTACTAGCACACAATCAAGTCATTCAAGAATTAAATTTTATCCTTTCCACCTATTTGACTATGTGTTTGAGCGAGTAGCAAACCGGATCTGAGAACTTGAGAGATGAATGGCGTTGTTCACTTGGGAATGGGAAAGATTTTCTACGATAGTAATATCAACCAGATTACTATCTCCAATAAAATTATTAACCACTGCAATAGATGATGGAGATTTTTTGTCTGCTCTGTGCTTTTTCCTCTGATTAGAAATGGCATTGAAGTCTCCCAAGAGGATAATTTTACCTTGGAACGGTAAGATCAAAGAGGAGATTTCTTAAAATGGAAATCGAAGTAGCTCTTAGGCTAAGATGCACCCTTCCGAAAACCCTAGACCTCTTTACGAACATCATCTTTCATTATGGTTTATATGAAAAATTGATCACATAAAACAATCTAAACATTAATACCCTTTTTCCATGCTAGTGTAAAACCTCCAACAACACCTATTGGATTGACTATTGCCCAATCCTTGAAATCAACTTATCTTAATTGTTGCTCCATAAAGCAAGATTTATTTTTTGTCTCACAAAAAAAAAATCAATCTCAAGGAAGTGAGATCAATTGATTCCTTTAAAATTTTAAATTGTCAAAAGTTTTTCCAAACCCCACAATTTCACGATAACATTCTCATGGCTCCTAGGGTGTCACTTGACGGGCGACCTCTTCCAGCTTAAACTCCCTAACTAGGCTCATATCAAGCCAAATCTTCTTCGATGCACTAGCATTTTGTTTCCATTGCTTCCACACTTTCTGCCAATTACCCTTCTCATGTTTGTGCTCCCCTACTTGCAAAATTCATCAAATTTATCTTTCCTTCACTATTAATTAATTGGAGTTTTGTCCAAATCAAGATGAACTAATTTGATATGCATTGCCAAAGTGATGTCCTCCAAGATAGAAGGCTCGCCTGTTTTTGAGGTAGAGAGTCTTAAATTCTCCGAAATTTCTCCACTTGCCTCATACCCATCTTTTGTTGGAATTTTTGCTATTGTAACCCTTGGTTGTAATTTCTTTCATACTTAGGCTAAGCCAGAATGACGCTGGTTTGTTATTGCTTGAGGATCTTTAGAAGCACCATATTTGTTATTTGGATAGTTATTATATCATCACTACTCTCAATCTATTTTTTTTCCAACATGATCAGTCTTAACCCACTCCTTAATTTTATTAGGATTAACCTTTTTCCCAATAGTCTTCACTAAACCACTGACACCCCTTAGAATCATGGCCAAGGCTTGCATAATAGGTACAACAAACACCAGTCTCTCATGTTTCAGCCCACTTACGCAGTTTTTTTTATACGCACATGTTATGTGCAAGCTATGTTTCAACTTGGACTCCACTTTGATCTCAATTCTGATCTTTATTATCCTTGTATCTTTGCCTCTCATTTCAAAGAATCCCATATCAAGGGTCTCACTAAGTTTTCCACCTAGCTTTTAACCTATTTTCATTTTCTTGAAACTCTCTCGCAGTCCCCAAAACTGAGTCTAAGGAGTAAATGTTGTGATCAATTCGTCAAGTAATTTTTCTGAACCCCTCTATTTCTGCACATGGAGCACAACATAATTCTTGAAGAGCTATAGAGAGCCCTTTTTGATCCACAGCAATTTCGATTCCTCATAAAACAAAGAACTGAAACTGATTATGCCCTTTTTCCATGGATCTGAACCCCTTTGGCCGATTTCATATCTCTCAAAGCATTTTCTGTAGTCTTTGTTGAAAAAGATTTTGACATAATAATTACCCAAATCAGTCTCTAAGGATTTTAAAAGTGAACATTTCAGTACCAAAAAAAATTAATACATAGATCAATCTCCAATTTTTTTCTCCGTTAGACATAACAGTCTCCTGTCATTTTTTCAGCATGACTTACTAAATTCTTCAAGTATTTATTAGAAAAACAATATTGGTAGATATTATAATCAAATTAACTTTTAAGGTTAAGTTAAACTTATTTGATTTCTAATATGGTATTTTTTTCAAAAATAAAAATTATTGAACCATCCTCACTATGTACATAGTTTCAAATCTAACAAAAAGAGATGTACTAAGTATCATATTCTCTTAAATTAAAAGCATATTATTGTGGTTTGTTTAGTTTCATGTCTTGTATGTTTCATTTTATTATGTTGAGTATTTTCTAATTCCAAGCCAGATATGTCTTTCATGAAGAAGTAGTCCAAACATTGATTATATACATGTTTATGCACTATGTAAGATTGTAAGTAGATATGCTCGTACAAGCATCATCACTGAATGTGATTTCAGTGACACTCATTAGTATCAATTATACCATATAAAAAAAGTAAAATAAAATAATAATAATAATAATAATAATTATTATTATTATTATTATTATTATTATTATTATTATTAATTACACAATAATATTATACTATAACTTTTTATATATTTTTGGACAAAAATAATGATAAATTTATTCATTTGATTCTTATGTATATATTTATAACATAAAAAGAGTTTTCACATAAAAAATATAAAAAGGTATATATATATATATATATATATATATATATATATATATATATATATATATATATATATATTGTCACTCAATGATGATGATGTACCAAGGTTATTCTTCTATTTTCACTTGAATTTTAATTTGATCACTAAAATATTAATTACGTCGAAAAATAGACGGAAGACTGTTATGTTTAACAAAAAAAAATGTTGAGAATTATTTTATATATTAATTTTTTGTGGACTAAAATGTCTGCTTTTAAAATTCTTGGAGATTTATTTGAATAATAATTTTGTTAAAAAATAAACTAAAAATTAATTTATCTGATAAAATAAAATTTTAAAAATATTTTGTATATATTTTTTTTTGAGAACTAAAATATTCGCTTATAAAATTTTTGGCAATTAATTTAGATAATTACTAAAAAGGTCAGATATGTTAAAAGTGATGAGAATTATTACAAAGTTGAAAACCGTAAAAGAGCACAAGAGCAAATTCTAGCAAAGCGCTTTAAATTCTAGGAGGGCATGCATAAGGGGAAATCCTAGCACTAAGTAAAATAATAATAAGTTTTAACTTTTAACACTATAAATTATATATAATTAAGTAAATAAAATGAAAATTTATATAAGTGAACATACAATTCAATTTGTGGTTGGTAGCTGGAATAAACAAAATCAATTCATTAATAAAAAATAAAAAGATTATTTTATTTCAAAGAGGCCATTCAGATAAAAACGTTTAAAATATTTTTTTTTAAAAGATGTTTTCATGTTGTGTTCTAATTAGTTTCTGTATAATTTATTCGGTATTCCTCATCACATATTATTAAATTTATCAAAAGATTTTCTTTCCAAAAACAATAAAAAAATTTAATTTAGACTAAAACAAAAAAAGTAATAGATTAACTATTAAATTTTTTTAAAAGATTATTTACATAAAAAATATATTATATTCATCAAAATATATATATATATATATATATATATATATATATATATATATATATAAACAAGCTCAAACCTCTTAAAATTTTTATAAATAAAAAATAATTAATTTATATTCGTACAATATATAAAATAATTACTATATTATTATTATATTATAGATTAAGATTCACTAATTTAAATTTTTCTTTTTATTTTTAATATAAGCATTAGAAATAAATAAAATTTTTATAACTAAATGTAGTGTAACAAAATATATATAATATTAATTAGTTCTTAAAAAATTCTAAAAAAATAGTTTCTTTTATTTTAGTAAAATAACTATTTATTAAAGTAGACAAATTAATTATTTTCTTCTCATATACAGTTTTTTTAAGACATAAAAGTAATTAATTAGGACATTGGTTAAGATAACTAAAGTCACTATTTCATTAAATTTTTAATTTAAAGAAAAATCCTAGATAATTTTGGTATAGAAATTTTGAATTTGAAAACATTGATAAAAATTATGTTGAATTTTGATTTATTTGATTCTTATTTAAATTAATCACTACATAAGTTAAAGTTCTGTTTTGAAGTTATATTCGAGCTTTAATCTGATTTTTAAAGTTTTAATTTACTTAGTTTGATTTTTTAACTTAGGTATCCGTGACTCATATTAGGGTTTTAAGTGTTTAGTTGAAAAAAAATAAGGTAAAAAAAATTTTAATTGTCACATCAAATAGTCGCTAGAATGTATAATGTAGCAATCATTAGTCCATCTCAGCATGTCGTTAACGATTTTGTGAGACAGTGACAAAAATAAGATTAGGAACCAATGTGAGTCATAACTATTAAGTTGGGAGACTAAATTGATAAATCGAAATTTTTGAAATTAGATTGAAACATAGTTGTTAGAACCGAACTAGTGATCGAACCGGTCAAGCTACTGGTTCACTGGTTTATTGATTCAACCGATAAATCACTGGTTGAACCGATAAAATCCGTCTCACGTAAATATAAAATATAAAATAGTTAAAAACTTAAAATTAAATTTTGAAATACATATCTTCACTAACATTTTACGAAGAATCAAGTCTCAACTTCTAAAAATAACTAATATAAAAAAAATCAAAATTTTAATACTACAATAGTATCTTATTTTGACACAATAAAAAAATAATTAATTCACAAAGCCTATCATCTAATTATAATATCAGTAGATTTTAACACTAACATCAAAACAAATAACCTTAATCATAATACTAGTAATAAAATAGATCAAGTAAATTAATAAATTTATAGTGAAATTTATATTTATATTAATAATGGTATATAATTAAAATATAATTAATTTTAAAAATAGAAAAAATAAAAATTAAATTAAATTAGATATTTATGTATATTATATAATTAGTATTTGTCAAATATAGTATTTAGAAGTGCAATGGTTAAGTGGTAAGTAGAGGTTCCTTTTGCTCCAAGGTTCTTGGTTTGAGACCTTATGGAGATATTTTAAAAAATTTTTCAAACAGACCAGTTCGATTGGACCGATTTATACCGGTTCTTATCGATTCACACCAGTTTTATTCCTTAAACGGTCCAAGGAGTAAACCGAACCGGACTAGGATCCAGTTCTAGTCTGGTTCACTAGTTTTTCGGTCGAACCAACCGATCCAGTTCGGTTTTTACAACTATGGATTGAAATACGAACATAATTTCAGAGACCAATAAGTATTATCTCTTTGTTGACAATTAAGTCGTTTTAATGGTAATTAAGATCTAATAATGGTTTATAATAAAAGAAGCATTCTTTTGCAACAATAAACCTATAGTAGTAGTTAGGAGTGTTCATAGATTAGATCATATCTATATAAATCCACAGTATTTATCCGTATCTAATCTGTAATTTGAGGATATGATCTGATCTGTAAGATGATCAGATTGGATCGAATTGGATCCACACTCTAATCAGATAGAAGTAAATACGTTTATAGAAGTAAACAAAAAAAATTATTGATTTTTTTTATAAAAATAAATTTTTTAATATTTTTTATTTTATGGATATATTTGATATCTGATCCAAACATAAAAAGTGCGAATATCGAATTTGATCTAATGAGTTTAGTGCGAATTGGATCAAAATTTCAGCCATATTCCATTTATAAACACCCCTAGCAATAATAATTAAAAAATTATAATGATTATATTTTTAACTAAGAGGAAGTGCAAAAAAAAATTACTAAATACAAGAACATTTAATCAAATATTAAAAGAAAATTTTACTTTAAAACAGTTGGACTTTTTTTGCTTATATATATATATATATATATATATATATATATATATATATATAAAATGTAATAATAATAATAATATGATAATTGTTTATTTTATATATCACATAAATATAAACGTTTTTTTTCTATGATCTTAAGGAAGGTTTTGTAAGTCCTTAACCTTGTTATCGATTTTTGTAGTATTAGTCCTCATATTATCAATTTGATTCATATATAATTCGGATGATAAATTATTTGGTGACGTGCTTCCTTTTTTACTGTGATATACTTGTTTATTATTATTATTATTATTATTATTATTATTATTATTATTATTATTATTATTATTATTTACATTAAAAAATAACAGGCCAAATTATTACCATAACATAATAGAAGTATGGAAGTTTATCATTCTTCTCTAATGGAGGAAACAAAATTCTTTTCAATAGTTTATTTAACGTTTAGTAGGATAAAAATAAATTTTATTAGAATAAATTTTAGTACGAGTTTAATATTTTTATTCATCATAAAATATTTATAAAATTACTCATAGATAAATATTTGAAAAAAGAAAAAAACCATAATTTTTAATTTTATTTTTAAATAAACTTTATTTTTAATTTTAAAATAAATTTTAATTTTACTTTTTAATAATATTAATTTTTTACCGTATATAATTATTCAATTATTTTTTTAATCATATATAACTAAATTACTCTTAATAAGATTTTTTTGTGTTATACAATTATTTTTTTAAAAAAAATAATTAATTATTAAAATAATTAAACTTTTCACAACAAAAATAAAAAAATTATGAACGAAAAAAATTTACCATCATGATAATTTTTTGTATTTTTATTCATATTTTAATTATAAACATAAATATAATTTAATTATATTATTTATGAAATGTGACTATAGATAGATGTAGATAAATTTTAGTTATATTACTTATATATAGTTTTATTGTATTGTATTACTTATAAAGTTAGATTATAATTATGACAATAGAATTGTTCTTGTATTTTTATATGTGTGACTAATTGGTGGTGTTAAAACATTACTCTTAATTATAAATAAGGTTTATAATTTAAAAAATCAAAGACTCAATTAAAAAGATACGGAAAAAATGATGTTAAAATATTCTAACTCTTTAAAATAAAAATATTCAAAATTTAATTAAAAATTATTTAAAATTTAAACTCAATAAAAATTTATATTCAATGTGTTTTGTATTAAATATATTTAATAACCTATTATATCATATTGGTTGAAATTAATTTTTATAATGTTAATTTTTAATAACACTTTATTAAAAAAAAACCATCTTTTCATAATTTTTTTAAAACTAATTAGTATTATATATATTTTGTTACGTTACATCTTATTATAAAAAAATTATTTATTTCTAATGCTTATATTTAAAATAAAAACAAAATTTAAATTAGTAAATTTTAATCTATAATATAATAATAATATAGTAATTATTTTATATATTATACGAATAAAAATTAATTATTTTTTTATTTATAAAAATTTTAAGTGCTTGTTTTATATACATATATTGATAAATGTGATATATTTTTTATGTAAATAATCTTTTAAAAAAATCTAATACTTAATCTATTACATTTTTTGTTTTAGTCCAAATTAAATGTTTTTTATTTTTTTTGAAAAGAAAATTTTTTGCGAAATTTAATAATATGTGATGAGGAACACCAAATAAATTATACAGAAACCAATTAAAATACAATATAAAAACATCTTTAAAAAAAAAACGTTTTAGGCCTACTTATTCCAAATATGCATGCTAACAACATTAAATTTTTGTAATATAATGATTAAGACTATCAAAATAATTGCATATTCTTTTCTTTCGTTTACCAAAAGGATGCAACTTTTTGAGAAACTTTTATCATTATTGTCTTGTTCCAATAATGAAGCCATGATTGCTTTCGATCGATAATTTGATTTTGTCTTTTATCAATGCTAAAACTTATCTACACACTATTACATTTACACCAGAATAGAAATCCTCACGACACACTCATTTTCAACGTCAATCAAAATATTAGTAAGTATAAACATTAAATTATTTTTAATAAATATATTTTATTAATTTATGTATATAAATTTTTAAAAATATAAATATAAATTATATATTTTTTGTGTATAAAATATCTATAAATATAAGAGTAAATTATTATTTATTAATTAAAAATAATAATATTTATTAATTATATATATAATTAAAATTGCTCTAATTTATTTATTTATTTATTTAAATAAGTATTAAAATTTTAAATTCTATTTTATATATAGAGTAACTTATTAATCAATAATAAATTAAAAATAAAAGTTCTTGTTCACAATAAATTAATCATTAATTAAGAGATTATCTTAGAAAATCAAAAAAGAAAAATGACTATTTTACATGCAACATATGTCGGTGGCACACACGATAAAAATCAAGTTGAACAAGTGAGAACATCATAATTAACATACATCATTGCTTCAATTTCTTGCTTATTCCAAATACAGATGGGAACAGCAGGTGATGCACACGCAGATAAAGGATGTGCCAAGTTTCTTAAGCTTAATAGAGTGCAGTCACTAGCTTATCAGGACAAAAGCAAATGGTTTCAAGATATGAGACAGAGCCTCAGTCTGACGGCTTCCATAATAGCAACCATCACCTTTCAATCCGCCATCAACCCGCCCGGGGGTGTCGTGCCAGCACCGGACGGTGAGACGCCAATCTGTTTTGCATCTAATCAAACAAACATACAAATTTGCCCCGGGGAATCTGTTGTAGCCCTGATGAAAAAAAAATATTACTTAGGGTTCTTGATATGCAACACCATATGTTTCATATCGTCACTAAGTGTTTGTCTCTTACTGGTGAGTGGCCTCTCTCTGGACAATACATCGGTGACGTGGTTCTTGTTGATTGGCATGTGTATCACTATCACAAGCCTTGTTGTTACTTACTTGTTTGGAGCCATGATGGTTACTCCTGAAATTATTAAAAATGTTGGGAGTGCTTTCGCGGTTATTATGATTGTGTGGGCTGCGGTGTTCGCGCTAGTTAGTTTCCTCCTCATATTACGCTTTGTTTCTAGTAAGAACGAGAAAGTGAAGAAACACAAAGAGCAAGAAACTCAAGAACAAGAATTAGCTAGAGTGTGAAGAGTTCCATCGGTGACCCGTAAAGCTGTTATTTTTAGTAATCGATCACTTGATATGTGTAAAATAATAGATCTGGTATGTACTTTGTTCAAGGCTTCTTAAATTTAATGGTTTTTCTTGTGATGGAAAGCTATCTTCTAAAGTGAAAATGATATGATCAACAAGAATTAATAATCACTTTACCATAAAATAAAATGAGAGAACATATTACTTATCTAATAAAAAGATTAATTGATTCTATTAGCATAACTAACCATCTGTGTAACGGAATTATAATCAGTAAATAGCTACTTTAAGATAGAAAGAGTCCCTCGAACTAAAGCTAAACATAGGAAATGAAATTAAAACAGAGATTGACGAGTGTTGTAGAAAAATACGTATAAGATCGAAAAAAGAAGATATATTTTGACTAATTTACTATTATAACACAAGAATGTTAAATGTAATTTCCCTAGGTCATATGACTCTTAATTTGGATGACTTTTAACCAAGATTAGTAAGAATCAAAGTCAAAAGACAAGTTGAATCACATGTACAAGTGAACACCGTTGAAGTAACTTCAGCAATTTCACTGAGAATGTACACAAGATAGCAATCCTAAAAATCAGAATAAATTAACGAGGATAGAGATTGCAGGCATAAAAGATATAGGACAAATTATGATGAGAAGTAGCATAGCCAGTAAGCAGCTAATAACTGGACTGATTGATCCTTAATTCTGGGATTGTGACTGAATAGAACAATTGATCCTTAATTCTAGCATTGCACATTGCTTAAATAACTTTGTAATAATAGGAGAAATAGAGAACTGAAAACTTTTTATGTGATCTGAGTTTAAGTGCTGCTATTATAAGCATCTAAGATAGAAATGTGCATGCAAAAAATATCCATCTCTAATATCTCTATCACTATATTCTTTATTTCTTTCTAAGAGACAGATCAAATCAAAAGGCACTTCTTAAGAAAATACAACTGAGAGCAACATAATATACAAAGCAGCATATGAGATATAAGCACAATTAAATTGTTTTCGCAAAATTGATTCTTCCCAATCAAGCGAATCGAAAAGAAAAAAGTGGATTATGTTGTTTTCTATTATTTTGTGGATTGTCTGAAATTGTAGAAATCAAAAGATATTTGAAAAAGAAGTGATACAATGCAAAGAAGCTTGGAACCTAATTGGAAATCTTGTGAACAGTCGGAATGTTGAGAATGGAGTGAAGAAGAGTGCCAGGGCTGGGTCAAGTAGTGCAACTGCATGATGAGAATTAGTGGGAGTGGTGGATGTGTACATTTACAAACCGGAAATAAGTTCCTATGATTGGGGTTATCTGTTTAACGAGTGATCCAGTACAAGGGGTTTCAACAGGGGAGAATATGGTGGAAGGCTTGGCTATGAGAGTCTAATCTCTTCTTGAGGAAGTTAATTTGAGGGAGGAGGATCTAAGCATAATGCTAGATAACAAGAAGTTGGTAGGGTGGTTAAAAGGGAAGAGGGAGACCAATTGAGAGCAAAGATTCTTGAAAACAAGTCTAATTCAATGAAATAGTGAGCCCAGAACATTTCAATACAGTATAAGAGTGTAAATGATTTTTTTTTCTGGGTTACCCACGGTATCTTCTAGAAGACAAGCTAAAAACTAATCTATCGCGGATTAAACTCCATTTAAGGATTTGTCGCTTGCTAATGAGTTGCTGCGACATGCACAAGGCGGGATTTGAACCTCCGACACTTGTTTAAGCGGATTAGTGAACTAATCACTAGACTAATCTAACTTGATTAGAGTGTAAATGATTTTAAGTCAAGGTCTCAATGGAAACAAGAAGTAATGGAAAAGGATAATAAGTGGGTGCTTTGGATGAGGATGTAATCAAGGTCTTATGACAATTGACAAGAAGGAGAGTGCTTTGGAATAATAGTTATTAGATGCCGTTGAGTTTAAGAAAATAAAAAAAATAATTTGATGATGATTTATAATCTTGGGTTGAGAGCCCAAAAATTATTTGTGATGTGTGTATTTTGTGTAGAAAATTAAAACAGGCCAAATTACAAAAGTTAACATTTATTCTGTTTTATAGCCCATTATCATTGTGTCTTAAACTCTAACTAAATACTCATATCTCTCTCTTGATTATTACCCACGTGAATAATCTTAAATTATGGTTGAAAAGTTTTAAAAGCAAGCAATGAAAGGGAAACTCAGTTTAGGATTCTATCAAAATGAGAAAGGTAATCACCAAATCCAAGCAACAAAAAAAAATGGTAGTGCAAAAAGTAAAAATTAGATCAAAGGTTGAATCAGAAGAAAAATCAGTATAATACTTTTATTTTTGTGCTACCATCCTAGCTTGTTGAAGCTATCTTCCTCCTGTATGCACTGTTCGAGTAAGATGAAAAAAAAATAAAAGTTTTGTATCTCTACTACAAATTAAATGTCACAATTAAAACTTGGGGCCAAAGAATGGATCAATAGTTTAGATTGTTGAAGCCAAAAGAAAAAGAAAAAAACAAAAACAGCAAGGTAAGGATTCAAGCTAATTGTAATAATTGTTGCTGTCCCATCTCTTATCTGCGTTTCTACTCTGAATTTTGGAGAAGAAGAAAAAAGTCAAAGGTGTTCAACCAAGCTCAAGTTTTGGAAGCTTTACTCATATTTAAAAGGGTAAATAGCAAGGAATTAAAGTAAGGAGGGTGAGCACACTGTTTGGGTCTTTATAGCTTTCGAGCTTAACTTTCTTCTCCTTTATGATTTTACATTGAATTTTCTATTATTCAGTTTTTAACTTTTTTTATTTCTTTTCAATGGAAAAAGGCATTAAGTGAGGTATTAGTAAAAGCCATTGAAAGAAAAGGCAAAGAGAGTATTGATGCGTGAGCATCTTATACCCATTTTCTGCTTATTTTAAGTTAGAATTTATTGAGTTTAAGTATATTTTAGTGTGAAAATCCTCTTTGGATACTATTTTGAGTTGTTTTTGTGTTTTAATTATTTCAGGTAAAATTCAGATCAATTTGGCAAAGTTTTGTGCAAAAAAGGAAGAAAGTGGATGTTGTCAACCCTGACCTTCTTGCCCTCCAATGAGCATAACTTGAATGATAGAGGTCTAATTGATATGGTTCTAGCGAAGTAGAAAAGTCAACTTTCAGAGCTTTCCAACGATATATAATAGTCCATACTTTTCTTCTGGAATCACTGCCTCGAAGGGCTCTAAATGCCGAGCCTGGAATTTAACACCATGGAAGACAGAACCGAATGGGAACTCATTGCGTCGCCTGGTGCCGAATGCCAATTCTGGCACTGAACACCAGAAGTGCGGGTCAACCTCATCCAAATGAGCATCTTTAGTTGGATCTAGTTTTTAATTATTGTTTTATCTCTTATTTTTATAATTTTTATTTACAAACAAAATCTTTTAGATTTAGAATTTATTATTTTATTTTAGTTTCAAATCAAATTAGGTTAGATGTAAAAGGAAAAAGATTCACCCTTTTAGGGAGATCTTCTCACTTCCGTACTTTCACACTTTTCAGAACCCTTGTTTTTCTGTGAGTCATGAGCCACTAAACCTCCTTGGTTAAGGTTAGGAGCTCTGTTTATTTTTATGTATTAAGACTATTGCTTTTCTATTTTAATTAATCTATTGATTTAGTTTCAAGGATTGCTTTCATTTTTCATCTCATGAATCTGGGTAGAACAACAGTATAAACTTTATTCTATATGTGTTCTTGTGATTCTTGAAAGAGTTATCTTGCTTGAACAACAGATTGAAAGCAAATTCCTCCTAAATTGCTAATTACTTGAACTAATTGGGATACATGATGCATAATCCTCTTAACTTTGGGTAATTAAGGTTTTTGTGGCCATAAACTAGAATTGAACTTAACCCTCTAACCTACATTAAGTGACTAAGACATTGGCAGTTGATTTGGGTTAGAGGAGACTAAATCACTAAGACATTAGGGTTTAGTCAATTACAATTTGCCATGAAATGAATCTTGCATGATTAAAATAATTGGTAAGAAAATTTAATCCGGATAAATAAACAACCCCAAAACCTTAACTGCTTTCTCCTATAGATTTCACCTCACTTTTATTGTTTGCTTTCTTACTTTCTGAATTCTTGTTTAATGCGTTTTATAACCCTCAAAACAGAACTTTTCGTTGGCTTGACTAAGTGAGTCATTCGACCATAGTTGCTCAGTCCATCAATCCTCGTGGGATCGACCCTCACTCACCTGAGGTATTACTTGGTACAACCCGATGCATTTGCCGGTTAGTTCGTGGGTATTCAAAATCCGCAACCAAGTTTTTAGCGTCGTTGCCAGGGATTGAATGTGATTGACAACAACTGGTTGTTTGACTTCTTAGATTAGGCCTTTTTGCTTTAATTTCAGTTTATTTCTTTCTTTAATTTTTCAAAACTTTGGTTCTATCTTATTTAAAATTTTTCTTTAATTTCTAAAATTAAGTTTGGTGTCCTCTTAGTTGCTTTATTTTCCCAAGTTATTTTACTTATTAAGTTTGAATTTTATACTCCTTTTTGCTTATTAATTATTTTATTTTCTGAATTATTCAGTTTAGTTTCTTTATTTTATTTTTTTATTTTTGTTTTTCTTTATATTTTATTTTATTTTTGTTTTTTATTTTATTTCTTTTGAAAAGTATATATATATATATATATTAAAATATATATAATAATAATAATAAAAATAAAATTCTTTTTGTTCTTTCTTCTTTGCTTTTCTATTTATCACATGGTGCATTTAATTTTATTTGGTGTTTTGCACTAAGGAAAAATAATGGAGAGAGACCACATGGGTTACCACTCACACCCAATGAGTGATTCATATTATTATGGATGGAGGAACTACTCGAATTTTGGTTGGCAAAGTCAAGAACAAGGAAACGTTAGTGCTCCATATCCCATCTATGAAGAACCATTATCTCCTTTTTATTCATATCAAAAACCACCATCTCCTTATTCATACAAAAAACTATCCTCTTTTTACTCATATCAAGAGTCATCATCTCCTTATTCATATCAAGAATCATCATGTCCTTATTCATATCAAGAACTACCAGCTCTAGAGCTTGCCATGAAAGAATTAAGGAATACTACTCAAAGTTGCATACATGATATGAGAATTAGTGTCAAAAATATAGAGAGACATGTGGAGTTGATTACCAAGCATCAGGCAGAGGAACAAGCAAACTCCCTCTCAAAGGGGTTACATACGGGTTAATTTAATTGAACTATTAATCCAAGAAGTTCTTGATAAAGGGGTCCTTCCAAACACTGCACAACACTCAAGTCTCGAAAAAGAAGAAGAGTTAGAAGTGCAAGAGCAAGACTAAGAGACCCCTATACCAAGTGAAACCCCAATGAAGAAGGAGGTTGTAAGGGAGGAAAAATTATGGAAATTTACATTCCAATGAAGCAATGAGTGGCATAGAAGGTTAGTTCATTGAACCACCAATTCAAGAAGTTCTTAATGAAAGTTACACTCCACCGATCACACAACACCCAAGTCCTAAAATCAGAGAGGTGAAGGCAATCAAGAAAAGTACTAAAAAGAGGATTGTAACCAAGAAACAAAAGACAATATCCATGAAAAAGAGAAGGTCAACAAAAAGCAATCCATCCCCTACCCCAACAAGCAAGGTAAATCAAGCTAATAACAATTAAAAAAGCTTGTTAGGAGGAATTCCAATCCAAGGGCACTAATTTTCTCCTATCCTCCCTTGGAGTCCGTTCTTTTAACCAACTGGAAGAAGAGGAAGGAAATTCAAGAATAGCCATCAAGTTAGTGACGTCAAAAGAATCGCTTTTTAGGAGGCAACCCACCCTTAGTATCCTTTGATTTTGTGTTCATTTTGAGTTTCATTTATTTGTGATTTTTATTCATAGTTTTCCTTGATTCATTTATGTTTGAGTTCATGCAAAGTATTTAAAATAGGACTAGGAGAAATTTGAAGGAAGAACATAACACCATGGAGAGGAGTTCATTCGGGTGCTCTGGTGCTAAACGCTAGGCTGGGCATTCAGCTCAAAAAATGGCACAAATTTTAAGATACTCTCTGTTTGGGTGGCGCTAAATGCCAAGTTGCGTGTTTAGCACCAAAAATGGCTTAAAAGATGAAGTGATTTTGTTTGCGTGGTGCTAAACACCAAGAGTGGCTTTTAGCGCCCAAGATGGCACAATTCGGTGAAAGCTTTCTATTTGGCCGGCGCTAAACGCCGACCTGGGCATTTAGCACTAGAGCCCTCATCCCAAAAAAAAAATTTAATTTTCTTTCCCTTCTATCAGTCTTATATTCTTTTGCATTATTTTTGTTTTTACTCATCCGTGTACTTTCTATGTCCCTCCCCGTTTTCAATTTTTCTTTGCTTAGGGACAAGCAAACTTTTAAGTTTAGTGTTGTCGAGTGAGCTCTCTATTTATCTTATTATCAATGGCACCAAAGGGAGGTAAATTATCTTCTCAGAGGAGATGACCACCTGGATCAGGATGGTTGAGGTGGTTTAGTTTCATTATCTGCTGCTTTATTTATCTTCTGTTTTTCCAGTTACTTTATCGTGCTTTCTGTTATCTGTTTAAATTCCTCTGCATGACTATTAGTAGTATTTTATTATTTTTATAGCTTAGTTATTTAATTTAGTATTTTATGTTTATTTTGAAATATATCTCATGTATTGCTCACTAGGCTTGAAAAATCAAAAGAAAAGGAAAAGAAGTAGTAAAAAGCATGAGGCTTGAGTTATATATTATGAGTTGTTCTGATTACTTTGATGTGGTGATATTGTTTATAATTCTAAATGTATGAATTGAACAGTGCATATTTGATCTTGAAGTTAAGAATATTGATTCTTGAGGTACAGGAACTTAGAGAAGTATTATGGATTCTCTAAACTAAGTAAGGAATTGGTCCTTGAAGCAAAATAAACAGGAAAAAAAGAAGAAAAAAATAAGGAAAAAAATTAAGGTCCAAGGCTTTGAGCATCAATGATTAGGAAGGTCAAACATGATTAAAAGCTCAAAGAGTTGTTTTCCTAATCATATGCTTATGGTGTGAATGTGTCAAGTAATCCTTAAGACAGAGCACTAAGAGTTGAGGCCAAGTGCAATTACATAGTATGCCAAAGGCTCTGAGCACCATTAACTAGGAGAAACTAAAAGAAAAATATCAAACTCAAAAAGAGCTCCCTAGTTATGTGCTTGTGGTGTTTTTGTGTCGAGCTAAGCTTGAGACAAATCATTTAGAGTCACGGATAGGCTCAAGGGGCAAAGCACCAAAGAAAAAAAAAGAGAAAAAGCTCTGTTCAAGGATTAGTCAGAGCTTCAAGAGAAAGAGAGTCCATAATATCATCCGAGTTCTAGTTCTGAAGGATATCAATATTTCTGAGCTTCAAGGGATAGTGAGATGTCAAACCTATTCAGAATTAGAGTACCATAAACCCCACTCAGTGATTAGACAAGAGCTTGAATGAACACTCAAGTCTTAGGTGTTTTTCTCTTCTCAGTCCTATATTGTTATAAGCAACAGTTCAAGTTTGGTGTTGTGATGCGTGAGCATCTTATACCCAATTTCTGCTTATTTTGAGTTAGAATTTATTGATTTTAAGTATATTTTTGTGTTAAAATCCTCCTTGGATGCTACTTTGGGTTATTTTTGTATTTTATTATTTCAGGTGAAATTCGGACCAATTTGGCAGAGTTTGTGCAAAAAAAAGGAAGAAAGTGGATGTTTTCAACCTTGACTTCCTTTTACTCCAACGATCATAACCTGAGCTACAGAGGTCCAATTGATACGGTTTCAGTGGCGTTCGAAAGCCAACTTCCAAAGCTTTCCAATTATATGTAATAGTCTATACTTTTCTTCTGGAATCACTACCTCAAAGGCGCCCCGAACTTGCGTTACCGCACAGGAAGACAGAACCGAATGGGAACTAACTGCCTTGCCTGACGCTGAACGCCAGTTCTGGCACTGAACACCAAAAGTGTGGGTCAACCTCACCCAAACGAGCATCTTTATTTGGATTTAGCTTTTAATTATTTTTTATATTTTATTTTTGTAATTTTTATTTACAAAAAAATCTTTTAGATTTAGAATTTATTATTTTATTTTAGTTTCAAATCAAATTAGGTTAGATATAAAAGGGAAAAGATTCACCATTTTTAGGGGGATCTTCTCACTTACGTACTTTCACACTTTTCAGAACCCTTGTTTCTCTATGAGTCATGAGCCACTAAACCTCCTTGGTTAAGGTTCGGAGTTCTGTTTATTTTCTATTTTAATTAATGTATTGATTCAGTTTGAAGGATTGATTTCGTTCTTCATCTCATGAATCTGGGTAAAATGACAGTATAACCTTTATTCTATATGTGTTCTTGTGATTCTTGAAAGAGTTATCTTTCTTGAACAACAACTTGAAAGCAAATTCCTCTTAAATTGCTAATTACTTAAACTAATCTGGATACGTGACATATAATCCTCATAGCTTTGGGTAATTAGGATTTTTATGGCATAAACTAGAATTAAACTTAACCCTCTAATCTACATTAAGTGACCAAGACATTGGCGGTTGATTTGGGTTAAAGGAGACTAAAAAACTAAGATATTAGGGTTTAGTCACTTATAATTTGCCATGAAATGAATCTTGCATGAATAAAATAGTTAGTAAGAAAACTTAATCCAGATGAATAAACTACTCCGAAACATTAACTGCTTTCTCCTATAGATTTCACCGCACTCTTTTTGTTTGCTTTTTTACTTTCTGAATTCCTGTTTAATGCATTTTATAAACCTCAAAACACAACCTTCTGTTGGCATGATTAAGTTAGTCATTCGACCGTAGTTGCTCAGTCCATCAATCCTCGTGGGATCGACCTTCACTCATTTGAGGTATTACTTGGTACGACTCGGTACACTTGCGGGTTAGTTTGTGGGTATTCAAAATCTGTGACCAAGTATTCATGGAGGACAGCCAAAAAATTAGTTCAATCTCTTTTTTATGTATTTCTGTTTTGTATTCATGATCCTGAGAGAATTTTCTTGCCAAGTTGGGTGAGCACTTAGTGGCTGAAAGTCTAAGGAGTGAACATAGCCAAATCAAGCTTGGATATAAGTTTAGTTTATTCTAGATAGGATTGGGTAGAATCCTAGGGAATTGGTGATTGTAATCTTTGTGAAAGATAGTAAAAATTTTACCACAATTGTGGTAGAGACTGGATGTAGGCCATATTGCACATGGTGGTTGAACAAGGATATATGACTGTGTTATTTTCTCTTCTCTGTTCTATTTCTCTTTTTCATTCGATATGAGACAAAATGAAATCGTCTATTGCTTAATCTATCTCACAGAAATTATAGTAACACAGAGTATCCAAAAGTAACGAGTTTACTCGGTTCCTGTCAACCGTGAAGAGACAAAATAAAATTGTCTCCTATATTATCAACTTAGCAAATTCAACAACAACTCAGTTTTGAATCCATTTTGAAGTTAAAGTGAACGAGTTTAAAAAAGGCCATAGTTCCAACCCCCTTCTCTAAACCATTGATAACCTTCAATTGGTATCAAGAACCCGGTCTCAAGAAATCAAGCTTTGCAGCTTAGAACAAAGATGGCCAATAACATGGATGCAAACATCATGACTTACACACTCATTGAGGGTCAGTCCAACAATAGACCTCCCTTCTTCAATGGCAAGAACTACTCCTACTAGAAGAAAAGAATTTAGATATTTATGTAGTCCATTGATTACAACATTTGGAAGATCATTATGAACGATCAACAAGTTCCAACAAAAACAAGTGCTGAAGAAGTGATGACTCCCAAAGAAGAAGTTGAATGGAACGACGAAGATAAGAAGAAAATGGAGTTGAACGCAAAGACAATCAATATAATGCATTGCTCAATCAGCTTTGAGGAATACCAGAAGCTATCAAGGTATAAAACAACAAAAGAGATTTGGGATAAACTCCAAGTCACTCATGAAGGCACCAACAAGTCAAGGAAACAATGATCGATATGCTAAGAAAGAAATTATGAGATGTTCACGATGAAGGAAGGAGAAACCATCAATGAGATGTTTGAGAGATTTTCGACCATCATCAATAGTTTGGATGCTGTAGGGACAACTCACACTGAACAAGTGCTAGTGAAGAAAATACATAGAAGTCTTAGCAAAGAGTGAAAAACAAAAGCAACTGTCATCATTGAAAGTAGCAATTTGAACAAAATGTCATATGATGAGTTGAGAGAAAAAATACTTGCCTATGAAACCACCCACATAAAGCGTGACATAAAAAAAGAGTGGCCTTGAAATCTAACGTTGATTCATTGGAAGAAGATTTCAATCATAGTTTTTCGGATGATGAAATTGTGTTTTTTCTAGGAGGTTGAGAAGACTCATGAGAAGCAAAGGAAAGAACAAAAGCTCAAGCTCAAAGGAACACAAGAGGAATTTCAGCAAGGTCATGTGCCATCATTGCAAAAAAGCTGGTCATTTAAAGTATGACTGTCCCAGGTTCAAAAAGGAGGACAAGATGAGGAAAGACAAAAAGAATGTACTGACGGTGTCATGGGAGGACTTGAAAAATGACTCCGAGGATGATGAAAAATCCAAACACGAAGCATAAGCTTGTTTCATGGCTGACTGATGAGAGAACTTTTGCGTGGTCTAGAATTCAGAATAAATTTCCGTTGCAAGTATAGCTTCTAAACTAACAAAAGTTCTTTCATACAAACGTTTTGGTTGTCACAAGTAACAAACCCCTTTGAAATTGATAACCGAGTATTCAAACCTCGGGTTGTCTTCTCAAGGAATTGCAGGAAGGTATGTTCTTATTATTGGTTATGAAAAAGTGTGTTTTGGGGTTTTGGATTAAGGTAAAAGGTTAGTTGAATGACAAGTAAAATAAAATAATAATAACTGTAAAATAAACCTTTGGCAAGGTGCAAGAACTAGAAGTCCTATCCTTATCAATTGTGATGAGAATTGGATTTTAATCCCACTTAGTTAACCTTTACTAAACAAAGGAAGGTCAAGTGGACTAATTAATTTGATACCTAAAGTCCTAGTCTTTCCTTTGGAAAGGCTAGAGTTATTGGAACTCAAGTTAATTAGCAACTCCTAATTTCAACCACTGTTTTATTTGACAGCTCAAGCGTCACCAATTACTCAACCAAAGCCAAAAGGGAAAATATCTAAATTAAATTAAAAGCATTCATGTAAATAAAGCAATCAAACTACGTTTAAACATAAATTCAAATTCAACATAAAAGAGTTCATAAATTAAATTAGGAAAATAAGTAAAGGGAATATTAAACTTGGAATTCAGAAGAAAATTGTAAGTTGGAATAATAAAAAAAATCCTAAATCCTTTAAGAGGAATCCTAATCCTAATCCTAAGAGAGAGGAGAGAACCTCTCTCTCTAAAAACTACATCTAAAATAATAAAAAGTGAATTATGAATAGCATGATTATGAATGGATGCATTCCCCCATTTTATAGCCTCTAATATGTGTTCTCTGTGCCGAAAACTGGGTCAGAAACAGCCCAGAAGTCACTTCCAGCGCTTTCTGGTCCGTACAGGTCGTGGCCAAGTGACGCGGAGGCGTCGCCCACGCGGCCGCGTGGATTAAAGTTCGCAGATGCGACGCGTCCGCGTGGATCACGCGTTCGCGTTGCCTAGCGCCAGGGCAACTATGGCATATTATATATCAAATCGAAGCCCTGGACGTTAGCTTTCCAACGCAACTGGAACCGCATCGTTTGGACTTCTGTAGCTAAAGTTATAGCCGTTTGAGTGCGAAGAGGTCAGGCTGGACAACTTAACAACTTCTTCAACTTCTTGTATTCCTTCCACTTTTGCATGCTTCCTTTCCATCCTCCAAGCCATTCCTGCCCTATAATATCTGAAAACACTTAACACACATATCAAGGCATCTAATGGTAATAAGAGAGGATTAATAATAAGCAAATATAAGATCAAAGAAGCATGTTTTCAATCATAGCACAAAATCAGGAAGGAAAATGTAAAACATGCGAATTGTATGAATAAGTGAGTAAAGAGTTGATAAAAACCACTCAATTGAGCATAAGATAAACCATAAAATAGTGGTTTATCAATCTCCCCACACTTAAACAATAGCATGTCCTCATGCTAAGCTCAAGAGAAACTATAATGAGATGAAGAGGAATGATAGAATGTATGAGATGCAACCTATGAATGCAACTAAATGCAAAAATGTTTCTACCTACTTGGTGAAAAAGTAAATAAATCTTTCAAGAATAAATATGAACTGGATTTCACTAATTCAAATCACAAAATACACTACAAATAACTTGCAAGAAGAAGATAGCTCATAAAAGCAGGGAACATAGAATTAAGCGCTGAACCCTTACTTGGTAGTGTATATCACTCTAATTCTCAAGTGTCTAGGGTCAATTCTCTCAATTCTCTACTAATCTTGCTTTCTCTAGCTTGCTCTTCATCTAACAATCAACAAAAATTTAATGCACCAATACACAAATCAAGAGGTCTTTTAAGGGTTGTAATGGGGTTAGGGTCAAGGTAGGATCGTATTTGGCCAAGTGGACTAAAATTTGAATCCTTAATTAACATAAACTTTCCACCTAACTTAAGACAATCCATTTAATTAAAATGCAAAATCTAACTTCCCATTAACTGTGCTTTCCACATGTTCATGCATCCTAACATTGAATTTAGTACATATGCATTAATACCAACACTTACTTTGGGGCATTTTGTCCCCTTTTATTAATTGCTCTTTTCTTTTTTTCTTTTTCTCTTTTTTTCTCTTTTTTATTTTTCTCAATGCATATGATTAAAGTATTGAATGCAATAATATGTGCTCAACTATTATTTTGCACATTTTCACTAAAATATACAACACCCAATTATTCAAACCAAATAATTTCAAACCCAACTTCCCCACACTTAAATCATGAGCACTTTTACTAGTCTAAACTAACCAAGGATTCAAATTAAGGACATTATTGTTTTTCGCTTAGAGTTAGTAATGAGCTAAAGTAAAGAACAAATGGGTATATTAGGCTCAAATTGGTTTGCAAAGGATAATGAAAGGGTAAGGCCATATGGGTAGGTAAGCTTAGTGAAACAAAGGCCTCAATCATATCAGTGCATGCATACATCAAAAAATGGAAATATAGAATTAAGCAAGACAAAAATCACAATTTTAGAGAGAAAAACACACATCAAAAATGAAATATTGGTTGATAAAATGCAACCAATCAAATAGGCTCAAAATCTCACTGGTTTTGTGTGTTCGAGCTCTAAACTATGTTCCAAAATAAGATTTCTTCAAACAAGTTTTTCAAAAATTTTTATTTAAATTAGTGAAATACTATAAAAATTTCTTGAAAAAGAAAATATTACTTTAACCAAGTGGTAAAATATGCACAAAAAAATAAACATGCAATCAAACATGCAAATGCAGCCATGAAAAACAAAAATTAGTGTTGAGAAAGGACTAACTAACCCGTGGAGATCGGTATCGACCTCCCCACACTTAAAGATTGCACCGTCCTCGGTGCATGCTGAGATGTGCAGGTGGATGGGGGTTGTAGTTCCTCAGCTAGTGCTCTCTTGTGTTCTTTTCCTTGCTGATGGTTTGGGAGTAGCTTTCTCTCTTTACCCTTCTTGATGGCCATCTTGAAAGGGGAAAAAGGAAAGTAACAAGTAAAGCTAGGGGATCCAGCAAGGAAGAGAGCGGGAAAGGTGGTAATCAATGCACAGTAAAGAAGAATGATATTAACACATAGTCATGACTACATGTGAAAAGTCATCAATGGAAATATAGTAAGTGCATGTGATGACAGTTAAATGCAAGATGTTTATTGGCATGCTGGCAAAGGCATGAGTAGCATAGATCAAGCATTCGATGTCCAAGTTAGATTACCAAGTCTTTCAAACTAACAATCATGTTTGTAATAACAATTATATTTAATTAATAGAATATAAAAAGGGTTTTGTAAAAAGCAAGCATTTATAGTAATAAATTAAAAGAAATCTTAAAAATAGTGCACAATGCCATACGGGCGTTTTCACAAACACATAGCATTCATGGTGAATAAGCTATTTGAAAATATTAAATTGAACATTCAAGCAACCCTTTAAAAAGTAATATATAATTGTCAAATAATCCACAAAAATATAGGAAAACAATGACCCAAATAAAATTCCAACACCAATGAGAATAATGCAATGAATGAAAGTATGCAATTAAGTAAAAGGAAATGAAAGATAAGAAAAATGAGAAGGGAAAGAAGGGAAGAAGAAGTAAGTACGAAAGGAGGGAGAAAAAAATTAGGATTGGGGAAGAAAAGATAAGATATTTGGCAAACTAGGATAAGTTGTGCGGCGCAAGCGACGCGGACGCGTGGGGCACGCGGTCACGTGACTTGCACCTATACAGATTGACGCGGTCGCGTCGGTCACGCGGTCGCGTGACCCGTTTTATGCCACTGGCGCGAGGGTAGCCTCACGCTCGCACAACTCTCTGTTCAAAATCATTAATTGCCAAATATTGGGTGACGCGATCGCGTGGGGCACGCGGTCGCGTGACTGGCCATTATGAGGATATGACGTGGTCGCGTCGGTCACGCGGTCGCGTGGGAAGAATTGTGCGTTTAGCACCAATCCAACACCACTCTAGCATAACTTTCAGTCGTGCACCTTTTCTACATCGAATTCCAAGGCACGCGGCCGCGTTAGTAACGCGGTCGCGTGGGAGGCGAGTGTTCCCACTCGACGCGGACGCGTCAGCGACGCGGTCGCGTGGGACGATTTATGCCACGGGCACGCCTCCAGCCACATTCTCGCGTGACTCTCTGTTCGATTTCTCTTCTTCGCAACGCACATGCGACGCGGACACGTCAGCAATGCTGCCGCGTCGCGTGCGTGCCTCTTTTTTTTTTAATAATGCAGTATGCAGAATGCAATGCTAATATGAATGTTATGCAAAATTCCAGGTTCAATATAATAAAATAAAATAAAACTCGAAAACAAATAAAACTAAATAAAAAATGAAAAAGGAACGATCATACCATGGTGGGTTGTCTCCCACCTAGCACTTTTAGTTAGAGTCCTTAAGTTGGACATTTGGTGAGCTCCCTGTTATGGTGGCTTATGCTTGTATTCATCCAGGAATCTCCACCAGTGTTTGTACTTCCAGTAACCTCCGGGGTCCCAAACTAGGCATGTAAAGCCCTTAAGAAGCTTCAAACAGATTCTTAGGCTCCGTGGGTGACAAATGTCAGAACAGATTCCAGGATCCCAAACCTTACTTTTACACCCGTTTTTGTCTCGATCTGCATTTTTCCAGCCGGGTGAAAGGTGATCTGAATTCTCACTGCAGTGACCAAACAGCTTCCTAGACCCATTCAGTTGAGCTCTATACCAACCTTTGCGTTTAAACTTTGAGCTTCCAACCATAATGAACCTGGCAGGACAATTCTTACCACTGACCATCTTCCTCTTACTCTTAATGCCACAAAGAGCTCTAAGTTGACCATCTGTCTCCAGTAGTCCATATTCAAGTGGGATTAGAAAGCTAAGGGATATGAATTTTACCCACTTAAATGTTGTGAAGGACGATGGCAACTTAGGGGGAGGGATCTCCAATAACTTTGGCAAGGTGATTTCAAGCTCCACTCCCTTGTGCTTTTTGACAACTTCCACCTCTTTGCAAAATTCTTTGATTTCAACCTCTTCCTTTTGGTAGCTTTCTTCTAATTCAAACTCCTCTTCATTGCTTTCCAAGGGTATGGGAGGTTGTGCTTCTTCTTCTTGAATCTTCATCTCTTGATCAACGTCTTCCAAGTCTTCAACTGTGATATGCCTTGGAGGTTGTACACCCTCCTCAGCATCAATTTCGAACGTCTTGAAAGGGGGTTCTATGACTGGACTTTCCCATGGAGGTTCTGCATCTCCTAAGTCTTCAACCACTTCTTCTTCTTTGATAATTACAGCTTCCTCCACTTGTTCCAGTACAAAGTCATGTTCCGTACTGTCCACTGAAGTTTCTAGTATCTCCGTCATGCTACGTTCTTCATTAGATTGTCCACATGAAGCCATGGGGGTTCCTTGAGTGTCCGAACATTGAGAAGCTAATTGATTTATCGCTTGATTTAATTGGTGAATGGTTGCTTGAAGTTTTGCACATGTTTCCGTGAGACGATCCGTTGAATCTTGCTGCACTTGGCTATCATAAGTAGGATCATAGTGCTCTTGGATTGATGGATATGGAGATGGCAAATATTGAGGTGGTGGTTTTTGGGAGTAATTGGGTTGGAATTGGGGTGGTTCTATATATGGTTCATATGGCTCATAAGGTGGTTGGTATGGTGGTTGAGGGTTAGGGTTATATGGAGGTGAATGGCAGAAAGGGGCTTGTGAGTATGGTGGTCCAAAGTCATGTTGAGGAGAGGGTTCATAGGCATATGGTGGTGGTTGTTGATAATCAAAAGATTGCTCACCATAGCCATTGCCTTGATATGCATCACATAATGGTTGTTGATAGTCCATTTGAGGTGGTTGTTGCCATGAGGGTTGATCGAATCCTTGTGGCTCCTCCCATATTTGATTGTTCCAACCATGGTGCATGTTGTCATTATAATCTCCTCTTCCTGCAACATAATTATAACCAGACTCATAGCAAAAGGGGTGAGAGTTCATAGTAGTGAGAGATAATAAAAACAAAAACTAACAAAAAAGGAAATTTTTTTTTGAAAAATATTTACAATAACCAATAATAAGGCACACGTTTGCAATTCCCCAACAACGGCGCCATTTTGATGAGAGAACTTTTGCGTGGTCTAGAATTCAGAATAAATTTCCGTTGCAAGTATAGCTTCTAAACCAACAAAAGTCCTTTCATACAAACGCTTTGGTTGTCGCAAGTAAAAAATCCCTTTGAAATTGATAACCGAGTATTCAAACCTCGGGTCGTCATCTCAAGGAATTGCAGGGAGGTATGTTCTTATTATTAGTTATGAAAAAGTGTGTTTTGGGGTTTTGGATTAAGGTAAAAGGTTAGTTGAATGACAAGTAAAATAAAATAATAATAACTGTAAAATAAACCTTTGGCAAGGTGCAAGAACTGGAAGTCCTATCCTTATCAATTGTGATGAGAATTGGATTTTAATCCCACTTAGTTAGCCTTTACTAAACAAAGGAAGGTCAAGTGGACTAATTAATTTGATACCTAAAGTCCTAGTCTTTCCTTTGGAAAGGCTAGAGTTATTGGAACTCAAGTTAATTAGCAACTCCCAATTTCAACCACTATTTTATTTGACAGCTCAAGCGTCACCAATTACTCAACCAGAGCCAAAAGGGAAAATATCTAAATTAAATTAAAAGCATTCATGTAAATAAAGCAATCAAATTACATTTAAACATAAATTCAAATTCAACATAAAAGAGTTCATAAATTAAATTAGGAAAATAAGTAAAGGGAATATTAAACCTGGAATTCAGAAGAAAATTGTAAGTTGGAATAATAAAAAAATCCTAAATCCTTTAAGAGGAATCCTAATCCTAATCCTAAGAGAGAGGAAAGAACCTCTCTCTCTAAAAACTACATCTAAAATAATAAAAAGTGAATTATGAATAGCATGATTATGAATGGATGCATTCCCCCACTTTATAGCCTCTAATCTGTGTTCTCTGTGCCGAAAACTGGGTCAAAAACAGCCCAAAAGTCACTTCCAACGCTTTCTGGTCCGTACAGGTCGTGGCCAAGTGACGCAGAGGCGTCGCCCACGCGGCCGCGTGGATTAAAGTTCGCAGATGCGACGCGTCCGCGTGGATCACGCGTTCGCGTTGCCTAGCATCAGGGCAACTATGGCATATTATATATCAAATCGAAGCCCTGGACGTTAGCTTTCCAATGCAACTGGAACCGCATCGTTTGGACCTCTGTAGCTAAAGTTATAGCCGTTTGAGTGCGAAGAGGTCAGGCTGGACAACTTAACAACTTCTTCAACTTCTTGTATTCCTTCCACTTTTGCATGCTTCCTTTCCATCCTCCAAGCCATTCCTGCCCTATAATATCTAAAAACACTTAACACACATATCAAGGCATCTAATAGTAATAAGAGAGGATTAATAATAAGCAAATATAAGATCAAAGAAGCATGTTTTCAATCATAGCACAAAATCAGGAAGGAAAATGTAAAACATGCGAATTGTATGAATAAGTGAGTAAAGAGTTGAAAAAAACCACTCAATTGAGCATAAGATAAACCATAAAATAGTGGTTTATCACTGACCAAGATCAAGTGGAGGAGGTAAAATATTTTGACCTATTTAATGATGAATTACATCAAATGGTTGATGATTTAATTGCACATGTTAAAAACATCTTAGATAAATGTTATAAATGTGAGTCAGAAAATAATTCCTTAAATGTTGAAAATGCTTTCCTTAAAGAAAAACTAAAGGGAACCGAAAGTATTATTGATTTAATCGAAGAAAATAAATGCTTTAAATTTTTAAATGAAAGATATTAAGAGAAGCACTCGGTTATTGATTTAATGGACCAAATTAACGAAAATTAAAGATTGCATAAGTGATTAAAGACTTGAACTAAGACATAGGAAAATTTTCTCAAAATTTTGGAAATTTGGACAAATTACTAACTAGTCAAAAACCTTCTTTTGAAAAATCTAGGTTGGGATATTTTGACAAAAATGAAGCTATTTTTGAAAACCTTATACTGAAATTGAAGCTTCAATCTCTACCAAAAGAGTTCAAACCTCCTATCACTTGCAAAAATCAGCAAAGAGGAATAATTGTCAAACTTGCAATAAATATGGTCATTCATCCCTTCAATACTTTATTATTGAAAGAAAAGTTAGAAATAAAGTGTACAAAGTAGTAAAGGATTTCAATATCCTTAGACAACCAAGGAGGATTAACATCCAACGATCCAAAGTAATTTGGATGTCTAAGATCACTTGAAACTTTGTGTAGGTTTGCCTTGTATCCAAAAGGAAGAAAGACATGTAGTATCTTGATAGTGGATGTTCAAGACACATGACCGGAAAGTCCACATTCTTCATCAAACTCAATGAGTACAATAGAGAATTTGTGACATTTAGTGATGATGGAAAAGGCAAGATCATTGCCATAGGTAAAATGGGTAAGGAGTTTTCAACTTGCATTGACAATGTGTTTTTGGTCTTCCTAAAATAAAATTTGACAAAGACATCACTTGTGATACTTGCCAAATTGAAAAACAAACAAAATTCTCATTTAAATAAAAGAAAGACATTTCTACTAAAAGACCTCCTGAATTGCTACATATTGATCTTTTTGGGCTAACTAGAACTCAAAGTCTAGGCGGTAAATATTATGGCTTGATTATTGTCGATGATACACTAGATTTGGTTGGGTTATTTTTCTTGCACATAAAAATGATTCTTTTTTGGCCTTCGAGGTGTTTAGGAGAAAGGTCCAAAATGAAAAGGATTTAAATATTGTTTCTATTAGATGTAACCACAAAAAAGAATTTGAAAATTTTTGTGATGAATTAGGAATTTCACATAATTTCTATGTCCAAGAAAATCTCAACAAAATGGTATTGTTGAATAAAAAAAATAGAAGTCTATAAGAAATGGCTAGAACCCTGTTTTGTGAAAGCAATGTCCCTAAGTTTCTTTGGGTCGAAGCGGTCAACACAGCGTGTTACATTTTGAATAGAACAATCATTAAAAAACTTTTGAAGAAAACACCTTATGAATTATGGAAATGAACCCATCCAAATCTTAAATATTTTCATATCTTTGGATGCAAATGTTTTGTGTTGAATACTAAAGATAACTTGGGAAATTTTGATCCAATGACTTATGAAAGCATTTTCATTGGATATTTCACAACTAGCAAAGCTTATATAGTTTATCACAAAGATTCTAGAATTGTTGAGGGATCCATATATGTTTCTTTTTGTGATACTAATATAGTTTCTAGCTCTTTGGAAGATGACCATGCAGATGTCCAGAAAAATGATCTCAAAGATGAGAAATTAGCTCATACTGATTCTGATCTGGAGTAGAAAATTCAACCTGCTGAGACAATCAATTTTGTAGGAGACATTTTCATTTTATTTTCTGAAAATTCAAAAAATCCTGAAAAGGACAACCAAACACAGCAAACTCCATTTGATTTTGATCTCAAGTCTCCTAGACCAAGAGAATGAAAATTCTTGAAAAATTATCCAGAATAGTTTATTATTGGAGATCTATCACAAGGTGTCACCACTAGATCTTCAAATAGAAGGAGGATGGAACAAAACAATCTTGCCTTCATTTCTCAAATCAAACCACAAAATGTGAAGGAAGCTCTTGAAGATCCATCTTGGGTTAAGGAAATGGAAAAAGAGCTTATTCAGTTTGAGAAAAATGAAGTGTAGATACTAGTTCCAAAATCTAATAGGAACAAGGTGATGAAATTAAAGTGGATATTTTGAAACAAATTGAGAGAAGATGGAAGCATAGCAAGAAATAAAGCAAAACTTATGGCTTAAGGGTATGCTCCAGAAGAAGGAATCAATTTTGATGCGTCATTCTCACCGGTTGCAAGGATGGAAGCAATAAGATTATTGCTTGCTTATGCCACACACCAAGGGTTTAAACCTTTGCAAATGGATGTTAAATATGCTTTCTTGAATGGTATCATTGATAGAGAAGTATACGTGACACAACCTCCCAGTTTTAAAAATAAAAATTTCTCAAACCATATTTTTAAACTCTCAAAAGTACTTTATGATTTGAGACAAGCTCCTAAATCTTAGTATGAAAGACTTAGCTCTTTCTTATTAAAAAATAGTTTTCAAAGAGGTACCACGGATACAAATTGTTGAGTTAAAAAATTAACTAAATTAATTGATGATGACAAACATTATTTTTATTAGGTTAACTACCCAATTAGTATTGATCATGCTTGACTAAGTAACAAAGAACTTGAATCTGCTCTTGTGGGCAACATTTACAAACAAAGCCCAAATAAGAAATGACAGAGGAATCTCATGGGCTAAAAGGTAAGTGAACAAAATCCAAGCCCAAGGTACTTCACTCACGCTGATGCCTTCCAAGCTCTTCACATCTTCTTCGGTTAGACTTAGAGAAAAGAAAGAGAGAGCTTTGTTCCTCATTCATTCACCATAGAAGAAAGAAAGAGAAAGCTTAATCCAAAAAGTAAAGGTCTAATCACCTAAATCAAACCTTTTCAAGCTAAGTCAGAAGTTAAAGGTGATTTATTTTCATTTGCATGTAATTTACTTTCTTCACTCCTTCTCCAACTCTCTGCTACTCCAATTTGAGCTAAATCGAGAAAGTGATTTCTGATAATCACTGTTGTAAATCAATGGCCAGAATTGTTTCTTGGAGACAAAGCTCTAGCTCAAGGGTTCAAATCTGGGTTTACCATTGACCAACTTTTATCTTTGCTGTTCTGAGGCATTTGGTCAAGCAAAAAGGATCTGTTCTAAAATTCCTAATTTAGGGATTAATGGAAGATAGTGAAAGGCTAAGTGGGTAGCACACAGCTTGAGGAGTTGACTCTGAGGAAAGCAGCTCAACAACTTGGAAAGAGATACAAAAGAAAGATTTTCAATTGTTGAAGGGAAGGAGAAAGAACCAGAATTTAAGTTTCATAGAAAGCTTCCTGAGAAAGTTCAACATTTTGGACAGTGCGTTCTAGAGAAAGAAGCATTCTGCCAAGATGAAGAACTCGATTAGTGTTAGCTCAATCCGGTTCATCTTATAGCCACAGAGGTTGTTGAAGCATCAATCTTCTTCATGTTTTACAGATTGTAATTTCATTTTTAATGTATATCTTTCAGTAATTTCTTGAGTGGTAAAAGGCTAAAAGAGAGAGAGAGCTCAAGAAAAAGCCAAAGGGTGACAAAAGGCTGAGTGATACACTTGAGAGAAAAGCCTAGAGTGATTTCAGACTTCTTTTGGCTGTTTCAAATGTCTTGTGTCTTGTACCTCTGAGGTACCCCTTTCTAAGTTGTGTTAGCACTTAGAGTGAAGAATTAGGTATTAGCATAACCAAGTCAAGTTAGGATAGAACTTGAGAGGGAAAAGATTGTGTCAATCCTGTGAAATTGGTGTATGTAATACTTTAACTATAGTGAAAATTCCACCACTGTTGTGGTGGAGACTGGATGTAGGTTGCATTGCACAAGGCAACTGAACCAGGATACATGCTGGTGTCATTCATCTTCTCCTTCTTTATGTTCTATTTTCTAATATTTATGAGGCAAAATGAAATTGTCTCATAAAGTTTTTACTGCACAGTTCAAACAGAATCTAAGTGAAATCTTATAAGTAAAGACTTATTTCATTAATGTAAAAGAAGGTCATAAATTCAACCCCCTTCTCTAAGCCTTCTACAACCTTCAATTGGTATCTAGAGCCAAGGTCTCAAGAATCAATCTTCACCGGTTGGAGCAAAGGTCGAATGGCAAACACTTTGGGCACTACCACAGTTGCCTACACTCTAACTAAAGGCCAGTCAAACAACAGGCCTCCCTTCTTCAACAAGAAGAACTATGCTTACTAGAAAGAGAGGATGCGGATCTTCATCCAATCCATTGACTACAACATATGGAAGATCGTTGTAAGTGGCCCCAAAATTCCAACAAAAATAGGTGCTGATGGAGTGGTGACTCTAAAAAAAGAAACTGAATGGAATGACAATGACAAAAAGAAACTGGAGCTGAATGCTAAAGTCGTCAACTTTCTTTACTGTGCTATCAGTTTTGAAGAGTACCGAAAGGTGTCTAGATGCAAGACAGACAAAGAAATCTAGGAGAAACTCCAGGTTACACACGAAGGCACTAAACAAGTCAAGGAAACGAGGATTGATATGCTGCAAAAAGAGTACGAGATGTTTAACATGAAGGATGGAGAAAGTATTGATGAAGTGTTTGAGAGATTCTCAATTATAATCGACATCCTTGATGCTCTGGGTACAACCTACTCAGAACAAACCCTAGTGAGAAAAATCCTTAAAAGCCTCACAAAGGAATGGAAACAAAGGCCACTGTCCTAGCTGAAAGCAATAACTTAAGTCCCACAACCTATGATGAGCTGAGAGGGAAACTCCTTGCCTATGGAACCACATACACAAACCAAGACTAAAAAGAAAAGGGAATAGCCCTTAAGTCAAAAGTCGAAACAAAAGAGAGTGAGTCTAGTGATAGTTTTTCAGATGATGAACTTGTGTTTTTTGCTAAGAAGGCTAATGAGGAACAAAGGCAAGTACAAGGACTCAAGCTTAAAAGAGTACAAAAAGGACTTGAGCAAAGTGATATGTCACCATTGTAAGGAGGTTGGACATCTTAAGTACAACTGTCCAAAACTCAAAAAGGAAGATAAAGGAAAGAAAGAAAAGAAGAAAGTGCTCATGACATCTTGGGAGGACCTTGAGAATGATTCGGATGAGGAAGAAGACTCCGAATGTGAAGCTCAAATATGCTTCATGGCTAGTGAGGATTAACTTGATGAGGTAAATTATTATGACTTGTCCATAGATGATTTACATGTTATCATTAATGATCTCACCCTCAATTCTGAAAAATTACTGAACAAATACAATAAATGTAAATCTAAAAAAGAATTGTTGAAAGTTGAAAATGATTTTTTGAAAGAGAAGGTGCAGGAATTCTAATGTGCTTTGGACATTATTGAGGAAAACAGATTTCTGAAATCTGAACTTGAGAAACTAAAAGGAAAGCACATTGTGGATCTTTCTCAAGAGCTTATTGCTGAAAATGAAAGATTAAATGAAATTATTAAAAGATTGAACAATGATTTAGCAAAATTTGCTCAACGTTCTAACAACTTGGACATATTACTTGCAAATCAAAGAGTATTGTTTGAAAAATCTGGGTTAGGATATGTGACAAAAGATAATGCAGATTTTGATAATCTTTCAAAAAAATTGATAGCCTCTTCTTCAAAAAAAAAATCCATCATGAATAAATATGGTCTGGGATATGTTCCCTCCTATGAAGATGAATTTGGAAAATATTATTTTGATGAAACTGCATCATCTTCAAGGACTAAACTTGCATCAAACAAGTTGGGTCTGGGCTATATCTCAAAAAATGAAGTTGCTTTCAAAAACCCACATTTTTTTCAAAAGAACTTCACAATTGAGAAACCCAAGTTTAAGAAAAACTCAACCTTTTAATCATTTTCAACATTGAAATAAAATCAATTTCAGCAACATGTTTCAGGAAATTATTGCTTTAATTGTAAGAAAACTGGTCACTCTTACTTACAATGCTTCATTGAAAAAAGAAAAGTAGGAAACTAAATTTACAAAGTTGTTTGTGACCTTAATGCACTTGGGCAACCAAGGTAGATTAACTTCAAAGGATCCAAATTAATTTGGATACATAAGGTTGATTGAAATCATATGTAGATTTGTCTAGCATGCAAGAAAAAAAAAGATATGTGGTATTTGGATGGTGGGTGTTCTAGGCACATGACTGGAAGGTCAACTTTCTTCATCAAACTAAACAAGTATGATAGAGGTTTTGTGATCTTTAGAGATGATAAAAAAGATAAAATTGTTGCTGTTAGAAAAGTAGGCAATGATCACTCTACTTTCATTGATGATGTCTTTTTGGTTAATGGTTTAAGGCATAATCTTTTGAGCATAAGTCAATTGTGTGATTTGGGTTATTTGGTGATATTCAAAAAGTTGGAATGCTGTGTTGTAAGTGAAAAGACAAATGATGTCGTGTTCATTGCTAAGCGTTGTGATAATGTGTATGGACTTACCCTTGATGAACTAAAGGATCAAAATGTAGCTTGTTTTTACTCTAAAGAATCTGAAAAAGTGGCTATGGCATAAGCGATTGGTCATGCTAGTATGTTTCAAATAAACAGGCTTGTCAAGAAAGGATTAGTGAAAGGTCTTCCTTTGATAAAATTTGACAAAGACATTACTTGTTATGCTTGTCAAATGGGAAACAAACAAAGAGTTCATTTAAATCAAAGGAAGATATCTTTACTAAAAGACCACTTGAATTGCTACATATTGATTTATTTGATCCAACAAGAACTCAAAACTTAGGTGGTAAACACTATGGTTAAGTAATTGTGGATGACTACTCTAGGTTTGGTTGGGTTTTATTTCTTGCACACAAAAATGAAGCTTTTTCGGCTTTTGAAATTTTTAGCAAGAAAGTTCAAAATGAAAAGGATTTAAAGATCACCTCAATAAGAAGTGATCACGGAACTGAATTTGAAAACCAATTATTTGAATCCTTTTATGAGGAATTTGGAATATCACACAACTTCTCTTGTCTAAGGACACCACAACAAAATGGTGTTGTAAAAAGAAGAAATAGAAGTATAAAAGAAATGACAAGAGCCATGCTTTGTGAGAGTAATATTCCAAAATTCCTTTGGACTGAAGCAGTTAACACAGCTTGCCACATTTTGAATAGAACTACCATAAGGAAAATTTTGAAGAAAACACCTTATGAACTTTGGAAATGTCAACCACCAAATTTAAATTACTTGCATAGCTTTGGATGCAAATGTTTTCTTCTAAATAACAAAGATAATTTGGGAAAAATTGATCCAAAGGCATATGAGTGTTTATTTGTAGGATACTCCATAAATAGTAAAGCATATAGAGTTTATCATCAAGATGCTAGAATAATTGAGGAGTCCATACATGTTACATTTTGTGACACTAACTTGGTTCAAATCATTTTGAAAGATTGTGATACAGGTAATCAGGTTCAAAAGGTTGATGAAAAAGGCCAAAATCATGAGAGTGAAAATTTTGAACAAAATGAATCTGAAACTGCAGTTGCAAAAAATCATGCAGGGGACAATTCTGTTTTGTCGCATGAATCTGCTGAACATCCTGAAACCACCGGTTCATTGAATCCCTCAGTGACCGAATTTGCTTCTAAGTCCACAAGACCTCGTGAATGGAGATTTCTCAAGAGCTATCCTAAGGAGTTTGTCATTGGGGATGTCTCACAAGGTGTCAAAACTCATTCCTTTACTAGAAAAGCAAATGAAGAAGCAAACATTGCTTTTTGGTGCGCGAAATTTAACTCTACACAACTGAATCGGCAAGTGCACCGGGTCGTCCAAGTAATACCTCAGGTGAGTGAGGGTCGAATCCCACGAGGATTGTCGGATTGAGCAAGCAATGACTACCTTGTAAATCTTAGTCAAGTGATTCGAAAAGATGGTTGTTTGTTGAAAGCATAAACATATAGTAAATGAAAAGAATGCTAGATTGATGTAAAGAAAACAATGATAATGATTTAGTTAAGGCTTCAGAGATACTTATTCTTTCTAGACTAACTTTTCTTATGGTCTACTTCAATAACGAATGATTTATTCAATGGCAGTCGTACGTGATTAACTCATGTCCTCTCATTAAGTTAATTTCTTCTAAACCATAGCAATCCACCATATTCGAGCAACTCAAGTCCTCTCATTAAGTTAACTCATGTCTTCTCACTTTGAAGGTTAAGCTCTAAGCAATCCACTCCCCTTCACGACCCTATTCAAAACACTACAGACAAGGTCGGATCTTCCAAATCAGAGAATGCTGCTTTTCTGACTCTAGCCTTAGCGCCACAGAAACCTCAGTAACCCACGGTCAATGGGATTATATGTCACGTATCCAAAGTTGCCCAGTTACTCTCTTGAATTCCACAATGCATTCTCTAGCTTTAGTTCAATGCTATCTGGGTCAGGACTCGTACGGAACCCATGTGGAACAAGGATGAAAGTCACGGTTCACCCCCAATTCGTTAAGATTGAAGAATGAGAATGTATAAGAGAATATAATCAGACATATTGAAACAGAAACAGTAATATTATTAATCCATAAGAATCAGCAGAGCTCCTAACCATAAGTTAGGAGATTTAGTTGCTCATAGCTTACAAAAAACAATGGTGAAAAGGTGCGAAAGGGCCAAAAGATCCCTAACAAGGGTGATCTTTATTCTATTTATACTATTCTAATAATGAAAAGAATACAAAAATATGATAGACTAGACTAAGAGGTGTGAAAATCTACTTCTTGGGCCTACTTGATTAGTGTTTGGGCTGAGCTTAGGGTGAATTCATGTGCTGAGACTCCTCTTGGGGTGTTAGATGCCAGGCTTGCTCCCTTTTGGGCATCCAAACGCCAGGCAAGGGGTCAGTAGGCCGTTCAACGCCCGTTTTGGGCCATAATTTCCAAAGATAAGTATAAACTATTATATATTGCTGGAATGCCCTAGAAGTTAGCTTTCCAATGCCATTAAGAGTGCATCATTTCGCTCTCTGTAGCTCAAGAAATACTTGTTCGAATGCACAGAGGTCAGAATCTAACAGCATCTGCAGTCTTTTCTCAGTCTCTGAATCAGACTTTTTCAAAACTTGCCAGAATCACCAAAAAAAACCTAAAAACATAGGAAAAAAAAACTCAAAGTAGCATCCAAAAAGTGATTTTTGTACTAAAACCTACTAAAACTTGATAAAACTTAGCAAAATATAATAAAAAACACTAAGAAAATAGTACTAAAAAGTGTATAAAATATCCACTCATCAGAACACCAAACTTAAACTGTTGCTTGTCCACAAGCAACCAAAAACATAGTAGGATTAAAAAGAAGAGAAGGAGACAATAAATCTCAGTGTTTTCAATGAAGCTCAGTTCTAATTGATGAGCGGGACTAGTAGCTATGTTACTTCTGAATAGTTTTGGCATCTCACTTTCCTTTGAAGCTTTTCACTTGACACCTTCACACCACAAGCATTTAGTTAGGAAAAGCAGCTCATTTGAACTTTTTAGTCCAAGATTTTGTTTCTTTAGACCCTCCTAACCATTGATGCTCACAATCTTGGATCCTTGCTCTTGCCTTTTGGTTTTAAGAGCTTTTTTTTCATTTTCTGCTTTTCTTGCTTCAAGAATATTTTTTTTTTGAATTTTTCAGATCACCAATAATACTTCTCCTTCTTCATCATTCTTTCAAGAACCAACACACTTTACTCCAATATCAAATATGCACTGTTAACTCATGCATTCGGAAAGTAAAAGCAAGGCCACCACATCAAAACAATTAGAATGATTCACGATAAACATAAAATTCATGCATCTTACTTTTCTCTTTTTCAAATAGATTTTTCTTTAAGCACGGTGAGAGATGTATGGAATATTTCATAGCTTAAGACAAAGCAAAAAGATGATCTTGCACTAGAAACAGGAAACAGATAATGAAATACAATGGAAAACAGAAAAATACATAAAAATAACATAAGCACGGGGTAATGGAACGTGACCACCTTAGTGACGGTAGCTACTGCTACCTCTAGTGGATCCAATGGAGCATTTAAGCTCCTCTATGTCTTGCCCTTGTCTTAGTTGTTCTTCCCTCAAGGCTCTTTGATATTCTCTTATTTCATGAAGGATGGTGGATTACTCTTGGTGTTCCAACCTCAGCTGATCCACGTTGGAGCTCAATTCTCCTAGAGAGGTATTTAGTTGGTCCCAATAATTTTGGAGAGGAAAATACATCCCTTGAAGCATCTCAGGGATTTCTTGTTAAGGCGGCTGCACATGCTCTTGTTGTGGTGTGTGCGCAGGCTCTCTAACATGCTCCATCCTTCTTTTCGTGATGGGCTTTTCCTTCTCTATAGGGGTGTCTTCTTCTATGACAATTCCAGTTGAATTGCATAGGTGACAGATGAGATGTGGGAATGCTAGCCTCGCTTGGGTGGAGGGTTTTTCTGCCACCTTGTACAGCTCTTGAGGTATCACATCGTGTACCTCCACCTCATTCCCAAGCATAAGTAGTGAATAATTATTGCTCGGTCTATGGTAACCTCAGAATGGTTACTAGTAGGGATGATAGAGCGTTGGATAAATTCTAACCATCTTCTTGCCACGGACTTGAGGTCAAGCCTTCTTAGTTGGGAAGACTTGCCTTGAGCATCCCTTCTCCACTGAGCTCCTTCCATACAGATGTCTAAAAGGACTTGATCCAACCTTTGATCGGAATTGACTCTTTTAGTGTAAGAGTGTGAGTCTCCTAGCATTTGTGGTAAATGGAGCGCCAACCTTACACTTTTTGGGCTGAAATCCAGGAATCGCTCTCGGACCATGGTGCGCCAATTTTTGGGTTGTGGGTTCACACTAGTATCATGCTTTTTGGTGACCCAAGCATTGGTGCAAAACTCCTGCACCATTAAAATTCCAACTTTCGGGATAGGATTTGTTAGGACTTCCCAATCTCTTTTGCAGATTTCTTGTTGGATTTCCAGGTACTAGTCTTTTTTTAGTCTAAAGAAGACTACGGGGATCACCCTTTTCTTTTCCACTACTTCATAGAAGTGATATTGATGAGCTGTGGTAAGGAATCTCTTCATTTCCTAAGGTTCGGAGGTGGAAGCAATGACTTTTCCTTTCCTCTTTCTAGAGGATTCTTTAACTTTAGAAGCCATAAGTGTGAATTGAAAGAAAAAAAACCAGAGCTTTTCCAACACCAAACTTAAGAACCTTGCTCGTCCTCGAGAAAAATAACAAAAGAAGAAGAGAATAGTAGACGAAGGAAGAAATAGATGGTGAAGAGAGGGGGAAGAAGCTTCGTCCTTATTTGTGGGAAGGGGAAGAAGAATGTAGTGTAGTATTTAGAGTGTGAGAGAGATGAGAGGCACATGGTTGTGTGTTTATGAAGGGGTGAATGAGAGGGTATTTATAGGGGAGGGTGGGTTGAGGTTCGGCTTTGGAGGAGGGAAGAAATGGGTGGGAAAGGTTGAAATTTGAATTGGGTAGGGGTTGGTGGGAGTTATGATGGGTTTAGGGAAGTGTGTGTATTGGGAAGAGAGAAAGTGGGGTGTTGGTTCAAGGTATAGAGAGGTGAGAGAGAGTGGGGTAGGTAGGGTAGGTAGAGATTCTGTGGGGCCCACTAGTCCTGAGAGGCTAAGGAATTCGAATTTCCTGCCCTCTTGTGGGCGTTGAACGCCTAGCCTTGCTCCTTGGCTGGCGTTCAACGCCAGCTTTTGCTCCCCATGGGGAGTTTGAATGCCCAGGGACTCCCTTCCTGGCATTTAACGCCAGGTCTTTTCTCCCTTTATGGCGTTGAATGCCCTTGCTACCTCCAGGGTAGCGTTCAATGCCAAGTCTCTGCCCCTTGTAGGGTGTTGGATGCCCATGATGCCCCCTGGGTGGCGTTCAATGCCAGCTAGGGGTCTTTCCAGGGTGTTCTGGTCGTCTTCTTCCATAGTACTTGTCTCTATTCTAAGTACTATACATGATTACAAACATTAAAAAGCAAAGGAAACAACTATGAAAATAACTTATTAATATACTCAAACCGAAATAAACTTAAGGAAAAATAGAAATACTCTAATCATGGTTGGGTTGCCTCCCAACAAGTGCTTCTTTACCGTCACTAGCTTGACGGACAGCTCCTTTATGGAGATAGATAGGGCCTTAGAACTTCGCCCCTTACGATGAACTTCTTCCCTATGCTCTCGTGAATGATCTCCACATGCTCTAAAGACAGGATTCTATTCACAGTGTGTGGAATGACTGGGTTATCCATGAAGACAACTCTCATGCCAGGTGAGAGGCCTTCAGTAGGGATCTTCTTGTCCCTCCAACCCTTAGGTACCTTCGCTTTGGTGCCTGCCTTCTCAATGCTTGATGACGATTGCCCAAAACCAAACTTAAGGTTAGTGTCTAGGGGCTCTGTATAGCTCTGCACAAAGAGAGACGGTTCAAACATTATGTGCTGCACAGTGGTACCGCTTTTGTCAGAGGGGGAGTTAGGTTTGGACATCTTGAACAAGATGCAATCCTCAAACAACTATAGAACTAACTCTCCCTTTTCCACATCAATTGTGGCTTTGGCAGTGGTTAGAAAAGGCCTTCCAAGGATGATAGACTCATCCTTGCCCTCTCAGTGTCTAGGATTATAAAGTCCGCAGGGACGTAAAGGTTTTCAACCTTCACTAGGACATCCTCTACCATGCCATACGCCTCTTTTAGGGTTCTGTCTGCCATGTATAAGGAAATCTTGGCAGCTTGTACCTCTAGAATTTCGATCCTTCACATTACAGAGAGATGCATGAGGTTGATGCTTGACCCAAGATCACACAAAGCCTTCTTAAAGATTATTGTCCCTATGGTGCATTAGGAAACTTCTGGTTCTGGCCTCTTCCGAGGCAGCTTCTTTTGAACCAGGACACTGCACTCTTGGGTAAATACTGGAGGTTCCTCCTCTAATGCCTTTGTTCCACAGAATTTGCCATGCAGCTTCATGAGGTTTCCCAAGTACCGAGCAATTTGCTATACCCTTGTTTTCTCTTCCTCATCAGAGGAGAGGTATTCTTCAAACTTCATAACCTGCAACACGGCATTCAAGGGGACTTCTATGGTGTTTTGATGAGCTCTGATTTCCCTTAGCTCTTCAATAGGAGGGTCTTTAGTGGGCGTTGAACGCCCATCCTCCCCCATTGTGGCGTTTAACGCCACAACTTGCTCCTCCTTGGTCGTTGAATGCCCAGCTACTCCCTTGCTAGCGTTCAATTACAGAAGCTCCTCTTCAGATTTGGCCTCAGCTTCTATAGTGAGGGCCTTGCACTCTTCTCTTTGGTTTACTTCAGTATTTCTTGGAAGAGTGCTAGAGGGGAGGGATCTTTTTGCTCAGCTGACCAATCTGTACCTTCAGATTCCTGATAGAGGACCTAGTCTCTGTCATGAAACTGTAAGTGGTCTTAGAGAGATCAGAGACTATGGTGGTTAAGTCAGAGAGACTCTGCTTAGAAGTTTCCGTCTGTTGCTGAGAAGGTGGGAATGGTCTGTTATTGAACCTATTCTAGTTTCTTCCACTTTGATTGTTGTTGAAGCCTTGCTGAGGCTTCTATTGATCCCTCTATGAAAAGTTGGGATGATTCTTCCATGATGAGTTGTAGGTGTTTCCATAAAGCTCATTGTTGGGATTCCCTGAAGAATTTCCCTTATAGTTAACTTCCTCATAGGCATCTCCTTCATAGGAGGATTCTTGAGTGCTGCCAGCTGCAGCTTGAAATCTAGTTAGGTGCTGAGATATCATATTGACCTGTTGGGTCAGGATCTTTTTCTGAGCCAATATGGCATTCAGAGTGTCAACCTACAGGACTCATCTCTTCTGAGCCAACCCATTGTTCACAGGGTTCTTCTCAGAAGTGTACATGAATTAGTTGTTTGCAACCATGTAAATGAGTTCCTGTGCCTCTGATGAATCCACATTTCATAATATTTATTTGCTCTATTTGGGTGGATTTCATCAACTTTTCTTGCATTTATCTATTGAAATAGCATAGTTTCATGATTTCTTCCTAAATTGTGCTTGAAAGTAAAAACATACTTTTTAGGCCTAATAATTGCTAAATTTTATTCACTTTAATCCCATTTGATGCCTTGATGTGTTTGCTAAGTGATTTCAGGTTTCCAAGGCAAGTATGGGTTGAAAAAGTGAGAAAAGAGCATGCAAAAGAGAAGAAACCATGAAGAAATGGAATTTGGAAGTTTCAACAGCCGTGCGTACACACAGGTGTGAGCTCACGGTGACGCACACGCATGACCCACACGTACGTGTGGGGGTGAATTTCATCAGGTCACGTGTACGCGTGACCCTTATCATGTGAGCTCATTAATTGCAATTTGCTGGGAGCGAAGTTTGGGCCTCCAAAATCCAGTCCAACTCATTTCTGAAGCTATTTCAAGCCAAAGTGAAGAAGACTGAAGGATGGGGGAGCAATTAGATTTTAGGTTTTTATCATGTTTAAGGTAGTTTTCTAGAGAGAGACGCTCCCCCTTCTCTCCAGAATTTAGGTTTTCTTAGTTAATTTCTCTTTAATTTTAGTCTTTAATTTCTAGTATAGTTTCATTTATGTTTTCATGCTCTCTTGTCTTGATCCTCTTCATTTAATTTCTTTTGTTATTTTTATCAATTTTGCACTTTTATGTTTATGAACACTTTTGTTAATTTGAATTTCTATTAATGCAATTTAATGTTTCTTTGTTTATTGTTATTTAATTGAGTTATTATTATTATTTCTTATTTTTGGTAGCTTTAAAATTTATTATTATTGCAATTTAATGTGATTTTCTTTTCATGCATACCAAGTGTTTGATAAAATGCTTGGCTTAGTTTTAGTGTAGTTTTCCACACTATTGGCTTGGAATTGAGGACTTTGGTGACCTTGAGTCATTGATGTCCATTCTTGATTGATATATTAGGGTAGTTAGTTAATTTGGTTTCTATTGACGCTAGTCTTTCACTAAGTTAATTAGTGAGTTGACTAGGACTTATGGATTGAGATTAATTATGCATATTTGACTTATCTTCAATGTTAGGGTTGGCTAAGTAGGATTAACTCTGCATAATCATCATATGTTTGTGGTCAATGGCTAGGATAGGTAACCTTAACTCTCACTCCTTGCCAAGAGGTTATTTAGCATTTGAATTTTCCTTTATTTTGCTTTATTGCCTTGAGTTAAATTGCCTTTGATATTTTGTTATTGCATGCTTCTTTAATTTCTTGTTATTTACATTTCTTGCCTCTTGCAATCAAACCCCATTCCCTTATAGCCAATAATTGATCATTTCATTGCAACTCCTAGGGAAGACGACCCGGGCATTAAAACTCTCGGTTTATATTTGTTTTGAGTTGTGACATCTTTGATTTAAACTTTAAATGAGAGTTAATTGTTGGTTTAAACTATACTTGCCACTAGATTCTATTTTGTGAAATTTTAGATCAACACTAATTCTCACATCAAGTTTTTGGTGCCGTTGCCAGGGAGTTGCAATGGTGGTTCTGTTGTTGGCTACAGTAAATATGTTAATATGTAAATATCTTGCTTCTTTTTGGTTGTTTGCTTGATTTCATTAGTTGTTAGGAGTTTGTTTTAGTTTCTCTTATTAGCTTTTGTTTTTAATTCCTCTTTTCTCTATGAATTCTCATTCTTTTGGCTTGGAGTTTGATTGTTATGATGTTGTAGGAAGTGAGAACCTAAATGATGGAATGCATCATGAATTGTGGGATCAATTGAGTGAGGAGCCATATGATTCTAGGCAACCCTCTTGGCAAGAACCTCCCCCATATCCTTATAGCTACTATCCACCTCTTGATGCATACCAATACCAATCAAACTCTCAACATTATGATCAATCTTACTCACAAGCTACATCATACTATCACCAAACACCTCCACATGAGCTACCCTATACCCACCATACTATCAACCTTATGTACCTCATAAACAACCTATTGAACCACACTTAGAACTACCACAATTCCAATACCAATACCCCACACCACCTCAACAATCTTACCAATACCAACCACCTTCTACATATGAAGACCTCCCATATTATGAACCTCCTTTTTGCCCACAACCTTCAAAGAAAGAAGCATTTTAATTATTCCTTCAAGAGCAAGAAGAGTATCAAAAGAGGCAAGAAAACATCATGGCCACCTTAGCCAAAGCCCTATCCCACTTAGCCTCACTACGCTCTTCCAAAAATTCAAGCACCTCCATGAATGAAAGTGAAGAACCAACTCCAATTGAAGCATGTGGAGAGAAGGAGAGCTTGGAACCACAAGGGAAAGAAGATGAGTTGAACCATGAGTTACAAGTGGAAGGGGTTGAAACCAAGGAATTAGAAGTGGTTGAGGAAAAAAGCTTGAGAAAGCTTGTCAAGAGGTGGACATCATACAAGAAGCACTATCACCTCCTTTATTTAAGTGGGTAACATCCTTAACTTTGAGCTTCATTATCCCATTTGAATATGGTTTGATTAAAAATGATAGTCAACGTAGATATTTGTGTGGATTGGAAAGTGAGAGAAAGTTAGGTAATGGTTGGAAACATGATCCTAGGTTCATTGAGGTTGAATCTTTAAAGCTTGGTTTCAATGGTTGGTGTAATTCTCAATTGGATGGATCGTTTGGATGCTTAAGTGAGAGTTCTAAATGCTTGCCACCTGGATGGAATCACACGAGCCAACAAGAAGATCGGGTGTACAAGATTTGGGATTCCGGAGGACATTGGAGATGCATGCATTGGTGGGAATTCAAGCACAAGCCACCATAGCAAAAGCTTCATTCAATTTTCCAACTTAAGGACAATAAATAAAAGTGTTAGGTGGGAGACACCCCACCATGGTAACATCTTCCTAATCTCTCTTTGTGTGTAATTTAAATTCATTGCATTTTTGTTTCTTGTAGATAGTTTTGGTTTAGTTTAATTTCCAGCTTAATTAGGTTAAATTTTAGTTTGGTTCATGTGGTTGTGCAATGTTGGGTGTTTTGGGGTTGAAACCCTTTGTGAGCTCAAGTTTGGTACCTTAGAGTTGAAGAATTTTTTTTTTTTGGAAAAACAGCACATATGCGTGCAGACACACTTGTGTGTACGCACACACCCCCAAAATATGCATTCTGTGCGTACGCACAGCCTTGTACGTACACACACTCATTAACACCCCTTCGATTGGGAGCACTCACACTCCCTTATGCATTCGCACCCCCTCTTTTTGCCTCTTGTGCGTACACACGGACCTGTGTGCATACGCACAGATGTTAAATTTTGACGTTTCATATTTCCAAAAAAAATTGTCTTTTGTGCGTACGCACAAGGCTGTGCAAAGGCACACCTTCATACCATACCCCTGCCCAGAGCGTTCGTACACATAAGTGCATACACACTTTTTTTCAAAACTTGCCGATCACGCGTACGTGTCGTGTTCCATTTTCTCCCGCTCACACGTATGCCTGCCAGACGCATACGTGTCACCCCCCATTGTCCCAATCACGCTTATGCGTGCTCCACTTGTACGCATGATCCCCTCCCCTTTTTCACATAGTCTTCTTTTCTTCTTTTCTCTCAATTTCTTCCTTTCTTCTCTCTTTTCCTATCTTCTTCCCCTCCTTTGGCTAGTTAGTTAGTTATTTAGTTAGTTAGTTAGTATTTCGTTAGTTAGTTTGTCTAATTTTCTATTTTTGTGCTTAGTGTTGGATTATTGCTTTGATTTGATGATTGTGTTAAGATATTGCTGCTGATTTTTTATTGTTATTCATTGTTGGACTCCTTTATTGAGGTTATACTTTGTCACTTGGTATTGAATTTTGAATGTTGAATATTTGTGCATACCAAGTACTCATAACATTGCCTTTGAGGATGTCTTTGAATTTTCAAATTGCATGTTGTAGCTACCATGTAATTTGATTTCATTATCTATCATTAGGCAATTTTTTTTTAGTTGATGCATTTTTTTGGTTAGATGATGCTTGCTATGATTGATTTTTATTTAAGTCACCTAGTTGATGCATTGAAATTAAAAAATTGTGAAAATGGATTGTAAGCTCACCTAGTGACATTTTTTTGAGTTTTTTAAGCTCTGTGGACTATACTTGCCATGTTTTCCACTTCATGTCAATAAGGTGTTACAAACAAACTTTCCTTCATTATACAATTCACAATTGCTTGATTATTGCTTGAATGCTTTTATGCTCCTAGAGTACTTATCTGTTTATCTTAACCTACAAGTTTTCTTTTTAAGGTATCTCAAGCATACTAGAATGAGTAAAGTGCATGCTTCTTTTGTGTAAATGTGACAGCTTTCTACACTAGTGTGTGTTCTAAATCGTGCACAATTTAGAATTTACACACTTGTTTTCTTCATGTCACAAACTAACTCACTCACTCATTTTAGTGAATATTACCTCATTCCAACGATCTATGATCCCTTGCTTTTGCATCCACTCATCTTACTGTCCTATTTTCTATTTTTCATGGATGAGGCACCATTAGCAACAAGGGAAGCGAGACAAAGAGCACACAGTAGTTGGTTGATCCACCAGCTGAAGGTGGCAACTCGTGAAGTCACCGTACCCCCTTGCTCACCTTTGAATGCATGGAAGACCGTGCAAACCTTTAAGTGTAGGGAGGTCATCACTGATCGGCAATCGTGGGTGATAAATTCTAATCCCAAACACTTGCACATTTTATTTTTCTTAGTTTGTATATATTTTAGAGCTTTAATTGTATTTTTTCTTAGTTTATTGCATCTTCGTTCATATATATAATAAGCTTAGTTAAAGTAATAAAATTTTCCGAAAAAATTCTTGATAGGGCATTGACATCCCAATTGATTTGAGTGATAAAATTTCATTGAAACTTGCTTGAAAATACATTGTAGAACATGTTTTTGAGCTAAGAACACATAAGCATGTGAGTTTTGAGCCTAATTGTGTGGTTACATCATATTAACCACTATTTTCATTCTTGTGTGTGTTATTCTCTTTTTATGATTGCAATCTTTGATTTGTTTGATTCTTTATGTCTATTATTTGATGTTTATATGCATTTATATGATTGAGGCCATCATTTCATTAAGCTCACTTACCCAAATAGCCTACCATTTTATCTTCCTTTGTTAGCCAATTTTGAGCCTATTTTAATCCCCTTTTGTTCTTAATTTTAACATATCACTACCCCTAAGTGAAAAATAATGAATGTTCCTATTTTGGATCCTTGATTAGCTTAGGCTAGTGAGAGTGTGTATCATCTAAGTGTGGGAAAGTTGGGAACTTTAGTTGAGGTAAAAGTGGATTTTTGTACTTTTGTTGAAGATCTTGGGAATTGGGTACATATTCATGCATTCAATACTTAAACCATATGCATTAGTCTTTTGTATATATATTTTGTATTGAAAAAAAAAAGAAGAAAAGAAAAAAAGAAAAAGAAAAGAAAAAGAAAAAGAAAAAATAAAAAGGGGACAAAATACCCCAAAGTTCGAAAAATAAAAAAATGCATATGGGATGTGAATTGAAAAGAGAATGCTTGAGTATGTGAAAAAGTGAATAATTGGTAGTTAGGTTTGCATTTGAATTGTATAGGTTGTAGGATAGGTGAGAGCATAAGTTAGTCAAAGATTCAAATTTCAAGCTCACTTGACCATATGCATCCTTACCTTGACCCTAGCCGCAATACAACCATGAAAAGTCCTCGTGATATTTGTATGGATACATTAAATGATTGTTGATTGTTAAATGAAAAACAAATCTTAGAAAGCATGATTAGAGGAGAATTGAGAGGATCAACCCTATACACTTGAGCGATTAGAGCGGATACACATTCGGTGAGGGTTCGATTGCTCAATTACATCTTTTCACCTATGCTTAATTCTTATCTTGCAAGTTTATAAATTCTTTTCTAGAATTTAACTCAGTTGTGGATTTGAGTTTATCATTTTTACCTTAGCCCTTATGTTTATATATGTATTCTTGGAAACTAATTTACTTTGACTAAGTAGTTGCATCCTTTTTATTAGATTGCATATAGGTAGTTTCCTTGCTTTGAATAAATGTAATTCCCCTTCTTATCTTTCTTTGATATAGCATGAGGACATGCTATTGTTTAAGTGTGGGGACATGATGAATCCACATTTTCTGATATTTATTTGCTTTATTTGGATGAATTTCATCAACTTTTCGTGCATTTATATATTGAAATAGCATAATTTCATGATTTCTTCCTAAATTGTGCTTGAAAGTAAAAACATGCTTTTTAGGCCTAACAATTGCTAAATTTTATTCACTTTAATCCCATTTGATGCCTTGATGTGTTTGCTAAGTGATTTCAGGTTTCTAAGGCAAGTATGGGTTGAAGAAGTGAGAAAAGAGCATGCAAAAGAGAAGAAACCATTAAGAAATGGAGTTTGGAAGTTTTAGCAGCTGTGCATACGCACAGTGATGTGTGCATACGCACAGGTGTGAACCCATGGCGACGTGCACGCGTGACCTACGCGTACGTGAGAGGGTGAACTTCGTTAGGTCACGCGTACGCGTGACCATTATCACGTGAGCTCATTAATTGCAATTCGCTAGGAGCGAATTTTGGGACTCCAAAACCCAGTCCAACTCATTTCTGAAGCTATTTCAAGCCAAAGTAAAGAAGAATGAGGGGGGAGGAATTAGGTTTTAGGTTTTATCATGTTTTATGTAGCTTTCTAGAGAGAGAAGTTGTCCCTTCTCTCTATAATTTAGGTTTTCTTAGTTAATTTCTCTTTAATTTTATTCTTTAATTCTTGTTCTAGTATAGTTTCATTTATGTTTTCATGCTCTGTTGTATTGATCCTCTTTATTTCTTTTGTTATTTTATCAATTTTGCCACTTTTATGTTTATGAACACTTTTGTTAATTTGAATTTCTATTAATGCAGTTTAATATTTGGTGCACAAAAGTGACTCCGCGGTATTCGCACAGATAGACCGGCAAGTATACCGGGTCATCCAAGTAATACCCCAGGTGGGTGAGGGTTTATCCCACGGAGATTGTTGGTTTGAGAAAGCAGTGCTTACCTTGCAAATCTTAGTCAGGCAGATAGAAAATATAGTTGTCACGAGAAAATGCATAAAACAGATAAATAAATAAAACGTTATTAAATAGGTGTGAAATCAATGGTATGAGAACGGTTGATGCTTCGGAGATGCCTCTTCCTTTTGGATCAAATTTTCTCACCATCTACTCCAACTTCTTATTGATTCATTCCATGGCAGGCTGTATATAATTAATGCCGGGTCAGCGGTCATTAATCTCCTCTGCTTCAGATCAAACGCCGAGTCAGCGGTCATCCAATCTGAACGAGGGTGAAGCTCTAGCAGTCCATTCCCTTGGTGATTCTACTCAAAATGCCACAGACAAGGTCGAATCTTCCAGATCATAGAGTGCTGCTTCTTTGGTTCTAGCCTATACCACAAAGGCCCTAATCACCCCGTAGCTTGGCTGAACTGATGTCTCGAGAAGTCCCCAATGAAGCCGTGGATTAGCCATCTAAGAGATGTATAATCAAGCTTGTGGTTCAATACTATCCCGTCAAGGACTCGCAAGAACCCATATGGAATTGGGTTGAAGGTCAAGTTACGCTCCCAATCCATTAGGATGAAGACCAAAGATACATCTTAAAATAGAATCAAGCATAGATTGAAGTGGAATAGAGATATTATTAATTCATAAGAATGAGCTGAGCTCCTAACTTTAACCTTAGGAGGTTAGTGACTCATAATGTATAAAGAAGCAATGTATTTCAAAAATATGGCATCAGGTCTTGAATAAGGGTGATCCTTGTTCTATATATACTAATATAATAACTAAGAATTATAGAAAATAAGATAAGCAAGTCCTATAGTGCAAAAATCTACTTTCTAGGCACACTTGGTGAGTGTTTGGGCTGAGCTTGAATAAAATCCACGAGCTAGTACACCTCTTGGGTGTTGAACGCAAACCTTGGACTCCCTTTTGGGCATTTGGACGCCAGCTACTCCCCTTTGGATATTAGACATCAGGAATGGGGCTGGTGGTTGGTGTTGAATGCCAGGTTTGGGCCTTCATTTCCAAAGCAAAGTATGGACTATTATATATTTTTGAAAAGCCTTGGATGTTAGCTTTCCATAGCCATTGAGAGCACGCCATTTGGACTTTTGTAGCTCTAGAAATGCTCCTTCGAGTGTATGGAGGTCAGATCTTGATAGCATCTGTGGTCCTTTCTCTGTCCCTGAATCATACTTTTGCTCAAGCACCTCAATTTCAGTCAGAAAATACCTGAAATCACCAAAAAACACACAAACTCAAAGTAGAATCCAAAAATATAAATTTTGCATTAAAACCTATGAAAATATAAAAAAAACTTAAACAAAACATAATGAAAACTATATGAAAATGATGCCAAAAAGTGTAATAAATAAAATTTAGTAAATATAGTAGTGTGAGAAATGTTTATAACTAGGAGCCTTTGAAGAAAAAGTGATAAATCAAAACCGGTAAATCGAAAAGCACAACACTCCGATCGATGACGTAAACAAAATAGATAGAGAATAAGCTAACACGAAGAGATATACAAGAGAGTGCCAAAATACATATATCAAGAATCAGGACTCAGTTTACGAATATAACCGGTCCGAGCATATAAGTATATATACATATATAAGGGAACTACCCAAAACGCAATAACTCAATACCCAAATGCTTTAATTTAGAATTTTCACTAGGGTTTTAGATCTTTTATCTTGCCCAAGGACCAAGGAGGCAAGAACAAGCCTTCTCCTCAAGTTAATTAGATTTTTTAACACAAAGGAGTTCAAAATTTCAACATTTTTGCCCAACAAATTCGAAAATCAAGGCTGCAAGAATAGAGGTGAAACATGGCTTACCTCTTGCACAACCATATGGGCTTTGTAAAGCTCGACGTCGCAGTCGCGTGGCCACAAATGGTGCGTCGATTGGAGCTCCAGATCAAAAGTTATGATTATTGGAAGATTGAGTTAATTTGGAACAAGGGTTTCATGTCTTCCCCCTTCTCCCTTCTAATTTTAGCGTGTGTGCATGTTGTGAGGGGAGAAAGTGTGCTGAACTCTAGTGAATGAGGGCTTGGCTGGGCCCTTGAGCCCAACTTGGGTCCGGTTGGCCCAGTTTGGCCCGTTCGGCCCAATCTTGGGCCGATTTCTTTAAAGTTGGTGTCAAAATTCTCGTTTTAAATTTCTCTATCATATTAAATCATCAAAATTCCATTTCTCACTTTCTAAAATATATTTTAATTTATGGGTTAATTAGTCATTAATTAACTGGCTTTTACATTCTACCCACCTAATTGGGAATTTTGCCCACAAAATTTGATTTCAGTTACCTGAGAATAGGTGTGGGTAGTCTGGTCACATCTCCGACTCAAGCTCCCAAGTATGCTCCTTAATACCGGCCTGATTCCATGCCACTTTCACTAATAAAACATCTTTTCTGCGCAACTTCTTAATACTCGTGCCAACAATCCTGATCGGAGTCACCGACAGAGTCAAGTCTTCCTCTAACTGGACTGATTCTGGTCTTAACACATGACTAGCATCAGGAGTATAATTCTGAAGTCGTGACATGTGAAATACGTCATGCAGGTTCGAAAGATGAGGCGGTAGAGCCATTCGGTACGCCACCGGTTCAACCCTTTCAAGAATCTGAAACGGATCGATGTATTGAGGATTCGGTTTTTTTGTCTTAATCACTCTACCTACTCCTATTGTTGGAGTAACCTTAAGGAAAGTATAGTCTCCTTCCTCAAACTCTAAGGGTTTCCGCCTCTGATCGGCATAACTCTTCTAACAGCTTTGAGCAGTGAGCATCCTATCTCTGATTTTCTTAACCTATTCTGTAGTTTCAGCTATCATCTCAGGCCCCAATAGACTTTTCTCCCCAGCTTCATACCAGCATAGCAAATATTGGCATTTTCTCCCATATAGAGCCTTGTACGGAGCCATTTCGATGCTCGCATGGTAGTTATTATTGTACGCAAATTTCACTAGCGGCATATACCGATCCCAGCTCACCGGCTGATCCAAAACACAAGCCCTCAACATATCTTCTAGGGTTTGGATCGTCGCCATCTGTTTGAGGATGGTAATGAGTCGATAATTTATACGCTTTTTGGCATTATTTTTAGGTAGTTTTTAGTAGGATCTAGCTACTTTTAGGGATGTTTTTATTAGTTTTTATGCAAAATTCACATTTCTATACTTTACTATGATTTTGTATGCTTTTCTGTGATTTCAGGTATTTTCTGGCTGAAATTGAGGGACCTGAGCAAAAATCTGATAGAAGGCTGACAAAAGGACTACTAATGCTGTTGGATTCTGACCTCCCTGCACTCGAACTAGATTTTCTAGAGCTACAAAACTCTAAATGGCGCGCTCTCAACTGCGTTGAAAAGTAGACATTCAGGGCTTTCGAGCCATATATAATAGTCCACACTTTATTTGAGTTTAGATGATGCAAACTGGCATTCAACGCCAGTTCCATGCTACATTCTCGAGTAAAATGCCAGAAACACGTCACAAACCAGAGTTAAAAGCCAAAAACACATTACAACTTGGCGTTTAACCCCAAGAGAAGTCTCTGCACGTGTAAAGCTCAAGCTCAGCCCAATCACACACCAAAGTGGGCTCGGAAGTGGATTTCTGCACTTAGACTTATTTCTGTAAACTCTAGTAGCTAGTCTAGTATAAATAGGACATTTTACTTTTATATTAGACATCTTTGGTCTCAGTTTTAATCTATTGTTCATTGGTGGACGAAATTGTGATCATCAACAATGGCTCCAAAGGCTTGGTGCTCTCAAACGTGAATCACACTTTGTCACAACCCCGCACAACTAACCAGCAAGTGTACTGGGTCATCCAAGTAATACCTTACATGAGTAAGGGTCGATCCCACAGAGATTGTTGGTATGAAGCAAGCTATGGTCATCTTGTAAATCCCAGTCAGGCGGATTTAACTGGATTAAGAGATTATTGGTTTAAATAAAGATAATAAAATAAACAGAAAATAAAGATAAAGTTACTCATGTAATTCAATGGTGGGAATTTCAGATAGGTGTATGGAGGTGCTGTGTTCCTTCTGAATCTCTGCTTTCCTACTTCTTCCTTCTAGTTTTTCATCACTCCTTTCTATGGCAAGCTGTATGTAGGGTATCATCGTTGTCAATGGCTACATCCCATCCTCTCAGTGAAAATGGTCCAAATGCTCTGTCACAGCACGGCTAATCATCTGTCGGTTCTCAATCAGGTTGGAATAGAATCCAGTGATTCTTTTGCGTCTGTCACTAATGCCCAGCCTTCAGGAGTTTGAAGCTTGTCACAGTCATTCAATCCCAGAATCCTACTCGGAATACCACAGACAAGGTTAGACTTTTCGGATTCCCATGAATGCTGCCATCAATTCTAGCTTATACCACGAAGATTCTGATCATGGAATCCAAGAGATATGTGCCCGGTCTAAGGTAGAACGGAAGTGGTTGTCAGTCACGCGCGTTCATAGGTGAGAATGATGATGAGTGTCATGGATCATCACATTCATAAAATTGAAGTGCAACGAATATCTTAGAACAGGAATTAATCGAATTGGATAGAAAATAGTAGTAATTGCATTAAAACTTGAGGTACAGCAGAGCTCCACACCCTTAATCTATGGTGTGTAGAAACTCCACCGTTGAAAATACATAAGTGATGAAGGTTCAAGCATGGCCGAATGGCCAGCCCCCAAAACGTGAGCACAGGATCAAAAATACAATCCAGGATCCAGGATAAAAATATAATAGTAAAAAGTCCTATTTATACTAGACTAGCTACTAGGGTTTACAGAAGTAAGTAATTGATGCAGAAATCCACTTTCAAGGCCCACTTGGTGTGTGCTTGGGATGAGCTTGATCTATCCACGAGCTGAGGCTTTTCTTGGAGTTGAACGCCAAGTTGTAACGTGTTTTGGGCGTTCAACTCTGGTTCGTGACGTGTTTTGAGCTTCTGCAGGCGTTTTCTTTAGGTGAATGGATCCACCTGCAGAATCGTCCAATGACATTTTGGAAAACTCAGATAGACCATAATAGAATATATCTAAGATGGTCCATTCTGAAAACATGTCAGAAGGACACTTTTTGGTCATCTGCTTGTATCTTTCCCAAGCTTCATAGAGGGATTCACCATCTTTTTGCTTGAAGGTCTGAACATCCACTCTAAGCTTGCTCAACTTTTGAGGAGGAAAGAATTTATCCAAGAAGGCCGTGACCAGCTTATCCCAGGAGTCCAGGCTATCTTTAGGTTGTGAGTCCAACCATGTTCTAGCTCTGTCTCTTACAGCAAAAGGGAAAAGCATGAGCCTGTAGACTTCAGGATCTACTCCATTTGTCTTAACAGTCTCACAAATCTGCAAGAACTCAGTTAAAAACTAATAAGGATCTTCATATGGAAGTCCATGAAACTTGCAGTTCTGTTGCATCAAAGCAACTAATTGAGGTTTCAACTCAAATTCGTTTGCTCCAATGGCAGGAATTGAGATGCTTCTTCCATCAAACTTGGACGTTGGTTTAGTGAAATCACCAAGCATCCTCCTTGCATTATTGTTGTTGGGTTCGGCTGCCATCTCCTTCTCTTGTTCGAAAATTTCAGAAAGGTTGCCTCTGGATTGTTGTAATTTAGCTTCTCTTAGTTTTCTTTTCAGAGTCCTTTCAGGTTCTGGATCAGCTTTAACAAAGATGCCTTTTTTCTTATTCCTACTCATATGAAAGAGAAGAGAAAAAGAAAAAGGAAGAGGAATCCTCTATATCTGGACAAAGAGGATCCTTATTATTAGTAGAAGAAGAAAGGAATAAGTGTGGAGAATCCAATCACAAGGGTGAGGATAGAGGCAGTGATTGGAGATGAAGAGAGGTGAAGAGAAGTGTTAGTAAATAAATAAATAAATAGAAGAGAAGAGAGGGAGAATTCGAAAATAATTTTGAAAAAGTAGTTAATGATTTTCGAAAATTAAAGATAAGATATAATTAAAATTAAAATTTAAAACAATTAAAAAGAATTTTTGAAAAAGAGATGAGATATTTTGGAAAATTAAAGAGGGAAAAGTAGTTAGGTGGTTTTGAAAAAGATAAGAAACAAACAAAAAGTCAAATAGTTAGTTGAAAAAGATATTAAAATCAAATTTGAAAAGATAAGAAGATAAGAAGTTAGATAAGATATTTTGAAATCAAATTTTTTAAAAAGATAAAATTTTAAAAAAGATATGATAAAAAGATAAGATAAGAAGATATGATAAAAAGATAGGATTGAAAAAGATTTAATTTTTAAAATTAAAATTAATTACTTAACTAACAAGAAACTAAAAGATATGGTTCTAGAATTTAAAGATTGAACCTTTCTTAATAAGAAAGTAACAAACTTCAAATTTTTGAATCAATCATATTAATTGTTAGCATAATTTCGAAAATTTAGATAAAATTAAGAAAAAGATTTTTTTGAAAAACATTTTAAAGAATTTTCGAAAATTAATAAGAAAAATGAAAAAGATTTAATTTTTGAAAAAGTTTTAAAAAGATAAGATTTTTTAAAATTGAAAATTTGACTTGACTTGTAAGAAACAACTAATTTTAAAAATTTTTGACCAAGTCAACTCAAATTTTCGAAAATTTGGAGAGAAATAAGGAAAAGATATTGTTTTGATTTTTAAATTTTTAAAGATGAGAGAGAAAAACACAATTATGACCCAAAACATGAAAATTTTGGATCAAAACCAATTATGCATGCAAGAACACTATGAATGTTAAGATGAACACCAAGAACACTTTGAAGATCATGATGAACATCAAGAACATATTTTTGAAAAATTTTTGATGCAAAGAAAACATGCAAGATACCAAACTTAGAATTCTTTAATGCATGGACACTATGAATGCAAAAATGCATATGAAAAACAACATACAACACAAAACAAGAAAACATCAAGAACAAACAAGAAGACTTGTCAAGAACAACTTGAAGATCATGAAGAACACCATGAATGCATGAATTTTTGAAAAATGCAAGAAAAATTTTAAAAGCATGCAATTGACACCAAACTTAAAAATTGACTCAAGACTCAAACAAGAAACACAAAATATTTTTGGTTTTTATTATTTTATGATTTTTTTGTATTTTTATTATTTTTTTTAAAATTATATTTTTGAAAAACCAAAATAAAGAAAAAATTTTTGAAAGATTTTTGAGAACTTTTTTGAAAGGAAAATAAAAAGAAAATTACCTAATCTGAGCAACAACATGAACCGTCAGTTGTCCATACTCGAACAATCCCCGGCAACGGCGCCAAAAACTTAGTGGACAAAATTGTGATCATCAACAATGGCTCCAAAGGCTTGGTGCTCTCAAATGTGAATCACACTTTGTCACAACTCCGCACAACTAACCAGCAAGTGTACTGGGCCGTCCAAGTAATACCTTACGTGAGTAAGGGTTGATCCCACAGAGATTGTTGGTATGAAGCAAGCTATGGTCATCTTGTAAATCCCAGTCAGGCGGATTTAACTGGATTAAGAGATTATTGGTTTAAATAAAGATAATAAAATAAATAGAAAATAAAGATAAAGTTACTCATGTAATTCAATGGTGGGAATTTCAGATAGGTGTATGGAGGTGCTGTGTTCCTTCTGAATCTCTGCTTTCCTACTTCTTCCTTCTAGTTTTTCATCACTCCTTTCTATGGCAAGCTGTATGTAGGGCATCACCATTGTCAATGGCTACATCCTATCCTCTCAGTGAAAATGGTCCAAATGCTCTGTCACAGCACGGCTAATCATTTGTCGGTTCTCAATCAGGTTGGAATAGAATCCAGTGATTCTTTTGCATCTGTCACTAACGCCCAACCTTTAGGAGTTTGAAGCTCGTCACAGTCATTCAATCCCGGAATCCTACTCGGAATACCACAAACAAGGTTAGACTTTCCGGATTCCCATGAATGCCGCCATCAATTCTAGCTTATACCACGAAGATTCTGATCAAGGAATCCAAGAGATATGCACCCGGTCTAAGGTAGAACGGAAGTGGTTGTCAGTCACGCGCGTTCATAAGTGAGAATGATGATGAGTGTCACGGATCATCACATTCATCAAGTTGAAGTGCAACGAATATCTTAGAACAGGAATAAATCGAATTGGATAGAAAATAGTAGTAATTGCATTAAAACTTGAGGTACAGCAGAGCTCCACACCCTTAATCTATGGTGTGTAGAAACTCCACCGTTGAAAATACATAAGTGATGAAGGTTCAGGCTTGGCCGAATGGTCAGCCCCCAAAACGTGATCACAGGATCAAAAATACAATCTAGGATCCAGGATAAAAATATAATAGTAAAAAGTCCTATTTATACTAGACTTGCTACTAGGGTTTACAGAAGTAAGTAATTGATGCAGAAATCCACTTTTAGGGCCCACTTGGTGTGTGATTGGGTTGAGCTTGATCTATCCATGAGCTGAGGCTTTTCTTGGAGTTGAACGCCAAGTTGTAACATGTTTTGGGCATTCAACTCTGGTTCGTGACGTGTTTCTGGCGTTTGACTCCAAGATGCAGCATGGAACTGGCATTGAGCGCCAGTTCACGTCATCTAATTGCGAAGAAAGTATAGACTATTATATATTTCTGAAAAGCTCGGGATGTCTACTTTTAAACGCCGTTGAGAGCGCCCCATTTGGAGTTCTGTAGCTCCAAAAAATCCATTTCGAGTGTAGGGAGGTCAGATTCCAACAGCATCAACAGTCCTTTGTCAGCCTCCTTATCAGAGTTTTGCTCAGGTCCTTCAATTTCAGCCACAAATTACCTGAAATCACAGAAAAACACACTAACTCATAGTAAAGTCCAGAAATGTGAATTTAGCTTAAAAACCAATGAAAACATCCCTAAAAGTAACTAGATCATACTAAAAACTACCTAAAAACAATGCCAAAAAGCGTATAAATTATCCGCTCATCATTCATCTTAGGAGACTATTGATCACGTTTTGGAGGCTGGCCATTCGGCCATACCTGGACCATCACTTATGTATTTTCAATGGTGGAGTTTCTACATACCATAGATTAATGTGTGGAGCTCTGCTGTACCTCGAGAATTAATGCAATTACTATTGTTCTTCTATTCAATTCAAGCTTATTCTTATTCTAAGATATTCGCTGCACTTCAACCTGATGGATGTGATGATCCGTGACACTCATCATCATACGTCCTTATAAACGCGTGCCTGACAACCACTCCCGTTTTACCTTAGATCGAGCGCGTATCTCTTGGATTCCTTAATCAGAATCTTCGTGGTATAAGCTAGAATTATTGGCGGCCATTCTTAAGAATCCGGAAAGTCTAAAACTTGTCTGTGGTATTTCGAGTAGGATTCAGGGATTGAATGACTGTGACGAGCTTCAAACTCGCGATTGTTGATAGTAGTGACAGACGCAAAAGAATCACTGGATTCTATTCCAACATGATCGAGAACCGACAGATGATTAGTTGTGTTGTGACGGAGCATTTGGACAATTTTCACTGAGAGGATGGGACGTAGCCATTGACAACGGTGACGCCCTACATACAGCTTGCCATGGAAAGGAGTAAGAATGATTGGATGAAAGCAGTAGGAAAGCAGAGATTCAGAAGGAACACAACATCTTCATGCATTTATCTGAAATTCCCAACAATGAATTACATAAGTATTTCTATCTTCATTTTATGCTTTATTTATTCTTATATTCGAAAACCATTATAACCATTTGAATCCGCCTAACTGAGATTTACAAGATGACCATAGCTTGCTTCATACCAACAGTCTCCGTGGGATTGACCCTTACTCACGTAAGGTATTACTTGGACGACCCAGTGCACTTGCTGGTTAGTTGTGCGAAGTTGTGCAAAGTGTGATTCACGTTTGAGAGCTCTAAGTCTATTGGCGCCATTGTTGATGATCACAATTTTGTGCACCAAGTTTTTGGCGCCGTTGCTGGGGATTGTTTGAGTATTGGACAACTGACGGTTCATCTTATTGCTCAGATTAGGTAATTTTCTTTTCAAAAAAGTTTTCAAAAATCTTTTCAAAAAAATTTTTTCTTCTTTTTTCGTCTTTTCTAAAAATTATTTTCAAAAAATCCAAAAAAAATTTAATTATTAATAAAATAAAAAAAATATTTGTGTTTCTTGTTTGAGCCTAGTGTCAATTTTTAAGTTTGGTATCAATTGCATGTTTTTAAAAAATTGTGCATTTTTCGAAAAACTCATGCATGGTGTTCTTTATGATCTTCAAGTTGTTTTTGATAAGTCTTCTTGTTTGATCTTCATATTTTCTTGTTTTTTGTCTTTTGTTGTTTTTCATATGCATTTTTTTAATCCATAGTGTCTAAACATTGAAAATTTCTAATTTTGGTGTCTTGCATATTTTTCTTTTCTTGAAAATTTTTTAAAAAATAAGTCTTGATATTCATCTTGATCTTCAAAGTGTTCTTGGTGTTCATCTTGACATTCATAGTGTTCTTGCATGCATCATTGGTTTCGATCCAAAATTTTCATGTTTTGGGTCATATTTGTGTTTTTTCTCTCATCATTAAAAATTCAAAAATAAAAAATATCTTTTCCTTATTTCTCTCAAAAATTCAAAATCTTTGGGTTGACTTAGTAAAATTTTTTTAAAATAAGTTGTTTCTTGTTAGTCAAGTCAAGATTTCAATTTTAAAAATCCCATCTTTTCAAAATCTTTTTCAAAAATAAAATCTTTTTCATTTTTCTTATTATTTTTCGAAATTTTTCTTATTTGATTTTCAAAATCTTTTTCTTATCTTTATTTCAAAATTTCAAAAACTTTACTAACAATTAATGTGGTTGATTCAAAAATTTGAAGTTTGTTACTTTCTTGTTAAGAAATGTTCAATCTTTAAATTCTAGAATCATATCTTTTAGTTTCTTGTTAGTCAAGTACATTTTAATTTTAGAAAATCAAATCTTTTCCAAAATATCTTTTTCAATCATATCTTTTCAAAATATCTTTTTCAAATCATATCTTTTTTCAAAATTGATTTCAAAAATTTTTTCTAACTTCCTATCTTTTCAAAATTGAATTTCAAATCTTTTTCAACTAACTAATTGACTTTTTGTTTGTTTTACTAATTTTTATCTTTTTCAAAACTAACTAACTACTTTTCTCTCTCTAATTTTCTAAAATTCCTCACTCTTTTTCAAAATTCTTTTAATTAACTAATTGTTTCAAATTTTAATTTTAATTGTATTCCTTATCTCAATTTTCGAAAATCACTAACCAATTTTTCAAAAACAATTTTCGAAAACTTTCTCTCTCTCAGCTCTTTCTATTTATTTATTCATTTACTAACATTGCTCTTCATCTCAAAAATTCGAACCCTCTCTTCTCTTCTGCGTTCGAATTTTTCTTCTCTTTCTTCTATTATCCTCTTTTTCTACTCACATAAAGGAATCTCTATACTATGACATAGAGGATTCCTCTTTTTTCTTTGTTTTTTTCTCTTTCATATGAGCAGGAACAAGGAAAAAGGAATTCTTGTTGAAGCTGATCCCGAACCTGAAAAGACCTTGAAGAGGAAGCTAAGAGCAGCTAAAGCACAGTACTCGGAAGAGGACCTAATTGAAATTTTCGAACAGGAAAAGGATATGGCAGCCGAACCCAACAATAACAATGCAAGGAAGATGCTTGGTGACTTTACTGCACCAAATTCCAACTTACATGGAAGAAACATCTCAATCCCTGCCATTGGAGCAAACAACTTTGAGCTAAAGCCTCAGTTAGTTTCTCTGATGCAACAGAACTGCAAGTTTCATGGACTTCCATCAGAAGATCCTTTTCAGTTCTTAACTGAATTCTTGCAGATCTGTGATACTGTTAAGACCAATGGGGTTGATCTTGAGGTCTACAGGCTTATGCTTTTCCCTTTTGCTGTAAGAGACAGAGCTAGAGTATGGTTGGACTCTCAACCTAAAGATAGCTTGAACTCTTGGGATAAGCTGGTCATGGCCTTCTTGGCCAAGTTCTTTCCTCCTCAAAAGCTGAGTAAGATTAGAGTGGATGTTCAAACCTTCAGACAGAAAGAAGGTGAATCCCTCTACGAAGCTTGGGAGAGATACAAGCAACTGACCAAAAAGTGTCCTTCTGACATGCTTTCAGAATGGACCATCCTGGATATATTCTATGATGGTCTATCTGAATTGTCTAAGATGTCATTGGACCACTTTGCAGGTGGATCCATTCACCTAAAGAAAATGCCTACAGAAGCTCAGGAACTCATTGACATGGTTGCAAATAACCAATTCATGTACACCTCTAAGAGGAATCCTGTGAGTAATGGGATGCCTCAGAAGAGGGGAGTTCTTGAAATTGATGCTCTGAATGCCATATTAGCACAGACTAAAATGTTGACTCAGCAAGTCAACATGATTTCTCAGAGTCTGAATAGATGGCAAAATGCATCCAATAGTACTAAAGAGGCATCTTCTGAAGAAGAAGCTTATGATCCTGAGAACCCTGCAATGGCAGAGGTGAATTACATGGGTGAACCTTATGGAAATACCTATAATTCCTCATGGAAAAATCATCCAAATTTCTCATGGAAGGATCAACAAAAGCCCCAACAAGGCTTTAATAATGGTGGAAGAAACATGTTTAGCAATAGCAAGCCTTTTCCATCATCTTCTCAACAACAAACAGAGAATTCTGAGCAGAGCCCCTCTAGCTTAGCAAACATAGTCTCTGATCTATCTAAGGTCACTTTAAGTTTCATGAGTGAAACAAGGTCCTCCATTAGAAATTTGGTTGCACAAGTGGGCCAGCTGAGTAAGAAAATCACTGAAACCCCTCCTAGTACTCTCCCAAGCAATACAGAAGAGAATCCAAAAAGAGAGTTCAAAGCCATTGACATAATCACAATGGCCGAATCCAAAGAGGAAGAGAAGGACGTGAATCCCAGTGAGGAAGACCTCCTGGGATGTCCTCTGAACAAAAAGGAGTTCCAAACTGAGGAACCTAAGGAATCTGAGGCTCACCTAGAGACCATAAAGATTCCATTGAACCTCCTTTTACCATTCATGAGCTCTGAGAACTATTCTTCCTCTGAAGAGGATGAAGATGTAACTGAAGAGCAAGTTGCTCAATATCTAGGAGCCATCATGAAGCTGAATGCCAAGTTGTTTGGTAATGAGACTTGGGAAGATGAACCTCCCTTTGCTCATTAGTGTACTAGATACATGGGTTCAGCAAACTCTACCTCAAAAGAAACAAGATTCTGGTAAATTCTTGATATCCTGTACCATAGGCACCATGACCTTTAAGAAGGCTCTATGTGACCTGGGGTCAGGTATAAATCTTATGCCACTCTCTGTAATGGAGAAGCTGGGGATCTTTGAGGTACAAGCTGCAAGAATCTCATTAGAGATGGCAGACAAGTCAATAAAACAAGCTTATGGATTGGTAGAGGACGTGTTGGTAAAGGTTAAAAGCCTTTACATCCTTGCTAATTTCATAATCTTAGACACTGGGAAGGATGAGAATGAATCCATCATTCTTGGAAGACCCTTCCTAGCCACAGCAAGAGCTGTGATTGATGTTGACAGAGGTGAACTAGTCCTTCAATTGAATGGGGACTACCTTGTGTTTAAAGTTCAAGGTTATCCTTCTGTAAACATGGAAAAGAGGCACGATAAGCTTCTCTCAATACAGAGTCAAACAAAGCCCCCACAATCAAACTCTAAGTTTGGTGTTGGGAGGCCATAACCAAACTCTAAGTTTGGTGTTGAACCCCCACATTCAAACTCTAAGTTTGGTGTTGGGAGGTCCCAACAATGATCTGAACATTTGTGAAGCCCCATGAGAGCTCACTGTCAAGCTATTGACATTAAAGAAGCGCTTATTGGGAGGTAACCCAATTTTTATTTATCTATATTTCTATTGTTCTTTTATGTTTTATTAGGTTTATGATCATGTGGAGTCACAAAATAATTGCTAAAATTAAAAACAGAATAAAAAATAGCAGAAGAAACAGCACACCCTGGAGGAAGAGCTTACTGGCGTTTAAACGCCAGTTATGATCATCTGGCTGGCGTTCAACACCAAAACAGAGCATGAAGATGGTGTTGAATGCCAGAAACAAGCAGCAGTCTGGCGTTTAAACGAGGGCGAGTAACATTCTAAGTTTGGTGTGGTAAAATCATAGCTTTTTTGTTTTTCCATAACCATTGATGGAACCTAAGGCCAGAGAAACCTCAAGAAAGAGGAAAGGGAAGACAAAAGCTTCCACCTCCGAGTCATGGGAGATGGAGAGATTCATCTCAAGGGTCCATAGCTCAGTAATAGAGCATTTGAATGCACAACAAGAGAGCTCACTCATGAACCTCAACAAGAGCATGAGGAATTCTCTCATCAAGAAATCCTTGAGATGCCTCAAGGGATGCATTTTTCTCCATACAACTATTGGGAGAAACTAAGGATAGGAGCACCAAAATCACTAGGGATGAAGCAACAAAGGCAAGAAAGAGACATAGAGGAGCTCAAGAACACCATTGGTCCTTCAAGAAGAAGGCGCCACCATCACTAAGGTGGACTCATTCCTTAACTTCCTTGTTCTTATCTCTCTGTTTTTCGGTTTTAGAGCTTCATGTTTGTCTATGTTTGTGTCTTTACTACATGATCATTAGTATTTAGTAACTATGTCTTAAGGCTATGAATAATTCCATGAATCCTTCACCTTTCTTAAATGAAAAATGTTTTTAATACAAAAGAACAAGAAGTACATGAGTTTCTAATTCATCCTTGAAATTAGTTTAATTATATTGATGTGGTAACAATACTTTTTGTTTTCTGAATGAATGCTTGAACAGTGCATATTTTTGATCTTGTTGTTTATGAATGTTAAAATTGTTGGCTCTTGAAAGAATGATGAAAAAGAGAAATGTTATTGATGATCTGAAAAAGCATGAAATTGATTCTTAAAGCAAGAAAAAGCAGTGAATAACAAAAGCTTGCGAAAAAAACTGGCAAAAAAAAAGAAAAAAAAAGAAAAAGCAAGCAAAAAAAGCCAATAGCCCTTAAAACTAAAAGGAAAGGGTAAAAAAGATCCAAGGCTTTGAGCATCAATGGATAGGAGGGCCCAAGGAAATAAAATCCAGGCCTAAGCGGTTAAATCAAGCTGTCCCTAACCATGTGCTTGTGGCATGCAGCTCCAAGTGAAAAGATTGAGATTAAGTGGTTAAAGTCATGATCCAAAGCAAAAAGAGTGTACTTAAGAGCTCTGGACACCTCTAACTAGGAACTTTAACAAAGCTGAGTCACAATCTGAAAAGGTTCACCCAGTCATGTGTCTGTGGCATTTATGTATCCGGTGGTAATACTGGAAAACAAAGTGCTTAGGGCCACGACCAAGACTCATAAAAGTAGCTGTGTTCAAGAATCAACATACTTAACTAGGAGAATCAATAACACTATCTGAACTCTGAGTTCCTATGGATGCCAATCATTCTAAACTTCAAAGGATAAAGTGAGATGCCAAAACTGTTCAGAAGCAAAAAGTTACAAGTCCCGCTTATCTAATTAGAACTAATATTCATTGATATTTTGAGATTTATAGTATATTCTCTTCTTTTTATCCTATGTGAATTTCAGTTGCTTGGGGACAAGCAACAATTTAAGTTTGGTGTTGTGATGAGCGGATAATTTATACGCTTTTTGGCATTGTTTTTAGGTAGTTTTTAGTAGGATCTAGCTACTTTTAGGGATGTTTTTATTATTTTTTATGCAAAATTCACATTTCTAGACTTTACTATGAGTTTGTGTGTTTTTTTGTGACTTCAGGTATTTTCTGGCTGAAATTGAGGGACCTGAGCAAAAATCTGATAGGAGGCTGACAAAGGACTGCTGATGCTGTTGGATTCTGACCTCCCTGCACTCGAAATGGATTTTATGGAGCTACAGAAATCCAAATGGCACGCTCTGAACTGCGTTGAAAAGTAGACATCTAGGGCTTTCCAGCAATATATAATAGTCCACACTTTATTCGAGTTTAGATGACGCAAACTGGTGTTCAACGCCAGTTCCATGCTGCATTCTCGAGTAAAACGCCAGAAACACGTCACAAACCAGAGTTAAACGCCAAAAACACGTTACAACTTGGCGTTTAACCCCAAGAGAAGCCTCTGCACATGTAAAGCTCAAGTTCAAGCCAAGCACACACCAAAGTGGGCCCCGGAAGTGGATTTCTGCGCCTAGACTTATTTCTGTAAACCCTAGTAGCTAGTCTAGTATAAATAGGACATTTTACTATTGTATTAGACATCTTTGGTCTCAGTTTTAATCTATTGTTCATCTTAGGAGACTATTGTTCATGTTTTGGAGGATGGCCATTCGGCCATGCCTGGACCATCACTTATGTATTTTCAACGGTGGAGTTTCTACACACCATAGATTAAGGTGTGGAGCTTTGCTGTACCTCAAGAATTAATGCAATTACTATTGTTCTTCTATTCAATTCAAGCTTATTCTTATTCTAAGATATTCGCTGCACTTCAACCTGATGGATGTGATGATCCGTGACACTCATCATCATCTGTCCTTATGAACGCGTGCCTGACAACCACTCCCGTTCTACCTCAGATCGAGCGCGTATCTCTTGGATTCCTTAATCAGAATCTTCGTGGTATAAGCTAGAATTATTGGCGGCCATTCTTGAGAATCCGGAAAGTCTAAACCTTGTCTGTGGTATTTCGGGTAGGATTCAGGGATTGAATGACTGTGATGAGCTTCAAACTCGCGATTGTTGGGCGTAGTGACAGACGCAAAAGAATCACTGGATTCTATTCTGACATGATCGAGAACCGACAGATGATTAGCCGTGCTGTGACAGAGCATTTGGACCATTTTCACTGAGAGTATGGGAAGTGGCCATTGACAACGGTGACACCCTACAAACAGCTTGCCATGGAAAGGAGTAAGAATGATTGGATGAAAGCAGTAGGAAAGCAGAGATTCAGAAGGAACACAGCATCTTCATGCACTTATCTGAAATTCCCACCAATGAATTACATAAGTATTTTTATCTTTATTTTATGCTTTATTTATTCTTATATTCGAAAACCATTATAACCATTTGAATCCGCCTAACTAAGATTTACAAGATGACCATAGCTTGCTTCATACCAACAATCTCCGTGGAATCGACCCTTACTCACATAAGGTATTACTTGGACGACCCAGTGCACTTGCTAATTAGTTGCGCGAAGTTGTTACAAAGTGTGATTCACATTTGGGAGCTCCAAGTCTATTGGCGCCATTATTGATAATCACAATTTCGTGCACGAGATGGTAAGCTTTACTTAAGCTCAAACGGGTTGCAAAAGCTCTCTAAATTGCACCCCAGAACCTCGAAGTGAAACGGGGATCTCTGTCAGAAATTATAGTAGTAGGCACACCATGAAGTCTCACAATCTCCTTTATGTACAGGCGTGCTAACTCCTCAAGAGTATAGTTCATCGAATAGGTAGAAAGTGAGCCGACTTCGTCAGCCGGTCCACAATTACTCAGAAAACATCAAATCCGATCCTAATCCTCGGTAATCCCGATATAAAATCCATCTCAATGCTCTCCCACTTCCATTGCGGAACCTCCAAGGGCCACAACGTCTTGGAAGGTCTCTGATGTTCAATCTTTACCTTTTGACAAGTTAAGCACTTCGAGACATATTCTGTCATATCATTCTTCATACCAGGTCACCAGAACATAGCCTTTAGATCGTTGTACATCTTAGTACTTTCAGGGGGAATAGAAAATCCGCTTTTGTGTGCTTCCTTCAAGATATCTTGTCGCAAAGTCCCAACATCCGGCACAATGATCCTACCCTTGAATCTCCATAGCCCATCTTGATCCCATGACATTCTCACTACTTCCCTTGCTCAATAGCTGGCAACACCTTAGGTAACATGTCATCGTTTTGATGAGCCTTTAGGAGTTCAGATTTAAAATCACTCAAGATTTGTAACCGACTCAAACATAGAGTCCCACACACTTCTTGGACACCGATCTTCAAACTCTCGAATGCCTTGAGCAACTCTTCTTCTTGAAGCATCATCCAACCAGTATACAATGATTTTTAGCTTAGCGCATCTGCCACAACATTCGCTTTTCCCGGATGGTAATTCAACTCAAAGTCGTAGTCCTTCAGTAGCTCCATCCACCTCCTCTGCCGCATATTAAGTTCTTTCTGATCAAAGAGGTATTTCATGCTCTTGTGATCAGAGAAAACTCAGAACTTAACTCCATATAGGTAATGTCTCCACACCTTTAGCGCAAATACAACCGCAGCGACTTCCAAGTCATGCATTGGGTAATTAACTTCGTGAGGTCTCAACTATCGTGAGGCATACGCCACCACATTCTGATGCTGCATCAGCACACACCCCAGACCCTTTAATGAGGCATCACAATACACCTAAAATGGTTCATTCGGCTCGGGTAACACCAACACATGCGCGGTAGTCAGCTTTTCCTTCAACGCTTGAAAACTCTCCTCACACTCCGAAGTCCAAAAAAACGGCATGTCCTTGCGGGTCAACTTTGTCAATGGCAAAGCTATCTGCGAGAAGCCTTTGATGAATCTTTGATAGTAGCCAGCTAAGCCTAGAAAACTCCTTATCTCGGTTACTGAGGTTGGTCGTCCCCAATCCATTACTGCTTCCACCTTAGAGGGATCTACTGCTATCCCCTATTTACTCACCACATGGCCAAGAAACTTCACCTCGTCTTTCTAGAATTCACATTTAGATAACTTGGCGTACAATTTCCTCTCCTTCAGTATTTGTAACATGGTTCGCAAGTGCTCGGCATGCTCTTCCTCGGTCATAGAATAAATTAGTATGTCATCAATGAAGGCCACAACAAACTTATCGAAGAACGGGCGGAAGATTCTGTTCATATAGTCCATAAACACTGCAGGAGCATTTGTCAACATAAAAGATATTACAATGTACTTATAATGACCATAACGAGTCCTGAAAGCGGTCTTAGGTATATCCTCATCTCTCACTCTTATCTGGTGATAACTGGATCACAAATCAATCTTGGAGAAAACCCCATCTCCTTGTAATTGATCCATGAGATCGTCAATCCTCAGTTGTCTATGATGAGCGGATAATTTATACGCTTTTTGGCATTATTTTTAGGTAGTTTTTAGTAAGTTCAAGCTACTTTCAGGGATGTTTTCATTAGTTTTTATGTTAAATTCACATTTCTGGACTTTACTATGAGTTTGTGTGTTTTTCTATGATTTCAGGTAATTTCTGGCTGAAATTGAGGGACTTGAGCAAAACTCTGATAGGAGGCTGACAAAGGACTGCTGATGCTGTTGGAATCTGACCTCCCTGCACTCAAAATGGATTTTCTGGAGCTACAGAACTCCAAATGGCGCGCTCTCAACGGCGTTAGAAAGTAGACATCCAGAGCTTTCCCGCAATATATAATAGTCCATACTTTATTCGGGAATTGATGATGTAAAGTGGCGCTCAACGCCAAGTACATGCTGCTGTCTGGAGTTAAACGCCAAAAACACGTCACAACCCGGAGTTGAACGCCCAAAACACGTTATACCTTGGCGTTCAACTCCATAAAAGCCTCCGCTCGTGGATAGACCAAGCTCAGCCCAAACATACACCAAGTGGGCCCCGGAAGTGGATTTATGCATCAATTACTTACTCATGTAAACCCTAGTAGCTAGTCTAGTATAAATAGGATAAGTTACTATTGTATTAGACATCTTTTGACAGTTTCATCTTTGACTATTCTAGTCCTTGATCATTCGGTCTCTTGATCATTCAGGGGGCTGGCCATTCGGCCATGCCTGAACCTTTCACTTATGTATTTTCAACAGTGGAGTTTCTGCACACCATAGATTAAGGGTGTGGAGCTCTGCTGTACCTCAAGTTTCAATACAATTATTATTATTTTCTATTCAATTCTCTTCTATCCTTATTCCAAGATATATGTTATACTTAACTTTGATGAATGTGATGATCCGTGACACTCATCATCATTCTCACTTATGAACGCGCGTGACTGACAACCACTTCCGTTCTACTCTAGGCCGGGCGCATATCTCTTAGATTCCCCAACAGAATCTTCGTGGTATAAGCTAGATAGATGGCGGCATTCATGAGGATCCGGAAAGTCTAAACCTTGTCTATGGTATTCCGAGTAGGATTCTGGGATTGAATGACTGTGACGAGCTTCAAACTCCTGAAGGCTGGGCGTGATGACAAGCGTAAAAGAATCAAGGGATTCTATTCCAACCTGATTGAGAACCGACAGATGATTAGCCGTGCTGTGACAGAGCATAGGAACGTTTTCACTGAGAGGATGGGATGTAGCCATTGACAACGGTGATGCCCTACATACAGCTTGCCATGGAAAGGAGTAGGAAGGATTGGATGAATGTAATAAGAAAATAGAGATACGAGAGGAGCACAGCATCTTCACACACTTATCTGAAATTCCCACTATTGCTTTACATAAGTATTTCTATCCCTTTTTATTTTCTATTTATTATAAATTTTCGAACTCATCATAAACCAATTTAATCTGCCTAACTGAGATTTACAAGGTAACCATAGCTTGCTTCATACCAACAATCTCTGTGGGATCGACCCTTACTCACGTAAGGTATTACTTGGATGACCCAGTACACTTGCTGGTTAAGTTGAACGGAGTTGTGTCCACACATAGCCAAGAGCCATAATAATGATTCCATACAACAACAAAGAATACTACTTTGATGTGATCACAATTTCGTCCACCAAGTTTTTGGCGCCGTTGCCGGGGATTGTTCGAGTATGGACAACTGACGGTTCATCTTGTTGCTCAGATTAGGTAATTTTCTTTTCAAAAACTTTTTCAAAATTTTTCTTTTCTTTTTCGTTTTTCCAAACTTTATTTTCGAAAAATATAATAAAAATCCAAAAAAATTAATAAAATCATAAAAATCAAAAATATTTTGTATTTCTTGTTTGAGTCTTGTGTTAATTTTTTAAGTTTGGTGTCAATTGCATGCTTTTAAAATTTTTCTTGCATTTTTTCGAAAATCTCATGCATTCATAATGTTCTTCATGATCTTCAAGTTGTTCTTGACAAGTTTTCTTGTTTGATCTTGATGATTTCTTGTTTTGTGTTGTTTGTTGTTTTTCATGTGCACTTTTGCATTCATATTTTCCATGCATTAAAGATTTCTAAGTTTGGTGTCTTGCATGTTTTCTTTGCATCAAAAATTTTTCAAAATTATGTTCTTGATGTTCATCATGATCTTCAAAGTGTTCTTGGTGTTCATCTTAACATTCATAGTGTTCTTGCATGCATTATGTGTTTGATCCAAAATTTTCATATTTTGGGTCATTTTTATGTTTTTCTCTCTCATCTTTAAAATTTCAAAAAATAAAAAAAAATATATTTTCCTTATTTTCCTCCAAATTTTCGAAATTTTGGGTTGACTTGGTCAAAAATTTTTAAAATTAGTTGTTTCTTACAAGTCAAGTCAAAATTTCAATTTTAAAAATCTTATCTTTTCAAAATCTTTTTCAAAAATTATATCTTTTTCATTTTTTTCTATTTTTTGAAAATTTCAAAAATCTTTTTCAAAATATTTTCAAAATCTTTTTCTTATCTTTATATCATATTTTCGAAAATTAGCTAACAATTAATGTGATTGGTTCAAAAATTTGAAGTTTGTTACTTTCTTGTTAAGAAAGGTTCAATCTTTAAGTTCTAGAATCTTATCTTGTAGTTTCTTGTTAGTTAAGTCATTTTAAAAATTAAATCTTCTTCAAACATATCTTTTTATCTTTTATCTTATCTTTTTCAAAAAATTTATCTTTTTCAAAATTTGATTTCAAAATATCTTATCTAACTTCTTATCTTCTTATCTTTATCAAATTTGATTTTAATTTCTTTTTCAACTAACTCTTTGACTTTTTGTTTATTTCTTATCTTTTTCAAAACCACCTAACTACTCTTTCCTCTCTAATTTTCGAAAATATCTCATCTCTTTTTCAAAATTTCTTTTTAATTAATTATTTTAAATTTTAATTTTAATCTTATCTTATCTTTAATTTTCAAAAATTACTAACCCCTTTTTCAAAATTGTTTTCGAAATTCTCCCTCTCTTTTCTTATTCTATTTATTTATTTAATTACTAACACTTCTCTTCACCTCTCTTCATCCAAATATCCGAACCCCCTCTTCTACTTTCTTCTCCCTTTTCTTTTTATACTAACATAAAGGAATCTCTATACTGTGACATAGAGGATCCCTCTTTCTTTTCTTGTTTTCTTCTCTTTCACATGAGCAGGAACAAGGATAAAGGCACTCTTGTTGAAATTGATCCAGAACCTGAAAGGACTCTGAAGAGAAAATTAAGAGAAGCTAAATTACAACAATCCAGAAACAACCTTTCAGAAATTTTCGAACAAGAGAAGGAGATGGCAGCTAAAAATAATAATAATGCAAGGAGAATGCTTGGTGACTTCACAAAGCCAACATCCAAATTTGATGGAAGAAGCATCTCCATTCCTGCCATTGGAGCCAACAACTTTGAGCTGAAACCTCAGCTAATTGCCTTAATGCAACAAAACTGCAAGTTTTATGGACTTCCATCTGAAGATCCTTATCAGTTTTTAACTGAGTTCTTGCAGATCTGTGAGACTGTAAAGACAAATAGAGTTGATCCTGAAGTCTACAGGCTCATGCTTTTTCCTTTTGCTGTAAGAGACAGAGCTAGAATATGGTTGGATTCACAACCTAAGGATAGCCTGGACTCCTGGGATAAGTTGGTCACTGCCTTCTTGGATAAATTCTTTCCTCCTCAAAAGCTGAGCAAGCTGAGAGTGGATGTTCAAACCTTCAAGCAAAAAGATGGTGAATCCCTCTATGAAGCTTGGGAAAGATACAAGCAGCTGACCAAAAGATGTCCATCTGACATGTTTTCAGAATGGACCATATTAGATATATTCTATTATGGTCTATCTGAATTTTTGAAAATGTCATTGGACCATTCTGCAGGTGGATCTATTCACCTAAAGAAAACGCCTGAAGAGGCTCAAGAACTCATTGACATGGTTGCAAATAACCAATTCATGTACACTTCTGAGAGGAATTCCGTGAATAATGGGACGCCTCAGAAGAAGGGAGTTCTTGAAATTGATGCTCTGAATGCCATATTGGCTCAGAACAAAGTGTTGACTCAGCAAGTCAACATGATCTCTCAAAGTCTGAATGGATGGCAAAATGCATCCAACAGTACTAAAGAGGCAGCTTCTGAAGAAGCTTATGATCCTGAGAACCCTGCCATGGCAGAGGTTAATTACATGGGTGAACCTTATGGAAACACCTATAACTCATCATGGAGAAATCATCCAAATTTCTCATGGAAGGATCAACCAAAGCCTCAACAAGGCTTTAACAATGGTGGACGCAATAGGCTGAGCAATAGCAAGCCATATCCATCATCTTCTCAACAACAGACAGAGAATTCTGAACAAAACACTTCTAATTTAGCCAATCTAGTCTCTGAACTGTCAAAGGCCACTTTCAGTTTCATGAATGAAACAAGATCCTCCATCAGAAATCTGGAGGCACAAGTGGGCCAGCTGAGTAAGAAAGTCATTGAAACTCCTCCCAGTATTCTCCCAAGCAATACAGAAGAAAATCCAAAAGGAGAGTGCAAGGCCATTGATATAATCAATATGGCCGAATGCACAAGGGAGGAGGAGGACGAAAATCCTAGTGAGGAAGACCTCCTGGGACGTCCTTCAAGCAAGAAGGAGTTTCCTGTTAAGGATCCAAAGGAATCTGAGGCTCATACAGAGACCATAGAGATTCCATTAAATCTCCTTCTGCCATTCATGAGCTCTGAAGACTATTCTTCCTCTGAAGAGGATGAAGATGTGACTGGAGAGCAAGTTGCTCAATACTTAGGAGCTATCATGAAGCTGAATGCCAAGTTGTTTGGTAATGAGACTTGGGAAAGTGAACTTCCCTTGCTCATTAATGAACTAGATACCTGGATTCAAAAAACTCTACCTCAAAAGAAACAAGATCCTGGCAAGTTCTTAATACCTTGTATCATAGGAACCATGACCTTTGAAAAGGCTCTATGTGATCTAGGGTCAGGGATAAATCTTATGCCACTCTCTGTAATAGAGAAGCTGGGGATCATAGAGGTACAACCTGCCTTGTTCTCATTACAATTGGCAGACAAGTCATTAAGACAAGCTTATGGAATAGTGGAGGACGTGTTAGTAAAGGTTGAAGGCCTTTACATCCCTGCTGATTTCATAATCTTAGACACTAGGAAGGAAGAGGATGAATGCATCATCCTTGGAAGACCTTTCCTAGCCACAGCAGAAGCTGTGATAGATGTCAACAGAGGTGAATTAGTCCTTCAATTGAATGGGGACTACCTTGTGTTTAAGGCACAAGGCCATTCCTCTGTGACAAAAGAGAGTAAGCATAAAGAGCTTCTCTCAGTTCAGAGTCAAGAAGAGCCCCCGCCGTCAAACTCTAAGTTTGGTGTTGTGAGGCCACAACCAAACTCTAAGTTTGGTGTTAAGATCCCATATCCAAATGCTAAGTTTGGTGTTGGGACTATATAACATTGACCTGATCACTTTGTGGCTCCATGAGAGCCACTGTCAAGCTATTGACATTAAAGAAGCGCTTGTTGGGAGGCAACCCAATTTTATTTATCTAATTTTTATTTTATTGTTATTTTGTGTTTTATTAGGTACATGATCATGAGGAGTCACGAAAAAATCATAAAAATTAAAAACAGAATCAAAAACAGCAGAAGAAAAAAATCACACCCTGGAGGAAGCACAGGCTGGCGTTCAACGCCAGTAAGATGCATCTGGCCGGCGTTCAACGCCAGAACAGAGCATCATTCTAGCGTTGAACGCCAGAAACAAGCAACATTCTGGCGCTGAACGCCAGAAATGTGCCTAGAGAAGAAAAACTGGCGCTGAACGCCAGTAACAAGCATGAAACTGGCGTTCAACGCCAGAAACATGCTTTACATGGGTGTTGAACACCCAGAATGTGCACCACACAGCGTTTAAACGCCAGAATGGTGTGCAAAGGCATTTTACATGCCTAATTGGTGCAGGGATGGGATTCTTTGACACCTCAGGACCTGTGGACCCCACAGGATCACCTTAGGATCTGTGGACCCCACAGGATCCCCACCTACTATATTCCCACCTTACCTCCTAATCCTATTTTTGTGATTACTCTTCCCCATGTCACACTTCCCAACACTCTTCACCAATCACCTCAATTCCTCTTCCCAATCACCCCCTTCACCACTCACATCCATCCACTCTTCCCCATAAACCCCACCTACCTTCAAAAATTCAAAACCATTTACCCACCCATTCCCACCCTAAATGGCCGAAAATACACCCCTCGTCTCCCTATATATACCCTTCCATTCTCCTTCATTTTCACACAACACTACCTCCTCTACTATACCTTGGCCGAACCACCCTCTCTCCCTCTCTACCATATTTTCTTCTTCTTCTCTTCTTTCTTCTTTTGCTCGAGGACGAGCAATATTTTAAGTTTGGTGTGGTAAAAGCATAAGCTTTTTGTTTTTCCATTACCATCAATGGCACCTAAGGCCGGAGAATCCTCTAGAAAAGGAAAAGGGAAGACAAAAACTTCCACCTCCGAGTCATGGGAGATGGAAAGATTCATCTCCAAAAGCCATCAAGACCACTTCTATGATGTTGTGGCAAAGAAGAAGGTGATTCCCGAGGTCCCTTTTAAGCTCAAGAAAAATGAGTATCCGGAGATCCGACATGAGATCCGAAGAAGAGGTTAGGAAGTCCTAACCAACCCCATGCAACAAGTCAGAATCTTAATGGTTCAAGAGTTCTATGCCAATGCATGGATCACTAGGAACCATGATTAAAGTATGAACCCGAATCCAAAGAATTATCTCACTATGGTTCGGGGGAAATACTTAGATTTTAGTCCGGAAAATGTGAGGTTGGCGTTTCACTTGCCCATGATGCAAGGAGATGAACGCCCCTACATTAGAAGGGTCAACTTTAATCAAAGGTTGGACCAAGTCCTAATGGACATATGTGTGGAAGGAGCTCAATGGAGAAGAGACTCCAAAGGCAAGCCAGTTCAACTAAGAAGACTGGACCTCAAGCCTGTGGCTAGAGGATGGTTGGAGTTCATTCAACGCTCCATCATTCCTACTAGCAACCGATCTGAAGTTACTGTGGATCGGGCCATCATGATTCATAGCATCATGATTGGAGAGGAAGTAGAAGTTCATGAGGTCATCTCCAATGAATTCTACAAAATAGCTGACAAGTCCTCCACCATGGCAAGGCTAGCTTTTCCTCACCTTATTTGCCATCTATGTTACTCAGCTGGAGTTATCATAGAAGGAGACATCCCCATTGAAGAGGATAAGCCCATCACCAAGAAGAGGATGGAGCAAGCAACAGAGATCCCTCACGGTTCTCAAGAGATGCATGAGGAAGCTCATCATCAAGAAATCCCTGAGATGCCTCAAGGGATGCACTTTCCTCCCAACAACTATTGGGAACAACTCAACACTTCCTTAGAAGATTTGAGCCACAATGTGGAACAATTAAGGGTGGAACATCAAGAGCACTCCATCATTCTCCATGAAATAAGAGAAGATCAAAGAGCAATGAGGGAGGAGCAACAAAGGCAAGGAAGGGACATAGAAGAGCTTAAGGACATTATTGGTCCTTCAAGAAGAAGACGCCACTAAGGTGGATTCATTCCTTGTTCTTATTTTTTTTCTGTTTTTCGGTTTTTAAGGTTGTGTTTATCTATATTTTGTGTCTCTACTTCATGATCATTAGTATGTAGTAACCATGTCTTAAAGCTATGAATAATTCCATTAATCCTTCACCTCTCTTAAATGAAAAATGTTTTAATTCAAAAGAACAAGAAGTACATGAATTTCGAATTTATCCTTGAATTTAGTTTAATTATATTGATGTCGTGACAATACTTTTTGTTTTCTGAATGAATGGTTGAACAGTGCATATTTTTGATCTTGTTGTTTATGAATGTTAAAACTGTTGGCTCTTGAAAGAATGATGAACAAAGAGAAATGTTATTGATGATCTGAAAAATCATGAAATTGATTCTTGAAGCAAAAAAAAGCAATGAAAAAGCAAAAAGCTTGCGAAAAAAATAATAATAAAAAAATAATATGGCGAAAAAAAAATAGAAAGAGAAAGAAAAAGCAAGCAGAAAAAGCCAATAGCCCTTAAAACCAAAAGGCAAGGGTAAAAAAAGGATCCAAGGCTTTGAGCATCAATGGATAGGAGGGCCTAAGGAAATTAAATCCAGGCCTAAGCGGCTAAATCAAGCTGTCCCTAACCATGTGCTTGTGTCATGAAGGTCCAAGTGAAAAGCTTGAGACTGAGTGGTTAAAGTCGTGATCCAAAGCAAAAAGAGTGTGCTTAAGAGCTCTGGACACCTCTAACTGGGGACTCTAGCAAAGCTGAGTCACAATCTGAAAAGGTTCACCCAGTCATGTGTCTGTGGCATTTATGTATCCGGTGGTAATACTGGAAAACAAAGTGCTTAGGGCCACGGCCAAGACTCATAAGTAGCTGTGTTCAAGAATCAACATGCTTCACTAGGAAAGTCAATAATACTATCCGAAATTCTAAGTTCCTAGAGAAGCCAATCATTCTAAACTTCAAAGGAAAATGTGAGATGCCAAAACTGTTCAGAAGCAAAAAGCTACAAGTCCCGCTCATCTAATTAGAATTAATATTCATTGATATTTTGAAATTTATAGTATATTCTCTTCTTTTTATCCTAATTTATTTTCAGTTGCTTGGGGACAAGCAACAATTTAAGTTTGGTGTTGTGATGAGCGGATAATTTATACGCTTTTTGGCATTGTTTTTAGGTAGTTTTTAGTAAGTTCAAGCTACTTTCAGGGATGTTTTCATTAGTTTTTATGTTAAACTCACATTTCTAGACTTTACTATGAGTTTGTGTGTTTTTCTGTGATTTCAGGTAATTTCTGGCTGAAATTGAGGGACTTGAGCAAAACTCTGATAGGAGGCTAACAAAGGACTGCTGATGCTATTGGAATCTGACCTCCCTGCACTCAAAACGGCGTTGGAAAGTAGACATCCAGAGCTTTCCAGCAATATATAATAGTCCATACTTTATTCGGGAATTGATGACGTAATGTGGCGCTCAACGCCAAGTACATGCTGCTGTCTTGAGTTAAACGCCAGAAACACGTCACAACCCGGAGTTGAACGCCCAAAACACGTTATAACTTGGCGTTCAACTCCAATAAAAGCCTCAGCTCATGGATAGACCAAGCTCATCCCAAACATACACCAAGTGGGCCCCGGAAGTGGATTTATGCATCATTTACTTACTCATGTAAACCCTAGTAGCTAGTCTAGTATAAATAGGATAAGTTACTATTGTATTAGACATCTTTTGACAGTTTCATCTTTGACTATTCTAGTCCTTGATCATTCGGTCTCTTGATCATTCAGGGGGCTGGCCATTCGGCCATGCCTGAACCTTTCACTTATGTATTTTCAACAGTGGAGTTTCTGCACACCATAGATTAAGGGTGTGGAGCTCTGCTGTACCTCAAGTTTCAATACAATTATTATTATTTTCTATTCAATTCTCTTCTATCCTTATTCCAAGATATATGTTATACTTAACTTTGATGAATGTGATGATCCGTGACACTCATCATCATTCTCACTTATGAACGCGCGTGACTGACAACCACTTCCGTTCTACTCTAGGCCGGGCGCATATCTCTTAGATTCCCCAACAGAATCTTCGTGGTATAAGCTAGATAGATGGCGGCATTCATGAGGATCCGGAAAGTCTAAACCTTGTCTATGGTATTCCGAGTAGGATTCTGGGATTGAATGACTGTGACGAGCTTCAAACTCCTGAAGGCTGGGCGTGATGACAAGCGTAAAAGAATCAAGGGATTCTATTCCAACCTGATTGAGAACCGACAGATGATTAGCCGTGCTGTGACAGAGCATAGGAACGTTTTCACTGAGAGGATGGGATGTAGCCATTGACAACGGTGATGCCCTACATACAGCTTGCCATGGAAAGGAGTAGGAAGGATTGGATGAATGTAATAAGAAAATAGAGATACGAGAGGAGCACAGCATCTTCACACACTTATCTGAAATTCCCACTATTGCTTTACATAAGTATTTCTATCCCTTTTTATTTTCTATTTATTATAAATTTTCGAACTCATCATAAACCAATTTAATCTGCCTAACTGAGATTTACAAGGTAACCATAGCTTGCTTCATACCAACAATCTCTGTGGGATCGACCCTTACTCACGTAAGGTATTACTTGGATGACCCAGTACACTTGCTGGTTAAGTTGAATGGAGTTGTGTCCACACATAGCCAAGAGCCATAATAATGATTCCATACAACAACAAAGAATACTACTTTGATGTGATCACAATTTCGTCCACCAGTCTATAATCCACACAAAGCTGCATACTCCCGTCTTTCTTCTTCACCAATAACACTGGTGCTCCCCACGGAGAAACATTAGGGCGGATAAAGCGTTTACTCATTAAGTCTTCCAACTGAGTCTTGAGTTCGGCCATTTCTAAAGGCGACATTCGGTAAGGGGCAATTGAAATTGGCCCTATTCCCGACACCAACTCAATTGAAAATTCGACCTCTCGGCTAGGAGAGAATTCCTCAATGTCATCAGGAAATACTTCAGAAAACTCACAAACAACTGGGATTTGTTCTAAATTTTATTCCTCACCCGATACACTTGCAGCTAATAGCATAACACCTTGACATTCCTGCCCCGAACAATTTACTACCACATAGTTCAAGTAACAACCAATCACCACAACTGGCCCTTCTGGCCCTTCTGGCATGAAATGTAATGATTTCTCAAAATAGTTCAACAAGACATGATTCTTAGACAACCAGTCCAACCCCAAGATAAGATCAAGACCGGTCATCGACAAGCAAATAAAATCATGTACAAAATCATGCTGCTTGACCCTAAACGAAACTTGCGGACATCCTAGCCTAGTTCCCATGGCTTCATGGGTGGCATTATACACCTTCAGATTGTAGCCCAAAACCACAATCTTCAGTCCTAACTCACTAGCCTTTCCAAATGCAATAAAAGAATGCGATGCTCCATAATCAAATAAGGCATTTAAAATTTGACCAGCCATTTCACATTTACCTCGGATAAGTGTCTCGGACCCCTCGGCACCCACAACTGAGGTAGTAAACACCCGACCAGGCTGCTGTGCTCTCCCAGCACCCTGTCTCTGCTTCTCTAGATAGTTGGAGACTTTATGCCCCAGCTTACCACATGAGTAGCACAATCCCCATCCAGCCTTGTACGGTACACCAGGATGGTAACTCCCACATCTAGCACAAGCCTGCTCATTCATGGGCTGCTTCCCAAATCTCCTCTCTAGAACATTGTTGTTGTTGGGCCTTTTGAAGTTACTCTGACCCTGAGTCCTCTGTAGTACGAAGCCTCCCCGCTTGAAGGGTGGCCCTCTAGGAGCAAAACTCTTTCATCGGTTCGGTGAGAATGGTCCCTTATGGCTTCCTCTCTCTACAGCTGCCTTCTTTGCACACTCTTTGGCAACTCTGCTCTTATTTATCAACTTGGAGAAAGTCCTGATCTTCATAGGCCCTACGTAACTATAGATGTCGCTTCGGAGCCCTCCTTCATACTTGATGCATTTTCACTCCTCGAAGTCTCTCAGAGCTCCTTGACATATGCGGGAGAACCTGAACAGCTCCTCAAAACTTATCTGTATACTCAGATACAGACATAGCACCCTGCTTCAGCTGCAATAACTCCATTTCCTTGGCTATTCTGGCAGAATTCAAAAAGTACTTTTTGTTGAATTCCACCTGGAAGGCATCCCAGGTGATAAGATCATCACCCTGCTGTAGGAGATGTCGGGTTCCCTGCCACCAATGTGACGCTTCCCCGGTGAGCAGATAAGTAGCAAAGTCGACACACTGTTCTTCAGGTACCAACTGCGCTTGCAATGCTCGCTCCACAGCTTGAAACCAAGTGTCGGCTTCAGTTGGATTAGTGGTTCCCTTGAACTTTGGTGGATTAACCTTTAAGAAGGTCGCCAACATCATCGGACCTTGAGTCCTGTTTCTACCATTTCCCTCATTATTATGGTTGTTCATCTGCTATCTGAGTGCCTCAGCAGTTGCCTACATAGCAGCATCCATGTTCTACAATGTAGCCATGAAGTTCATAGGGTCATTCGGGTTAGTTTCCAGCCCATGAGTACTGGCACGTCCTCTCCCATGGCCTCGACTACATCCACGAGGCGCCATTTGGTTCCTATATACACCAAACAATCGATATCAAGTTTATCAGTCTCAATATCGGAAGTCTAGTGCTTCAAAGTCCCAAATGTATGCTCATGAATGTTTATGCCAGTTATATCAATCAGATATCCTAATAGCACACAAACACAGACTCAGAGAATGCACAGAAGCATAGTCAGTCTGTCCCTCAGTCTCTACAGGAACAAACTGCTCTGATACCACAATGTAACACCTTACCACACAGAGTCTTATGCTTAAGTCATAAAACAGAGGTGGCAAGGTATTACAACCTCTAAAAGTAAAATTTAGTAAATATAGTAGTGTGAGAAATGTTTATAACTAGGAGCCTTTGAAGAAAAAGGGGTAAATCAAAACTGGTAAATCAAAAAAAGCGCAACACTCCGATCGATAACATAAATGAAATAGATAGGGAATAAACTAACACGAAGAGATATACAAAAGAGTACCAAAATACAGATATCAAGACTCAGGACTCGGTTTACGAGGATAACCGGTTTGAGAATATAAGTATATATACATATATAAGGGAACTACCCAAAACACAATAACTCAATACCCAAATGCTTTAATTTAGAATTTTCACTAGGATTTGAGATCTCTTACCTTGTCCAAGGACCAAGGAGCAAGAACAACCCTTCCCCTCAAGTTAATTAGATCCTATAACACAAAGGAGCTAAAAATTTTAATATTTTTGCCCAAGAAATTCGAAATCAAGGCTGGAAGAACAGAGGTGATACGTGGCTTACCTCTTCCACAACCTTATGGGTTTTGTAAAGCTCTACGCCGCAGTCGCGTGACCACAAACGGTACGTCGATCAGAGCTCCGGATCAAAAGTTATGATCAATGGAAGATTGAGTTGATTTGGAGCAAGGGTTTCATGTCTTCCCCCTTCTCCCTTCTAATTTCAGCGTGTGTGTGTGTTGTGAGGGGAGAGAGTGTGCTGAACTCTTTAGTGAATGAGGGCTTGGCTGGGCCCTTGGGCCCAACTTAGGTCCGGTTAGCCCGGTTTGGCCCGTTCGGCACAATCTTGGGCCGAGTTCTTTAAAATTGGTGTCAAAATTCTCGTTTTAAATTTCTCTATCACATTAATCCATGAAAACCCCATTTCTCACTTTCTAAAATATATTTTAATTTATGGGTTAATTATTCATTAATTAACTGGGTTTTACAGCTTCCTTCTTTTCAAGCTAGATTTGGGTTGGTTATCTAACCACCTCTTTCCTTGATCTCTTACAGTAAAAGGAAAAAGTAGCAGTCTGTAGACATCTTGATCTACTCCCTTAGTGCATACTGTGTCAGTAATTTGTAAAAAATTTGCCAGGAACCCAGTAGGCTCTTCTTGTGGAAGTCCAGAGTACTAGCAGTTTTGCAGCACCATAATAATGAGCTGAGGATTTAGCTCCAATGGGGGGTATACTGATACTTCTCCCATAGAAGTCAGGAGTAGGGGCCATATAGGACCCCAAAGTTGTTTTGAACTATTCATTCCCATTTGTGTTCATGGTGAAGAAAGGTAGGAGAGATTGGATATTAAGAAGTAAAAAGGAAAACTAGCATTAAAATATTTTTGTTTTTATTTTTATTTATTAATTAAATTCGAAAAGAAAAAGAAAATTAAAGACTAAGATAACTAATTGATTAAAAAGATTTGAAAATTAAATAAGTGATTTTTTAGAAAAGAAGAGAGAGAAAGAGATAAGAAGTTTTCAAAAATAGAAGAGAAAGGAATTAGTTAGAAAGTTTTGAAAAAGAAGAAAGAGAAAACAAGTAACTAATTATGAAAGATTTGAAATTAAGATAAGATAGAAGATTTGAAAAAAAAAAGATTTGATTCTAAAAAGTTTTGAAATTTAATTAGAAAAGATAAGATAAAAATTGAAAAGATTTGAAAAAGATTTGATTTTGAATTTTGAAATTGAAACAAGATAAAATAAAGATTTGAAAATAAGTTAAAAAGATAAGATATGGTGAAGAATTGAAAAAAAAATTTGAAAAGATAAGATTTGAAATTTGATTTTTGAAAAAGATTTAATTTTGAACTTTGAAATTTAAATTTTAATTTTGAATTTTAAATAATAAGATAAGATTTGAAAATAAATTGGAAAGATCAGATATGGTGAAGATTTTAAAAAGATTTGAATTTGAGATTTAAAATTAAGATAAGATAGGATTTAAAAAGATAAGATTTAAAATTTGAAATTTGACTTTACTAACAACAAAACACCAAATTTAAAAATTTTTAAATTAAGATAAGGAAAGAAAGAAAGATTTTCGAAAATTAAAGAAAGATAAAGAAATATTTTTTTGAATTAACGAAGAAAGAGAAAAAACAACTAAAAGACACCAAACTTAAAATTTTTAGATTAAAGACACTAGTTTTTCAAAAATTAAAAAGAAAAATACCAAAAGACACTAAACTTAAAAATTTTAAGATCAAACCAAGAAAAAAAAACAAGAACAACTTGAATACCAAGAAGAACACTCAAGAACAATTAGAAAACTTAAAGAAATAAAAAATACACAAAGGACACCAAACTTAAGAACTGACACTAGACTCAAACAAAAGATAAAGAAAAGATGGATTTTTGAAAAAATTTTTGAAAACTTTTTGAAAAGAGAGCAAAAGACACAAAACAAAAGTAAAAAGTACCCAATCTAAGTAGAAAGATAATCCGGTAGTTTGTCAAATCCGAACAATTCCCGACAACGGCGCCTAAAACTTGGTGCACAAAACTAATTCTGCAGTATTCACACATATAGACCGGCAAGTATACCGGGTCATCCAAGTAATACCTCAGGTGAGTGAGGGTCGCTCCCACAGAGATTATTGGTTTGAGGAAGCAGTGGTTACCTTGTAGATCTTAGTCAGCCGGATAGAAAATATAGTTGTCACGAGAAAACGCATAAAACAGATAAATAAATAAAACGTTACTAGATAGGTGTGAAATCAATGTTATGAGAACAGTTAAGGCTTCGGAGATGCTTCTTCCTTCTGGATCAACTTTTCTCACCATCTACTCTAACTTCTGTTTGATTCGTTCCATGCCAGGCTATGTATGATTAACGTCGGGTCAGCGGTCATTAATCTCCTGTGCTTTAGATCAAACATCGGGTTAGCGGTCATCCCATCCGAACAGGGGTGAAGCTCTAGCAGTCCATTCCCTTAGTGATCCTACTCAAAATGCCACAGACAAGATCGGATCTTCCAGATAAGAGAGTGCTGCTTCTTTGGTTCTAGCCTACACCACAAAGGCCCTAATCGCCCCGTACCTTGGCTGAACTGATGTCTCAGGAAGTCTCCAACGAAGCTGTGGATTAGCTGTCTAAGAGAGGTAAATCAAGCTTATGGTTCAATACTATCTTGTCAAGGGCTCACAAGAACCCATGTGGAATTGGGAATACGGTTAAGTTACACTCCTAATCTATTAGGATAAAGAACGACGATACATCTTAGAATAGAATCAAGCATAGACTGAAGTGGAATAGTTATCTTATTAATTCATAAGAATCAGCAGAGCTCCTAACCTTAACCTTAGGAGGTTAGTGACTCATACTGTATAAAGGAGTAATGTAATTTGAAAATAGGGCATCAGGTCCTGAACAAGGGTGATACTTGTTCTACATATACTAATCTAATAATTAAGAATTACAGAAAATAGATAAGCTAGTCCTATAGTGCAAAAATCCACTTTCCAGACCCACTTGGTGAGTGTTTGGACTGAGCTTGAGTGAAATCCCCGAGCTAGTACCCCTCTTGGGCCTTGAACGCCAACCTTGGACTCCCTTTTAGGGGTTTGCATGCCAGCTACTCCCATTTGGGCGTTCATTTCCAAGAAAAAGTATGGACTATTACATATTTCTGGAAAGCTCTAGATTTTAGCTTTCCATAGCCGTTAAGATTGCACCATTTGGACTTCTATAGCTCCAGAAATATTCCTTTGAGTGAATGGAGGTCAGTCTTGACAGCATCCATAGTCCTTTCTCTGTCTCTAAATCAGACTTTTGCTCAAGCTCCTCAATTTCAGCCAAAAAATACCTCAACTCACCATAAAACATACAAACGCAAAGTAGAATCCAAAAATATGAATTTTGCACTAAAACCTATGAAAATATAATAAAATTTAAACAAAACATAATTAAAACTATATGAAAATGATGCCAAAAAGAGTATAAAATATCCGCACATCAATGTTTCTTTGTTTATTGTTATTTAATTGAGTTGTTATTATTATTTTCATGTTTTTGGTTGCTTTAGAGTTATTATTATTGCAATTTAATGTGATTTTCTTTTCATGCACAACAAGTGTTTGATAAAATACTTGGCTTAGTTTTAGTGTAGTTTTCCACACTCTTAGCTTAGAATTGAGGACTTTGGCGACTTTGAGTCATTGATGTCCATTCTTGATTGATATATTAGGGTAGTTAGTTAATTTGGTTTTCATTGATGCTAGGCTTTCACTAAGTTAATTAATGAGTTGACTAGGACTTATGGATTGAGATTAATTATGCCTATTTAACTTATCCTCGATGTTAGGGTTGACTAAGTAGGATTGACTCTTCATAATCATCATATGTTTCTGGTCAATGGCTAGTATAGGTAACCTTAACTCTTACTCCTTGGCAAGAGTTTTATTAGCATTTGGATTTTCCTTTCTTTTTAGCTTTATTGCCTTGAGTTAAATTGCCTTTGATATTTAGTTATTGCATGCTTCTTTAATTCCTTGCCATTTACATTTCTTGCCTCTTGCAATCAAACCCCATTCCTTCATAGCCAATAATTGAGCATTTTATTGCAACTCCTAGGCAAGACGATCTGGGAATTAAAACTCCCCATTTATATTTGTTTCAAATTGTGACATCTTTGATTTAAACTTTGATTGAGAGTTATTGTTCGTTTAGACTACGCTTGCAACGAGATACTATTTTGTGAAATTCTAGATTAACATTAATTCTCATGTCACCCTCTTCAGGCATTTTCTTCAAGTGGAGTGATCCACCAGCAGAGTGGTCCAATGACATCTTGGACAATTCAAAGAGGCCATCATAGAAGATAGCTAGCATGGTTCGGTCTGAAATCATGTTAGGAGGGAACCTTCTGATTAGTTGCTTGTACCTCTCCTAGGATTCATAGAGGGATTCACCCTCTTTCTGTCTGAAGATTTGAACTTCCACTCTAAGTTTTCTCAGCTTCTAAGGTGGAAAGAACTTGGTCAAGAATGCATTGACCACCTTCTCGCAAGAGTCTAGGCTTTTCTTAAGCTGAGAGTCCAGCCATAGCCTAGCTCTGTCCCTTACAGCAAAGGAGAAAAGAATAAGCTTGTAAATCTTTGAATCCACTCTATTAGTCTTGACATTATCACAGATCTACAAGAAATTAGAGATAAATCTGTTGGAATCTTCCTGTGAAAGTCCGTGAAATTGGCAGTTCTGTTGAACTAGAATGACCAGTTAAGGCTTTAGCTCAAAGTTGTTTGCACCAATGGCAGGTATAGAGATGCTCCATCCATAGAAGTCAGAAGTGGGTGCAGTAAAGTCACCTAGGACATTCCTTGTGTCTCCTCTATCATTGGGATTGGCTGCCATGTTTGTATTCTCAGCTTCTTATTTGAAAAGCTTTGTGAGGTTTCCCTGGAGTGCTGTGCTCTAACTTATTATAGCTACCTCCTTAGAATCTTTTCAGGTTCAGGGTTAGGATGAGAGAGGGGTTCTTTATCTCTGTTCCTACTCATAAAAAAGAAAATGAAAACCAAAAAAGAGAAAGAATGGGAGTTTCTATGTCAGAGTACAGAGAACTCGCTGTGAGATATCTGAAGAAGAAGAATGAATGTAGAAGATGAGATGGAATTTGAAAATAGAGGGGGGATTTCGAATTTTAATAATGAAAAGGGAAACTAGAATTAAAATATTTTTGTTTTTATTTTATTTATTTATTGATTGTCGAAAATAATATGGGAATTAAAAGCTAAGACAACTAATTAACTAAAAGATTTGAAAATTAAATGTGATTTTAGAAGTGGTTTTCAAAAATAAAAGAAAGAAAAAGTCAAACAAAGATTTTGAAATTCAAATTTAAAAGAATGTAAAGAATTGAAATTTAAAAGTTTTAAATTTAAAAAGAAGATAAGATAAGTAAGTTTTTAAAATTTAAAAAGAAAGATAAGATAAAGTTTTAAAAAGAATACGAAAGATAAGATTTAAAAATTTAAAAATTTTGAAGATCAAATTTTAAAAGATAGTAAAGATTTAAAAAGAAGATAAGATAGGAAGGATTTAAAGTGAAAAGATATGATAAATATTTGAAAAGATAAGATTTGAAATTTAAAATTTAAACTTTACTAACAAGAAAACACCAAACTTAAAATTTTTAAATCATGATAAGAAAAGATAGCAAGATTTTTGAAAATTTAAACAAAGAGAAAAGAAATATATATTTTTTATTTTTGAATTTTAAAGAAAAAGAAAAACAACTAAGAGACACCAAACTTAAAAATTTAAGATCAAATGACACTAATTTTCAAAAATTAAAGGAAAAACAACTAAGACACCAAACTTAAAATTTTTTAAAATCAACCAAGGAAAATTACCAAGAACAATTCGATATCAAGAAAGGAAAGTAAGAACACCTTTGAAAAATCAAAGAAAAAGATGAGAACAGACGGGACACCAAACATAAAAACTAACACAAGACTCAAATAAAAGACAAAGATTACTAACGAAAAAAAAAGGTTTTTGAAATTTTTTGAAAAAGAAAACAAGAAACACAAGTAAAAGAGCAAATAAACTGTAAAAAGTACCTAATCTAAGAAACAAGATAGTCCAGTAGTTTGTCAATCTCAAACAATCCCCGGCAACGGTGCCAAAAACTTAGTGCGCGAAATTTAACTCCGCACAACTGAGCCGGAAAGTGCACCGTATCATCCAAGTAATACCTCAGGTGAGTGAGGGTCAAATCCCACGAGGATTGTTGGATTGAGCAAGCAATGGCTACCTTGTAAATCTTAGTCAGGCGATTCGAAAAGATGGTTGTTTGTTGAAAGCATAAACGGATAGTAAAAGAAAAGAATACTAGATTGATGTAAAGAAAACAATGATAATGATTTAGTTAAGGCTTCAGAGATGCTTATTCTTTCCGGACTAACTTTTCTTACTGTCTACTTCAATAACGAATGATTTATTCAATGGCAGCTGCATGTGATTAACTCATGTCCTCTCATTAAGTTAATCTCTTCTAAACCATTTCAATCCACTATATTCGAGCAACTCATGTCCTCTCATCAAGTTAACTCATGGCTTCTCACTATAGCCAAAGGTGAAACTCTAAGCAATCCACTCCCCTTCACGATCCTACTCAAAATGCCACAGACAAGGTCGGATCTTCTGGATCAGAGAATGTTGCTTTCCTGACTCTAGCCGTAGCGCCATAAAAACCTCAGTAACCCATAGTCAACGGGATTATATGACATATATCTAAAGTTGCCCAAGTACTCTCTTGGAATCCTCAATGCATTCTCTAGATTTAGTTTAATGCTATCTGCGTCAGGACTCGCACGGAACCCATGTAGAAAAAGGATGAATGTCATGGTTCACACTCAATTCTTTAAGATTGAAGAACGAGAACGCATAAGAGAATATAATCAGACATATTGAAATAGAAATAGTAATATTATTAATCCATGAGAATAAGCAGAGCTCCTAACCCTAACTTAGGAGGCTTAGTTGCTCATAGCTTACAGAAAACAATGGTGAAAAGGTGTGAAAAGGCTAAAAGATCCTTAACAAGGGTGATCTTTGTTCTATTTATACTAGTCTAATAATGAAAAGAATACAAAAATATGATAGACTAGACATAGAGGTGCGAAAATCCAATTCTTGGGCCCACTTGATATGTGTTTGGGCTGAGCTTGGAGTGAATTCATGTGCTGAGACTCCTCTTGGAGCATTGGACGCCAGGCTTACTCCCTTTTGGGCGTCCAAACGCCATCTTGGTCCTCTTGGGGCGTCCAAACGGCAGGCACGGAGTCAGTAGGGCGTTCAACACCCATTTTGGGCCATCATTTCCAAAGATAAGTATAGACTATTATATATTGGTGGAAAGCCCTGAAAGTTAAATTTCCATTGCCATTAAGATCGCATCATTTGAACCTCTGTAGCTCCAGAAATGCTTGTTTGAATGCACGGAGGTCAGAATCTGACAGCACCTGCAGTCATTTCTCTGTCTCTGAATCAGACTTTTCCAAAACTTGCCAGAATCACCCAAAAATCACCTAAAAATATAGAAAAAACACAAAAACACAAAGTAGCATCCAAAAAGTGATTTTTCCACTAAAACCTACTAAAACTTGATAAACTTAACAAAACATAATAAAAAACATTTAGAAAATAGTATTAAAAAGTGTATAAAATATCCGTTCATCACTTTTCTCTCTCAAATGGAGAACATTAAGGAAGCTTTTGATGACCCTTCTTGGGTAAAGGCAATGGAGGAAAAGCTTCATGAGTTTGAAAAGAACCAAGTTTGGACATTAGTTCCAAAGCCAAGTGACAAGAAAGTGACAGGCACCAAGTGGATATTCAGGAACAAGTTGGGTGAAGATGGAAGCATTGATAGAAATAAAGCAAGATTGGTGGCACAAGGATCTAACCAAGAAGAAGGAATAGATTTTGATGAATACTTTGCCCCTGTTGCTTGAATGGAAGTCATAAGACTTCTTCTAGCTTATGCTGCTTGATGAGCGGATAATTTATACGCTTTTTGGCATTGTTTTTAGGTAGCTTTTAGTAAGTTCAAGCTAATTTTAGGGATGTTTTCATTAGTTTTTATGTTAAATTCACATTTCTAGACTTTACTATGAGTTTGTGTGGTTTTCTGTAATTTCAGGTAATTTCTGGCTGAAATTGAGGGACTTGAGCAAAACTCTGAAAAAGGCTGACAAAAGGACTGCTGATGCTGTTGGAATCTGACCTCCCTGCACTCGAAATGGATTTTCTGGAGCTACAGAACTCCAAATAGTGCGCTCTCAACGGCGTTGGAAAGTAGACATCTAGAGCTTTCCAGAAATATATAATAGTCCATACTTTATTCGGGAATTGATGACGTAAAGTGGCGCTCAACGCCAAGTACATGCTGCTGTCTGGAGTTAAACGCCAGAAACACGTCATAACCCGGAGATGAACGCCAGAAACACGCTACAACTTGGCGTTCAACTCCAAGAAAAGCCTCAGCTCATGGATAGATCAAGCTCAGCCCAAGCACACACCAAATGGGCCCCGGAAGTGGATTTATGCATCAATTACTTACTCATGTAGACCCTAGGTGCTAGTCTAGTATAAATAGGATAAGTTACTATTGTATTAGACATCTTTGGTCTCAGTTTTGTTTTATTCTTCATCTTAAGAGGCTATTGATCACCTTTATGGGGGCTGGCCATTCGGCCATGCCTGAACCTTTCACTTATGTATTTTCAACGGTGGAGTTTCTACACACCATAGATTAAGGGTGTGGAGCTCTGCTGTACCTCAAGTTTCAATACAATTACTATTATCTTCTATTCAATTCTCTTTTATTCTTATTCCAAGATATACGTTGCACTTCAACTTGATGAATGTGATGATCCGTGACACTCATCATCATTCTCACCTATGAACGCGCGTGACTGACAACCACTTCCGTTCTACCTTAGGCCGGGCGCATATCTCTTAGATTCCCCAACAGAATCTTTGTGGTATAAGCTAGATAGATGGCGGCATTCATGGGAATTCGGAAAATCTAACCTTGTCTGTGGTATTCCGAGTAAGATTCTGGTATTGAATGACTGTTACGAGCTTCAAACTCCTGAAGGCTGGGCGTTAGTGACAGACGCAAAAGAATCAATGGATTCTATTCAACTTGATTGAGAACCGACAGATGATTAGCCGTGCTGTGATAGAGCATTTGGACCATTTTCACTGAGAGGATGGGATGTAGCCATTGTCAAGGGTGATGCCTCCAGACGATTAGCCATGCAATGACAGCGCATAGGACCATTTTCCCGAGAGGATGAAAAGTAGCCATTGATGACGGTGATGCCCTACATACAGCTTGCCATGGAAAGGAGTAAGAAGAATTGGATGAAAGCAATAGGAAAACATAGATTCGAGAGGATTCTAGCATCTCCACATGCCTATCTGAAATCCCCACCATTAATTTTCATAAGTATTTCTATCCTATTTTATTTTCTTTTTATTATTAATTTTTGAACTCATCATAAACTATTTAATCTGCCTAACTGAGATTTACAATGTGACCATAGCTTGCTTCATACCAACAATCTCTGTGGGATCGACCCTTACTCACATAAGATATTACTTGGATGACCCAGTACACTTGCTGGTTAAGTTGAACGGAGTTATGATCACACCAGGGATTATTAAGATCCCAATTCATCACACCATGATCTCTTTGGAGTATTTTTGATAGAGCCATTAAATAAATTTCGTACAAGTACAAAGAAACCAATTTTGAGGATCACAATTTCGTCCACCAAGTTTTTGGCGCCGTTGCCGGGGATTGTTCGAGTATGGACAACTGACGGTTCATCTTCTTACTCAGATTAGGTAATCTTCTTTTCAAAAATCTTTTTCAAAATTTTTCTTTTCTTTTTCGTTTTTCCAAACTTTATTTTCGAAAAATATAATAAAAATTCAAAAAATTCATAAAATCATAAAAATAAAAAATATTTTGTGTTTCTTGTTTGAGTCTTGAGTCAACTTTTAAGTTTGGTGTCAATTGCATGCTTTAAAAATTTTTCTTGCATTTTTCGAAAACTCCATGCATTCATAGTGTTCTTCATGATCTTCAAGTTCTTCTTGGTAAGTCTTCTTGTTTGATCTTGATGTTTTCTTGTTTTGTGTTGTTTGTTGTTTTTCATGTGCATTTTTCGTTTGTTAGAGTCCATGCATTAAAGATTTCTAAGTTTGGTGTCTTGCATGTTTTCTTTGCATTAAAAATTTTTCAAAAATATGTTCTTGATGTTCATCATGATCTTCAAAGTGTTCTTGGTGTTCATCTTGACATTCATAGTGTTCTTGCATGCATCATGTGTTTTGATCCAAAATTTTTAAGTTTTGGGTCATAATTGGGTTTTTCTCTCTCATAATTAAATTTAAAAAAATCAAAAAAATATCTTTCCCTTATTTTTCTCATAATTTTCGAAAATTTGAGTTGACTTAGCCAAAAATTTTCAAAATTAGTTGTTTCTTACAAGTCAAGTCAAAATTTTCAATTTTAAAAATCTTATCTTTTCAAAATCTTTTTCAAAAATTATATCTTTTTCATTTTTTTTATTTTTTCGAAAATTTCAAAAATTCTTTTTCAAATTATTTTCAAAATCTTTTCCTTATCTTTATATCATATTTTCGAAAACTCACTAATAATTAATGTGATTGATTCAAAAATTTGAAGTTTGTTACTTTCTTATTAAGAAAGGTTCAATCTTTAAGTTCTAGAATCTTATCTTGTAGTTTCTTGTTAGTGAAGTAAGTAATTTTAAAATTTTTGAATTAAATCTTTTTATCTTTTATCTTATCTTTTTCAAAAAAAAATTTATCTTTTTCAAAATTTGATTTCAAAATATCTTATCTAACCTCTTATCTTCTTATCTTTTCAAATTTGATTTTAATATCTTTTTCAACTTTTTGTTTGTTTCTTATCTTTTTCAAAACCACCTAACTACTTTTCCCTCTCTAATTTTCGAAAATATCTCATCTTTTTTTCAAAAATTCTTTTGTTTTAAATTTTAATTTTAATCTTATCTTATCTCTAATTTTCGAAAATTACTAACACTTTTTTTAAAAATTATTTTCGAATTTTCTATCTCTTCTCTCTTATTCTATTTAATTATTTACTTACTAACACTTCTCTTCACCTCTCTTCATCTAAAAATCCGAACCTAGTCTATCCCTTGTGTTTGGATTTTTCACTTTTCCCTCTTCTACTAACATAAAGGAATATCTATACTGTGACATAGAGGATTCCTCTTCCTTTTCTTGTTTTCTTCTCTTTCACATGAGCAGGAACAAGGACAAAAGCACTCTTGTTGAAATTGATCCCGAACCTGAAAGGACTCTGAAGAGAAAACTAAGAGAAGCTAAATTACAACAATCCAGAAGTAACCTTTCAGAAATTTTCGAACAAGAGAAGGAGATGGCAGCCGAACCTAATAATGATAATGCAAGAAGGATGCTTGGTGATTTTACTAAGCCCACGTCCAAATTTGATGGAAGAAGCATCTCCATTCCTGCCATTGGAGCCAATAATTTTGAGCTTAAGCCTCAACTAGTTGCCTTAATGCAACAAAACTACAAGTTCTATGGACTTCCATCTGAAGATCCTTATCAGTTTTTAACTGAGTTCTTGCAAATTTGTGAGACTGTAAAGACGAATGAAGTAGATCCTGAAGTCTACAGACTCATGCTTTTCCCTTTTGCAGTAAGAGACAGAGCTAGAATATGGTTGGATTCACAATCTAAGGATAGCCTGGACTCATGGGATAAGCTGGTCACGGCTTTCTTGGATAAATTTTTTCCTCCTCAAAAGCTGAGCAAGCTTAGAGTGGATGTTCAGACCTTCAAACAAAAAGATGGTGAATCCCTCTATGAAGCTTGGGAAAGATACAAGCAGCTGACCAAAAGGTGTCCATCTGACATGTTTTCAGAATGGACCATATTAGATATATTCTACTATGGTCTATCTGAATTTTTGAAAATGTCATTAGACCATTCTGCAGGTGGATCCATTCACCTAAAGAAAATGCCTGCAGAAGCTCAAGAACTAATTGACATGGTTGCAAATAACCAGTTCATGTACACTTCTGAGAGGACTTTCGTGAATAATGGGACGCCTCAGAAAAAAGGAGTTCTTGAGATTGATGCTCTGAATGCCATATTGGCTCAGAATAAAGTGTTGACTCAGCAAGTCAACATGATCTCTCAAAGTCTGAATGGATGGCAAAATGCATCCAACAGTACTAAAGAGGCAGCTTCTGAAGAAGCTTATGATCCTGAAAACCCTGCAATAGCAGAGGTAAATTACATGGGTGAACCTTATGGAAACACTTATAATTCATCATGGAAAAATCATCCAAATTTCTCATGGAAGGATCAACAAAAGCCTCAACAAGGCTTTAACAATGGTGGACGCAATAGGCTGAGCAATAGCAAGCCTTTTCCATCATCTTCTCAGCAACAGACAGATAATTCTGAACAAAACACTTCTAATTTAGCCAATTTAGTCTCTGATCTGTCAAAGGCCACTTTTAGTTTCATGAGTGAAACAAGATCCTCCATCAGAAATCTGGAGGCACAAGTGGGCCAGCTGAGTAAGAAAGTCAGTGAAACTCCTCCCAGTATTCTTCCAAGCAATATAGAAGAGAATCCAAAAGGAGAGTACAAGGCCATTGATTTAATCAATATGGCCGAATGCACAAGGGAGGAGGAGGACGAAAATCCTAGTGAGGAGGACCTCCTGGGACGTCTCTCAAGCAAGAGGGAGTTTCCTATTAAGGATCCAAAGGAATCTGAGGCTCAAATAGAGACCATAGAGATTCCATTAAATCTCCTTCTGCCATTCATGAGCTCTGAAGACTATTCCTCCTCTGAAGAGGATGAAGATGTGACTGGAGAGCAAGTTGCTCAATATTTAGGAGCTATCATGAAGCTGAATGCCAAGTTGTTTGGTAATGAGACATGGAAAAGTGAACCTTCCTTGCTCATTGGTGAACTAGATACCTGGATTCAGCAAAGTTTACCTCAAAAAAGACAAGATCCTGGCAAGTTCTTAATACCTTGTACCGTAGGCACCATGACCTTTGAAAAAGCTCTATGTGATCTGGGGTCAGGAATAAATCTTATGCCACTCTCTGTAATGGAGAAGCTGGGGATCATTGAGGTACAACCTGCCTTGTTCTCATTACAATTGGCAGACAAGTCATTGAGACAAGCTTATAGAATAGTAGAGGACGTGTTAGTAAAGGTTGAAGGCCTTTACATCCCTGCTAATTTCATAATCTTAGACACTAGGAAGGAAGAGGATGAGTGCATCATCCTTGGAAGACCTTTCCTAGCCACAGCAGGAGCTGTGATAGATGTCAACAGAGGTGAATTAGTCCTTCAATTGAATGGGGACTACCTTGTGTTTAAGGCACATGGCCATCCCTCTGTGATAAAGGAGAGTAAGCATGAAGAGCTTCTCTCAGTTCAGAGTCAAGAAGAGCCCCCACAGTCAAACAATAAGTTTGGTGTTGGGAGGCCACAACCAAACACTAAGTTTGGTGTTAAGACCCCATATCCAAACTCTAAGTTTGGTGTTGGGACTATACAACATTGACCTGATCACCTTTGTGGCTCCATGAGAGCACAATGTCAAGCTATTGATATTAAAGAAGCGCTTGTTGGGAGGCAACCCAATTTTATTTATCTAATTTTTATTTTATTTTATTGTTATATTGTGTTTTATTAGGTACATGATCATGAGGAGTCACGAAAAAATCATAAAAATTAAAAACAGAATCAAAAACAGCAAAAAAATTCGCACCCTGGAGGAAGGACAGACTGGCATTCAACGCCAGTAAGGAGCATCTGGCTGGCGTTCAATGCCAGAACAGAGCATGAATCTGGCGCTGAACGCCAAAAACAAGCAACATTCTGGCGTTTGAACGCCAGGAATGTGTCTTGAGGAAAGCTGGCGCTAAACGCCAGTAACAAGTATGAAACTGGCGTTCAACGCTAGAAACATGCTACATATGGGCGTTGAACGCCCAGAACATGCTTTACATGGGCGTTGAACGCCCAGAACGTGCATCATCTTGGCATTTAAACGCCAGAATGGTATGCAAAGGCATTTTACATGCCTATTTGGTGCAGGGATGTAATTCCTTGACACCTCAGGATCTGTGGACCCCACAGGATCACCTCAGGATCTGTGGACCCCACAGGATCCCCACCTAACATATTCCCACTTTACCTCCTAATCCTATTTCACTCTTCCCCATGTCACACTTCCCATCAACTTCAATCTCTCTTCCCAATTACCCCCTTCACCACTCACATGCATCCACTCTTCCCCAAAAACCCCACCTACCTTCAAAATTCAAAAACACTTTCCCACCCAAACCCACCCTAAATGGCCAAACCTACCCTCTCCCATTTTCCTATATAAACCCCTCCATTCCACTTCCTTTTCACACAACACAATCCCCTCTTCTATACCTTGGCCGAAACCCACACTCCACCTTCTCCTCAATATTTTCTTCTTCTTCTTCTTCTCTTATTTCTTCTCTTGCTCGAGGGCGAGCAATATTTTAAGTTTGGTGTGGTAAAAGCATAAGCGTTTTTTGTTTTTCCATTACCATCAATGGAACCTAATGCCGGAGAATCCTCTAGAAAAGGAAAAGGGAAGACAAAAGCTTCCACCTCCGAGTCATGGGAGATGGAAAGATTCATCTCCAAAAGCCATCAAGACCACTTCTATGATGTTGTGGTAAAGAAGAAGGTGATCCCTGAGGTCCCTTTCAAGCTCAAGAAAAATGAGTATCCGGAGATCCAACATGAAATCCGAAGAAGAGGTTGGGAAGTCTTAACCAACCCCATGCAACAAGTCAGAATCTTAATGGTTCAAGAGTTCTATGCCAATGCATGGATCACTAGGAACCATGATCAAAGTATGAACCCGAATCCAAAGAATTATCTCACAATGGTTCGGGGGAAATACTTAGATTTTAGTCCGGAAAATGTGAGGTTGGCGTTCCACTTGCCCATGATGCAAGGAGATGTACGCCCCTACACTAGAAGGGTCAACTTTAATCAAAGGTTGCACCAAGTCCTAATGGACCTATGTGTGGAAGGAGCTCAATGGAAAAGAGACTCCAAAGGCAAGCCAGTTCAACTAAGAAGACTGGACCTCAAGCCTGTGGCTAGAGGATGGTTGGGGTTCATTCAACGCTCCATTATTCCCACTAGCAACCGATCTGAAGTTACTGTGGATCGGGCCATCATGATTCATAGCATCATGATTGGAGAGGAAGTAGAAGTTCATGAAGTCATCTCCAATGAATTCTACAAAATAGCCGAAAAGCCCTCCACCATGGCAAGGCTGGCTTTTCCTCACCTTATTTGCCATCTATGTTACTCAGCTGGAGTTATCATAGAAGGAGACATCTCCATTGAAGAGGATAAGCCCATCACCAAGAAGAGGATGGAGCAAGCAAGAGAGACCCTCCACGGATCTCAAGAGATGCATGAGGAAGCTCATCATCAAGAAATCCCTGAGATGCCTCAAGGGATGCACTTTCCTCCCAAAAACTATTGGGAACAACTCAACACTTCCTTAGAAGATTTGAGCCACAATGTGAAACAATTAAGGGTGGAACATCATGAGCACTCCATCATTCTCCATGAAATAAGAGAAGATCAAAGAGCAATGAGGGAGGAGCAACAAAGGCAAGGAAGGGACATAGAAGAGCTTAAGGACATTGTTGGTCCTTCAAGAAGAAGACGCCACTAAGGTGGATTCATTCCTTGTTCTTATTTCTTTCTGTTTTTCGGTTTCTATGTTATGTTTATCTATATTTTGTGTCTCTACTTCATGATCATTAGTATGTAGTAACCATGTCTTAAAGCTATGAATAAAATCCATTAATCCTTCACCTCTCTTAAATGAAAAATGTTTTAATTCAAAAGAACAAGAAGTATATGAATTTCGAATTTATCCTTGAATTTAGTTTAATTATATTGATGTGGTGACAATACTTTTTGTTTTCTGAATGAATGATTGAACAGTGCATATGTCTTTTGATATTGTTGTTTATGAATGTTAAAACTGTTGGCTCTTGAAAGAATGATGAACAAAGAAAAATGTTATTGATGATCTGAAAAATCATGAAATTGATTCTTGAAGCAAGAAAAAGCAGTGAAAAAGAAAGCTTGCAGAAAAAAAGGGAGAGAAATGGCGAAAAAAATAATAGAAAGAAAAAGAAAAAGCAAGCAGAAAAAGCCAATAGCCCTTAAAATCAAAAGGCAAGGGTAAAAAGGATCCAAGGCTTTGAGCATCAATGGATAGGAGGGCCCAAGGAAATAAAATCCAGGCCTAAGCGGCTAAATCAAGCTGTCCCTAACCATGTGCTTGTGTCATGCAGGTACAAGTGAAAAACTTGAGACTGAGTGGTTAAAGTCGTGATCCAAAGCAAAAGAGTGTGCTTAAGAGCTCTGGACACCACTAACTGGGGGCTCTAGCAAAGCTGAGTCACAATCTGAAAAGGTTCACCCAGTTATGTGTTTGTGGCATTTATGTATCCGGTGGTAATACTGGAAAACAAAGTGCTTAGGGCCACGGCCAAGACTCATAAGTAGCTGTGCTCAAGAATCAATATGCTTAACTAGGAAAATCAATAACACTATCCGAAATTCTAAGCTCCTAGAGAAGCCAATCATTCTAAACTTCAAAAGAAAAAGTGAGATGCCAAAACTGTTCAGAAGCAAAAAGCTACAAGTCCCGCTCATCTAATTAGAATTAATATTCATTGATATTCTGGAATTTATAGTACATTCTCTTCTTTTTATCCTAATTGATTTTCAGTTGCTTGGGGACAAGCAACAATTTAAGTTTGGTGTTGTGATGAGCGGATAATTTATACGCTTTTTGGCATTGTTTTTAGGTAGTTTTTAGTAAGTTCAAGCTAATTTTAGGGATGTTTTCATTAGTTTTTATGTTAAATTCACATTTCTAGACTTTACTATGAGTTTGTGTGTTTTTCTGTAATTTCAGGTAATTTCTGGCTGAAATTGAGGGACTTGAGCAAAACTCTGAAAAAGGCTGACAAAAGGACTGCTGATGTTGTTGGAATCTGACCTCCCTGCACTCGAAATGGATTTTCTGGAGCTAAAGAACTTCAAATGGCGTGCTCTTAACGGCGTTGTAAAGTAGACATCCAGAGCTTTCCAGAAATATATAATAGTCTATACTTTATTCGGGAATTGACGATGTAAAGTGGCGCTTAACGCCAAGTACATGCTGCTGTCTGGAGTTAAACGCCAGAAACACGTCATAACCCGGAGTTGAACGCCAGAAACACGCTACAACTTGGCGTTCAACTCCAAGAAAAGCCTCAGCTCGTGGATAGATCAAGCTCAGCCCAAGCACACACCAAGTGGGCCCCGGAAGTGGATTTATGCATCAATTACTTACTCATGTAGACCCTAGGTGCTAGTCTAGTATAAATAGGATAAGTTACTATTGTATTAGACATCTTTGGTCTCAGTTTTGTTTTATTCTTCATCTTAAGAGGCTATTGATCACCTTTATGGGGGCTGGCCATTCGGCCATGCCTGAACCTTTCACTTATGTATTTCACTTATGTACCTCAAGTTTCAATACAATTACTATTATCTTCTATTCAATTCTCTTTTATTCTTATTCCAAGATATACGTTGCACTTCAACTTGATGAATGTGATGATCCGTGACACTCATCATCATTCTCACCTATGAACGCGCGTGACTGACAACCACTTCCGTTCTACCTTAGGCCGGGCGCATATCTCTTAGATTCCCCAACAGAATCTTCTTGGTATAAGCTAGATAGATGGCGGCATTCATGGGAATTCGGAAAGTCTAACCTTGTCTGTGGTTTTCCGAGTAGGATTCTGGGAATCTGGAAGGTCTAACCTTGTCTGTGGTATTCCGAGTAAGATTCCGGTATTGAATGACTGTGACGAGCTTCAAACTTCTGAAGGCTGGGCGTTAGTGACAGACGCAAAAGAATCAATGGATTCTATTCCAACCTGATTGAGAACCGACAAATGATTAGCCGTGCTGTAACAGAGCATTTGGACCATTTTCACTAAGAGGATGGGATGTAGCCATTGTCAAGGGTGATGCCTCCATACGATTAGCCATGCAGTGACAGCGCATAGGACCATTTTCCCGAGAGGATGAAAAGTAGCCATTGAAGACGGTGATGCCCTACATACAGCTTGCCATGGAAAGGAGTAAGAAGAATTGGATGAAAGCAATAGGAAAACAGAGATTCGAGAGGATTCTAGCATCTCCACACGCCTATCTGAAATCCCCACCATTAATTTACATAAGTATTTCTATCCTATTTTATTTTCTTTTTATTATTAATTTTCGAACTCATCATAAACTATTTAATCTGCCTAACTAAGATTTACAAGGTGACCATAGCTTGCTTCATACCAACAATCTCTGTGGGATCGACCCTTACTCAGGTAAGGTATTACTTGGATGACCCAGTACACTTGTTGGTTAAGTTGAACGGAGTTATGATCACACCAGGGATTATTAAGATCCCAATTCATCACACCATGATCTCTTTGGAGTATTTTTGATAGATCCATTAAATAAATTTCATACAAGTACAAAGAGACCAATTTTGAGGATCACAATTTCGTCCACCACTGCTTATTGTGGTTTCAAATTGTATCAAATGGATGTGAAATGTGCATTCTTGAATGGTGTGATAGATAGAGAAGTGTATGTGGCACAGCCTCGTGGTTTTGAAAATAAATAATTTCCTAACCATGTTTGCAAACTTTCTAAAGCTTTCTATGGACTAAGACAAGCTTCTAGGGCTTGATACGAGAGACTTAGTTCCTTTCTTTTAAAAAATGGTTTTCAAAGAGGCACCACAGGCACTACTCTATTTATTAAGAATTCTAATGATTCTTTCATTCTAGTCCAAATTTATGTTTATGATATTATTTTTGGATCAACAAATGAATCCTTTTGTACTGAATTTGGAAAACTCATGACAAGTGAATTTGATATGAGTATGATGGGTGAACTTAACTTTTTCCTTGGTCTTAAAATTAAGCAAACGGAGAATGGTATTTTTATTCATCAAGAGAATTATGCCAAGAAACTAGTTAAGAAATTTGGTATGAAAAATGCCAAATCCATGGGAACTCCCATGCACCCTAATTCAAAAATAGAAAAGGGTGAAATTGAGAAAGGAGCACATCAGGCATATGCTGCTTTCTTGGGAATTCCCTAAACGTTTGGTCAAGTAGAAGCAGTCCACAGTAGCCTTATCCGGTGTAAAGGCTGAGTATATTGCTACTTCTTCTTGTTGTTCTCAGCTTATTTGGTTGAAAACGCAACTAGTTGATTATAAATTAAATGCTGAAAAAATTTCTTTGTTATGTGACAATATGAGTACCATTGATATTTCTAAAAATTTAATCCTGCACTCTAGAACTAAACATAATGAAGTGAGATTTTACTCAATAAGGGAACATGTTCAAAAGGGGAATATTAGCATTCAATTTGTTAAATCAGAGGACCAATTAGCAGATATTTTCACCAAACCTCTAGCTTAAGACAGATTTTGCATGCTTAGGACTAATCTAGGGATTATAAGTCATGATTCATTGTTTGCGCATTGCTGATGTGGTTGCTGAAGTTTTTGTCTCTCAAGTATGTATGATAGAATTCTGGGCAAATAAAGAACCATCTTTCTGAACTTTAATTTCTAGGCTCTAATTCATGTGCTGAATCATCTGGGCTAACCTTAAAATTCATAATTTGGGTGGCCCAATATGTTTTCTTAAACTAAACCACCTCTGAGCCCAAATGAGTGTTACATTATACACATGTCATTTTATTTTGTCTTTTAGTAAAAAGGTTTCAATTTTAAATCAATAATTTATTTTTTTTAAATAAAATCAAATCAATTTTTGTGATGTCAAGTCTTTTCAAATGTCTAGTCAAAGTGATGCAGTTGCATGGGTACAAGAAACCTCTTATTTTTTGCAGTTACTAAACCTCTCTCTTCATAAAGCCTTCTACTAACCCTTCAATGTCTTCCCCCACTACCATTAGTGCTTCTCCTCGTTCAAAACCAAGGTTAAACCTAATAAAGAAGAAAATTGTTCTTCAAAAGCCTCCTCGTGAAAAGGTTCTCAAGCCTCCAACGAAGTCAAAACCCTCTACATGCTCCAAAGATCACACCTTTACACCTTCTCCCTCTCCTCCTATATCTCTTCCTCGCATAGATCCCATGGCTCAAAAAAAGAACCTTTCAAGGATACCTCCTTCCTTCAGGCCAACCGCTCTAACCAGCGCACCTTCCAAGCCCAGCACCACAAAAGGGAAGCAACCAGTCACTGAGGAACGTGATTCTGAACCATCTCGACCTAAGCCTAAGTCTGCTCCCACTCGTCCTCAGAGAGGTAAACCTCGTATACCTCTTAAATCTGTTAGGGAACCCTCTATTGATCATTTTGCATATAAATCACACTTCATGACCTCTCACTCCATCTACAACCCTCAACATTTTTGATCTACTAAGAATAATGATTTCTATGAAAGGGTTATTACTCATCGCACCTTGTGTCCCACGTTTCTTGTTGATTTACCGAATCTGGAAAAGAAAGGTTTTAATTTTGTTGAAAATCTAGTATTTCTGGACTGGAATCATATTTTTAAAATAAAAAAATCAGTTTACCCAGTTGTAGTCAAGGAATTTTATGCACACATGACTTATCACGAGAGCAGTTTTCATTCTTATGTAAAAGGCCATGACATAGTTCTGAATAATGAAATACACTAATTTCTTGGTTTTTATTTTCTTGTTTATGAGCAGGAACAAAGATAAAGAACCCCTCTTTGATCCTGACCCTGAACCTGAAAGGACTCTAAGGAGGCAGCTATAATAAGTTAGAGCACAACACTCCAGGGAAACCTCACAGAGCTTTTCGAATAAGAAGCTGAGAATACAGACATGGCAGCCAATCCCAATGATAGAGGAGACGCAAGGAAGGTCCTAGATGACTTTACTGCACCCACTTCTGACTTTTATAGATGGAGCATCTCTATACCTGCCATTGGTGCAAACAAATTTGAGCTAAAGCCTTAACTGGTCATTCTAGTTCAACAGAACTGCCAATTTCATGGACTTTCACAGGAAGATTCCAACAGATTTATCTCACATTTCTATAATTGATTGCATTACTGCTACTCACAAAGCCCTGGGTTACACCCATGCTCAGTTGCACTGCATAGTGAACCATATCATCCTTCCTCAAAGTGGCTCATATCAAAGGGTATCTTACACTGATACTTTGGTTTTGTATGCTATTCTCACAAACACCAAAATTTCTTTTGCTTACTTAATGGTAAGGTATATGTTTGATTGTGTTAAAAGGGAGAAGAAGGATAAAGCTCTTCCTTATGGCATGTTCTTAACCTGTATTTTTTAACATTTTGGTGTTGACCTATCAAATGAGTTATATGAAAATAGATACTCATATCTAAAAGGAGGTGGTTCAGTGAAATAGCAGAAAAAAGGACCAACTCGAACTAAAAGGGTGGTTCTTGATGATGATGATGATGACTATGAACCAGAAAAATCCCCTCCTCTATCTGCCTCGGGTACTTTAGCCTCAACTAGACATAAAACTATTCTGTATGAAGTTGTTAAGGATGTGGTACAAGATTTTGTCTCTCAGTCAAACCATCTGATCGCTCTGAGTAAAGAGTAAAGGAAACTAGCCACCAAGCATGAAAACTTCCTCAGGAAATCCAAAGATATAGTGGTAGTATTCTTGAAATTCATTGATAATCTCCAAGAGGATGACACTGCTGCCACTGATCCTAAAGAAGATGCTGCTACTGAAGAGGATGGTTCGGATGCCTGAAATGATCTCATCATGCTGTAGTCATCTGTTTACCTTTGTCTCATAAAAACTCTTGTTGTTTACATTTGGACTTACTTTTATTTTGTCTCGGATGACTATTTGTTGCAGGTTTGATATTCATTGCATTTCCTCCCTTGATGACAAAAGGGGGAGTAGTAGTAGGTTGCTCTATTTTTGATGCACCTTTGTTGCTCTATTTTTGCTATTGTTATTCTGTTTTTGCTGTTGTTATTCCTACTGCTCTGTTTTGTTCAAGTTTGTTTTGGGCTGGATATTTGACTATTTCATGAGATGCTAAAATTGTTTGAAAATCTAACTAATTGCTCTATCCATGGACAATATATTGTACATAGTATATTATTGTTCCCTATGAGAATATGCAAACAAGAAAGAAGAGAAGAGCATAAATATAGGGGGAGCAACTCTTGAAAAAGAAAGGGGGAGCAACACAAGAGCAAGTGACATCACTCACAAGAAAGTTCTTTAAATTTATTCAAATTCAATTCTTTTGATCAATGTTATAATTATGTTTATCATCAAGGGGGAGATTGTTGAGTTAAGAAAATAACTAAATTAATTGATGATGACAAACATTATTTTTATTGGGTTAACTACCCAATTAGTATTGATCATGCTTGACTAAGTGATGTAGGCCACAACTAGTAAACATAGCGGCAGCCCAAAATGGAACAAAGAAACTGAATCTGCTCTTGTGGAAAACATTTACAAACAAAGCCCAAATAAGAAATGACAAAGGAATCTCATGGGCTGAAAGGTAAGTGAACAAAATTCAATCCCAAGGTACTTCACTCAAGCTAATGCCTTCCATGCTCTTCACATCTGCTTTGGTCAGACTTAGAGAAAAGAAAGAGAGAGCTTCGTTCCTCATTCATTCACCAAAGAAGAAAGAAAGAGAAAGATTAATCCAAAAAGCAAAGGTCTAATCACCCAAATCAAACTATTTCAAGCTAAGTCAGATGTTAAAGGTGATTTATTTCCATTTGCATGCAATTTACTTTCTTTACTCCTTCTCCAACTCTCTGCTACTCTAATTTGGGATAAATAGAGAAAGTGATTTCTGATAATCACTACTGTAAATCAATGGCCAAAATTATTTCTTGGAGACAAGCTCCTACTCAAGGGTTCAGATCTGGGTTTACCATTGACCAACTTTTATCTTTGTTGTTCTGAGGCATTCAGTCAAGCAGAAAGAATCTATTCCAAAATTCCTAGTTTAAGGATTAATCGAAGATAGTGAAAGGCTAAGTTGGTAGCACACAGCTCAAGGAGTTGACCTTAAAGAGAGCAGCTCAGTAACTTGGAAAGAGATACAAAAGAAATATTTTCAATTATTGAAGGGAAAGAGAGAAAACTAGAATTTGAGTTTCATAGAAAGCTTCCTAAGAAAGTTCAATGTTTTGGACAGTGCATTCTAGAGAAAGAAGCATTCCGCCAAGATGAAGAACTTGACTAGTGTTAGTTCAATTCGGTTCATCTTATAGCAACAGAGATTGTAATTTAATTTTTAATGTATATCTTTCTATAATTTTTTTAGTGGTAAAAGGCTAAAAGAGAGAGAGAGCTCAAAAAAAAGCCAAAGAGTGACAAAAGGCTGAGTGATACACTTGAGAGAAAAGCATAAAGTGATTTCAGACTTCTTTTGGTTGTTTCAAATGTCTTGTGTCTTGTACTTGTGAGGTATCCCTTTCTAAGTTGGGTTAGCACTTAGAGTGAAGAGTTAGGTATTAGCCTAACCAAATGAAGTTAGGATAGAACTTGAAAGGGAAAGGATTGTGTCAATCCTGTGAAATTAGTGTATGTAATACTTTAACTATAATGGAAATTTCACCACTGTTATGGTAGAGACTGGTTGTAAATTGCATTGCACAAGGCAACTGAACTAGGATACATGCTGGTGTCATTCATCTTCTCCTGCTTTATGTTCTGTTTTCTAATATTTATGAGACAAAACGAAATTGTCTCATAAAGTTTCCGCTGCATAGTTCAAATAGAATCTAAGTGAAAGCTTATAAGAAGGTCATAGATTCAACCCTCCATTCTCTAAACCTTCTACAACCTTTACAAATCTATTTATCAAAGAATCTAATGATCATTTTATTCTTGTTCAAGTCTATGTGGATGAAATAATCTTTGGCACGACTAATAAATTCTTGTGTGCTGATTTTAGAAAATTAATGACCAGTGAGTTTGATATGAGTATGATGAGAGAAACCACATTCTTCCTTGGATTCCAAATCAAACAAACTTCTAGTGGTAGTTTTGTGCACCAAGAAAAAGTATGCCAAAAAATTGGTTAAGAATTTTGGGTTGGAAAATGCTAAGAAAATGAGCACACTAATGAATCCAAAATCTAGACTTGAAAAAGATGAAAATGGTAAAGATGTGGATGAAACAAGATTTAGAGGAATGATCAGTTCACTCATGTACCTCACTTTCTCTAGACCAGATATAGTTCAAAGTGTTGGAGTTTGTTCTAAATTCCAATCACATACTAAAGAATCCCATCTTTTAGTTGTTAAAAGGATAATTAGATATATTTATGGCATTTTTAATCTTGGCTTATGGTATCCTAAATCTGATGAGTTTGGTATAGTGGGTTACTGTGATGTATATTTTGCTGGTGATCAAGTAGACCAAAGGAGCACATCCAGAATCTATTGTTTTCTTAGACAGTCACTAAATATGGTGTCTAGCAAGAAACAAGCCATTGTAGCTTTGTCTACAGCTAGGGCTGAATACATTATTGCATCTTCATCCTATTCACAATTGTTATTGTTAAAAACCCAACTTTCATATTATAAATTATAAGCCACTAGTATTCCCCTTACTGTGTGATAATATGAGTGTCATAAACATCTCAAAAAATTCTATTTTTCACTCCAAAACCAAGCATATTGAAGTGAGATTTCACTCTATTAAAAAACATATTCAAAAGGAAAATATTAGCTTTCAATTTGTAAGATCTAATGACAAACTTGTTGATATTTTTACTAAACCACTGTCTAAAGATAGATTTTGTAAGTTGAGAACAACCTTAGAAATTATTTGTGCTGACTCCTTAAAATAATTTGATGATGAATTATTTCTGTTTATTTTGTCTTTCAAGAAGACATGAGACAAATCTGGACAAATGATGAACCCCTCTAGGTTTTCATGATCAACGCTGAGTGTTGCTGTCTAAACCAGATGGGTTAAGCTAATTTTTTTTGTAGTCCCTTGTGTGTCCTTAAAACCCACCATTGGACCCAAAAGAAAGTTTTACCCTATTGTAAAACCCACTAATTTATAAATAATTATCCAATAAATTAATTATTAATCTAAGAAATTAGAAAATAGAATTTTATAGTTTAATGAGAAAGGATTAATTAAAATATAAATTTTGATACTAATTTTAAAGAATTTGACCCATCATTGGGACGAACGGGCCGAATCGGGTGAACTGGTCTCGTATTGGGCCTTATAAAAGTAATGAAACTCAACCCTTCCCTATTAAATACTCAGTTTCATTTGATCATAACTTCAAATCCGAAGCTCCAATTGCCGCACCGTTTGCGGCCACGTGACAACAGCGTCGACCTCTACAAAGCCCAATACTTGATTAGTGATGAGCGGATAATTTATACGCTTTTTGGCATTATTTTTAGGTAGTTTTTAATACGTTCAAGCTACTTTTAGGGATGTTTTCATTAGTTTTTATGTTAAATTCACATTTCTGGACTTTACTATGAGTTTGTGTGTTTTTCTGTGATTTCAGGTAATTTCTGGCTGAAATTGAGGGACTTGAGCAAAACTCTGAAAAAGGCTGACAAAAGGACTACTGATGCTGTTGGAATCTGACCTCCCTTCACTCGAAATGGATTTTCTGGAGCTATAAAACTCTAATTGGCGCGCTCTCAATGGCGTTGGAAAGTAGACATCCAGAGCTTTCCAGCAATATATAATAGTCTATACTTTATTCGGAAATTGATGATGTAACTTGGCGTTGAACGCCAAGTACATGCTGCTGTCTGGAGTTAAACGCCAGAAACACGTCATGAGCCGGAGTTGAACGCCCAAAACACATTATAACTTGGCGTTCAACTCCAAGAAAAGCCTCAGCTCGTGGATAGATCAAGCTCAGCCCAAACATACACCAAGTGGGCCCCAGAAGTGGATTTATGCATCAATTACTTACTCATGTAAACCCTAGTAGCTAGTTTTAGTATAAATAAGACTTTTTACTAGTGTATTAAGAGTCTTTGACCACGTTTCATCTTTAGTCTCAGTTTTGTTTTATTCTTCATCTTAGGAGGCTATTGATCACGTTTTAGGGGGCTGGCCATTCGGCCATGCCTGAACCTTTCACTTATGTATTTTCAACATTGGAGTTTCTGCACACCATAGATTAAGGGTGTGGAGCTCTGCTGTACCTCAAAGTTTCAATACAATTATTATTACTTTCTATTCAATTCTCTTTTATTCTTATTCCAAGTTATACGTTGCACAACACTTTGATGAATGTGATGATCCGTGACACTCATCATCATTCTCACCTATGAACGTGCGTGACTGACAACCACTTTCGTTCTACTCTAGGCTGGGCGCATATCTCTTAGATTCCCCAACAGAATCTTTGTGGTATAAGCTAGATAGATGGCGGCATTCATGGAGATCCGAAAAGTCTAACCTTGTCTGTGGTATTCCGAGTAGGATCTTGGGAATCCGGAAAGTCTAACCTTGTCTGTGGTATTCCGAGTAGGATTCCGGTATTGAATTACTGTGACGAGCTTCAGACTCCTGAAGGATGGGCGTGATGACAAACGCAAAAGAATCAATGGATTCTACTCCAACCTGATTGAGAACCGACAGATGATTAGCCGTGCTGTGACAGAGCATTTGGACCATTTTCACTGAGAGGATGGGATGTAGCTATCAACAAGGGTGATGCCTCCAGACGATTAGCCGTGCAGTGACAGCGCATAGGACCATTTTCCCGAGAGGATTAAAAGTAGCCATTGATGATGGTGATGCCCTACATACAGCTTGCCATGGAAAGGAGTAAGAAGGATTGGATGAATGTAATAAAAAAGTAGAGATTCGAGAGGAGCACAGCATCTCCATACGCCTATCTGAAATTCCCATTATTGATTTACATAAGTATTTCTATCTTATTTTATTTTCTATTTATTATTTATTTTCAAAACCCATAACCATTTAATATGCCTAACTGAGATTTACAAGGTGACCATAGCTTGCTTCATACTAACAATCTCTGTGGGATCGACCCTTACTCACGTAAGGTATTACTTGGATGACCCAGTACACTTGCTGGTTAAGTTGAACGGAGTTGTGAGCTTCTCTAACAGTGCCTGGAACTCTTTTATCACAATTTCGTCCACCAATTAGGTAAGTAAGTCACATTTTTCTTTTCAACTTTCTCCTTCCCAATTTCGAAATTCAAAGTGTAAGTATGTTGAATTTTATATGATTTTGGTGTTTAGGTTCAAATTAACTTGAGCGTATTGTTGGGTTTAGCTCATTTGAGCTATGGGTCAGGTAAGCACCCTCAAAACCTTAGTATATATATTGAATTAGTGAATTCTATTTTGATTATAGTGGTAATTATGATAATAGATTGAAATTGAATGTTTGATGGAGTCAATTTAAGAAATTGGAAGCTAGAAGGCTAACTTTGGAGGCTGGGGTTTGCTTGGAGAGGAGCTGGGATTTTTTGAAGCTTGGGGTGTGGTATATAAGCGAGGTGTTCCGTGCGTTAGGAGGAATCGGCCAAGATATGGTTTCGGTTTCTCGTAACTAAAATATAATGTGTCGTGAAAACTTAGGTTAGATAACCATAGGATAAGATTGAATTATTTATGCTATTAGTGATTGAAATTGGTGGATATGTATGAGGGTTGGTAATGTTGAGGTTGTAGTTGAGGCTATGATGTTTGTGATAGGTAATCTTGTATATGGGATTGGTTGATATTTATGAGGATTAGCGATGTAAGGTTATTGTTGGTGAAATATTGTGATTTTGTGGAGTTTGATTATGGGTATATGCATGATGTTAATGATTTTATATATTATTGTCTTGGATATAAAATATTGTGTGAAGTGATTATAATTATGAATTGGTGTGTTATGAAGTGAATGAGAAGTGTTGAGGAAAGATTGAACTTAGTTTGAGGCAATTTTGGTAAGTTTTGAAAGGAATAGGATTGGTATGTTTTGAAAGTTAAGGTTTGGTATTTTAATGAAAACTTTGATTGTTGGCCAACTTTGGCGGGGCGTAACATGGCCTCCGGACCTTTGATTTTTATCAAACTTGTTTAGAATGAAAATTTGGTCCGAGAGGCTTTCACCCTTTGAAAAACGGATGAAAAATATTTTAAAACGAAAAAGTTATGCGCGTCAGAAGTTTTGTGTGAAAAATTTGAAATTTTGCAGCACTTAACCATTTTTCCTATCCTGCAAAATTCGCGTACGTGAACTCGCAGGTGACATGACCATTCTCTTCGGGTTTGGTATCTCACATATGCGAGCAAGTATATGCGTACGCGAGAACTAAAATTTTGAGGGGTTGCGTACACGAAGGTTAACACGCGACGCGAGACATCGCTTCGGGTTCGCACCCCTGCGTACGCGGCGGGGTGCCGCGTACGCGAACTCCTGTTTTCTGAAACTTGAATTTTTGCTTTTTAAACCATTTCTTTAACTTTAAAAACATGGTAGCTCTTATTTAAAGCCTGGTAGGTGGATTTTTTGGTAGTAAAGTATGATTAGGGCTATAAGGAAGATAACTTGTTGATGAAGAAAGAGGTAAAGTAGATGATGATGAATATGGAAGTGCTGTTATGTTATATATGCTTTGAGCGGTGGCTAAATTCATGATGTATAATGATATGATGATTAATGAATGAATGTATGTTAGTGATACCTGGGCAGTAGCAAGGATTGTGGTTCGTTCCGCTTGCTCCGGGTCAATGCTTGAGATTTGATTATAATGATGATTGTATTAGACTGAATGAATGTATGTTTGAGATACCTGGACAGTAGCAAGGATTGTGGTTTATCCCGCTTGCTCCAGATCAATGATTGTAATGCCCAAGTAGTAGCAATAGTAGTGGATTATTCCACTTGCTCCAGGTCGAGCTTTTAAACACTCGCCTGGGTAATAGCAGCAGTAGTGGTTATTACAGTGGCTCTGGGTTAAGCGGGTAGTAGCAAGGGGGTTGTGGTTCAAACCCACTTGCTCCGCAATGGGTGTTTCTGTCCACAGTTAGCTACCAGGACATGTCAAGTTTTGCTATATAACCGACAGATGATATCATCAGCCATAGGACAGGCATACATCATATGCATATGTTTGTTTTGTATGGTTGTGTATTAATTGAGCTTGCCTATGTGATTATTATGCCTACTTGCTAGATTTGCTACCTGCTGTAATTGTATTCTACTTGTATTTGCTTTGTATTTTTTTTTGTCTATGCTATGGAGTTCTGGAGGAATAGAGGAAGGTGAAAAACTAAAGGATCAAGTTAGGTTTGAGTTAGAATTTTTAACCCTTAGCTACCCCACCTTGTTTATGGCTTATTTATGGTTTGTGATCTATTGTCGGAAGTTCTAGGATTGCCTCTGGCTTTCCCAGGGTATTATATGTTAATTACGTGGGCATCATTACCATGCCGAGAACCTCCGGTTCTCATTCCATACAAATATTATGGTTTCCAGATGCAAAATATGAGGCACCTCACCGAGGCTTACTGGAAGCTTTCTGAAGCGAAGAACTGTTCTTTTGGGAGTTTTATTTTGGTAGAGTTGTATATATTTGTATCTCCACTCTATATATGTTTTATGTTTGTCCCTCTTAGAGGTTAACTTGGAGAAACAGGTTTGTAAATAGTATTTTGGGTACCTTGGGACTTCTTAAGTATATATATATACACTTAAGAAGTCAGAAACTTGTTATCTGTATCTTTGGAACTCTTTTCCTATGTGTGTGTGTATATATATATATGTCGCTTTGTTCTTACCTCGTCGGGTTTACGTTTATCGCTTTCAAGAGGGATGCGCTTTTCTGTTTAACGTTTTTCTTTAATCTTTCCTTCCAGACTCCTCGGTATAAATTCCTTTAAACTATTATTATTATTATTATTATTATTATTATTATTTACTTTTAGAGGTCGTAATACCTTGCTACCTCAGCTTTATGACTTAAGCATAAGACTCTGTGTGGTAGGGTGTTACACCTATAAGTGGACCTTATCAATCTTTTAATCATAAATCCATAATCTGTTTTTATATTTTTCTACTAAGTCCAATTGTATTCAAATTGTAAGATCCTGGATTTTAAAAAGTTATTAATAAATTATTTATGAGCTATTGTATTTATTTTAAGATTATATTTTTAGAGATTTTTATATATAGGTTGAGTAAATTATTATTTATTATATAGAGTTCTTATAATTGAGAAAAAAATAGTGAATATTTTATGTGCCTTAATTTTAATATTTAGATTTTTGACCTTATTTTATAAATAAAGGAGAATTAATTTACTTATCTCTAATTTTTATTAAATTAGTAATCGATTGGAAAATAATTTACAGCTCGTAATTGGAATGTATGTTAAAGATAGAAATTTATACTTAATTTGGTTTTTTTAATTATTATTTTATCTTCCTAATTATTTTATGAAATTACACTATTAACCCTATTTTTACTAAAAATACCTAAATTACCCCTAAACCCTAACACTACACTCATCTCTCTCACCTAATCCCCCACCCACGGCTCACACACTCAGCACACACCTCACTCTTCCTCACCAACACACACAGACACAGTTTTGTGAGTGGAAACAAGAAAGAAAAGAAGAAAGAAAGGGAAGAGGGAGAAACAGAATCGGGGAAGAGGGGAAGAGGGGGTGAGACCCGAGAGAGCTGTACGGGAAGAGAGGGAAGGAGACTGCACTGTTGCTGTTAACCAACCGTGTCACCGCCGTCCTGTGGAGCTGCCGCCGAGCTGTCATGTGTGAGGAGCATGTGCTGTCGCCGCCATCACCGTCGCAGAGGAAGGAACTCATAGGAGAGAAAGACCGTGCGACGTTGAGAGAGGAGGACGCGGGCTGGTGCCGCGAGGTGGAGAGCGACCCGCTGCGCGAAACTGCGCCACCGTGTATTGTTGCCGTCGCCGAGCTCCCATGGTTACCGCCGGCAAGATTCAAAGATCGATGGAGGGGGTTTCTATTCGAGCGGCTGTGCCTCCACCGCCTTTCACCGCCGCAGATCCACCACCGTCCACTGCGCCGCACCACGCCACGTCACCACCAAAAACCGCCACTGAAGTCCCTTTTTTCCTTAGTAAGCGTTATTGTCTCTGAAACCTTTGAAATCAGTTTTCCGTCATAGCTTATTATAGTAACTATGATGATGGTAACGTAGGGTCGAGTTATGGTTCTCGCATGTTGGGTTTAGTATTCGTGCATATGACATCGAGCTACTGCGTCACCCAGAGGAGTCACCGCCGTTCAGTTTTCTCAGCTATTCATAAGTTTGGTAAGCTGCTTCCTATTCTGAATTCTCTCAGTCGCTGCTCTGTTATATGTTTCTAAGTCCTTGCAACATTAATGCTTTAGGTTTAAGTTTCGGTCCTTATGTGCCGTGATTAGAGTTGTCGTAATTGTGGCTGCCGTGGATTTTGGGCTGAGAGAAAAGAGTTCAGTTAACGTGTTTGGTTTTCGGGTTTTCAGGTTTCGGCTTGTCGAGGTAGGGTTTTTCTTAAAACTTAATTTTATCTTACAAAATTGTTATTAATAGATATCGATGTGAAAAATATATTTCTGTGATTATGATTGTCATATGGATGTGTCTGTTTGCTGTAATGAATTATTGATTGCTTCAGTGGTGTGTGGTTATTGATAAAAGAGTGGATTGTAAAGTTATTTGATTTAATGTTATTAAATGTGGTTCTTTTCTGGTCCTGGAGTTAGTTTGTCAATGTAAATGAGCTGGTTTTTGAAATGATTCGAGATATGAAAATGAAAGGATTTTTGGAAGCGGTTTGGTTTTAAATTAGTTTGATTTTAAAAATTACTTAATATTGGAACCGATTTGGTTTTGAAGAAAAGATTTATAATTGGAAATGATTTAATTTTGAAAATAATTTGATATTAGAATTGGATGAAGTTTGGAAAATGATTGAGACTTGGAAATGGTTGAGAAAGGTTTGAGAAATGTTTGGTTGGGACCTGAAAACGGTGACAGTGTCCGAGTTTTAGAGGAGATGCTACCGAAATTTTATAAAATTGGAAGTTTCACTTAAAGTATTATCTAAAAGATTTGGTTTTAAACATTACATGTTTTAAGATTGATTTATTTATCAAAGAAAGAATTATGTTTTGAATTGGGATTGTTAATGAACGGAATGGAGAACAGAATGATGAGGATTTTCTTTGAAATATGGTTTTTGGAATGAATTTGGAAATAAGATTTGGATTGATGAATGATGATGATGTTGAGAATGTTGAGATATGGATTAGAATGTTGAGATATGACCTTTGAATTATGCATATGGCTTATGAATGATGATATCTGAGATACGAGTTTTCCTGGATAAGAACCGTGGCTTGCCACCACGTGTTCCAAGTTGAATCTCGATACTCTATTGACCCTACATTGTAAGGGTGACCGGCACGTATAAATTCCCGGGTATGGATAGCCCCCATTGAGTGATTACTTGATGTTTGAATGTGAAATCTATGCATAGACTCTTAGGGATGCGCGACGGGGGACAGTCTAAGGTTTTCAAACTTGTCGGGTTGGCTGGATAACTGACAGATGGGCCCCATCAGCCATAGGACAGTCATGCATCATATGTATTTGTATGCTTTGCTTCGGTTTGAACTTGTTTTGGTTTGCCTAATTGTTAAACTATTCTTAACTGTTACCTGAACTAGATGTAACTGCTCCCTAAACATGTGCTTTCCTTGTTTGTCTTGCCTGTGGTTGTCTTGGTGTGCTACATTTGAGAATGAACTTTGGTACTGAATTGGTGATTGTGTTGATTGATTGCGTGGTTAGTTTCTGGTTGAGATTTTCTTATAGGAAAGGAAAGATCCTTAGATCTATGAAAGATTAAACATTGTTTCTTTGAAAAGCTTTTGAACGATTAACTATTGGTTTTTAAAAGATTCAGAAGGCAATGACAATCACTGAGTTTGAAAATAGTTTTCTTACTAAACATCTTCTTATGACAATCCTGAAACTCCGTGGTGAGACTATGTGGTTAGGTTCTCACCCCCCTATAGCTTTACCTTTTCAGGAATTGGATGAAAGAGGATTACGAAGAGTTATACTGCGTTCTGGTTTATATGTTGTTGTCATGATTAGATTATTTTCTTCCCCCATCTTTATTATTACAAATTTTGTAAGAGGGATAGGAGTTGTGTGTTTTATATGTATATTATATTACTAGCTATTATGTAAGAAGTCTGGTATATGAATCTATGCCTGTTTATTTGTTTTTTTTAAGATAAAGTATTTATTTTCGGTTTTCAAAGAAATCAGAGATACGGTGTCATCTCAAAGGCTCCTATTTTAATATTAAGTATATAAAGTCGTCGTAATACTTCTTCCTATCAGAGTCGCACAGCCGAAAGCGTGACATTCTGATAGTGAGGGTATTACACAAATACTCAAAGATATTTTTGACTTGTCTTTTCATATACTTACTTTTCAATGTTCAAAAAAATCTTTTTAATTAATTTTTGGGAAAATACCATTTTCAAATTATTTTGAAAAATCACCTTTTGTTTATTTTAAATATGCATTTATTGTAATTACTTATTGGAAACTGCTCATTTTTCTCACCTAACGAATGCGTTTGCATTTTTAGTACTTTTTTTGCATTATTTTATTATTTTCTTAGGTTTTGATCACGGATTCTTCTTTTAATCTCATCATTTTTAAGTATCATTTGCTATTAAGGTATCTTCTAAGTGTTTTTCAAAGAAATACAGGATTAAAAGAGAAAAATCAAGTAGAAAAAAAAAGCACAATCAAAGGGGAAGGCATCGAGAAAGACATACAATCAAAGTACGTAAGGATCAAAGCCTTGCAAACTATGCAATACAGCTGGCATGCCACGCCACTACATGCAACTCCCCTGAAGTAAGTAGAGATGGCGTGCCACATGGTGCACGAAATTGTAATCATCAATGGCGCCATCAACATGGTACGCTCAATTGCAATCTCAACTCTTTATCGCAACTTCGCACAACTAACCAGCAAGTGCACTGGGTCGTCCAAGTAATAAACCTTACGCGAGTAAGGGTCGATCCCACTGAGATTGTTGGTATGAAGCAAGCTATAGTCATCTTGTAAATCTCAGTCAGGCGGATTCAAATGGTTATGGAGGATTAATGATGAAAAGATAAATAAAACATAAAATAAAGATAGAGATACTTATGTAATTCATTGGTGAGAATTTCAGATAAGCGTATGGAGATGCTTTGTCCCTTCTGTCTCTCTGCTTTCCTACTGTCTTCATCCAATCCTTCTTACTCCTTTCCATGGTAAGCTGTATGTTGGATATCACCGTTGTCAATGGCTACAGTCCCGTCCTCTCAGTGAAAATGTTCAACGCGCTTTGTCACATCACAACTATTCATCTGTCGGTTCTCGATCATGTCGGAATAGAATCCAGTGATTCTTTTGCGTCCGTCACTAACGCCCCACAATCGCGAGTTTGAAGCTCGTCACAGTCATTCAATCCCTGAATCCTACTCAGAATACCACAGAAAAGGTTTAGACTTTTCGGATTCTCAAGAATGGCAGCCAATGGATTCTAGCTTATACCACGAAGATTCTGATTAAGGAATCCTAGAGATATCCACTCAATCTAAGGTAGAACGGAAGTGGTTATCAGGCACACGTTCATAGGTGAGAATGATGATGAGTGTCATGGATCATCACATTCATCAAGTTGAGGAACAAGTGATATCTTAGAACAAGAATAAGCTGAATTGAATAGAAGAACAATAGTAATTGCATTAATACTCGAGGTACAGCAGAGCTCCACTCCTTAATCTATGGTGTGTAGAAACTCTACCGTTGAAAATACATAAGAACAAGGTCTAGGCATGGCCGAATGGCCAGCCTCCCAAAGAGGGTTCAATCATAAAAACATTGAAGCTTCCATGTGTAGAGACTTTTCTTGGAGTTAAACGCCATCTTTTGTGCTAGTTTGGGCGTTTAACTCCCACTTTTGTGCCAGTTCTGGCGTTTAACGCCGGGAATTCTGAAGCTGACTTGGAACGCCTGTTTGGGCCATCAAATCTCGGGTAAAGTATAGACTATTATATATTTCTGGAAAGCCCTAGATGTCTATTTTCCAAAGCAATTAAGAGCGCACCAATTGGGCTTATGTAACTCCAAAAAATCTACTTCGAGTGCAAAGAGGTCAGAATCCAACAGCATCTGCAGCCCTTTTCAGCCTCTAAATCAGATTTTTGCTCAGGTCCCTCAATTTCAGCAAAAAAATACCTGAAATCACAGAAAAACACACAAACTCATAGTAAAGTCCAGAAAATTGAATTTTAAATAAAAAATAATAAAAATATAATAAAAACTAACTAAAACATACTAAACGCATACTAAAAACAATGCCAAAAAGCGTATAAATTATCCGCTCATCACAACACCAAACTTAAATTGTTGCTTGTCCCCAAGCAACTGAAAATCAAATAGGATAAAAAAGAAGAGAATATACAATGAATTTTAAAAACATCTATGAAGATCAGTATTAATTAGATGAGTGGGGCTTTTAGCTTTTTGCCTCTGAACAGTTTTGGCGTCTCACTTTATCCTTTGAAGTTCAGAATGATTGGCTTCTATAGGAACTCAGAATCCGGATAGTGTTATTGATTCTCCTAGTTAAGTATGATGATTCTTGAACACAGCTACTTTATGCGTCTTGGCCGTGGCCCAAAGCACTCTGTTTTCCAGTCTTACCACCGGATACATCCATGCCACAGACACATAACTGGGTGAACCTTTTCAGATTGTGACTCAGCTTTGCTAGAGTCCCCAATTAGAGGTGTCCAGGGTTCTTAAGCACACTCTTTTTGCTTTGGATCATGACTTTAACCGCTCAGTCTCAAGTTTTCACTTACCTTCACGCCACAAGCACATGGTTAGGGACAGCTTGGTTTAGCCGCTTAGGCCAGGATGTTATTCCTGTAGGCCCTCCTATCCACTAATGCTCAAAGCCTTGGATCTTTTTTATTATCCTTGCCTTTTGGTTTAAAGGGCTATTGGCTTTTTCTGATTGCTCTCTTATTTTTTTTTTGAATTCACTGCTTTTTCTTACTTCAAGAATCATTTTTATGATTTTTCAGATCCTCAGTAACATGTCTCCTTTTTCATCATTCTTTCAAGAGCCAAAAATTTTAACATTCATGAACAACAAATTCAAAAGACATATGCACTGTTCAAGCATACATTCAGAAATCAAAAGTATTGCCACCAGATCAAAATAATTAATCTGTTATAAAATTTGAAATTCATGCAATTCTTCTCTTTTTCAATTAAGAACATTTTTCATTTAAGAAAGGTGATGGATTCATAGGACATTCATAACTTTAAGGCATAGACGCTAAGACACTAATGATCATAAGACACAAACATAAATAAACCATAAAGCATAATTTTCGAAAAACAGAAAAATAGAGAACAAGGAGATTAAAGAACGGGTCCACCTTAGTGATGGCGGCTTGTTCTTCCTCTTGAAGATCTTATGGAGTGCTTAAGCTCCTCAATGTCTCTTCCTTGCCTTTGTTGCTCCTCTCTCATGATTCTTTGATCTTCTCTCATTTCATGGAGGAGGATGGAATGTTCTTGGTGCTCCACCCTTAGTTGTCCCATGTTGGAACTCAATTCTCCTAGGGAGGTGTTGATTTGCTCCCAATAGTTTTGTGGAGGAAAGTGCATCCCTTGAGGCATCTCAGGGATTTCATGATGAGGAATTTCCTCATGTCCATGAGTGGGATCTCTTGTTTGCTCCATCCTCTTCTTAGTGATGGGCTTGTCCTCATCAATGAGGATGTCTCCCTCTATGTTAATTCCAACTGAATTACAGAGGTGACAAAATGAGATGAGGGAAGGCTAACCTTGCCAAGGTAGAGGACTTGTCCGCCACCTTATAAAGTTCTTGGGATATAACCTCATGAACTTCTACTTCCTCTCTAATCATGATGCTATGAATCATGATAGCCCGGTCTATAGTAGCTTTGGACCGATTGCTAGTATGAATGATTGAGCGTTGGATAAACTCTAACCATCCCCTAGCCACGGGCTTGAGGTCATGCCTTCTCAGTTGAACCGGCTTGTTGAATGGGGTTGGTAAGAACTTCCCAACCTCTTCTTTGGATCTCATGTTGGATCTCTGGATATTCACTCTTTTTGAGTTTGAAAGGGACCTTGGGGATCACCTTCTTCATGGCCACAACTTCATAGAAGTGGTCTTGATGCACCCTTGAGATGAATCTCTCCATCTCTCATCACTCGGAGGTGGAAGCTTTTGCCTTCCCTTTCCTCTTTCTAGAGGTTTCTCTGGCCTTAAGTGCCATAAATGGTTATGGAAAAACAAAAAGCAACGCTTTTACCACACCAAACTTAGAAGGTTTGCTCGTCCTCAAGCAAAAGAGAAAAGAAAAGAGTAGAAGAAGAAGAAATAGAGGAGATGGAAGGGGCTTTTGTGGTTCGGCTGAGGGGGAAAAGTAGTGTTTAGGTTGTATGAAAATGAAGGAGTGAAGAAGGATTTATATAGAGGTGGAGAGAGGGGTAGGGTTCGGCCATTATGGGTGGGTTTGGGAGGGAAAGTGGTTTGAATTTGGATGGTGGGGTAGGTGGGGTTTTATGAAGGATGGATGTGAGTGGTGAAGAGAATGGTGGGATTTGATAGGTGAGGGGATTTTTTGGGGAAGAGTTATTGAGGTGATTGGTGAATGAGTGAAGAAGAGAGAGAGTGGTGGGGTAGGTGGGGATCTTGTGGGGTCCACAGATCCTAAGGTGTCAAGGATAGCTCATCCCTGCACCAAGTAGCGTGTAAAACACCCTTTCTACCAATCCTGGCATTAAACACCGGGCTGCTGCCCTTTTCTGATGTTAAACGCCAGTCTGGTGCCCCTTTCTGGCGTTAAACGCCAGTCTGGTGCCCCTTTCTGGCGTTAAACGCCCATAATGGTGCCAGACTGGGCGTTAAACGCCCATTTGCTACCCTTACTGGCGTTTAAACGCCAGCAAGCTTTTCCTCCAGGGTGTGCTATTTTTCTTTCTGTTTTTTATTCTGTTTTTGCTTTTTCAATTGTTTTTGTGACTTCACATGATTATCAACCTATAGAAAACATAACAATGGAAAATAGATAAATATAACATTGGGTTGCCTCCCAAAAAGCACTTTTTTAATGTCAGTAGCTTGATAGTGGGCCCTCATGGAGCCTCACAGATGTTCAGAGTAATGTTGGAACCTCCCAACACCAATCTTAGAGTTTGAATGTGGGGGTTCAACACCAAACTTAGAAATTGGTTGTGGCTTCCCAACCCCAAACTTAGAGTTTACTGTGGGGGCTCTGTTTGACTCTGTTTTGAGAGAAGCTCTTCATGCTTCCTCTCCATGGTTACAGAGGGATATCCTTGAGCCTTAAACACAAAAGATTCTTCATTCACTTGAATGATCAATTTTCCTCTGTCAACATCAATCATAGCCTTTGCTGTGGCTAGGAAGGGTCTGCCAAGGATGATGGATTCATCCATGCACTTCCCAGTCTCTAGGACTATGAAATCAGTAGGGATGTAATGGTCTTCAACCTTTACCAGAACATCCTCTACAAGTCCATAAGCTTGTTTTCTTGAATTGTTTGCCATCTCTAGTGAGATTCTTGCAGCTTGTACCTCAAAGATCCCTAGCTTCTCCATTATAGAGAGAGGCATGAGGTTTATGCTTGACCCTAGGTCACACAGAGCCTTCTCGAAGGTCATAGTGCCTAATGTACAAGGTATTGAGAACTTCCCAGGGTCCTGTCTCTTTTGAGGTAATCTCTGCCTAGTCAAGTCATCCAGTTCTTTGGTGAGCAAAGGGGGTTCGTCCTCCCATGTCTCATTACCAAACAACTTGTCATTTAGCTTCATGATTGCTCCAAGGTACTTAGCAACTTGCTCTTCAGTGACATCTTCGTCCTCTTCAGAGGAAGAATACTCATCAGAGCTCATGAATGGCAGAAGTAAATCCAATGAAATCACTATGGTCTTAGTGTGAGCCTCAAATTCCTATGGTTCCTCATTAGGGAACTGATTGGAGGCCAGTGGACGTCCATTGAGGTCTTCCTCAGTGGCGATCACTGCCTCTTTCTCCTCTCCAAATTCGGCCATGTTGATGGCCTTACACTCTCCTTTTAGATTCTCTTCTGTATTGCTTGGAAGAGTACTAGAGGGGAGTTCAGTAACTTTCTTACTCAGCTGACCCACTTGTGCCTCCAAGTTTCTAATGGAGGACCTTGTTTCAATCATGAAACTTTGAGTGGTTTTGATTAGATCAGAGACCATGGTTGCTAAGTCAGAGTGGATCTGCTTAGAATTCTCTATATGTTGCTGAGAAGATGATGGAAAAGGCTTGCCATTGCTAAACCTGTTTCTTCCACCATTATTGTTGTTGAAACGTTGTTGAGGTCTCTCTTGATCCTTCCATGAGAGATGTGGATGATTTCTCCATGAAGGATTATAGGTGTTTCCATAGGGTTCTCCCATGTAATTCACCTCTTCCATTGATGGGTTCTCAGGATCATAAGCTTCTTCTTCAGATGAAGTGTCCTTAGTATTGCCTGGTGCAGCTTGCATTCCAGACAGACTTTGAGAAATCATATTGACTTGCTGAGTTAATATTTTGTTCTGAGCCAATATGGCATTCAGAGTATCAATCTCAAGAACTCCTTTCTTCTGATTCGTCCCATTGTTCACAGGATTCCTTTCAGAAGTGTACATGAATTGGTTATTTGCAACAATTTCAATGAGTTCTTGAGCTTCTGCAGGCGTCTTCTTCAGATGAAGAGATCCTCCAGCAGAGCTGTCCAATGACATCTTGGACAGTTCAGACAGACCATCATAGAAGATACCTATGATGCTCCATTTAGAAAGCATGTCAGAAAGACACTTTCTGATTAATTGTTTGTATCTTTCCCAAGCTTCATAGAGGGATTCACCTTCCTTCTGTCTGAAGGTTTGGACTTCCACTCTAAGCTTACTCAATTTTTGAGGTGGAAAGAACTTTGCCAAGAAGGCATTGACTAGCTTTTCCCAAGAGTTCAGGCTTTCTTTAGGTTGTGAGTCCAACCATATCCTAGCTCTGTCTCTTACAGCAAAAGGGAATAGCATAAGTCTATAGACCTCAGGGTCAACCCCATTGATCTTGACAGTGTCACAGATTTGTAAGAATTTAGTTAAAAACTGATGAGGATCTTCCAATGGAAGTCGATGGAGCTTGCAATTATGTTTCATTAGAGAAACCAATTGAGGCTTAAGCTCAAAGTTGTTTGCTCTAATGGCAGGGTGGTGGACGAAATTGTGATCAACAATATTGGCTCTTTGGTATGTACACAAAAACTATTGTGACTCTTATTCATTACTATGGCACTGGTTGAATTCACAACTCCGTTCAACTAGCCAGCAAGTGTACTGGGTCGTCCAAGTAATAAACCTTACGTGAGTAAGGGTCGAATCCACAGAGATTGTTGGTATGAAGCAAGCTATGGTCACCTTGCAAATCTCAGTTAGGCAGAAAAAAGGGGAATTGTGATTATTGGAATAAATAATAAATAAAAAGCAATAATAAAAGGGATAGAATACTTATGCAGATTCATTAGTGGGAATTTCAGATAAGCGGATGGAGATGCTGTAGAGCTCAAGGACGCCTGCTCTCCTACTGCTTCTACTCAGTCCTTCTTACTCCTTTCCATGGCAAGCTTTGTATAGGGGTTCACCATCAACTGTGGCTACTTTCATCCTCTCGGGAAAATGATCCTATGCGGTTGTCAGTCGCACGGCTAATCGTCTGGAGGCATCACCCATGGCTGATGGCTACATCCCATCCTCGCAGTGAAAACTAATGCTCACGCACTCTATCACAGTACGGCTAATCACCGGTTGGTTCCCTCCCCTACTGGAATAGAATCCCTCTTTTGCGTCTGTCACTAACGCCCAGCAGGTTACAAGTTTGAAGCACGTCACAGTCATTCATTACCGGAATCCTACTCGGAATACCACAGACAAGGTGAGACTTTCCGGATTCCCAGGATCCTACTCGGAATACCACAGACAAGGTGAGACTTTCCGGATCCTCATAAATGCCGCCATCCATCTAGCTTATACCACGAAGATTCTGTTGGGGAATCTAAGAGATGTGCATTCAAGCTCTGTTGCATGTAGAACGGAAGTGGTTGTCAATCACGCGCGTTCATAAGTGAGAATGATAATGAGGGTAATCTGACTCATAACATTCATCATGTTCTTGGGTACGAATGAATATCTTGGAATAAGAATAAGAGAGATTTGAATAAAAGATAATAGAATTTCATTAATAATTGAGGTACAGCAGAGCTCCACACCCTTAATCTATGGTGTGCAGAAACTCCACCGTTTGAAAATACATAAGCAAAGGGTTCAGGCATGGCCGAATGGCCAGCCCCCAAAACGTGATCACAGGATTCAAAATACAATCCAGGATGTCTAATACAATAGATAAATGTCCTATATATACTAGACTAGCTACTAGGGTTTACATGAGTAAGTAATTGATGCATAAATCCACTTCCGGGGCCCACTTGGTGTATGCTTGGGCTGAGCTTGATCATTCCACGAGCTAAGGCATTTCTTGGCGTCAAACTCTAGGTTATGACGTGTTTTGGGCGTTCAACTCCGGATCATGACGTTTTTCTGGCGTTTAACTCCAGACAGCAGCATGAACTTGGCGTTTAACGCCAAGTTACGTCGTCATTCTTCGAATAAAGTATGGACTATTATATATTGCTGGAAAGCCCTGGATGTCTACTTTCCAAGGCCGTTGAGAGCGCGCCAATTGGAGTTCTGTAGCTCCAGAAAATCCATTTCGAGTGCAGGGAGGTCAGATTCCAACAGCATCAGCAGTCCTTTTGTCAGCCTTTTTCAGAGTTTTGCTCAAGTCCCTCAATTTCAGCCAGAATTTACCTGAAATCACAGAAAAACACACAAACTCATAGTAAAGTCCAGAAATGTGAATTTAACATAAAAACTAATGAAAACATCCCTGAAAGTAGCTCAAACTTACTAAAAACTATATAAAAACAATGCCAAAAAGCGTATAAATTATCCGCTCATCACAACACCAAACTTAAATTGTTGCTTGTCCCCAAGCAACTGAAAATCAAATAGGATAAAAGAAGAGAATATACTATAAATTCCAGAATATCAATGAATATTAATTTAATTAGATGAGCGGGACTTGTAGCTTTTTGCTTCTGAACAGTTTTGGCATCTCACTTTTTCCTTTGAAGTTCAGAGTGATTGGCGTCTCTGGGAACTTAGAATTTGGGATAGTGTTATTGACTCTCCTAGTTAAGCATGTTGATTCTTGAACACAGCTACTTATGAGTCTTGGCCGTGGCCCTAAGCACTTTGTTTTCCAGTATTACCACCGGATACATAAATGCCACAGACACATAACTGGGTGAACCTTTTCAGATTGTGACTTAGCTTTGCTAGAGTCCCCAGTTAGTGGTGTCCAGAGCTCTTAAGCACACTCTTTTGCTTTGGATCACGACTTTAACCACTCAGTCTCAAGCTTTTTACTTGGACCTTCATGACACAAGCACATGGTTAGGGACAGCTTGATTTAGCCGCTTAGGCCTGGATTTAATTTCCTTGGGCCCTCCTATCCATTGATGCTCAAAGCCTTGGATCCTTTTTACCCTTGCCTTTTGGTTTTAAGGGCTATTGGCTTTTTCTGCTTGCTTTTTCTTTTTCTTTGCTATTTTTTTTTCGCCACTTTTTTTTTTCGCAAGCTTCCTTTTTCACTGCTTTCTCTTGCTTCAAGAATCAAATTCATGATTTTTCAGATTGTCAATAACATTTCTCCTTGTTCATCATTTTTTTAAGAGCCAACAATTTTAACATTCATAAACAACAAGATCAAAAATATGCACTGTTTAAGCATTCATTCAGAAAGCAAGAAGTATTGTCACCACATCAATATAATTAAACTAAATTCAAGGATAAATTTGAAATTCATGTACTTCTTGTTCTTTTTTTTTTTAAAAAAAAACATTTTTCATTTAAGAGAGGTGAAGGATTCATGGAATTATTCATAATCTTTAAGGCATAGTTACTACATACTAATGATCATGAAGTAGATAAACATATAAAAAAAACGAAAAGTAGGAAAAAAATTTTAGAACAAGGAATGAGTCCACCTGAGTGAGGGTGGCGCCTTCTTGAAGATCCAATGGTGCTTTTTGAGCTCCTTTATGTCTCTTCCTTGCTTCTGTTGCATGATCCCTAGTGATTTTGGTGTTTTTATCATTATTTGCTCCCAATAGTTGTGTGGAGGACAATTTATCCCCTGAGGTATCTCAGGGATCTCTTGATTTGCAGCCACATGTTCTACCACTGAGCTATGACGGCTTATATTAGTCTTTCCATCTCCCATGACTCAGAGGTGGAAGCTTTTGTCTTTTTCCTTGTTCCTGCTCATATAGGGAAGAAGAGAACAAGAAAAGAAAGTGGAATCATCTATGTCACAGTATAGAGATTCCTTTATGTTAGTAGAAGAAGAAAGGGAAGAAGAGTGAAGAAGAATGGGTAAGGATAGAGGTGGTGATTTGAGATGAAGAGAGGTGAAGAGAAGTGTTAGTAATTAAATAATTAAATAGAAGAAGAAAAGAGAAGAGAAATTTCGAAAACAATTTTTGAAAGAGAGGTTAGTAATTTTCGAAAATTAAAAATAAGATGAGATTAAAATTAAAATTTAAACAAAAAGAATTTTTGAAAAAGAGATGAGATATTTTCGAAAATTAGAGAGGGAGAAGTAGTTAGGTGGTTTTGAAAAAGATAAGAAATAAACAAAGAGTTAGTTAGTTGATTGAAAAAGATTTGAAATCAAATTTTGAAAAAGATAAGAGGATAAGAAGTTAGATAAGATATTTTGAAATCAAATTTTGAAAAAGATAAAATTTTTTTGAAAAAGATAAGATAAAAGATAAAAAGATAAGATAAAAATTTTAATAAAAAGATATTTTGAAAAAGATTTAATTTTTAAAAAGACTCAACTAACAAGAAACTACAAGATAAGATTCTAGAACTTAAAGATTGAACCTTTCTTAACAAGAAAGTAACAAACTTCAAATTTTTGGACCAATCACATTACTTGTTAGCTAATTTTTCGAAAATTTGATATAAAGATAAGAAAAAGATTTTTGAAAATACTTTGAAAAATAATTTTGAAATTTTCAAAAAAAAATGATAAAAAAATGAAAAAGATATGATTTTTGAAAAAGATTTTAAAAAGATAAGATTTTTAAAATTGAAATTTTGACTTGACTTGTAAGAAACAACTAATTTTAAAAATTTTTGACCAAGTCAACCCAAAATTTCGAAAATTTGGAGGAAAATAAGGAAAATATATTTTTTTGATTTTTGAATATTTTAATTATGAGAGAGGAAAACAACAAAAATACTCAATGCATGAAATTTTTAGATCAAAACAATGAATGCATGCAAGAATGCTATGAATGTCAAGATGAACACCAAGAACACTTTGAAGATCATGATGAACATCAAGAACATAATTTTGAAAAAATTTTAATGCAAAGAAAACATGCAAGACACCAAACTTAGAAATCTTTAATGCATGGAAAATATGAATGCAAAAATGCACATGAAAAACAACAAAAGACACCAAACAAGAAATCATCAAGATCAAACAAGAAGACTTATCAAGAACAACTTGAAGATCATGAAGAACACTATGAATGCATGAGATTTTCGAAAAAATGCAAGAAAAATTTTAAAAGCATGCAATTGACACCAAACTTAAAAATTAACACAAGACTCAAACAAGAAACACAAAATATTTTTTATTTTTATGATTTTATGATTTTTTTGTATTTTTATTTTAATTTTTTCGAAAAACATTTTTTGAAAAACGAAAAATAAAAGAAAAATTTTTAAAAAAGATTTTTGAAAAGAAAATTACCTAATCTGAGCAACAAGATGAACCGTCAGTTGTCCATACTCGAACAATCCCCGGCAACGGCGCCAAAAACTTGGTGGACGAAATTGTGATCAACAATATTGGCTCTTTGGTATGTACACAAAAACTATTGTGACTCTTATTCATTACTATGGCACTGGTTGAATTCACAACTCCGTTCAACTAGCCAGCAAGTGTACTGGGTCGTCCAAGTAATAAACCTTACGTGAGTAAGGGTCGAATCCACAGAGATTGTTGGTATGAAGCAAGCTATGGTCACCTTGCAAATCTCAATTAGGCAGAAAAAAGGGGAATTGTGATTATTGGAATAAATAATAAATAAAAAGCAATAATAAAAGGGATAGAATACTTATGCAGATTCATTAGTGGGAATTTCAGATAAGCGGATGGAGATGCTGTAGAGCTCAAGGACGCCTGCTCTCCTACTGCTTCTACTCAGTCCTTCTTACTCCTTTCCATGGCAAGCTTTGTATAGGGGTTCACCATCAACTGTGGCTACTTTCATCCTCTCGGGAAAATGATCCTATGCGGTTGTCAGTCGCACGGCTAATCGTCTGGAGGCATCACCCATGGCTGATGGCTACATCCCATCCTCGCAGTGAAAACTAATGCTCACGCACTCTATCACAGTACGGCTAATCACCGGTTGGTTCCCTCCCCTACTGGAATAGAATCCTTCTTTTGCGTCTGTCACTAACGCCCAGCAGGTTACAAGTTTGAAGCACGTCACAGTCATTCATTACCGGAATCCTACTCGGAATACCACAGACAAGGTGAGACTTTCCGGATTCCCAGGATCCTACTCGGAATACCACAGACAAGGTGAGACTTTCCGGATCCTCATAAATGCCGCCATCCATCTAGCTTATACCACGAAGATTCTGTTGGGGAATCTAAGAGATGCGCATTCAAGCTCTGTTGCATGTAGAACGGAAGTGGTTGTCAATCACGCGCGTTCATAAGTGAGAATGATAATGAGGGTAATCTGACTCATAACATTCATCATGTTCTTGGGTACGAATGAATATCTTGGAATAAGAATAAGAGAGATTTGAATAAAAGATAATAGAATTTCATTAATACTTGAGGTACAGCAGAGCTCCACACCCTTAATCTATGGTGTGCAGAAACTCCACCGTTTGAAAATACATAAGCAAAGAGTTCAGGCATGGCCGAATGGCCAGCCCCCAAAACGTGATCACAGGATTCAAAATACAATCCAGGATGTCTAATACAATAGATAAATGTCCTATATATACTAGACTAGCTACTAGGGTTTACATGAGTAAGTAATTGATGCATAAATCCACTTCCGGGGCCCACTTGGTGTATGCTTGGGCTGAGCTTGATCATTCCACGAGCTAAGGCATTTCTTGGCGTCAAACTCCAGGTTATGACGTGTTTTGGGCGTTCAACTCCGGATCATGACGTTTTTCTGGCGTTTAACTCCAGACAGCAGCATAAACTTGGCGTTTAACGCCATGTTATGTCGTCATTCTTCGAATAAAGTATGGACTATTATATATTGCTGGAAAGCCCTGGATGTCTACTTTCCAACGCCTTTGAGAGCGCGCCAATTGGAGTTCTGTAACTCCAGAAAATCCATTTCGAGTGCAGGGAGGTCAGATTCCAACAGCATCAGCAGTCCTTTTGTCAGCCTTTTTCAGAGTTTTGCTCAAGTCCCTCAATTTCAGCCAGAATTTACCTGAAATCACAGAAAAACACACAAACTCATAGTAAAGTCCAGAAATGTGAATTTAACATAAAAACTAATGAAAACATCCCTGAAAGTAGCTCAAACTTACTAAAAACTATATAAAAACAATGCCAAAAAGTGTATAAATTATCCGCTCATCACAGGGATAGAGATGCTTCTCCCATAGAAGTCGGGAGTAGGTGCAGTAAAGTCACCCAGTACCTTCCTTGCATTGTTGGCATTGTTGTTGTCTTCGGCTGCCATGTCTTCTTCTTGTTTGAAGATTTCTGTTAGGTCCTCTACAGAGAGTAGTGCTTTAGCTTCTCTTAGCTTTCGCTTCAAGGTCCTTTCAGGTTCAAGGTTAGCCTCAACAAAGAATGCTTTTGTCTTTGCTCCTGCTCATATGAAAGAGAAGAGAACAAGAAAATATGGAATCCTCTATGTTACAGTATAGAGATTCCTTGAGATGTCAGAAGAAAAGAAGAATAGAAGGAGGAGGTAGAAGAAGAAGAATTCGAACTTATCAAGAGAGATAGAGTTCGAATTGTTGATAGTGGAGGAGTGTTAGTCCTTAAATAGAAGGATGTGAGAAGAGGGGAAGAATTTTCGAAAATAAATTAAAAGATTTTGAAGAAATTTTGAAAAATTGAAGAATGATTTTGAAAATTAAAGTTGGGAAAGAAATAAAGTGATTTTTGAAAAAGATTTTGAAATTATAAATCAAAAAAATTGAAAATTATTTGGAAAAAGATGTGATTAAGAAGATATGATTGAAAAGATATGATTGACAAAAAATTTAAAAAGATTTGATTTTTAAAATTAATGACTTGGCTAACAAGAAATTTAAAGGATATGATTCAAACATTAAACCTTTCTTAACAGAAAAGGCAACATACTTGAAATGTTGAATCAAATCATTAATTGTAGGCAAGTATTTTTGAGAATGGAAAGAAATCGATTTTGAAAATATATGATTGAAAAGGTATGGTTTGAAAAAGATTTGATTTTGAAAAATTATGAAAACTTGAAAAAAATTTGAATTAAAAACAAAATCTTCCCTCTTGTATCATCTTGGCGTTAAACACCTAGAATGGTATCCATTCTGGTGTTTAACGCCCAAAATGCTACCCTTTTGGGCGTTAAATGCCTAGCCAGGTACCCTGGCTGGCGTTTAAACGCCAGTTTTCCTACTTCACTGGGCGTTTTTTTTTGAATTTTTAATGATGAGGAATAATCAAAATGCAACTAAGATCAAATAAACAATGCATGCAAGACACCAAACTTAGAAGTTTGTATACTGTTGACACTAACAAATTGAGAATGCATATGAGAAACAACAAAACACTCAAGACAAGAGAATTTAAAGATCAGAGCAAGGAAATCATCAAGAACAACTTGAAGATCAATGAAGAACATAATGCATGTAATTTTTGAAAATTAGAAGAATAAAGACATGCAATTGACACCAAACTTAAAATTAGACACTAGACTCAAACAAGAAACATAAAAATATTTTTGATTTTAAGATTTTATAAATTTTTTTGTGCTTTTTTGAAAATTGAGTGAAAAAGAAAAACAAGGGTTCAAAATTCTTAATGAGAATTCCAGGAATCATTGCAATGCTAGTCTAAGACTCTGGCCCAAGAATTAGACCTGGCTTCACAGCCAGTCAAGCTTTCAATGAAAGCTCCGGTCCAAAACACTATACATGGCCAATGACCAGCCAAGCTTTAGCAGATCATTACTCACAACAGCAAAATTGATAGAAATCAACAAGCTCTTGTGATGATAAGTTGAAACCTCGGTCCAAAAGATTAGACATGGCTTCACAGCCAGCCATACTTCAACAAATCATCATGAAACTCTAGAATCCATTCTTAAAAACTCTGAAGAACAAAATAGAAATATTTTTTTGTATTTTTGAAAAATTTTCGAAAAGTAAAAAGCTTAAACATAAGATAAAATTACCTAATCTAAGCAATAAGATGAACCGTCAATTGTCCAAACTCAAATAATCCCCGGCAACGGCGCCAAAAACTTGGTGCACAAAATTGTGATCATCAATGGCGCCATCAACATGGTATGCTCAATTGCAATCTCAACTCTTTATCGCAACTTCGCACAACTAACCAGCAAGTGCACTAGGTCGTCCAAGTAATAAACCTTACGCGAGTAAGGGTCGATCCCACGGAGATTGTTGGTATGAAGCAAGCTATGGTCATCTTGTAAATCTCAGTCAGGCGGATTCAAATGGTTATGGAGGATTAATGATTAAAAGATAAATAAAACATAAAATAAAGATAGAGATACTTATGTAATTCATTGGTGAGAATTTCAGATAAGCGTATGGAGATGCTTTGCCCCTTCCATCTCTCTGCTTTCCTACTGTCTTCATCCAATCCTTCTTACTCCTTTCCATGGCAAGCTGTATGTTGGGCATCACCGTTGTCAATGGCTACAGTCCCGTCCTCTCAGTGAAAATGTTCAACGCGCTCTGTTACAGCACGGCTATTCTTCTGTCGGTTTTCGATCATGTCGGAATAGAATCCAGTGATTCTTTTGCGTCTGTCACTAACGCCCCACAATCGCGAGTTTGAAGCTCGTCACAGTCATTCAATCCCTGAATCCTACTTAGAATACCACAGACAAGGTTTAGACTTTCCGGATTCTCAAGAATGGCCGCCAATGGATTCTAGCTTATACCACGAAGATTCTGATTAAGGAATCCAAGAGATATCCACTCAATCTAAGGTAGAACGGAGGTTGTTGTCAGGCACACGTTCATATGTGAGAATGATGATGAGTGTCACGGATCATCACATTCATCAACTTGAGAAACAAGTGATATCTTAGAACAAGAATAAGCTAAATTGAGTAGAAGAACAATAATAATTGCATTAATACTCGAGGTACAGCAGAGCTCCACACCTTAATCTATGGTGTGTAGAAACTCTACCGTTAAAAATACATAAGAACAAGGTCTAGGCATGGCCGAATGGCCAGCCTCCCAAGGAGGGTTCAATCATAAAAACATGATCAAAAGATGATCCAAAGATTGAAAGATTCTCCAAATACAATAGCAAAAGGTCCTATTTATAGAGAACTAGTAGCCTAGGGTTTACAGAAATGAGTAAATGACGTAAAAATCCACTTCCGGGCCCACTTGGTGTGTGCTTGGGCTGAGCGTTGAAGCTTCCATGTGTAGAGACTTTTCTTGGAGTTAAACGCCAGCTTTTGTGCCAGTTTGGGCATTTAACTCCCACTTTTGTGCCAGTTCCGGCATTTAACGCCGGGAATTCTGAAGCTGATTTGGAACGCCTGTTTGGGCCATCAAATCTCGAGAAAAATATGGACTATTATATATTTCTGGAAAGCCCTGGATGTCTATGTTCCAACGTAATTGAGAGCGCGCCAATTGAGCTTTCGTAGCTCCAGAAAATTCACTTCGAGTTTAAGGAGGTCAGAATCCAACAGCATCTGCAGCCCTTTTCAGCCTCTGAATCAGATTTTTGCTCAGGTCCCTCAATTTCAGCTCGAAAATACCTAAAATCACAGAAAAACACACAAAATCATAGTAAAGTCCAGAAAAGTGAATTTTAAATAAAAACTAATAAAAATATAATAAAAACTAACTAAAACATACTAAAAGTATACTAAAAATAATGCCAAAAAGCGTATAAATTATCCGCTCATCACCACACCAGTATGACGGCATGCAACTCCTTTGATGAGAAGCAAAGCTGGCGTTCCACGGCAAGGAGGGCATGCAACACACCATGGAAGACAAGGCAGGGGTGTGCCACGCCATGTAGGGCATGCAACACCGCTGGAGCAAGATGAAGCTGGTGTGCCATGCCATAGAGGCGTGCAACGACACAAGGCATGGCATGCCATGCTATGAAAGCGGGTGCCATGCCCTAAAGACAATCAACCCCTAGAAGCAACTAAGTTAAGGCGTGTAACGCCTTGTGAAGGATGTGCAATGTTCTAAGGTCGAATAGAGAGGGCGTGCAATGCAGTGGGCCTTGATTGATGTCAAGTGTAACGCCCCTATGGGCGTGTAATCAATTCTCAGTTATCTTAGGCCAATCCTAGTTTTGTCACTTGGTTTTGAGTTACAGTAATTAATTCTCAGTTATCTTAATCCTTGACATATACAGGAACCAACAAGCACAAGCAGACACGCAATACAACCACATAAACAGTTCACACATAAACCAAATACAAGGAATTCACAAACAATACAGCACAACACACAAGACACTCAACCAATTCACACAAATGCATATGTTAAATGCCTTTCTTATGCAGGCCATGAGCTCATGCGTCGGTTGTCTACCCACAACCCGACATTACTCAAAGCGAACCCCAAATATGGTTTCTCTACTATGTCAGTTAGGCACATTGGTATCATCATGGGCGAACCCATGTCAGTTAGGATACCTTGGCATCAAAGGTTATCCATGTCAGTTAGGCCAAATCACAATATTGTCGCTAGCATTTCTATGTGCATTACAGTAAGAAACGAGCTATCTGTTAGGCGGACATTCCCACATTAGCAATCTTAGGCTATCAGTCAGGCAGACACTTTCGCATTAGCGGTTTGGCACAATGGCCCAGTCAAACAAACAATGCTCATATATAATCATCAGTTTTCAGTCATTTATTCATCTTTAACAGTTTCTCAATTACCTTTCTTAATCATCGTTTCTCGTTTATTTTCTTTTTGTCATACATCCGCATCACCAAATAATCAATCACACCTCCACATCACCACATATTCATTCATCAATCATAACCTTAAAACATTTAGTTTCTAAGTATTCAAACTTCTTTAATGTTTAATCAAGATAAAAATTCCTTTCCTTAATAAACCGACTCAAATCATAACTTAAAACAAAAATCTTTTCTTAGTGGATTGAACTTAAGACAATATACTTTTCTTAATAAATCGAAATCAAATAGCATGATTCTGAAATCAAATTAATTTTCTTTTAAATAATGCTTTAAGCAAAGTCTCAGAGTTTTATAAAAACTTTTGCAGCATTTCCTCTAAAATTCGAGCTTTGCCACCCTTCAATGGTTCCAACCAAACCATTTCCAATTCTCAAAAATAATTTCTAATATCATAAACCCTTTTCAATTCTCAAGGATCATTTCCAACTCTCAGTTCATGAACAATAAATCAAACCAACATTTTCTCAAACTCTTTTCATCAGTTTCAAACCTAAGCCATTCCTTAACATAAATGTATACATCAAACTTTCAATACAAAATCTTTTTTCTCAATATGAGTAAGTATGCAAACCAGATATTTTTTAACATAGAATTATTTCTCAAAAGAAGCCTATAAATCTCATTTCTAATACAGAGATCGTTTCTTAATATAAATAAATAAATAAATATACATCAAACTTTCAACTCTTTTTCTGGGCTCCCTCGGCCGAACATTGCATGGAGGAACAGAAACTTCACCATCGATTTCTCCCAAACAAAAATGATATCAAAATGGAGAAGAGGAAAATACAAACACTTTTATTAGATTAGATTTTTTATTGGAATTACGGATTTAAAGAAATTAGGCACAGAAGCTTTGACTTCATGGAGATTTCTCGTTTCTCTCTCTCGGTTCTTTTTTTTCTTTTTTCCAAGTTCAATTCGGTGGTGAAGGAAGTGATTAATGTTGGTTAGTGATATATATATATTTTTTCCTTTTGTTTTTTCAATGGCTTCGGCCACTTTCTTTCTTTCTTTTTTTGAACTTTAATAATAATATTATTATACAAATCTTTATTTTAATTGAAGTGGTTAAATAATAATAATAATAATAATAATAATAATAATAATAATAATAATAATTCTTTTACTTTTTTGAAATATCTCATTATAATAAAAATTATTTAAAAATTTTAATGAATTTTAAACTCAAAGTATTATAAAATTTAATTTAATTACTTTTAGGAAAATAATTTTTTTAAATAAAATTCTCAACAATATAATAAATCATGAATAACTCATTATTTAATTTTCAAAAGCTCAAATTGTTATAAGATACATGCAAAAATAGCATATGGCCTCTGACGAACTGATTTCTACTGGTAAAGAAATTCACAAAAATAATCGCATTGTAAGTATAGTTTCTAAACCAACAGAGAATCCTTTCGTACAAAAGTTTGGTTGTCACAAGTAACAAAACCCAATAAAATTTATAACCGAAGTATTTAAACCTTGGGTTGTCTCTCAAGGAATTGCAGGGAGGTATGATTTATTATTGGTTATGGAAAACTATCTTTTTGGGTTTTTTGAAAGGTTTGAACAAGGAATTTAGATGGCAAGAAAATAAATTAATAACTAGAAAAACTCTTGACAAGGTATGAGAACTGGAAATCCCATCCTAGTTATCCTTATCAGTTGTGATGAGAATTGCTATTGCTCCCACTTAGTTAACCCTTACTAAATAAAGGAAAGTTAAGTGGACTAATCAATTTGATTCCTCAAGTCCTAGTCAACTCCTATGGAAAGACTAACTTTAGAGGGATCCAAATCAATCAGCAAATTCTAATTTTCAATCATCAGTTGAGTTTGATAACTCAAGTGTCACCAATTACTCAACTAAAGCCAAAGGGAGAAAAATCTAAATTATTTATATAATAAATAAAAGAAAGCAATCATAAATCTGAAATACCTTAATGTGTATTAAATAAGAAAATCAATCCTAACATGGAGTTCATAAACCAAATTGGGAAAATAAATAATTAAAGCAATAGAATAAAATAAGAGTAGAAGAGAAACTAAATTAAAGGAACATTGAACCTAGAATTGAGAAGAAGTAATCCTAAAATTAAGAGAAATCCTAAATCCTAAATACTAAAACCTAAGAGAGATAGAGATCTCTCTAGAAAACTACATCTAAAACCTGAAATTATGAATTATGAATCTATGTTTATGAATAAATGGATTTTCCCACTTTATAGCCTCTAATCTGTGGTTTCTGGGCCGAGAATTGGGCCAGAAATAGCCCAAAAATTGCCAGGAGTAAATTTTGCCACGTGCAGGTCGCTGATTTTTCTGCAGAACGATGCGTCCGCATATTTTACGCGTGCGCATCATTTTTCTGTACGGCCACTTTAAGGAATTATATATCATTTTGAAGCCCCGGATGTTAGCTTTCCAACGACAACTGGAACTGCATCATTTGAACCTTTGTAGCTCAAGTTATGACCGTTTGAGTGCGAAGAGGTCAGGTTGGACAGCTTAGCAATTCCTTAAGTTTCTTGTATTCCTTCCACTTTTGCATGCTTCCTTTCCATCCTCTAAGCCATTCCTGCCCTATAAAGCCTGAATACACTCAACACACATATCACGGTATTGAATGGTAATAAGAGGGGATTAAACATAGAAAATTTAGGGTCAAAGAAACATGTTTTCAATCATAGAACAAATTCTGGGAAGGAATTATAAAACCATGCAAATAATATGAATAAGTGTGAGACTAGTGGATAAAATTCACTTAATTAAGCACAAGATGTACCATGAAATAGTAGTGCATCAAATCTTCCCATGCTTAAATAGTAGCATGTCCTCATGCTAAGCTCAAGAGAAGCTATAAGAGTGAAAAGGAATGGTAAAACTTATGAATTGTAATGCAACCTATGTATATGAATGCAACTATATGATGAGATTTTTCCATCTACTTGGTTAAAAGTAAATAAGTTCTCCAAGACGAACATAAATCAAATTCCACTAATTCAAATCATACAGTAAAGACAAGTAAACTTGTAAGAAGATAGCTCATGAAAGCAGGGAACAAAGAATCAAGCATTGAACCGTCACTAGTAGTGTATATGCACTCTAATCTCTCAAGTGTCTATGGTTGATCACTCTACTCTTCTCTAGTCATGCTTTCTAAACTTTGTTCTTCATCTAACCAATCAACATATATTTAATGTACTAATGCAAACATCATGAGGTCTTTTCAAGGTTGTAATGTGGCTAAGGTAAAGGTGATGATATATATATATATATATATATATATATATATATATATATATATATATATATATATATATATATATATATATATGTATGGCTAAGTGAGCTGAAATATGAATCTTTAATTAACCTAAGCTTTCACCTAACATATACACGTACTCTATATAACTCTAAAATCATGCCTAGCTACCCTATAATTCCCACTTTTATATCACATACTCATGTACCAAATATTTATTCTAATTTTATCACATATGCATTGATCTTTTATTAAACTTAGCATTGGAGTAATTTTATCCCCTATTTATATATAGATATTGTAATACTCGGTCTAACTGAAATTAATTGAATAATAAGTTAAGTAGGAGCGAATATGGTTGGAAGATTTGGCAATTGGAATTTGATGATTTAAATATGATATTTGAATTTAGTGAATATTTCCGAGTCGGAAGACATAGTTTTCTGCGTAAAAGCGCGCAGCAGAAATTTGACCGGTAGTACTGGCTGAGACCTGTCTGGTACTGCAGCTGAGAAAATTAATTATGAGTAAATAGGATTAAGAAATGAGAAATTATAATTAGGGGAGGTAGAAATATTTGAAGTGCAATTTAGAGCGCTAATCTTAAAGGTTTTGGTCCAAAATTGGGCCAACGGACAAAAATAAGTGAACCGGGCCTAAGTGGGCCCAAGACCCAACATATATAAACATTAGTTATGAGCATTTCAGCTTATTTTATCCTAAAAAGAAGGGTTGGGGCGCTGAAATTGAGAAGAGAGAAGAGAAGAGAGAAAACCTAACTCTCTTTGATCTTCAAACCACCATAACTTGAGCTACGGAGCTCCGATTGACCAGCCGTTTGTGGCCACGCGTCGCTCTTCTCATCCTCTACAATTATATCTAAGTTTTGTGGTGAGTAATCCACTGTCCTCTGCCCAATTTTCATTTTCCTCTTCAAATTCGAATTTGGTTTGGGTTTTGAGGAAACCTTGTGATTTTGGTTGTTTAGGAGTGCTCTAGTATGAGCCATGGGTGATATTCATCACAAAATTCAGTGGGTTAAGGTAAGAAATCCTCCAACTCTTGTGATTTGTCACTTTTATGAGCCCTAGGTTGATGTATGTATGTGATATTGGTTATGTTAGTGTATTTGATGATTTTGGTGCACAATTAGGAAATTGATGTTGCTTGAGGAGCTTTGGTGAGGCTTGGAACTAGGGTTGGTGGAGACTTCCAAAGAAGAGGCTCAATTGGTTTGGCTACAAGAGGTACGGTTTAAGTTTCATTTAAGTACCGTGTGGTATGATGAGAATTCCTAGGCTAGATGCCCCTAGGATTAAGTCTGGATTGTGTAAATAGTTGCTGCTAATATGCATAGTTGGTATGTAATGTGAATTGATGATTGGGTTGAGAATTGTGTGGCCTTGTATGCTTGGTGTATTGAAAATTTGATGTATTGGGTAATGAGTATTAATTTGTGGTTTATGCATTTAAATTGTGAAATTGGGCCGGAGGCCGGAAAGAGGTAAGGAAGGTAAGTTGATGTGTACATTGTATGATGACACAAGTGATTGGATGAATTTCAGATTATGAATATATGAATGATTGGGTTGGTTATTGAATAATGAGGTTTGAGGAGTTGAAGTGTGGAAATTGGTAATTTTGGGTGAAATTGTATAGATGAAGTATGTTTGATTTTGGTTGAGATATATTATGTGGTCATATATGTGTGTATAATTATTAATGCCTTGATGGTATGATAATGCATGAGAGATATGTATGTTGTGATATATGCTTGAGGAATGATTAAGGTTGATTTGGGGGTGAACCCACGTGATAGTGAGTATGATATTGATTATGTATAATGATGGTTGATTGGAAATAGTATTGTTGGAAATTGGGATGAGGAAGGATGTATGACATGTTGATATGTTTGTAATTTAGCCATTTATTTGAAATGGGTAAAAATGGTTATATGGCGATTTTGTGAATCGTGGTAAAGTGTTAATGTATGAGTTGAGGAGGCTTGATGTTGATTTTGTTATATTTTGATTGGTTTCAAAAAGGGTTGAAATTGGCATGTTTTGGTTGATTTTGAAAAGAGTTGAAAATGGCTTGTTTTGAAAATGGCACTTTGTGGTTTTGTATGAAAAATATAGTTTTTGGGCATATTTTGACGGGACATAACTTGGACTACGGATCTCTGTTTTGTGCCAAATCTGTTTAGAAATGAAATTGGATCCGGGATGTCCATGCCGTTCGAAAAACGGGTGAAAAACGATTTAAAATGAGAAAGTTATGTCCGTTGGAAGATTGGGGGTTGAATTTGTGAATTCTGCAGCTTTTAACTTAGAAAATTTTAGCAGAATGGCCCCTCGCACGTAGGCGCACTTGGCGCGTACGCGCCGTTCTTTCAGAAAACACCATCCACGCGTGCGCGTGGTGTGCACGGGCGCGCCAATGTGCTGCACCCAATGCCTAGCCATTTTCCAGAGGGTTGTGCCTGAACTGTGCCTGTTTTGTGCGAGAGCACCCACGCGTTCATGTGGTGGACGCGTGCGCGTTGCTTGGGTATTTTTCAATCCACGCGTTAGCGTGCATGACGCATACGCGCCGATGAGTTTTGTGGCCATCCACGCGTGCGTGTGGAGTACGCGTACGCGTTGCCCTATTTTCATGCCAAAGTTGATATTTGAGTTTTAAAAGCCAAATCTCATACTTTTAAGCCTCCGATCTCACCCCTTATTTATTAAATCATTATGATATGCCTAGCAATGAGAAAGGAGCTAGGGGATGTGGTAACTTGCGAGTGAAGCAAGGGGAAAAGTTATGATCAATGATGAACAAAGATTATTATATGAGATATGGAGGATGACGGTAGAAGTACCGTGTATGCCATGAGCCGAAGGGCTATATTTATTGATAAATGGCTGGTTCTTGATTGAACCATGAGCCGGATGGCTGAGTTATTGCCAGGTTAAGGCAAAGCCATTACTGATTATGGCTGAGTATAAATGCATATATGATTGATGAATGAATGTGTTAAATGGATAATAATGGAAAATGTTGAAATGTGACGTGTGACCCCGGGTAGTAGGCAGTGGCGTTGTCCACTTGCTCCAGGTATGAGACAGAAAAGGATGTTTATGATAAATGAGTTTAATTATGGAGTTTTGAATGAATGTAGCTCTGATACCTGGGTAGTAGTAAAGGTTGTGGTTCGTCCCATTTGCTCCAGGTTAATGTTTGAGATTTGATAACAATGATGATTGCTTTCAAACTGAACGAATGTATGTTTTGAGATCCTGGGCAGTAGCAAGGGTTGTGGTTTGTCCCACTTGCTCCAGGTCAGAAATTGTGACGCCTGGGTAGTAGCGGCAGTAGTGGTGAATCCACTCGCTCCAGGTTGATCTTTTAAACACCCGCCTGGGTAGTAGCCGCAGTAGTGGTTGTTCCACTGGCTCTGGGTTGAGCGGGTAGTAGCAAGGGGTTGTAGCTCAAACCTACTTGCTCCGCAAGGGGTGTTTCTGTCCAATGGTTAGCTACCAGGACATGTCGGGTTGGCTATATAACCAACAGATGATATCATCAGCCATAGGGCAGGCATACATCATTTGCATATGTTTGAATTGTCTAGGTTTGCCTATTTGTTTTGGATTTCTACATCATATATGCTATGTTACCTGATTATGTGCTACTTGTTTTACTTGTACCTTATTTATGTATTACTTGCCTGTATTGCTTGTGCTTGTACAACTGAGAGGCCCCTCATGCTGGTGTCGATGGATGTTGAGGGTTGTTCTTGATGAGATGAATTGGTGATGTGATTTCATGATGATGATGATTATTGAATGAGATAATTTGAGCCCCCTGGGTAGACGCAGTGATGTGATTTTACTAGCTCCAGGCGAGGATATGATGTATTGATATAGAGTTGCTGAGGCAGAACAACTGGTGATGGTTTTGCTTATGATTCTAAGTCTAATTCGTGGAAGAATCAGCGAGTTGGGAAACATGTATAACATGAACTAGATTTAGTATCCCCTTACGACAGTTGCCTATTCATGGATTAGCGAGAACCTAGGATGGATAATTGTTGAAGAAGTTTAGGATGCTTAGTGAGTTTTTATTGCAGTGCATTGTATTTATTTGGCACTTTTACCGTACTGGGAACCCATGGGACCCGGGGTTCTCATTCCGTATATATCTCTTGTTTTTCAGATACAGGTCCAGATGCTTAGAAGTGAGCTGTGGTTCGTCTGAGAGACGGCGAAGATCTTTATTTTCTCTACTTTGTGTTTTGCTTAGAATCTCTCCATCTTTGTTTTGAAAAGATTATATTATGTATTGAGCTCTTTTGAACTTGCCTATAGAGGCTCTCCTGTTTCCTTTGGGAGAGATTAGGATATATTGTTGTCAACTACTTTCATACTGTACCCTAGCCGGCCTAAACTTCGCGAGTCGCGACTAGTGGCTATTTACTTATGTTATATATATATATATATATATATATATATATATGTTATCTATCTCTTAATCTCCTTTATGCCTTGTCCGTATATCGCTTTCGGCTTCACGTTTTATCTTTTCGTTGTCAAAACGTGAGTGATACATCTTCGCGATTTTATTTCTACTCTTTTCAGGCTTCTCGATTAATACTCCTTTCGAAATTACCTATATTTATATATTAAAAATCCACCTGAGAGTCGTACCACCGTAATATCATTGACTTATGACTCGAGCATAAGGATTTGAATATTAGGGTGTTACAGATATATATTTTTTCTCTTTTTTTCTCTTTTTTTTCTTTTTTTTTTATTTTTTTATTTTTTTATTTATTTTTTCATTAAAAATATAAAAGTAAACATAACATATCAATGCATATGGATTTTTAATTTTTCTGGTCTCACATGAGTAGGTACCTAAATTCCCAATATTTTGTCAATGAAATACTGTACACTTTCATCAACCCACAAGTTCCCACGCCACACTTAATTGATACACAATCCTTAACTTAAGCTAACCAAAGATTCAATTTGGGGTATTTAATTTGATTTTCAGCTTAAGGTTAGTGATGTGGTAAAATATAGAACAAATGGAGATTAAAAGGCTCAAAGTGGCCAACAAAGGTAATTGAAAGGGTAGGCTATTTGGGATAAGTGAGCTAGTAACAAATAATGGCCTCAATCATATTCAAGCATGTAAATACACTAAACATTGGACATATAGATTGGAACAAAATATAGATCACAATCATAGAGAAGGAAATACACAAGAATAAAATATTATGGTTAAATAATGTAACCATGCAATTAAGCTCAAATCTCACTGGTTTTGTGTGTTCGAGCTCTAAAACCATGTTCCAAATATAAGCTTCAAACAAGTTTTAACACAAAAGTTTTGATTCAAATTAGTGAAATTTTTCAAAAATAGGGTCTTAAAAAGAGACTTATTATTTTTCAACCAAGTAGAATATGCATAAAATCAAACAAACATGCAATTTAAACATACAAATGCAACAATGAACTAACAAATAAAGTAAAATATTGGTGTTGAGAAGAAAATAACTAACCCACAGAAGTCGGTATCGACCTCCCCACACTTAAAGGTTGTACCGTCCTCGGTGCATGCGAAGATGTGCAAGTGGATGGGTTTCTCCAAGTGACGCTTGTAGGTGGAAATGCCTTAGCTGGAGGTCTCTGGGTTCCTTTCTGTGCCGGTGTCTTATCAGTGGCCTTCTCTTTTCCTTTCTGGGTACCCATGTCTAAAGAAGAAAGAAAAGGAAGTATATTAAATATAGAGAATGAAAAAACCAGGAGGAAGAGATTCCAAGTGATAATGAATGCCAAAGAGAGGATAATAGCTTAAATACATGGTAGCTACAAGATGTAAGTAAGATAACAATTAGGAGCAAAAAGGCAATTCATAATAATGAGATGTAGGAGTGTTTATGGCATGTAGAAATAGACATGAGAAGCATATCTCAAGCATCAAGTATTAAATGTGCCAATTGAAAGAGCACATGTAATGATGACAATTGTGAATGATAATCCCAAATACAGATGGTTTACAAGTGTTGTGAAAAAGAGGTATTCAGGTAAAAGAGTAGAAGAAAATACAATTCAAAATACCATAAGAGCTTTTTTTCACAAACGCTTGGTGTGCAAGTTAAAATAAGAAAGAAAATAATATAATCCAAATGTATGGGAGAGCCAAATTAATATGTCAATTGTCAAATCATTTCACATAAGATCTGTAAGGTCAAATTAATAAAATAACATCCAAATGAAGCTCCAACACCAATATAATAATGCATGAAAAGGAAAGAAAAAGAAAGAAGAAAAAACAATAAATAATTAAGCTAAAAGAAAATTTAGAAGAAGGAAAAATAATTAAATGTAGTAATTAAAAGATGAATGAAAGAAAGAATGGAGGGGAGGAAGAAGAGAAGAATAAAAGAAAGAGAAAGAATGGAAAAGGATGAGAGAATAAAGAAGAAAGAAAAGAAAGAAGAAAGAAGAAGAAAGAAATTAGGATTTAGAAAGATAAGATATGAAAAATAGGGCTGCACAGGGTTCAGGTGCGGATTCGCGAATGACGCGTATGCGTACGCGTGGGTCGCGCATTGAGGGGAGCGACGCATCGGCGTCGGTCACGCGTTCGCGTGACCATGTTTGTGCTATTCGCACTAGGGCATCGTGGCACTCGCACAACCCTATGTTCATCTTGGGGTGTGTGCCAAAATGTCCTATTACGCGTGCGAGTCAGGCAAGTGCATGCATGGTAGTGCTTATTGTGAAAGTGACGCGCACGCGTCCATGACACGTACATGTGATGTGATTTGTGCCTCAGGCATAGTGCCTGCACCAAGCCAGCCCAACTTTTGGCCAATACACCTTTTACGTCGATTTTGCAAGGTCACGTGTGCGCGTCATTGACGCGTATGTGTGTGGTGCCAAATTCGCAGATGACGCGTACGCGTGGGGGACGCGTACGCGTGGTAATGCTTGTGCAATTGGCACACTTTCTGCACTGTTCCCACGCAACTTTCTGTTCGTTTATTTTTTTATGCAGAATGCAAAATGCTGAATGCAGATGAATATGAAAAATTTATGAATGAACACTAATAAAAATAAAATGAAATAAAACTAAGAACAAAAGGGAACGATTATACCATGGTGGGTTGTCTCCTACCTAGTACTTTATGTTTAAGTCCTTAAGTTGGACGTTTGGTGAGCTCCTTGTCATGGAGGCTTGTGCTTGAACTCATCCAGGAATCTCCACCAATGTTTGCAATTCCAATAGCCTCTGGGGTCCCAAACTAGGCACAAAGAGCCTTCAAGCAAGATTAAGCAAGTGACAAGGCCCCAAGAGTGTTGATTGCTAGACTGAATTCCGGGGTCCCAAACCTTGCTTTTGCAGCTATCTTCTTGTTGACCATTTTTGTTCCAACCGGGTGGTAAGCAATTCGAATTCTCACTAAGGCATCCAAACAGCTTCCTAGAACCACAAAATTTAGTATTCTTCCAACCATGATAATTTAGCCGTGAGCTTCCTACCATAATGAACCTAGGATTGTGTTGCCAACCATTAACCATCTCCCTCTTACTCTTACAGCCACAAAGAGCTCTAAGTTGCCCATCTGTCTCAAACAAAGCATATTCAAGTGGGCTAATTAAGCTTAGGGAAGAGAGATTTATCCACTTGAATGAAGGGATGGATGGTGATGGCTTTGGGGGAGAGGTCTCCAACAACTTTGGCAAGGTGATTTCAAGCTCCATTTCCTTGTGCTCTTCCTTGATAACTTCCACTTCTTTGCAAGCTTCTTCACTTTCAACCTCTTCCTCTTGGTAGCTTTCTTCCAATTCGATCTCTTCTTCATTGTTCACCAAGGGCATGGGAGGTTGTGCTTCTTCTTCTTTAATCTCCATGTCAAGTCCAATGGGAGAGGATTCAAATGTAAATAAGAATTCATCAATGATTGAATCCATCTCTTGATCATCCCCTTCAAAGTCTTCAACCATGATATGCCTTGGAGGTTGTACACCCTCCTCAACATCAAATTCAAACTCCTTAGAAGGGGGCTCTATGACTGGGCTTTCCCATGGATGTTTCGCATCTCCTAAGTCTTCGACCACTTCTTCCTCTTCAACGATTACGGCTTCCTCCAATTGTTCCAATACAAAGTCATGCTGCTCACTATCCACCGGAGTTTCTAGCTTCTCCTTCATGCTGCATTCTTCAGTAGATTCTCCATATGAAGCCATGGGGTTCCTTGAGTGTCCAAACGTTGGGAAGCTAACCGATTTATCGCCTTCTCTAGTTGATGAATAGTTGCATAAAATTGATCCATTGTTTCCTTGAGACGATCCTTTGATTCTTGTTTCGCTTGGGTATCATAAGTAGGACCATAAGGCTCTTAGATTGACGGATATGGATATGGTGCATATGGAGGTGGTGGTCCTTGGGAGTAATTGGGTTAGAATTGGGGTGGTTCTATATATGGTTTATATGGTGGTTGGTGTGGTGGATAAGGGTTAGGGTCATATGGGGGTGTTTGGTGGTAAGGGAATTGTGAGTTTGGTGGTTCAAAGGTATGTTATGGAGGTGGTTCATAAGCATAGGGTAGCGCTTGTTGGTAACTACAAGGGGGTCCACCGTATCTATCATCTTGGTACTCACCTCGGAATGGCTCTTGACCATAATAATTTGGTGGAGGTTGGTTGTCACAAAAAGGTCCACCATAACTATTGTCTTGGCATGCATTGTAAGATGGTCGTTGTCTATGATATCTTAGAAGGTGTTGTTGCCTAAAGGGTTGATTAGATCCTCGTGGCTCCTTCCATCTTTGATTGCTTTGACCTGGATGCATATTCCTGTTATAGCTTCTATTCCTTACAACAATGGTGCACAAAAATTACACTCACACTATGTAACTCTGCACAACTAACCAGCAAGTGCACTGGGTCGTCCAAGTAATACCTTACGTGAGTAAGGGTCGATCCCACGGAGATTGTTGGCTTGAAGCAAGCTATGGTTATCTTATTATTCTTAGTCAGGATACCAATAGGGTTCTTTAGTTTCAATTGTAAAAAGTAAAAGAGCATGAAATTAGTGATTGTTACGCAGTAATGGAGAATGTGTTAGAGTTTTAGAGATGCTTTATCTTCTGAATCTCTGCTTTCCTACTGTCATCTTCTTCATGCACGCAAGGTTCCTTCTATGGCAAGCTGTGTGCTGGTGGATCACCGTTGTCAATGGCTACCATCCGTCCTCTCAGTGAAAATGGTCCAAATGCGCTGTCACCGCACGACTAATCATCTGTCGGTTCTCGATCATGTTGGAATAGGATCCATTTATCCTTTTGTGTCTGTCACTACGCCCAACACTCGCGAGTTTGAAGCTCGACACAGTCATCCAATTCCTGAATCCTACTCAGAATACCACATACAAGGTTTAGACTTTCCGGATTCTCAACGATGCTGCCAATGGATTCTAGCTTATACCACGAAGACTCTGATTAAGGAATCCAAGAGATACTCATTCATTCGAATGTAGAATGGAGGTGGTTGTCAGACATGCGTTCATAGATTGAGAATAGTGATGGGTGTCACGGATCATCACATTCATCACAGTGAAGTGCGAATGAACATCTTAGATAGGAACAAGCGTGTTTGAATAGAAAACAGAAATAATTGCATTAATTCATTGAGACGCTGCAGAGCTCCTCACCCCCAACAATGGAGTTTAGAGACTCATGCCGTCAAAGAGTACAAAGTTCAGATCTAAAATGTCATGAGATACAAAATAAGTCTCTAAAAGTTGTTTAAATACTAAACTAGTAACCTAGGTTTACGGAAAATGAGTAAAATAAGATAGATAGTGCAGAAATCCACTTCTGGGGCCCACTCGGTGTGTGCAGAAATTCACATGCTTGGGCTGTTTCTGGAGTTAAACGTCAGGTTGTAACCTGTTTTGGGCGTTTATCTCCAACTGGTAACCTGTTTCTAGCGTTTAACGCCAGAATACAACATGGAACTGGCGTTAGACGCCACTTTACGTCATTTATCTTCGCGCAAAGTATGGATTATTATATATTTCTAGAAAGACCTAGATATCTACTTTGCAAACCAATTGAGAGTGCGCCAATTGGACTCTTGTAGCTCCAAAAAATCCATTCTGAGTGCAGGAAGGTCAGAATCCAACAACATCAGCAGTCCTTTTTTAGCCTGAATCATATTTTTGCTCAGCTCCCTCAATTTCAGCCAGAAAATACCTGAAATTACAGAAAAACACACGAACTCATAGTAAAGTCCAGAAATATGAATTTTGCATGAAAACTAATAAAAACATACTAAAAAGTAGCTAGAACTACTAAAAACTACCTAAAAACAATGCCAAAAAGCGTATAATTATCCGCTCATCACAACACCAAACATAAATTGTTGCTTGTCCCCAAGAAACTAAAAATTAAATAGGATAAAAAGAATAGAATATACTATAAATTTCAAAATAACAATGAAGCTTAGTTCTAATTAGATGAGCAGGACTAGTAGCTTTTTGCTTCTGAACAGTTTTGGCATCTCACTTTATCCTTTGAAGTTTAGAATGATTGGCATCTATAGGAACTCAGAATTCAGATAGTGTTATTGATTCTCCTAGTTTAGTATGTTGATTCTTGAACACAGCTACTTTATTAGTCTTGGCTGTGGCCCTAAGCACTTTGTTTTCCAGTATTACCACCTGATATATAAATGCCACAGACACATAACTAGGTGAACCTTTTCAGATTGTGACTTAGCTTTGCTAAAGTCCCCAATTAGAGGTGTCCAGAGTTCTTAATCACACTCTTTTGCTTTGGATCATGACTTTAACCACTCAGTCTCAAGCTTTTCACTTGGACTTACATGCCACAAGCACATGGTTAGGGACAGCTTGATTTAGCCGCTTAGGCCTGGATTTATTTCCTTGGGCCCTCCTATCCATTGATGCTCAAAGCTTTGGATCCTTTTTACCCTTGCCTTTTGGTTTTAAGGGCTATTGGCTTTTTCTGCTTGCTTTTTCTTTTTCTTTTAATTTTTTCTTTTGTTTTTTTTTTCATAAGCTTTTTTTATTCACTGCTTTTTCTTGCTTCAAGAATCAATTTCATGATTTTTCAGATTATCAATAACATTTTTCTTTGTTCATCATTCTTTCAAGAGCCAACAATTTTAACATTCATAAACAACAAGATCAAAAATATGCACTGTTCAAGCATTCATTCAGAAAACAAAAAGTATTGCCACTACATCAATATAATTAAACTAATTTCAAGGATGAATTCGAAACTCATGTACTTCTTATTCTTTTGTATTAGAAACATTTTTCATTTAAGAGAGGTGAAGGATTCATGGAATTATTCATAGCCTTAAGACATAGTTACTAAATACTAATGATCATGTAGTAAAGACTCAAAACATAGAGAAACATATAGCATAAAACCAAAAAACAGAGAGATAAGAACAAGGAAGTTAAGGAATGAATCCACCTTAGTGAGGTTGGCGCCATTTTCTTGAAGGACCAATGGTGTTCTTGAGCTCCTCTATGTTTTTGAGCTCCTCTATGTCTCTTCTTTGCCTTTGTTGCTTGATCCCTAGTGATTTTGGTGCTCCTATCCTTAGTTTCTCCCAATAATTGTGTGGAGAAAAATGTATCCCTTGAGGTATCTCAGGGATTTCTTGATGAGGGAATTCCTCATGCTCTTGTTGAGGTCCATGAGTGGGCTCTCTTGATGTGCAGTCAAATGCTCTACTACTGAGCTATGGACCCTTGAGATGAATCTCTCCATCTCCCATGACTTGGAGGTGGAAGCTTTTGTCTTCCCTTTCCTCTTTCTAGAGGTTTCTCTGACCTTAGGTGCCATAAATGGTTATGGAAAAACAAAAAGCTATGCTTTTACCACACCAAACTTAGAATGTTGCTCGCCCTTGAGCAAAAGAAGAAAGAATAGAAGAAGAAGAAGAAGAAGATATGGAGAAGAGGGAGAGAGGTGTGGGTTTCAGTCAAGGGGGAGAAGAGAGGGTAGTGTTGTGTGAGAATGAAGAAGAGAGGAGTGGTGTAGGTGGGGATCCTGTGGGGTCCACAGATCCTGAAGTGATCCTGTGGGGTCCACAGATCTTGAGGTGTCAAGGATTTCTCATCCCTGCATCTTTTAGGCATGTAAAACGCCCTCTGTCTGCAATCCTAGCGTTTAACGCTAGACTGCAGCTTGTTTCTAGCGTTAAACGCCCAAATGTAGCCTGTTTCTGGCGTTTAACGCCAATGATGACAAGTCATCATATACCTATTTTTCTATGCTTTTTCATACAAGAAATTGATGATTAGTGCTTAAATATTGCATTCTTTTGTACTTAATTGGAAGATTTTCTTGATATTTTAATTTTATAAATCTTGTAGAAAATAAGAAGAAAAAGAAGCAAAGAAGCACAAAAAAGGAGAAAAAAAGAGCTTTGGGGTACACTTTGAAGTTGGGGTACACTTTGGAGCCTTAGGCCACGCTTTTAAAAGCGTGGCCCATGACCAAATCAAGGAAGGAAGCAGCCAGCACGCACATTGCCCTGCCCTTGCCAAGGGCAGGGCAGAATCGTGATGCACATTGAGGTTGGAAGCAAGAATTTCGCTAAGGTAAAATCTGGCCGCTCACAGCATGACCATGCCTACTTCAAAGGGCCATAACGTGAGCTACAGACGTCCAATTGATGTGCTTCATTTTCATTTTTCATTTGGTAAAGCCTATATAAGGCATCATTTCCATCTTTGTAAGGAGGCTTGTTCCATTAGGGAGGACTAGTAGTAGATAGCTCTCTCCTTTAATTTTCATTTCTGTCTTGAATCTTGGATTGAGATTTGAAGGAATTCTGTTTCATTCTTGATCTAAGATTGCTCTTTGTTGATTTTCTGCATAATTCAGTGAATTGAGTTTTGGATCCAAGTTTTTCTCTACGGCTTTCATCTTTCTTTCTTCTTCAATCTGTTTTCTACTTTGATCAAGGAAGGGCTTGAGATCTAGACTTGTTCTCTAGTCTCATTGATTCCCTAAGATCTTCAACATTCATTTAAATTACTGCAAATTAAGCATCGCTTTCTATTTTTAATTCTTCAAGCATTTTTACTTTTCTGTTTGAAATCTGCTGCATCCCATTTCATATTCTAGCTCTTTGCTTGAATGCTCTTTAGTTTTTCTTGTTGAATTTTAAATTTCCTACACCCAATCCCCTTTACATTTAATGCAATTTATATTTCTTGTCATTTATGATTCTTGCAATTTACATTTCTTGCACTTTAAGTTTTATGCGATTTTAATTTCCGCAACTTTAAATTTCCTGTCATTTACAATTCTGTTGGCTACATTTCATCCAATATCCCTTCAATGTTAGCTTGACTAAACTAATCACCCACTAAAGTTGCTTGATCCATCAATCCCTGTGGGATCGACCTCACTCTTGTGAGTTATTATTACTTGATGCGACCCGGTATACTTGCCGGTTGGATTTGTGTGTTGGAAATTCATTTTTCCACAAAAACACCATCAAGTTTTTGGCGCCGTTGCCGGGGATTGATTTAGATCAACAATGATTAAGTGGGTGAGAAGTCTAGATCAAGCATTTTCTTTGTTTTTGTTCTCTGTTCTAAGTTGAAACCAAGGTGTTTGTGTTTTTGCCTCACTAAGAAATGCTGTCTCTGTGACATGACTTTCAATTTTCAATGGTGTTGTGTTTTGCAAAATTCAAATGGAGTTCACCTCATCTTTTAGTCAAACAAACTTCATGGGATATTGCCCGCCATCACAATATGATTCAAGTAAGTATTCTAATTATGGTTGGGAATATCACCAGGAAGACACAAATTATGAGCACTCCAATCCATGGAGGTTTGCTTCAGAACCCCAAGATGAGCAAGAGAATTATGAGGGATACCAACCACCACCACAAAATGATTCATATCATTATCCTCATGGTGGATGGGAGTATCACCAAGAAATTGCAAATTCTGAGCAGTCAAATCACATGAAAAATTATCCACCCTTACTTCCCAGTTTCTCATTTGAAAATTCTTCATCAATTAACTATGACTCAACACAAAATCCATCCCATGACTCACAACGAACACAAACTTCCACAAGCCAAGGACTCTCAAAGATTGAGTCCATGCTCAAAAGATGTTGGGAGGAGGAAAAGAAATTCTGGAAAAGAAAAGAGAACTTCTTCACAAACATGGAAGTGCACACAGCTCAATTGTTGAGAGCAACGAAGAAAGTGGAAAGGCAAGATGAGGAAGCCTCTGTGTCAAGCAAAATTTTAATGAAAAATGAGGTGGAGGAGGCATTTGATCCTGAACTTTTACATTCACAAGAGCCACTTGAGGTGACAATGAAACATAAAGATTCCCTCCCAGAGGCATTAATGGAAAATCATGAAGAAGAAAGGGAGGAAGACACTCAAGAGAAGTCAAACTCAAGTGAAGCAGAAAATCACATGAAGGAAGGGGTCATTAAACCATCATTGCAAGGAACTCTTGATGAAGACAAAACTCCAACAATTACACAACCACCAAGACTTGGACTCAAGGAAGTGAAGGCAATTGACAAAAACACCAAGAAGAGGATTGTGACCAAGATATCAAGGACAACATTCAAGAAAAGGTCAACTGCAAACAATCCTCCCCCTGATCAAGCAAGCAAGCTCAATCAAGCCAATTTCAAAAGAAAACTTGCTGAAAGGAGACCAAGACAGGGGATAATAGCTGAAACTTCTCCCCCCTTGAAGTCATTCCTCTTAACCAATTGGAAGAAGAAGAAGAAAGTGAAGAACAACATGTCAAGCTAATGACACTAAAAGAGCACTTGTTGGGAGGTAACCCAACTGTAGGTACATTTCTTTCTATGCTTTGTTTAAATTCAATAAATTGGCATATGGTTACATTCTAAGTTTGGTGTTGCCTTGCAACACATTGTTTTCAATCTTTTTGGATGAATGCATCATATCAAAAATGAAAGTGACGCACCAAGATTCTAAGTTTGGTGTGCCACTTATTTTCTATGCAATTCATTCAAGCAACACCACTTGTCTGCATAACTATAATGTCTTTGCAGTGTTAATTTTCTTTTGGTTTGATATTTTGTTATTCTGTTTACTTTAGTTAATTCTTTGTTTTTAATGCTTTTATTTTAGTTTGCTTATTTACTGTGTTTGTTAATACATCACCAAGAGAGCTTTATTAATGACAGATTCTTGGCTTGGTGATTGTATTTAACATATAACAGTTTCTTTTGTTTAGTTTTAATTCAAATAAATTGACATATGGTCGTATTCTAAGTTTGGTGTTGCTATGCAACAAAATTTGATTCCAATCCTTACAAGATACTTGCATCAATTCCAAGTGAAAGTGTCACACTAAGTTTGGTGTGCCACTTATATTTTTTATGTAATGTATCATGCACACCATCTTATGTTTGCAATCATAGTATTTTTGTTTCTCCGTGCCTTGATTGTTATCCTCAATTTTGCTTGCTTGAAACACATGTACTACTAACATTTCATTGTGTAAGACATTTATGATCCATCTTAGCCCCATAGCCATTGTTCTAATTATTGCTTGAGGATGAACAAGCATTCTGAGTTTGGTATGGGAAGGAGGAAAATGGGAGGAAAATGACAACAATAGAGAAGATGAACTACAAGGTTGTAAAGTTCCTTTTCCTCTCATTTGTTTCATAAACTGCATGATTGTCTTTACCTTCTCTGTATAAATGTGTGTATGAATAAGCATAGCTTGAATTTTGATTTATAATATGTTGCTGTGGCATTATAACTACCAACTTGAGCTTTGTGAATTCAAAAGCAAAAAAAAGCATCATGATCATAAACAAACAAGGAATTAAAGAAGAATTTAGCATGTGCATACAAGTATTGGAAAGCTAGTATGATTGATTGTTGCTCAATTGCATTGGATTTTATTTAATTGAAGTTTTTCATCTAGTACATTTTCAGAGGTTCTATTATTCTCATCTGGATTTTATTTAATTGAAGTTTCTCATCTAGTAAATTTCAGGGATGGTGGTAATGGTTTGAGCTCGGGTTTATGAGGTTTCTCCTCTTCCTGAGGGATTTTCAGAGGTTCTATTATTCTCTCTGGTTCCTCCAGATCAGGCTGAGCATCTTTAAAGATATCCTCTAGCTCTGATTCAAGACTCTCAGTCATATTGACCTTTTTTACCAGAGAGTCAATAATATCAATGCTCATGCAGTCGTTTGGGGTGTTTGGATGCTGCATGGCTTCGACAACATTCAACTTAAACTCGTCCTCATTGACTCTCAGGGTTAATTCCCCTTTTTGGACGTCAATGAGGGTTCATCCAGTTGCTAGGAAAGGTCTTCCTAGAATGAGAGTTGCACTCTTGTGCTCCTCCATTTCCAGCACCAAAAAAGTCAGTGGGAAAGGCAAATGGCCCAACCTTGACAATCATGTCTTCAATCACTCCTGATGGGTATTTAATGGAGCCATCAGCAAGTTGGAGACATATCCGGGTTGGTTTGACTTCTTCAGTCAAACCAAACTTTCTGATAGTAGATGCAGGTATTAGGTTGATACTTGCCCCAAGATCACATAGAGCTTGCTTGGTACAAGTACCATCTTTAAGCTTCTCTGGTAAGCTTTTCAAAATGACTGCACTGCATTCTTCAGTGAGGTAAACTTTTTCAGTTTCTCTCCAATCCTTCTTATGACTTAATATATCTTTCATGAACTTAGCATAAGAGGGTATTCGCTCAAGTGCCATTATAAACGAAATCTTTATTTCAAGAGTCCTGAGATAGTCTGCAAAGCGGGCAAATTGCTTATCCTGTTCCACTCGGCGGAGTTTCTGAGGATAAGGCATCTTGGCTTTGTATTCCTCAACCTTAGTTGCTGCAGGTTTATTTCCTACAGAGGTGGTTGGGAAAGCCTTCTTAGAGGGGTTGCTATCAGCACTTGTTTGTGTCTGATCCCCCACTAGCGTTTGAATGCTAGGGTTGGAAGCTGGTGGTGGACGAAATTGTGATTCCTTTGTTATTGTATTTTGTAGAATTCATTGCTTTTTCAACTATGTGTGGACACAACTCCGTTCAACTTAACCAGCAAGTGTACTGGGTCATCCAAGTAATACCTTACATGAGTAAGGGTCGATCCCACAGAGATTGTTGGTATGAAGCAAGCTATGGTCACCTTGTAAATCTCAGTTAAGTGGATTCATAGGGTCAAATGTAATTCGATTAGATAATTAAAAGATAAATAAAATAAAAAAAGGATAGAAATACTTATGTAGATCAATAGTGGGAATTTCAGATAGGCGTGTGGAGATGCTAGAATCCTCTCGAATCTCTACTTTCCTATTGCTTTCATCCAATCCTTCTTACTCCTTTCCATGGCAAGCTGTATGTAGGGCATCACCATCATCAATGGCTACTTTTAATCCTCTCGGGAAAATGGTCCTATGCGCTGTCACTGCACGGCTAATCGTCTGGAGGCATCACCCTTGACAATGGCTACATCCCATCCTCTCAGTGAAAATGGTCCAAATGCTCTGTCACAGCACGGCTAATCATCTGTCGGTTCTCAATCAGGTTGGAGTAGAATCCCTTGATTCTTTTGCGTTTGTCATCACCCAGCAATCGCAAGTTTGAAGCCCGTCACAGTCATTCAATACCGGAATCTTACTCGGAATACCACGGACAAGGTTAGACTTTCCGGATTCCCGGGATCCTACTCGGAATACCACAGACAAAGTTAGACTTTCCGGATCCCCATGAATGCCGCCATCTATCTAGCTTATACCACGAGGATTATGTTGGGGAATCTAAGAGATATGCGCCCGGCCTAGAGTAGAACGGAAGTGGTTGTCAGTCACGCACGTTCATAGGTGAGAATGATGATGAGTGTCACAGATCATCACATTCATCAAAGTGTTGTGCAACGTATATCTTGGAATAAGAATAAAAGAGAATTGAATAGAAAGTAATAGTAATTGTATTGAAACTTGAGGTACAGCAGAGCTCCACACCCTTAATCTATGGTGTGTAGAAACTCCACCGTTGAAAATACATAAGTGAAAGGTTCAGGCATGGCCGAATGGCCAGCCCCCATAATCTGAGAACTCAACGTCCCAAGATGTTCCTTTGATCTAAAGTGATCAAAAAGATCCCTAATACAATAGTAAATTATCCTATTTATACTAGACTAGCTACTAGGGTTTACATGAGTAAGTAATTGATGCATAAATCCACTTCTGGGGCCCACTTGGTGTATGTTTGGGCTGAGCTTGATCTATCCACGAGCTGAGGCTTTTATTGGAGTTGAACTCCAAGTTATAGCATGTTTTGGGTGTTCAACTCCGAATCATGACGTGTTTCTGGCGTTTAACTCCAGACAGCAGCATGTACTTGGCGTTCAACGCCATGTTACGTCGTCAATTTCCGAATAAAGTATGAACTATTATATATTGCTGGAAAGCTCTGGATGTCTACTTTCCAACGCCGTTCAGAGCGCGCCAATTAAAGTTCTGTAACTCCAGAAAATCCATTTTGAGTGCAGGGAGGTCAGATTCCAACAGCATCAGCAGTCCTTTTGTCAGCCTTTTTCAGAGTTTTGCTCAAGTCCCTCAATTTCAGCCAGAAATTACCTAAAATCACAGAAAAATACACAAACTCATAGTAAAGTCCAGAAATGTGAATTTAACATAAAAACTAATGAAAACATCCCTAAAAGTAGCTTGAACTTACTAAAAACTACCTAAAAACAATGCCAAAAAGCGTATAAATTATCCGCTCATCACAACACCAAACTTAAATTGTTGCTTGTCCCCAAGCAACTGAAAATCAATTCGGATAAAAAGAAGAGAATATACTGTAAATTCCAAAATATCAATGAATATTAATTCTAATTAGATGAGCGGGACTTGTAGCTTTTTGCTTCTGAACAGTTTTGGCATCTCACTTTTTCCTTTGAAGTTTAGAATGATTAGCTTCTCTAGGAACTTAGAATTTCGGATAGTGTTATTGACTTTCCTAGTTAAGTATGTTGATTCTTGAACACAGCTACTTATGAGTCTTGGCCGTGGCCCTAAGCACTTTGTTTTCCAGTATTACCACCGGATACATAAATGCCACAGACACATGATCGGGTGAACCTTTTCAGATTGTGACTCAGCTTTGCTAGAGTCCCCAGTTAGAGGTGTCCAGAGCTCTTAAGCACACTCTTTTTGCTTTGGATCACGACTTTAACCACTCAGTCTCAAGCTTTTCACTTGGACCTGCATGCCACAAGCACATGGTTAGGGACAGCTTGATTTAGCCGCTTAGGCCTGGATTTTATTTCCTTGGGCCCTCCTATCCATTGATGCTCAAAGCCTTGGATCCTTTTTACCCTTGCCTTTTGGTTTTAAGGGCTATTGGATTTTTCTGCTTGCTTTTTCTTTTTCTTTCTATTTTTTTCGCAAGCTTTTCTCTTTTTTTTTCACTGCTTTTTCTTGCTTCAAGAATCAATTTTATGATTTTTCAGATTATCAATAACATTTCTCCTTTGTTCATCATTCTTTCAAGAGCCAACAGTTATAAACAACAATATCAAAAGACATATGCACTGTTCAATCATTCATTCAGAAACAAAAAGTATTGTCACCACATCAATATAATTAAATTAAATTCAAGGATAAATTCGAATTTCATGTACTTCTTGTTCTTTTGAATTAAAGCATATTTCATTTAAGAGAGGTGAAGGATTAATGGATTTTATTCATAGCTTTAAGACATGGTTACTACATACTAATGATCATGAAGTAGAGACACAAAACATAGATAAACACAACATAAAAACCGAAAAGTAGAAAGAAATAAGAACAAGGAATGAATCCACTTTAGTGGCGTCTTCTTCTTGAAGGACCAACAATGTCCTTAAGCTCTTCTATGTCCTTTCATTTCCTTTGTTGCTCCTCCCTCATTGCTCTTTGATCTTCTCTTATTTCATGGAGAATGATGGAGTGCTCATGATGTTCCACCCTTAATTGTTCCACATTGTGGCTCAAATCTTCTAAGGAGGTGTTGAGTTGTTCCCAATAGTTGTTGGGAGGAAAGTGCATCCCTTGAGGCATCTAAGGGATTTCTTGATGATGAGCTTCCTCATGCATCTCTTGAGAACCGTGAAGGGTCTCTCTTGCTTGCTCCATCCTCTTCTTGGTGATGGGCTTATCCTCTTCAATGGAGATGTCTCCTTCTATGATAACTCCAGCTGAGTAACATAGATGGCAAATAAGGTGAGGAAAAGCTAGCCTTGCCATGGTGGAGGGCTTGTCGGCTATTTTGTAGATTTCATTGGAGATGACCTCATGAACTTCTACTTTCTCTCCAATCATGATGCTATGAATCATGATGGCCCGATCCACAGTAACTTCAGATCGGTTGCTAGTGGGAATGATGGAGCGTTGAATGAACTCTAACCATCCTCTAGCCACAGGCTTGAGGTCCAGTCTTCTTAGTTGAACTGGCTTGCCTTTGGAGTCTCTCTTCCATTGAGCTCCTTCCACACATATGTCCGTAAGGACTTGGTCCAACCTTTGATTAAAGTTGACCCTTCTAGTGTAGGGGCGTTCATCTTCTTGCATCATGGGCAAGTGGAATGCCAACCTCACATTTTCCGAACTAAAATCTAAGTATTTCCCCCGAACCATTATGAGATAATTCTTTGGACTCGGGTTCATACTTTGATCATGGTTCCTAGTGATCCATGCATTGGCATATAACTCTTGAACCATTAAGATTCCGACTTGTTGCATGGGGTTGGTTAAGACTTCCCAGCCTCTTCTTCGGATTTCATGTCAGATCTCCGGGTACTCATTTTTCTTGAGCTTGAAAGGGACCTTAGGGATCACCTTTTTCTTTGCCACAAGATCATAGAAGTGGTCTTGATGGCTCTTGGAGATGAATCTTTCCATCTCCCATGACTCGGAAGTGGAAGCTTTTGTCTTCCCTTTTCCTTTTCTAGAGGATTCTCCGGCCTTAGGTGCCATTGATGGTAATGGAAAAACAAAAAGTTTATGCTTTTACCACACCAAACTTAAAATATTGCTCGCCCTCGAGCAAAAGAAGAAAGAAGAGAAGAAGAAGAAGAAGAAATTGGAGGAGAGTGAGGGGAGATGGATTCGGCCAAGGTATAGTAGAGGGGGTAGTGTTGTGTGAAAATGAAGTAGAATGGAAGGGTATATATAGGGAGAGGGGAGAGGGTAGGTTCGGCCATTTAGGGTGGGATTGGGTGGGAAAATATTTTTGAATTTTGAAGGTAGGTGGGGTTTATGGGGAAGAGTGGGTGGATGTGAGTGGTGAATAGGTGATTGGGAAGAGAGATTGAGGTGATTGGTGAAGGGTTTTTTGGGAAGTGTGACATGGGAAAGAGTAAAATAGGATTAGGAGGTAAGGTGAGAATATAGTAGGTGGGGATCCTGTGGGGTCCACAGATCCTGAGGTGTCAAGGAATTCCATCCCAGCACCAAATAGGCATGTAAAATGTCTTTGCACACCATTCTGGCGTTCAAACGCCGAGTGGTGCACATTCTGGGCGTTCAACGCCCACATGTAACATGTTTCTGGCATTGAACGCTAGTTTCATGCTTGTTACTGGCGTTTAGCGCCAGCTTTTCCTCTAGCCACATTCCTAGCGTTCAGCGCCAGAATGTTGCTCATGCTCTGTTCTGGCGTTGAACGCCAGCCAGATGCTCCTTACTAGCGTTGAACGCCAGTCTGTGCTTCCTCCAGGGTGTGATTTTTTTCTTCTGCTATTTTTGATCCTATTTTTAATTTTTATATTTTTTTCGTGACTCTTCATGATCATGTACCTAATAAAACACAAAATAACAATAAAATGAAAATTAGATAAATAAAATTGGGTTGCCTCCCAACAAGCGCTTCTTTAATGTCAATAGCTTGACAGTGGCTCTCATGGAGCCACAAAGGTGATCAGGTCAATGTTGTATAGTCCAAACACCAAACTTAGAGTTTGGATATAGGGTCTTAGCACCAAACTTAGAGTTTGGTTGTGGCCTCCCAACACCAAACTTAGAGTTTGACTGTGGGGGCTCTTCTTAACTCTGAACTGAGAGAAGCTCTTCATGCTTACTCCCTTTTGTCACAGAGGGATGGCCATGTGCCTTAAACACAAGGTAGTCCCCATTCAATTGAAGGACTATTTCACCTCTGTTGACATCTATCACAGCTCCTACTGTGGCTAGGGAAGGTCTTCCAAGGATGATGCATTCATCCTCTTCCTTCCTAGTGTCTAAGATTATGAAATCAGTAGGGATGTAAAGGCCTTCAACCTTTACTAACACGTCCTCTACTATTCCATAAGCTTGTCTCAATGACTTGTCTGCCAATTGTAATGAGAACAAGGCAGGTTGTACCTCAATGATCCCCAGCTTCTCCATTACAGAGAGTGGCATAAGATTTATCCCTGACCCTAGATCACATAGAGCTTTTTCAAAGGTCATGGTGCCTATGGTACAAGGTATTAAGAACTTGCCAGGATCTTGTTTCTTTTGAGGTAGAGTTTGCTGAATCCAGGTATCTAGTTCATTAATGAGCAAGGGAGGTTCACTTTCCCAAGTCTCATTACCAAACAACTTGGCATTCAGCTTCATGATAGCTCCTAAATATTGAGCAACTTGCTCTCCAATCACATCTTCATCCTCTTCAGAGGAAGAATAGTCTTCAGAGCTCATGAATGGCAGAAGGAGATTTAATGGAATCTCTATGGTCTCTGTATGAGCCTCAGATTCCTTTGGATCCTTGATAGGAAACTCCTTCTTGCTTGAAGGACGTCCCAGGAGGTCTTCCTCACTAGGATTTTCGTCCTCCTCCTCCCTTGTGCATTCGGCCACATTGATCACATCAATGGCCTTGCACTCTCCTTTTGGATTCTCTTCTGTATTGCTTGGGAGAATATTGGGAGGAGTTTCAATGACTTTCTTACTCAGCTGGCCCACTTGTGCCTCTAGATTTCTAATGGAGGACCTTGTTTCACTCATGAATCTGAAAGTGGCCTTTGAAAGATCAGAGACTAGATTGGCTAAATTAGAAGTGTTTTGTTCAGAATTCTCTGTCTGTTGCTGAGAAGATGATGGAAAAGGCTTGCTATTGCTCAGCCTATTACCTCCACCATTGTTAAAGCCCTGTTGAGGCTTTTGTTGATCCTTCCATGAGAAATTTGGATGATTTCTCCATGATGAGTTATAGGTGTTTCTGTAAGGTTCACCCATGTAATTAACCTCTGCCATTGTAGGGTTCTCAGAATCATAAGCTTCTTCAGAAGCTGCCTCTTTAGTACTGTTGGATGCATTTTGCCATCCATTCAGACTTTGAGAGATCATGTTGACTTGTTGAGTCAACACTTTGTTCTGAGCCAATATGGCATTCAGAGCATCAATTTCAAGAACTCCCTTCCTCTGAGGCATCCCATTATTCACAAAATTCCTCTCAGAAATATACATGAATTGGTTATTTGCAACCATGTCAATGAGTTCTTGAGCCTCTTCAGGCGTTTTCTTTAGGTGAATAGATCCACCTGCAGAATGGTCCAATGACATTTTTGAAAATTCAGATAGACCATAATAGAATATATCTAATATGGTCCATTCTGAAAACATGTCAGATGGACACCTTTTGGTCAGCTGCTTGTATCTTTCCCAAGCTTCATAGAGGGATTCACCATCTTTTTGCTTGAAGGTCTGAACATCCACTCTCAGCTTGCTCAGCTTTTGAGGAGGAAAGAATTTATCCAAGAAGGCAGTGACCAGCTTATCCCAGGAGTCCAGGCTATCCTTGGGTTGTGAATCAAACCATATTCTAGCTCTGTCTCTTACAGCAAAAGGGAAAAGCATGAGTCTGTAGACTTCAGGATCAACTCCATTCGTCTTTACAGTCTCACAAATCTGCAAGAACTCAGTTAAAAACTGGTAAGGATCTTCAGATGGAAGTTCATAAAACTTGCAGTTTTGTTGCATTAAGGCAACTAGCTGAGGTTTCAGCTCAAAGTTGTTGGCTCCAATGGCAGGAATGGAGATGCTTCTTCCATCAAATTTGGATGTTGGCTTTGTGAAGTCACCAAGCATTCTCCTTGCATTATTATTATTTTCGGCTGCCATCTCCTTCTCTTGTTCTAATGTTTCTGAAAGGTTACCTTTAAATTGTTGTAACTTAGCTTCTCTTAATTTTCTCTTCAGAGTCCTTTCAGGTTCAGGATCAATTTCAACAAGAGTGCCTTTTTCCTTGTTCCTGCTCATATGGAAGAGAAGAAAACAAGAAAAGAAGAGGAATCCTCTATGTCACAGTATAGAGATTCCTTTATGTTAGTAGAAGAAGAAAGGGGATAATGAAAGGAGACGGATGAATAGTCTGTGTAAAGAGTAAGGATAAGGGAGGTGATAAGAGATGAAGAGAAGTGTTAGTAAATAAATAATTAAATAGAATAAGAAAAGAGAGGGAGAATTTCGAAAATAATTTTGAAAAAGAGGTTAGTATTTTCGAGAATTAAAGATAAGATAAGATTTAAAATTTAAAAAAATTAATTAATTAAAAAGAATTTTTTGAAAAAGGGATGATATATTTTCGAAAATTAGAGAGGGAAAAGTAGTTAGGTGGTTTTGAAAAAGATAAGAAACAAACACAAAGTCAAAGAGTTAGTTGAAAAAGATATCAAAATCAAATTTTAAAAAGATAAGAAGATAAGACGTTAGATAAGATATTTTAAAATCAAATTTTGAAAAAGATAAAATTTTGAAAAAGATAAGATATAAAAGATAAGATAAGATATGTTTGAAAAAGATTTAATTTTTAAATTAAAATTAATTACTAACAAGAAACTAAAAGATAAGATTCTAGAACTTAAAGATTAAACCTTTCTTAACAAGAAAGTAACAAACTTCAAATTTTTGAATCAATCACATTAATTGTTAGCTAATTTTCGAAAATATGATATAAAGATAAGAAAAAGATTTTGAAAATATTTTGAAAAAGAATTTTGAATTTTTTGAGAAATAGAAAAAAATGAAAAAGATATAATTTTTGAAAAAGATTTTGAAAAGATAAGATTTTTAAAATTGAAATTTTGACTTGACTTGTAAGAAACAACTAATTTTTTAAAAAATTTTGACCAAGTCAACCCAAAATTTCGAAAATTTGGAGGGAAATAAGAAAAAGATATTTTTTGTTTTTTTTTTGAATATTTTAATTATGAGAGAGAAAAACACAATTATGACCCAAAACATAAAAATTTTGGATCAAAACACTTAATGCATGCAAGAACACTATGAATGTCAAGATGAACACCAAGAACACTTTGAAGATCATGATGAACATCAAGAACATAATTTTGAAAAATTTTCAATGCAAAGAAAACATGCAAGACACCAAACTTAGAAATCTTTAATGCATGGACTCTAACAAACGAAAAATGCATATGAAAAACAACAAACAACACAAAACAAAAAATCATCAAGATCAAACAAGAGGATTTACCAAGAACACCTTGAAGATCATGAAGAACACTATGAATGCATGGAATTTTCGAAAAATGCAAGAAAAATTTTTAAATCATGCAATTGACACCAAACTTAAAAATTGACTCAAGACTCAGACAAGAACACAAAATATTTTTTATTTTTATGATTTTCTAATTTTTTTTGGATTTTTATTAATTTTTTTCGAAAATAAAGTTTGGAGAAACGAAAAAAAGAAAAGAAAAATTTTGAAAAAGATTTTTGAAAAGAAAATTACCTAATCTGAGCAACAAGATGAACCATCAGTTGTCCATACTCGAACAATCCCCGGCAACGGCGCCAAAAACTTGGTGGACGAAATTGTGATTCCTTTGTTATTGTATTTTGTAGAATTCATTGCTTTTTCAACTATGTGTGGACACAACTCCGTTCAACTTAACCAGCAAGTGTACTGGGTCATCCAAGTAATACCTTACGTGAGTAAGGGTCGATCCCACAGAGATTGTTGGTATGAAGCAAGCTACGGTCACCTTGTAAATCTCAGTTAAGTGGATTCATAGGGTCAAATGTAATTGGATTAGATAATTAAAAGATAAATAAAATAAAAAAAGGATAGAAATACTTTTGTAGATCAATAGTGGGAATTTCAGATAGGCGTGTGGAGATGCTAGAATCCTCTCGAATCTCTACTTTCCTATTGCTTTCATCCAATCCTTCTTACTCCTTTCCATGGCAAGCTGTATGTAGGGCATCACCATCATCAATGGCTACTTTTAATCCTCTCGGGAAAATGGTCCTATGCGCTGTCACTGCACGGCTAATCGTCTGGAGGCATCACCCTTGACAATGGCTACATCCCATCCTCTTAGTGAAAATGGTCCAAATGCTCTGTCACAGCACAGCTAATCATCTGTCGGTTCTCAATCAGGTTGGAGTAGAATCCCTTGATTCTTTTGCTTTTGTCATCACGCCCAGCAATCGCGAGTTTGAAGCCCGTCACAGTCATTCAATACCGGAATCCTACTCGGAATACCACGGACAAGGTTAGACTTTCCGGATTCCCGGGATCCTACTCGGAATACCATAGACAAGGTTAGACTTTCTGGATCCCCATGAATGCCGCCATCTATCTAGCTTATACCACGAAGATTCTGTTGGGGAATCTAAGAGATATGCGCCCGGCCTAGAGTAGAACGGAAGTGGTTGTCAGTCACGCACGTTCATAGGTGAGAATGATGATGAGTGTCACGGATCATCACATTCATCAAAGTGTTGTGCAACGTATATCTTGGAATAAGAATAAAAGAGAATTGAATAGAAAGTAATAGTAATTGTATTGAAACTTGAGGTACAGCAGAGCTCCACACCCTTAATCTATGGTGTGTAGAAACTCCACCGTTGAAAATACATAAGTGAAAGGTTCAGGCATGGCCGAATGGCCAGCCCCCATAATCTAAGAACTCAACATCCCAAGATGTTCCTTTGATCTAAAGTGATCAAAAAGATCCCTAATACAATAGTAAATTATCCTATTTATACTAGACTAGCTACTAGGGTTTACATGAGTAAGTAATTGATGCATAAATCCACTTCCGGGGCCCACTTGGTGTATGTTTGGGCTGAGCTTGATCTATCCACGAGCTGAGGCTTTTATTGGAGTTGAACTCCAAGTTATAGCGTGTTTTGGGCGTTCAACTCCGAATCATGACGTGTTTCTGGCGTTTAACTCCAGACAGCAGCATGTACTTGGCGTTCAACGCCATGTTATGTCGTCAATTTCCGAATAAAGTATGGACTATTATATATTGCTGGAAAGCTCTGGATGTCTACTTTCCAACGCCATTAAGAACGCGTCAATTGAAGATCTGTAGCTCCAGAAAATCCATTTTGAGTGCAGGGAGGTCAGATTCCAACAGCATCAGCAGTCCTTTTGTCAGCCTTTTTCAGAGTTTTGCTCAAGTCCCTCAATTTCAGCCAGAAATTACCTGAAATCACAGAAAAACACACAAACTCATAGTAAAGTCCAGAAAGTGAATTTAACATAAAAACTAATGAAAACATACCTAAAAGTAGCTTGAACTTACTAAAAACTACCTAAAAACAATGCCAAAAAGCATATAAATTATCCGCTCATCAGCTGGATTGACATTGGACGCCGATTTAGTACCTGTTTCTGGCGTTTGAATGCCAGAACTGAGCTTCCTTTGGGCGTTTAATGCCACTTCCCTGCTTGTTTGTGACGTTTGAACGCCAGAACTGAGCATGGGTTGGGCGTTTAACGCCATCCCTTCACCCTTTTCTAGCGTTTGAATGCCAGAATTGTTCCTCTCTGGGCTCTTACTGTCCTCAAAGGGATTTTGCGTAGCAATTTTTTCATTTCTTGGCTTCTTGCTGCCTTGAAGTGAGGTATTTAATGTTTTCCCACTTCTTAATTGAACTGCTTGGCACTCTTCTGTTATTTATTTTGATAACTGCTGTTCTATTTGCTTCAACTGCACTTCCATATTCATATTAGTCATTCTTGTGTCTTGCAATATCTCCTTGAATTCGGCTAGCTGTTTTGTTAGAAAATCTAATTGCTGATTGAATTCAGTAACTTGTTCTGCAGGACTGAGTTCAGCAGTTACTGTTTTAGCCTCTTCTTTCATGGAAGGTTCACTACTTAGGTACAGATGCTGATTTCTGGCAACTGTATCAATGAGCTCTTGAGCTTTTTCAGTTATCTTTCTCATGTGTATAGAGCCACCAGTTGAGTGATCCAAAGATATCTGAGCTTTCTCTATAAGCCCATAATAGAAGATGTCTAATTGCACCCACTCTGAAAATATTTCAGAGGAGCATTTTCTTAGTATCTATCTGTATCTCTCCCAGGCATCATAAAGAGATTCATTATCTCCTTGTTTAAAGTATTGGATGCTCAACCTTAGTTGTGTCATCCATTTTGGAGGGAAATAGTGATTCAGGAATTTTTATGATAGCTGTTTCCATGTCCTTATGCTAGCCTTAGGTTGGTTATTTAACCACCTCTTAGCTTGGTCTTTTACAGCAAATGGAAACAGTAATAATCTGTAGACATCCTAATCTACTTTCTTATCATGTACTGTGTCTGCAATTTGTAAAAACTGTGCCAGAAACTCTGTAGATTCTTCATGTGGAAGACCGGAATACTAGCAACTTTGCTGCACTATGATAATGAGATGAGGATTCAACTCAAAACTACTGACTGCGATGGAGGGTATACAGATACTACTCCTATATGAAGCAGTAGTGGAGATATTATATGACCCCAGAGTCCTTCTGGACTGTTCATTTCCACTTAGGTCCATGATGGAGAAAGGGAGATGATGTGGATTTATTTTATTTAAAAAATAATAATTTTCGAAATAATAAAATAAAATAAAATAAAAACTAAAATAAAAAATAAAAATAAAATTAAAAAAAATATTGTAAAAATTTTCGAAAAAGTGAGGAGAGAGAGAGTGGTTAGGATATTTTTTGAAAAATATATGATTTTTAAAAATTTTAAAAGGATAAGATTTGAAAAAGAAAAAAAAATTTTGAAATTGAAATCTGAATTTTTATGAAAACAAATTCGAAATAGTTGCTTGAAAATAGTTAGAAAATATATTTTTTTATTTTTGAATTTTATCATGAAAGACGAAAACATACAAAAGACACAAGATTTAAAATTTTTAAATCCAATGCTCCCTGTTTTCGAAAATTTTGGAGGGAAAACACCAAGGCACACCAAACTTAAAAATTTTAAGATCAAAACAGAAAGAAGACTCAAGAACACCTTGAAGACTCACAAGAACACCAAGAACAAAAGAAAGAACACCAAACTTAAAAATTTTAGAAAACCACAAAAAATTTTTGAAAATTAAAGAAAAAATAACAAGAGAACACCAAACTTAAAGTTTGGCACAAGATTTAATCAAAGAAAAATTATTTTTAAAAAGATTTTAAAAAAGGAAAACTCAAAGGGGCAACTATTCCCAAGAAAATAGACACATTTAACAAATGCAAGGATTGAACAGATAAAAACTATTTTTTTTATTACAAAAACACAAAGGACACCAAACTTAGAACATGCAACTAGACTCAATGAAAAACTAACAATTAATAAGGAAAAATAATATTTTTGAAGAAAAAAATTAAAAAAAAGGAATAATAGAAGATGCAATTCTAGTGACTCTAAACCAAAAAAACAAATTTTTCTTAATCTAAGCAACAAGATTCACCGTCAGTTGTTCAAACTCAAACAATCCCAGGCAACGGTGCCAAAAACTTGGTGCACGAAAATTACACTCACACTATGTAATTCTGCACAACTAACCAGCAAGTGCACTGGGTCGTCCAAGTAATACCTTACGTGAGTAAGGGTCGATCACACAGAGATTGTTGGCTTGAAGCAAGCTATGGTTATCTTATTATTCTTAGTCAGGATACCAATAGGGTTCTTTAGTTTCAATTGTAAAAAGTAAAAGAGCATGAAATTAGTGATTGTTACGCAGTAATGGAAAATGTGTTGGAGTTTTGGAGATGCTTTATCTTCTGAATCTCTGCTTTCCTACTGTCACCTTCTTCACGCACGCAAGGTTCCTTCTATGGCAAGCTGTGTGTTGGTGGATCACCGTTGTCAATGGCTACCATCTGTCCTCTCAGGGAAAATGGTCCAAATGCGCTGTCACCGCACGGCTAATCATCTATCGGTTCTTGATCATGTCAGAATAGGATCCATTGATCCTTTTGCGTCTGTCACTACGCCCAACACTCGCGAGTTTGAAGCTTGTCACAGTCATTCAATCCCTGAATCCTACTCGGAATACCACAGACAAGGTTTAGACTTTTCGGATTCTCAAGGATGCTGCCAATGGATTCTAGCTTATACCACGAAGACTCTAATTAAGGAATCCAAGAGATACTCATTCATTCAAATGTAGAACGGAGGTGGTTGCCAGGCACGCGTTCATAGATTGAGAATAGTGATGAGTGTCACGGATCATCACATTCATCATAGTGAAGTGCGAACTAACATCTTAGATAGGAACAAGCGTGTTTGAATAGAAAACAGAAATAATTCCATTAATTCATCGAGACGCTGTAGAGCTCCTCACCCCCAACAATGGAGTTTAGAGACTCATGCCGTGAAAGAGTACAAAGGTCAGATCTAAAATGTCATGAGATACAAAATAAGTCTCTAAAAGTTGTTTAAATACTAAACTAGTAACCTAGGTTTACAGAAAATGAGTAAACTAAGATAGATAGTGCAGAAATCCACTTCTGGGGCCCACTTGGTATGTGCTGGGGCTGAGACTTGAGCTTCTCACATGCCTGGGCTATTTCTGGAGTTAAACGTCAGGTTGTAACCTGTTTTGGGCGTTTAACTCCAACTGGTAACCTGTTTCTGGCGTTTAACGCCAGAATGCAACATGGAACTGGCGTTAAACGCCAGTTTACGTCATTTATCTTCGCGCAAAGTATGAACTATTATATATTGCTGGAAATCTCTGGATGTCTACTTTTCAACGCAATTGAGAGCGCGCCAATTAGAGTCTTGTAGCTCCAAAAAATCTATTCTGAGTGAAGGGAGGTCAGAATCTAACAACATCAGCAGTCCTTTTTCAGCCTGAATCAGATTTTTGCTCAGCTCCCTCAATTTCAGCCAGAAAATACCTGAAATCATAGAAAAATACACGAACTCATAGTAAAGTCTAAAAATATGAATTTTGCAAGAAAACTAATAAAAACATACTAAAAAGTAGCTAGAACCTACTAAAAACTACCTAAAAAGTAAAAACAATGCCAAAAAGCGTATAAATTATCTACTCATCAAACAACATTGGAACCAAACTTGAAACCAGAGGGGTGAGAATTCATAGTAGCTAAAGAAAATAAAAACTAATAAAAATTAATGAAAATAAACTCCTAAAACTAGAAACACTAACAAAGAAACAAAAAAGCAAATATTTACAATAACCAATAATAAGGCACACGTTTGCAATTTTCCGGCAACGGTACCATTTTGACCAACAGAGAATCTTTTCGTAAAAAAGTTTGGTTGTCACAAGTAATAAAACCCAATAAAATTTATAACCGAAGTATTTAAACCTCGGTTCGTCTCTCAAGGAATTGCAGGGAGGTATGATTTATTATTGGTTATGGAAAAGTATCTTTTTGGGTTTTTTGAAAGGTTTGAACAAGGAATTTAGATGTCAAGGAAATAAATTAATAACTAGAAAAACTCTTGGCAAAGTATGAGAACTAAAAATCCCATCCTAGTTATCCTTATCAGTTGTGATGAGAATTGTTATTGCTCCCACTTAGTTAACCCTTACTAAATACAGGAAAGTCAAGTGGACTAATCAATTTGATTCCTCAAGTCCTAGTTAACTCCTATGAAAAGACTAGCTTTAGAGTGATCCAAATCAATCAGCAAATTCTAATTTTCAATCATCAGCTGAGTTTGATAACTCAAGTGTCACCAATTACTCAACCAAAGTCAAAGGGAGAAAATCCAAATTATTTATATAATAAATAAAAGAAAGCAATCATAAATCTAAAATACCTTAATGTGTATTAAATAAGAAAATCAATCCTAACATGGAGTTCATAAACCAAATTGGGAAAATAAATAATTAAAGTAATAGAATAAAATAAGAGTAGAAGAGAAACTAAATTAAAGAAACATTGAACCTAGAATTGAGAAGAAACAATCCTAAAATTAAGAGAAATCCTAAATCCTAAATCTAAAAACCTAAGAGAGAGAGAGGAGAGAGCCTCTCTCTCTAGAAAACTACATCTAAAACCTAAAATTATAAATTATGAATCTATGTTTATGAATGAATAGATTCCCCTATTTTATAGCCTCTAATATGTGTTTTCTAGGCCGAGAATTGGGCCACAAACAGCGCAGAAATCACCGGGAGTGAATTTTGCCACGTGCAGGTTGCTGATTTTTCTGCAAAACGATATGTCATCGTGATTCACGTGTTTTCTGTGGCTCTATCCCTGCCAAATATACCCTCCAGCCGGTGAAAAAGTGGAAATGGCTTGCCAGGACTGTAGAACTTGGTCGGATGTGCCTGTGAAAAAATAAACCGTATTTAACAAAATTTTTATGAAGTTAATATTTAAAAGACATGAAATACATGAATTGCTGAAGCTTGTATATATTATAGAGCATGTTCCATTGCTTAGTGTGAAAGCAAGAAGAGAAGGAGGCTGCTCTTGCCAACACCAGAGTCACCTATGAATAACACCTAATACAAGTAATCAAAGCTACTATTCCCTGCCTTTGAACCTGAACCCATTTCTCTCTTTTCTTTTTTTACCATTTCCAATTTCAATTAAAAAAACTCCAAAAAAAGCATGCAAGTAGACTCTTTCAAAAAGTGAGGAGAGTGAATCATAGTGAGGACAATTCTGCCTATGAACAAGTGTCCAAATAAATAGTAAAACAACAAATTACCAACAAACTTATTCAAGTTATAGACTGCATCAAATTTTAACTACTACATGAGTACATTATGCAAAAGTGAAATAATTCTGCGTATGTTGTCACGCAAATTCATTCCTCAGTCAATTCAATCCATTGACTCCAGATCTTATTGTAATTAGAGTTTGTGAAATTGTATTACTCACACTACAAATATAAAAGAATGATATTCCCATCAAATATATATAGAAATTCAATATCAGACTAACACATGTTTGAACACAGTCAAACTGAATGGTGGAAATCACAAATGATGTATTATCAATGTTAACAAAATAAGCCAAGTCTAAAGTTCTCTATATCAGAAGAATACTAGCATAAAGCTTGATCATAAATTGAATTATTGTAGCATTATTTAACTAGACTTGTTCAAGACTTGTTCATAGCTTGATCGCAGATTTTGAAATTTTAGTGGTGTAAAGTGCATAGGAGCTAAAACTCAAAAGAATTAAATGCATTTTTTTCCTCCTTAATCAGAATCTGAGTACATAAGTCCATTAGGTTTTCAACTCTACATATGATACAAATACAGCTTCAGCAACCAGATATCATTCAAGCTAGAAACATTGGGGATGAAGAAATAGAACAAATCATCTGCCAGAATTTAATATTACCATATTAAACTAACAAATTCCTTTCTAATATGATTTTAGAAATTACAGTGAGTGCGCTGGTTATAGCCACAACAATCATAGATTTCACAAAACAATTTACACATTCTCACATCAAATAGATATAAATTAGGTAAACAGAGCAACCTAGAATTCAGAATCAAAAGATGTATAAGAATGCAAAACCTAAATAACCAATCTGACCAAAACCAATTCATAAGAAGCACATCACAAACGAAATTAAAGAAATAAGACATGAAAACATATACGCATCTATACATCAGAACAAATAACCAAATCAAAGTGAAGAGAGAAAAACCCAGATTCTTTCTATAATGAAATCCACAGAGCAGAACTTGCGAAATAAAAATGCATAAACATTCAAATAAATCTTACACTTCTTCATGCAAAATCTGCTATATCTTCTTAGAACAAAAAACAAGAATAAGAAACTGTAATCAAAAGACATGTAACTCTATTTACTTCTCCAAATAGGAAATACAATAGAAACATAAAAATGATAATATTGATTTTCTTCTCTCATTTCATATATTGGAAGTGACTTTGTCAGATACTTTAAGCACATCAAACTCTTCCAAAAGGCAAAAAAGAAGGAGAAAAAAGAGGAGATGAGAAGTACATAAACAATTTGGGTTTAAACTGAGAAGAACATGAAGCACATAAACAATTTGGGTTCTGATGAGCGGATAATTTATATGCTTTTTGGCATTGTTTTTAGTATGTTTTTGGTATGATCTAGTTAGTTTTTAGTATATTTTTATTATTTTTTAGTTAAAATTCACTTTTCTGGACTTTACTATGAGTTTGTGTGTTTTTCTGTGATTTCAGGTATTTTCTGGCTGAAATTGAGGGTTCTGAGCAAAAATCTGATTCAGAGACTGAAAAGGACTGTAGATGCTGTTGGATTCTGACCTCCCTGCACTCGAAGTGGATTTTCTGGAGCTACAGAAGCCCAATTGGTGCGCTCTCAATGGCGTTGGAAAGTAGACATCCTGGGCTTTCCAGCAATATATGATAGTCCATACTTTGCCCAAGATTTGATGGCCCAAACCGGCGTGGCAAATCAGCCTCAGAAATTCCAGCGTTTAACGCTGGAACTGGCATAAAACTTGGAGTTAAACGCCCAAACTGGCATAAAAGCCGGCGTTTAACTCCAGAAAAGGTCTCTACACGAAAATGCTTCATTGCTCAGCCCAAGCACACACCAAGTGGACCCAGAAGTGGATTTTTACGTCATTTACTCATTTATGTATACCCTAGGTTACTAGTTTACTATTAATAGGATCTTTTGACATTGTATCTGTACCTCATGACACTTTACACGTTTCTTTGTGTACTTTCCAGGGCATGAGTCTCTAAACCCCATGGTTGGGGGTGAGGAGCTCTGCTGTGTCTTGATGGATTAATGCAATTACTACTGTTTTTCATTCAATCATGCTTGCTTCCATTCTAAGATATCACTTGTTCTTAAATCGGATGAATGTGATGATCCGTGACAATCATCATCATTCTCAACTATGAACGTGTGCCTGACAACCACCTCCGTTCTACCTTAGATTAAGTAGATATCTCTTGGATTCTTTGACCGGAATCTTCGTGGTATAAGCTAGAACTGATGGCGGCATTCAAGAGAATCCGGAAGGTCTAAACCTTGTCTGTGGTATTCTGAGTAGGATTCAATGATTGAATGACTGTGACGAGCTTCAAACTCTTGAAGGCGGGGCGTTAGTGACAGACGCAAAAGAATCACTGGATTCTATTCCGGCCTGATTGAGAACCGACAGATGGATAGCCGTGCCGTGACAGGGTGCGTTGAACATTTCCACTGAGAGGATGGGAGGTAGCCACTGACAACGGTGAAACCCTTGCATACAGCTTGCCATGGAAGGAGTCTTGCGTGTTTGAAGAAGAAGACAGTAGGAAAGCAGAGATTCAGATGATGGAGCATCTCCAAAACCTCAACCTATTCTCCATCACTGCAATTCAAGTACCTGTTTTCTGATATCCTGACTAAGATTTACAAGATAACCATAGCTTGCTTCAAGCCGACAATCTCCGTGGGATCGACCCTTACTCACGTAAGGTATTACTTGGACGACCCAGTGCACTTGCTGGTTAGTTGTGCGGGGTTGCAAAAGTGTGATTGCAATTTCGTGCACCAAGTTTTTGGCGCCGTTGCCGGGGATTGTTCGAGTTTGGACAACTGACGGCTTATCTTGTTGCTTAGATTAGGACTGTTTTATTTTTGTTGGTTTAGAGTCTTTTAGTTGAGTCTAGTTTCATATTTTAAGTTTGGTGTCAATTGCATGCTTTTGTTTTTCTTTTAATTTTCGAATTTGCATGTTTTTAGTCCCTTTTTGATCCGTAAAAATTCTAAGTTTGGTGTCCTCTTTGTGTTTTTCCCTTAAGTTTTCAAAAATTTGTGTCTGGGTTTCTAAAAATTTTAAGTGTGGTGTCTTTTGTGCTTTTATTCGCTTAAAAATTTTTCAAAAATTTGTTCTTGGTGTTCATCTTGATCTTCAAAGTGTTCTTGGTGTTCATCTTGATATTCAAAGTTTTCTTGTTTGTTCTCTTTGTTTTGATCTAAAATTTCTAAGTTTAGTGTCGTTCTGTTGTTTTTCTCTTTCCTCATTAAATTTTAAAAATAAAAATATCCTTTCCTTGTTTTACTCATAATTTTCGAAATTTTGCATTAAATTAGGCAACGATTTTCAAAATCATATCTTTTCAATCATTTTTATTTGCAATCATATCTTCTCAATCATATCTTTTTCAAAATAATTCTCAATCATATCTTTTTAATTGCTAATTCCAAAATCTTTTTAATTAATTAATTAATTTAGTTTTCAATTTGCTTTGATTTTATTTTTCGAAATTTTATTTTATTTTCCATTTATTTTATATTTTTTTTCTCTCGGTCACCTTTAATTAAAAAAAAAATATTTACTTTACTTGTGAATTCATATCATATTCCCTTTCTCCATCATGGACCTAAGTGGAATTGAGCAGTCCAGAAGGACTCTGGGGTCATATGCTAACCCCATTACAGCTGCATATGGGAGTAGCATCTGTATACCTCCCATCAAAGCAAGCAGCTTTGAGCTAAACCCTCAACTCATTATCATAGTGCAGCAAAATTGCCAGTATTCCGGTCTTCCTCAGGAAGAGCCTACTGAGTTTCTGGCACAGTTCTTACAAATTGCTGACAGAGTACGTGATAAAGAGGTGGATCAGGATGTCTACAGACTATTACTGTTTCCATTTGCTGTAAGAGATCAAGCTAAGAGGTGGTTGAATAACCAACCTACAGCAAGCATAAAGACATGGAAACAGTTATCAGACAAATTCCTGAATCACTTTTACCCTCCAAAGAGGATGACACAGCTAAGGCTGGACATCCAAGGCTTTAAACAAGAGGATAATGAATCCCTTTATAATGCCTGGGAGAGGTATAGAGGTATGCTAAGAAAATGCCCCTCTGAAATGTTTTCAGAGTGGGTGCAGTTAGACATCTTCTACTATGGGCTTACAGAAAAAGCTCAGATGTCTTTAGACCACTCAGCTGGTGGATCTATACACATGAGGAAGACAATTGAAGAGGCTCAAGAGCTCATAGACACTGTTGCTAGAAACCAATATTTGTACTCTAGCAATGAGTTCTCCCCAAAAGAGGAAGTCAGGGCAGTAGCCACTGATCCTAATCCTCAAGAACAGATGATTGAGCTTAGTCAACAATTGCTCCTGATGACAGAACAGTTAGCAGAATTTAAAGAGATGCTCCATGAAACTAAAGTGGCTAACAAGAACATAGAACTGCAGTTAAATCAAGCAAAATAGCAGATATCTAAACAGATAACAGAAGAATGTCAAGCAGTTCAACTAAGGAGTGGGAAGACATTGAATAACACTGCTCAAGGTAGCAAAAAGCCAAATAAGGAACAATTGACAGAGGATAACCAAACCACTGTTCAAAATCCCTCTGAGGATAGTAAGAGCCCAGAGAGGAATGCTGTTGGCGTTCAAACGCCAGAAAAGGAGGGAAAGCTGGCGTTAAACGCCCATTCCCTGCCCAGTTCTGGCGTTCAAACGCCAGAAAAGGGGGAAAAGTTGGCGTTAAACGCCCATTTTCCACCCAATCCTGGCGTTCAAACGCAAAAGAGGAATCAGACACCTGAGAGTGCTGATAGTAATCCCTCTAAAAAGGCTTCTTCAACCACTTCTGTAAGGAATAAACCTGCAGCATCTAAGGTTGAAGAATATAAAGCCAAGATGTCATATCCTCAGAAACTCCGCCAAGCGGAACAGGATAAGCAATTTGCCCGCTTTGCAGACTATCTAAGGACTCTTGAAATAAAGATTCCGTTTGCAGAGGCACTTGAGCAAATACCTTCTTATGCTAAGTTCATGAAAGAAATCTTAAGTCATAAGAAGGATTGGAGAGAAACTGAAAAAGTATTTCTCACTGAAGAATGCAGTGCAGTCATTCTGAAAAGCTTACCAGAAAAGCTTCAGGATCCAGGAAGCTTTATGATACCATGCACATTAGAAGGTGCTTGCACCAAGACGGCCCTATGTGATCTTGGAGCAAGCATCAATCTAATACCTGCATCCACTATCAGAAAGCTTGGGTTGACTGGAGAAGTCAAACCAACCCGGATATGCCTCCAACTTGCTGATGGCTCCATTAAATATCCATCAGGCATAATAGAGGATATGATTGTCAAGGTTGGGCCATTCGCCTTTCCCACTGACTTTGTAGTGCTGGAAATGGAGGAGCACAAGAGTGCAACTCTCATTCTAGGAAGACCTTTCCTAGCAACTGGACGGACCCTCATTGATGTCCAAAAAGGGGAATTAACCCTGAGAGTCAATGAGGATGAGTTCAAGTTGAATGTTGTCAAAGCTATGCAGCATCCAAACACATCAAATGACTGCATGAGCACTGATATTATTGACTCTTTGGTGGAGGAGGTCAATATGACTGAAAGTCTTGAATCAGAGCTAGATGACATCTTTAAAGATGTTCAGCCTGATTTGGAGGAACTAAAGGAAATAAAAGAAATTCTGAAAATTCCTCAGGAAGAAGATAAGCCTCCTAAACCAGAGCTCAAGCCACTACCACCATCCCTGAAATATGCATTTCTGGGAGAAGGTGACACTTTTCCAGTGATCATAAGCTCTGCTTTAAATCCACAGGAAGAGGAAGCACTAATTCAAGTGCTAAGGACACACAAGACAGCTCTTGGGTGGTCCATAAGTGATCTTAAGGGCATTAGCCCAGCAAGATGCATGCACAAGATCCTATTGGAGGATGATGCTAAGCCAGTGGTTCAACCACAAAGGCGGCTAAATCCAGCCATGAAGGAGGTGGTGCAGAAAGAGGTCACTAAGTTACTAGAGGCTGGGATTATTTATCCTATTTCTGATAGCCCCTGGGTGAGCCCTGTCCACGTTGTCCCTAAGAAGGGAGGCATAACAGTGGTTCATAATGAAAAAAATGAACTGGTTCCTACAAGAACAGTCACAGGGTGGCGTATGTGTATTGACTACAGAAGGCTCAATACAGCCACCAGAAAGGATCATTTTCCTTTACCATTCATAGACCAAATGCTAGAAAGACTAGCTGGTCATGATTATTACTGCTTTTTGGATGGCTATTCAGGTTACAACCAAATTGCAGTAGATCCTCAGGACCAAGAGAAAACAGCATTTACTTGCCCTTCTGGCGTGTTTGCCTACAGAAGGATGCCTTTTGGTCTGTGTAATGCTCCTGTAACCTTTCAGAGATGCATGCTATCCATCTTCTCTGATATGGTGGAGAAATTTCTTGAAGTCTTCATGGATGACTTCTCAGTATATGGAGACTCATTCAGCTCCTGTCTTAACCACCTATCACTTGTCCTGAAAAGGTGCCAAGAGACTAACCTGGTTTTAAACTGGGAGAAATGTCACTTTATGGTGACTGAAGGAATTGTCCTTGGGCACAAAATTTCAAGCAGGGGAATAGAGGTGGATAAGGCAAAGATAGAGGTAATTGAAAAATTACCACCACCTGCCAATGTTAAGGCAATCAGAAGCTTTCTGGGGCATGCAGGATTCTACAGAAGGTTTATAAAGGATTTTTCGAAAATTGCAAAACCTTTGAGTAACCTGCTAGCTGCTGACACACCATTTGTGTTTGACACACAGTGTCTGCAGGCATTTGAGACCCTGAAAGCTAAGCTGGTCACAGCACCAGTCATCTCTGCTCCAGACTGGACATTACCATTTGAACTAATGTGTGATGCCAGTGACCATGCCATTGGTGCAGTACTGGGACAAAGGCATGGTAAGCTTCTGCACGTCATTTATTATGGCAGCCGTATTCTAAATGATGCACAGAAGAACTACACAACCACAGAAAAGGAGTTACTTGCAGTGGTTTATGCCATTGACAAGTTCAGATCTTATTTAGTAGGATCAAAAGTAATTGTGTACACTGACCATGCTGCTCTTAAATATCTACTCACAAAGCAGGATTCAAAACCCAGGCTCATAAGATGGGTGTTGCTTCTGCAAGAGTTTGATATAGAAATAAGAGACAGAAAAGGGACAGAGAATCAAGTGGCTGATCACCTGTCCCGGATAGAACCAGTAGCAGGAGCATCCCTCCCTCCTACTGAGATCTCTGAAACCTTTCCGGATGAGCAATTGTTTGCTATTCAGGAAGCTCCGTGGCTTGCAGACAGTGCAAACTATAAAACTCAAGGTTCTCTTTCTGTAACCATGGAGAGGAAGCATGGAGAGCTTCTCTCAAAACAGAGTCAAACAGAGCCCCCACAGTCAAACTCTAAGTTTGGTGTTGGGAGGTCACAACCAAACTTTAAGTTTGGTGTTGGGAGGTTCCAACATTGCTCTGAGCCTCCGTGAGGCTCCATGAGGGCCCACTGTCAAGCTACTGACATTAAAGAAGCGCTTGTTGGGAGGCAACCCAATGTTATATTTTATCTAATTTCCTTTGTTATTTTATGTTTTCTATAGGTTGATGATCATGAGAAGTCACAAAATCAAATGAAAAAGCAAAAACAGAAAGAAAAATAGAAAGAAAAATAGCACACCCTGGAGGAGAACTTGCTGGCGTTTAAACGCCAGTGAGGCTAGCAGATGGGCGTTTAACGCCCAGTTTGGCACCATTCTGGGCGTTTAACGCCAGAAAGGGGCACCAGACTGGCGTTAAACGCCAGGAATGGGCACCAAGCTGGCGTTAAACGCCAGAAATGGGCACCAGCCCGGCGTTTAACGCCAGAATTGGCATAAGGAGCATTTTTGCTCGCCAATTGGTGCAGGGATGACTTTTCCTTGACACCTCAGGATCTGTGGACCCCACAGGATCCCCACCACTCTCTCTCTTCTTTATTCTTTTGCTCGAGGACGAGCAAACCTTCTAAGTTTGGTGTGGTAAAAGCGTTGCTTTTTGTTTCTCCATAACCATTTCTGGCACCTAAGACCGGAGAAACCTCTAGAAAGAGGAAAGGAAGGCAAAAGCTTCCACCTCCGAGCCATGGGAGATGGAGATATTCATCTCAAGGGATGCACTTTCCTCCACAAAACTATTGGGAGCAAATCAATACCTCCCTAGGAGAATTGAGTTCCAACATGGGACAACTAAGGGTGAAGCACCAAGAACATTCCATCCTCCTCCATGAAATTAAAGAAGATCATAGAATCATTAGAGAGGAGCAACAAAGGCAAGGAAGAGACATTGAGGAAGAACAAGCCGCCATCACTAAGGTGGACCCGTTCCTTAATTTCCTTGTTCTTTATTTTCCTGTTTTTCGAATTTTAGTGCTTATGTTTGTCCATGTTTGTGTCTTGTGATCATTAGTGTCTTAGTGTCTATGCCTTAAAGTTATGAATGTCCTATGAATCCATCACCTGTCTTAAATGAAAAATGTTCTTAATTAAAAAAGAGAAGAATTGCATGAATTTTGAATTTTATAACAGTTTAATTATTTTGATGTGGTGGCATTACTTTTGTCTTCTGAATGTATGCTTAAACAGTGCATATGTCTTTTGAATTTGTGGTTCATGAATGTTGGCTCTTGAAAGAATGATGAAAAAGGAGACATGTTACTGAGGATCTGAAAAATCATAAAAATGATTCTTGAAGCAAGAAAAAGCAGTGAATATAAAAAAGAAAAAGAGAGAAAATTTCGAAAAAAAAAAGAGAGAAGAGAAAAAGAAAGAAAAAGAAAGAAATAAAATTGTGATCCAAGGCAAAAAGAGTGTGCTTAAGAACCCTGGACACCTCTAATTGGGGACTTTAGCAAAGCTGAGTCACAATCTGAAAAGGTTCACCCAATTATGTGTCTGTGGCATGTATGTATCCGGTGGTAATACTGGAAGACAGAGTGCTTTGGGCCACAGTCAAGACTCAATAAGTAGTTGTGTTCAAGAATCATCATACTTAACTAGGAGAATCAATAACACTATCTGGATTCTGAGTTCCTAAAGAAGCCAATCATTCTGAATTTCAAAGGATAGAGTGAGATGCCAAAACTGTTCAGAGGCAAAAAGCTAAAAGCCCCGCTCATCTAATTGATACTGATCTTCATAGATGTTTTTGGAATTCATTGCATATTCTCTTCTTTTTATCTTATTTGGTTTTCAGTTGCTTGAGGACAAGCAACAATTTAAGTTTGGTGTTGTGATGAGCGGATAATTTATACGCTTTTTGGCATTGTTTTTAGTATGTTTTTGGTATGATCTAGTTAGTTTTTAGTATATTTTTATTAGTTTTTAGTTAAAATTCACTTTTCTGGACTTTACTATGAGTTTGTGTGTTTTTCTGTGATTTCAGGTATTTTCTGGCTGAAATTGAGGGTTTTGAGCAAAAATTTGATTCAGAGACTGAAAAGGACTGCAGATGCTGTTGGATTCTGACCTCCCTGCACTCGAAGTAGATTTTCTGGAGCTACAGAAGCCCAATTGGCGCGCTCTCAACGGCGTTGGAAAGTAGACATCCTGGGCTTTCCAGCAATATATGATAGTCCATACTTTGCCCAAGATTTGATGGCCCAAACCGGCGTGGCAAATCAGCCTCAGAAATTCCAGCGTTTAACGCTGGAACTGGCATAAAACTTGGAGTTAAACGCCCAAACTGGCATAAAAGCCGGCGTTTAACTCCAGAAAAGGTCTCTACACGAAAATGCTTCATTGCTCAGCCCAAGAACACACCAAGTGGACCCAGAAGTGGATTTTTACGTCATTTACTCATTTCTGTATACCCTAGGTTACTAGTTTACTATTAATAGGATCTTTTGACATTGTATCTGTACCTCATGACACTTTACACGTTTCTTTGTGTACTTTCCACGGCATGAGTCTCTAAATCCCATGGTTGGGGGTGAGGAGCTCTGCTGTGTCTTGATGGATTAATGCAATTACTACTGTTTTTCATTCAATCATGCTTGCTTCCATTCTAAGATATCACTTGTTCTTAAATCGGATGAATGTGATGATCCGTGACAATCATCATCATTCTCAACTATGAACGTGTGCCTAACAACCACCTCTGTTCTACCTTAGATTAAGTAGATATCTCTTGGATTCTTTGACCGGAATCTTCGTGGTATAAGCTAGAACTGATGGCGGCATTCAAGAGAATCCGGAAGGTCTAAACCTTGTCTGTGGTATTCTGAGTAGGATTCAATGATTGAATGACTGTGACGAGCTTCAAACTCCTGAAGGCGGGGCGTTAGTGACAGACGCAAAAGAATCACTGGATTCTATTCCGGCCTGATTGAGAACCGACAGATGGATAGCCGTGCCGTGACAGGGTGCGTTGAACATTTCCACTGAAAGGATGGGAGGTAGCCACTGACAACGGTGAAACCCTTGCATACAGCTTGCCATGGAAGGAGTCTTGCGTGTTTGAAGAAGAAGACAGTAGGAAAGCAGAGATTCAGAAGATGGAGCATCTCCAAAACCTCAACCTATTCTCCATCACTGCAATTCAAGTACCTGTTTTATGTTCTTTTGCTTTTTACAATCAATCCTGATAATTTCTGATATCCTGACTAAGATTTACAAGATAACCATAGCTTGCTTCAAGCCGACAATCTCCGTGGGATCGACCCTTACTCACGTAAGGTATTACTTGGATGACCCAGTGCACTTGCTGGTTAGTTGTGCGGGGTTGCAAAAGTGTGATTGCAATTTCGTGCACCAGGTTCTTTAACTCTATTTGCAATGGGGTTTTAGTATCTTCGTTTAATTCCTTTCCCAAATTTAAAGCATTTGATCCTGCACAAATTACTATATCCCATTTCATTTTCTAGCATTTTCATATCTTTTAAATTCCTAATCATGTCATAAAATAATCTTACTCTTTAAAATGATAAATTTGTTTCCACTATTTTAAGAGAAAAAGAGATAGATTAAACATTTCAATGTAAAATTCGTACATATATGAAACAGGATTAATATACACTCTTTTCCAAATAATGAAAAGCAAGTTTATTTGTTAAGAATATATTCAAATTTTGTGAGAGTATGATTCTCCAACTGTTTATATGATTAGAAACTTCAAATGCCATATAGCAAATATTACCCATGAACTGGGAATCTTGGTTTATATGTTAATTGTGAAAAGGTAAAATACCAAACTTGCATTGCTAGATGCAAAATCCTTCTTCTTACTCTGCCTTCATAGCAAATTCTGTTCTCAAGTATAAGTGGGTCCACACTTGCATGCGTAAAGCATATATTAACTAGTACATATTCTTACTCGGGGAGAATTACAATTTACAACCTTATACACACTTCTAGATTAGCAAATAACATTTTATCCTTACGTCTTAGTAGTAAATACTCACATAAAAGATTTTAAAGAAATAGTAAATATACATTTTTCCCTCTTGCTTTAAAAACAAGATTATTGTAAAAGAACGTTTTCCTATTTTTAGGTGACTGTATCCAGAGTTACACATTCAAAATAAACACTGCAAATCTTATGTCTAGGATATGAATCACACTCAGTTATAATGATTCCCCCTCTTCTTTAAATCTGATTAAGCACTCTATCAAGTACAACTTATGTTTTATAAAAATATATATAAATGAATTTAGTTAGACCATTTTTACATAAAAAAGCAGTAATTGCTTTATCAGACTATGATTCGCAAACTATAAGAAACTTTAATAAGGTCTTGAAACCAATCAGCTTTATCCATGAAAATTTTTGCAAGTGCAGTGTATTAGAATAAACCAAGGTAACTAATAATAGTTTGCTTGCAAGTTTATACTACATATTCAATCATACAGTATAAGGTCCAATTGAGTTAGGCTAATGAGAGCTCTGTGTAGACATGGAACAATAGTAGTCGCAGACATGAAAAAATGGGAAAAAATAGTATAATCCAGAATGAAATCAACAAATAGATGTTGTTAGGCTAATGAATTGAGTAATCATCCAATTAGTGACATTTAAAATGAAGTAAACATCATAAACTCATTAATTATAAAGCTAAAATAAATGGGTTATGTTAGGTCACGAACAAATTCACACCAGACAAAGAACTTCTTTAACTTCAATGCTGCTACTACACACCATTAACAAAAATAATTACAAATCAAGCAAAGAGATTCTGAGTGCAAATACACCTTTCAAATACAAACAAATTTGATTTAAGCATTACAAAAATAATGGTTAAATCCACAGATCAAATTGATTATCACAAGAAGAGAAAAGTCCAAATGCTAGGTCACGAATAAATCCAAATTAAAGATTAGGGCACGACAAAAAAGAAGAAAGGAATCAGTAAATTAAACAACATTTGTATAAAACTAACCTGGTCAGAGCAGTTCGGAGGAGGAGTTGATGGTTGAGGTGGATATCAATCGGGGAGAGGCGGCAGCTTCGCTCTTCGATTTTCTTGTGAAGGAGAAAAAGAGAAGATGAGAAGATGAGGGATACGAAGATGAACTCGCAAGCGGCAAATTACTTACCTAGCGGTGGCGAGCCTAGCGGCGATACGGTGGCTGTTCTTGAAGAAGAATGCTTGAGCGTGTAGTGGCTGTTCCGATGAAGAATGAGAAGATGAGTCACGAAGGTTGATCAAGAAGCCCTAGATTTACATTAAGGGTAATTTTGAAATTATAAAATATGGATGGGGGTAATTTAGATACAAAATATAATTAAAATTTCTGTCCCTGTCTTTAAATTTTTCTGTCTCTAGTGTCCCTACTTTTTAGAGGTACTGAAATACTGAAATTTTAAAGACGGAGACAGAAATTTAAGTACCAGTCTCTAGCTCAACAAATATAACACTGAGTCCCTGTCTCTCAGTCTCAGTTCTAGTCTCTGCAAACAAATGCTACCTAAGAGCTTTCTTAGTTATTAATTTATTTTATCGTTATTTACATTTCTTGTCTCTTATTTCAAAACCCCAAAAATATTACCTCATAACCAATCATAAGTACAGTTCCCTACAATTCTTTTGAGAGACGACCCGAGGTTTAAATACTTCGGTTATTTTTATTGGGTTTGCTTAAGTGACAAACAATTTAAACGTTGACCAAAGATTATTTGTTAGTTTAGAACTATACTTGCAACGCGATTTTATTGAGAAATTCTTTACCAACATAAATTCTCCGTCAAGTTTTTGGCGCCGTTGCTGGGGCATTGCAAATATGTGTCTTATTATTGGTTATTACATATATTGTGAATATGTGTGCCTTTTGCTTCTTTGTTAGTTTTTGTTAGTTTTAGGACTTTATTTGCTTATTTTTGTCAGCTTTTATTTTTTATTTTCTGTTGCTATTATGAATTCTCACCCCTTTGGCCATGAGTGTAGTTACAATTATGTTGCAGGAAATGAGAACTACCATGAAGGCTTGCATCAAGGATGGAACAATCATAAGTGAGAGGAGTCTCAAGTATTTGATCAACCATCTTGGCAACAACCTCCTCCAACATACTATAAGCAAGAGCCATTCCACGATGCATATCAATTCAATGGCCATGGTGGACCCCCTTATGATTATCAACAACTACCACCATATGCCTATGAACCCCCTCCTCAACATAGTTTTGAACCACCATATTTATAAGTCCCCTACAATCAAACACCTCCATATGATCCTAACCCATATCTATCATACCAACCACCTTTTGAGCCATATGAACTATACATAGAAGCACCCCAATTCCAACACAATTACCCCTAAGAATCACCACCTCAATATACACCATCTCCAAATCCTTATCAAGATGAACCACCTTCCTATCATGAACCCTTCTTCCCAAATAATGAACCCTCCTATTCACCTCAAGCATCAATGAATGACAATCTTATTTCAATTCTTCAAGAGCAAAGAGAGATGCAAGGGACGGCACTAGAAGTCGTGGCTACCTTAACCGAGGTAGTAAGTTGATTAGCTTCCCAATGTTTGGACACTCAAAGAACTCCCATGGCTCCATGTGGAGAATCAATTGAAGAATAGAGCATGAAGGAGAGATTAGAAACTCTGGTGGAGAGTGAGAAATGTAGCTTTGTATTGGAGCAATTAGAGGAAGCTGTAATTGTTGAAAAGGAAGAAGTGGTTGAAGACTTAGGAGATGCGGAACCTCCATGGGAGTATCAAGTCATAGAGCTTCCTTCCAAGAAGTTTGAATTTGATGTTGAGGAGGGTGCGCAACCTCCAAAGCATGTCATGAATAAAGAATTGGAAGTCATGAATTCAATTATTGAAGAAATTTTATCCACAATTGAAGTCTCTCCTATTGGACATGAAATAGAAGCCAAAAAAGAAGATACACAACCTCATATACCCTTGGTAAGCAATGAAGAAGACATTGAATTGGAAGAAAGCTACCAAGATAAAGAGGGTGAAGTTGAAGAAGCTTGCCAAGAGGTGGAAGTAGTCAAGGAAGAACACAAGGGAGTGAAGCATACATTGTCAAAACCGTTGGAAACAACCCTTCCTAAGTTACCATCCAACACAATATTCAAGTGGGTAAAATTCTTATCCCTAAGCTCTACTTTTCCTCTTGAATATGGTTTTCTTGAAACAGATGGCCAACTTAGGGCGCTTTGTGGAATGAAGCATAAGAGAAGGATGTTTAGTGGTTGGCGTTGTAAATCTAGGCTTATTCTGGTTGAGACTTCAAGGATTCGATGCAAGGGTTGGTATAGTTCTCCATTGATTGGGTCTAGGAGGATGTCTTGGTGTTCATATGAAAATTCTATGTGCTTGACACTCAGAGGGAATTATGATGATCAACTTGAAAACGGGTGTAGAAACAAAGTTTGGGATCCCGGCATATGTGATGAGGATCAATTTTCGGAGCTCCGAGCTTGTGGAGAACTTCACCAAGGTTTGGTGCACTTGAATGGAAACTCTAGCAATCATTTGAAGTCCAAGCATTGGTGGAAGTTTGAGGATGAATTCAAGCACAAGCCTCCTTAATTAGAGCTCTCTATAAGTCCAACTTAAAGACAATAAATAAAAGTGCTAGGGAGACACCCCACCATGGTATGATCTTCCTTATCTACAGTTATTTTTAACTTAGTTTTAGAATCTTTAATTGATTTTCTTGAGTTCACTTCGATTGTTTTGTGTTATAATTGCTTTTGTTGATTTTGCTTTAATAATATAAAAAAACAGGCAGCTCACGCGTATGCGTGCGTGACGCGCACGCGTTGTATGCTAGTGCTGCAATACTGCTGCTTCCTCATACAAAAAGCTGAGAATTATGCTGGAACCGCACGGGTGAGGTGCTAGGCGCACAACCCAACCCACGCGTGTGCCTTGCTGACATGTACGCATCATGTTACTTTGTTTGGCCACCCATGCGTGAGCGTGCCCGACGCGCACGCGTCGTCTCTTAATGCTGCCTCTGGTACAAAAACCAAAAAGTTGTGATGGAACTGTGCAGATTTCGGGCGTCTAGCATGAATAGGTATCACGCGTATGCATGACCGACGCATACGCGTCACCTTCTGCTTTCTACTTCCTACGCGTACGCGTCAGTCCCTTCTATAGCACACCATGCGTACGCGTGGTCGACACATCCGGGTTGCATCCTGTCTCTTCTTTCTTTATTTCTTTCCTACGTCTTCTTCTTTCTTTCTTCCTTTCTTCTTCTGCCCTGCTCCCATTTCTTTTCTTTCCTTTCTATCTTCCCCTTCTCCCTCTTTTCAAAGTTTCACTTCTATTTTTTTCTCATCTTTTATTTTCTTTTGTCTCTTGCATTTGCATATTTTTATTCATTGCATTTTAACTTTGTGCTTGTTCTTATTTTCTTTACTAAGTTTGCTATTTTTCCATTGGTGTTGAATGTTCTTACTCCACTGTTGACTATTTCTTGCATTATTTTGGTGCTTCGTGACTTGTTTTGTGTTGTAGGGTGATAAAACCTTTAGATCAATGCTTAATCTCTATTGCAACTTGCATTCTTCGTGCATTGATACGAACTCACATTGTCTTTAATGACCCACTTTTTCTTCCTCATTGTTGCAATTCTTGCACCATTGATATGCCATTCACTTATATTATTTTCTCACTTGCATGTTGTAGCTACCATATAGTTAAGAACCTCATTATTATTTGGCATTAGCCCCACCTATATTTGATTTTCTTTGGTATCTTTATTTTTGGGCTTAATCTTCCATTTGTTCTCCCCTTTCAGGCTGGCCACAAAGAAGGGAAAGGAAAAACTTCTAAATGGGGCGAACAACAAGTCCTTCCGCACAATCCTTTGAAGAAGCTCATCAGTTGTAGCAACCCTATTCTACTTAGTTCATCTTTGCATGAATCGAGGACAGTGTAATCTTTAAGTGTAGGGAGGTCGAGACCGACTTCTGTGGATAAATACTTCCTTTTTCAACACTAATTCTTAAACTTGCATGTGTAGTTAGTTGCTTGCATTTAGGTACTACTTGGTTGAAGTAATAATTTCTTTTCTAAGAAACTGTTTTAGGGCATTTCCTTAATTTTAATTAAAATTTTTGAACTTGCGTGAAGAAATTTATTTTGGAACATGGTTTTAGAGCTAGAACACACAAACCCAGTGAGATTTTTTAGCCTATTTGATTGGTTGCATCTTATCAACTAATATTTTATTTTGGTGTGTGTTGTTCTCTCTAAGATTGTTATCTTTGTCTTGCTTGATTCTATATTTCCATTGTTTGATGTATGAATTCATTTATGTGATTGAGGCCTTTGTTTCAACAAAGCTCATATACCCATATGGCCTTAAACTTTCATCATCCTTTTCAAACCAATGTTGAGCCTATTTTACCCCATTTGTTCTTTATTTTAGCACACCACTAACACTAAGTGGAAAATAATGAATGTCCTTAATTTGAATCCTTGGTTAGCTTATTCTAGTGAGAATGTACATGAATTAAGTGTGGGAAATTGGGTTTTGAGAAGATGTTGTTTAGGATTTGGGTATTTTATACTTTTTGTAAAAATGTGAAAAATCGTTGGGTACACATTCATGTATTCAATACCTTAATCATATGTATTGATTTCTCGTATATGTATATTAACCACCACATATATAAAAAACATAAATAAATAAATAAAAGAAAAAAATAAAAATAAAAAAAGAGAAAAAAATAATAAAAAGGTAACAAAATGCCCAAAGTAAACAGTGGTAACAATGCATATGTATTGTACTCAAATTTAGGATGCATGAATATGTGGAAAAGATAGTTAATGGGTAGTTATGTTTTGTGTTTTGATTACATGGATTGTCTTAGGCTATGTCAGAAAGTTTAGGTTGATCAAGGATTCAGATTTTAGTCCACTTGACTAAATACATTCTGATGAGTGGATATTTTATACGCTTTTTGGGGGTATTTTCATGTAGATTTTAGCATGTTTTAATTAGTTTTTAATATAATTTTATTAGTTTTTAGGCAAAACTCATATTTCTGGACTTTACTATGAGTTTGTGCGTTTTTCTGTGATTTCAGGTATTTTCTGGCTGAAATTAAGGGAGCTAACCAAAAATCTGAGTTAGGCTGAAAAAGGACTGCTGATGCTCTTGGATCCTGACCTCTCTGCACTCGGAATGAATTTTTTGGAGCTACAGAAATCCAATTGGCGCACTCTCAATTGGGTTAGAAAGTAGACATCCAGGGCTTTTCAGAAATATATAATGGTCCATACTTTGCGCGAAGATAGACGACGTAAACTGGCGTTCAATGCCAGTTCCATGTTGCAGTCTGGCATCCAGCACCAGAAACAGGTTACAAGTTGGAGTTCAACACCCAAAACACGTTACAACCTGGCGTTTAACTCCAGAAACAGCCCAAGCACGTGAGAGGCTTAAGTCTCAGCCCCAGCACACACCAAGTGCGCCCCAGAAGTGGATTTCTGCACTATCCATCTTAGTTTACTCATTTTCTATAAACCTAGTTCACTAGTTTAGTATTTAAACAACTTTTAAAGACTTGTTTTGCACCTTATGACATTTTTAGATCTGAACTTTGTACTCTTTGATGGCATGAGTCTCTAAACTCCATTGTTAGGGGGTGAGGAGCTCTGCAGCCTCTCGATGAATTAATGCAATTATTTCTGTTTTCTATTCAAACACGCTTGTTTCTCTTTAAGATGTTCATTCGTACTTAACCATGATAAAGGTGATGATCCGTGACACTCATCACCATTCTTAATCTATGAACGTGTGCCTGACAACCACCTCCATTCTACCTTCGATTGAATGAATATCTCTTGGATTCCTTAATCAGAATCTTCGTGGTATAAGCTAGAATCCATTGGCAGCACCCTTGAGAATCCGGAAAGTCTAAACCTTGTTTGTGGTATTCCGAGTAGGATTCAGGGATTGGATGACTGTGACGAGCTTTAAACTCGCGAGTGTTGGGCATAGTGATAGACGTAAAAGGATCAATGGATCCTATTCCGACATGATCGAGAACCGACAGATGATTAGCCGTGCGGTGACAGCGCATTTGGACCATTTTCACTGAGAGAACGGATGGTAGCCATTAACAACGGTGATCCACCAACACACAGCTTTCCATAGAAGGAACCTTGCATGCGTAAAGAAGAAGACAGGGGAAAACAGAGATTAAGAAGGCAAAGCATCTCCAAAACTCTAACACATTCTCCATTAATGCGTAACAATTACTTATTTTATGCTCTTTTATTTTTTTACAATTGAAACTAAAGAACCCTATTGGTATCCTGACTAAGAATAATAAGATAACCATAGCTTGCTTCAAGCCAACAATCTCCATGGGATTCGACCTTTACTCATGTAAGGTATTACTTGGACGACCCAGTGCACTTGCTGGTTAGTTGTGCAGAATTACATAGTGCGAGTGTAATTTTCGTGCTCCAAGTTTTTGGCGCCGTTGCCGGGGATTGTTTGAGTTTGAACAACTGACGATGAATATTGTTGCTTAGGTTAGGAAAATTTTGTCTTTTGGGTTAGAGTCTTTTATTTTCTTTTCAAAATTTTTTAAAAAAATATTATTTTTCTTTATTAATTTTTTGTTTTTATGTGAGTTTAGTGTCATGTTTTAAGTTTGGTGTCAATTGCATGCTTTTCTTTGTCTTTCAATTTCCAAATTGCATGTTCTTTGTTCTTCCTTGATCTTCAAATTGTTCTTGTCAATTTTTCTTGTTTGATCTTGGGTTTGTCTTGTTTTGTGTCTTTTCTTGTTTTTCATGTGCATTTTCAAATTTTTAGTTTTCAAAAATTTTTATTTATTAAATACCTTATTAAAACACGTTAAATTTATAGCTCAGTTGGCTAGAGCGTTGGCTTATGTTCTTGGCAATTGGGTATCTTCCTTTTAAAACTTTTTCAAAAATAATTTTTCTTTGATTAAATCTTGTGCCAAACTTTAAGTTTGGTGTTCTTTTGTTAATTTTCGTTAATTTTAGAAAATTTATTTTGGTTTTCTAAAAATTTTAAGTTTGGTGTTCTTTCTTTTGTTCTTGTTGTTCTTGTGAGTCTTCAAGGTGTTCTTGAGTCTTCTTTGTGTTTTGATCTTAAATTTTTTAAGTCTGGTGTGCCTTGGTGTTTTCCCTCCAAAATTTTCGAAAATAAGGAGCATTGGATTTAAAAAATTTTAAGTCTTGTGTCTTTTGTGTGTTTTTCTCTTTCATAATAAAATTCATAAAATCAAAAAATATCTTTTCTAACTATTTTTAAGCAAATATTTCGAAATCTTTTCATAAAAATTTAGATTTCAATTTTAAAATTTTAAAATCATATATTTTTTAAAAATATCCTAACCACTTTCTCTCTCCTCACTTTTTCGAAAATCTTCATAAAATATTTTCAAATTTTTTATTTTTATTCTTTTTATTTTATTTTTTATTTTATTTCATTTTATTATTTCGAAAATTACTTTTCTTATATAATAAAATATAAAATAAATCCACATCATCTCCCTTTCTCCATCATGGATCTAAGTGGAAATGAACAGTCGAGAAGGACTCTGGGGTCATATGCTAATCCCACTACTGCTTCATATGGGAGTAGTATCTGTATACCCTCCATCAGAGTCAGTAGTTTTGAGTTGAATCCTCAGCTCATTATCATGGTGCAGCAAAGTTGCTAGTATTCTAGTCTTCCACAAGAAGAACCTACAGAATTTTTGGCACTTGAGCAAATACCCTCTTAAGTCATGAAAGAGATCTTAAGTCATAAGAAAGATTGGAAAGAAACTGAAAAAGTTTACCTCACAGAAGAATGCAGTGCAGTCATTCTGAAAAGCTTACCAGAAAAGCTTAAAGATCCCGGAAGCTTTATGATACAATGCACATTAGAGGGTACTTGTACCAAGTAAGCTCTATGTGATCTTGGGGCATGTATCAACCTAATACCTGCATCTACTATCAGAAAGCTTGGTTTGACTAAAGAAGTCAAACCAACCCGGATATGTCTCCAACTTACTGATGGCTCCATTAAATACCCATCAAGCGTGATTGAAGACATGATTGTCAAGGTTGGGCCATTTGCCTTTCCCACTAACTTTGTGGTGCTGGAAATGGAGGAGCACAAGAGTGCAACTCTCATTCTAGGAAGACCTTTCCTAGCAACTGGACGAACCCTCATTGACGTCCAAAAAGGGGAAGTAACCCTGAGAGTCAATGAGGACGAGTTTAAGTTGAATGTTGTCAAAGCTATGCAGCATCCAGACACCCCAAACGACTGCATGAGCATTGATATTATTGACTCTCTGGTAAAAGAGGTCAATATGACTGAGAGTCTCGAATCAGAGCTAGAGGATATCTTTAAAGATGATCAGCCTGATCTGGAAAAATCAGAGAGAATAATAGAACCTCTGAAAATACCTCAGGAAGAGGAGAAACCTCCCAAGCCCGAGCTCAAATCATTACCACCATCCCTGAAATATGCATTTCTGGGAGAAGGTGATACCTTTCCTGTAATCATAAGCTCTACCTTAGAGCCACAAGAAGAGGAAGCACTAATTCAAGTGCTAAGGACACACAAGACTGCTCTTGGGTGGTCCATCAGTGATCTTAAGGGCATTAGCCCAGCCAGATGCATGCACAAGATCCTATTGAAGGGTGACGCTAAGCCAGTGGTTCAACCACACAGGCGGCTGAACCCAGCCATGAAGGAGGTAGTGCAGAAGGAGATCACTAAATTACTAGAGGCTGGGATTATTTATCCTATTTCTGATAGCCCCTGGGTAAGCCCTGTCCAAGTTGTCCCTACGAAGGGTGGCATGACAGTGGTTCATAATGAAGAAAATGAACTGGTTCCTACAAGAACAGTTACAGGATGGCGTATGTGTATTGATTATAGAAGGCTCAATACAGCTACCAGAAAGGATCATTTTCTTTTACCATTCATAGACCAGATGCTAGAAAGACTGGCAGGTCATGAATGCTACTGCTTCCTGGATGGATATTCAGGTTATAATCAAATTGCAGTAGATCTCCAAGATCAAGAGAAAACAGCATTCACATGTCCATCCGGAGTATTTGCATACAGAAGGATGCCATTTGGTCTATGCAATGCACCTGTAACCTTTCAAAGGTGCATGCTCTCAATTTTCTCTGATATGGTGGAAAAATTTTTGGAAGTCTTCATGGATGACTTTTCAGTATTTGGAGACTCATTCAGCTCCTGTCTTGACCATCTAGCACTTGTTCTAAAGAGGTGCCAAGAGACCAACCTGGTTTTAAACTGGGAGAAATGTCACTTTATGGTGACTAAAGGAATTGTCCTTGGGCACAAAATTTCAAACAAGGGAATAGAGGTGGATCAAGCTAAGGTAGAGGTAATTGAAAAATTACCACCACTTGCCAATGTTAAAGCAATCAGAAGCTTTTTGGGGCATGCAGGATTCTATAGGAGGTTTATAAAAGATTTTTCAAAAATTGCCAAACCTCTGAGTAATCTGCTAGCTATTGACGTGCCATTTATCTTTGATAAGGAATGTCTGCAAGCGTTTGAGACTATGAAAGCTAAACTGGTCACAGCACCAGTCATCTCTGCACCAGACTGGACATTACCATTTGAACTAATGTGTGATGCCAGTGACCATGCCATTGGTGCAGTGTTCGGAAAAAGGCATGACAAGCTTCTGCACGTTATTTATTATGCCAGTCATGTTTTAAATGACGCACAGAAGAACTACACAACCACGGAAAAAGAGTTACTTGCAGTGGTTTACGCCATTGACAAGTTCAGATCTTATTTAATAGGATCAAAAGTGATTGTGTACACTGACCATGCTGCTCTTAAATATCTACTGACAAAGCAGGATTCAAAACCCAGACTCATAAGATGGGTGTTGCTTCTGCAAGAGTTTGATATAGAAATAAGAGACAGAAATGGGATAGAAAACTAAGTAGCAGATCACCTGTCCCGAATAGAACCAGTAGAAGGGGCATCCCTCCCTCTTATTGAGATCTCTGAAAACTTTCCGGATGAGCAACTCTTTGCCGTTCAGGAAGTGCCATGGTTTGCAGACATTGCAAACTACAAGGAAGTGAGATTCATACCCAAAGAATACAGTAGGCAGCAATCAAAGAAATTGATCACGGATGCAAAATACTATCTTTGGGACAAACCATATCTCTTCAAGAGATGTGCAGACGGAGTAATCCATAGATGTGTGCCTAAAGAAGAAGCACAAAAGATCCTCTGGCACTGCCATGGATCACAGTATGGAGGACATTTTGGAAGTGAGCGAACAACCGCAAGAGTCCTCCAATGTGGCTTCTACTGGCCTACTCTCTATAAAGACTCCCGAGTGTTTGTACTTAATTGTGACAGTTGCCAAAGATCTGGCAATCTGCCTCACAGTTATGCCATGCCTCAACAAGGGATCTTGGAGATCGAGTTGTTTGATGTATGGGGTATTGACTTCATGGGGCCTTTCCCACCATCATACTCAAATACTTATATTCTGGTGGTAGTGGATTGTGTATCCAAATGGGTGGAAGCTATTGTAACACCCACTAATGACACTAAGACAGTGCTGAAATTCCTCCAGAAACACATCTTCAGCAGATTTGGTATCCCTAGAGTACTAATCAGTGATGGGGGCACTCATTTCTGCAATAAACAACTTTACTCTGCTTTAGTTTGATATGGAGTTAGCCACAGGGTAGCTACTCCATATCATCCACAGATAAATGGGCAAGCTAAAGTCTCTAATAGAGAACTTAAAAGAATCCTGGAACGGACTGTGATTAACCGTAGAAGGGATTGGGCAAGAAGCTTGGATGATGCTCTATAGGCATATAGAACAGCATTCAAGACTCCTATAGGAACTTCTCCATACCAGCTTGTGGATGGAAAAGCCTGTCACTTGCCAGTAGAACTGGAGCATAAGGCCTATTGGGCAACCAGATTCCTAAACCTTGATGCCAAGTTAGCTGGAGAAAAATGATTGCTCCAGTTAAATGAGCTAGAGGAATTCAGACTCAATGCTTTCGAAAATGCAAAAATTTACAAAGAGAAAGCAAAAAGATGGCATGATAAGAAGTTGTTATCCAGAGTCTTTGAGCCAAAGCAGAAAGTTCTGCTGTTTAATTCTAGGCTCAGATTATTCCCCGGAAAATTGAAATCCCAGTGGAGAGGACCATATGTGATTACACGTGTGTCACCATATGAATACGTAGAGCTTCAGGATAATGATTCTAACAAAAAGTTCATTGTTAATTGGGGGACGAAATTGTGATCCTCAAAGTTGGTCTCTTTGTACTTGTATAAAATTTAAATATTAGCTCTATCAAAAATACCACAAAGAGATCATGGTGTGATGAATTGGGATCTTAATAATCCCTGGTGTGATCATAACTCTGTTCAACTTAACCAGCAAGTGTACTAGGTCATCCAAGTAATACCTTACGTGAGTAAGGGTCGATCCCACAGAGATTGTTGGTATGAAGCAAGCTATGGTTACCTTGTAAATCTCAGTTAGGCAGATTAAATGGTTTATGATAAGTTCGAAAATAAATAATAAACAGAAAATAAAATAAGATAGAAATACTTATGTAGATCAATAGTGGGAATTTCAGATAGGCGTATGGATATGCTGTGCTCCTCTTGAATCTCTACTTTCTTATTACATTCATCCAATCCTTCTTACTCCTTTCCATGGCAAGCTGTATGTAGGGCGTCACCGTCGTCAATGGCTACTTTTCATCCTCTCGGGAAAATGGTCCTATGCGCTGTCACTGCATGGCTAATCGTCTGGAGGCATCACCCTTGTCGATGGCTACATCCCATCCTCTCAGTGAAAATGGTCCTATGCTCTGTCACAGCACGGCTAATCATCTGTCGGTTCTCAATCAGGTTGGAATAGAATCCCTTGATTCTTTTGCGTCTGTCACTAACGCCCAGCTTTCAGGAGTTTGAAGCTCGTCACAGTCATTCAATACCGGAATCTTACTCGGAATACCACAGATAAGGTTAGACTTTCCAGATTCCCGGAATCCTACTCGGAATACCATAGACAAGGTTAGACTTTCTGGATTCCCATGAATGGCCATCTATCTAGCTTATACCACAAAGATTCTATTGGGGAATCTAAGCGATATAGGCCCGGCCTAAGGTAGAACGGGAGTGGTTGTCAGTCACGCGCGTTCATAGGTGAGAATGATGATGAGTGTCACGGATCATCATATTCATCAAGTTGAAGTGTAACGTATATCTTGGAATAAGAATAAGGAGAATTAAATGGAAAATAATAGTAATTGTATTGAAACTTGAGGTACAGCAGAGCTCCACACCCTTAATCTATGGTGTGTATAAACTCCACCGTTGAAAATACATAAGTGAAAGGTTCAGGCATGGCCGAATGGCTAGCCCCCAAAACGTGATCAATAGTCTCCTAAGATGAAGAATAAAACAAAACTGAGACCAAAGATGTCTAATACAATAGTAAATTATCCTATTTATACTAGACTAGCTACTAGGGTTTACATGAGTAAGTAATTGATGCATAAATCCACTTCCGGGGCCCACTTGGTGTATGTTTGGGCTGAGCTTGATCTATCCACGAGCTGAGGCTTTTATTGGAGTTGAACGCCGAGTTATAGCGTGTTTCTGGCGTTCAACTCCGAGTTGTGACGTGTTTCTGGCGTTTGACTCCAGACAACAGCATGTACATGGCGTTAAGCGCCACTTTACGTCATCAATTCCCGAATAATGTATGAACTATTATATATTTCTGGAAAGCTCTAGATGTCTACTTTCCAACGCCATTGAGAGCGCGCCATTTGAAGTTTTGTAGCTCCAGAAAATTCATTTCGAGTGTAGGGAGGTCAGATTCCAACAGCATCAGCAGTCCTTTGTCAGTCTCCTTATCAGAGTTTTGCTCAGGTCCCTCAATTTCAGCCAGAAATTACCTAAAAGAACAGAAAAATACACAAACTCATAGTAAAGTCCAGAAATGTGAATTTAACATAAAAACTAATGAAAACATCCCTAAAAGTAGCTTGAACTTACTAAAAACTACCTAAAAAATAATGCAAAAAAGCGTATAAATTATCCGCTCATCACAACACCAAACTTAAATTGTTGCTTGTCCCCAAGCAACTGAAAATCAAATAGGATAAAAAGAAGAGAATATACTATAAATTCCAAAATATCAATGAATATTAATTCTAATTAGATGAGCGGGACTTGTAGCTTTTTGCTTCTGAACAGTTTTGGCATCTCACTTTTTCCTTTGAAGTTTAGAATGATTGGCATCTCTAGGAACTTAGAATTTCAGATAGTGTTATTGTTTCTCCTAGTTAAGTATGTTGATTCTTGAACACAGCTACTTTTATGAGTCTTGGTCGTGGCCCTAAGCACTTTGTTTTCCAGTATTACCACCGGATACATAAATGCCACAGACACATGACTGGGTGAACCTTTTCAGATTGTGACTCAACTTTGCTAGAGTCCCCAGTTAGAGGTGTCCAGAGCTCTTAAGCACACTCTTTTTGCTTTGGATCACGACTTTAACCACTCAGTCTCAAGTTTTTCACTTGGACCTGCATGACACAAGCACATGGTTAGGGACAGCTTGATTTAGCCGCTTAGGCCTGGATTTTATTTCCTTGGGCCCTCCTATCCATTGATGCTCAAAGCCTTGGATCCTTTTTACCCCTGCCTTTTGGTTTTAAGGGCTATTGGCTTTTTCTGCTTGCTTTTTCTTTTTCTTTCTATATTTTTTTTTGCCATTTTTTTTCGCAAGATTTTATTTTTCACTGCTTTTTCTTGCTTCAAGAATCAATTTCATGATTTTTCAGATTGTCAATAACATTTCACTTTGTTCATCATTCTTTCAAGAGCCAACAATTTTAACATTCATAAACAACAAGATCAAAAATATGCACTGTTCAAGCATTCATTCAGAAAGCAAAAAGTATTGTCACCACATCAATATAATTAAACTAAATTCAAAGATAAATTCGAAATTCATGTACTTTTTGTTCTTTTGAATTAAAACATTTTTTTATTTAAGAGAGGTGAAGGATTCATGAAATTATTCATAACTTTAAGACATAGTTACTAAACACTAATGATCATGAAGTAGAGACACAAAACATAAATGAACATAACATAAAAACCGAAAAGCAGAAAGAAATAAGAACAAGGAATGAATCCACCTTAGTGGCGTCTTCTTCTTGAAGGACCAACAATGTCCTTAAGCTCTTCTATGTCCCTTCCTTGCCTTTGTTACTCCTCCCTCATTGCTCTTTGATCTTCTCTTATTTCATGGAGAATGATGGAGTGCTCTTGATGTTCCACCCTTAATTGTTCCACATTGTAGCTCAAATCTTCTAAGGAAGTATTGAGTTGTTCCCAATAGTTGTTGGGAGGAAAGTGCATCCCTTGAGGCATCTCAGGGATTTCTTGATGATGAGCTTCCTCATGCATCTCTTGAGATCCGTGGAGGGTCTCTCTTGCTTGCTCCATCCTCTTCTTGGTGATGGGCTTATCCTCCTCAATGGAGATGTCTCCTTCTATGATAACTCTAGTTGAGTAACATAGATGGCAAATAAGGTGAGGAAAAGCTAGCCTTGCCATGGTGGAGGGCTTTTCGGCTATTTTGTAGATTTCATTGGAGATGACTTCATGAACTTCTACTTCCTCTCCAATCATGATGCTATGAATCATGATGGCCCGATCCACAGTAACTTCAGATCGGTTGCTAGTGGGAATGATGGAGCGTTTGAATGAACTCCAACCATCCTCTAGCCACAGGCTTGAGGTCCAGTCTTCTTAGTTGAACTGGCTTTGCTTTTGGAGTCTCTTTTCCATTGAGCTCCTTCCACACATATGTCATTTAGGACTTGGTCCAACCTTTGATTAAAGTTGACCCTTCTAGTGTAGGGGCGTACATCTCCTTGCATCATGGGCAAGTGGAACGCCAACCTCACATTCTCCGGACTAAAATCTAAGTATTTCCCCCGAACCATTGTGAGATAATTCTTTGGACTCGGGTTCATACTTTGATCATGGTTCCTAGTGATCCATGCATTGGCATAGAACTCTTGAACCATTAAGATTCTGACTTGTTGCATGGGGTTGGTTATGACTTCCCAACCTCTTCTTTGGATTTCATGTCGGATCTCCGGATACTCATTTTTCTTGAGCTTGAAAGGGACCTCAGGGATCACTTTCTTCTTTGACACAACATCATAGAAGTGGTCTTGATGGCTTTTGGAGATGAATCTTTCCATCTCCCATGACTCGGAGGTGGAAGCTTTTGTCTTCCCTTTTCCTTTTCTAGAGGATTCTCCGGCCTTAGGTGCCATTGATGGTAATGGAAAAACAAAACGCTTATGCTTTTACCACACCAAACTTAAAATATTGCTTGCCCTCGAGCAAGAGAAGAAAGAAGAGAAGAAGAAGAAGAAGAAAATATGGAGGAGAAGGGGGAATGTAGGTTTCGGCCAAGGTATAGAAGAGGGGAGTGTGTTGTGTGAAAATGAAGTAGAATGGAAGGGTATATATAGGGAGGGGGAGGGTGAAGTTTCGGTCATGTAGGGTGGGTTTGGGTGGGAAAGTGTTTTTGAATTTTGAAGATAGGTGGGGTTTATGAGGAAGAGTGGATGGATGTGAGTGGTGAAGGAGGTGATTGGGATGAGAGATTGAAGTTATTTGGAAGTGTGACATGGGGAAGAGTGTTATAGGATTAGGAGGTAAGGTGGGAATATGTTAGGTGGGGATCCTGTGGGGTCCACAGATCCTGAGGTGTCAAGGAATTACATCCCTGCACCAAATAGGCATGTAAAATGCCTTTGCATACCATTCTGGCGTTTAAACGCCGAGGTGATGCACGTTCTAGGCGTTCAACGCCCATGTGAAGCATGTTCTGGGCGTTCAACGCCCATATGTAGCATGTTTCTGGCGTTGAATGCCAGTTTCATGTTTGTTACTGGCGTTCAGCGCCAGCTTTCCTTAAGGCACATTCCTGGCGTTCAAACACCAGAGTGTTGCTTGTTTCTGGCGTTTAGCGCCAGATTCATGCTCTGTTCTGGCATTGAACGCCAGCCAGATGCTTCTTACTGGCGTTGAACGCCAGTCTGTCCTTCCTCCAGGTTGTGATTTTTCTTCTGCTGTTTTTGATTCTGTTTTTAATTTTTATATTTTTTTTTCGTGACTCCACATGATCATGTACCTAATAAAACACAAAATAACAATAAAATGAAATAAAATAAAAATTAGGTAAATAAAATTGGGTTGCCTCCCAACAAGCGGTCTTTTAATGTTATTAGCTTGATAGTGGGCTCTCATGGAGCCTCACAGGTGATCAGGTCAATGTTGTATAGTCCCAACACCAAACTTAGAGTTTGGATATGGGGTCTTAACACCAAACTTAGTGTTTGGTTTGTGGCCTCCCAACACCAAACTTAGAGTTTGACTGTAGGGGCTCTTCTTGACTCTGAACTGAGAGAAGCTCTTTGTGCTCACTCTCTTTTGTCACAGAGGGATGGCCATGTGCCTTAAACAAAGGTAGTCCCCATTCAATTGAAGGACTAATTCACCTCTGTTGACATCTATCACAGCTCCTGCTGTAGCTAGGAAAGGTCTTCCAAGGATGATGCATTCATCCTCTTCCTTCCCAGTGTCTAATATTATGAAATCAGCAGGGATGTAAAGGCCTTCAACCTTTACTAACACGTCCTCTACTACTCCATAAGCTTGTCTGCCAATTGTAATGAGAACAAGGCAAGTTGTACCTCAATGATCCCCAGCTTCTCCATTACAGAGAGTGGCATAAGATTTATCCCTGACCCCAAATCACATAGAGCTTTTTCAAAGGTCATAGTGCCTATGGTACAAGGTATTAAGAACTTGCCAGGATCTTGTCTTTTTTGAGGTAAAATTTGCTGAATCCAGGTATCTAGTTCATTAATGAGCAAGGGAGGTTCACTTTCCCCAGTCTCATTACCAAACAACTTGGCATTCAGCTTTATGATAGCTCTTAAATATTGAGCAACTTGCTCTCCAGTCACATCTTCATCCTCTTCAGAGGAAGAATAGTCTTCAGAGCTCATGAATGGCAGAAGGAGATTTAATGGAATCTCTATGGTCTCTATGTGAGCCTAAGATTCCTTTGGATCCTTAATAGGAAACTCCTTCTTGCTTGAGAGATGTCCCAGGAGGTCTTCCTCACTAGGATTTTTGTCCTTCTCCTCCCTTGTGCATTCGGCCATATTGATCACATCAATGGCCTTGCACTCTCCTTTTGGATTCTCTTCTGTATTGCTTGGGAGAATACTGGGAGGAGTTTCTATGACTTTCTTACTCAGCTGGCCCACTTGTGCCTCCAGATTTCTGATGGAGGATCTTGTTTCACTCATGAAACTGAAAGTGGCTTTTGACAGATCAGAGACTAGATTGGCTAAATTAGAAGTGTTTTGTTCAGAATTCTCTGTCTGATGCTGAGAAGATGATGGAAAAGGCTTGCTGTTGCTCTGCCTATTGCGTCCACCATTGTTAAAGCCTTGTTGAGGCTTTTGTTGATCCTTCCATGAGAAATTTGGATGATTTCTCCATGATGAATTATAGATGTTTCCATAAGGTTCACCCATATAATTAACCTCTGCCATTGCAGGGTTCTCAGGATCATAAGCTTCTTCAGAAGCTGCCTCTTTAGTACTGTTGGATGCATTTTGCCATCCATTCAGACTTTGAGAGATCATGTTGACTTGCTGAGTCAACACTTTGTTCTGAGCCAATATGGCATTCAGAGCATCGATCTCAAGAACTCCCTTCCTTTGAGGCGTCCCATTATTAATGGAATTGCTCTCAGAAGTGTACATGAATTGGTTATTTGCAACCATGTCAATAAGCTCTTGAGCTTCTGCAGGTGTTTTCTTTAGGTGAATGGATCCACCTGCAGAATGGTCCAATGACATTTTCGAAAATTCAGATAGACCATAATAGAATATATCTAATATGGTCCATTCTGAAAACATGTCAGATGGACACCTTTTGGTCAGCTGCTTGTATCTTTCCCAAGCTTCATAGAGGGATTCACCATCTTTTTGTTTGAAGGTTTGAACATCCACTCTCAGCTTGCTCAGCTTTTGAGGAGGAAAGAATTTATCCAAGAAGGCCGTGACCAGCTTCTCCTAGGAGTCCAGGCTATACTTAGGTTGTGAATCTAACCATATTCTAGCTCTGTCTCTTACAGCAAAAGGGAAAAGCATGAGCCTGTAGATTTCAGGATCCACTCCATTCGTCTTAACAGTCTCACAGATCTGCAAGAATTCAGTTAAAAACTGATAAGGATCTTCAGATGGCAGTCCATAGAACTTGCAGTTTTGTTGCATTAAGGCAACTAGCTGAGGTTTCAGCTCAAAGTTGTATGCTCCAATGGCAGGAATGGAGATGCTTCTTCCATCAAATTTGGACGTGGGTTTGGTAAAGTCACCAAGCATCCTTATTGCATTATCATTATTGGGTTCGGCTGCCTTCTCCTTCTCTTGTTCGGAAATTTCTGAAAGGTTACTTCTGGATTGTTGTAATTTAGCTTCTCTTAGTTTCCTCTTCAAAGTCCTTTCAGGTTCAGGATCAGCTTCAACAAGAGTGCTTTTGTCCTTGTTCCTGCTCATATGAAAGAGAAGAAAACAAGAAAAGAAAGAGGAATCCTCTATGTCACAGTATAGAGATTCCTTTATGTTAGTAGAAAAAGAAAGGGGAGAAGAGTGAGGAAGAGTGGGTTCGGATATTTAGATGAAGAGAGGTGAAGAGAAGTGTTAGTAAATAAATAATTAAATAGAATAAGAGAGAAGAGACAGAAAATTCGAAAATAATTTTAAAAGTGGGTTATTAGTTTTCGAAAATTAGAGATAAGATAAGATTAAAATTAAAATTTAAAACAATTAAAGAGAATTGTTGAAAAAGAGAGAGGTATTTTCGAAAATTAGAGAGGGAAAAGTAGTTAGGTGGTTTTGAAAAAGATAAACACAAAGTCAAAGAGTTAGTTGAAAAAGATATTAAAATCAAATTTGAAAAGATAAGAAGATAAGTTAAATAAGATATTTTGAAATCAAATTTTGAAAAAGATAAGATAAAAAGATAAGAAGATGAGATAAAAAGATAAGATTTTTAAGAAAAAGATATTTTGAAAAAGATTTAATTTTTAAAATTAAAATTAATTACTTAACTAACAAGAAACTAAAAGATAAGATTCTAGAATTTAAAGATTGAACCTTTCTTAACAAGAAAGTAACAAACTTCAAAATTTTGAATCAATTACATTAATTGTTAGCATAATTTCGAAAATATGATATAAAGATAAGAAAAAGATCTTCAAAACATAAGATTTTTAAATTTTTGAAAATTTGACTTGACTTGTAAGAAACAACTAATTTTGAAAATTTTTGACTAAGTCAACTCAAATTTTCGAAAATTATGAGAAAAACAAGGAAAAGATATTTTTTTTATTTTTAAATTTTTAATGATGAGAGAGAAAAACATAAAAATGACCCAAAACATGAAAATTTTGGATCAAAACACATGATGCATGCAAGAACACTATGAATGTCAAGATGAACACCAAGAACACTTTGAAGATCATGATGAACATCAAGAACATATTTTTGAAAAAATTTTGATGCAAAGAAGACATGCAAGACACCAAACTTAGAAATCTTTAATGCATGGACTCTAACAAACGAAAAATGCATATGAAAAACAATAAACAACACAAAACATAAAAACATCAAGATCAAACAAGAAGACTTGTCAAGAACAACTTGAAGATCATGAAGAACACTATGAATGCATGGAATTTTCGAAAATAATGCATAAATTTTAAAAACATCCAATTGACACCAAACTTAAAAATTGACTCAAGACTTAAATAAGAAACACAAAATATTTTTGATTTTTATGATTTTATGATTTTTTTGTATTTTTATTATATTTTTTTCGAAAATATTTTTGGAAAAACGAAAAAGAAAAGAAAAATTTTGAAAAATTTTTGAAAAGTTTTTGAAAAGAAAATTACCTAATCTGAGCAACAAGATGAACCGTCAGTTGTCCATACTCGAACAATCCCCGGCAACGGCGCCAAAAACTTGGTGGACGAAATTGTGATCCTCAAAGTTGGTCTCTTTGTACTTGTATGAAATTTAAATATTGGCTCTATCAAGAATACCCCAAAGAGATCATGGTATGATGAATTGGGATCTTAATAATCCCTGGTAATGGCACCAACAGCTCAGTGTTGTTGTTGGACCAAAAGAGTTACAGGCACTGTTAGAGAATCTCACAACTCTGTTCAACTAACCAGCAAGTGCACTGGGTCGTCCAAGTAATACCTTACGTGAGTAAGGGTCGATCCCACAGAGATTGTTGGTATGAAGCAAGCTATCGTTACCTTGTAAATCTCAGTTAGGCAGATTAAATGGTTTATGATAAGTTCGAAAATAAATAATAAACAGAAAATAAAATAAGATAGAAATACTTATGTAAATCAATAGTGGGAATTTCAGATAGGCGTATGGATATGCTGTACTCCTCCTGAATCTCTACTTTCTTATTACATTCATCCAATCCTTTTTACTCCTTTCCATGACAAGTTGTATGTAGGGCGTCACCGTCGTCAATGGCTACTTTTCATCCTCTCGGGAAAATGGTCCTATGCGCTGTCACTGCATGGCTAATCGTCTGGAGGCATCACCCTTGTTGATGGCTACATCCCATCCTCTCAGTGAAAATGGTCCAAATGCTCTGTGACAGCACGGCTAATCATCTGTCGGTTCTCAATCAGGTTGGAATAGAATCCCTTGATTCTTTTGCATCTGTCACCAACGCCCAGCCTTCAGGAGTTTGAAGCTCGTCACAGTCATTCAATACCGGAATCTTACTCGGAATACCACAGACAAGGTTAGACTTTCCAGATTCCCGGAATCCTACTCAGAATACCACAGACAAGGTTAGACTTTCCGGATTCCCATGAATGCCGCCATCTATCTAGCTTATACCACGAAGATTCTGTTGGGGAATCTAAGAGATATGCGCCCGGCCTAAGGTAGAACGGAAGTGGTTGTCAGTCACGCGTGTTCATAAGTGAGAATGATGATGAGTGTCATGGATCATCACATTCATCAAGTTGAAGTGCAACGAATATCTTGGAATAAGAATAAAGAGAATTGAATAGAAAATAATAGTAATTGTATTGAAACTTGAGGTACAGCAGAGCTCCACACCCTTAATCTATGGTGTGCAGAAACTCCACCGTTGAAAATACATAAGTGAAAGGTTCAAGCATGGCCGAATGGCCAGCCCCCTAAAACATGATCAATAGCCTCCTAAGATGAAGAATAAAACAAAACTGAGACCAAAGATGTCTAATACAATAGTAAATTATCCTATTTATACTAGACTAGCTACTAGGGTTTACATGAGTAAGTAATTGATGCATAAATCCACTTCCGGGGCCCACTTGGTGTATGTTTGGGCTGAGCTTGATCTATTCACGAGCTGAGGCTTTTATTGGAGTTGAACGCCGAGTTATAGCGTGTTTCTCGCGTTCAACTCCGGGTTGTGACGTGTTTCTGGCGTTTGACTCCAGACAGCAGCATGTACTTGACGTTGAACGCCACTTTATGTCGTCAATTCCCAAATAAAGTATAGACTATTATATATTTCTGGAAATCTCATGATGTCTACTTTCCAACGCCATTAAGAGCGCGCCATTTGGAGTTCTGTAGCTCCAGAAAATTCATTTCGAGTGCAGGGAGGTCAGATTCCAACAGCATCAGCAGTCCTTTGTCAGCCTCCTTATCAGAGTTTTGCTCAGGTCCCTCAATTTCAGCCAGAAATTACCTGAAATCACAGAAAAACACACAAACTCATAGTAAAGTCCAGAAATGTGAATTTAACATAAAAACTAATGAAAACATCCCTAAAATTAACTTGAACTTACTAAAAACTACCTAAAAACAATGCCAAAAAGCGTATAAATTATCCGCTCATCACAACACCAAACTTAAATTGTTGCTTGTCCCCAAGCAACTGAAAATCAAATAAGATAAAAAGAAGGGAATATATTATAAATTCCAAAATATCAATGAATATTAATTCTAATTAGATGAGCGGGACTTGTAGCTTTTTGCTTCTGAACAGTTTTGGCATCTCACTTTTTCCTTTGAAATTTAGAATGATTGGCATCTCTAGGAACTTAGAATTTCAGATAGTGCTATTGATTCTCCTAGTTAAGTATGTTGATTCTTGAACACAGCTACTTTTATGAGTCTTGGCCGTGGCCCTAAGCACTTTGTTTTCCAGTATTACCACCGGATACATAAATGCCACAGACACATGACTGGGTGAACCTTTTCAGATTGTGACTCAGCTTTGCTAGAGTCCCCAGTTAGAGGTGTCCAGAGCTCTTAAGCACACTCTTTTGCTTTGGATCACGACTTTAACCACTCAGTCTCAAGCTTTTCACTTGGACCTGCATGACACAAGCACATGGTTAGGGACAGCTTGATTTAGCCGCTTAGGCCTGGATTTTATTTCCTTGGGCCCTCCTATCCATTGATGCTCAAAGCCTTGGATCCTTTTTACCCATGCCTTTTGGTTTTAAGGGCTATTGGCTTTTTCTGCTTGCTTTTTCTTTTTCTTTCTATATTATTTTTTTTCGCCATTTTTTTCGCAAGATTTGTTTTTCACTACTTTTTCTTGCTTCAAGAATCAATTTCATGATTTTTCAGAATGTCAATAACATTTTCTTTGTTCATCATTCTTTCAAGAGCCAACAATTTTAACATTCATAAACAACAAGATCAAAAATATGCATTGTTCAAGCATTCATTCAGAAAGCAAAAAGTATTGTCACCACATCAATATAATTAAACTAAATTCAAAGATAAATTCGAAATTCATGTACTTTTTGTTCTTTTGAATTAAAACATTTTTTTATTTAAGAGAGGTGAAGGATTCATGGAATTATTCATAACTTTAAGACATAGTTACTAAACACTAATGATCATGAAGTAGAGACACAAAACATAAATGAACATAACATAAAAACCGAAAAGCAGAAAGAAATAAGAACAAGGAATGAATCCACCTTAGTGGCGTCTTCTTCTTGAAGGACCAACAATGTCCTTAAGCTCTTCTATGTCCCTTCCTTGCCTTTGTTGCTCCTCCCTCATTGCTCTTTGATCTTCTCTTATTTCATGGAGAATGATGGAGTGCTCTTGATGTTCCACCCTTAATTGTTCCACATTGTAGCTCAAATCTTCTAAGGAAGTATTGAGTTGTTCCTAATAGTTGTTGGGAGGAAAGTGCATCCCTTGAGGCATCTCGGGGATTTCTTGATGATGAGCTTCCTCATGTATCTCTTGAGATCCGTGGAGGGTCTCTCTTGCTTGCTCCATCCTCTTCTTGGTGATGGGCTTATCCTCCTCAATGGAGATGTCTCCTTCTATGATAACTCCAGTTGAGTAACATAGATGGCAAATAAGGTGAGGAAAAGCTAGCCTTGCCATGGTGGAGGGCTTTTCGGCTATTTTGTAGATTTCATTGGAGATGACTTCATGAACTTCTACTTCCTCTCCAATCATGATGCTATGAATCATGATGGCCCGATCCACAGTAACTTCAGATCGGTTGCTAGTGGGAATGATGGAGCGTTTGAATGAACTCCAACCATCCTCTAGCCACAGGCTTGAGGTCCAGTCTTCTTAGTTGAACTGGCTTTGCTTTTGGAGTCTCTTTTCCATTGAGCTCCTTCCACACATATGTCAATTAGGACTTGGTCCAACCTTTGATTAAAGTTGACCCTTCTAGTGTAGGGGCGTACATCTCCTTGCATCATGGGCAAGTGGAACGCCAACCTCACATTCTCCGGACTAAAATCTAAGTATTTCCCCCGAACCATTGTGAGATAATTCTTTGGACTCGAGTTCATACTTTGATCATGGTTCCTAGTGATCCATGCATTGGCATAGAACTCTTGAACCATTAAGATTCTGACTTGTTGCATGGGGTTGGTTATGACTTCCCAACCTCTTCTTCGGATTTTATGTCGGATCTCTGGATACTCATTTTTCTTGAGCTTGAAAGGGACCTCAGGGATCACCTTCTTCTTTGCCACAACATCATAGAAGTGGTCTTGATGGCTTTTGGAGATGAATCTTTCCATCTCCCATGACTCGGAGGTGGAAGCTTTTGTCTTCCCTTTTCCTTTTCTAGAGGATTCTCCGGCCTTAGGTGCCATTGATGGTAATGGAAAAACAAAAAGCTTATGCTTTTACCACACCAAACTTAAAATATTGCTCGCCCTCGAGCAAGAGAAGAAAGAAGAGAAGAAGAAGAAGAAGAAAATATGGAGGAGAAGGGGGAGTGTAGGTTTCGGCCAAGCTATAGAAGAGGGGAGTGTGTTGTGTGAAAATGAAGTAGAATGGAAGGGTATATATAGGGAGGGGGGAGAGTGAAGTTTCGGTCATGTAGGGTGGGATTGGGTGGGAAAGTGTTTTTGAACTTTGAAGGTAGGTGGGGTTTATGGGGAAGAGTGGATGGATGTGAGTGGTGAAGGGGGTGATTGGGAAGAGAGATTGAAATTGTTGGGAAGTGTGACATGGGGAAGAGTATTATAGGATTAGGAGGTAAGGTGGGAATATGTTAGGTGGGGATCCTGTGGGGTCCACAGATCCTGAGGTGTCAAGGAATTACATCCCTGCACCAAATAGGCATGTAAAATGCCTTTGCATACCATTCTGGCGTTTAAACGCCGAGGTGATGCACGTTCTGGGCGTTCAACGCCCATGTGAAGCATGTTCTGGGCGTTCAACGCCCATATGTAGCATGTTTCTGGCGTTGAACGCCGGTTTCATGTTTGTTACTGGCGTTCAACGCCAGCTTTCCTTAAGGCACATTCCTGGCGTTCAAACGCCAGAGTGTTGCTTGTTTCTGGCGTTCAGCGCCAGATTCATGCTCTGTTCTAGCATTGAACGCTAGCCAGATGCTTCTTACTGGCGTTGAACGCCAGTCTGTCCTTCCTCCAGGGTGTGATTTTTCTTCTGCTGTTTTTTATTCTGTTTTTAATTTTTATATTTTTTTCGTGACTCCACATGATCATGTACCTAATAAAACACAAAATAATAATAAAATAAAATAAAATAAAAATTAGATAAATAAAATTGGGTTGCCTCCCAACAAGCGCTCTTTTAATGTCGTTAGCTTGATAGTGGGCTCTCATGGAGCCTCACAGGTGATCAGGTCAATGTTGTATAGTCCCAACACCAAACTTAGAGTTTGGATATGGGGTCTTAACACCAAACTTAGTGTTTGGTTGTGGCCTCCCAACACCAAACTTAGAGTTTGACTGTGGGGGCTCTTCTTGACTCTGAACTGAGAGAAGCTCTTTGTGCTCACTCTCTTTTGTCACAGAGGGATGGCCATGTGCCTTAAACACAAGATAGTCCCCATTCAATTGAAGGACTAATTCACCTCTGTTGACATCTATCACAGCTCCTGCTGTAGCTAGGAAAGGTCTTCCAAGGATGATGCATTCATCATCTTCCTTCCTAGTGTCTAATATTATGAAATCAGCAGGGATGTAAAGGCCTTCAACCTTTACTAACACGTCCTCTACTACTCCATAAGCTTGTCTTAATGACTTGTCTGCCAATTGTAATGAGAACAAGGCAGGTTGTACCTCAATGATCCCCAGCTTCTCCATTACAGAGAGTGGCATAAGATTTATCCCTGACCCCAGATCACATAGAGCTTTTTCAAAGGTCATAGTGCCTATGGTAAAAGGTATTAAGAACTTGCCAGGATCTTGTCTTTTTTGAGGTAAAATTTGCTGAATCCAGGTATCTAGTTCATTAATGAGCAAGGGAGGTTCACTTTCCCCAGTCTCATTACCAAACAACTTGGCATTCAGCTTCATGATAGCTCCTAAATATTGAGCAACTTGCTCTCTAGTCACATCTTCATCCTCTTCAGAGGAAGAATAGTCTTCAGAGCTCATGAATGGCAGAAGGAGATTTAATGGAATCTCTATGTGAGCCTCAGATTCCTTTGGATCCTTAATAGGAAACTCCTTCTTTCTTGAGACACGTCCCAGGAGGTCTTCCTCACTAGGATTTTCGTCCTTCTCCTCCCTTGTGCATTCGGCCATATTGATCACATCAATGGCCTTGCACTCTCCTTTTGGATTCTCTTCTGTATTGCTTGGGAGAATACTGGGAGGAGTTTCTATGACTTTCTTACTCAGCTGGCCCACTTGTGCCTCCAGATTTCTGATGGAGGATCTTGTTTCACTCATGAAACTGAAAGTGGCTTTTGACAGATCAGAGACTAGATTGGCTAAATTAGAAGTGTTTTGTTCAGAATTCTCTGTCTGATGCTGAGAAGATGATGGAAAAGGCTTGCTGTTGCTCTGCCTATTGCGTCCACCATTGTTAAAGCCTTGTTGAGGCTTTTGTTGATCCTTCCATGAGAAATTTGGATGATTTCTCCATGATGAATTATAGATGTTTCCATAAGGTTCACCCATATAATTAACCTCTGCCATTGCAGGGTTCTCAGGATCATAAGCTTCTTCAGAAGCTGCCTCTTTAGTACTGTTGGATGCATTTTGCCATCCATTCAGACTTTGAGAGATCATGTTGACTTGCTGAGTCAACACTTTGTTCTGAGCCAATATGGCATTCAGAGCATCGATCTCAAGAACTCCCTTCCTTTGAGGCGTCCCATTATTAATGGAATTGCTCTCAGAAGTGTACATGAATTGGTTATTTGCAACCATGTCAATAAGCTCTTGAGCTTCTGCAGGTGTTTTCTTTAGGTGAATGGATCCACCTGCAGAATGGTCCAATGACATTTTCGAAAATTCAGATAGACCATAATAGAATATATCTAATATGGTCCATTCTGAAAACATGTCAGATGGACACCTTTTGGTCAGCTGCTTGTATCTTTCCTAAGCTTCATAGAGGGATTCACCATCTTTTTGTTTGAAGGTTTGAACATCCACTCTCAGCTTGCTCAGCTTTTGAGGAGGAAAGAATTCATCCAAGAAGGCCGTGACCAGCTTCTCCTAGGAGTCCAGGCTATACTTAGGTTGTGAATCTAACCATATTCTAGCTCAGTCTCTTACAGCAAAAGGGAAAAGCATGAGCCTGTAGATTTCAGGATCCACTCCATTCGTCTTAACAGTCTCACAGATCTGCAAGAATTCAGTTAAAAACTGATAAGGATCTTCAGATGGCAGTCCATAGAACTTGCAGTTTTGTTGCATTAAGGCAACTAGCTGAGGTTTTAGCTCAAAGTTGTTTGCTCCAATGGCAGGAATGGAGATGCTTCTTCCATTAAATTTGGACGTGGGTTTGGTAAAGTCACCAAGCATCCTTCTTGCATTATCATTATTGGGTTCGGCTGCCATCTCCTTCTCTTGTTCGGAAATTTCTGAAAGGTTACTTCTGGATTGTTGTAATTTAGCTTCTCTTAGTTTCCTCTTCAAAGTCCTTTCAGGTTCAGGATCAGCTTCAACAAGAGTACTTTTGTCCTTGTTCCTGCTCATATGAAAGGGAAGAAAACAAGAAAAGAAAGAGGAATCCTCTATGTCACAGTATAGAGATTTCTTTATGTTAGTAGAAAAAGAAAGGGGAGAATAGTGAGGAAGAGTGGGTTCGGATATTTAGATGAAGAGAGGTGAAGAGAAGTGTTAGTAAATAAATAATTAAATAGAATAAGAGAGAAGAGACAGAAAATTCGAAAATAATTTTAAAAATGGGTTAGTAGTTTTCGAAAATTAGAGATAAGATAAGATTAAAATTAAAATTTAAAACAATTAAAGAGAATTGTTGAAAAAGAGAGATGTATTTTCGAAAATTAGAGAGGGAAAAGTAGTTAGGTGGTTTTGAAAAAGATAAACACAAAGTCAAAGAGTTAGTTGAAAAAGATATTAAAATCAAATTTGAAAAGATAAGAAGATAAGTTAAATAAGATATTTTGAAATCAAATTTTGAAAAAGATAAGATAAAAAGATAAGAAGATGAGATAGAAAGATAAGATTTTTAAGAAAAATATATTTTGAAAAAGATTTAATTTTTAAAATTAAAATTAATTACTTAACTAACAAGAAACTAAAAGATAAGATTCTAGAATTTAAAGATTTAACTTTTCTTAACAAGAAAAAGATAATGAGAGAGAGTGAGAGAGAGCGAAGGAGAGAGAGCGAGAGGGGGGGAAACACTGAGTGGGTTAGAATTAGAAACTTTCAGGAACGAGATCCTAGGATTTGGAATCGAGAAGAGTACCAACGATTGGAAAACGTTTCTTTTTCAATTTTTGTCAACAATCTGCCGACTGATATTTCGAAGAAGGAACTTTTTCATTTATTCCATTGGACAGGACGAATAAATGACATCTATCTGGCTCGGAAGCTGAAGAATGGAATTGTATACATGTTTGCATTTATACGATACACAACGAGAGGGGGAGCGATGAAGGCCATAGCCGAGATGCATCATACAAGAATAAGGGGAAAGGTCATCTTTGTAGGTGAAGCCAAATACAGAAGGACTATGAAAGGGGAAATCAATGGGGCACGCGAGGGGGATTCCGTAAGATATGCGGCAGAGGTCAGACAACTTGAGAAAGGTGAAAGCTCCACAAGAGTGGAAGAAGCTAAGAAAATAGCTCCAGTCGAGAACAACCAAGGAAATGATAGGATGAAAAAGGTTGAAGTGCCAGTAGCGAAAGAGAATTTCGATTGGCTGTTGAGAAGTTTGGTAGGCGGTTCTACAAGAGCCATGGACTTTAAAGCTTTACGAAGAGCCATTGATCACAACTTCCCACAGATTGTAGAAGTCAGAGAGCTTGGAGCATACAAAGCACTACTAGTGTTTGATTCTGTGAAGAATGCGGAGACAGCATTTACATTTAACATGAACAGACTATTACAATTATTTTACAAGGTGTGGAGATGGGAGGAGACAGAACGTAGTGAAACCAGAAGAGTGTAGTTAGAATGTCATGGAGTTCCTCTACATGTTTGGTCAGAGAAGACCTTCAATACAATTGGCGGCTTATGGGGAGAAGTAGTCAAGTGTGACGACATGACGAAGTCTGCTTCATCCTTCAGTGTTGGGAGAGTGTTAATTGATACCTGTGTTTTTGACGAAATCAAGGAAAGAATTCAGATTACGGTTGGGACTAGTGGATTTGATGTTTTTGTGAAGGAAATAGGACTAGAAATATACGGAGATGATTGTTTTCTGGGAACCACAGGCGTGAAGTCAATATGTGCAAAAGCAAGTTCACAAGCCGGAGAAAAGTTGTTAATGGCGGCAATGTGGGATCCGGCGGCTGACCTAATCGGAACAAGGCCTAATGACAGTGGTGAAAAAAAGGGTAGTTTGGTCACAGCAGACATTTTTTTGAATGATTGTAATAAAGACAATTTATTTGGTTTGAAGAGGCAACGGACATCGAATCAATATGAATTAATGGGGGTTAATGACGATGCTGATCTTGGGGGCTTTGATGAGTCTGGATCAGAGAAAACGGTCACTCAGATTTGCATTGAAAAAAGAAGTGGGACCAAACATGGGGAGAAAAGCATTCACGGAGAGATTCAGGTTAATGGGTGTTTACAAAGAAGGGAGGCCCATAAGGTTACTCAAAATAATGGACAGCTTTTGGGCCATTCAACAACTGGGCCTCAAAAAGATTATTGGTGTAAAGGCCCGCTGAATGGAATCAACTTGCTCCAACTAGGTGGTATCCAACATAAGATGAATGGGCCATTTCTCCAAAAAGGGAACGGTTGTGAGGAGAGGTTGGGTCATGAGCCTCCATCCAGAATTGGGCCTGCAAACCAAAATGGACCAAGGACTGAAACAGAACGTGGAGAGGAAGACGAGCTGGGCCAGGCATTTCCTCGTGGATCCGGGTCAAAGAAACTGGGCAGGGAGAACCCTCAGCATCTACACGGATCTGATCCAGGTCCATCGATCCCCAGCGCTGCAGGGTTGAGAAACGTCGAAGCTAGCTCTGCCAGGGATGTGCTTCTTGCGACCGGCTGCGCGACGCTTACCCTGGGAGATCCGGTGGATAGCCAGGATGTCTTCCATGCCTGTGCGTCGAAGATAGGAGAGCCTGAACGGCCGGGCACCGCTGACCACTATCCTGGCAAGAGATCGGAGGGACGAGGCCACCCGGAGGTTCTGGACGCCGATGGAGGGTCTGACGGAATGGTGGTCCGACGACGTCCGGTTGATGTTGATGCCGAACCGGAAGTGGACAGTCTCACTAAGGAGGGAACCAGCTGGTTTGGCCAAGGATGCCAACATGTACTGAGCCAGGAAGAGAAGAGCGAATTGGAAGAAGGTAAAGACGAAGCTATGGGTCAAGGGAATTTGAAGGACTGGAATAATGGGGATGCGGGTTCCGAGACAGAACCTGAACACGCACCACCTGATGCTGAGCAGAGGGATTCACAGGCAGAACAGTTAATAGAGAATAAGGAAACGTTGAAGCTAGCAGTGGAGTCAGGTGCAGTTTTCTATGACGATGAGGAAGATCTTATGGCGATTCTACAAAGTCAGAATGAAGTAATTGCAGCAAAAAGAAAACTGGCAAAACAGAAGGAGAAAGCTAGAAGAAGCAGGCCCAAACGACATAGCAAGGTGTGTAAGAACTATTTTAAATGATTTATAGTTGCTGGAATGTTAGAGGACTAGGAGGGAATGGAAAGTGGTGTATGGTGAAAGATTTGAAGAAAAAATATAGATTGAATATGCTAGGCTTGATTGAAACCAAAAAGGAGGCTGTGTCTAGGTTTGATGTAACTCGTCTGTGGGGTTGTGATACGGTGGATTGGGAGTGTGTGGAGTCTGTTGGTGCATCGGGTGGTTTGCTGTTAATGTGGGATAATTATCTATTTACAAGACTGAATTGCTTTAAAGGGGACGGCTGGCTGTGCGTGGAGGGTGTTCTGACAAAAAACAATTTCAAATGTGTTTTCTGCTTGATATATGGTGCACATGTTAGGAGTGAAAAACTGGTAATGTGGGAGGAGTTAAGTTACATGGTGGGTCTTTGTCAGGTTCCGTTTTGCTTCATGGGAGATTTCAATGAGATACTACATTTGGAAGAAAGGAAAGGGGCTACTAGTCTACCGGCATCTGTGGAGGATTTTAAGGATTGGGTACAAGATCTGCAGTTAGTTGATTTACCATTAACTGACCGAAAGTTTACATGGTTTCGGGGTCAATCTTGTAGCCGCATTGACAGGGTCCTGGTCAGTTTGGAGTGGCTTGAGGAGTTCCCAGACACTCGATTGAAAGGAGGACCACGAGGCCTATCAGATCATTGTCCTTTGATTCTAGAAGACTCTAGAATCGGTGCGGGCCCAAGACCTTTTCGCAGTTTGGATTCTTGGTTTACACATGAGGGATTTCTGAAATTGGTAAAGGATGAGTGGAGGAAACTGGGAGACGACATGTTTACAAACAAGCTGAAGGCGTTGACAGTACCGCTCAGGAGATGGCATACGGATAATTTTGGGGATATGGATAACAGAATAAAGAAGTTTGAGGAGGAGATCAAGAAGATTGATGACAAGGTCAGTGCTGGTAGTTATGATGGAACAATGGAGGCTAGACGTAAGGCATTGGTGACTTGTTGTGCGAAGTGGTATGTCAGAAAAGAGGTGCATTGGAAGCAGATGTCCAGATCCAAGCATGCTAGAGATATGGACAGGAACACTAGATACTTCCATAACTTAGCTTCGGCAAGGAGGAGGAACAACAGAATAGATTCTTTAATGATTAATGGGAGGATGGTACGGAATCAGGCTAGAATAAAGTCTAAGATTGTGGGCTTTTATAAAGATCTTTATAGACAGGAGCATGCCCCTTTGATTGGGATCCGTGAGGGGCTGGTTAAGCAGATTACTGGAGAAGAGGCAGCAATGTTAGAGGAGATGCCATCGTCAGATGAAGTACGAGAGGCAGTCTGGGATTGCGAGACCAGTAAAGCTCCAGGTAGTGATGGCTACAATATGAATTTTATCAAGAAATGCTGGGATGAGCTTGGTCAGGAGTTTACTGCAGCTGTGTTGAACTTTTTTCAGAATGCTAAGTTACCAGCAGATGCTAATGTTACTTGGGTGGCGCTAGCACCAAAATTTGTGGGAGCCAAGGAGATCAAAGACTTAAGACCGATTAGTATGGTTGGATGTGTCTATAAGGTAATATCTAAAGTGCTGGTAAGAAGAATGCGATCAGTGATGCCGCATCTAGTGGGAGAGACTCAATCTGCTTTTGTAAAGGGTCGCAAGATACATGATGGTGCTCTCATTGCTTGTGAGACAGTTCACTGGCTTAAGCTGCGGAAGAAGCAAGCGGCAATAGTTAAATTGGACTTCCAGAAAGCCTATGACAGAGTGAGATGGAGCTTTGTGGATGTAGTGCTTCAGAAGATGGGTTTTGGTAGTAGATGGAGGACCTGGGTGAAGGAGTGTGTGACTACAGCATCTATGTCAATTTTGATCAATGGGTCACCGACCAAGCCGTTCAAGATGGAGAGGGGCCTCAGGCAAGGCGACCCTCTCTCCCCCTTCCTGTTTGTTCTCGTTGTTGACGTTCTGCACAGGATGGTGGGGGAGGCAGTTAGAAATAGCAGAATATCTCCACTACTGGTGGGAATGGATAATGTGGAATTGTCGCATCTCCAATTTGCAGACGATACCATTCTATTTTGTCCTCAGGAAACGGAAACGCTAGTGAACTACAAGAGGCTCCTGCGTTGTTTTGAGCTAATGTCTGGCCTAAGTATCAACTTTGAAAAATCGAGCCTAATTTCAGTCAATTGTGAGAAGGAATGGGTGACGAATATGTGTGGTCTATTGGGTTGTGGAGAAGCGGTTTTACCTGTTAGATACTTAGGGATTCCTCTTGGTGCTAATCCTCGATTGGTGAAGACTTGGAAACCTATCATAGACAAGGTTGAAGACAGGCTGAGTTTATGGAAAGCTAAATCCCTCAACAAAGCGGGTAAGTTGGTCCTTATAAAATCTGTCCTCAATAGCTTGCCGGTTTACTACTTAAGCTTGTATAAAATGCCAAAGGGAGTTGCAGATAGGATTATTGGGCTTCAAAGAAGGTTCCTGTGGAGTAAAGAAGATGGGAATAATGGGATACCAATGGTGAAATGGGAGGTAGTTCAGGCTCCGAAAAAACTAGGAGGTTTGGGGGTGGGAGATGCTCTAATTAGGAATGCAGCACTATTGTTCAAATGGTGGTGGCGTTTTTCAAAGGAGGACTGTCCGCTTTGGAAAAAGATTGTCTGCTCTTGTAATCAGTTGGACCCAACTGTAATGTTATCAAACCAACCTGTGCAACCAAGAGGGGGGCCGTGGAAAGATATATGCCAGTTTAATATAAAGGACCAACAGGTAAGAGATATGATGATCAGGGGTCTGTCGATGGAGGTGGGAAATGGCAGAAACATTCGCTTTTGGGAGGATGCGTGGTTACAAGATGGCTCCTTGAAAGAATGTTTTCCAAGACTCTTCTCGGTTTCAAATCAACAAGGATCCGTAATAGGGGACTGTGGGTTCTGGGATGGGCTACAGTGGGTGTGGAACTTCCAATGGAGGAGGGAACTCTTCCAATGGGAGTTAGAGTTGCTAAATCAATTACATGACCGGTTAAGGGACGTGAGGTTATCACTTGATAGAGAGGATTCAGTGAGTTGGAAATTTGATAAAAATGGAGTGTTTTCTACTAATTCTTTTGTGCAGGTGCTACATAATGAGACGCTCCCAGCAGACATCACAAGATACAACTTCACAAGCTCCATATGGACAGGATTGGTTCCACCAAGAGTTGAACTCTTTGCTTGGTTTGTGCTAATAGGAAGGGTAAATACGAAGGAGAGGCTGAGCAGACTTGGAATTATTAATCATCATGACAACATTTGTGTTTTGTGTAAAAAGAATATAGAATTTGTTCATCATTTATTTTTTGCATGTGAGTTCACGTGGCAGGTATGGTGTGCTTGGCTGACATTTTCTAATAGAGCGTGGGTCGTCCCAGGAACCACTAAAGAGTTCTATGAGAGCTGGATTGAAGCAACAGGTGGGAAGTCAGAGCAAAGAAAATGGCTGATAGGATTTTGTGCGGTTCTTTGGAACATCTGGCTGGAGCGAAATAGCAGAGTCTTCCAGCAGGTAGAGACAAGTGTTGAAGGAATTAAGATCATGTCCTTCTTGAGCTACAAGGAGTGGTGTGGAGTTGATCCGTTTGGTTGTTGATGGCAATGCCGGAGATGACAACGGATACCAGCTTTTCAGTTATGTCTGTGTTTATTTGGTTATCTTAGTTCCTTTGCTCCACTTTACTGTGTTGAGCCTCTTTTGTTCAAAAAAAAAAAACCTTTCTTAACAAGAAAGTAACAAACTTCAAATTTTTTAATCAATTACATTAATTGTTAGCATAATTTCGAAAATATGATATAAAGATAAGAAAAAGATTTTCAAAACATAAGATTTTTAAATTTTTGAAAATTTGACTTGACTTGTAAGAAACAACTAATTTTGAAAATTTTTGACTAAGTCAACTCAAATTTTCGAAAATTATGAGAAAAACAAGGAAAAGATATTTTTTTTGATTTTTAAATTTTTAATGATGAGAGAGAAAAACATAAAAATGACCCAAAACATGAAAATTTTGGATCAAAACACATGATGCATGCAAGAACACTATGAATGTCAAGATGAACACCAAGAACACTTTGAAAATCATGATGAACATCAAGAACATATTTTTGAAAAATTTTTTATGCAAAGAAGACATGCAAGACACCAAACCTAGAAATCTTTAATGCATGGACTTTAACAAACGAAAAATGCATATGAAAAACAACAAACAACACAAAACAAGAAAACATCAAGATCAAACAAGAAGACTTGTCAAGAACAACTTGAAGATCATGAAGAACACTATGAATGCATGGAATTTTCGAAAATAATGCATAAATTTTAAAAACATGCAATTGACACCAAACTTAAAAATTGACTCAAGACTCAAACAAGAAACACAAAATATTTTTTATTTTTATGATTTTATGATTTTTTGTATTTTTATTATATTATTTTTCGAAAATATTTTTGGAAAAACGAAAAAGAAAAGAAAAATTTTAAAAAAGTTTTGAAAAGTTTTTGAAAAGAAAATTACCTAATCTGAGCAACAAGATGAACCGTCATTTGTCCATACTCGAACAATCCCCGACAACGGCGCCAAAAACTTGGTGGACGAAATTGTGATCCTCAAAGTTGGTCTCTTTGTACTTGTATGAAATTTAAATATTGGCTCTATCAAGAATACCCCAAAGAGATCATGGTATGATGAATTGGGATCTTAATAATCCCTGGTAATGGCACCAGCAGCTTAGTGTTGTTGTTGGACCAAAAGAGTTATAGGCACTGTTAGAGAATCTCACAACTCCGTTCAACTAACCAGCAAGTGCACTGGGTCGTCCAAGTAATACCTTACGTGAGTAAGGGTCGATCCCACAGAGATTGTTGGTATGAAGCAAGCTATGGTTACCTTGTAAATCTCAGTTAGGCAGATTAAATGGTTTATGATAAGTTTGAAAATAAATAATAAACATAAAATAAAATAAGATAGAAATACTTATGTAAATTAATAGTGGGAATTTCAGATGGGCGTATGGATATGCTGTACTCCTCTTGAATCTCTACTTTCTTATTACATTCATCCAATCCTTCTTACTCCTTTCCATGGCAAGCTGTATGTAGGGCGTCACCGTCGTCAATGGCTACTTTTCATCCTCTCGGGAAAATGGTCTTATGCGCTGTCACTGCATGGCTAATCGTCTGGAGGCATCACCCTTGTTGATGGCTACATCCCATCCTCTCAGTGAAAATGGTCCAAATGCTCTGTCACAGCACGGCTAATCATCTGTCGGTTCTCAATCAGGATGGAATAGAATCCCTTGATTCTTTTGCATCTGTCACCAACGCCGAGCCTTCAGGAGTTTGATGCTCGTCACAGTCATTCAATACCGGAATCTTACTCGGAATACCACAGACAAGGTTAGACTTTCCAGATTCCCGGAATCCTACTCGGAATACCACAGACAAGGTTAGACTTTCCAGATTCCCATGAATGCCGCCATCTATCTAGCTTATACCACGAAGATTCTGTTGGGGAATCTAAGAGATATGCGCCTGGCCTAAGGTAGAACAGAAGTGGTTGTCAGTCACGCGCGTTCATAGGTGAGAATGATGATGAGTGTCACGGATCATCACATTCATCAAGTTGAAGTGCAACGAATATCTTGGAATAAGAATAAAGAGAATTGAATAGAAAATAATAGTAATTGTATTGAAACTTGAGGTACAGCAGAGCTCCACACCCTTAATCTATGGTGTGCAGAAACTCCACCGTTGAAAATACATAAGTGAAAGGTTCAGGCATGGCCGAATGGCCAGCCGCCTAGAACGTGATCAATAGCCTCCTAAGATGAAGAATAAAACAAAACTGAGACCAAAGATGTCTAATACAATAGTAAATTATCCTATTTATACTAGACTAGCTACTAGGGTTTACATGAGTAAGTAATTGATGCATAAATCCACTTCCGGGGCCCACTTGGTGTATGTTTGGGCTGAGCTTGATCTATCCACAAGCTAAGGCTTTTATTGGAGTTGAACACCGAGTTATAGCGTGTTTCTGGCGTTCAACACCGGGTTGTGACATGTTTCTGGCGTTTGACTCCAGACAATAGCATGTACTTGGCGTTGAGCGCCACTTTATGTCGTCAATTCCCGAATAAAGTATGGACTATTATATATTACTGGAAAGCTCGGAATGTCTACTTTCCAACGCCGTTAAGAGCGTCCCATTTGGAGTTCTGTAGCTCCAGAAAATCCATTTCGAGTGCAGGGAGGTCAGATTCCAACAGCATCAGCAGTCCTTTGTCAGCCTCCTTATCAGAGTTTTGCTCAGGTCCCTCAATTTCAGCCAGAAATTACCTGAAATCACAGAAAAACACAAACTCATAGTAAAGTCCAGAAATGTGAATTTAACATAAAAACTAATGAAAACATCCCTAAAAGTAGCTTGAACTTACTAAAAACTACCTAAAAACAATGCCAAAAAGCGTATAAATTATCCGCTCATCAGATGTCCCCCGGTCGCCTAAAATTCATAGGCATCCACTACAAGTACGAAGTCATTATCATGTGTAATTAAATAATAAAATTAAAAATAGTAATTAATAAACAATGTCATTACAATACAAGTTCATGTTGTTATATACGTACTGTAGAATTTTTGGGCCACATGAACGTCGCAGCAAACCGAAGGATGAAGTACCCCTTTACCAATATATATTCCTGTATTAGGGTTCCAATCCATTTTAGATGATCTTTGTGGGGAAGCATTTGGTTTGAAGAGCTCCTTGACCATAATGTGGTTTGTGTGCTTATCAGGATTGTTACTATTGGGAATTTTTTGTAGGGTGTGGGTTGCATATCTGTTATAGGACATTTTTGGGATTGAATGAACTTGTTTATTATTTTATCTATGTCACTTTTGTTATCAGTTTTAGAATTATTGATAGTTGTCATATTATAATAGCTAAATTTTTTATGTACGAGTTGTCCGATCTAGTTCTATTTACAGTGTACAAAGATAAGCCATTTGTGTTTGGTTTTCAAGAATTTTTGTCTTGTTGGAATTTTCTTAGAATTCCTTAACCCAAAGATCATCCATGTTAAATCATTAAGAAAGAAAATACTGGATGCGGAAGCGTACGTGAATTCATAAACATGAATTATGATTGGAAGAGTTTGGATCCTGTGGTTCTTTCGATCTTCCTCAACCAAAGCCTCTGTATCCTGGGCGGCTGAATTGTGACTCTTTTGATGGGAAAAGAGCAACAAAGGCGACTTTGGTATCTTGGGGACCGAAATTCTGAAGGCCTATTTATATTTGAGCATGACACCCATTATACCCTAAAGCCCAAATAAAATAGTATTTAAAGCCCAAAAGATAATATATCTAAAATCCAAAAGATAATTATCTAAGGAACAAAAGATAATATCTGGTTTTATTCACATTTAATTCCAAATCAAAAGTAATAATGACTTATTCAATTAGCATTTATAACAATAAATGAGATCATCATTATATAAGTCATTTAATTTGAAATACCATAATTTGTGATTATAATTGATATATGTATTGCCCAAAAATAAGTTAGAAAATTAAATAATTTCCTAACAATCTCCCACTTGGGCTATACATATATTCATTCTTGACATAATCATATCTTATAAACTTTATGCGCGCATCTGAATGCTATTTCTCTCATTACTTTAACAATCTGGTCCATCTCATACATTAGATATGGAACTACCGTAGCTTTTATCACATTAAATGCCATGACTAAACCACGCCAATCACCATCCTAATATACTTAACGACATAGATCAAATTTGGATGAGTAATATAGAAATTACATGCCAAGTGATCTCATGCATGTCTATTTCCAGCTGGTCCAACTTTAAAACTTTATTGAGATCAAACACAATACAAATATTGCAAAATGAATATTTCACATAATATGAAATAAACCATCAACTTAATTCTGCAGAAAAAATTAACTCAATATCTGTCATAGGACATATAGTATAAAATAAACTCCCACTAAACTAAGGCATCACAAATATTGACTCCCATTCAAGTAGTTTGCTCATGAAAGACTTTAGGGATCAATCCGTTGGTTAATGGATCTGCTAGCATATACTCTGTTCCTATATGTTCTATGGAAATCTGTTTTTCTTAACCTTTCTGCTTGACAACTAAGAGCTTGATGTCTATATGCTTTGATTTTGTCAAACTCTTATTGTTATTGGAGTATAGTACTGCTGACTTATTGTCACAAAATATATTTAATAGTCTTTCAATGTCATCCACTATATGAAGCTCAGTGACAAAGTTCGCAACCATATGCCATGAAATCGGAATTAGAGTACCTAATGATCTCCAAATTTTCTGATCTCTGACAAGTAAGCATGTAATCCTTTGTTCTCTTTAAATAACGATTACGCATTTAATAGCTATCCAATGATCCATGTCCGGATTGCTCAAGTATTTACCCAACACTCCCACTATAAATGATATATCGGAATGTGTGCAAGCTTGAGCATATATTAAATTACCTAGTGCTGATGCATAAGGTTTATCATGCGTTGTTGTCTTCTTAAGATCATTTTGGGGCATTCCTTGAAACTAAACTTGTCTCCTTTAGCTACGGGTGTGTCCATTAGTCTACAACTTTTCATGTCATACCTACTTAAAATCTTTTTTGATATAGTTCTTTTGTGATAATCCAAGAATACCTTGAGAGCGATCTCTTAGTATCTCGATTCCCAATACAAAAGAGGCATCATAAGATCTTTCATTTAGAATTTGTTCGAAAGAAATTTCTTAGTTTCATGTGACAAGTCTATATCGTTACTGGCAAGTAGAATGTCATCAATATATAAGACCAAAATATGTATTTACTCCCACTGAACTTGCGGTATACACACTCATCTATGATATTTACCTCAAAACCATGAGGTAATGGCTTGATGAACTTGTGATACTGTTCCGAGGGTTACCTAAAACTATAGATCGATCCCAGACGAGATCTTCCGTGCTGGTTGGAACGGATGTATTCGATTTGTTGGACTTGATGATGGTGCTGATTCTTTCGTCCCCGGAGGGTGGGGGTACCTGCAAGGGACTCCGATGCTTAAGTTAGCAAGGGTATTAAGTAGGTATTTAGTAGAATCAGAATATGAGTTATACCTGGGTGCTCCAGTGTATTTATAATGGTGTGGAGTGACCTTTCTGGAGATAAAGATAGTTATCTTATCCTATCTTACTTTACCTTCGAGTGAGGTCATCTTATCTTCAAGGGAACTGCCCTTATCTCTATAGGCTTGGGCTGCCTTAGGATTTGGGTCGTGTTCCTCTGTTGGGGCCTTTCTTTGGGCTTTCCTGGTGACTTGGCCGAACTTTCTGAGAAGAGGTCGGGTCGTCCTGACCTGAAGAGGTCGGTCGCTTTGTCTGTAGAACATCCCGGGTCGGATAACTCGACCCAGGATATGAACAGTGCCCCTGCTCGAGCTCGGTCTTTTCTTGGAGGTCGAGCCTTAGTTTTTAGGTCTTCGAACCTTCTCGGGAGAAATAGAGCTCGAGCATTTAGTCGACTTTATCCTTGTAGGGTTCCTTTTTGAATGCAGAACGTTTCATTTCCTCTGAGAGAGCGCGCTTTTGTATTAGCGTCCTAGCCTTGGGAATGCACGAGGGTTTTAATGCCCTCATTAATGTGTTTTTAATGCCCTATTTCTTTTTCTTTTATTTTGAACTTTACACACAGAAAACAGTTTTTCCTCTTCTCTGTAACTTCCCCTTTTCTTTCTCACTTTTCTGTTTTAGCATGTTGTTCCGCCCTTTCGCGTCTTCTCTTTGCGGCGTCGGTTGGTGATCGTAGGTGCCCTCTTTGTTTTCGACGACAACTTCATCTTCAATCTTCCCTCCGTACGCTTCTCCTTTCTTTAGGTTGGTTCATCTTATTTTTTGCTTGCATTTGTTTTGTTTTCCTAGTACAGTAGGGTTTTAACTTGAGTAATTTTTTGGAAAGTTTGAACCTTTTGCATTTCTACGCTTTTTGTCACTATGATTTCTGGTTTCTTCTTTTCCGGTGTTTCCTGAATGGTTGAAGCCTCTAGGGTTTTGCATGTTTGTTGCCTATTTCTGTATAAGTGGCTTGTTTGATTTTGAAGAAAAGATTGTGCCTTTGTCTGTTTTTCCGCTTGGCATGTTCTTGTTGTTGGGTAGACTGAAGTCGTAATTTCTCAAAACGCTTATTTTGATGACTTTATTTGGTTTGTGGCCTTTCCGAGTGTCATTCTTGTTGAAATAGAGGCTTTATGTTGTTGTTAGGACGTGTAGAGATGTAGGCTTGTAGGCTTCCCTGAGTCCTTATTCTGCCTCCAAAGGATGCCCCTGGAACCTTTTGGACTGGGTCCTGGGGTTTCCTTTTGTTGCTGTGCCTGGCTTTTTGACACCTATATGCTTTAGTTTTTCGAGTTGTCTCCGTTTATGCCCAAGTTGTTTGATTAGTGTTCTGAGGTGTTTTTGAGTAATCCAATCTTCTTTTCTTCTTGTAGGACTAGGTAACCATGTCTTCTCACAAAAATATTGTTGAGACATCTTCCCAGGTCCCTGAGGGCATGGCTGATTGGGTGGATGCTATAGTCCTCTTATGCGTCTTGTTGGTTGACTCTGAGTTTTGTTAGCAACTTAGGTAGTTTCATAGGATTTGTAGCAACGATAGTGATGAGAAGAATTATGAGCTCGTATCTCCAACTTCTGACGAAAGGGTTTGCTTTTCTACCTGTATTGCTGGAGAGCCCCTTTTTCTATGCCTATGACTTCTTTTTTTAGTCAAATGAATATTACTCTTCCTTTAACCCCCTTTGAGACCAACCTGTTATGATCTTGTAATGTAGCTCCATCCCAACTTCACCCCAATTCCTGGGGTTTTATAAAAATATTTCAGCTGCTGTGTCGTGAGTTTGGCATCCCTGCTTCGCAATCTCTCTTCTTTTATCTTTTCATTTTGACAAAGCCTGGTATAGTGAAGAAGAAAGCCGCTTGGGTTTCTTTCCGAGCTTCCCAGGGGAAAAAGATTTTCTCCATGTTTGATGAGTCTTTTCGTGATTTCAAAAATTACTTTTTTAGGGTCCGAGCTGTTGAAGGAGCTCGGCCCTTTTTTCTAGATGAGAATGATGAGCCCACCTTTCCTTTAGAATGGAAAAAGAATGTAGTGGTATCGAGATACTTGTGGGAGATGTTAGATGAGGCTGAACAAGCTTTTATGACTGTGCTGGAAGAAAACTAGGGAGAGTCTCCTCATCTCGACACAAAGAAATTTTTAGCTAACCCCTCTCTCCTCCGAACTGAGCTGGGTAGTGGTCAATTTTTCTATTGGTTTTGCTTGTTGTGTTTGTCTCTTGTGAGATCTTTTTCTGACTCGTATTTCGGTTTCCTGCTGTGATGTTTGTTTGCAGAGATGATTAAGAACACTGAATCCATGAAGGCTTTTAAGAGGGCAAGGAAGGCTACTGCAGCTCAGAATGCCTCGGCCAAGGCGGCCGGGGAGGGATCTTCTCAGGTTTTGTCTAAGCCTTTGGTTACAAGTTCTCTTGGGCCAAGGAAGATTATCCCCACTCCTCGAGTTCGTTTGATTGATCCTTCACAAGCTTCTGCTGGTACTTCCTCTCCTTCTGCCGCTCCTCCTCCAAAAAGACCTTGGACTGTCGAGCCTTTCAATCTTGATGCTCCCGACTTTGATACTGTTGGGTTTGTAGATCAACAGATTGCTCCCTATGGTGTCATGCCTACTGACGATGTATCCATTCTTCGTCATTTAGACTTCATTACTCGAAGTGGTATTACACTGGCATACATGGGAGCGGCTTTATACCGGACTGCTCAAGATCTTCCTATCCATGCTACCAAGGCCTTTATGGAGGAGGCAAAATCGGAGTTTGACCGAATTAAGGGTTTGAAGGAGGAGCTGAAGGTGAAAGTGGCCGAGCTGGAAAAGGAGCTGAAGGGGAAAAGGCTCGGCTGTTGGTCTGGCGGCTGCTGCGCAACTGGCCAAGGATACAGCGTTAAAACATAAGGATAGCTATGTTACTACTTATATAGAGATGATGGAGCTCAAGGGTAGCTTGGAAGCTGTCCGGGCCGATTATACCAAACTTCAGAGTCATCTTGTAGGCAGTGTTACTGTTGCTTATGAGAATCTGAAGGAGCAATTTCGAGTTCTTGCGCCAGATCTCGACCTTTCCCTTATTAGCCTATACAACATTGTTAAGGATGGAAAGATTGTCCCTGAAAATCCTGATGATGATGATGATGATCGTCCTTCACTGCCTGCTACCAAGACTTCTGCTGCGCCGACTTCTCCGACTTCCACTACTGAGATCAATCACCCAAGGGGGGAACCAGATTGCCAAATCTTGAACCGGGATGATGGGACGGTGGATGCGGTGCCTCTTCAGACTCGTCATCCTTCACTCCGAGTTGATGCTGTTGAGAAGCCTTCGGATGTTAGCTGAATTTCCTTCTTGCTTGTAGTAGATTGCCCGGCTTGTGGGCTTTGTTTTTAAAACACTTTATTTTGTGAATGATGTTTTGACGCTTTTCTAGTTGCTTGTTTAGCAACTTTATTTTGATAAACAAAGTAGTTTCTAGGCTTTGCGGGCTGAACCTAGTGGCCTCTGAAGCTGGCTATTATTATAACTTTTGTTTTTCATATCATACTTGTCTGCGTTTGTCTTGGTACCTTCGTAGTCTTTTGACATGATCGGCTTGATTCCTTTGCCTGATGTTGCTTTCAACAGTTTAAACTTTGTTCAGGTCTTTGTTAGGAATTATAATACTGAGATTGCCGATTTCTTCAACTCGGGTTGAGTTGTTTGTTTGTAACCCTCTTTTTTGGACTTTATTTAGGTCTTTTTCAGGGGTAGCTTTATCATGTCGAATCCTATCGAGTAACTTGGTAATTCTCTTTTTTGGACCTTATTCAAGTCTCTTTCAGGGATTACCTTTGTAACTTTATATTTTTGGGCCGACTTCGCCATGTCGGATCCTGTCGAGTTACTTGGTAATCCTCTTTCTTGGACCTTGTTAAGGTCTCTTTCAGGGATTACCTTTGTAACTTTATATTTTTGGGCCAACTTCGCCATGTCAGATCCTGTTGAGTTACTTGGTAATCCTCTTTCTTGGACCTTGTTCAGGTCTCTTTCAGGGATTACCTTTGTAACTTTATATTTTTGGGCCGACTTCGCCATGTCGGTCCTTGTCGAGTTACTTGGTAATCCTCTTTCTTGGACTTTGTTCAGGTCTCTTTCAGGGATTACCTTTGTAACTTTATATTTTTGGGCCGACTTCACCATGTCTGATCCTGTCGAGTTACTTGGTAATCCTCTTTCTTGGACCTTGTACAGGTCTCTTTCAGGGATTACCTTTGTAACTTTATATTTTTGGGCCGACTTCGCCATGTCGGATCCTGTCGAGTTACTTGGTAATCTTTTTTCTTGGACCTTGTTCAGGTCTCTTTCAGGGATTACCTTTGTAACTTTATATTTTTGGGCCGACTTCGCCATGTTGGTCCTTGTCGAGTTACTTGGTAATCCTCTTTCTTGGACCTTGTTCAGGTCTCTTTCAGGGATTACCTTTGTAACTTTTTCGTAGGAGTCCGACTTCATCATGTCGGGCTCTTCTAAGTTAGAGTAATCCTCTTTTATAGGGTTGGCCAGACCTCTTTTCAGGGCTTTACTTATAACTTGGGTTGTTGTGGCTGGTCCGACCTCTTTGTGTCGGCCAGTCTTCAAGTTATTTTATAGCAATCCATTTTATTAGGACCTCGTCAGGTCCTTTTTATGGATCACTTTCTATAACTTCTTGCATTATTCTATTTTCATCTTTGCCAATTTTGTAGAGTTTGGGTTTTAACCCTCGTTTGGCAGACATTTTAATAAATTTGGTTTTCATCTTGGTCTGTATTGTGATCGCGCAGTGAATTTGATTTTCACTTTCTGTCGATCCGTAGCTTTATAATCGGGCGATGAATGTTTCGGAATAATACGGCTTGAGCATTTGTAGAAAATCTGAACAGATTTTATTAAAAGAAAATGCAAATATACATGCAGGAGTTAATTTCCTAAGTCGGGTGATTTATAGGTCTCGGCTTGGCGCCTCGTTAAAAAACCTTTTCAGGAAAAAGAGTGCGCCTTGTCCAAGGTCCTTTATCATCCCTAGCTATAGTACATTCTTAGGTCGCAGGCGTGCCATGACCTGGGAAGCTCTCGCCCATCGAGTTCGGAAAGCCTGTAGTGGCCTTTTCCCAGCACTTCTATGACTCGGTAAGGTCCTTTCCAGTTTGCTACCAGCTTTCCTTCTCCAGATCGAGTTATTCCGATGTCGTTTCGGATTAAGATGAGGTTGTCCTCAGCAAAGGCCCACTGTATTACCTTTTGGTTGTATCTGGAGGCCATCCGTCGTGTCAACGCCTCTTCCCTTATCCGAGCTTTTTCTCGGATTTCTAGAAGTATGTCGAGCTCTTTGCTTTGGAGTTGGGAGTTGGCTTTTTCGCTATAGTGGATCACTCTGGGTGATCCTTCTTCGACCTCTATTGGGATCATTGCCTCCATTCTGTAAGCTAATCGGAAAGGTAACTCCCTTGTAGTGGAATGTGGAGTCGTCCGATATGCCAATAGGACTTGTGGGAGCTCTTCAGCCCAGGCTCCCTTTGCATATTGTAATCTCCATTTTAACCTGGCTAATATAACTTTGTTGGCAGCTTCGGCTTGCCCATTGGCTTGAGGGTGTTCGACAGAGGTGAATTGTTGTTTTATATTCAAGTCGGCCTCTAGCTTTCTGAAGCTTGCATCTGTGAACTGGGTACCATTGTCTGTAGTGATGGAGTATGAAACTCCAAACCTTGTGACGATATTTCTATATAGAAAATTTTGACTTCTTTGAGCAGTGGCGTTAGCTAGGGGTTCTACCTCAATCCATTTTGTGAAGTAGTCTATTCCTACTATGACAAATTTGACTTGTCCCGATCCTTGAGGAAATGGTCCGAGAAGATCGAGTCTCCATTTTGCGAATGGCCAAGGTGAGGTCACGCTGATGAGTTCCTCTGGTGGGGCAATATGAAAGTTGGCATGTTTCTGACATGATGGACATGTTTTTACGAACTCTGTGGCTTCCTTTTGTAGAGTTGGCCAATAAAATCCTGCTCGGAATACTTTCTTGGTAAGTGCTTGCGCTCCGAGGTGATTGCCACAAATGCCACTGTGTACTTCTTCTAGAACTTCCTTTGTGTTGGGAGTCGGTATACATTTTAATAATGGTATCGAAATCCCTCTTTTGTATAGAGTGTTGTTTATGATAGTGTAGTATTGTGCCTCCCGTTTTAACCTCTTTGCCTCCTTTTCTTCTGTGGGGAGTGCTTCTATTTTGAGGTAGTTTATTATGGGAGTCATCCATCCTTGATCTTGTCCTGTTATAGTCATGACTTTTTCTTCTTCTGAGATTGATGGATTTTGCAAATTTTCTTGGATGAGGCTTCTAGTGTTGCCCCTTGGTTTGGTGCTGGCTAGTTTTGAGAGTGCGTCAGCTCGGGTATTCTATTCTCGGGGTATGTGACAGATCTCATATTCTCCGAGTTGTCTGAGCTGTTCCTTGGTTTTGTCCAAGTACTTTTTCATAGTGGGGTCTTTGGCTTGGTAGCTTCCTGCTATTTGTGAAGTAACTACCTGTGAGTCGCAGAAGATGATAAGTGTTTGAGCTCCAACCTCCCTGGCCAGCTTCAAACCAGCTAGTAGTGCCTCATATTCCGCTTGATTGTTTGAGGCAGGGAACCCGAATTTGAGGGAGAGTTCGATTTGGGTTCCCTGGTCGCTTTCAATTATCACACCCGCGCCACTTTCTATTTTGTTTGAGGAACCATCCACATAGAGATTCCATTCTGTGGGGATTTCCGGTGTGTCCATGAATTCCGCAATGAAGTCGGCTAGATATTGCAATTTGATGGCCGTCCGAGCTTCGTATTGAAGATCGAATTTGGACAACTCGACTGCCCATTGTAATATTCTGCCCGCCAAGTCTGTTTTCTGTAAGATTCCTTTTATGGGCTGGTTGGTCCAAATTTTAATGGTGTAGGCTTGAAAGTATGGGCGAAGTCGTCGTGATGTTAATATGAGAGCAGAAGCAAATTTTTCTATTTTCTGATAGTTCAGCTCAGATCCTTGTAATGCTTTACTGATGAAGTATACGGGTTGTTGCCCGCTGTCCTCTTCTTGGACTAGTGTTGAGGCTACCGCTCGACTTCCTACTGCGAGGTAAAATATGAGTGGTTATCCTTCTTATGGCCAAGTTAGGATAGGTGGCTGTCCCAAGAACCTTTTGAAATCTTGGAAGGCCTGCTCGCACTCCGTTGTCCATTCGAACTTCTTTCCTTTTCTTAGAGTAGCGTAGAAGGGAAGAGATCTTATTGCCGATCCGGCTAGAAATTTGGACAAGGCTGCTAACCTCCCATTGAGTTGTTGTACCTCTTTGACGTAAGTCAGACTTTTCATGTCGAGTATGGCCCGGAATTTGTCCGGGTTTGCCTCGATCCCTCTCTGTGTGATCATAAAACCCAAGAATTTACTAGCTTCTACTGCGATGGTGCATTTTGCGGGATTGAGTCGCATGCCATGTCGTCTTATAGTGTCGAATACTTGGGTCAGGTCGGATAATAACGTTTCTTCGTTTTGTGTCTTTACTAGCATGTCGTCCACATAGGCTTCCATGATTTTTCCGATGTGATCTGAAAAAACCTTGTTCATTAATCTTTGGTAAGTGGCTCCCGCGTTTTTAAGACCGAAGTGCATGACAATGTAGCAGTAATTTGCCTTTGGGGTTAAGAATGAGGTTTTTTCTTGGTCGGGTGGATACATTGGGATTTCGTTATATCCCGAGTATGCGTCCATAAAGGAGAGGTATTTATATCCGGAGGAGACATCTACCAGTGCGTCGATGCTTGGGAGTGGATAAGGATCTTTTAGGCAGGCTTTGTTGAGGTCGGTATAGTCAGTGCACATTCGCCACTTCCCGTTTGACTTTTTCACAAATACGACGTTAGCAAGCCATAGTGGGTATTTGACTTCTCTTATGAAACCTGCCTCCAGTAAAGCTTGTACCTGTTCTTCCACAGCTTGAGAGCGTTCTGGTCCTAGCTTTCTATGTCTCTGTTGTACCAGCCAAGATTGTGGGTAGACTGCTAGCTTGTGGCACATCAGCTTAGGATCTATGCTTGGCATGTCTGCAGCCTTCCACGCAAAGAGGTCGACGTTGTCTTGTAGAAACTGTATGAGTGATTCTTTTATGTCTCCATTCAGTCGTTTGGTTCGGGGTGTCCCCGATCTGGATTTTCTCTATTTCACCTTCAGGTTGTGGGCGGAGTTCTTCCCGCCTCTGGACTCCACCGAGCTCAATTGTGTGGAACTCTTCACCTCTGCCTCTGAGGCTTAGACTTTCATTGTAACAGCGGCGCGCCATCTTCTGATCTGCTTTTATCGCAGCTATCCCCCCTACCGTTGGGAACTTCATGCATAGGTGTGGGGTTGAGACTATTACACCGAGTTGATTCAACGTTGTCTGACCTATTAGGGCATTGTAGGCTGAACTTACGTCGACTACGATGTAGTCGATTTTGAGTGTTCTTGACTGACTTCCTTTTCCGAAAGTTGTGTGTAGTGAGATGTATCCCATCGGTTGTACCGGGGTATCTCCTAGTCCGAACAGGCTATCCGGATATGCTTTGAGTTCTTTTTCTTCCAAGCCGAGTTTGTCGAAGGCACTTTTGAATAAGATAACGGCGGAGCTCCCCTGGTCTATTAGCGTGCGGTGAAGATTTGTGTTTGCCAGTATAATAGTGATACCATGGGATCGTCATGTCCTAATGTGATGCCGGAAGCGTCTTCCTTGGTGAAAGTAATCGCGGGGATGTCGAGTGCTTCCTCCTTTCCTGCGACATGATATACATCTTTGAGGTGTCTTTTGCGAGATGATTTGGAGATTCCTCCCCCGGCAAATCCGCCATGTATCATGTGGACATGTCTTTCTGGTGTACGAGATGATCGCGCGGTTTGTCCAACATCTTCTGCTTTTCTTCTTTTTCTTTGCTCATCGTCACGGGTGGCTAGATATCGATCTAGCTTTCCTTCTCTTACTAGCTTTTCTATGACATTTTTTAGATCAAAACACTCATTGGTGGAGTGCCTGCAGATCCGATGGTATTCACAATATTCAGCCTGGTTTCCTCCTCTTTTTTTGCCTTTGAGTGGTCGAGCTGGTGGTACTTTTTCTGTGTTGCAGACCTCTCTGTATACATCTACAAGAGATACCCGAAGCGGGGTGTAATTGTGGTATTTTTTTATTTTCTCTCCATGCCGATCTTCCTTTTTTCTGGAATCTTTGTCTTTATCCCAGGAAGCGAATCCAGCTTTCAAGGTCTCTCCTAATCGGGAGTTTTCCTCCATGTTGATGTACTTTTTCGCTCGTTCCTGCATCTCGTTCAAAGATGTGGGGTATTTCTTCGATATGGATTGACTAAAGGGCCCTTCTCACAAGCCATTAATAAGGCCCATAATGGTGGCCTCCGTTGGTAGGTTCTGTATGTCCAGGCATGTCTTGTTGAACCTTTCCATGTAGTTGCGAAGGGTTTTCCGTTCTCCTTGTCTGATTCCCAATAGGCTCGGAGCATGTTTAGCCTTGTCTTTTTGGATGGAGAATCTGGCCAGGAATTTCTTCGCCATATCGTCAAAACTTGAGATGGACCTAGGAGGGAGGTTGTCGAACCATCTAATTACCGTCTTTGTCAAAGTATTCGGAAAGGCTTTGCAACGAACTGCATCTGAGGCGTCGGTGAGGTACATTCTACTTCTGAAAGTGCTGAAATGATGGCCGGGATCTGTAGTGCCATCATATAAGGTCATATCTGGGAGTTTAAAGTCTTTTGGGATTTTAGTCTTCATGATCTCCTTGGTGAATGGGTCGTGCTCCTTGCGGGAGCTATCTTCGGGAGGGGATCGGCTGGCTTTGGTTTTGATATTGGCTTCAAGTTTTAGGAGTTTGTTCTCCAATTCCTAGCATCGCCTTATTTCCCTTTGTAGGTCTTTCTCGGCCTCTTGTTGACGTAGGGCTTCTTCTTCAAGTTGTTTTAATCGGTCCTGAAGTGTATCCATGGCTCCCTCGTTTGAGCAGTTCTTCTTGTTGTTAAGTTGGGAAGTATCTTTTGGTGTGGTGTCCGCATTTTTGTGCGGCATTCTATCCTCTAAATTTGAAGTGTGGTCGTTGTCATGGTCGTCCGCCATGGTGATGGGATGACTTCCAGGTTCCCGGGTAATTACGCCAATGTTTTGAGGGTTACCTGAAACAATAGGTCAAACCCAGATGAGATCTTCTGTGCTGGTTGGAACGGTTGTATCCGATTTGTTGGACTTGATGATGGTGCTGATTCCTTTATCCCCAAAGGGTGGGGGGTACCTGCAAGGGACTCTGATGCTTAAGTTAGCAAGGGTATTAAGCAGGTATTTAGTAGAATCAGAATATGAGTTATACCTGGGTGCTCCAGTCTATTTATAATGGTGTGGAATGACCTTTCTGGAGATAAAGATAGTTATCTTATCCTATCTTACCTTATCTTCGAGTGAGGTCATCTTATCTTCAAGGGAACCGCCCTTATCTCTATAGGCTTGGGCTGCCTTAGGATTTGGGTCATGTTCCTCTGTTGGGGCCCTTCTTTGGGCTTTCCTAGTGACTTGGCCGAACTATCTGAGAAGAGATCGGGTCATCCTGACCTGAAGAGGTCGGTCGCTTTGTCTGTAGAACATCCCGGGTCGGATAACTCGACCCAGGATATGAACGGATACCATTAACGGGAAACTTGTTTGAGACCATAGATGGATTTTCTTCTTTCTCTATTGGATCTCCTTAATGACACTTCTTGAGGTTGTTGAGCTTGCTGTATGGATTGGGATTGAGAAGGATTCTCATTATTTTCCTATGCTGTAGCAGTATCTTGAGCAACAACGATATTCTCATTGTTCTTTTGTATTGTAACTAGATCTACAGTAGGATTCTCATTGTGCTCTTGTACTATAACTGTGTCTTGAACAATAATAGGTACAAAGACCAGATCATTGTCAGTTATAGAATCCTCATCAAAAGCAACATTCCCAATATTTTCTTCCCCCCAAACTCAACATCCTCAAGAAATCTCGCATTTCCCGTTTCAAAAATGGACCTTGATGCATGATTGTAAAACTTATACCCCCGTCAGCGCTCAACGTAACCAACAAAGTAGCAGCTAATTATCCATGAGTCCAATTTTCTTTCATGCACCCTATAAGGTCGCGCCTCAGCTGGACATCCCCAAATATGCAGATGCTTTATACTGGGCCTTTTCCAAGTCCAAATTTCTTATGGGGTTTTGTTAACTGCTTTGCATGGCACCCTATTAAGGATGTACACTGCAGTCTTTAAGGCTTCTCCCCAGAGTGATTCAGGCAAGGATGAATGACTAATCATACTTCTCACCATGTTGTTAAGAGTTTGGTTCCTTTGCTCTACAACACCATTCATGCTAGGTTTGCCTGGCATGGTGTATTGCGGAACAATACCACACTCCTCTAGGAAAAGAGCAAAAGGCTTGGGACGTTGTTCACCTAAACTGTCATATCTTTCGTCGTATTCACCACCACGATCATATTTGACAGCTTTAATTTTCTTTCCAAGTTGAAGTTCAACTTCAGCTTTGAAAGACTTGAAAACATCTAAGGCTTGAGACTTTTCATAAATTAAATATAGATACTCTTAACAAGAATAATCATCTATGAACGTAATAAAGTACCGTTGTCCATTCTAAGAGACAGTAGGGAATGGGCCACATATATCAGTATGTATCAGTTCTAAGACATCTTTAGCTCTCTCGGCACCTAATTTCATTTTGTTTGTCCTTTTCCCCTTTATGCACTCAATGCAGACTTCAAAGTCTGCCAAATTTAGGGGTCCGAGAATTCCATCCGACACGAGCCTCTAAATTCTCTGTTTAAAGATGTGGTCTAGGCATTTGTGCCATAATGATGCCGAATTCTCATTTAATTTTTGTTTTGTACCCTTTTGTAGTATTTCATTATTATAGGAATTTAAGTTAAGCCTATATAGATTATCCACCAAATGACCAGAGCAAATATTATTCGAATTATAGAAGAGACTGACTTTATTATCTCCAAACGAACAAAAATAACCTGATTTGTCCAAACAAGAAACAGAAACTAAATTCCGTCTAAATGACGGTACATAAAATGTCTCTAATAAATCCAAGTAAAATCCACTCGTGGAACATAATCTAAAGATTCCTATAGCTTCGACTGTAACTATATTGTCGTCTGCCACATAGATGTACCTTTCAGCATCACTTGGAGGTTGGCTCCACAGGCAACCCTGCATAGTAACACTAACATGAGTAGTAGCAGTAGAATCTACCCACCAAGTATCAACAGGTACATAACTTAAACTAGCCTCAGAACAAACGAAAGTAAGAGTTATACCCTTCTTTACACGCCAGGTGGCATATTTGGTACAATCCTTCTTCATGTGTCTTACCTTCTTACAGAAGAAACAAGTTGAAACTTGATCTTGTTTCTTAGCCTTTTTTTTGCTAAGAAAGCACATCCACAGTAGTATCACGCTTTCTTTTATACTGAGAAGATGAAGCTATGTGAGCACTTTCAGTCTTATCTTGTTGTAGCCTCTCTTCTTCTTGCACACAGTGAGATATAAGCTCATTTAAGGACCAAGTGTCCTTCAGAGTGTTATAACTCACTTTGAATTGCCCAAAGTGTGCAGGAAAGGAAATCAAAATGAAATGCACGAGTAAATCTTCAGATAACTCTAACTTTAGTGCTTTCAATTTTGAAGCAAGATGAGACATTTCCATAATGTACTCCCTTATGTTCCCTTTACCTTTATACCTCATGGAGAAAAGTTTGCTCAAAAGACTACTTGCCTCCGCCTTTTTATTCTTAGTAAAGAATTTTTCAACATTCTTTAGGAACTATTTGGCATCTTTATCCTTAGTAATTGAGCCCCGAAACGCTTCAGGAATTGAGTGTTTTATGATCATAATGCTCATTCGATTGGATCTTTTTCACTTCTCTATTTTAACCTCATTGAGATTTTCCAGAGTGGAAGTGGGTTTCTCCTCTCAAAGAGCTATATCTAAATCCATACAACCGAGGACAATCTCCACGATATCTTTCCAAACTTTAAAGTTTGAACCATTCAGCATAGGAATACTGCAAATTTGTGCAGAAACATAGGTAGCTAAAACCATAGTTTCTGGATTAGAACAAAAGAAACATGCAGTAAACATTAGTTAAATAATGGGAAAAAAATTCATATTGAGATATCTAGCACAACATTAATTTTCAATCTTTGTATAGAAAAATTAACTGTAAGTGATACTCTCATTGCAATAATCAAATATTGTCAAAATTCCTGTCACACATTAAGCCTTTCTTTGGACCGACTTAATGCGCACATAGAAACTTAAACTTCGCAACCTATTTATTATCGCATATATTTTCTATTAATTGGCCAAACAATAATCTTTCTTTGGGCTGATTATTGACCGCATAATTAATAGAAAATAAACAAAAGTGTGAAATGCTTATTATTTGGCCAAACGATAAACTTCCTTTGGGCCGATTATTGTTCGCACAAATAATAAGCATTACTTTATTCTTAATTAGTTACCCAAATATTTATTTACGATTAATATGTGTATGTAATTTGGCCAAATATAGGTCTTCCTTTGGGCCGACCAATATTCACATGAATTACATATCACCATATTGCTAATATTTTGAATAAATTAATTTTCACAAAAGAGGCTACTTTGGTAGCATAATGTTCAATCAATTTATTTCAAAACCAAATCTTTATAATAGATGGGTATAATAATTCAAATTATTACTAATTTCCTTGAGTAAAAATAAAAAAATACTTAAATCCCAAAAGGAATTAAATCTTAATGGTGTCTTTTTCAGACCTTTAAAAAAATATGATTATAATTGTACAGAAATTTATATGCCAAAAAAAATTTTTAATTCATTAAGATTAGAATCAATCTTATGATTCAATCCATACAAAACAAAAAAAATTAATGAATTTGCCAAAAGAATGAATCTATGTAGAATGGTATAAAAAAAAGGTAAACAAACGAAGAATTTTTTTGTTAAAAAAATTAGATTCATATTCATAGATTAAATCATAGTGCATACAAAAAACTTTATGATAAATATGCTCATTCTATGGATGGACAATGGCTATAATAAAAAAATTAATTAAATTTTTTTAATTTTATAAATTAACAGCTCCAATATTTAGGATCGGAACATATACAAAAAATAGTATGCACATATATAAAAGAATGCAACAAATTTTTTTTTAATATACCTTTTGTATTTTTTATGTGCTCTTCATGTACTATTTATGTACTCTTTATGCACTTTTATGTACTCTTTTAGTTTTATTAACATGTGCTACGCAATCCAAAAGCATCACATATTTGAATCTAATTTCACAAACTCAAATTAAGATTCAAATTCAAAAAAAAATTATAGTTTCTTAATGATTTAATCATAGATGGCTCTGATACCACTTGTTGAAATCTTCTCAGAATTTCTTAACCCAAAGATCATCCATGTTAAATCATTAAGAAAGAAAATATATATCCTGAATGTGGAAGCGTACCTGAATTCATAAACATGAATTATGATTGGAAGAGTTTGGATCCTGTGGTTCTTTTGATCTTCCTCAACCAAAGCCTTCTGTATCCTAGGCGGCTGATTGTGACTCTTTTGATGGGAAAAGAGCAACAAAGGCGGCTTTGGTATCTTGGGGACCGAAATCCTGAAGGCCTATTTATATTTGAGCATAGCACCCATTAAATCTTAAAGCCCAAATAAAATAGTATCTAAAGCCCAAAAGATAATATATCTAAAATCCAAAACATAATTATCTAAGGAACAAAAGATAATATCTGGTTTTATTCTCATTTAATTCCAAATCAAAAGTAATAATGACTTATTCAATTAGTATTTATAACAATAAATAAGATCATCATTATATAAGTCATTTAATTTGAAATAGTATAATTTGTGATTATAATTAATATATGTATTGCCCACAAATAAGTTAAAAAATTAAATAATTTCCTAACAACTTGACCATAATGTGGTTTGTGTGCTTATCAGGATTGTTGCTAGTGGGAATTTTGTGTAGCGTGTGGGTTGCATATCTGTTATAGGACATTTTTGGGATTGAATGAACTTGTTTATTATTTTATCTATGTCACTTTTGTTATCAATTTTAGAATTATTGATAGTTGTCATATTATAATAGTTAAATTTTTTATGTACGAGTTGTCCGATTTAGTTTTATTTACAGTGTACAAAGATAAGCCATTTGTGTTTGGTTTTCGAGAATTTTTGTCAGAGGTTATAGCTGTTGTCATCCTATTAACTACATTCATAAAATGAATTTTAAGGTGGTAGTACTAGTTGTTGTTGGGTGATAGGTGAGTTTCATTGTATTGAGACTAGTTAGTGTTGAACGTTGAGTTCACCTCCATTTGTTTCTTATGGTCCGTATTTAAACTTTTATGAAAACTGTACTTTTAATGATAAACATAACACATAAATCACGAACATATATTTAATGCATCAATATATACTAAATAATTAATACCTAATTTCAAAGAGTACGTAAAAATTAATGAAAATTAATTTATATTAAAAATTTATCACAAAGAATATATGTTATCTTTTTTTTAATTAAAGAAAATACAGATTATATCTTTTAGACATTACAATAAAGAAAATGGTAAAACTGAAAGCAGAAACGTATAAATACTTTTATTCTAAGATATTTATAATCATAAACAATCAACAAATGTAAACAAATATAACTTTTTGAAAATGAAAAAATGATTACATCATTCTTCACCAAAAATAAGTTAAAAAATTAATTTAATATATTTTTCATGAGTTATATTGAAGAATACATAGTTAGACCAGAAAAAATGATTAGAAATTTAAAAAAAATTAAAAATAATTTACATAATTTTGGTAAAAGTTTAAAATCTCGTACTAAAAGTATATACTAATAAATAATAAATTTTTGTCTCTAATTATATAAAGAGTACGGGATAATAATTAAGGATTAACTTAATATTAAAAAAAACGGAAGCGTCCTCGGCCTTCCTCCCTGCAGAACTCGCCAGTTGATAAAAATGGTGGCACAACGGAGGAAACTTTAGTAGATGGAAGTATGGCAGGTGCAGTGTTAGGGGGTCCGAAGGTGGCAACTATTGAGGATCAGAGTGTGCCAGTACCATAGGAGAAACCACCTATCGAGGTTGGTGATTCTATTTTGAGTTTATGTTCTTATTTATTTTGTCCCTATTATTTATAAATAGTTTAAATATAATTGTTTGGAATATTAGTGATGCTTCTAATAAGTTAGCCTGGGTGCATTGTAAGAAACTTGTTAGGAAATTTAAATCTGTTTTCTTTATTGTGGTTAAAACTCACTCCCCTTTTTAGCATTTAAAATTGTTTTGGGAAAGGTTGGGGTATCACTCTGTTGGTATAGTAGAAGCAGAGGGACATAAGGGAGGTATTTGGTTTCTATCCTCTATGAAGGGTGTTTGTTGTAAGTTCATTGATGCTTTTGATCAGGGTGTTACTGTTGAGGTTTAATTTGATAATTTAATTTGGAGGTGTAGTGGTATTTATGGCAGTCCTCAATTTAATAAAAGGGTTCTCCTTTGAGATTATCTTCTTGCACAATCCATGATTTTTCAAGGACCTTGGATTGTTCTTGGTGATTTTAATGAAGTCAAATTTTCTCATGAATCTAAGGGCTGTCAATTTTCTCATCAAAAAGCAGACACGTTTGCTACTTCATTAGGGGATAGTGGTTTGTTTGATCTGAAGACTATTGGGAGGCAGTTTTCTTGGTACAGGAGGGTGAAAAATTATGATGACATGGCAAAAAAGCTTGATCGAGTCTGTATAAATAGTAGTTGGTTATCTATATTTCTAGAAGCTTATGCAGATGTTTTAAATAGGCTTCAGTTTGATCATTGCCCTATTCTGGTGCGTTGTAAAGGTCGTCCTCAGCCTAAAGGGAATCGATCTTTCTGATTTGTTGCTGCTTGGGCTACTCATCCTGGGTATAGAGATATTGTGAATCAGTCATAGTGGTCTGGTAATAGAGGGATTCATGGCAAGCTTTCGGAAGTACAGAAGAATTCACTAGAGTTTAACTCGAAGGTATTTGGTAAAATTTTTGTTAAGAAATGTGAATTAGAGCAGCAGATTAATTATTTACAAAAGCATTTGGAAGTGGTGGATAGTATTTATTTGCATCAGAAAGAGCAATAGTTGCTTGATGATTATAATAATACTCTAGTACAAGAAGAGCTCCTATGGTTCCAAAAGTCCAAAGAGCAATGGGTAAGGTTCGGGGATAGGAATACAAGATTCTTTCATATTCAAACTCTTGCGCGAAGGAAGCATAATAAGATTCATGGCCTTTTTCTCAAGGATGGAGTGTGGAAAACTGATCCAGAGGTTCTGAGTCAAGAAGCAGAGTCTTTCTATAAAAGCTTATTCTGTCATTTGGATGATGTTGATTTGGGTTGCCTTGGTGATGTGCCTCTTCCTTCTCTGAATGAAGAAGCTTGCAATAATCTTACAGCACCAGTTACTATGGAGGAAGTCAGAACAGCTGTTTTTCACATGAACTCTTTTAAAGCTCCGGGTCCAGATGGGTTTCAAGATTTCTTCTTCAAAGAATATTAGGAGATCATTGGTCTTGATGTTTGGAAGATGGTTAAGTAGGCATTTTCCAGTGTTACTTTTGATCTGAGAATGTTGGAGACTTTACTGGTTCTTATTCCAAAGGTTGAATCACCGGTATCTATGAAAGATTTCAGGCCAATTAGTCTCTGCAATGTAGTTTACAAGATCATCACAAAGGTCCTTATTAATAGGCTTCGTCCTCATCTTGCGGAGATTGTTGGTCCACTTCAAGGAGGATTTATTTTGGGACGAGGAACTCCTGACAACATCATTATTGCTCAAGAAGTCCTCCACTTTATGAAGAAGACTAAATCAAAGAAAGGCACACTGGCCTTTAAGATTGATCAGGAGAAAGCTTATGATAGAGTTGACTGGAGGTTTTTAGCTCATACCCTTAAGAGCTTTGGTTTTCCTATTCCTACAATTAATTTGATTATGAATTGTGTCACTGTTTCTTCCTTATCTATTCTTTGGAATGGGAATCGTCTGAATGGCTTTACTCCTAGCCGAGGTCTTAGACAAGGAGACCCTATGTCACCCTATCTTTTTGTGTTGTGTATGGAGCGATTGGCATGCTTTATTAGTCATCAGGTTGATTTGGGCATGTGGGAACCGGTCGATATTTCTAGAGGAGGACCAAGAATATCCCACTTAATGTTTGCAGATGACTTGCTTCTATTCTGTAAAGCTACAAGAGACAAGTGCAAAATGTGATGCTGGTTTTAGAGACTTTTTGCAAAGCATCTGAGATGAAGATTAATATGGAGAAGTCTAAAGTGCTTTGCTCCAAGAATGTCTCTACAACAAGAAAAGAGATTTTCACTGGGTATCCTCTATCAGATTTATCCAGGACTTGGGCAAGTATCTTGGAGTTACCCTTAGCCATTCTAGGGTGACTGGTTCAGCTTTCAATGGTGTCCTAGATAAGATTCGGAGTAGGCTAGCAAGCTGAAAAGGGAGTTTACTCAATTGGGTTGGTAGACTCTGCTTGGTTAATTCTGTTGCAGCTGCTATTCCCACGTACCAGATGCAGGTCTCTATTTTTTCCAAAGGAATCATTAGTAAATTGGAGTCTATGATGAGGAATTTTCTTTGGAAAAGACAAGTTGATGGAAGAGGATTGTTAGTTAGAAGGTACTGGTTACTCCAAAAAAATATGGAGGTTTAGGGATTAGAGATCATTATTGTGTAAATATTGCTCTTCTTGGGAAGCTAGTTTGGACTTTTTTCTAGCAGCCAAACAAGTTATGGGTCCAATTGTTGGATGCCAAATACTAATCATCTCTATATGACTGTTTTAGTTATCCTAAGAACAAGGACTCTCCCATTTGGAGGTGTCTTTGTAAGGCTTGGAAAGTGTTGAAGGATGGGTTTGCTTGGTGTATTGGAGATTTGAACCAGAATTTTTGGTTTTCTAGCTGGAGGAGAGAAGGACGGTTATCTAATGAGATGGATTATGTTCATATTTCTGATTCGAATCTCCGGATACAAGATATTTGGTCGGTTGGTAGGTGGCATTTTGATACTCTTTATTCTCCTTTATCTCAAAATCTGAAAGGTAATATTCTCTCTTACAATCCAGATGAACAAGCAGGTCCGGAAGTGGGTTGGTATTGGTGTGGGTCTGCTGCCAAAGTCTATGACACACGCAATGGTTACTTGTGGTTGTGTAAGCAACTGTTTGGTTGGGTGGAGCGGGAGAATTGGCTTTGGCTTTGGCGTCAGCTTGTTCCGGAAAAGCATAAGTTTTTGGCTTGGTTGTGTCTTAAGGAGGCTCTTCCTACTACAAGTTTTCGCTTTAGAAGAGGGATGTCATCATCGGATAGGTGTCCAAGATGTCTTTCTAGCCAAGAATCAGTTTTACATTGTATTCAGGATTGTCCAAAAGCTCAGCTTGTCTGGCATAGGTTGGATATTTCTTGTCATCCTTTGGATTTGAAGAACTGGTTCTTGTATCATAGCACAGAGCATCCATTCAAGTTCTTTTCGGGACTTTGGTGGATATGGCGAGCAAGAAATAATGACATCTTTAATCTTCATGAAACTTGGCCTCCGGAAAAAGTGATTTGTCTGGCATTAACTTCAGAAAAGGAGCTTAGGAATATTTTTGAATTACAACGTATGTCCCTTCCCTCTACTCTAAATGGTTTTTGGAATCCCCATCCATTGGTACTTTTAAGATTAATTGTGATGCTAGTTATTTTGGTTCGGGTGATTGATAAAACACTATTTTATGGTTTATCTTGTGCTTAATTTAGTGGATTTTATCAACTCTTTACCCACTTATTCATACTATTTGCATGGTTTTACATTTGCCTTCCTAATTATGTGCTTTGATTGAAAACATGCTTTTTTGGCCTTAAGTTCCCTATGTTTAATCCTCTCTTATTACCATTAGATGCCTTGATATGTGTGTTAAGTGATTTCAGAGATTACAGGGCAGGAATGGCTCAGAGGATGGAAAGGAAGCATGCAAAAGTAGAAGGAATACAAGAAGTTGGAGAAATTGCTAAGCTGTCCAGCCTGACCTCTTCGCAATCACACGGCTATAACTTTAGCTACAGAGGTCCAAACGACGCGGTACTAGTTGTGCTGGAAAGCTAATGTCCGGGGCTTCGATTTGATATATAATATGCCATAGTTGCCCTGATGCTAGACGACGCGAACGCGTGATCCACGCGGCGCATCTGCAAACTTCAATCCGCGCGGCCGCGTGGGCGACGCCTCCGCGTCACTTGCCCGCGACCTGAACGTACCAGAATACGCAGGGGGCGATTTCTGGGCTATTTTTGACCCAGTTTTTTGCCCCAAAAACATAAATTAAAGGCTATAAAGTGGGGAAATGCATCCATTCATCATCATGCTTTCATAATTCACGATTTTAGGATTAGATGTAGTTTTTAGAGAGAGAGGTTCTCTCCTCTCTCTTAGGATTTAGGATTTTAGGATTTCTATTAGTTTAGTTCAATTCATCTTCATTCCAGGTTCTATATTCCTTCAATATTTATTTTCTACTTTTATTTACTCTAATACTTTTATTTGTATTTGATTTATGTTGCCCAATTGGCTTATGAACCTTTCCATGTTATGACTTGAATTTATATTTAGACGTAGTTTGATTGCTTTATTTACATGAATGCTTTTAATTTAATTTAGATATTTTCCCTTTTGGCTTTGGTTGATTAATTGGTGACTCTTGAGTTATCAAACTCATTGTTGATTGAAAATTGGAATTCTTCAAGAATTGATTCGAGATCCAATAACTCTATTTTTTCCCAAGGAAAGACTGGGACTTGAGGATTCGAATTAATTCATCCACTTAACTTACCTTCATAGTTAGAGGTTAACAAAGTGGGAGAAAAATCTAATTCTCATCACAATTGATAAGGATAACTAGGATAGGACTTCCAGTTCTTATACCTTGCCAAGAGATTTTATTATTGTTAATTTATTTTACTTGTCATTTAAATATACCTGTTCCCATTGCCCAAACTTCAAAACCCCGATTTACAATCTTCATAACCAATAATAAGAACATACCACCCTGCAGTTCCTTGAGAAGACGACCCGAGGTTTAAATACTCGGTTATCAATTTATTTAGGGGTTTGTTACTTGTGACAACCAAAACGTTTGCACGAAGGGATTTCTGTTGGTTTAGAATCTATATCTACAACGCGACTATTTTTATAAAATTCATTACTAGCAAAAATCCTAACGTCAGTGATAGTGTTGGTTTTGCTTGTGTTATTAGAGATTGTAATGGAAGTTGGCAAAGGGGGTGTTTGGGAATGATTGAGAGTAATAGTATTCTTCGAGGAGAATTGTTTGCTATTTGGAGAGGATATCTCTTAGCTTGGGATGTGGGTCAACGAGATGTTATTTGTGAGATGGATTGTGTGGAAGCATTTAATCTTGTTACTCAAGATGGTTTTGGGTTTATTGATCCATTGGTGCTCAAAATAAGAGATATCATGCATTGGAATTGGCGTATTGACTTTCGTTTGATTATGAGAGATGCAAACACGGTGGCTGATACTATGGCAAAGATAGCGATGAAGTTACAACTTTCGCATGTGGAGCTTCTTTCACCTTGGGAGGAGTTTAAGAGTAGTCTTAAACGAGACTGTCCCTCTATTTAAGCAGTTCCTTGTTTTGTTTGTTTTGTTTTTCTTTATTTAGTTTATTTCAGTCACAAAAAAAAAATCTAATATTAAAAAAAAGCAAAATTGGATTTAAATCCAGTATTCATATAGACCAACCATAATATAATTATCAGATTCAATTATAGAATAGAATTAAATCAGTTACCTCGATGATGTATTTATTATTTCTTTCAGCATTCTATTTTTTTTGCTTTGGCCTACTCTTTTCCATGAAGTTTATACAATGCTTTGTTAATTTGCTAGTGAGATTGATCGTAGTTCTACTTCTTTCCTTGCTCGGTCTCCTACTTCTCCCTTTTCCTTTCGTAGACATAATTTTTGTGATAATATTTAATTCAAGCGAAAATTAACTAAGATTTCTCTCAAGAAATAAATTATAAAACTTTTAACAATTTACTACTGAGGTGCCCCAAATTTATAGGGACTAATGATCGAGTGTATGCCAAATATTGAAATTTCAAATTTTAAACATTGTACAAACCAATTTTAATGTTTTAAAAATCAATTTGTTTTTCGTCTACTTCCCTTTTTCCTACATTTAAAAATACTCTCAATTTAAAATTTATTTAATAATTTTAAAATTTAACAAAAACGGTGAATAATGCTTGTCTTGTTTTCTGTAATAATGATTACGAGAGGACCATCAACGTTCCAAAATTTGAGTATGAATTTAGTTTGTGTTGCGGGCTGGCCCAAAGCTACGTACGGGTCGGCCCGACCCGTCGAGAACCCGACCCGAACGGTCAAGCTCTCATCGTTTGCCACGACACCTGAACACGCGTCCTCACATCCCCCTAACACAGCTGGGAGGAATCTTCGTGGAAAGTGGGCTCGTCCCCTCTGGGCCCACCTCTGACAAGTATAAATGGGGAAGGACCTGCCCTTCCCAAGGTACGTCATATCCTTTCACCTAACCATTCTGCCCGCCTGCACATCGCTGACTTGAGCGTCGGAGTGTCTTTGCAGGTGGCACCCCCCTCATTCTCTCTCCACGGCAAGTACTCGGCTACTCGGCAAACCCGGCTCCAGTACGGCTAAAGCTAGGGCGCCCTCACTCCCTCACCCACTCACCCGATCTGTCCGGAAACCGACTACCGAACATTGGCGCCGTCTGTGGGGATTCCCTGCCTAAATGGAAGTCGTGCTGGGTCCCGGAGACCAAGCCCGAGCAGCCGGAGCGGAGGGGGCGGCCTCCGTCGCCTCGCTAAGGGGGCGGCGGAGGTCCCCCCAACAACACACGAGAACACGACCATTCGGGGGAACAGGCGGCGATAGCGCCATAATAATGCAGGAGCTACGCCACAGGGTTCAGAACCTAGAACGACAGCTGGCCGACCGGGAGCGGGATGGACGAACTACCGATCCCAGCTATACCCCGTCTCCCGGAAGCGAGGAGGAAGACTCTCACCGAAGCCGCCCGCGGCGTACATCCGCATCCCGAACGGAAGCGGAGAGCACGCGGGAGGAGTCACCCATACCGAGAAGACGAAACGACAGGATCATCTACTCCCGCGGCAGACTGACCCGCCGCGCGGCGAGAGGTCGCGAAGACGGGGAAGGGAGATCCGAGAGAACACGACAACCTGTGATAATGGGCGTTACCCCATTCCACCGATCCATCCTCGAGGTCCGGTTGCCGAAACACTTCGACAAACCAACGGACATGAGGTACGACGGAACTCAAGACCCCCTAGAACACCTCACGGCCTTTGAGGCCAGGATGAATCTGGAGGGAGTAGGGGACGAAGTAAGATGCCGCGCCTTCCCGGTAACCTTAGCAGGTCCAGCGATCAGATGGTTTAACGGCCTCCCACAAGGTTCCATCTACAATTTCTCGGACATCAGCCGTGCATTCCTAGCACAATTTACAACACGGATAGCAAAGGCCAAGCACCCTATCAACCTTCTAGGGATAACCCAGAGACAAGGAGAACCGACCAGGAGGTACCTAGATCGGTTCAACGACGAATGCTTGGAAATCGACGGCTTAACCGACTCGGTGGCCAGTCTTTGTCTGACAAACGGCCTCCTCAACGAGAACTTCCGAAAACACCTTACCACGAAACCGGTGTGGACAATGCATGAAATCCAGACAGTGGCCAAGGAGTACATAAACGACGAGGAAGTCAGTCGAGTCGTGGCCGCCAATAAACGGCAGCCTAGCTACAACCAAACCCGGCAACAGGGCAATGGGGAAAAGCCGAAGGGACAAACCAGGGAAGAGGCACTGAGTAAGGCACAAAGGACGTTCCCCCGAGTCGGAAAATTCACCAACTACACCCCGCTCAATCTCCCCATCGTGGAAGTCTACCAACAAATAGCCGAGAAAGGAATCCTGCCGAAGCCCCGACCACTCAAAGACCGCACCGGAGGGAACAAGAACCTTTATTGTGATTACCACAAGGGTTACGGTCACCTAACGCAGGATTGTTTCGACCTGAAGGATGCGTTGGAACAAGCGATAAGGGAAGGTAAACTAGCGGCCTTCTCCCACCTAATCAGGGAGCCAAGGAGGCGCTATCGCGACCAAGACGAGGAAGGCAAAACCCGTTCGGCAAAAAGGCGGCAAGAGCCAGAAGGTGGAGAACACGGCCTCACCGTGATAAACGTAGTGACGGCCAAAAATGCCGCACCAAGATCCAAATCCACACATAAGAAGGACGCCAAGATACTGTCGATCTCCTCCTCGTCGACCCGCAACCCTAAGAAGCCTCCATTCATTTCTTTCGACCCAGAAGACCAGTGGTTCGACGACGTCCCGGAAAACCCACCCATGGTCATAACGGCCAGAGTAGGGACCGGTCTCGTCAAGCGCATCCTTGTTGACACGGGAGCAGATTCAAACATCATGTTCCGCAACGTGTTCGATGCGCTAGGGTTAAAGGATGCCGATCTGACGACTCACCAACACGGGGTAATAGGATTGGGCGACCACTTCATCAAACCGGATGGAATAATATCCTTGCCAATCTCAATAGGGCAATCCCAGGGCAGGAGATCGGCGATGGCCGAGTTCGTGATCCTCCGAGACTCCACCGCCTATAATATCATCCTGGGAAGGAAAACGATCAATGATTTTGAAGCCATAATCAGCACAAAGCTGCTGATCATGAAATTCGTTACCGAGGACGGATCCATAGGGTCCATATGGGGAGAACTCGAGACGGCGGTCGCTTGCGACAACGCCAGCCTCTCCCTCAGAAAGAAATCTAAGGAGGCGTCCGGTGTGTTCCTAGCCGACCTGGATGCCAGAATAGACGACAAGCCTAGACCGGAACCAGAAGGGGATCTGGAGAAGTTCAGAATCGATGACGAAGAGGGAAGATTCACATTCGTCAACAAAAACCTCCCACACGAGTTGAAGGAGACTTTGGTCGAAATGATAAGAGCCAACAGTGACTTGTTTGCCTGGACGCCAGCCGACATGCCGGGCATAGACCCAAAAATCATCTCGCATCATCTAGCCGTCAAGGCGGAAGCACGCCCGGTGGCCCAACGGAGGAGAAAGATGTCGGCGGAAAGAGCGGAGGAGGTGGCCAGACAGACGGCCAGCCTCCTAGAAGCAGGCTTCATACGGGAAGTGGACTACTCGACATGGCTCTCGAATGTAGTACTGGTAAAAAAGCACAACGGCAAGTGGAGAATGTGCGTGGACTACACCGACCTCAACAAAGCATGTCCTAAGGACTGCTTCTCCCTCCCTAACATAGATGCGCTCGTCGACGCTGCGACAGGATACCGGTATCTGAGTTTCATGGACGCCTATTCTGGTTACAACCAGATACCGATGCACCGTCCAGACGAAGACAAGACGGCGTTCATAACGCCAGGAGGAACTTTCTGCTATAAGGTAATGCCATTCGGCCTAAAAAATGCGGGGGCAACGTATCAGAGGTTGATGAACAGAATATTCCACGACCTCATAGGAAAGACAGTTGAAGTCTACGTGGATGACATCCTCGCAAAAACAACACGACCTGACGACCTTTTGAGTGACTTGGCGAGTGTATTTGCGTCCCTTCGACAACACGGCATGAGGCTGAATCCCCTCAAGTGTGCTTTCGCCATGGAAGCTGGAACGTTTCTCAGATTCATGATAACCCAAAGAGGGGTAGAAGCCAACCCGGAGAAGTGCCAGGCGATACTCCAAATGAAGAGCCCGGGCAGTATCAAGGAAGTCCAAAGGTTGGCAGGTCGGCTGGCTTCATTGTCACAATTTCTTGGAGCATCGGCAACAAAGACCCTACCATTCTTCAATCTCATGAAGAAAGGAATAGCGTTCGAATGGACCCCCGCATGCGAGGAAGCTTTTCAAAACTTTAAAGAAATCCTCGCGACACCACCCGTCCTCGGGAAGCCAAAAGAAGGAGAGCCGTTGTACCTGTACCTCGCCATAACAGGAGAAGCCTTGGCCTCAGTTTTAGTACGAGAAGAAGGAAGGACACAACAACCAATCTACTTTGTCAGCAGGGACTTACAGGGGGCAGAGTTGAGATATAACAAATTGGAGAAGTTAGCTCTGGCACTCCTGATCTCTTCGAGGAGATTAAAGCAGTACTTCCAGAGCCACCGGATCGTCGTGAGAACAGATCAGGGGATCCGGCAAGTGCTTCAAAAACCCGACTTGGTGGGGAGAATGATGACCTGGTCGATTGAGCTCTCTCAATACGACATACAATATGAACCCCGGCAGGCCATCAAAGCGCAGGCAATGGTGGATTTTCTAGTGGAAGTAGCGGGGGACCCGGCCGAATACTCGAACACACGGTGGAAACTCCATGTAGACGGAGCCTCCAACCAGACGTTCGGGGGTGCCGGGGTTATCCTGGAAAGCCCGGCTGGAGTCGTGTATGAGCAATCGATTAAGTTCGATTTTCCCGTTTCAAACAACCAAGCAGAGTACGAAGCCCTCATAGGAGGCCTAACCTTAGCAGCAGAGGTCGGGGCAACAAGGTTGGAGATATGCAGCGATTCGCAAATCGTCACCTCCCAAGTAAACGGGAGCTATCAAGCTAGGGACTCGCTGCTACAGAAGTACTTGGAAAAAGTCAAGGACTTGAGCCGAAAGTTTGAAGAAGTCACGATCCAGCACGTCCCGAGAGAAAAGAACACACAGGCAGACCACTTGTCAAAGTTGGCTAGCACCAAACCGGGAGAGGGTAACCGATCTCTAATCCAAGGAAAACTAAGAGAGCCGGCAGTCACATTACACCTTTCGAAGCTAAGCCCCTCCTGGCTGGATCCCATTATCGACTTCTTAGAAAGCGGCAAGCTCCCCAACGACGAAAAAGATGCCAAAAAGCTAAGAAGGGAAGCCGCCAGATACGCCATCATCCAGGGCCAGCTTTTCAGGAAAGGATTCAATCATCCCCTGCTGAAGTGTTTACATCCCGACCAGACGGGCTACGTCCTCAGGGAAGTCCATGAGGGATGCTGCGGCCACCACATAGGCGGCAAAGCCCTAGCAAGGAAGTTAATCCGAGCAGGATATTACTGGCCGTCCATGATGGCTGACTCCAAGGAGTTCGTCAAGAAGTGTGTCAAGTGCCAAGAAAACGCCAACTTCCATCGTGCACCCGCCTCTGAGCTCAACTTGCTAACGGCCTCTCGACCATTCTCGCAATGGGGAGTCGATCTCTTAGGACCTTTTCCCGTCGGCCCGGGGTCAAATACCTCATAGTCGCTATCGACTATTACACAAAATGGATAGAGGCTGAACTGCTGGCCAGCATATCCTCGTCCAATTGCAGGAAATTCATGTGGAGACAAGTCGTAACACGGTTTGGTATCCCGGAGGTCGTCATCTCGGACAACGGGACACAATTCACCGACAAAAAGTTCACGGAATTCCTCACCGGCCTGGGCATAAAGCAGAGATTCTCCTCGGTAGAACACCCACAGACAAATGGGCAGGTCGAATCCGCAAATAAGGTCATCTTGCAAGGACTCAAGAAGAGGTTGGATAGCAAGAAAGGCTCTTGGGCCGACGAGCTGGCCTCGGTCCTATGGTCTTACCGAACAACCGAACAATCCTCCACCAAAGAGACACCCTTCCGACTAACCTACGGGTCAGATGCGGTGATACCCGTAGAGATCGGATAGCCAAGCCCACGGCTACTCTTGAAGGGAGTAGACGAAGCCGTCGAGAAAGACTTGATAGAAGAAACCAGGGAAATGGCCCATCTGACAGAAGCAGCGCTAAAACAGAGGATGGCTCTACGATACAACGCCAAAGCACTCAAAAGGAAGTTCGAAAAAGACGACCTCGTCCTGAGACGTAACGACATCGGCCCGTCTGCTCCGGGAGGAGGCAAACTAGCGGCGAACTGGGAAGGACCATACCGAATCAAGGAGGTAATCGGAAGAGGAGCATACAAGCTAGAGAGACTCAACGGCAAGGAGGTCCCAAGAACATGGAATGCTGATAACTTAAGGAGGTTTTATTCATAAGCCATCTATTTCGTAATAGTACTTCAGTATCTTTGATATAATGATTAAACCCTCCTAACTCTTTACATGCTACATTTGCCTATGTTATTTTCTAAACTCTTAACTTTCTACATTATATATCTGTCTATGCCGTTTTCCAAATGCTAACTCTCTGAGCAACCATTATAAGAACGATGATGCGAGGCCTCGGGACTGATCACCCCGGGAGCCCCTCAGTTCAAAAATTATGATGAACGACCACAACAAGAACGCACGCCATAAATGGCTAACGCGAGTAAACGGAAACACGAAGTAATTCGACGGCGAATAAAACAAGAAAAGTTAAACTTACGGGCAAACGAGCCCACAAACCCACTAACGGGCACCAAAGTCATAACAACGTTCAACAAAAAGTACAAACAATACAAACATCACTTTTTCGGCATATCGACAACTTTGCCATCCTTAATGGTCTTGAAAACTCCAATCGCCGACACATCGAAGTCCGGGGAAACGATCTTCACCTGAGCTTTGAGGGCTTCCTCAGTCATAAAAATCGCATTTTTGCCCTGCTCCTTGACTTCCTTATGCTTCCGCTTGAACAACTCGGCTTCCTCCCGAGCAACCTTGGTAGCCGCCACTGCTTCGTCCCGCTCTTTCTCCAGAGCGGACACCCGACTCTGTGCGGCACCCAATTGGCTCTTCAAAGTTGTCTCTTGCTCCGTTAGACGGGATACGGAGGCGTCGGCAGTCTTCAATTTCTCCTCTGCCAAAGCAGCCTTCTTCTCAGCAGCATCAACCTTATTTCCTGCTTCAATCAGCTGATCCTGAAGTGTTTTAACTTGAGTTTTGTACTTGTTATTGGCATCAACAGCGGACTCGAGCTTCCGACGAAGTGAGGCCATGCCAGAAAGTTCGAACTCCGCCTTCCGGGCTATGGCCGCGCCGCGAAGGAGGGTGCGGTACATCCATCGAGCCTGCCCCGAGAAGTCGGTACCATGGAAATGATCCTCTGTGCCCGGAAGCAGTTGAGCGTCTATGAACGTTCTGGCATCAAAGTTCCTTTCCATAACAGTCAAAACACCCTCAGGACTAGACTGGGACCTCTGTCTCTTGGGGGTAGGGATGACGGACAACTCTTCCTCCTCCTCCCGACGAGAAGAAGAAGACTGCCCAGGAATAGCAATTTCTGGAGGAATCTGAGTCGCGGAAGTCGGGGTAACGGCGGAGGTCGGGGTGGCGGCCTTTGCGGACGCATCGACGTCGGCAGCAGGCACTTCTGGAGGAACCGTTGCCTGTTGTTCTGCGGTCTCCTCACCCTCGTCATCTTGAAGAAAAGTATGAAACAAGTTGTCCATGCCGGTCACCTCGGCAGAAAGTCCCACTACAAAACAATTTGAAAAACGAACAAGTCAAACAAGCCAAACAAAAGAAGCAATAGGAAAATTTAAACAAGTGACCACACGGCAAGAAGGACTCACAGACATAATCTCTGGCAACCTCACGATTTCCCATGAGAAGATGGGGATTCACGTTATTTCTCCCAAGAACCGCCAACAAGATGTCGGCTATCCGCCGATCCACAGCCGACATCCCTTTATAAGTAACCTTGATAAAAGGATTAGACCCCGCCCCGAAACTCCAATACGTCGGGATGAGGCGCTCCTTTTCCAAGGATAACCAAAAAGGGTGGCGACCCTTAGCCGGACGGACCTTAAAATACTTGTCCTTGAACCCATGATAGGAGTCCTCGAACAAGCCAAAGATCCTCCAACCCTGGGCAGACCGGAAGGACATGAACCCCTTCTTGTGTTTCCCCTCCTTGGAAGGATTAGTTAAAGTAAAGAAAAAAAGGAAGACGTCGACAGAGGTCGGCAGCTCTAGATATTCGCACACCATCTCAAAGCAGCGAATGGACGCCCAGCTGTTCGGGTGCAATTGAGATGGTGCCACGGATATCCGATTTAAGAGGCCCATCTGGAAGGGGGAAAAGGGGATGCGGACCCCGACCTGAGTGAACATGGCCTTGTAGAACCAAATCCAATCGGCAACCCGGGGGGCATTGAAATTAATTTCATAAAGCCGTTCGTGGGGGGCGGGGACATAAACATCATAGTTCGCCTCCTCGTCAGTACCCCCACAGAGATACTCGGCTTGGCGAAACTTCGTTAGCTCCTCCTCCCCCATCTGATTGGGAGAGTTCTTGAGGTCGGAAACTACCCACGCGTACGGGTCGTAACCCGCGGCGGAGGTCGAAGCTCGGCTAACGACACGAGGCATACCTACAGTGGGGGCACCGCGCGGTTAGTCCGTGAGGTCGGAATCCGGGAAAAACCCAAAGAAACCCCTCGTGCCGTAGCCACAAGGGGGACCAGACAAACCAAGACCGAACAAAAGCATAAACCCCCCCCCCAAGGATCAATAAAAGGAAAAGAAAGTGCATCCATAAAATGCGCCCACAAATAGCAGAGAGAGCAAGAATAGAGCAAGAACAAGAAAAATGATCATGGCAGACATGCAAACAACCATTAGAGTAAAAGGAAAAGAAGCAGTTACCTGGAAGAATTGAGGAAGTTCAAACAGGGATGGAGCGCGTTAGAGCAATGTGCGTTAGAGCAATGGAAACAGCTTTTGTGTGATGGGAGCAAAGAAGGAACGAATGGGCAGTATGATCAGGGAGGTAAATAAATGGAAGAAGAAGAGAAGCATGAAACTGTTCAAAACCGCTCTATTGGAAGCGCGAAAGACTTGGGGGCAGAACTGTCTTTACACACACAGGAATTTTCAATCTTTTATGGGCATTTAATGCCCCGCGCGAAAAATGAGGCGACAAAGGAACGCCCCGAACCACGAACGGGCACGCATGTGGGCGGCGCGTCACTCACACGAGCGGTCGACCAAACGACAACGATGACAGAAGACTCGCCGCCAACAGCCTATACGACTGATTATCGGCGCGTGGGGGCACTGTTGCGGGCTGGCCCAAAGCTACGTACGCGTCGGCCCGACCCGTCGAGAACCCGACCCGAACGGTCAAGCTCTCATCGTTTGCCACGACACCTGAACACGCGTCCTCACATCCCCCTAACACAGCTGGGAGGAATCTTCGTGGAAAGTGGGCTCGTCCCCTCTGGGCCCACCTCTGACAAGTATAAATGGGGAAGGACCTGCCCTTCCCAAGGTACGTCATATCCTTTCACCTAACCATTCTGCCCGCCTGCACATCGCTGACTTGAGCGTCGGAGTGTCTTTGCAGGTGGCACTCCCCTCATTCTCTCTCCACGGCAAGTACTCGGCTACTCGGCAAACCCGGCTCCAGTACGGCTAAAGCTAGGGCGCCCTCACTCCCTCACCCACTCACCCGATCTGTCCGGAAACCGACTACCGAACAGTTTGTTTTTTTAAAAAGAAAATATTTTTTTTCGAAAGAGAAATAATTAAAAAAATCATTAATTGTACATAGAAACAAAAGTGAGTCTAGCAAATTTTCATTAAAATTTGATGAGTAATGATTTAAATTTTAAAATTTTAAAATTAAAAATTAGAATAAATAACCTATAGATAGATTAAAATCCCTTTGAGTCAAAATAGATAGAAAATTAAAATTTGATGAGTTATGATTTAAATTTAAAAAGTTTAAAATTAGAAATTAGAATAAATAACCTATAAATAGATTAGATACCCTTAAGAGTGAAAATAGATAGAAAATTAAGTGAATTTATTTTAACATAATAAAAATTTTAAATTTCTTGCGAACCATGCAAGATAAATGAGAATATCCATGACATTCAAAGACTAAATTTGTTCCATTTATGTATTTTTAGTTTACTATTTTTAAGGATAACTTTTATTTATTAAATTTTTATCTTATTTCTTTACTACAGATACCAATATTATACTTAAAAAAACTAATGCAATATTATATGGCTTGAATTATATACATCATACCAATATAAAATCTTAATTATATTTTATCTCTATTAATTTTATAAATTATTTATATTTTGATTCTTTTTAAAATTAAATTTGAATATATTATGCATATCGATTGACAAAATCAATGGGACAAACAAATCTGAAGACGCGTAACAGGTAGAAGGACAACGATTCAGTGAGCCTTTATTTGTCGGTGCGCATAAAACACGGTTGGCACACTGGTGGTAAAACGCCATTTTAGCGCTTTGATCCTTGATCCAAAGTGTATGTGGTTTTATATGCTGACAACTCTCCATTTTGTTAATTGTCTAACTTCTTGCCGTCTTTGTATAGTTGAGAAAGTCGACGATTTAAAATTTGGTTTCGACTTTCTGAATATATAGTATAAATATTGTTGGTTTTTGGCAAATATGTAAAAATTTTCACACTTTTTATCGATTTTTTTTTTTCAAAGTTAGATAATTCCATTAATAAAATGAAAGAAATATATAGGTGTTCATATATAGGATAAATCACCATCATCATTCTTTGAGAGGAGTTATTGGGTTGGGTACACAAGATTTTCATTCTCAAATTCTACTCAACATAGAAATCAGAGTCTTCGGTGCTCCTTTTAGTAGCAGGTAAGCTCATTTTTAGCCAAATTTCCTTTGATTTTACACAATGAAAAATGCAATGATTGATTGTTTCTAGAAATTGCAGGCATTTTTTGCAGGTAGGTTGAATTGATGGGATGCGATGATGAAGCTTTTGCAGCACCGAAAGCTTTTCATAGAAGCCCCTCCAGAGAAAAATCTTAATCTTCTCCATAAATTTCAGCTTCCACAATTCTCGCCAGAAATTTCGTTGTTTCATAATCTCTGGGCAAAATTCAATAGGAGGATGTGAGAACCTGTAAGCCACACGGTACCCAGTACTCACATACAAACTATTTTTATTAAGGGCCCAATAAATGTTATCTGCTCCACCCCCAATTATTGTTGCTAGCACACGCTGACTAGTGCCCTCAGAAAAAATATTTATAATTAGAGTTTAATTCCACTAACCATTAGAAACTATTAAGTCTTTGACCATCAATAGTTGTTGATTTTGTAGATTGAAAGTTTCAGATGAAGAAACAATATAAGGATGTGGAGGAGCAAGCCAAGGATCGCTGGTGCAGAATTAGAATGTCCACAAACTTACTGGCAAGTGCACCAGGTCGTACCAAGTAATACCTCAGGTGAGTGAGGGTCGATCACACGAGGATTGATGGACCAATCAACAATGATTGAATGAGTTACTTAGTTAGACAAGCAGAAAGTGGTATTTTGAGAGTTTAATAGCATTAAACAGTAAATTCAGATAACTAAAGGCAAACAGTGAATTGATGTGAGGAATATATGAGAAAACAGTTAAGATTTCAGAGTTGTTTATCTTCCGGATTTCTATTTCTTTCTAACTATTTTAATCATGCAAGATTTAATTCATGGTAAACTATATTTGACTAAACCCTAATTCCTTAGTAATTTAGTCTCCTCTAACCTAGTTAACTGCCAATTCCTTGGTCACTTAATTTCAATTAAGGTTTAAGTCCAATTCTAATTTATTAGCCACAAAAACCCTAATTACCCAAATATAAGAGGATTATATGTCATGTATCCCATTAAATTCAGATAATTAGTTATTTAGGAGAAATTGTTTTCAAGCTGGTGTTCAAGTAAATTACTTTTCCAAGGTTTACAAGAACTCAAATAGAATAAGGATTATTCTTTCGATCTTCCTAAATCCTTAAGATGAAAAACGAAAACAAATTCTTGAAATTGAAATCAATACATTAATTAAAATAGAAGAGTAATAGTATCAATCCATACAATAAACAGAGCTCCTAACCTTTATATAGGGAGGTTTAGTTGCTCATGGCTCAAAGAGAAAACTAGGATTCTCCAAAAATTATAAACTGCGGAATGAGGTGCGTAAAAAGAGAAAAGAGCCCGAAGGGATAAATTATCTTTTTCCTTTTATCTAATCCTAATTAATGTAAAATATATTTTCTAAAACTAAATAATATCTTTTCCTATTTGTGAATAAAAAAAGATTAATCCAAAATTAAATAAGATCTTCGAATAGCCTTGTTTGAGGACGTGGGGACCACTGAATTCTTTAAGGCCGGCGCCTAACTTAGGCTAAGCCGAGTTAGCCACCACTACGACTGTGCTTGATTGTGCTTCTACTTCATCCTGCTGTCTAACTTGGAGAATCCCAAGTTAGGCGCCACCAAGGTGTGGTTTGGAGGGCTTTTTCTTCATCTGGTGCCTAACTTGGAGAATCCCAAGTTCGGCGCCACCAAGGCCATGATTCCATAATAAAAGTGTAGACTCTCATATATCGTTGGAAAGATCCGAAAATTAGCTTTTCAACGCCACTTAAACCGTGTCAATCGGACCTCTATGGCTCAAGTTATTCTCGTTGGATTGCAAAGAGGTTAGGGTTGACAGTACCATCCACCTTTTTCCTTTTCTTCTACACGAACCTTGTCAAATTAAATCCATCTGAATGCTACCTGAAATAAACCAAATTGCACCTGACTCAAAGTAGCATTCATAATGGCTCAAAAATACTTAAATCTTGATTAAACTTACAAATTCGAATGCAAATTCACTAGGAAAAGATAGGAAAGATGGTCACGCATCACAACACCAAACTTGAATTGTTGCTTGTCTTCAAGCAACCAAAACTAATATAAACTTAGGATGTATATTTTTATGAGAGGTGAGTGCTCAATTAAGCTCCTGCCTGTCTTAAAGTGGGTCTTATAAGATTGAAACTCTGAATAGTTTTGGCATCCCACTATCTTTTGAATTTGAGGAATGTCACTGTCATTCGGAATTAGAATCTGAATAGTATTATGAATTCTCTGGCCTTCTTACATCAGATTAATTCTTGAACACAGCAACTTCTCTTTCATTCTCCTTTCTTTGGTGCTTTGCACCTAGAGTCTAGCCGTGACTTTAAATGCTTTGTCTCAAGCTTTACTTGACACAAAAACACCACAAGCACTTAGCTGGGGAACTCTATTTGAGTGCTATTTTTTCTTTCAGTTACTCCCAGACAGTGGTGCTCAAAGCCTTTGGCATAATCTGTTAAATGTACTTGATCTTGACTCTTAGTGCTTTGCCTCAAGGGTTACCTGACACATTCACACCACAAGCATATAGCTAGGCAAACAACTCTTTGAGCCTTTAATCATACTTGGACCTTGCTTTTCTTTATTTTCTTTTTTCTGTTTCTTTTTCTTCAAGGATTACGCTTTTGTTTAATTCAGAGATTTCATAATAGTTCTCCGAATTCCTGTTCCTCATGCACCAACATACTTTGATTCAAATTCAAATATACATTATTCATATCATGCATTTAGAATCACAGATAATACCACCACATTTAAGTAAAAAAGACTACTCTTAAATATAACTCAATTTCTCATGCAATACATCACTTCTTTTTCTTTTTTCTTTTAGATTTAAGCTCAGTGAGCAGTACATCCGTACATGAGACATCACTTCAAAAAAAAAAAAAAGCAAAATAAAAAGGCAACTGAATGAAACTAAACCTAAGAACTGAAAATGCTAAGCATCATTGCAAGCAATCAAAGCAACAGAAAACAGGAATATAACATAATAGTGACGGAGGAAATAGGAAGTGAAAAAGGGACTAAACTACCTCAGTCACCATGGTGGAGGTCTCTCTCCTCAGGCTGCGGTCCATATGGTCCTCTCAAATTCCTATAATCATGTCTCAACTGAGAAAGCTCATGGCGTTGCGTATCCTGTACTTCCCTCATCTGATCGAGGGTGGAAGTAAGCTACTCCCAACGACTATACTGTGTCATCCTATCTATTCAATGGAGGATGTGAGCTACTCCCAACGGCTATACTATGTTATCCTCATCTGCTCAATAGAGGATGTGAGCTGCTGCTAGTATTCCTGAGGTGGAAAGTAGTATCCCTGAGGAAAGGGAGGATGGTCCTGTTAAGCCTCTGCTTCAGCTTTATCTTCTCTAGGAACTCTATGGTGTTCCCTAAGATGCTCCATAGTCTTCTTAGTGATCGGCCTCTCAACTGGAACAGGAAAATCATTATCCACCTTCACCTTAGCTACTTCACAGAGGCGGTAAATAAGTTATGGGAAGCCCAGCCTAGCATTCTTAGAGGGATTAGCGGCAATGGTATATATTTGCTGTGCAATGATGTCCTCTACCTCCACCTCTTTTCCCTTCATAATGCAATGAATTATGACAGCTCGATTCACAGTGCATTCAGACCGGTTGCTAGTAGGCATGATAGATCTCCGAATGAAATCCAGCCATCCTCTGGCCAAAGGAATAAAATCAGTGTTCTTAAGTTGGTATGGTCTTCTTTCTGAACCTAATCTCTGTTGAGCCCTAGGAATAAATATATCAGCAAGCACTTGGTCCAATTGTTGATCATTCTCCACCCTTTTACTGTAGTGCTATCTTGCCATATGATTTGGAGGTGGCAGATGGATGACCTGTCTGATACTCCTTGGACTAAAGTCAAGGATTTTCCCTCTTACAAAGCTCTGATGATTTTTTTTCATTAACTCTAGTGGCATCCTTATAGGTAACCCAAAGATTGCCATAAAATTTCTGAACCATCATTTGACTGACCTCAGTGTGCGGGTTGCATAAAAATTGCCACCTTTGCCTCTGAATCTAAAACTGAATTTTCAGATATTCATCCAATTGAAGTGCAAATTTTACTTCCGGAATCACAACCTTCTTGTAAGTGACATAAAAAAAATGCTCCTCATGTAATTTGGAGCAGAATCTCTGTGAATTATAAGAACCAGTGGCCAGCTTCTTGCCTTTCCTCTTTCTTGAGGACTCAATGGTTTTTGGTGCCATGAAGATAGACAAAAAAACAACAAGAGAAGCAACAACTCTTAATTTGAAACTTTGCTCGTCTCCGAGAAAAATAGAATATAGCAAAGAGGAAGAAAGAGGGAAGAGGGGTAAAAGTGTGGAAGGGTTACTGGGTAGAATAAAGCCAAAGGAAATATAAGGAAATTAATATAAGTGAAATAATTAACTAACTAAATTGAAAAAATGAATGCTAAGAACTTGGAAAACAAAGAAAAGGGACGTAGGGAATGGGGGTTTGTGTATGTGAGTTGTTGTGTGTGGTAATGTGGAATGGGAGGGTTATATATATATATAGATATGAGAAGGGGTGAGGGAAGTTGGTTTGAGGGAGGGATTATGGGGATGGGTCACGGTGGGAAGGGTAAGCTTGAGTCAAAGGGTTTTGGGAAGGAATCTATGGGGAAGGAAAAAAGGATGGATGGGATTAGAGAATCAAATATTTAGGGAAGGGAAGATAGCATGAAGTGGGGACTAAATCCTACAGATTTGGTGCAGGAACTGTATGATTCTTGTGTTGAATAAGACAAGGTAATAAAGCTGGCGTCTAACTTGGTGAAATTTGAGTTGGGTCCCGCTTGCTCAGCAATGTATTCCTTCAACTGGCGCCTAACTTGGTGTAGCCCAAGTTAGGCACCACCTACATCCTTTTTTTTTTGTTTTCAGGAGTGGCGCCTAACTTCAAAAATGTCAAGTTTGGCGCCACCCCTGGCAGCATCGATTTGCAATAAAAGCTTCAATGGTGGTGCCTAACTTCATAGAGCCAAGTTAGGCGCCACCCACCTAGAAAAAATTCTCAATTGCACACAGAATATGGTGCCTAACTTCATGGAGCCAAGTTAGGCACCACCCAATCCGAGTCCAGCTCCTCCAGGGTGTCCAAAATTCTGTATAATTGCACCTGTTCCTGTTCTAATCACTCTGCATGAACAAAAGACATATAAAACAAAGGAGTTGCTTGATAAGTTATGCTTCTCCACTATGTCTCCCCATATGAACTCAAACTCTTCAACACTCACATTAGCATAAATCAATTTCTTTAAGTCATTTAGAAATTCACTATTCTTATCCTTCTCGCCTGCACTCCTATGTAAGTGCCATGCACATAGTCTATGTGTTGCATAAGGAAAGACTTGTTTAATGGCTTCTCTCATTGAAAGATCTCTCCATCGGTGACAACTGAACTAGGGTGCTTATTCCCCATTGCTTTCAAAAAGGTTTCCAAGAGCCACTTGTATGAATCAATATCCTCATTGACAAGAAGACCACATCCAAATATGATGGTATGCCCATGATGATTGCTACCAGAAAAGATCACAAGTGGTTTATTGTAGACATTTTTATACATCCTCAAAGCACTCATAATCAGTATGGCTAGTCCCATCAGTCCAAAACAAAATTTCCAATCAATTATCATTACTTAATGTATACTTTCCAAAGAAATAAGAATCATTTCGAGCCTTAACTCTCAGGTAGCTTATTGCAGCATTTGCATCACCACCCTTCACCTTTTCCTTCCTATGTTGAGTATTGAGGTTATACATATCTTTCTGGTTGAATGACAAGTTTGCATATCTACCTTTTTGAGCAACCAAATATCTCAAGATGTGATAGGTCCTAATGCCTATGTCGTGCAAATTTTTCGCATGAGCTTTATCCGAGACACTGAATGTGCAATACTCAGGAATCATGTTAACCTCGAGTGGATCAACTAAACCATGAGAATGCACTTCATAGAACGAAACAACCTTCCATTTAGAAATATTTTATCTAGTCTTGCACGAATTCTCGCACAGCAACTACTTAGAGTTAGGGGTCGGTAGTCCTTTATTCATTCGTCCTTTTCAACCTCTTCCTTTCTTGAGCCCACCCGATTGCAAACAATTTAGCGCATAATTACGCAACCATCGTTATCACATCTGACTTCATCCAACCTCATAGCAAAATCATGTATCATTGCATAAGTCTGTAGAATCGATAAATAGCATCCTCATCTGTAAACTCAAGTCATATGATATCTTCTCATGACAGCTATGATATTCTCTTATCTCAATGTCTGTCTTCATTCAGCGTCGAATAATCGTCTAAAAATTCTAGATCTTCTCTTCTTAGGAACTGATGACTTGCATCATCTACCCCTTTCTCTTGTCTAAAAGGACCATAAAAGAGCATAATCCCATTAAATCAATGCAATTTCATGTATTAAATGATATATATTATAAGACATTTCTTTGAAATAAGTTTGTGTTGAATTTTAGGTGAAAAAGCAACAAAAAGGGAAGGAAACAACAAATAAGGCTGGGCGTGTGAAGTTGGACGTGCCACTTGGAACAAACGCCAAGAAATTGTATGGGCGTGGCACACCAGCATCAGGGTGTGGCACGCTAGAGGCCAGGCGTGGCACGCCAGTTACTTCCAAAAAGCAAGGTTGGAAGCAGCAAAGGGGGCATGGCACGCTAGGCTGGATGTGGCACGCCAACCCCACCATTCACTATGGGCGTGCCACTTGAGCTACTGGGCGTGGCACGCTAGTTCATCAATCCATAAAGAGAAGAACACTTGGGCATGCCACTTAGTGTCGAAGGCGTGGCACGCTAGCTTGAAGCAACACTTGGGCGTGCCACTTGGGGCTTTAGGCGTGGCACGCCAAGCTTGAAGGAGCAACACCAACATGAGCGTGATACTTGAACACCAAGGCATGGCATGCCAGTTCAAGTTTTCAGAAAAGGAGCTGAAGGACCAACACTTGGGCATGCCAAAAACATCGAAGGCGTGGCATGCTAGCTTTGAAGCAACACTTGGGCGTGCCACTTGGGGTCCAGGCGTGGCACGCCAACATCATTACTCAAAAGATAAGCAGACTGGGCATGCCACTTGAAGTTGAAGGCGTGGCACGCCATTGCTAGAAGACCCTGGGTGTGCCACTTGAATGCTGGGCGTGGCACGCCAGCTACTGAAACCAAGAATAATACATGGGCATGGCACGCCACCTACTGGGCGTGGCACGCCAGTTATGTTTTCCAGAGAGGAAGAAGAAACGCACAATGGGCATGGCAAGCCACCTACTAGGCATGGCACACTAGTTATGTTTTTCAGAGAGGAAGATGAAGCACCCAATGGGCGTGGCACACCAAACCTTGGGCGTGCCACGCCAGTTCAACAACCCAGAGAAGAAGAGCAAGAAAGAAAAGCCTGGGTGTGCCACTTGGGCTCAAAGGTATGGCACGCCAGGCTAACCAAGTGCTTAAGAATGCCATGGGCGTACTATTTGGGTTCGAAGGCATGGCACGCCAGGGAGATTGATGCAAGGGGCATGCCACTTGAGGAGTTGAGCGTGGCGTGCCAAGCCAAACTGAGTGGCTAGGCGTGGCACGCCACTCAAACGTCAGCCACAAGCCAAGCTGTAATTTATTTTTCTCTTTTGTAATTTCTTAATTCTAGTGATAGGAGTAATATAAATTACCCCTAGAGATACTGAATCAGGGGTTGGGAAGTTAGGGGTTGGTATTAGCAAGCTTAGTTTTAGTTTTCACTTTACACTTCATCTCTTCCATCTCTTGTACTTTTCTCTTAGCTATGAGTAGCTAAATTCCCTCTCATCGGGAGAGGAGCTCTATTGTACTTGATGGATTAATGATAGTGAATTTCTTCTTCTCTTCATCTTCTCTTTGATTTGCTAGAAGGAATTTCATTTTTCATGCTAATGTTCAATCATCTTGGGAAAGAGGTTGAATGCAAAATAAGTTTCATGGGAACCTTGGAAAAGGAAACATGAAACTATGTTTGAAATCCCTTCTCACACTTGAGTAGAATCTAGGTTTTAGGATTGGATATGGTGACATATAATCCACCCACTATTTGGATCTATGATGATGTGTGGTATAATCAGGGACCAAACATATCTCTCTTCATGAGCAATTAGACCAAGGATTTGAGAGATTGAGTTACCAAGGGATTAGGACTCAATCAATCATGATTTCTAAGAGGTCAATGAGTTGCATGATTGAAGATGAGATGAGCTGGATTTAATCCAAAGAGATCAAAATCTCCTAATCCCAATGAATTTCCCCTATTCTTATCTTCCACATTCTTTATAGCTTTCTTTTACATTCTGTTACTCCCCATTCCCATTTAAAATTCAGCCATTTACTTTTTTGCCATTTACTTTATAGCACTTTACATTCATGCCATTTACTCTTCTGCACTTTACTGCTTCTCTTTATTTTTGAGTCATTTACAATTCTGCTAACTTAAAATTCTATAACCACAATCTATTTTACTCAGCTTGACTAATTTACCCATTGATTAAAATTGCTCAAATCTACCAATCTCTGTGGATATGATTGGTGCACGAAATTGTGATACATAATGGCGCCAACAACTTGGTACGCACAATTGTAATCTCAACTCTTTTTCACAACTTCGCACAACTAACCAGCAAGTGCACTGGGTCGCCCAAGTAATAAACCTTACGTGAGTAAGGGTCAATCCCACGGAGATTGTCTGCTTGAAGCAAGCTATGGTCACCTTGTAAATCTCAGTTAGGCGGATTCAAATGTTTATAGAGTTTTTAATAATTAAAAGATAAGTAAAACGTAAAATAAAGATAGAGATACTTATGTAAATCATTGGTGGAAATTTCAGATAAGTGTATGGAGATACTTTATCCCTCTTGAATCTCTGCTTTCCTACTGCCTTCATCCAATCCTTCATACTCATTTCTATGGCAAGCTGTATGTTGGGTTTCACCGGCGTCAATGGCTACCTCCCGTCCTCTCAGTGAAAATGGTCAAACTACGGGTTACGTAGGGCTAATCATCTGTCGGTTCTCGATTATGTAGGAATAGGATTTACTATCCTTTTGCGTCTATCACCACACTCTACAGTCGCGAGTTTGAAGCTCATCATAGTCATCCCATCCTAGATCCTACTCGAAATACTGATGAGCAGATAATTTATACACTTTTTGGCATTGTTTTTAGTATGTTTTTAGTATATTTTAGCTAGTTTTTATTATATTTTTATTAGTTTTTATTTAAAATTCACTTTTCTGGACTTTACTATGAGTTTGTGTGTTTTTCTATGATTTCAGGTATTTTCTAGCTGAAATTGAGGGACCTGAGCAAAAATCTGATCCAGAGGCTGAAAAAGGACTGCAGATGCTGTTGGATACTCGAAGTGGATTTTCTGGAGCTACAGAAGCCCAATTGGCGCGATCTTAATTGAGTTGGAAAGTAGATATTATGGGCTTTCCAGCAATATATAATAGTCCATACTGTGCCCGAGATTTGATGGCCCAAACAGGCGTTCCAAGTTAGCTCAAGAATTCTGGCGTTTAACGCCGGAACTGGCACAAAAGTGGGAGTTAAACGCCCAAACTGGCACAAAAGCTGGCGTTTAACTCCAAAAAAAGTCTCTACACATGAAAGCTTTAATGCTCAGCCCAAGCACACACCAAGTAGGCCCGGAAGTAGATTTTTACGTCATTTACTCATTTTTGTAAACCCTAAGCTACTAGTTCTCTATAAATAGGACCTTTTGCTATTGTATTTTTATCTTTGGACGTCTAGTTCTTAGATCATGGGGCTGGCCTCTCGTCCATGCCTAGACCTTGTTCTTATGTATTTTCAATGGTAGAGTTTCTACACACCATAGATTAAGGTGTGGAGCTCTGCTGTACCTCGAGTATCAATGCAATTACTACTATTTTCCATTCAATTCAGCTTATTCTTGTTCTAAGATATTCATTCGCACTCAAAAACTTGATGAATGTGATGATTATGTGACGCTCATCATCATTTTCACTTATGAACGCGTGCCTGACAACCACTTCCATTCTACATGCAAACAAGGCTTGAATGTGTATCTCTAGGATTCCTTAATCAGAATCTTCGTGGTATAAGCTAGAATCCATTGGCGGTCATTCTTGAGAATCCGAAAAGTCTAAACCTTGTCTGTGGTATTCCGAGTAGGATTCAGGGATTGAATGACTATGACGAGCTTCAAACTCGCGATTGTGGGGCGTTAGTGACAGACGCAAAAGAATCACTAGATTCTATTCTGACATGATCGAGAACCGACAGATGAATAGCCGTGCTGTGACAGAGCGCGTTGAACATTTTCACTGAGAGGACGGGACTGTAGCCATTGACAACGGTGATGCCCAACATACAGCTTGCCATGGAAAGGAGTAAGAAGGATTGGATGAAGACAGTAGGAAAGCAGAGAGATGGAAGGGACAAAGCATCTCCATACGCTTATCTGAAATTCTCACCAATGAATTACATAAGTATCTCTATCTTTATTTTATGTTTTATTCATCTTTTAATTATCCATCCTCCATAACCATTTGAATATGCCTGACTGAGATTTACAAGATGACCATAGCTTGCTTCATACCAACAATCTCCGTGGGATCGACCCTTACTCGCGTAAGTTTATTACTTGGACGACTCAGTGCACTTGCTGGTTAGTTGTGCGAAGTTGTGATAAAGAGTTGAGATTGCAATTGAGCGTACCATGTTGATGGCGCCATTGATGATCACAATTTCGTGCACCACGTTTTTGGCACCGTTGCCGGGGATTGTTCGAGTTTGGACAACTAACGGTTCATCTTGTTGCTTATATTAGGTAATTTTATTTTATTTTGTTCTTCAGAGTTCTTAAGAATGAATTCTAGAGTTTCAGATGATGTTTTCATCATCACCAAAGCTGATTGATTCTCATCAATTTAGCTCTTGAATGTAATGTCCTACTGAAGCTTGGCTAGCCATGTCTAATTTCTTTAGACTAAAGCTTTAGACTAACATTGCATGATTCCTGGAATTCTTATTAAAAATTTTGAATCTCTTTATTTTCTTTTCCATATAATTTTCGAAAAATCACAAAATTTTTTTTATAAAATCATAAAAATAAAAAATATTTTATGTTTCTTGTTTGAGTTTACTGTCTAATTTTAAGTTTGGTGTCAATTGCATGTCTTTATTCTTCTAATTTTCGAAAATTACATGCATTATGTTCTACATTGATCTTCAAGTTGTTCTTGATGATTTCCTTGCTCTTATCTTTAAATTCTCTTGTCTTGAGTGTTTTGTTGTTTCTCATGTGCATTCTCAATTGTTAGTGTCAATAGTATACAAACTTCTAAGTTTGGTGTCTTGCATGCATTGTTTATTTGATTTTAGTTGCATTTTGATTATTCCTCATCATTAAAAATTCAAAAAAATTTTTTAATTTGTGTCTTTTCAAGTCAATAATACAGAGAATTGAAGATTCAGAACATGCAGCAGAGGAATTACACAGAAAAAGCTGGGCGTTCAAAACGCCCAGTGAAGAAGGAAAACTAGCATTTAAACGCCAGCCAGGGTACCTGGCTGGGCGTTTAACACCCAAAAGGGTAGCATTTTGGGTGTTAAACGCCATAATGGATACCATTCTGGGCGTTTAACGCTAGGATGATACAAGAGGGAAGATTTTGTTTTTAATTCAAATTTTTTTAAGTTTTCATAATTTTTCAAAATCAAATCTTTTTCAAACCATATCTTTTCAATCATATATTTTCAAAATCAATTTCTTTCCATTCTCAAAAATACTTGCCTACAATTGATGATTTGATTCAACATTTCAAGTATGTTGCCTTTTCTGTTAAGAAAGGTTTAATGTTTGAATCATATCCATTAAATTTCTTGTTAGCCAAGTCATTAATTTTAAAAATCAAATCTTTTTAAATTCTTTCTCAATCATATCTTTTTAAAACCATAACTCTTCAATCATATCTTCTTAATCACATCTTTTTCCAAATAATTTTCAATCTTTTTTATTTCTAATTTCAAAATCTTTTTCAAAAATCACTTTATTTCTTTCCCAACTTTAATTTTCGAAAATCATTCTTCAATTTTTCAAAATTTCTTCAAAATCTTTTAATTTATTTTCGAAAATTCTTCCCCTCTTCTCACATCCTTCTATTTAAGGACTAACACTCCTTCACTTTCAACAATTCGAACTCTATCTCTCTTGATAAGTTCGAATTCTTCTTATTCTATCTCCTCCTTCTATTCTTCTTTTCCTCTGACATCTCAAGGAATCTCTATACTGTGACATAGAGGATTCCATATTTTCTTGTTCTCTTCTCTTTCATATGAGCAGGAGCAAAGATAAAAGCATTCTTGTTGAGGCTGACACTGAACCTGAAAGGACCTTGAAGCGAAGCTAAGAGAAGCTAAAGCACTACTCTCTGTAGAGGACCTAACAAAAATCTTCAAACAAGAAGAAGATATGGCAGCCGAAAAAAACAACAATGCCAACAATGCAAGGAAGGTGCTGGGTGACTTTACTGCACCTATTCCCGACTTCTATGGGAGAAGCATCTCTATCCCTGCCATTAGAGCAAACAACTTTGAGCTTAAGCCTCAATTAGTTTCTCTAATGCAACAGAATTGCAAGTTCCATGGACTTCTATTGGAAGATCCTCATCAATTTTTGGCTGAATTCTTACAAATATGTGACACTGTCAAGACCAATGGGGTTGACTCTGAGGTCTACAGACTTATGCTATTCCCTTTTGCTGTAAGAGACAGAGCTAGGATATGGTTGGACTCACAACCTAAAGAAAGCCTGAACTCTTGGGAAAAGCTAGTCAATGCCTTCTTGGCAAAGTTTTTTCCACCTCAAAAATTGAGTAAGCTTAGAATGAAAGTCCAAACCTTCAGACAGAAGGAAGGTGAATCCCTCTATGAAGCTTGGGAAAGATACAAACAATTGATCAGAAAGTGTCCTTCTGACATGCTTTCTGAATGGAGCATCATAGGTATCTTCTATGATGGTCTGTCTGAACTGTCCAAGATGTCATTGGACAGCTCTGCTGGAGGATCTCTTCATCTAAAGAAGACGCCTACAGAAGCTCAAGAACTCATTGAAATGGTTGCAAATAACCAATTCATGTACACTTCTAAAAGGAATCCTGTGAACAATGGGACGAATCAGAAGAAAGGAGTTCTTGAGATTGATACTCTGAATGCCATATTGGCTCAGAACAAAATATTGACTCAGCAAGTCAATATGATTTCTAAAAGTCTGTCTAGAATGCAAGCTGCACTAGGCAGTACTAAGGACGCTTCATCTGAAGAAGAAGCTTATGATCCTGAGAACCCATCAATGGAAGAGGTGAATTACATGGGAGAACCCTATGGAAACACCTATAATCCTTCATGGAGAAATCATCCAAATCTCTCATGGAGGATCAATAGAGACCTCAACAAGGTTTTGACAACAATAATGGTGGAAGAAAAAGGTTTAGCAATAGCAAGCCTTTTCCATCATCTTCTCAGCAACAGACAAAGAATTCTAAGCAGAGCCACTCTGACTTAGCAACTATGGTCTCTGATCTAATCAAAACCACTCAAAGTTTCATGACTGAAACAAGGTCCTCCATTAGAAACTTGGAGGCACAAGTAGGTCAGCTAAGTAAGAAAGTTACTGAACTCCCTCCTAGTACTCTTCCAAGCAATACAGAAGAGAATCCAAAAGGAGAGTGTAAGGCCATCAACATGGTCGAATTTGGAGAGGAGAAAGAGGCAGTGATCGCCACTGAGGAAGACCTCAATGGACGTCCACTGGCCTCCAATGACTTCCTTAATGAGGAACCATGGGAATCTAAGGCTCACACTGAGACCATAGAGATCCCATTGGATTTACTTCTGCCATTCATGAGCTCTGGTGAGTATTCTTCCTCTGAAGAGGATGAAGATGTCACTGAAGAGCAAGTTGCTAAGTACCTTGGAGCAATCATGAAGCTAAATGACAAGTTATTTGGTAATGAGACTTGGGAGGATGAACCCCCTTTGCTCATCAAAGAACTGGATGACTTGACTAGGCAGAGATTACCTCAAAAGAGACAGGACCCTGGGAAGTTCTCAATACCTTGTACATTAGGTACCATGACCTTCGAGAAGGATCTGTGTGACCTAGGGTCAAGCATAAACCTCATGCCTCTCTTTGTAATGGAGAAGCTAGGGATCTTTGAGGTACAAGCTGCAAGAATCTCACTAGAGATGGCAGACAATTCAAGAAAACAAGCTTATGGACTTGTAGAGGATGTTCTGGTAAAGATTGAAGACCATTACATCCCTGCTGATTTCATAGTCCTAGAGACTGGGAAGTGCATGGATGAATCCATCATCCTTGGCAGACCCTTTCTAGCCACAGCAAAGGCTGTGATTGATGTTGACAGAGGAGAATTGATCATTCAAGTGAATGAAGAATCCTTTGTGTTTAAGGCTCAAGGATATCCCTCTGTAACCATGGAGAGGAAGCATGAAGAGCTTCTCTCAAAACAGAATAAAACAGAGCCCCCACAGCCAAACTCTAAGTTTGGTGTTGAACCCCCACATTCAAACTCTAAGTTTGGTGTTGGGAGGTTCCAACATTACTCTGAACATCTGTGAGGCTCTATAAGGGGCCTCTGTCAAGCTACTGACATTAAAGAAGCGCTTGTTGGGAGGCAACCCAATGTTATATTTATCTATTTTCCATTGTTATTTTATGTTTTCTATAGGTTGATGATCAAGTGATGTCATAAAAATAATTGAAAAAGCAAAAACAAGAATGAAAAATAGAAAGAAAAACAGCACACCCTGGAGGAAAAGCTTGCTGGCATTTAAACGCCAGTAAGGGTAGCAAATGGGCGTTTAACGCCCAGTCTGGCACCATTCTGGGCGTTTAACGCCAGAAAGGGGCAGCAGCCCGATGTTTAACGCCAGGATTGGTAGAAAGGGTGTTTTACATGCCACTTGGTGCAGGGATGAGCTATCCTTGACACCTCAGGATCTGTGGACCCCACAGGATCCCCACCTACCCCACCACTCTCTCTCTTCTTCACCCATTCACCAATCACCTCAATACCTCTTCCCAAAAAAAAAAATCCCTCACCTATCAAATCCCACCAATCTTTTCACCACTCACATCCATCCTTCATAAAACTCCACCTACCCCACCATCCAAATTCAAACCACTTTCCCTCCCAAACCCACCCATAATGGCCGACCCTACATCTCTCTCCACCCCTATATAAACCCTTATTCACTCCTTCATTTTCACACAACCTAAACACTACTTCTCCCCCTTGGCTGAACCACAAAAGCCCCCTCCATCTCCTCTATTTCTTCTTCTTCTACTCTTTTCTTTCCTCTTTTGCTCGAGGACTAGCAAACCATCTAAGTTTGGTGTGGTAAAAGCGTTGCTTTTTGTTTTTCCATAACCATTTATGGCACCTAAGGCCGGAGAAACCTCTAGAAAGAGGAAAGGGAAGGCAAAAGCTTCCACCTCCGAGTCATGGGAGATGGAGAGATTCATCTCAAGGGTGCATCAAGACCACTTCTATGAAGTTGTGGCCATGAAGAAGGTGATCCCCGAGGTTCCTTTCAAACTCAAAAAGAGTGAATATCTGGAGATCCAACATGAGATCCGAATAAGAGGTTGGGAAGTTCTTACCAACCCCATTCAACAAGTCAGAATCTTAATGGTTCAAGAGTTCTATGCCAATGTATGGATCACCAAGAACCATGATCAAAGTGTGAACCCGGACCCAAAGAATTGGCTTACAATGGTTCGGGGGGAAATGCTTAGATTTTAGTCCGGAAAACGTAAGGTTGGCATTCAACTTGCCCATGATGCAAGGAGGTGAACACCCCTACACTAGAAGGGTCAACTTTGATCAATGGTTGGACCAAGTCCTCATAGATATTTGTGAAGAGGGCGCTCAATGGAAGAGAGATTAAAGAGGAAAGCCGGTTCAACTGAGAAGGCATGACCTCAAGCCCGTGGCTAGGGGATGGTTGGAGTTTATCCAACGCTCAATCATTCCCACTAGCAACCGGTCTGAAGCTACTATAGACCGGACTATCATGATTCATAGCATCATGATTGGAGAGGAAGTAGAAGTTCATGAGGTTATATCTCAAGAACTTTATAAGGTGGCAGACAAGTCCTCTACCTTGGCAAGGTTAGCCTTCCCTCATCTCATTTGTCACCTCTGTAATTCAGTTGGAATTAACATAGAGGGAGATATCCTCATTGATGAGGACAAGCCCATCACTAAGAAGAGGATGGAGCAAACAAGAGATCCCACTCATGGACATGAGGAAATTCCTCATCATGAAATCCCTGAGATGCCCAAGGGATGGAGTTTCCTCCACAAAACTATTGGGAGCAAATCAACACCTCCCTAGGAGAATTGAGTTCCAACATGGGACAACTAAGGGTGGAGCACCAAGAACATTCCATCCTCCTCCATGAAATTAGAGAAGATCAAAGAATCATGAGAGAGGAGCAACAAAGGCAAGGAAGAGACATTGAGGACCTCAAGCACTCCATAAGATCTTCAAGAGGAAGAACAAGCCGCCATCACTAAGGTGGACCCGTTCTTTAATCTCCTTGTTCTTTATTTTTCTATTTTTTGAAAATTATGCATCATGTTTTATTTATGTTTGTGTCTTATGATCATTAGTGTCTTAGTGTCTATGCCTTAAAGATATGAATGTCCTATGAATCCATCACCTTTCTTAAATGAAAAATATTCTTAATTGAAAAAGAAAAAGAAATGCATGAATTTCGAATTTTATAACAGATTAATTATTTTGATGTGGTGGCAATACTTTTGTTTTCTGAATGTATGCTTGAACAATGCATATGTCTTTTGAATTTGTTGTTCATGAATGTTAAAACTGTTGGCTCTTGAACAATGCATATGTCTTTTGTGGCATGCATGTATCCGATGGTAATACTGAAAAACCGCGTGCTTTGGGCCACGGCCAAGACTCATAAAGTAGTTGTGTTCAAGAATCATCATACTTAACAAGGAGAATCAATAACACTATCCGGATTCTGAGTTCCTATAGAAGCCAATCATTCTGAACTTCAAAGGATAAAGTGAGATGCCAAAACTGTTCAGAGGCAAAAAGATAAAAGCCCCGCTCATCTAATTAATACTGATCTTCATAGATGTTTTTGGAATTCATTGTATATTCTTTTCTTTTTATCCTATTTGATTTTCAGTTGCTTGGGGACAAGCAACAATTTAAGTTTGGTGTTGTGATGAGCGGATAATTTATACGCTTTTTGGCATTATTTTTAGTATATTTTTAGTATATTTTAGCTAGTTTTTATTATATTTTTATTAGTTTTTATTTAAAATTCACTTTTCTGGACTTTACTATGAGTTTGTGTGTTTTTCTGTGATTTCAGGTATTTTCTGGTTGAAATTGAGGGATCTGAGCAAAAATCTGATCCAGAGGCTGAAAAAGGAGTGCAGATGCTGTTGGATTCTGACCTCCCTGCACTCAAAGTGGATTTTCTGGAGCTACAGAAGCCCAATTGGCGCACTTTCAATTGCGATGGAAAGTAGACATTCTGGGATTTTCAGCAATATATAATAGTCCATATTGTGCCCGAGATTTGATGGCCCAAACAGGCGTTCCAAGTCAGCTCAAGAATTCTGGCGTTTAACGCCGGAACTGGCACAAAAGTGGGAGTTAAACGCCCAAACTAGCACAAAAGCTGGCGTTTAACTCCAAGAAAAGTCTTTACACATGAAAGCTTCAATGCTCAGCCCAAGCACACACCAAGTGGGCCCGGAAGTGGATTTTTACGTCATTTACTCATTTTTGTAAACCCTAAGCTACTAGTTCTCTATAAATAGGACCTTTTGCTATTGTATTTTCATCTTTGGACGTCTAGTTCTTAGATCATGGGGGCTGGCCTCTCGGCCATGCCTAGACCTTGTTCTTATGTATTTTCAACGGTAGAGTTTCTACACACCATAGATTAAGGTGTGGAGCTCTGCTGTACCTCAAGTATCAATGCAATTACTACTATTTTCCATTCAATTCAGCTTATTCTTGTTCTAAGATATTCATTCGCACTCAAGAACTTGATGAATGTGATGATTATGTGACGCTCATCATCATTCTCACTTATGAATGCATGCCTGACAACCACTTCCGCTCTACATGCAAACAAGGCTTGAATGTGTATCTCTTGGATTCCTTAATCAGAATCTTCATGGTATAAGCTAGAATCCATTGGCGGTCATTCTTGAGAATCCAGAAAGTCTAAACCTTGTCTGTGGTATTCCGAGTAGGATTCAGGGATTGAATGACTGTGACGAGCTTCAAACTCGTGATTGTGGGGCGTTAATGACAGACGCAAAAGAATCACTGGATTCTATTCCGACATGATCGAGAACCGACAAATGAATAGCCGTGCTGTGACAGAGCGCGTTGAACATTTTCACTGAGAGGACGGGACTGTAGCCATTGAAAACAGTGATGCCCAACATACAGCTTGCCATGGAAAGGAGTAAGAAGGATTGGATGAAGACAGTAGGAAAGCAGAGAGACGGAAGGGACAAAGCATCTCCATATGCTTATCTAAAATTCTCACCAATGAATTACATAAGTATCTCTATCTTTTTTTTATGTTTTATTTATCTTTTAATTATCAATCCTCCATAACCATTTGAATCTGCCTGACTGAGATTTACAAGATGACCATAGCTTGCTTCATACCAACAATCTCCGTGGGATCGACCCTTACTCGCGTAAGGTTTATTACTTGGACGACCCAGTGCACTTGCTGGTTAGTTGTGCGAAGTTGTGATAAAGAGTTGAGATTGCAATTGAGCGTAGCATGTTGTTGGCGCCATTGATGATCACAATTTCGTGCACCAAATACCACAGACAAGGTTTAGACTTTTCGGATCTCAAGAATGCTGCCAAAGGATTCTAGCTTATACTACGAAGACTCTGATCTCAAGGAATTGAAGGCTCTGTTGTCAGGAGAGGCAATCAAATGCATGAATCAGGAGTCCAAGGGATACACGCTCAATCTTAAGTAGAACGGAAGTGGTTGTCAGTCACGCGTTCATAGGTGAGAATGATGATGAGTGTCATGGATCATCACATTCATCAGGTTGAAGTGCGAGTGAATATCTTAGAACAAGAATAAGCTTGAATTGAATAGAAAATAGTAGTAATTGCATTAATACTCGAGGAACACCAGAGCTCCACACCTTAATCTATGGTGTATAGAAACTCCACCATTGAAAATACATAAGTGGTCTGGAGGTCCACGCATGGCCGAATGGCCAGCCTCCCCAAATATGAAAATGTATCATCCAGAATCTCTATATGATCCGAAGATGAAAATACAATAGTAAAAGGTCATATTTATAATGAAACTAGCTACTAGGGTTTACAGAAATAGGTAAATGATGTAGAAATCCACTTTCGGGCCCACTTGGTGTGTGCTTGAGCTGAGCATTGAGCTTTACACGTGTAGAGATCTTCCTTGGAGTTAAACACCAGCTTTGGTACCAGTTTGGGCATTTAACTCCAACTTTTATGCCAATTCTGGCGTTTTGATGCCAGAAAAGGGCATAGAGTTGGCATTTTGACGCCATTTTATGTTGTCAAAACTCACGCAAAGTATGGACTATATTGCTGGAAAGCCCTGCATGTCTACTTTCCAACGCAATTGAGAGCGCGCCATTTGGAGTTCTGTAGCTCCAAAAAATCCACTTCGAGTGCAGGGAGGTCAGAATCCAACAGCATCTGTAGTCCTTTGTCAGCCTCTGAATTAGATTTTTGCTCAGGTCCCTCAATTTCAGCCAGAAAATACCTGAAATTATAGAAAAACATACAAACTCATAGTAAAGTCCAGAAATGTGAATTTTGCTTAAAAACTAAAAAAATATACTAAAAACTAACTAAATCATACTAAAAACTATATAAAAACAATGCCAAAAAGCATATAAATTATCCGCTCATCACAACACCAAACTTAACTTATTGCTTGACCCCAAGCAACTGAAAACAAAATAGGATAAAAAGAAGAGAATATACAATGAATCCCATAGTATCAATGAAACTTACTTCTAATTAGATGAGCGGGGCTTGTAGCTTTTTGCTTCTGAACAGTTTTGGCAACTCACTTTTTCCTTTGAAATTTAGAATGATTGGCATCTATAGGAACTTAGAATTTTAGATAGTGTTATTAATTCTCCTAGTTCAGTACGTTGATTCTTGAACACAGATACTTTATGAGTCTTGGTCGTGACCCTAAGCACTTTGTTTTCCAATATTACCATCGGATACATAAATGCCACAGACACATAACTGGGTGAACCTTTCAGATTGTGACTCAGCTTTGCTAAAGTCCCCAGTTAGAGGTGTCCAGAGTTCTTAAGCACACTCATTTTTCTTTGGATCACGACTTTAACCACTCAGTCTCAAGCTTTTCACTTGGACCTTCATGACACAACCACATGGTTAGGGACAGCTTGATTTAGCCGCTTAGGCTTGGAGTTTATTTCCTTGGGCTCTTCTATCCATTAATGCTCAAAGCCTTGGATCCTTTTTACCCTTGCCTTTTTGTTTTAAGGGCTATTGGCTTTTTCTGCCTGCTTTTTCTTTTTCTCTTCTCCCTTTTTTTTTCTCGCCATTTTTTTCACTGCTTTTTCTTGCTTCAAGAATCAATTTCATGATTTTTCAGATTATCAATAACATTTCTCTTTGTTCATCATTCTTTCAAGAGCCAACAACTTTAACATTCATAAACAACAAGATAAAAAATATGCACTGTTCAAGCATTCATTTAGAGAACAAAAAGTATTGCCACCACATCAAAATAATTAAACTAGTTTCAAGATAAAATTTGAAATCCAAGTACTTCATGTTCTTTTGTAATTAAGCACATTTTTCATTTAAGAGATGTGAAGGATTCATGGAGTTATTCATAGCTTTAAGACATAGACACTAGACACTAATGATCATGTAGTGAAGACGCAAACATAGATAGAACATACAGCATAAAGCCGAAAAACAGCAAAATAAATAGATAAGGAGATTAAGGAATGAGTCCACCTTAGTGAGGGTGGCGTCTTCCTCCTCTTGAAGAACCAATGGTGCTCTTGAGCTCCTCTATGTCTCTTCTTTTCCTTTGTTGCTCCTCCCTCATAGCTCTTTGATCTTCTCTAATCTCATGGAGAATGATGGAGTGCTCTTGGTGTTCCACCCTTAATTGGTCTATGCTATAACTCAAGCTTTCCAAAGAAGTGTTGAGTTGCTCCCAAAAATTATGTGGAGGAAATTGCATCCCTTGAGGCATCTCAGGGATTTCTTGATGAGGGACTTCCTCATGCTCTTGTTGAGTGCTATGAATGGGCTCTCTAGTTTGCTCCATCCACTTCTTAGTGATGGGCTTGTCCTCTTAAATGAGGATGTCTCCCTCTATGACAATCCCAACTAAATAGCAAAGGTGACATATGAGATGATGAAAGACTAATCTTGCCAAAGGTGAAGACTTGTCAGCCACCTTGTAGAGTTCTAGAGGTATAATTTCATGAACTTCTACTTCCTCTCCAATCATGATACTATGGATCATGATGGCCCGATCCACAGTTACCTCAGATCGGTTGCTAGTGGGAATGATAGAGCGTTGGACAAACTCCAACCATCCTCTAGCCACAGGCTTAAGATTCGGTCTTCTCAATTGAACCGGGTTGCCTCTTGAGTCTCTTTTCCATTGAGCTCCTTCTACACATATGTCCATGAGGACTTGGTCCAACCTTTGATCAAAGTTGACCTTTCTAGTGTAGGGGCGTGTGTTTTCTTCCATCATTGGCAAGTTGAACGCTAGCCTCACGTTTTCCAGACTGAAATCTAAGTATTTCCCCCGAACCATTGTAAGCCAATTCTTTGGGTTTGGGTTCATACTTTGATCATGGTTCCTAGTGATCCATGCGTTTGCATAGAACTCTTGAACCATTAAGATTCTGACTTGTTGAATGGGGTTGGCAAGAACTTCCCAACCTCTTCTTTGGATCTCTGGATATTCGCCCTTTTTGAGCCTAAAAGGGACCTCAGGGATCATCTTCTTCTTGGCCACAACTTCATAGAAGTGGTCTTGCTCGACCTTTGAGATGAATCTATCCATCTTCCATGACTCAGAGGTGGAGGTAGTTGCCTTCCCTTTCCTCTTTCTAGAGACTTCTCTGGCCTTAGGTGCCATAAATGGTTATGGAAAAATAAAAAGCAATGCTTTTACCACACCAAACTTAAAATATTTTCTCGTCCCCAAGCAAAAGAAGAAAGAAAGATGTAGAAGAAGAAGAAAATGGAGGAGATGGAGGGTGTATAGGGTTCGGCCAAGGGGGGAAGAAGGTGTTTGTGATGTGTGAAAATGAAGGAGTGAAGGGGGTATTTATAGGGAAAGTGGCCGAAAGGTTTAGGTGGGTTTGGGATGGAAATGGGTTTGAATTTTTGAAGGTGGGTGGGGTTTTTGGGGAAGAGTTAAGGAAGTGATTGGTGAAAGGTATTTGGGGAAGAGTGTTGTGGAAAGGTGTGAAGAGGAGAGAGAGTGAGTTGTGCTTGGTGGGGATTCTGTGGGGTCCACAGATCCTGAAGGGTCAAGAAATTCTCATCCCTGCTCCAATTGTGCGTTCAAAACGCCTTAGAGTGCAATTCTGCGTTTAAACGCCAGTTTGCTACCCTGTTCTGGCGTTTAAATGCCAATTTTTCTTCCTGTTCTGGTGTCTAAACGCCAGTTTGTTGTCCTGTTCTAGCGTTTAAACGCCAGTCTGGTGCCCTATTTTGGCGTTTAAACGCCAGTAAGTCTTTCCTCCAGGGTGTGCTGTTTTCAATGTTGTTTTTGATTTTTTTTCCTTTATTTTTGTAATTGTCTTTGTGACTTCACATGATTATCAACCTAAAAGAAAACAAAATTATATAGATATAATCAAAATAAAATTGGGTTGCCTCCCAATAAGCGTTTCTTTAATGTCAATAGCTTGACAGTGAGCTCTCATGGAGCCTCACAGATGATCAGATTATGGTTGAGATCTCTTAATACCAAACTTAGAGTTTGGCTGTGGCCTCCCAACACCAAACTTAGAGTTTGAATGTGGGGGCTTTGTTTGACTCTATATTGGAAGAAGCTCTTCATGCTTACTCTCCATGGTTACAGATGGAGAACTTTGAGTTTTTACTACAAGGCATTCTTCATTCACATGAAGGATCAACTCTCCTCTGTCAACATCAATTACAGATCTTGCTGTGGCTAGGAAGGGTCTTCCAAGGATGATGGATTCATCCTCGTCCCTCTTAGTGTCTAGGATTATAAAATCAGCAGGGAAGTAAAAGCCTTCAATATTCACTAGCATGTCCTCTACTAGTCCATAAGCCTTTTTCATAGATTTATCTGTTATCTCCAATGAGAATTTGGCAGCCTGTACCTCATAGATTCCCAGTCTCTCCATTACAGAGAGGGGCATCATGTTTATCCCTGACTCCAGGTCACACAGAGCTTTCTCAAAGGCCATGGTGCCTATGGTACAGGGTATTAAGAATTTACCAGGATCCTGTTTCTTTTGAGGTAAATTTTGTTGAACCAATGTATTCAGTTCATTGGTGAGCAAGGGAGGCTCTTCCTCCCAAGTCTCATTACCAAACAGCTCGACATTCAGCTTCATGATTGCTCCTAAATATTGGGAAACTTGCTCTTCAACAATGTCTTCATCCTCTTCAGAAGATGAATAGTCATCAGAGCTCATGAATGGTAAAAGGAGGTCTAAGGGAATCTCTATAGTCTCTGTATGAGCCTCAGATTCCTTTGGTTCCTCATTAGGGAATTCCGTACTGACCATTGGACATTCCCAGAGGTCTTCCTCATTGGGATTCACGTCTTCCTCCTCCTCTAAGGTTTTGGCCATGTTGATTATATCAATGGCCTTGCACTCTCCTTTGGGATTCTCTTCTGTATTGCTTGGGAGAGTGCTAGGAGGAGTTTCAGTAACACTTTTACTCAGCTGGCCCACTTGTGCCTCCAAATTTCTAATGGAGGATCTTGTTTCAGTCATGAAAATAAGGGTGGCCTTAGATAGATCAGAGACTATGTTTGCTAAGCCAGAAGGATTCTGCTCAAAATGCTCTGTCTCTTGCTGAGATGATGATGGGAAAGATTTGCTATTGTTAAGCCTGTTTCTTTCACCATTGTTATTATTAAAGCCTTGCTTCTGTTGATCCTTCCATGAAAAATTTGGATGATTTTTCCATGAAAAATTTGGATTATAGGTGTTGCCAAAGGCTTTACTCATGTAATTCACCTCTGCCATTGCAAGGTTCTTAGGATCATAAGCTTTTTCTTTAGAAGATGCTTCTTTAGTACTATTGGATGCATTTTGCAATCCATTCAGACTCTGAGAGATCATATTGACTTGTTGGGTCAATATTTTGTTCTGATCCAGTATGGTATTCAGAGCATCAATTTCAAGAACTCCTCTCTTTTGAGGCGTACCATTACTCATAGGATTCCTCTCAGAGGTATACATGAACTGGTTATTTGCAACCATTTCAATAGGTTCCTGAGCTTCTGTAGGCATTTTCTTTAGGTGAATGGATCCACCTGCAGAGTGGTCCAGTGACATCTTGGAAAATTCAGACAGACCATCATAGAATATATCTAATGTGGTCCATTCTAAAAGCATGTCAGAAGGATACCTTTTAGTCAGCTGCTTGTATCTTTCCCAAGCTTCATAGAGGGACTCACTATCTTTTTGTTTGAAGGTCTGAACATCCACTCTAAGCTTGCTCAACTTTTGAGGAGGAAAGAACTTGGCTATCTCTAGGTTGTGAGTCCAACCATGTTCTAGCTCTGTCTCTTACAGCAAAATGGAAAAGCATAAGCTTGTAGACTTCAGGATCAACTCCATTGGTCTTAACAGTATCACATATCTACAAGAACTCAGTTAAGAACTGATAATGGTCTTTTGATGGAAGTCCATGAAACTTGCAGTTCTGTTGTAGTAGAGAAACTAATTAAGGCTTTAGCACAAAATGGTTTTCTCCTATGGCAGGATTGAGATGCTTCTTCTATAGAAGTTGGAAGTTGGTGTAGTAAAATCACCAAGCATCTTCCTTGCATTGTTGTTTGGTTCGGCTATAATTGTTTCTTTTGCTGCTTCCTTTTCGAAAATTTTAGTGAGGACCTCTTCAGAGTTTTGTGCTTTAGCTGCTCTTAGCTTCCTCTTTAGAGTCCTTTTAAGTTCAGGATCAGCTTCAACAAGTATGCCTTTATCTTTGTTCCTACTCATATGAAAGAGAAGAAAACAAAGAAAATATGGAATCCTCTATGTCACAGTATAGAGATCCCTTGATGTGTCAGAGGAAAATAAGAATAGAAGAAGGAGGTAGGTAAAATTTCGAACACACAAAGAGAGATGGAGTTCGAATTGACAATGGAGGAGGAATGTTAATGTTTAAAAAGAAAAAGATGAGAGAGGGGGGAAATTTTCGAAAAATTTAATAACTAAAAAAATGAAAATTTAAAATAATTTTGAAAATTTGGTTGTGGTTTTCGAAAATTTGAAGTGAAAAAGGTAGTTAAGTGGTTTTGAAAAAGATAAGAAATAAATTTGAAAAAGATAAGAAGTTAGAAAAAAGATTTTTGAAATTAGAATTTTAAAAAGATATGATTTGAAAAAGATATTATTTTGAAGATATGATTGAAAGATAAAAATTAAAAAGATTTGATTTTTAAAATTAATAACTTGATTAACAAGAAACTAAAAGATATTATTCTAAATTTCAAATTTTGAACCTTTCTTAACAAGAAAGTAACAAACTTGAAACTTTTGAATCAAGATTTTTGAAAATTTTGAAAAAGATTTGATTTTTGAAAAAGATATGATTGAAAAGATATGATTTTGAAAAAGATATGATTGAAAATATTTGATTTGAAAAAGATTTGATTTTGAAAAAAATATGAAAATTTGAAAAAGATTTGATTTGAAAACAAAATTCCTCTCATTGTGCCATCCTGGCGTTAAACGCCCAGGAGCTGCATGTTTTGGGCGTCTAACGCCCAATTGCTGCATGGTTTGGGCATTTAAACACCCAGCAGCCAAGTACCTTGGCTGGCGTTTAAATGCCAGTTTTCCTTCTTCACTGGGCGTTTTGAATGCCCAGCTTTTTCCCTGTAATTCCTCTGCTTTATGTTCTTGGATCTTCATTTTGCTAAATCCTTTATTCAAGAAGATATGTTTTCAGTTTTGAAAAACAACAAAATGAGTCGAAACATATAATTCTTGGAACAAAACACAAGATATATGCAAGAACATTATGAACGGCAAGATGAACACCAAGAACAATCTTGAAGATCAAGATGAACATCAAGAACTCAGTTTTCTTAATGAAAGAAAACATGGAGGACACCAAACTTAGAACTTTCTCATGTTTGGGCCATATGAATGCAAGAATGCATATGTAGAACATCATGCAGTGCAAATCAATAAATCATGAAGACCAAACAAGGCAATTCGTCAAGAACGACTTGAAGATCATCAAGAACACAATGCATGTGTTTCAAAAATTGCAAGACAATTAAAATCATGCAATTGACACCAAACATAAAATTTGGCCCTAGATTCAAACAAGAACCATGAAATATTTTTGAGTTTTTATGATTTTATGAATTTTTTTTGGAGTTTTCGAAAATTATTTTTAGAGAAAATGAAAAAGAAGAAAAAAATTTTGAAAGATTTTTGAAAACTTTTTGAAAATAAAATAAAGGTTGAAACAAGAAGAAAATTTCCTAATCTGAGCAACAAGATGAACCGTCAGTTGTCCAAATTCGAACAATCCCCGGCAACGGCGCCAAAACTTGGTGCACGAAATTGTGATACACAATGGTGCCAACAACTTGGTACGCACAATTGTAATCTCAACTCTTTTTCACAACTTCGCACAACTAACCAGCAAGTGCACTGGGTCGTCCAAGTAATAAACCTTACGTGAGTAAGGGTCGATCCCACGGAGATTGTCGGCTTGAAGCAAGCTATGGTCACCTTGTAAATCTCAGTCAGGCAGATTCAAATGTTTATAGAGTTTTTAATAATTAAAAGATAAGTAAAACATAAAATAAAGATAGAGATACTTATGTAAATCATTGGTGGGAATTTTTGATAAGTGTATGGAGATGCTTTATCCCTCTTGAATCTCTGCTTTCCTACTGCCTTCATCCAATCCTTCATACTCCTTTCTATGGCAAGCTGTATATTGGGTTTCACCGGCGTCAATGGGTACCTCCCGTCTTCTCAGTGAAAATGGTCCAACTACGGGTTACGTAGGACTAATCATCTGTCGGTTCTCGATCATGTAGGAATAGGATTTACTATCCTTTTGCGTCTGTCACCATGCCCTACAGTCGCAAGTTTGAAGCTCGTCACAGTCATCCCATCCTAGATCCTACTCGGAATACCACAGACAAGGTTTAGACTTTCTGGATCTCAAGAATGCTGCCAATGGATTCTAGCTTATACCACGAAGACTCTGATCTCACGGAATTGAAGGCTCTATTGTCAGGAGAGGTAATCAAACGCATGGATCAGGAGTCCAAGAGATACACGCTCAATCTTAAGTAGAACGGAAGTGGTTGTCAGTCACGCGTTCATAGGTGAGAATGATGATGAGTGTTACCGATCATCACATTCATCAGGTTGAAGTGCGAGTGAATATATTAGAACAAGAATAAGCTTGAATTGAATAGAAAATAGTAGTAATTGCATTAATACTCGAGGAACAGCAGAGCTCCACACCTTAATCTATGGTGCGTAGAAACTCCACCATTGAAAATACATAAGTGGTCTGGAGGTCCAGGCATGGCCGAATGGCCAGCCTCCCCAAATATGAAAATGTATCATCCAGAATCTCTATATGATCCGAAGATGAAAATACAATAGTAAAAGGTCTTATTTATAATGAAACTAGCTACTAGGGTTTACAAAAATAGGTAAATGATGCAGAAATCCACTTCTTGGCCCACTTGGTGTGTGCTTGGGCTGAGCATTGAGCTTTACACGTGTAGAGGTCTTACTTGGAGTTAAACACCAGCTTTGATGCCAGTTTGGGCGTTTAACTCCAACTTTTATGCCAGTTCTGGCGTTTTGACGCCAGAAAATGGCAGAGAGCTGGCGTTTTGACACCATTTTGCGTCGTCAAAACTCACACAAAGTATAGACTATCATATATTTCTGGAAAGCCCTGGATGTCTACTTTCCAAAGCAATTGAGAGCGCGCCATTTGGAGTTCTGTAGCCCCAGAAAATCCACTTTAAGTGCAGGGAGGTCAGATTCCAACAGCATCTGTAGTCCTTTGTCAACCTCTGAATTAGATTTTTGCTCAGGTCCCTCAATTTCAGCCAGAAAATACCTGAAATCACAGAAAAATACATAAACTCATAGTAAAGTCCAGAAATGTTAATTTTGCTTAAAAACTAATAAAAATATACTAAAAACTAACTAAATCATACTAAAAACTATATAAAAACAATGCCAAAAAGCGTATAAATTATCCGCTCATCAATGATCCCACTTCACTGTGGGTTATTACTTGACAATACTTTGGTACACTTGCCAAAGAGCATATTCATCATTTTATAAGGGGAGTGAATTTTGGTCATCAGGAACCACTCATCGAAGTGTGTTCCAAAAAAATTGCTATCTGACGGCTCCATATCCCAAAAATCAACGCACACCTATAATTTTAAAAAATACTAACAAATCACCACACAATTAATATTTCACAAATATGTAGACTACAACCATCACCACTAATTCACATACAACTACCTTATAATCAACTACTCCAAGCTTATCACATTACACTACAAGAAAAACAAAAGTTTGCCATAGTATTTTTCCCACGTATTAATAGTAGTGGCAAAATCAATTTGTCGTGACTAAAATTAGTCACTAAATTGAGTTCTGTGGCTAAAATTAGCCTTTGAAATTGTTTCTCATGGTAGATTATCGCACATAACTAAAATCTAATTAGGAAACATGTTGAACTTCAATAAGATTTTAAGAATAAGAAAATAAGAATGCACAGACACTAAGGAGTATGAATCTTCGAAGAGGGATATTGGTGCATGTATGCAAATCCCACACTTCCGTACAGGCAGTACCAGCAAGTGCACTGGGTCGTCCAAGTAATATCTGAGCGAGTCAGGGTTGATCCCACGAGGATTGTAGTTTGAAGCAAACTATGGTTATCTTGCAGGTCTTAGTCAGGCAAAATCAGAAGGTTGTTGTGTAAACTTTGAATGATTATATGTCATATATAGAGTTGTAAAAGTAATATGCGAAAGGGGTAAAACCAATTGAATTAAATGATAGGAATAGAGTTGAGAGTTGGAGTTGTTTTGCCTTTCTGAATTAACTCTGGTACTGCTGCTCTCTTTGCTTGTGAGTGATTTCTTCAATGGCAGGTTATGTGATTGACACTGGTTTGAGCAGCTACCAATACTCCTCCAGATCTGAACTCCAGGTTTAGTGTGGATCCATCTCTACTTAAAGGTGAAACACGTACAGTCCATTCTCCTTTATGATCCTATTAAAAACGCCACAGATAAGGTCAAATCTTCTGGATCAGAGAATGATGCATCTTTGGGTTCTAGCCTCTACCACAGAGATCCTAATCTCCCCGAAAATTGGCTGAACTGATGTCTCAAGAAGTCCCCAATGAAGTCATGGATTAACCGTCTGAGAGATGTATATTCAAGCTGTTGGTCGTTCTTGTCAGGTGAAAGACGCATTCTGACCCAAGTAAACGCGGGTGTTTGTCAGACATGTTCATCTTAATGTGATGAACAAAGCTAATTGGTTAGATCATCCTATTCACCACGAAAACAGTAGTAATTTTATTAGAATTAATCAAACACAGATCGAAGAGAAATAGTAGTACTTTTATTAATTCATGGGACTTAGCAAGGCTCCTCTCCTCAACCTAGGAGGTTTAGAAACTCATACTGAAAGGAAAATACAATGTAAAATGAAAATAGGCTGAATAGTATGTGTCCCTCCTAAGAGGTCTGTAAAATACACTTTAAATACTAAACAGATGACTAGCAAGGGTAAAATAGTCTATTTAGTACTAAAATCTACTTCTGGAGCCCACTTGGTAAGTGTTTGGGCTAAGCTTTGATAAGATCCACATGCTATGAGGCTCCTTAGGCGTGGAACACCAGCTAAGGGGTCCTCTTTGGGCGTTTGTACATTGGTCTCTACTCTTTGGGCGCTAGACGCCTGGAAGGGGGCAGATAGCTGGCGTTGGATACTAGTTTTGGGCCTTTTAATTCGAATCAAAGTATGGACTATTATATATTGCTGGAAAGCTCTGGAAGTCAACTTTCCATATCCGTTAAGAGTGCTCTATTTGGACCTTTTTAACTTCAGAAAAGCTCTTACGAATGCAGGCAGGTCAGATCCAGACAGCATCTGCAGTGCTTTCTCTGTCTCCGAATCAGACTTCTGCTCCAGCTCCTTAATTTCAGCCAGAAAATACCTGAAATTGTATAAAAACACAAAAACTCAAAGTAGAATCCAAAAATGTGAATTTAACACTAAAACCTATAAATACTCAATAAAAACTAAATAAAAACTACTAAAAACTATATAAAAATGATACCAAAAAGCGTATAAAATATCTGCTCATCAGATACTATTAATTTAGGAAACAATTACTAATTACATAGTGACTGGTCTTAATTCATGATTTATACTTCTCAAAGCTTTAATTAAGCTTCACTTTTAATTTCTCTACAAATTGACTTTTCACCATATTCTTAAGTAGTCATGTACGGATTATTAGAGGAATTGAATTCTACCTAACCCTCTCTCAAATAAAGGGTAAATTACCCCCTATATGACATGCCTAACAACTATTGGATGAAATGAATTATGTCATCATGGTTAACATTAATTTTTAATTTAACTTGAGTTTTAACAACTAATTAAATATGGTAAAAAAATTTTGTTAATTATAAGAGTTATAAAAGAGATCTTATTTTATAATTTCTTTTTAAAACCCCACATATTAATTAGAGTTTATTCTTGCAGGAGTTTCCTATGATAACATTGGCAAATTTTGAAGAAGTTTTGTCAATGTTAAGCAGTGTGGCCATGGAAAGAAGCTTTTTTCTGGAAGAGTTCCCTATATTTTTATCTGATGCAGAAACAGAAATCAAGGTTAGTTTGCAATTCTTTTCAAGTAAATTGAGTTATGGTAAGGTACATTAAGTGATGAATGTAGCAAATTTTCTATGTTATTCCTCAAGAAATCAAAAGAATGAAAAACATGCATTCTGCTGGTTCCTTGGACAGTCCAACACAAAGCGTTGGATGGATAAAGTATTCATGAGCAATGGCCTTTGTGTCGAAATAATTAATCATAAATGAGTTTCTAAAAGTTCAAAAGAAGAATGTGCTTTAGCACATTACAGGAACAAGCTGGCTGTTGTTGAACAACTGAGACTTTCAGATGATCAGGTGACACATCTTCTCTTCGCTACAAATTTTTCTTTCTTCGGCCTCACTCCTTGGTAAAAGTATACACTAACTTCTCTTAAGATTTCTGTTAAATAATATCTGTCTATTTTTATTATATAAAAGTTGATACCAACATCTTTTACATTGAGTTTAAGTCATGTTTTCTCCTCTAATGATAACATGTCAACAACTTTAATTACTTGGCAAATTTTGAAAATCAACCAATCATCTTTTAGTAAAATATTTTTAAAAAATTAAAAAGAAATCTTATAATTATTATTACCCTATTTTTTGTATGTTTTAATATTTTTCCAAGAGATGTGTTGTGTATAAAAATATCATGTAACTCCGAAGAGTGAAATCTAATTTACCCTATTTTTCACATTTAGATGGTTTTTGGTCATGAGAAGACATCAATGATGAATGGTTTCTAAAGAGATCAAGCTTTTTTATATGATACCAATTTTTATTTCATATTGTATTGAGGTTACAATTGACATTGTAAAACTCAAGTGACTACAAGGCATTGATATTTTGGCAGATGGAAGCATAGAGAAGACAATTCCAAAGGGTAGAAGATGAAGGGGATGAAGAAGGCTTTGAAGAGTTATAGAAGTAATTAGATATATTCCTATATTGTTGGAAGTTTGCATGCATAATTGTAAGTTTATAATTTGATTGAGCAGATTCAAATTATCAACTACCAAGTGCTAGTTTGCTCAGCAAATAACCTTCATTATGTAAACTTGTAAGAAGAGTCAATTTGATTTAATGTAATCCTTGGCTAGGCAAATGAAAAATGGCAATTTCCATGAAAATGTACTAGATGCTCAATGTGGCACCCTAACTTTTAGCACCTCATGATCGCACTAAAAGTTCAAGCGTCACCTACCTCTACTCTTTTAATTTCATACTATATTTATTTAATATTGAGCCTTTGCGAATACGACCCAAAATCCTCAAATAAGAAAATGGAATGTTTTGACTTTTAATCACTTAAACACAAAGATATATATATACATATATATATATATATATATATATATATATATATATATATTCACATATCATTATATATATAGACTTATTTCAAGATTCTTAAAATACAAGTCCTATCCCCTTTAAAAACTAAAAAGTATAAATGACGAGGGGAAAATAAAATCTAACAACTCAACTGGTAAACATAATCTTCTAAGCTCATGTAGCTCTGCACTAAACCTTCGCACATGTAGCTAAAAGGGGTGAAAATAGGGGGTAAGAGCTGGGAAGTTCTTAGTAGGGTCGGAGTTAGGAGTTAAGTTCATTTTATATATACTTGGTCAACAATAAAAATCAACAAGGTACCATCTAATTCAACAATTAAAGAACACAGAATTCAAACAGTCATTTAGCACACCCATAATCACAGAAAATACCTCACAAACAAATATGTGCAAACAAGTATGATGCATGGCTAGTTCTATACAGGCCATGAGCTCATGTGTCGGTTGCCTACCCGCTCCCGACATTACCCAGGCACGAGTCCCAGATATGGCTTTTCAGATGCATACAGTGTGCATATAAGTCTTACGGCCAGGCCGCATATAGTGTGACTTTTAAGTGTATTTCAATATGCTTACATATGGAAAACAGTTCTCAGTGTGTAGGCATCCCCACTATACATTTGGCACTAAGGCCCAAGCAAGGTCGCATCTGCTCTTCTGTGGCAGACAGTCTTTTAAAGTTTTTTCTTTATCTTTGCCCTCTACTCTTCTGTGGCAGAGATCCCTTTAGTTAATACATTCTTTCATTCCTGCTCTACTCTGCTGTGGCAAACGTTATTTAGATTCTTTTAATATTTGCTCTCAACTCTCTTATGACAAAGGTTCTTTAGTATTTTTATTTTATTCTTTTAATTCTTTTGTTCTCGGTTATTTATTAAATTAAATTGCCACTTAAGTCAGCAACCTTTGTCTGAGTTTGGCTTCTAGTGCCATAACCTTTGTAAGCAACCTCTGTCTTACAGATGCGACTCTCTTGAGCCGATGTATGCAAATATAACCTCTGTAAGCAACCTCAGTCTTACAGTTGTGGCTCTCTTTAGCCAATATATGTATCAATAACCTTTGTAAGCAACCTCTATCTTATAGGTGCGACAATCCTCTGTATTAACCGATGTATCTCTGGAAGCAAACCGGTGGACTCACCACTATATCTTTGCTTATCTTATTTTTTTTTTGTTCTTTCTTTCTTTCTTTTCTTTCTTATCATTTCACAATATAAATTTATCTTCGCATTATTCCCTCGCCTTTCCCTTAGTGTCTTATGGAAAAGAATTATAAAGTACTTTAATTAAGTCTGCATTTTCTAAAGCTTTTAAGATCACTCTGTTTTCCCTTCTCTAACTTATAATAATATTAATAATATCTTTACTAATTAATATTCGTAAGGTTTAATTACTCTGCAGGTCCCTATAGTTTCACCGAATTTTCAATTAGGTCCATATACTTTTTTTCTTTTCAATTGGGTCCCTGTACATTAATTTTTTTTCTATTAAGTCCCTGTTAATGTTAAATGTTTAAAAAATGTTAGTGAATTATGAAATTACTTGTATACCCTTAGGGACCCAATTGAAAAGAAAAAAATATAGGGATCTAATTGAAAATTTGGTGAAACTATAAATATTCAATGAAAGATATTCCTATAGTCCTTTTTATTTTGTCACTATCATTTTTTTGCTTATTTATATACAAATTGTACCAACAATAATTTTTTTTTACTTTCACAATACCTTATCTTAAGAACATACACCAAAAAGGAAGAGATAAAATGAAACAAAAATAGTAGTAATTAGTATATGTAAAATTTAGTTTCTATCATTTAAGTATTCATTATGATCATGTAACATTTTACATTTGTGTGGATTTATGGAATATAGTTTGTGTCTTTATCATATCATAGTACATCATAAAAAATCACAAGACTATGTAATTTGTATTATTGAAATTTGAAATCTAAAAATGAAAACCACAGAAAACGTAGTTTTCAGTGCAATACGGATAATATAGAAATCAGTTCTTGTGTTGCAGCCTCCCACACTCTGAACTAGTATAAGATTAACAATAACATTGATAACAGCCAATTTCCAAGCCGAGAAAGACTGTGAAAGAACATACTTGAGTTCATCAGGTGCCCCCAACAAGATAGTCCTTTTCACCAAAAACTTCAATCAAAGCATGGTATCCTGCTTTCGAAACAAAAGAAGTCAGAGTAAAATCATCTTTGTGAGATCCATTCATCTCTTTGGGGCTCTTCGGGTACTTCCATATACACCTCTATATTCCAATCACTAAAAATAAGAAATGCATAACTATATTTAACACATTTCTATTCACAGCTTTTACATGCAACACCTATATAACATATAATCTCAGATATGCAACATTTCAATCAACCGTGGATGTATTGAAACCATTATGATAAAAAAATAATGAATAATCTTACCTCAAAGAAGTTAACAATGGCATTCAAGTTAGATCCCAGAGTTGACAACGCTTCTAAAACCATTACATTGTACCTAGATAGAAGATAAACAAAATTAATCTAAGTCTCATTCAAAAGTAATAAAATATCTTTTTTATCTTATTGAGGCATACAACAGTTTTAATCACAACTATAATCTTAATCCACATCATTTAATTATTGCAATAATCCATATGGAATTAGTGACATTAATTCGCATACCCAGGAGAATTCTTGGCATCTTCATTATTTTGAGAGGAATCACCAACAGCAATAGAAAAATCAGGTTGATGAATCATATTGGTGACAAGAGTAGCATCTTTCCCAAAAACAACAATGGCATTACCAGCAGCAATTGGGGTAGCACCAGCAGGGAAATTACCATAAAAGAATAAAAATTAAAAACCCTAAACCCTTGATTCAGTTTTCTCATGCTCAAATTTCACTATTTATCCAGAAAACGGAATACACAAAGGAGAATTAGGCACATTGCAGTAAAATTTAAAACCCTAATGACGCGAAATTGAAAAGGCTACTTAAGAGAATTTTGTAACGTGAAGTGAGAAAGGGTGCGAATTGGGAATCTTTGAGAATGTTCTTCCACTTCTCTTTTCCCAAATATTCTAGTCCGTGCCCTATATCATGAAACTTGTGACCATGATATATGTCTATGGTAAAATCCAAATCCCCATCACTACATTAAAAAAAAGAGAAACATAATCTTAATAAAATGGCATCATCACAGCAACATCAATCAACAATCAAGAATAAACCAAATTCATCATCAGTAAAATTAATTTATATGTCAATTCACCAATTAACAAAATTTTTGTACATAAATATGGATATTGTAAACCCTAAATAAATCATTATATCAAAACAATCCAAAAATCAATTCAATAAATAGATACTCAACCAATGCCATTTTAAAAAAAAAATTGGCATAAACATCAAGTTTTAAAGTTGAAAAAAGAGGCTTTTTTGTCACCTGTTTACAGACAGTTCGAGTACAGGAAGATCAAACAGAAGCACAATACGGGGATGGGAGGTCAGGCGCTACGAGGCTCAGCTCCATGCGGCGAAGCGATGTCAGGTGAGGCGAAGCACCGTGAGGGACGGCGGCGCAAGAGACGACAGTGGACGCGATCTCTAGAGAGCAACTGGTGCACGAAATTGTGATCATCAATGGCTCCATCAACATGGTACGCACAATTGTAATCCCAACTCTTTATCACAACTTCGCACAACTAACCAGCAAGTGCACTAGGTCGTCTAAGTAATAAACCTTACGCGAGTAAGGGTCGATCCCACGGAGATTGTTGGTATGAAGCAAGCTATGGTCACCTTGTAAATCTAAGTCAGGCAGATTCAAATGGTTATGGAGGATATATAAATAAAGCATAAAGATAAAGATAGAGATACTTATGCAATTCATTGGTGGGAATTTCAGATAAGAGTATGAAAATGCTTTGTCCCTTCTGTCTCTCTGCTTTCCTACTGTCTTCATCCAATCCTTCTTACTCCTTTCCATGGCAAGCTGTATGTAGGGTTTCATCGTTGTCAGTGGCTACCTCCCATCCTCTCAGTGAAAATGTTCAACGCACCCTATCACGGCACAGCTAATCATCTGTCGGTTCTCAATCAGGTTGGAATAGAATCCAGTGATTCTTTTGCGTCTGTCACTAACGCCCAGCCTTCAGGAGTTTGAACCTCGTCACAGTCATTCAATCATTGAATCCTACTTAGAATACCACAGACAAGGTTTAGACCTTCCGGATTCTCTTGAATGCCGCCATCAATTCTAGCTTATACCACGAAGATTCCGATCAAGGGATCCAAGAGATAAACATTTAAGACTTGTTTGCTTGTAGAACAGAAGTGGTTGTCAGGCACTCGTTCATAAGTGAGAATGATGATGAGTGTCACATAATCATCACATTTATCATGTTCTTGGGTGCAAATGAATATCTTAGAATAAGAATAAGCTGAATTGAATAGAAGAACAATAGTAATTGCATTAATACTCGAGGTACAGCAAAGCTCCACACCTTAATCTATGGTGTGTAGAAACTCCACCGTTGAAAATACATAAGAACAAGGTCTAGGCATGGCCGTGAGGCCAGCCCCCACGATCTAAGATAGCATAAGACTAAAGATAGCTACCAAGATGAAAATACAATAGTAAAAGGTCCTATTTGCAGAGAACTAGTAGCCTAGGGTTTACAGAGATGAGTAAATGACATAAAAATCCACTTCCGGGCCTACTTGGTGTGTGCTTGGGCTGAGCATTGAAGCATTTTCGTGTAGAGACTTTTCTTGGAGTTAAACGCCAGCTTTTGTGCCAATTTGGGCGTTTAACTCCCATTCTTGTGCCAGTTCCGGCGTTTAACGCCGGGCAGTTTTGAGCTGATTTGGAACGCCAGTTTGGGCCATCAAATCTTGGGCAAAGTATAGACTATTATATACTGCTAGAAAGCCCAGGATGTCTACTTTCCAACGCAGTTGAGAGCGCGCCAATTGGGCTTCTGTAGCTTCAGAAAATCCACTTCGAGTGTAGGGAGGTCAGAATCCAACAGCATCTGCAGTCCTTTTCAGCCTCTAAATCAGATTTTTGCTCAGGTCCCTCAATTTCAGCCAGAAAATACCTGAAATCACAGAAAAAACACAAAAACTCATAGTAAAGCCTAGAATAGTGAATTTTAACTAAAAACTAATAAAAATATACTAAAAACTAACTAAAACATACTAAAAACATACTAAAAACAATGCCAAAAAGCGTATAAATTATCCGCTCATCACAACACCAAACTTAAATTGTTGCTTGTCCTCAAGTAACTGAAAATCAAATAAGATAAAAAGAAGAGAATATACAATGAATTCCAAAAACATCTATGAAGATCAGTATTAATTAGATGAGCGGGGCTTTTAGCTTTTTGCCTCTGAACAGTTTTGGCATCTCACTCTATCCTTTGAAATTCAGAATGATTGGCTTCTTTAGGAACTCAGAATCCAGATAGTGTCATTAATTCTCCTAGCTAAGTATGATGATTCTTGAACACAGCTACTTTATGAGTCTTGGTCGTGGCCCAAAGCACTCTGTCTTCTAGTATTACCACCGGATACATACATGCCACAGACACATAATTGGGTGAGCCTTTTCAGATTGTGACTCAGCTTTGCTAAAGTCCCCAATTAGAGGTGTCCAGGGTTCTTGGTGCACGAAATTGCAATCACACTTTTGCAATTCCGCACAACTAACCAGCAAGTGCACTGGGTCATCCAAGTAATACCTTACGTGAGTAAGGGTCGATCCCACGGAGATTGTCGGCTTGAAGCAAGCTATGGTTATCTTGTAACTCTTAGTCAGGATGTCAATAATTATCAGGGTTGATTGTAAAAAGCAAAAGAACATGAAATAAGTACTTGTTTTGCAGTAATGGGGAACAGGTTGAAGTTTTGGAGATGCTCTATCTTCTGAACCTCTGCTTTCCTACTGTCTTCTTCTTTAAGCACGCAAGGCTCCTTCCATGGCAAGCTGTATGTAGGGTTTCACTGTTGTCAATGGCTACCTCCCATCCTCTCAGTGAAAATGTTCAACGCGCTCTGTCACAGCACGGCTAATCATCTGTCGGTTCTCAATCGGGTTGGAATAGAATCCAGTGATTCTTTTGCGTCTGTCACTAACGCCCAGCCCTCAGGAGTTTGAAGCTCGTCACAGTCATTCAATCCTTGAATCCTACTCAGAATACTACAGACAAGGTTTAGACCTTCCGGATTCTCTTGAATGCCGCCATCAATTCTAGCTTATACCACGAAGATTCTGATTAAGGAATCCAAGAGATATCTACTCAATCTAAGGTAGAACGGAGGTGGTTGTCAGGCACACGTTCATAGTTGAGAATGATGATGAGTGTCATGGATCATCACATTCATCAGGTTTAGGAACAAGTGATATCTTAGAATGGAAGCAAGCATGATTGAATGAAAAACAGTAGTAATTGCATTAATCCATCAAGACACAGCAGAGCTCCTCACCCCCAACCATGGGGTTTAGAGACTCATGCCGTAGAAGATACAATGAGAAACGTGTAAAGTGTCATGAGGTAAAGATACAATGTCAAAAGATCCTATTAATAGTGAACTAGTAACCTAGGGTATACAGAAATGAGTAAATGACGTAAAAATCCACTTCCGAGGTCCACTTGGTGTGTGCTTGGGCTGAGCATTGAAGCTTTTATGTGTAGAGACTTTTTCTGGAGTTAAACGATAGCTTTTATGCCAGTTTGGGCGTTTAACTCCAATTCTTATGCCAGTTCCGGCGTTGAACGCCGGGAATTCTGAAGATGATTTGCAACGCCAGTTTGGGCCATCAAATCTCGGGAAAAGTATGAACTATTATACATTGCTGGAAAGCCCAGGATGTCTACTTTCCAACGCAATTAAGAGCGCGCCAATTGGACTTCTGTTGCTCCAGAAAATTCACTTCGAGTGCAGGGAGGTCAGAATCCAACAGCATCTGCAGTCCTTTTCAGCCTCTGAATCAGATTTTTGCTCAGGTCCCTCAATTTCAGCCAGAAAATACCTGAAATCACAGAAAAACACAAAAACTCATAGTAAAGCCCAGAAAAGTGAATTTTAAATAAAAACTAATAAAAACATGATAAAAACTAACTAAAATACACTAAAAACATACTAAAAATAATGCCAAAAAGCGTATAAATTATCCGCTCATCACAACACCAAACTTAAATTGTTGCTTGTCCCCAAGCAAATGAAAATCAAAATGGAATAAAAAGAAGAGAATATACTATAGACTCCAAAATATCAAAGAAACTTAGCTCCAATTAGATGAGCGGGACTAGTAGCTTTTTGCTTCTGAACAGTTTTGGCATCTCACTTTATCCTTTGAAGTTTAGAATGATTGGCATCTATAGGAACTCAGAATTCAGATATTGTTATTGATTCTCCTAGTTAAGTATGATGATTCTTGAACATAGCTACTTTATGAGTCTTGGCTGTGGCCCAAAGCACTCTGTCTTCCAGTATTACCACCGGATACATACATGCCACAGACACATGACTGGGTGAACCTTTTTAGATTGTGACTCAGCTTTGCTAGAGTCCCCAATTAGAGGTGTCCTGGGTTCTTAAGCACACTCTTTTTGCCTTGGATCACTTTTTATTTCTACCCTTGCCTTTTGGTTTAAAGGGCTATTGGCTTTTTCTGCTTGCTTTTTCTTCTTCTCTTCTTTTTTTTCTTTTTTTTTTTGCTTTTTCTTGCTTCAAGAATCAATTTCACCAAGTTTTTAGATCCTCAATAACATTTCTCCTTTTCCATCATTCTATCAAGAGCCAACAAATTTAACATTCTTTAAACAACAAATTCAAAAGACATATGCACTGTTCAAGCATTCATTCAGAAAACAAAAAGTATTGTCACCACATCAAACTAATTCAACTAGTTTCAGAGATAAATTCGAAATCCTGTACTTCTTGTTCTTTTGTAATAAAAACATTTTTCATTTTAAGAAAGGTGATGGATTCATAGGACATTCATAGCTTTAAGGCATAGACACTAAGATACTAATGATCATGTAATAAGACACAAACATAGATAAACATAAGCATAAAATTCGAAAAATAGAAAATAAAGAACAAGGAGATTAAAGAACGGGTCCACCTTAGTGATGGCGGCTTGTTCTTCCTCTTAAAGATCTTATGGAGTGCTTGAGCTCCTCAATGTCTCTTCCTTGCCTTTGTTGCTCCTCTCTCATGATTCTATGATCTTCTTTAATTTCATGGAGGAGGATGGAATATTCTTGGTGCTCCACCCTTAGTTGTCCCATGTTGGAACTCAATTCTCCTAGGGAGGTGTTGATTTGCTCCCTTGAGATGAATCTCTCCATCTCCCATGGCTCGGAGATGGAAGCTTTTGCCTTCCCTTTCCTCTTTCTAGAGGTTTCTCCGGCCTTAGGTGCCATAAATGGTTATGGAGAAACAAAAAGGAATGCTTTTACCACACCAAACTTAGAAGGTTTGCTCGTCCTCGAGCAAAAGAAGAAAGAAAAGAGAGAGTGGTGGGGTAGATGGGGATCCTGTGGGGTCCACAGATCCTGAGGTGTCAATGATAATTCATCCCTGCACCAAGTGGCAAGCAAAAATGCTCCTTCTGCCAATCCTGGCGTTAAACGCCGGGCTGGTGCCTATTTCTGGCGTTTAACGCCAGCTTGGTGCCCATTCCTGGCGTTTAACGCCAGTCTGGTGCCCCTTTCTGGCGTTAAACACCCAGAATGGTGCCAGACTGGGCGTTAAACGCCCATTTGCTGCCCTTACTGGCGTTTAAATGCCAGCAAGTTTTCCTCCAGGGTGTGCTATTTTTCTTTCTATTTTTCATTCTGTTTCTGCTTTTTCAATTGATTTTGTGACTTTCCATGATCATCAACCAATAGAAAACATAAAATAACAAAGGAAAATAATAAATATAACATTGAGTTGCCTCCCAACAAGCGCTTCTTTAGTGTCAGTAGCTTGACAGTGGGCTCTCATGGAGCCTCACAGATACTCAAAGCCATGTTGGAACCTCCCAACACCAAACTTAGAAGTTGGTTGTGGCCTCCCAACACCAAACTTAGAGTTTGACTGTGGGGGCTCTGTTTGACTCTGTTTTGAGAGAAGCTCTTCATGCTTCCTTTCCATGGTTACAGAAGGGGAACCTTGAGTCTTATAGTTTGCACTGTCTGTAAGCCACGGAGTTTCCTGAATAGCAAATAATTGCTCATCCGGAAAGGTTTCAGAGATCTCAGTAGGAGGGAGGGATGCTCCTGCTACTGGTTCTATCCGGGACAGGTGATCAGCTACTTGATTCTCTGTCCCTTTTCTGTCTCTTATTTATATATCAAACTCTTGCAGAAGCATCACCCATCTTATGAGCCTGGGTTTTGAATCCTGCTTTGTGAGTAGATATTTAAGAGCAGCGTGGTCAGTGTACACAATCACTTTTGATCCTACTAAATAAGATCTGAACTTGTCAATGGCATAAACCACTGCAAGTAACTCCTTTTCTGTGGTTGTGTAGTTCTTCTGTGCATTATTTAGAATACGGCTGCCATAATAAATGACGTGCAGAAGCTTACCATGCCTTTGTCCCAATACTGCACCAATGGAATGGTCACTGGCATCACACATTAGTTCAAATGGTAATGTCCAGTCTGGTGCAGAGATGACTGGCGCTGTGACCAGCTTAGCTTTCAGAGTCTCAAACGCCTGCAGACATTCCTTATCAAAGATAAATGGTGTGTTAGCAGCTAGCAGATTACTCAAAGGTTTGGCAATTTTTGAAAAATCCTTTATAAACCTTCTGTAGAATCCTGCATGCCCCAGAAAGCTTCTGATTGCCTTAACATTGGTAGGTGGTGGTAATTTTTCAATTACTTCAACTTTAGCTTGATCCACCTCTATTCACTTGTTTGAAATTTTATGCCCAAGGACAATCCCTTCAGTCACCATAAAGTGACATTTTTCCCAGTTTAAAACTAGGTTGGTCTCTTGGCATCTTTTCAGAACAAGTACTAGATGGTTAAGGCAGGAGCTGAATGAGTCTCCAAATACTGAAAAGTCATCCATGAAGACTTCCAGAAATTTCTCTACCATATCTGAGAAGATAGAGAGCATGCACCTCTGAAAGGTTGCAGGTGCATTGCACAGACCAAAAGGCATCCTTCTGTAGGCAAATACTCCAGAAGGACATGTAAATGCTGTTTTCTCTTGGTCCTGAGGATCTACTGTAATTTGGTTGTAACCTGAGTAGCCGTCCAAAAAACAGTAGTATTCATGACCTGCTAGTCTCTCTAGCATCTGGTCTATGAATGGTAAAGGAAAATGATCCTTTCTGGTGACTGTATTGAGCCTTCTGTAGTCAATACACATGCGCCATCCTGTAACTGTTCTTGTAGGAACTAGTTCATTCTTTTCATTATGAACCACTGTCATGCCTCCCTTCTTAGGGACAACGTGGACAGGGCTCACCCAGGGGCTATCAGAAATAGGATAAATAATCCCAGCCTCTAGTAACTTAGTGACCTCTTTCTGCACCACCTCCTTCATGGCTGGATTTAGCCGCCTTTGTGGTTGAACCACTGGCTTAGCATCATCCTCCAATAGGATCTTGTGCATGCATCTTGCTGGGCTAATGCCCTTAAGATCACTTATGGACCACCGAAGAGCTGTCTTGTGTGTCCTTAGCACTTGAATTAGTGCTTCCTCTTCCTGTGGATTTAGAGCAGAGCTTATGATCACTAAAAAAGTGTCACCTTCTCCCAGTTTCAGGGATGGTGGTAGTGGCTTGAGCTCTGGTTTAGGAGGCTTATCTTCTTCCTGAGGAATTTTCAGAATTTCTTTTATTTCCTTTAGTTCCTCCAGATCAGGCTGAACATCTTTAAAGATGTCATCTAGCTCTGATTCAAGACTTTCAGTCATATTGACCTCCTCCACCAAAGAGTCAATAATATCAGTGCTCATGCAGTCATTTGATGTGTCTGGATGCTGCATAGCTTTGACAACATTCAACTTGAACTCATCCTCATTGACTCTCAGGGTTAATTCCCCTTTTTGGACGTCAATGAGGGTCCGTCCAGTTGCTAGGAAAGGTCTTCCTAGAATGAGAGTTGCACTCTTGTGCTCCTCCATTTCCAGCACTACAAAGTCAGTGGGAAAGGCAAATGGCCCAACCTTGATAATCATGTCCTCAATTATGCCTGATGGGTATTTAATGGAGCCATCAGCAAGTTAGAGACATATCCTGGTTGGTTTGACTTCTTCAGTCAAGCCAAGCTTTCTAATAGTGGATGCAGGTATTAGGTTGATACTTGCCCCAAGATCACATAGAGCTTTCTTGGTACAAGTACCCTCTAATGTGCATGCTATCATAAAGTTTCCAGGATCTTTAAGCTTCTCTGGTAAGCTCTTTAATATGACTGCACTGCATTCTTTAGTGAGAAAAACTTTTTCAGTTTCTCTCCAATCCTTCTTATGACTTAAGATCTCTTTCATGAACTTAGCATAAGAAGGTATTTGCTCAAGTGCCTCTGCAAACAGAATCTTCATTTCAAGAGTCCTTAGATAGTCTGCAAAGTGGGCAAATTGCATATCCTGTTCCGCTTGGCGGAGTTTCTGAGGATAAGGCATCTTGGCTTTATATTCTTCAACCTTAGTTGCTGCAGGTTTATTTCCTACAGAAGTGGTTGGAGAAGCCTGCTTAAGGGGGTTGTTATCAGCACTTGCAAGTGTCTGACCCCTTTGTGGCGTTTGAACGCCATGATTGGGTGCTTTTTGGGCGTTTAACGCCAGATTGCAACCCTTTTCTGGCGTTTGAACGCCAGAAGTGGCTACCCATTGGGCGTTTAACGCCACTTTCTTACCCTTTTCTAGCGTTTGAACGCCAGAATCATTCCTCTCTGGGCTCTTACTGTCCTCAGAGGGATTTTGGGTAGTTGGTTGGTCATCCCCTGTTAGTTGTTCCTTTCTTAGCTTTCTGCTGCTTTGAGTTGATACATTCAATGTCTTCCTACTCCTTAATTTAAAAGCTTGGCATTCTTCTATTATCTGTTTAGATAGTTACTGTCTTGTCTGATTCAATTGTGCTTCCATATTCTTGTTAGCATTTTTAGTGTCTTGGAGCATCTCTTTAAATTCTGCTAATTGTTTTGTCATAAGGAGTAATTGCTGATTAAGCTCAACCATCTGTTCTTGAGGGTTAGGATCAGTAGTTACTGCCATAGCTTCTTCTTTTATAGAGGACTCACTGCTTGAGTATAAATGTTGATTTCTAGCAACAGTATATATAAGCTCTTGAGCCTCTTCAATTGTCTTCCTCATATGTATAGATCCACCAGCTGAGTGGTCTAGAGACATCTGAGCTTTTTCTGTAAGCCCATAGTAGAAGATGTCTAACTATACCCACTCTGAAAACATTTCAGAGGGGCATTTCCTTAGCATACCTCTATACCTCTCCCAGGCATTATAAAGGGATTCATTATCCTCTTGTTTAAAGCCTTGGATGTCCAGCCTTAGCTGTGTCATCCTTTTTGGAGGGTAAAATTGATTTAGGAATTTGTCTGATAACTGTCTCCATGTCTTTATGCTTGCTGTAGGTTGGTTATTCAACCACCTCTTAGCTTGATCTTTTACAGCAAATGGAAACAGTAATAGTCTGTAGACATCCTGATCCACCTCTTTATCACATACTGTGTCAGCAATTTGTAAGAATTGTGCCAGAAACTCAGTAGGTTCTTCCTGTGGAAGACCGGAATACTGGCAATTTTGTTGCACCATGATAATGAGTTGAGGATTTAGCTCGAAGCTGCTTGCTTTAATGGGAGGTATACAGATGCTACTCCCATATGCAGCTGTAATGGGGTTAGCATATGACCCCAGAGTCCTTCTGGACTGCTCAATTCCACTTAGATCCATGATGGAGAAAGGGAGATGATGTGGATATTATTACTTTTTTTATTTTATTTTTTTTATTATTAAAAGTGACCGAAAGAAAAAAAATAAATGGAAAATAAATAAAATTTCGAAAACTGAAAGAAAATAAGATCAAAGCAAATTGAAAACTAAATCAATTAGTTAATTAAAAAGAATTTGAAATTAGCAATTAAAAAGATATGATTGAAAATATGATTGCAATTAAAAAGATTTGATTTTTGAAAAGGATTTGAAAAGATCAATTTTTGAGATTAGAATTTTGACTTGACTAAAAAAAAGATATGATTTTGAAAATCTTTGACTAAATTAATGCAAAATTTCGAAAATTATGAGTAAAATAAGGAAAGGATAATTTTTTTGATTTTTAAATTTTAATGAGGAAAGAGAAAAACAACAAAAAGACACTAAACTTAAAAATTTTAGATCAAAACAAAGAGAATAAACAAGAAAACTTTGAATGTCAAGATGAACACCAAGAACACTTTGAAGATCAAGATGAACACCAAGAACAAATTTTTGAAAAATTTTGAAGTGAATAAAAGCACAAAAGACACCAAACTTAAAATTTTTAGAAAATCAAACACAAATTTTTGAAAACTTAAAGGAAAACACAAGGAAGACACCAAACTTAAAATATGAAACTAAAATCAAATAAAAGACTCTAAACCAACAAAAATAAAACAGTCCTAATCTAAGCAGCAAGATAGACCGTCAGTTGTCCAAACTCGAACAATCCCCGGCAACGGCGCCAAAAACTTAGTGCACGAAATTGCAATCACACTTTTGCAATTCCGCACAACTAACCAGCAAGTGCACTGGGTCGTCCAAGTAATACCTTACGTGAGTAAGGGTCGATCCCACGGAGATTGTCGGCTTGAAGCAAGCTATGGTTATCTTGTAACTCTTAGTCAGGATATCAATAATTATCAGGGTTGATTGTAAAAAGCAAAAGAACATGAAATAAGTACTTGTTTTGCAGTAATGGGGAACAGGTTGAGGTTTTGGAGATGCTCTATCTTCTGAACCTCTGCTTTCCTACTGTCTTCTCCTTCAAGCACGCAAGGCTCCTTCCATGGCAAGCTGTATGTAGGGTTTCACCGTTGTCAATGGCTACCTCCCATCCTCTCAGTGAAAATGTTCAACGCGTTCTATCACAGCACGGCTAATCATCTGTCGGTTCTCAATCGGGTTGGAATAGAATCCAGTGATTCTTTTGCGTCTGTCACTAACGCCTAGCCCTCAGGAGTTTGAAGCTCGTAACAGTCATTCAATCCTTAAATCCTACTCAGAATACCACAGACAAGGTTTAGACCTTCCGGATTCTCTTGAATGCCGCCATCAATTCTAGCTTATACCACAAAGATTCTGATTAAGGAATCCAAGAGATATCTACTCAATCTAAGGTAGAACGGAGGTGGTTGTCAGGCACACGTTCATAGTTGAGAATGATGATGAGTGTCACGGATCATCACATTCATCAGGTTTAGGAACAAGTGATATTTTAGAATGGAAGCAAGCATGATTGAATGAAAAACAGTAGTAATTGCATTAATCCATCAAGACACAGCAGAGCTCCTCACCCCCAACCATGGGGTTTAGAGACTCATGCCGTAGAAGATACAATGAGAAACGTGTAAAGTGTCATGAGGTAAAGATACAATGCAAAAGATCCTATTAATAGTGAACTAGTAACCTAGGGTATATAGAAATGAGTAAATGACGTAAAAATCCACTTCCGGGGTCCACTTGGTGTGTGCTTGGGCTGAGCATTGAAGCTTTTATGTGTAGAGACTTTTTCTGGAGTTAAACGCCAGCTTTTATGCCAGTTTGGGCGTTTAACTCCAATTCTTATGCCAGTTCCGGCGTTAAACGCCGGGAATTCTGAAGATGATTTGCAACGCCGGTTTGGGCCATCAAATCTTGGGAAAAGTATGGACTATTAGCGCGCCAATTGGGCTTCTGTAGCTCCAGAAAATTCACTTCGAGTGCAGGGAGGTCAGAATCGAACAGCATCTGCAGTCCTTTTCAGCCTCTAAATCAGATTTTTGCTCAGGTCCCTCAATTTCAGCCAGAAAATACCTGAAATCACAGAAAAACACACAAACTCATAGTAAAGCCCAGAAAAGTGAATTTTAAATAAAAACTAATAAAAACATGATAAAAACTAACTAAAATACACTAAAAACATACTAAAAACAATGCCAAAAAGCGTATAAATTATCTGCTCATCAGTTCTTAAGCACACTCTTTTTGCCTTGGATCACAACTTTATTTCTTTCTTTTTCTCTTTTTTTTCGTTTTTTTTTCGAATATTCACTGCTTTTTCTTGCTTCAAGAATCATTTTTATGATTTTTCAGATCCTCAGTAACATGTCTCCTTTTTCATTATTCTTTCAAGAGCCAACATTCATGAACAACAAATTCAAAAGACATATGCACTGTTTAAGCATACATTCAGAAAACAAAAGTATTGCCACCACATCAAAATAATTAATCTGTTATAAAATTCAAAATTCATGCAATTCGTCTCTTTTTCAATTAAGGACATTTTTCATTTAAGAAAGGTGATGGATTCATAGGACATTCATAACTTTAAGGCATAGACACTAAGACACTAATGATCACAAGACACAAACATAGAAAAACATAAGCATGATTTTTTCGAAAAACAGAAAAATAAAGAACAAGGAAATTAAAGAACGGGTCCACCTTAGTGATGGCAGCTTGTTCTTCCTCTTGAAGATCTTATGGAGTGCTTGAGCTCCTCAATGTCTCTTCCTTGCCTTTGTTGCTCCTCTCTCATGATTCTTTGATCTTCTCTAATTTCATGGAGGAGAATGGAATGTTCTTGGTGCTCCACCCTTAGTTGTCCCATGTTGGAACTCAATTCCCCTAGGGAGGTGTTCAGTTGCTCCCAATAGTTTTGTGGAGGAAAGTGCATCCCTTGAGGCATCTCAGGGATTTCATGATGAGTGGGATCTCTTGTTTGCTCCATCCCTTTCTTAGTGATGGGCTTGTCCTCATCAATGGGGATGTCTCCCTCTATGTCAACTCCAAGTGAATCACAGAGGTGACAAATGAGATGAGGAAAGGCTAACCTTGCCAAGGTAAAGTTCTTGGGCTATAACCTCATGAACTTCTATTTCATCTCCAATCATGATGCTATGAATCATGATGGCCCAGTCTATAGTAACTTCGGGTCGGTTGCTAGTGGGAATGATTGAGCGTTGGATAAACTCCAACCATCCTCTAGCCACGGGTTTGAGGTCATGCCTTCTCAGTTGAACCGGCTTCCCTCTTGAATCTCTCTTCCATTGAGCGCCCTCTTCACAAATGACTGTGAGGACTTGGTCACCTTTGATCAAAGTTGACCCTTCTAGTGTATGGGTGTTCATCTCCTTGCATCATGGGCAAGTTGAATGCCAACCTTACATTTTCCGGACTAAAATCCAAGTATTTCCCCCGAACCATTGTAAGCCAATTCTTTGGGTACGGGTTCACACTTTGATCATGGTCCTTGGTGATCCATGCATTAGCATAGAACTCTTGAACCATGAAGATTCCGACTTGTTGAATGGGGTTGGTAAGAACTTCCCAACTTCTTCTTCGAATCTCATGTCGGATCTCCGGATATTCACTCTTTTTGAGTTTAAAAGGGACCTCGGGGATCACCTTCTTCAAGGCCACAACTTCATAGAAGTGGTCTTGATGCACCCTTGAGATGAATCTCTCCATCTCCCATGACTCGTAGGTGGAAGCTTTTGCCTTCCCTTTCCTCTTTCTAGAGGTTTCTCTGGCCTTGGATGCCATAAATGGTTATGGAAAAACAAAAAGCAATGCTTTTACCACACCAAACTTAAAAGGTTTGCTCGTCCTCGAGCAAAAGAAGAAAGAAGAGAGTAGAAGAAGAAGGAATAGAGGAGATGGAGATGGCTTTGTGGTTCGGCCAAAGGGGAAGAAGTAGTGTTTAGGTTGTATGAAAATGAAGGGGTGAAGATGGGTTTATATAGGGGTGGAGAGAGGGGTAGGGTTCGGCTATGGGAGGGTGGGTTTGGGAGGGAAAGTGGTTTGAATTTGAATGGTGAGGTAGGTGGGGTTTTATGATAGGTGAAGGGTTTTTGGGGAAGAGTGGTTGAGGTGATTGGTGAATGGGTGAAGAAGAAGTGAGAGGGTGGTGGGGTAGGTGGGGATCCTGTGGGGTCCACAGATCCTGAGGTGTCACGGAAAAGTTATCCCTGCACCAAGCGGCGAGCAAAAATGCTCTTCATGCCAAATCTGGCGTTAAACGCCGGGCTGGTGCCCATTTCTGGCGTTTAACGCCAGCTTCTTACCCTTTCCTGGTGTTTAACACCAGTCTGGTGCCCCTTTCTGGCGTTAAACGCCCAGAATGGTGCCAGACTGGGCGTTAAACGCCCATTTGCTACCCTTACTGGCGTTTAAACGCCAGTAGGTTCTTCCTCCAGGGTGTGCTATTTTTCTTTTCTATTTTTCATTCTGTTTTTGCTTTTTCAATTGATTTTGTGACTTCTCATGATCATCAACCTACAAAAAACATAAAATAACAAAGGAAAATAGATAAATATAACATTGGGTTGCCTCCCAACAAGCGCTTCTTTAATGTCAGTAGCTTGACAGTGGGCTCTCATGGAGCCTCACAGATACTCAGAGCAATGTTGGAACCTCCCAACACCAAACTTAGAGTTTGAATGTGGGGGTTCAACACCAAACTTAGAATTTGGTTGTGGCCTCCCAACACCAAACTTAGAGTTTGACTGTGGGGGCTCTGTTTGACTCTGTTTTGAGAGAAGCTCTTCATGCTTCCTCTCCATGGTGACAGAGGGATATCCTTGAGCCTTAAACACAAAGGATTCTTTATTCACTTGAATGATCAATTCTCCTCGATCAACATCAATCACAACCTTTGCTGTAGCTAGGAAGGGTCTGCCAAGGATGATGGACTCATCCATGCACTTCCCAGTCTCTAGGACTATGAAATCAGCAGGGATGTAATGGTCTTCAATCTTTACCAGAACATCCTCTACAAGTCCATAAGCTTGTTTTCTTGAATTGTCTGCCATCTCTAGTGAGATTCTTGCAGCTTGCACCTCAAAGATCCCTAGCTTCTCCATTACAGAGAGAGGCATGAGATTTATGCTTGACCCTAGGTCACACAGAGCCTTCTTAAAGGTCATGGTGCCTATGGTACAAGGTATTGAAAACTTCCCAGGATCTTGTCTCTTTTGAGGTAGTTTCTGCCTAGACAAGTCATCCAATTCTTTGGTGAGCAAAGGGGGTTCATCCTCCCAAGTCTCATTACCAAATAACTTGTCATTTAGCTTCATGATTGCTCCAAGGTATTTAGCAACTTGCTCTTTGGTGACATACTCATCCTCTTCAGAGGAAGAATACTCATCAGAGCTCATGAATGACAGAAGTAAGTCCAATGGAATCTCTATGGTCTCATTATGAGCCTCAGATTCCCATGGTTCCTCATTATGGAACTCGTTGGAGGCCAGTGGACGTCCATTGAGGTCTTCCTCAGTGGCGTTCACTGCCTCTCCCTCCTCTTCAAATTCGGCCAGGTTGATGGCCTTGCACTCTCCTTTTGGATTTTCTTCTGTATTGCTTGGAAGAGTACTAGGAGGGAGTTCAGTAATTATCTTACTCAGCTGACCCACTTGTGCCTCCAAGTTTCTAATGGAGGACCTTGTTTCAGTCATGAAACTTTGAGTTGTTTTGATTAGATCAGAGACCATGGTTGCTAAGTCAGAGTGGTTCTGCTTAGAATTCTCTGTCTGTTGCTGAGAAGATGATGGAAAAGGCTTTCCATTGCTAAACCTGTTTCTTCCACCATTATTATTGTTGAAACCTATTGAGGTCTCTGTTGATCCTTCCATGAAAGATTTGGATGATTTCTCCATGAAGGATTATAGGTGTTTCCATAGGGTTCTCCCATGTAATTCACCTCTTCCATTGAAGGGTTCTCATGATCATAAGCTTCTTCTTTAGATGAAGCGTCCTTAGTACTGCCTGGTGCAGCTTGCATTCCAGTCAGAATTTGAGAAATCAAATTGACTTGCTGAGTCAATATCTTGTTCTGAGCCAATATGGCATTCAGAGTATCAATCTCAAGAACTCCTTTCCTCTGATTCGTCCCATTGTTCACAGGATTCCTTTCAGAAGTGTACATGAATTGGTTATTTGCAACCATTTCAATTAGTTCTTGAGCTTGTGCAGGCGTCTTCTTCAGATGAAGAGAGCCTCCAGCAGAGCTATCCAATGACATCTTGGACAGTTCAGACAGACCATCATAGAAAATACCTATGATGCTCCATTCAGAAAGCATATCAGAGGGACACTTTCTGATTAATTGTTTGTATCTTTCCCAAGCTTCATAGAGGGATTCTCCTTCCTTCTGTCTGAAGGTTTGGACTTCCACTCTAAGCTTACTCAATTTTTGAGGTGGAAAGAACTTTGCCAAGAAGGCATTGACTAGCTTTTCCCAAGAGTTTAGGCTTTCTTTAGGTTGTGAGTCCAACCATGTCCTAGCTCTGTCTCTTACAGCAAAAGGAAATAGCATAAGTCTGTAGACCTCAGGGTCAACCCCATTAGTCTTGATAGTGTCACAGATTTGCAAGAATTCAGCTAAAAACTGATGAGGATCTTCCAATGGAAGTCTATGGAACTTGCAATTCTGTTGCATTAGAGAAAACCAATTGAGGCTTAAGCTCAAAGTTGTTTGCTCCAATGGCAGGGATAGAGATGCTTCTCCCATAGAAGTCGGGAGTAGGTGCAGTAAAGTCACCCAGCACCTTCTTTGCATTGTTGGCATTGTTGTTGTTTTTGGCTGCCATGGGTTCTTCTTGTTTGAAGATTTCTGTTAGGTCCTCTACAGAGAGTTGTGCCTTAGCTTCTCTTAGCTTTCGCTTCAAGGTCCTTTCAGGTTCAGGGTCAGCCTCAAAAAGAATGCTTTTGTCTTTGCTCCTGCTCATATGAAAGAGAAGAGAACAAGAAAATATGGAATCCTCTATGTCACAGTATAGAGATTCTTTGAAGTGTCAGAGGAAAAGAAAAATGGAAGGAAGAGGTAGAAAATTTGAACTTACCAAGAAAGATGGAGTTCGAATTGTGCATTAAGGAATAGTGTTAGTCCATAAATAGAAGGATGTGGGAAGAGGGGAAGGAATTTTCGAAAATTAAGTAAGATTTAAAAACATTTTGAAAAACACTAATTGATTTTCGAAAACCAAGGGTGGAAAAGAAATCAAGTGATTTTTGAAAAAGATTGTGAAATTAGAAATCAAAAAGATACGATTGAAAATTATTTCGAAAAAGATGTGATTTAAGAAGATATGATTGAAAAACAATTTAAAAAGATTTGATTTTAAAAATTAATGACTTGGCTAACAAGAAAAGATATGATTCAAACATTAAACCTTTCTCAACAGAAAAGGCAACATACTTGAAATGTTGAATCAAATCATTAATTGTTAGCAAGTATTTTTGAAAATGGGAAGAAATTGATTTTGAAAAAGATTTGATTGAAAAGATTTGATTTGAAAAAGATTTGATTTTGAAAAATGTTGAAAACTTGAAAAAACTTTGAATTGAAAACAGAATCTTCCCTCTTGTGCCATCCTGGCGTTAAAAGCCCAGAATGGTGCACATTCTGGCGTTTAACGCCCAAAGCACTACTCTTTTGGGCGTTAAACGCCCAGCCAGGCACCCTGGCTGGCGTGTAAACGCCAATTTTCCTTCTTCACTGGGCATTTTGAACGCCCAGCTTTTTCTGTGTAATTCCTCTGTAGTATGTTCTGAATCTTCAATTCTCTGTATTATTGACTTGAAAAGACACAAATTAAAATTTTTTTTGGATTTTTAATAATGAGGAATAATCAAAATGCAACTGAAATCAAATAAACAATGCATGCAAGACACCAAACTTAAAAGTTTGTATACTATTGACACTAACAAAATGAGAATGCATATGAGAAACAACAAAACACTCAAGTCAAGAGAATTTAAAGATCAAAGCAATGAAATCATCAAGAACATCTTGAAGATCACTTAAGACACATGAATGAATGCAAGAAGAACAGAGATATGCAATTGACACCAAACTTAAAATGAGACTCTAGACTCAACAAGAAATATACAATATTTTTGGTTTTTATGATTTTGTAAATTTTTTTTGGATTTTTCGAAAATTAAGTGAAAAAAGAAAATAAAGGTATCAAAATTCTCAATGAGAATTCCAGGAATCATTGCAATGCTAGTCTAAGACTCCGGTCCAGGAATTAGACATGGCTTCATAGTCAGCCAAGCTTTCAAAGAGAGCTCCGGTCCAAAACACTAGACATGGCCAATGGCTAGCCAAGCCTTAGCAGATCATTGCTCCAACAGCAAGATTGATAGAAATCAACAAGCTCTTGTGATGATAAGTTGAAACCTCGGTCCAATAAAATTAGACATGGCTTCACAGCCAGCCAGACTTCAACAGATTATCATGAAACTCTAGAATTCATTCTCAAGAATTCTGAAAAATGCCTAATCTAAGCAACAAGATGAACCGTCAGTTGTCCAAACTCAACAATCCCCGGCAACAGCGCCAAAAACTTGGTGCTGTTGCCGGATCGAAAATTTGGCACTGATGTTACCGGACCAAAAGCTTGCCGAAAACTCGAACAATCCCCGGCAACGGTGCCAAAAACTTGGTGCACGAAATTGTGATCATCAATGGCGCCATCAACATGGTACGCACAATTGTAATCCCAACTCTTTATCACAACTTCGCACAACTAACCAGCAAGTGCACTGGGTCGTCCAAGTAATAAACCTTACGCGAGTAAGGGTCGATCCCACGGAGATTGTTGGTATGAAGCAAGCTATGGTCACCTTGTAAATCTTAGTCAGGCAGATTCAAATGGTTATGGAGGATATATAAATAAAGCATAAAGATAAAGATAGAGATACTTATGCAATTCATTGGTGGGAATTTCAGATAAGCGTATGAAGATGCTTTGTCCCTTCCGTCTCTCTGCTTTCCTACTGTCTTCATCCAATCGTTCTTACTCCTTTCCATGGCAAGCTGTATGTAGGGTTTTACCGTTGTCAGTGGCTACCTCCCATCCTCTCAGTGAAAATGTTCAACGCACCCTGTCACGGCACAGCTAATCATCTGTCGGTTCTCAATCAGGAGTTTGAAGCTCGTCACAGTCATTCAATCATTGAATCCTACTCAGAATACCACAGACAAGGTTTAGACCTTCCGGATTCTCTTGAATGCCGCCATCAATTCTAGCTTATACCACGAAGATTCCAATCAAGGGATCCAAGAGATAAACATTCAAGCCTTGTTTGCTTGTAGAACAGAAGTGGTTGTCAGGCACTCGTTCATAAGTGAGACTGATGATGAGTGTCGCATAATCATCACATTCATCATGTTCTTGGGTGCAAATGAATATCTTAGAATAAGAATAAGCTGAATTGAATAGAAGAACAATAGTAATTGCATTAATACTCGAGGTACAGCAGAGCTCCACACCTTAATCTATGGTGTGTAGAAACTCCACCGTTGAAAATACATAAGAACAAGGTCTAGGCATGGCCGTGAGGCCAGCCCCCACGATCTAAGATAGCATAAGACTAAAGATAGCTACCAAGATGAAAATACAATAGTAAAAGGTCCTATTGGTAGAGAACTAGTAGCCTAGGGTTTACAGAGATGAGTAAATGACATAAAAATCCACTTCCGGGCCCACTTGGTGTGTGCTTGGGCTGAGCATTGAAGCATTTTCATGTAGAGACTTTTCTTGGAGTTAAACGCCAGCTTTTGTGCCAGTTTGGGCGTTTAACTCCCATTCTTGTGCCAGTTCCAGCGTTTAACGCCGGGCAGTTTTGAGCTGATTTGGAATGCCAGTTTGGGCCATCAAATCTTGGGCAAAGTATAGACTATTATATATTGCTGGAAGGTCCAGGATGTCTACTTTCCAACAGAGTTGAGAGCACGCCAATTGGGCTTCTGTAGCTCCAGAAAATCCACTTCGAGTGTAGGGAGGTCACAATCCAACAGCATCTGCAGTCCTTTTCAGCCTCTAAATCAGATTTTTGCTCAGGTCCCTCAATTTCAGCCAGAAAATACCTGAAATCACAGAAAAACATAAAAACTCATAGTAAAGCCCAGAAAAGTGAATTTTAACTAAAAACTAATAAAAATATACTAAAATCTAACTAAAACATACTAAAAATATACTAAAAACAATGTCAAAAAGCGTATAAATTATCCGCTCATCAGCAACTTAGGGGTTTTTTTTCCTTTGGGATAAAATGCAAGGGGTGCTTTTGATATTTTAGAAAAATTAATGTTTCTTCAGAGCTACTCCAACCAAATGACAAGAATATTCGTTTTTTACCAAGAATATTCTATTATCTTAAATGTTATTCTCACGGCAGGGACTTAATTGAAAAAAAAATTAACATATAAGGGCCCAATTGAAAAGAAAAAAAGTATAGGGATCTAATTGAAAATTCGGTGAAACTATAGGGGCCTACAAAGTAATTAAACCTATTTGTAATAAAATATTAACCATAATATAAATAGAATAATTTAAATGGTAAATAAATAATATTTATATCTTTTCTTAAAACTTAATATTTTAGATAATTATATTTGGAATCCTCACTTATTTTCATATTTATAAAAATAATCTTGAATTTTTATGAAATATCCATTTTTATCCCCATACTTTATTTATTACCCAAAATACCCGAAAACTTATATAATTACAAATTGTACCTCAATTTTTATATACAAATACAATTTTACCCTTCAAAAATAAAGTTTGAATATTAATCTTCCTCTTATTCCAAAACCAAAACCTTTAGCCATTCCCTTTCAAAATATTACATATACTTTAATCCGTTTTTGAGATTTTCGGTTACCGATTCTTCACAGCTTTTAATTTAATCTTTCAACCACCAAATCTCTTCAATTTTCTCAAAATACCACATTACAATAGTGCTAAAACCATTAAAATAACCGCAACTGAGCTGTTCTTCATAGCCAAACCAACAAATTACAAGCAACACAATAATTTAACATAAACTCATTCAAACTCAAACAATAATCAACCAAAACAACATTTACTTATCAAATTCACATTTAATTATTATAAAGTTATTAAACCCTATCTCCATACGAAATCAAAACAACAGAAGCTCTGAAAAACCTTTCTGATTGAACTATTGAAGAAGAAAATATCAAAAATTGTCTGTACTTCTTAGAACTCTAATTAGTCGAATTCAAGAAAAAAGAGAGCTACGTCATCATCAATTTTTATCGAACAAAAATGACACCAATGTGTAAAAGAGAAAAATTTAAATATTTTTATCGGATTAAATTCTTTTATTAGAGTTATAAATTTCAAGAAATCGAAGCCGAAAGCTCGGTGCGACGGTTTCTTTCCCGCCTTACTCACGGCTTTCTCTCTCACTCTCGGTCACTATCTTCTTACCATGCAAAAAAATGAAACCAAAAGAAGTTAGATGATGATGATAATGTGTTAAAAAAAAGATTAGGTGTCGTGGTTATTTATATATGCACATATGTACATATACCTTCAAGCCACGTTTCTCACCTCTTGCTTTTCCTTTCTTAATAACTTACATATGTAATTATGAATGATTATAATTAGTGATAGAAAATGTGATCCACGGCTTTATATAAATATATATCAATAAAAGCTAAGTTTTCATTTCTTGTCTTTTATTTTCTTAATAGCTTTTTGGATAATCTTTCCATTATATGTACATAATGGGCTCATAATAATAATAATAATAATAATAATAATAATAATAATAATAATAATAATAATAATAATAATAATAATAATAATAAAAAGTTATTATTATTATTATTATTATTATTATTATTATTATTATTATAAAGAATAATTTAATTTTACCTATTAAAATACTTTTTAATAAATAATTTAAGTTAATAAAATAATTTATAATTAAATTAAACTTTAATAATTATAAATTTTTATTTAAATTATTTTTGTTAAAAATAGTTTTTTTAAAAACAAAATCTCAACAAATATAATAAATCATAAATAACAAATTATTTAATTTTTAAAAATTTAAAATATTACACTCATAAAACATTAAGAGTGGAAATAAACTTGTTAATAAAGTATCTCTTGTGAAAAATAATAGAAACTTCAATAAACCTTAAAATAAGTTAAAAAAAAGAAAACACACTATATACACCAATCAATGCTCATAACTCTCACACTACTAAGACAACAAAATATCTACCTACCAGCTACCATCTAAGAAGCACACGCATGAAACCACCAAACTTGAATTGTATTTACAATAAAATAAATCAATGAGCTAGAGAATTTTCATTATACTCCCTCTTCTCTGTGACATTGTTAGTTTTACTCCAATAACTCTTGGTCCAATTTGTTGATGGTCACTAATGATAATATAATATATCATTTCTATTCTTTCTATAATATTAGGAACTTCTAAATATTTTGCATTTTCATTTATCTGTTCCAACAACCGAAACATTCGTCAGGTATATTATATGTACTATGTATATATACATCCACTTTTTATTGCAAAATGCTATAAAGTTAAAGCTCCACTGAAGTACTGATCTATGATGATCTTTCTTTGGCTTTCAGGAGATTCATCCAAGCGGCACAATCTTTATACAGGGTATGATATTTGTTATCCACCAATTTAACATCAGATAACAATTATTAATTGCTTTGTATAATGTAGATGAAGTTGTTTTAAAAATGAGTTTATGGTACCTAAAAAAAAATCTGTTGTTGGATGTGTCAAAAATAGAATCATGTAAAGTTTATATTAAGATTTTAATATAAGTAACAGTGCAATATCAACAGTCGAAAGTAGAAACACAAAGAAAGCAGGAATTCTTCTATAAATTTGGGTTTGAATGAAAATAAAGTAGCTGAACCTACTTTTAGAAGTGCAAATAGTATAATCATGTAAAGTTTTTATTAATATTCTAAAATCGGTGAATGTGTAGTATTAACAACAAAAAACACAAAAAGTAGAATTCGAAGTAATTATTATCTGTTTTGTAGAAGAATGTAAATGCAACTGTTTTAAAAATAAGTTTGTGGTGCCTTCAACATAAGTTTTATTATGATTGAGAGCCATGACAATTTTAGAATGGGCAGCATTGAATAGTAGCTATTAGTAGTGACTCTATTCTAGATTAAACAGTGCAATAATCATTTTTAAGTTCTTAGAACAATGCAAAATTGAAGAGTAAAAGAACAATGCACTGGAAGCTGAGGTATATGTAGCAAATGAAGTTTTCAATATTTTAAAACGAAGATGGATTTACAAGGTTTTATTAAGTTGGATCAGTTAAAAGGTATTTTTATCGATAAGTATCATTTATTAATAAAAGTTTATTTTTTTAAGTGGTAAAAGAAACTAGCTCTCAAGTTCAGCAAGGAGCTAATTAATTGATAAAGAAAACACATTTGGTGTAAGAAATTTTTCACAAGGTAGTCAAAATATGGAAGTGTCACATAGTTGATCCAACAGTCAATATATATAAGCAAATTATTTCTGAATTTATTTCCACAACAGTCATCTTAGGAATGCTATGGTGGGAATCAGATGCTAAGAATCCAAAAGACAAGCAAGACTAGGTAAACTCCTCTTCAATATCCCAGCACCAGTCACAACATGTACTAATAAGTTCTAACATTATATATATATATATATATATATATATATATATATATATATATATATATATATATATATATATATATATTCAAAATTAGTTTAATTCAAACAGGACTACTTTTCTTTATGAGGAGTGCTAGGGTAAGTAGATTTTGTGATTTGTAACTATTAATTAGTTATTATTAATGTTTTTAATGGTGTGAGATTATATTTAATGGTGTAGAATTACTCACTTTTTTTACTGATTAAGTATTGACCAAATTTTAATAAAAGTGCTGGTCCTCTAAACTTTTTCTTTCTTTGTTGTTGTGTTTTGAGAATTCATTCCTTTCTTATGTGCAAACATTCACATTCCTTCAAGACAGAGCAATGTTAAATAAGAAAAGTTGTAACACAACAACACCAGCAAACACGACCATTGCAAGAAGATAAATTAAAAAAATAAAACACAATAACAACCACAAAACAATATCAGCAACTATAACATCAAGAAAATACTCAAAAAAATTACACAATAACAACAACCTAGGTGTTTCTTAGTCAAAATTAAAACTACTCTTATTTCAATTAACTCAGTTCAGAAAAAAAACTAAAAGATATAAAGCAAAGAAAATGATAGAATAAAAACCTAATTTCAAAAGTAAGAAGGTTGTAAGGAGAGCCGCGATAACAACAACCGTTACGATGGGACTTCAGCGAGTCGTTAAGGGATGATCCACGGAAGAAAGAGGGACCGAATGAGAGGACAGGAGATAGCGTCAGCGCTGCTACGACAGGATGATGATAATACACAGAAGAAACAGATACCGCGTGAGAGGATAGTAAATAGCGATAATGTTGGCGAATCTCACGATGGCGACGGCGAAGATTAGAATGAACGAAGCTAAGTGATGAACAAACAATGAAGAATGAAAATGTGCTTCAATAAATAGGAGAGGTGTTCTTCTAAGTAATAATGATTTAGTAAATAAATATAAATTTAATTTTTAATAATTTACAAAAATTATATAACTACTCATTTTAAAAAATTATTTAATTACAAAATAATGTTACTTTAATTAAGATATTAATTCTCATTAAGTTAAATTAACTTAAATTAAAAATAAATATTCAATTAAAATATATCAAATCATAAAAAATAATTTATATATTATTTAAAAAAAATAGATAGAGTTCATCTATTTAATTTGCCCTCTGATCAGTATCCAAATCTAAAACCAAACCCTTTTTCTTTTTTCTTTTTCAATGGCTATACTATATATGGGAAAGAATTTCAGCTTTACGACTATATGTCTGACTTTATTAGTCACCAAAAAATATGTCTGACTTTATTCAGCATTTGATTAGTTGTGGCTTGCGATAGATGTGTGGTACTAGTTGAATATATTTGCAATAAATTTATTCCTTTTGTGTACGCTGATCTTTTTTTATTGGTATGTTATTGTATGTGTGGTAGAGGGTTCTCAGTTACATATGGTGCAAGGACCATTTTCATTTTTCATCAGTCAACAATACCCAGTTTGCTCGTAAGTCTTAAATCTTAATCCCACAATAAAGAGAGGTTAGTGGAGGATAAGACAGCTAGAGGGACATTGAATAAATAAAAATATTATATTATTCACGTTAACTGGATATATAATGTAGTTTTTTAAACCTTTTGATTTGGCCATAATAGTGTTCTTTTGAATAATTCAGACTTTCCAACTGTTTTTTATTTTTCTTTTCATTTTTGACCTTAATTATTATTACAGCATTATCTTGTTTGAGTATGTTAAATTATTTGCTACAGGGTAAATACCCTTTCCGGCTCCTGAACATTTTAAATTGGGACATGTCGCACCTTTATCATCCAGAAACCTCAACCAGGTCCTCAACCATCAACGTTAGTGAATGTATCGACCTCTGTGACCGGTTGTCAACAGGTTGCCTGGATGACGTATCAGGTGAAGGCTGAGTTGTCAAATATAGGTACCACGTGTCACTAAAAATTGTTGCAGGGACTAAAACCCCCTCTTTGCCCAAACTGTTCTCAGCCCCACCGGCAACACCCTCCACTCACCACTCCTCCCCAGCACTCTTCCACCAACTCCACCGCTGTCACCACTACCACCGCTTCACAACCTTCGCAACTCATGCGAGTCCTCCACCTCTTCTTCCTCCACAACCTCCTAAACCTTCACCCAATGGAGGTTCTCTCTCCCGACAACACCCTCCACCACCACCACCATTACTCCTCCGCCACAACAACCACCACCAACTCCACCACCACTTCTACTTCTCAACAATCTCGAAGAACTCTTTCACCTCTCCGAGCTTCAACTCACAACCAGCTCCGAATCCAACCGCGCCGCAGCCATCCACCTTCTAGAACGTTCTCTCGTCCCAAACCCTCCTCAACAACACATATGAACACCTTAGACAGGACACTTTGACATTGTTTCCAAGGACGATGGTGTTTCTTTGGTGGCCTTCACACTCAAAGACAACAGCCGCTTCAATGAATTCCAAGTCTCTGACTTGCTCAGGCGCTTTGGCTGGATAGTGCCAGCATACACCATGCCCCCAGATGCACATGTTACCGTGCTGCGCGTGGTCATCCAGGAGGACTTCCCCAGGACCCTCGCAAAGCGCCTTGCGGTTGATGTGGAGAAGGTGCTTCACGAGCTTGATATGCTTCCGCCCAAGGTGGTTGCGGTTAATGGGGAAGAGGCAACAACAAGCTCTAATGGCAAGGTTAAGAAGACTGTTATGGAGACACAGAGAGAGATCATTGCAGTTTGAAGAAGTTTGTAGTGGAAAGAAAGAAGATGAATGACAAAATGAATGGGGTTTGTTGAGAGAGTGGAATCTGCCTCAAAAGATTTTTAATTTCTTAGATTATTATTATTACTATCATAGTATCATTATGAATTGGGAAGTAATTATATTTGATTTTGGATTAAATCGTATCTCTTGTTCAGTTGCTAGTTGCTGATTGAAGAGAGGAAAGAAAAAGAACAAAGCATGTTTGTATCTATATAAACTGTAATCGTGCAATTGAAACTTCTAGTGTGATCAAATCTATTGTCTGATGAGTAAATTATTTTGATGACTTGCGAAGGTTGTGAGGCGGTGGTAGTGGTGGTAGCGGCGGTGATGGTGGAAGAGTGCTGGGGAGGAGTGGTGAGTGGAGGGTATTGCCGGTGGGGCTGAGAACAGTTTGGGCAGGGAAGGGGTTTTTAGTCCCTGCAACAATTTCTAGTGACACGTGGCACCTATATTTGACAACTCAGCCTTCACCTGACACATCATCCAGGCAACCTATTGGCAACCGGTCACAGGGATCGATACGTTCATTAACATTGATGGTTAAGGACCTGGTTGAGATTTTTAGATGATAAAAATGCGACATGTCCCAATTTAAAATGCTTAGGAGCCGGAAAGGGTATTTACTCTTTGCTATATAATTATAAGGTGGTTTGAAACTTTTTTCATGGGTAGTGTATCCATTTCATTTTCGTATATTAAATTAATGATTATATGGTCATGGCCCTCCAGAAAATTTCCAAAATTTTTATATATACTATATAATATGCAACATTTTCCTTACTGAATGTACCAGCATATATACTGGTGTTGCTGGCTCCCAAATCATATTTCGAATCCATTCTCCGATTCTCGTACATTTTCAATGTTTTGGACGGAGTTTGGCTAGTTTTTGTTTTATTCTTCTTAATTTCTTTTTTATTATATAGAAATTACTTCAATCTTTATAATAACACCTAATTGGATGTTAAAAAAATATTTACATAAATGTCAAATTATGAATAAAATTTATTTATTTTTCTCATGAAATTACCATTAATATTAAGTAAATTTATTAAAATAAATATATTTTACATATTTTATTCACTAATAATATATATCTTATATGCATATCACAAAATTATTGGAGTAACTGATTTATATTATTTTATGCTGTATTTTTTTAATAGTAAAGATAAAAAAAGATAGAGCTTTATGTCAAAATAAACCAAAAAATAACTTTGATATAAATAGAATTGTTTAAAAGTATTTTTAAAAGTTACAAACGATATTAAAAATATAAAATTATTATCTTTTAGTAGAGCTTCTTATTTGATCGGATACTTGTAAAGTTTTTCAAAAAATAAAAAATAAAAGAAAACACAATACATTATTACATATGCTATCAAAAGTGATATACAATATTGAATTAGAAAAATAATAGGCGGTCAATTATTTTTTAATCAAATTCAACTAAATTCTTGTATATACGCATTTTTTTGGTACTTTTTTTTTAAAAAAAAAAAAACTATCTATATTTTAATAATGACAAAAAGAACTCAAGACATTTAAGTGCGCCAGATTAAGAATATTGAGAGGGACCGTTTGTATCTAAATTTGATTGGGATAGAGAAGCCAATGATGCTAACATATGGGCCACTAAGTTACCCTTCCTTTTTATATGTGAAATATAATGAGATCTGAAATCTCTCAAATTAGTTTTACAATTAGATTAGTGAGTCCAAAATAATTATTTGAGAAGTGAGTATATACATTGGGATCTGCATTACTAGAAGATTATTCTTCTCTATCACAATGTTAGAAAAACCATAGTCTAATGCTAGTTTGAGTGCAAGGAAACAAGCAGAAGCTTCTACCTTCTTTGCCGATGCTATTTTTTAGAGGAACCATGTTGTTGTGACCATAATAATATCGTCATCATTGTCGTTGCTCCGGTATCGTCTCTCACCAATCCCATTCTTGCATTTTTGTCCATGAAAAAAGAGGCATAAAAATTGATTTTGTATATAGGCGGTGGAAGAGGTTCTCAGATTGTGCAGTTGTTCCTGCCAGATGCAGGTGTTGTAGAAGAGGGTTGTTGGCGTTGTTGGACAGCAGTGTAATTCGTGGCCCTATGCACTGCATTGCGCACCAAATGCATCGGATCGAAGGTATATTTTTCAAAAATTGTTTGATTTCTATTCCACAACAAAGCATGAAGGTATTCTGATAAAATTTTTCTTTCATTGTTATCAAAACGATGAAGCAGTGAACTAATCCATTCTTCTATTGTTTGATCTGCAGAGTGTGCTGTCCGGAGAGTAAAATGAGAGAAATACCAAAATTGATGAAACCATTCACAATCTTTGAAAATATGAGTTTCGGTTTTCTCTTCAAGATAATATTTGGGACAGAGGGTGGAATCACTAATACCTCTTTTTTGTAGATTTTTCTTAGTATGTAGACCTTGTAGGAGTAATCGAAAAAAAAAGTAAGTGTGCGACTTAGAGCTTGTATCTTCCATAACATTTTCCATTAGAACTGAGGACTGAAATGGTGTTCACTAGATTCTACAGCATGTTGTGCGCCTGTGATCTTATAAGATAGTAAGCATTCTTTACTACATATAGTTTGGTGTTTGTGTTTTACCATACAAAACTATCTTGTTGCAAATTGATGTCAATGGGTAGACTTCGGATTTGTGTTGCTTTGAAGCCATAGAATATGTGTATAATTAGGCTCTCTTTCCAAAATAAGGTATCGTTGTGAAAAAGATTGTCGACTGTTGCTTCCTGATCAAAATAAGAATACAGACTCCAATTTTAGAACCGTTCTAGTTAGAAAGTCACTGATCACCCCAAATACGAGTAGTTGTATTGGATTATATTCTCCAACAACCTCCTAAATTTAGTACCCATCATGAAGACCACATGTTGCGCCATGTATAACACGGATGGTATTCAATAGCTGATCCCAGAAAGGTTGTCTAATTATAATAGTTTGCCTTGAGTACTCTAGCAGCTAGTGATCCTGGTGTTTGGATAAGCCGCCAACCCTGCTTAGCCAATAAAGCTTGACTAAAAGCCTCAAAACTCTAAAATCTCAAGCCGCCTTCCTCTTTAGCTTTACAGAGCTTTGTCCAGCCGACCAATGAATTTTTCTTTCTCCCCTATTGCTACCCCAATAGAAGCTACTTATTAATCTCTAAATCTGTTGGCAAAGACTCCTAAGTAGTTGAAAACACTCCATTATGTATGATGGAATTACTTGGGCCACAGCCTTAATTAGAACTTCTTTTCTAACCTTTAAAACTCTTCTCCTTCCACCCCTTTAGTTTTTTCCAAACACGTTCTTGGACAAAGTCAAAAATCTGCCTCTTGGATCTGCCCACAAAAGTGGGGAGACCCAAGTACTTTGCATATGTTCTACTGCCTTAATTCCTAACCAGTCTTATATAAGCATTTGTCTGAAAGGTGGCACATTTTGGTTAAACATAATTTCTAACTTTTCCAAATTCATCCTTTATCCAGATGCTAATTGGTAGAGTTGGAGAATCTCCTTAGCCTCATGAATAACCTGATCCGACTTCTAAGAAAGAGAATACTATTATCTGCAAAAAATAGATGTGATATTTCTGGTGCATGCCTAGAAACTTGGATGCCCTGGGTTGCTTTCGTTCTCGGTGCTCTTAATAACAACCCTGAGAAAACCTCCACACATAGTATAAACAAATAGGGTGAGAGCGGATCACTCTATCGAATTACCCTTGTAGGTGTAAAAGGCCTAGATGATATACCATTAATTAAAACTGAGAAGGATATTGTGGTGAGACATCTTCAAACTAATCCTACCCAAGTTTGAGCAAAACCCATAACATGTAACACTTTAAAAATGAAAGGCCACTAAATTCTATCATATGCTTTGGCCATATCTAACTTGAGTCCGATATAACAGTTAGTCCCTGTTCTTTTTTTCTCCAAAAAGTAGAATGTTTCAAATGCCACTAAGCCATTATCTGTTATTAATCTTCTTAGAACAAAAGCACTTTGTTTTTCGCCTACAATTTCTCGTAAAATAAGCTTCATTCTATTAGCAATTACCTTTGTTGCTACTTTGAAAAACACGTTACACAATGAAATAGGCCAAAACTCTTTGGGATGCATCGGTTGTTATGATTTTGGGGTCAGACAAATATTAGTTTCATTTAGATCTAACGGGTCTCCTTCTTCATTCAAAAAATGTAAAACCCAATGCGTGGTTTCATTGCATACTATGTCTCACATTTGCTAATAGAAAAGTGCTAGCAAACCATCTAGTCCTAGATCCTTGGTGGGATGCATTTGAAACAGTGTTGTTTTCACCTCTTCTCCTGTGAATGGTGAGAAATTCTGTCCCAAACTACTTTTACTGCCTTTTGTAGTTCCAAGACTCCTTTTGTCCTAAAGAGGGTTTCAAAAAAATTAACCATTACTTCTTCAATTTTTGCTTCTTCCTCATATACAATCCTGGTATCATCTACTAATCTGTCAATCTAATTCCTTCTTGCTCGTTGAGATGCCTTCCAATGAAAGAACCTTGTATTTCTATCACTGGCTTTCAACCACATGGCTCTAGATTGTTGAGACCACTATATTTCTTCGTGAAATAGTAATTCATCTAACTTGGCCTGGATATCTCTTATTTGCTGTAAAATATCTTCTATTTCTGGAAGAGTTGTAAGTTGAGGCAAAAGTCGCTGGTTTTGTTGTATATCCATTGAGAGTTGGTTGAAATTATGACATCCTTACTCCTGAAGTACACTAACATAGTTTGTTATAGTTGTCACCAGGTGTCCCTGTCTCCCAATCCAAGCTCGCTTAACAACTTCTTTACATTTCTCCTTTTGTAACCAAACCTCCTCAAACCAAAACAAGTATGGCCGCTTTCTCTTTTGCTTTTGTGCCCATTCCATGTCAACTAGAATAGGATAATTATCTAAGCAATATTGGTTCAAACAACGTACGATCACCTCTGGAAAAAGCTTTTTTCCAATCAATAGTCGCTACTGCTCGGTCTAAACGTTCTTGTATATTAATCCCCCTGGTCATTGTCTCCCATCTCCTTCACAGTTAATTTTCAAAATATTGTGCAAACTTCCTTTGTTACGAATCAGATTTAATTCAACTGTTTTCTCCCTTGTTTCCATAAGGAATACAAGGATGGAAACTTGTTGTGTTAAGAGCTTGTTGAGAGCTCTTGCCCATGGATTTCCAAGTCCATAACAATTCCAGCTAATAATTTTCATTGATTCTGGCAGGGTTGCTCTACAGCTGCTGCCGAATTTGAATGTCCCGGGCTTGTCCAGTTGTGTTTCTTCATAAGGTGGTCATTCTCCTCCCATTCTATTTCTTGAATTTCTGTAGTTTTCCTATTTTCAGTAACCAACACACTTTGGTGATGAGGGTTAGGATGGGTAAGTGAATCTCAAGCCATCTGCTTCCACTTTGTAACCCTTCCAGGAATGAATAGGTGGAACCTAGTTGCTACTCCTATCCTCATTCCGTTGTGCACCTGCCTTCTCTTGTAAATTCTTTAGTGCATACTTCCCCATCTCATATCTCAGTGTAGTTTTTTCTCCAAGGCAGTCAGTATTCCATGGGGTTCCAATTCATGTTCTTTCCTTTGTTTATCTATAGTATGTTCAGTATTTTCTTTCTATTTTGCTAACGCATTGGAGGTGTTCTGATTTGAGTTATCAACTGAATTGATCCCACTTTTGGTGTCTACCTGTTCCGATAGAGTAGAAGCCTTGGCCTGTTATCTTTCACAGATAGCTTTGCAAAACTTTCTAAAACATCAGCCCTACCTGTTTTTGGATCAAAACCCCCATCTCCTTGAAAATCCTCTTCTGCTGCTGGATGCTCCACTAGAGTTCCAATCGTATCAACTCGTATCCATGGCCCAAGCTCCTTTTTGTCTGGTTGATTTGGATCCTTAATATTTGCCTAGGTACAATTATTTTCATCATGACCAATTAGACCACAGTAGTAGCAAAAATTGGATAGCCGTTCATATCGGAACTTAATCCAAGTACGACCATCAGTCTTATTTCCTAGGAATACCCCACTTTTGATTGGTTGCAATATCTCCATATGTATCGTGGCTTTCAAAAAACTACCTCGACCCAGTTCTACTGTAAATAGTTTACACTCCTTCACTTCACCAAGGCATTTAGCAATTTTGGTTCCTAGTGTGGTGGTTTTGCAATGTTCTAGCATGTTCTAGAGTTGTAGTTTGAGTTCTACACTATTGAAGGCCGGTGTGTTAACGTTGAAATTTCTTACCCATCTAGTAAGTAGTAACCATTCATTACGAAATAGCCAAGGTGAACCACGAAGAACTCATTTTAAATTAATTTCATTTTAGAAGAAAAATTGATATATTTATAGTGCTAATTCAATCATACTAAAGCCAGCTGATTTCCTCCAAACATTATTCATAGGTGTTTGTATGGTGGTAGAAAAAATGGATTTTCTATAATGAACTTTTCTGTGAGACTTAAATTGCATTTTGCTACCCCTATCTGTACATCACTATCCTCATATTCTATCATTTCTAGGCCGTCATTAGAAACTAGAACCTGATCTCTATTAGTTTACAAAGTTGTGTCGGTGGTGGGATTATTAGTGATATCTTGATAATCTGATTGTGAAGGAATTTTTGCCATCTATAGACGAGGAGATAAACTGCACAAAGGGAAGAAAAACAACAAGAAAAGTGAGACGATCTTGATTTGGCAAGAAAATGAAAAATAACGCTATTCTCTTGGAGCAACTCTATTAGGTCGGTGCTAACAGAGAAAACCCAAAAATAAAGAAAAAATTAACAAATTTCTTTTTTTTCTTTTTTTATCATTTGTATTTTTTTGTTCACTTGCATCTTTTTTTTCTTTTTCTTTTTTATTTTGCATCTTCTTCTCATCTTTTTTTTCTTCATTTGCATCATAATTACCAACTTTTCTTTGCTATGTTAAATGAACAAGAACAAGAACAGAGAAAATAAAAAAATACAAAATAAATAAAAAAAGCAAGAGCAACAAAAAAAAAAAAAGAAAAAGCAAACGACGACGACGACAATAATAATAATAATAATAATAATAATAATAATAATAATGTATCTCATCCTTGCATAAGACAAAATATGTAAGGGATAAGAATAACAACAGCGTATTTAGTGTTTTATCTTGTTTGCAGATTGAATATGATGTTACTATACTTTACAAATTTCGTCTTCTCCAAAACGAGATACATTTATTATGAAATCACCCTATTTAAAGATGGGATAAGTAATAAAGTGTAAAAAATTAAATACCCCACCTTGTTTTAAAGATATATTAGTACTTTCATTAGTTAGTTAGTTAGATAAGTTACTGGTTATAGAAATTGTTATAACAGATGGTTACTTTAGTTTCTTTTAAGTTCAATTTCATTCATCTTGATTTAGTCACTACTTTAAAAGCATTACCTGTGTACAATGTTAACACATGAATGAATTCTATCTTTCAATTAATCTTCCCGTATCACTTTTCCTTTCTTCTCTTTCTCTCTTTGAACAGAAACTCTATACACATGTGTATATCTATAATTTTTATATTTATCTTATTATTGTTAAAAAAAATCCCTACCCATGCTAAATATAATATTTATATTTATTTTATCCATAATTAAATTAAACATATCCCAATTAAATATAATCCATTAATCAAAATTCAATGTAAAAATCAGAATATGCATACTTTTCCGGCGTGATAGCAGCGACGATGATGCAGTGGTACAGAAACCAAATCGAATGGTAGTTCAAAAAGGGAGTTAGGATTTTTTATTGAAAGAAAATAAAAACAGGATGAATTAGGGAGAGGGATAAGGGCAACCTATCTTGACGAAAGAGTGGTGCACGGAATTGTTATCACACTTTTCACAACTCCGCACAACTAACCAGCAAGTGCACTGGGTCGTCCAAGTAATACCTTACGTGAGTAAGGGTCGATCCTACGGAGATTGCCGGCTTGAAGCAAGCTATGGTTATTCTGTAACTCTTAGTTAGGAGATTAGTGATAAAAATGATTTCGTTTGTAAAAAGTAAAAGAGTATAAAATGAATGATACTTGTTGTTCAGTAATGGAGAACAGGTTGAAGTCTCAGAGATGCTCTGTCTTCTGAATCTCTGCTTTCCTACTATCTTCTTCCTCCAAACATGCATGTTCCCTTCCACGGCAAGCTGTATGTTGGTGGATCACCGTTGTCAATGGCTACCATCCGTCCTCTCAGTGAAAATGGTCCAGGTACAGTTTATGTACGGCTAATCATTTGTCGGTTCTCACTTGTGTCGGAATAGGATCTCTCTATCCTTTTGCACATTGTCACTGCACCCAACATTCGTGAGTTTGAAGCTCGTCACAGTCATTCCGTCCCAGATCCTACTCGGAATACCACAGACAAGGTTTAGACTTTCCGGATCTTAGGAATGCTGCCAATTGGTTCTAGCCTCTACCACGAAAGTTTTGATCTCATGAGTTTGAATGCTCTGTTGTCAGGAGATGCAAGTCAAACTCATGGATTAGAAACCCAAGAGATACGCACTCAAGCTGTCGTCCAATGACTACGTTGAGCTCAGATAGAATGAAAGTGGTTGTCAGGAACGCGTTCATAACTTTGAGAATAATAATGAGTGTCACAGATCATTACATTCTTCATATTGAAGTACGAGTGAATATCTTAGAACAGAAACAAGCGTGATTGAATAGAAAACAGTAGTAATTGCATTAATCCATTGAAACACAGCATAGCTCCTCACCCACACCTAGGGGATTTAGAGACCCATGCTGTAGAAGATACAATGTGAGATGTAAAATATCATAAGTTCCAAAATGAATCTCTAAAAGTAGTTTTTATACTAAACTAGTAACCTAGGTTTACATAAAATGAGTAACTAAGTGCAGATAGTGCAGAAATCTACTTCCGGGGTCCACTTGGTGAGTGTTTGGGCTGAGCTTTGAAGTTTTCATGTGCATAGGCCATTCTTGGAGTTAAACGTCAGCTTGGGTGCCAGTTTGGGCGTTTAACTCCAGTTTTGGTGCCAGTTCTGGCGTTTTACGCCAGAAAAGGGTCTTTGGCTGGCATTTAACGCCAGTTTCGGCCATCATATCTCGTGCAAAGTATGGACTATTATACATTTCTGCAAAACCCAAGATGTCTACTTTCCAAAGCAATTGAAAGCGCACCAATTATGCTTCTGTAGCTCCATAAAATTCATTTCGAGTGCAGGAGGGTCAAAATCCAACAGCATCTGTAGTCCTTTCTCAGCCTCTGAATCAGATTTTTGCTCAGGTCCCTCAATTTCAGCCAGAAAAAACTTGAAATTACAGAAAAATACACAAACTCATAGTAAAGTTAAGAAATCTGATTTTTATATAAAAACTAATAAAAATATAATAAAAAGTAACTAAAACATACTAAAAACTACCTAAAAACAATGCCAAAAAGCGTATAAATTATCTGCTCATCAAAGAGGAGGGATGCAACTCTGGCGACAGAGAGAATGGTGGCAGTAGCTCTTCTAACGGCGGTAGTGGCAAAGAAAGCAACTCCATTTGAGGTGACGAAACAGCATACAGGTAACTCCGATCCATCAGTCTTTGGAAGAGAATAGAGGTGGTCAGCTCTGGTGGAGGATGGTCAGAGGGGCAGCCAGAGGTAGTTGCAGGGAAGAGAGATGAGAGAGGAGTGTGGTAAAGGGAGAAGGAAATTTTCGAAAATGTGGGAGAAAGGTCACACCTTTTGAAATTAGATCAAATTTATCAGTGAATAAATCTGACGGTAAAGTATTCCAGTGCGCCAAAATGCAGCGTTTCACAAAATGGGTTTTTCATCGGATAAATCCGACGGTAAATTTGCCTTTAGTTTTCGCACCTATTCTTTTATTTTTCCCTTCAATAATTACTGGTAAATTTACCGTTAGAAACCTAAATCCGATGGTAACCTTTTGACTTGATGAATTTGACTCCTCTGCCACCGGTAAATCTGATGGTAAAATCACCGCTAACATGCAACAGTAAATCCGACAGAAAATTCGATGGTATTCAGCATTTTTCTTGTAGTGCAGATTTGCTAAAGATAATTGTGTTTATTTTTCATTCTAGCCTGATTTTGTGTTGGTTAAATCGGAGGCTACTAAGGAGGTTTTTCTCCAAGACAGTCATAAAAATGTCTTGTACCAATTTGAGAAAGTTTAAAATTCCTAAAGTAATTCCATCTGTTATGTCTGCTTTTATTTTACCTCTCAAAAGTGTATTTTAAGATGTATATCATAAGAGACTTGGTCACCCTACTATGTCTATTGTACAAAACATTGTTAATAAATCTCAATTACCAAAGAATAAAATTCAATCAAATTCTTCTTTATGTGAATCTTGTTGTTTAGCTAAGTCTCACAAGCTACCTTTATGCATATTCTGATTCTGTTTATCATACACCCTTTGAGTTAATTGTTTCTGATGTATGGGGTCTAGCACCTCTTCTTTCATCAAACAAATACAGGTATTATGTGTCTTTCACAGATGTTGATTCAGGGCATACTAGCATTTACATGATATATAATAAGTCATAAGTTATATCTGTGTTTAAACAGTATAAATTAGCTATGGAGAAGCAGTTAAGATATTCTATAAAAGTATTACAAATTGATAATAGTAGTGAATACCTATCAAACTCTTTCAAATAGTTTCCTGTTAGTGAAGGAATTATAGATAGAATAACATGTCCTCACACACCTTAATAAAATGATTTAGCTAAGAGAAAATATAGACATGTAGTAGAAACTGGTTTGTCTCTTCTTGCTACTGATGCTCTTCCTTTAAAATTTCGTGATGAAGCGTTTGAAACAAAAGTGTATTTGATCAATCATATGTCCCCTAATACTATATATCCTTCTGAATTTTTATTTGGTAGTGTTCCTAATTATAACTTTTTAAAAATTTTGGATGTCTATGTTATCCTCATTTAAGATCCTATAATCAACATAAACTTAAACTAAAGTCCAATCTTGTATATTTCTTGTATTCTTTACATTAAAAATGATATAAATTTTTAACAAATTAAAGGAAGGAAAAATCACCAAATCTGGAGATGTAGTGTTTGATGAGATTATTTTTCCTGCTTCTTTTTCCTTTAATTCACAAAAAGTAGAAATTTCAAATAATGTATCTAATACAAAACCAGTAATTTCAACTCTCCCCCTATCCTCCCTAAATCTTACAAATTTTATTCCATTTAGTATCTATACTACTTCTACTAACAGTGAATCAGGTTCATCACACGCATTAGAAAATCAAACAGACTACAATGTAAATCCAAATCAACAATCTTAGAATAATGGTCTAATTTCATTTTTTGGTATTCAAATTACACTACATGGTGATTCATCTCAACCAGTATCATAATCAACCTTAGGTAATACTCATAACATTCTCACAAGGTCCAAAATTGGTAATCTCAAGTTTAAAATCAACCAGATCAGTCTCTGCACTCATACTTCATCCTCTACTAATAATATCCCAAAAAATGTTAAATTGGCTTTACAATCACTATTGTAGAAAAGGGTTATGATTACTGAGTACAAAGACCTTCTTTACCATAATACATGGTCTCTATTTGAACCTCCTCCAAATGAAAAGATAGTGACATAAAAGTAGATTTTTATAGTAAAGAAAAAGTTTAATGGAGAGGTAATTAGACATAAGGCATGATTAGTGGCTCGTGGATATATTCAAATAACTAGAGTAGACTTTTTCAGGTCTTTTCTTCAGAATAAAACCTGTGACCATTAAGATTATGATCAGTATAGCACTATCCAAGGAATGGAGAATCAAGCAATATGATTTTCATAATGCTTTTCTCAACGGATAGTTAATGAAACTATCTATATATCCCAACCATAAGGCTTTGAACATCCAAATCCTAATCTGGTATGTGATGATACGTCATCTTAAGTGATTTTTAAGTTCTTTTCTGTTTCATTTTATTAGATTTAATCAAATTTATTATGTTTTTTAATAAAATTTAATAAATAATCAAGTATTTGGATTTGCGATAGTGTTTTATGTTTTTCAGGTGACAGCAAGAATCAAAGCTTTTTCATAAGAAAAACAAAAAGACAGCAAAAACGTAGTGTCAGAAAGAGAAAGAGTGCTTTAAGAAACAAGGAAATGAAGCATGCCTGACAGAACAACTCCCACGCCTAGCGGACAACATGCATGCCCGGCGGATGGGCTCTACACCCGGCGGATGATCCCCACACCCGGTGGCCTCCTCCCATGCCTAGCGGACTCTCATGCAGCTCCATGCATGCTTAACGGCCTATGCTCCACGCCCGATGTATGTGTGCATCTTGGAAGGTGAATTTTGGACTTTTTGCCCAATATTCTCGAATACACGCCAGGATTAAACATAATTACAACTCTCAAGATGCAAAAATTAAGGCCCAAGTTTAATTATCCACATCATTAGAAGGCTTAATCACATCCAAAATATTGAAGACTCTAGAAAGATTAGTTATTAATTCTTTTTAGAAACATAAGAGATTTGGTTGTTATAATTTGATTTGAATTATTATTTTTGAATTTGAAATTAAAGTTAGTGAGTAGTTATCTTATATTTCTCTCCGAGAGATAAGATTAGGATAGTTTGAAATTTAATTCTAGAATTTAGGATATAAATAAGTGAGCTTAGTTCACAGAGAGGAGGATTCCGTTCCTCAGCATATCTTCATGTTTTTCTTTCACTTTTCCATGACTAACTAATCCTCTATCAAAGGGTTAAGAGCTCTGTTTATATTTTTTATGGCTTATTAATATAAGTTTATTTTATTCTGAAGACTTGTATTGATCTATTTCATTATTGAGTTATTTATTTTCCATTCGGATTAGTGCTATCGGAAGGTATGCTAATGCCTTTTTGAGTGCCTTTATTATAATTGAAAATTTGATATTTGAATTAAAACTTAAAAACTCTTTCGCATGACTCTTTGAATTCGACTAGTGTTCCGAGGGTTACCTAAAACTGAGAGGTCGATCTCGGACGAGATCTCCTGGATTGATCAAGGCTGTCGAGTCCGACTTGTTGGGGTGGGAGGTGCTGCGGGTCCTCGTTCACCGGAGGGGGTGGTACCTGCAAGAAACTCCGATGCTTAAGTTAGCAAGGGCTTTAGGTAGGTTTTTTGTAGAATTTGAGTATAAGTTATACCTGGGTGCTCTAGTTATTTATAGTAGTGCCTGACGATCTTTAGAGATAAGTTTGTTATCTTATCTTTCTTTGGTGGATGAGATCGTTATCTTTTGGTCAACCGCCTTATAATGGACGATACCTTTTCTTCCTGGGCCTCCTTGACGATACCTTTTCTTCCTGGGCCTCCTTGGGCCTTTCTTGGATTTCTCTTGGCGGTTTGTCCGACCTCTTTATAGGGAGGTTGGTGGTCGACTAGCCCAGTATGAGGTCGGCCGATTTGTCTTAACCCGGGCCTCGTAGTTTGGATTGGGGTATGAACAGTGCCCCTGCTTGAGCTTCGATTTTTCCCGAGATCGTGCTTTCTAAGCTTTGACCACTTTTGGGAAGTCGTGCTTGAGCAATAGTTTCAGTTGCGCTTGATTAGCTCCTATTTGTGCGAGTCTGATGTTTGTTTCGCTTTAAATGCGAAGCATTTTTATCTCTTTAATTATTGCATTGCGTTAGTTCCTTGGAAACATGCGAACGTCTTTAAATCCTATTGATTGCTTCTTTCATTTTCCTCCTTCTTTCTATCTTCGAAAGGCTTTTCTTTGTCTGACTCCATTGTTTCTTCCCTCAAGCTCTTCTTTTTCTGGAATCTTTTGGCGAGACGCTCTCGGATCATTAGTGCTTCTGTTGTGTTTCTGTTGCTATCATTCCTTTCTACCCTGCAAGTTGGTATTCATTTTCGATTTTCGTATTTTCTGGTTGATTGATGGCTGTGACTTTCCTTCTGTTTGAACTTCTGGTGATGTTGCATGCCTTTGTTTTTCTGTGGGAAGTTATGATCTTCTTGTCTTTTGCTTGCAAAAATGTCGATGCTAGGGTTTTTGGTTTTCATTTGCGTTGATTTCTTTTTGACGAAGGGGCTAGGGTTTTGACTCCTCGCATTTCTTCTTTCTTTGTATCTGTGTTGCCTCCAAAAGGGGTGCCCCTAGGGTTTAATGGTGGTCTTTAAGCCTTGGGGAGCCCTTTTTCGTTGTTGTGTTTTGTTGGTTACTAGTTGCATTTCTGATTTTGTCCGAGTTTCTTGGTAGTGACCTTTCTTCTATTTTCTTTCTGTAGGTGTAGTTTTCTATGTCTTCACGTAGAAATATTGTTGAGATGTCTACGAAGGTCCCCCTGGTATGGCGGACTGCTTAGATTCTATAGTGTTGATGTGTGTTACTGTGGTCGACCCCAAATATTGTGAAAAACTTAGGAGATTTTATAAGATCTGTAGTAGTAGGGATGATGAGAAGAACTACGAGTTGGTGTCGCCTGATCCCGAGAAGAGAGTTAGTCTCCCTCTCTTAGGTCGGGCACAGCGTCCTTTCTTCTACGCCTATGACTATTTCTTTAGCCAACTAGGTATTACCCTTCCTTTTACTGCTTTTGAGAATGAAGTTTTGTGGAACTGAAATGTGGCCCCGTCACAGCTTCATCCGAACTCTTGAGCTTTTATGAAGATTTTTCAGTTATTATGCCAAGAGTTGGGTGTCCGACCTACCTTATCTCTTTTTCTTTACCTATTTGTGTTGACCAAACCGGGGGCGGCCAAGAAGAAGGCTTCTTGGATCTCCTTCCAGGCTACCCAGGGGAGGAAGGTTTTTACAATGTTTGATGACTCTTTTCAGGACTTTAAGAACTTCTATTTTAAAGTTCAGGCTATTGAGGGCGTTCGCCTCTACTTTCTAGATGAAAATGATGAGCCAACCTGTCCCTTATGGTGGCAAAAAGACCCTATAGTCCTCAAGTACCCGTGGGAGAGTCTAGATGAGGTAGAGAGGGCTTTTATAGGTGTTTTAGAGGAGCACTGGGGGGAGCCTCCTCATCTAGACACTAAGAAGTTTTTAGGGGATCTGCTCTTCTCCATTCCGAGCTAGGTAGTGTCTGACCTCTTCTTTCATAGAAAGTTTTCTTTTATTAGTTGTAATTTTGTCATTATCTACTGTGTAACTATTTCCCTGGCTTATTTTCAAAGATGGTGTTGTCTTCAGACTCAATGAAGGTTTTCTGCAAGGCAAAAAAGGCGGTGGCTGCCCAAAATTTGTCAAAGAAGACGTCAGGGGAGAGCTCTTCACAGTTGTCCCCGAAGAAGCCAGAATCTGATCCGCAGGGGCCGAGGAAAATCATCCCGACCCCTAGAGTTCGGATAGTTTCTACTGATCCGCCCGTTGCAACTTCTGGTGCTGCCTCCTCCCCTACTTCGGCTGGCCCTCCTGCGAAGAAGCTAAGGATTGTCGGCACTTATAATTTGGATGACAATGAATTTGATGGTGTGGCTTTTGCCACAGAGTTGATGCCCCTAATGGTAAAGTTCCTCTTGATAATGTGTTAATCCTTCATCATCTGGATTTTATATCAAGCAACAGTATCCAGATGGCCAAGCTTAGTGTAGCCTTGTCCTGGGTCATCAAGGAATCTCCAGTCCGTGCTACTAAGGCCTTTTTGGATGATGCCAAGGCTGATTATGATAGGATGAAGGTTTTAAAGGAAGAGTTTGAGGCCAAAACTATTGGATTGGAGCTTGAAGTGGAGAGGGAGAAGGCTCGGGCTACTGCTGCGGAGGCGACTGCTAATCTGTCCGAAGAGATGGCCAAGAAGGCCAAAAAGAGCTACACTCGGACCTATGGTGAGCTGTTGGAGACTAGGGAGAGGCTTTAGTCAGCTTAGGACGACTATGTCGAGCTTCAGGGGCACGTGGTGAGTGGTTTAACTGTGCTATATGAAAACTTGAAGGCCTAGGTCTGAGTTCTTGCTCCTAATCCTTGTTTAGCATGGATAACATTGTGGAGGATGGTAAGATTGTGCCTGCTCCTGATGATGATGATGAGTCTCCTCCCACTGTGTCGACAGTTAAGGTTTCTACAGCTCCTACTGCTGAGTCGTCCGCAGCTCCTTCTGCCGAGGTGGTTCCTCCTAAGCCTGAGCCTGATGTGGAGATTCTCAATGGCCCGGATGGAGTTATTAGAGCCACCCCGATCTCGATGATCCCTCCTTCTCCTAAAGATGCAGCTACTGGGGCTAACTTGGATCCTTTATAACTCTCTTTTTCATTATGTATTTGATGTGGTCCGGTCTGTGGACCTGTTGAACTTCTGATGTTGTAACCTTTTTGGGATGGTTTCTTCTGACACTTTTCTAGTTGCTTTTTAGCAACTTTTATTTTAAAAACACTTTAAACTCTTGGGTTGCCGTTTAGGCAGCCTTTGAGCCTTTAATGTTTTAATTGTTCGCATTACAATTTTTTTAAGTGATGCCTTGATTTGTGACGAGGTGCTTTTATTTGGAGGTTGTTCTATCAACCCTTATATGGTCTTCGTGTGTTTTGGCAACGTGGTCCTTTTGTGGGTTCTCTATACCCTAGGATGATACTTTTCGAGGTAGTGTTTGTCTTATAGACTTCTATCCTTGTCTTGTGGACCACGCTTTTTTGGTTTGGCTTCGTCGCCCTTATGATTTGTCGTCCGGACTCATTAGTCAAGTTCAAATAACTTTTTAGGTAGTGTTCTCATGTGGAACCTTTTCTTTTTTGTTTATTTGGATGACTTCTTAGCTTCGTCTTTGAGGTCGCGCTTCCACTTTAAGTAGCGTCCCTTTTTAGGGCTTGTACCTTTTAGCTAAGCACTTCGGGCCTAGGTTTTTCAACCTTTTTGGCCTTTGTATGGTGTTTGTTCCCTTTTTAGTGATCCTTTCATTGGTCTGGCTTCTCTGTTGGGCCTTCTCAAGTTATTTTTAGTAATCTAATTTTTAGTCCGACCTGGTCAGGTCGCTTTATATGGGTTACTTTTTATAACTTCTTGCATTAACTTGAGCTTTATCGCTTCACCTTGCCGACCTCTCTTTAATGGGAGATGAATTTTGCATTTATGAGCGTAAATTAAAGCGTCTTGGTAGGAAACTTTTTGAAGGAATCTTAAAATTTTATTCAAGTAATAAGTTAAAAAATGTAAATAAGAATATATACATGCGAGCGCTTACCCTTCTAGTTTGGGCAGCTTTCAGATCCTGGCCTGGCGCCTCATTAAAAAACCTTTTAGGAAAAAGAGTGCGCCTTGGTCTGAGATCTTTTTCTAGCTATAGTACCTTCTTAGGTTACAGGCATGCCATCACCTCGGGAGCTCCTGCCCTTGGAGGTCGGCCACCCTATAGTAACCTTTTCCTACTACTTCTGTGACTCGGTATGGTCCTTTTCAATTCGCTGCTAGCTTTTCTTCTCCTGACCGACCTGCTCCTATATCATTTCGAATTAGGATGAGGTTGTTAGTGATGAAGCTTCGCTGGATTACTTTCTAGTTATACCTTGAGGCTATTCGGCTCTTAGTGCTTCCTCTCTAATCCGAACTCTTTCTCGGACTTTTGGAAGTAAGTCGAGTTCTTCCCTTTGTGCCTGGGAGGTGGTATCTTCGTTGTAGAGGATCACCCTAGGGGATCCTTCTTCTACCTCTACGGAAATTATTGCATCCATTCCATAAGCAAGTCGGAAGGGTGATTTCCCGGTAGTGGAGTGTGGTGTTGTCCGGTACGCCCATAGGACTTGGGGTAGATCTTCAGTCCAAGCTCCCTTTGCGTCCTGTAGTCTCCATTTTAGCCCGGCCAATATGACTTTGTTGGCGGCTTCCGGCTATCCGTTGGCTTGGAGGTGTTCTACAAAGGCGAATTGCTGCTTGATTTTTAGATCAGCTACTAAGTTCCTGAAGCCCGTGTCGGTGAACTAAGTGCCATTGTCCGTGGTGATGGAGCATGGAACCCCAAACCTTGTGACAATGTTTCTGTATAGAAATTTCTGGCTTCTTTGGGCGGTGGCGGCGGCAGCGGCTAACGGCTCAGCATCGATCCATTTTGTGAAATAGTCAATTCCTATAATGAGGAACTTAACTTGCCCTGATCCCTCGGGGAATGGTCCGAGGAGGTTGAGCCCCCACTTTGCGAATGGCCAAGGTGAGGTGACGCATATGAGTTCTTCGGGTGGCGCGATATGAAAGTTGGCGTTCTTCTGGTATGGGGGCATATTTTGACGAACTCTGTTGCTTCTTTTTGTAAGGTCGGTGATGATCGGATTTTCTATCGGTAAAGAATTCACAAATATAATCGCGTTGTAAGTATAGTTTCTAAACCAACAAAGAATTCTTTCATACAAAAGTTTGGTTGTCACAAGTAACAAAACCCAATAAAATTTATAACCGAAGTATTTAAACCTCGGGTCGTCTTCTCAAGGAATTGTAGGGAGGTGTGTTTTATTATTGGTTATGGAAAATAGTATTTTTGGGTTTTTGAAAGGTTTGAACAAGAGAAATAAATTGCGAGAATTAATAAATCAATGGCTAAGAAAACTCTTGGCAAGGTATGAAAATTAGAAGTCCTATCCTAGTTATCCTTATCAATTGTGATGAGAAAAGCTCGTTGCTCCCACTTAGTCAACCTCTAAATATGAAGGTTGGTCAAGTGGATAAATCAATATGAATCCTCAAGTCCTAGTAAATTCCTAAAGAAAGACTAGAATTAGTGGAATTCAAGTCAATTAGCAACTTCCAATTATCAATCAACAAAAGAGTTTGATAACTCAAGAGTCTCTAATTACTCAACCAAAGCCAAGAATATAGAAAGCTAAATAAAAATCATATATCTGAAAATACCTCAAATTGCATTAATAAAAGAAATCCAATCTAACATGGAAAGTTCATAAATTCAATTGGGAAAATAAATAAAAAGAACATTGAACCTGGAAATTGAGAAGTAGAAATCCTAATCCTAAAAGAAATCCTAAATCCTAAAACCTAAGAGAGAGGAGAGAACTTCTCTCTCTAGAAACTACATCTAAACCTAAAATTGTGAATAATGAACGTTGTATTGGTATTTCCTGAGTCTCTGCATGTTTCCTGGCTTTATTCTGTGTTTATGGGCCAAAAACTGGGTCAAAACGCGGCCCAAAATCGCCCCCAGCGTTTGTTGAATTTCTGCAGATCGCGCATGTTATGCGTACGCGTCGGTCACGCGTACGAGTTGTTTGACGATTTTCCTCTCCACGCGTGCGCGTTAGGCACACGCTTGCGTTATTGCGTGAACTCCAATCCATGCGTACGCATCAGGCATGCGTACGCGTCACTGTGATTTTCTCTATTTTGCACGGTCGCGTGAGCCATGCGTCTGCGTCGGTGTTCGCTGGTCATCTCCTTGGTTTCTTGTGTTCCTTCCATTTTTGCAAGCTTCCTCTCCATTCTCTAAGCCATTCCTGCTCTATGAAGCTTGAAACACTTAACACACAGATCATGACATCGAATGGTATAAAAAAGGATTAAAATATACAATAAAAGGATCTCTAGGAAGCAAGTTTTCAACCATAGAACAACTTTGGGAAAGAATTGTAATATCATGCTAATTATATGAATAAGTGGGCAAGAATTTGATAAAAACCACTCAATTAAACACAATATAAACCATAAAATAGTGGTTTATCAACCTCCCACACTTAAACATTAGCATGTCCTCATGCTTAGTGATGAGCGGATAATTTATACGCTTTTTGGCATTGTTTTTAGGTAGTTTTTAGTAAGTTCAAGCTACTTTTAGGGATGTTTTCATTAGTTTTTATGTTAAATTCACATTTCTGGACTTTACTATGAGTTTGTGTATTTTTCTGTGATTTCAGGTAAATTCTGGCTGAAATTGAGGGACTTGAGCAAAACTCTGAAGAAGGCTGACAAAAGGACTGCTGATGCTGTTGGAATCTGACCTCCTTGCACTCGAAATGGATTTTCTGGAGCTACAGAACTCCAATTGGCGCACTCTCAACGGCGTTGGAAAGTAGACATCCAGGGCTTTCCAGCAATATATAATAGTCCATACTTTATTCGAAGATTGACGACGTAACTTGGCGTTGAACGCCAAGTACATGCTGCTGTCTGGAGTTAAACGCCAGAAAAACGTCATGATCCGGAGTTGAACGCCCAAAACATGTCATAACTCGGAGTTCAACTCCAAGAGAAGCCTCAGCTCGTGGATTAATCAAGCTCAGCCCAAACATACACCAAGTGGGCCTCGGAAGTGAATTTATGCATCAATTACTTACTCATGTAAACCCTAGGAGCTAGTTTATTATAAATAGAACATTTATCTATTGTATTAGATATCTTTTGATCACTTTAAGTCTTGGATCATTCGGTCTTGTGACCACAAGGGGGCTGGCCATTCGGCCATGCCTGAACCTTTTACTTATGTATTTTCAACGGTGGAGTTTCTGCACACCATAGATTAAGGGTGTGGAGCTCTGCTGTACCTCAAGTATTAATGCAATTCTATTGTCTTTTATTCAAATCCCTCTTATTCTTATTCCAAGATATTCATTCGCACCCAAGAACATGATGAATGTGATGATAAGTAACCCTCATTATCATTCTCACTTATGAACGCACGTGATTGACAACCACTTCCGTTCTACATGCAACAAGAGATTGAATGTGTATCTCTTAGATTCCCCAACAGAATCTTCGTGGTATAAGTTAGATAGATGACGACATTCATGAGGATCCGGAAAGTCTAAACCTTGTCTATGGTATTCCGAGTAGGACTCTATGATTGAATGACTGTGACGAGCTTCAAACTCCTGAAGGCTGGGCGTGATGACAAGCGCAAAAGAATCAAGGGATTCTATTCCAACCTGATTGAGAACCGACAGATGATTAGCCGTGCTGTGACAGAGCATAGGAACGTTTTCACTGAGAGGATGGGATGTAGCCATTGACAATGGTGATGCCCTACATACAGCTTGCCATGGAAAGGAGTAAGAAGGATTGAGTTGAAGCAGTGGGAGAGCAGGCGTCCTTGAGCCATACAGTATCTTCATTCGCTTATCTGAAATTCCCACCAATGAGGCTGCATGAGTACTCTATCCCTTTTATTATATATTTTCTTATTTCTATTTTCGAAAACCCATGAACCAATTTAATCTGCCTAACTGAAATTTACAAGGTGACCATAGCTTGCTTCATACCAACAATCTCTGTGGGATCGACCCTTACTCACGTAAGGTTTATTACTTGGACGACCCAGTACACTTGCTGGTTAGTTGAACGAAGTTGTGTCCACTCGTGCCAATTTCAAATTCCATAATTTTACAATTACGTGCAACTACAGCACCAAGTTGATAAATGCAACTCAAAGAATAGTGATCACAATTTCGTCCACCACTTAGCTTAAGGAGATAAAACAAATGAGTAGGAAAAAGCAAGACTCATGCAATGCAACCTGTGAATGCAACTACATGCTAAGATGTTTCTATCTACTTGGTTAAAAACAAATAAGTTCTCCAAAACAAATACAAACCAAATTCCACTAATTCAAATTGTACAATAAAAAGCAAGTAAACTTGTAAGAAGATAGCTCATGAAAGCAGGGAACATAGAATCAAGCACTGAACCCTTACTGGTAGTGTATATCACTCTAACTCTCAAGTGTCTAGGGTCAATCACTCTACTCTTCCTTAGTCATGCTTTTTCAACCTTGTTCTTCGTCTAACCAATCAACAAATATTTAGCATACCAATGCAAACATCATGAGGTCTTTTTAGGGTTGTAATGGGGCTGAGGTAAAGGTAAGGATATATGTATGGCCAAGTGAGCTATAATATGAATCTTTGACTAATCTAAGCTCTTACCTAACACACACACATACTCTATGTAATTCTAAAAATCACACCTAGCTACCCATAATTTTCACTTTTGTATCACATACTCATGTACCAAATTTTTTATATTTCTTTATCACATGTGCATTGATCTTTCTATTAAAGCTTAACATTGGGGTATTTTTGTCCCCTTATTTATTGAATATTTTTGAATTTTTTTTGTAGAGAAATAAACATAACTTATCAATGCACATGGATTTTTCATTATTTAATTATTTTGGTTTTTCATGAGTAGGTTCCCAAATTCCCAATATTCAAATAAATTAGAAACATGATACATTCCCTTATTAATCCATGTTCCCACAGTTTTCCCACACTTAGTTGATGCACAATCTCTATCTTAAGCTAACAAAAGATTCAATTGGGGTATTTAATTATTTTTCTGCTTAAGGCTAGTAATGTGGTTATAGAACAGAAGGGGATTAAAAGGCCCAAGGGGGCTAACAAGGGTGACGTAAAAGGTAGGTTTATTTGGGGTAAGTGAGCAAAAACAAGTAATGGCCTCAATCATATGCAAGCATGTAAATACACTAAATAATAGACATATAGAATGGAACAAAGCAAAGATTGTAATCATAGAGAAGAAAACACACAAGAATAAAAATCATGGTTAAATAGTGTAACCATATAATTAGGCTCAAAATCTCATAGGTTGTGTGTTCTTTGGCTCAAAAACCATGTTCCAAATACAACTTCAAACAAATTTAATACAAAAAGTTTATAATTTAAATTAGTGAAATTTTCAAAAATAGGGTCCTAGAAAGAAACTCATTATTTTTCAACCAAGTCGTGCTTAAATTCAAACAATCAACTACACATGCAATCTATTATGCAGTGCAACAATGAACTAATAAAGAAAATAAGACATTGGTGTTGAGAAGAGAATAACTAACCCATGGAGATGGGTGGCTCCAATTGGCACTTTTCCAAGTCGACCTCCCCACACTTAAAGATTGCACCGTCCTCGATGCATGCTAAGATGTACAAGTAGATGGGTGGCTCCAATTGGCACTTTTCTCTGAGGATTGTGTAGATGGACTTGTTTGTCTCCCTATTTAGACATTTTCTGGTTCTCTTCCCGGTGGCCATCCTGAAAGAAGAGAAAAGGGAAAAAAAGTAACCCAAAAATAAAGATAGGAAACAAATAAAATATGGTTGGGTTAATGCCAAATAATGAGGGTCTCAAGTACATGGTAGTTACAACATGCAATTGAGAAAACAATAGAAGCAAACGGCATATCAGCAGTGCAAACATTGCAACAAAGAGGAAGAGTGTGGGTAATGAAAGACAGTGTAAGTTCATGTCAATGAAAAAGGAATACAGGTGTTGTAAAAGATTGACATTGACAGAAAAATAATATCACCCAACATTGGAAAACAAGTCACTAAGCACCAAAACAATACCAGAAAAGATATAACAGTTGAATATGAACAAGTAACACCAATGGAAAAATGATAAATTTAGAAAAGAAAATATAAACATGCATAAAGTTAAAATGCAATGAATAAAAATATGTAAATAAATTAAGTAAAATAGAATGAAGGATAATAAGTAAGTAAGAAAAGAGGACGGAAAAATTAGGATTGGGGAAAAAAAGATAAGATAGTTGGCGCTGATCTGGATAAACTGTGCATCGCATGTGACGCGGACGCGTGAAACACGCGTTCACGCGATTGGCACGATTTTGAAGTGATGCGGATGTGTCGGTCACGCGAACACGTGACGTGAATTGTGCTAGTGGCGCCAGAGCAACCTCGCGTACGCACAACTTTCTGTTTAATTTGCATATTTGCCAAAATTTAGGGTGACGCGTTCGCGTGGTTGACGCGATCGCGTGAAAGGCCATATTTTGAAAATGACGCAGACGCACAGGACACGCGGTCGCGTGCTAGGGCTTGTGCTTCTAGCATGGTTCCAGCCCCATTCCAGCCTAACATTCTGCCATACACCCCTTTTTACGTCGATTTTTGGGGCACGCGTTCGCGTGGGTGACGCGGACGCGTGGGAGGCTATTTGTCCACATGACGCGGACGCATCAGCAACGCGGTCGCATGGGCGTATTTGTGCCAAAGTGGTGGACGAAATTGTGATACAAGAGTTCCAGGCACTGTTAGAGAAGCTCACAACTCCGTTCAACTTAACCAGCAAGTGTACTGGGTCATCCAAGTAATACCTTACGTGAGTAAGGGTCGATCCCACAGAGATTGTTGGTATGAAGCAAGCTATGGTCACCTTGTAAATCTCAGTTAAGCAGATTAAATGGTTATGGGTTTCGAAAATTAATAATAAATAGAAATAAAAAGGGATAGAAATACTTATGTAAATCAGTAGTGGGAATTTCAGATAGGCGTATGGAGATGCTGTGCTCCTCTCGTATCTCTACTTTTTTATTACATTCATCCAATCCTTCTTACTCCTTTCCATGGCAAGCTGTATGTAGGGTATCACCATCATCAATGGCTACTTTTAATCCTCTCGGGAAAATGGTCCTATGCGCTGTCACTGCACGGCTAATCGTCTGGAGGCATCACCCTTGTTGATAGCTACATCCCATCCTCTCAGTGAAAATGGTCCAAATGCTCTGTCACAGCACGGCTAATCATCTGTCAGTTCTCAATCAGGTTGGAGTAGAATACATTGATTCTTTTGCGTTTGTCATCATGCCCAGCCTTCAGGAGTTTGAAGCTCGTCACAGTCATTCAATACCGGAATCCTACTCGGAATACCACAGACAAGGTTAGACTTTCCGGATTCCCAGGATCCTACTCGGAATACCACAGACAAGGTTAGACTTTCCGGATCCTCATGAATGCCGCCATCTATCTAGCTTATACCATGAAGATTCTATTGGGGAATCTAAGAGATATGCGCCCGGCCTAGAGTAGAACGGAAGTGGTTGTCAGTCACGCACGTTCATAGGTGAGAATGATGATGAGTGTCACGGATCATCACATTCATCAAAGTGTTGTGCAACGTATATCTTGGAATAAGAATAAAAGAGAATTGAATAAAAAGTAATAGTAATTGTATTGAAACTTGAGGTACAGCAGAGCTCCACACCCTTAATCTATGGTGTGCAGAAACTCCACTGTTGAAAATACATAGGTAAAAGGTTCAGGCATGGCTGAATGGCCAGCCCCCTAAAACGTGATCAAGAGACCGAATGATCAAAGACTACAAAGTCAAAAGATTAAACTGTCAAAAGATGTCTAATACAATAGTAACTTATCCTATTTATACTAGACTAGCTACTAGGGTTTACATGAGTAAGTAATTGATGCATAAATTCACTTCTGGGGCCCACTTGGTGTATGCTTGGGCTGAGCTTGATCTATCCACGAGCTGAGGCTTTTCTTGGAGTTGAACTCCAAGTTATAACGTGTTTTGGGCGTTCAACTCCGGATCATGACGTGTTTCTGGCGTTTAACTCCAGACAGCAGCATGTATTTGGCGTTCAACGCCAAGTTACGTCGTCAATTTCCGAATAAAGTATGGACTATTATATATTGCTGGAAAGCTCTGGATGTCTACTTTCCAACACCGTTGAGAGCGCGCCATTTGAAGTTCTGTAGCTCCAGAAAATATATTTCGAGTGCAGGGAGGTCAGATTCCAACAGCATCAGCAGTCCTTTTGTCAGCCTTTTTCAGGGTTTTGCTCAAGTCCCTCAATTTCAGCCAGAAATTACCTGAAATCACAGAAAAACACACAAACTCATAGTAAAGTCCAGAAATGTGAATTTAACATAAAACTATTGAAAACATCCCTAAAAGTAGCTTGAACTCACTAAAAACTACCTAAAAACAATGCCAAAAAGCGTATAAATTATCTGCTCATCACAAAGGCACGCCTCCAGCTACGCTCTCGCGTGACTCTCTGCTTCTTTTCTTCCTTGTTTCTAATGCACTAATGACGCAGACGCGTCGCGTGCATTTTTTTTAATGCAAAATGAAGAATGCAGAATGCAGATGTTGATGCAGACATGATAAATGACCGCTAATAAAAATAAAAATAAAATAAAATAAAACTAAGAAGAATAAAAAATGAAAGATCATACCATGGTGGGTTGTCTCCCACCTAGCACTTTTAGTTATTGTCCTTAAGTTGGACATTTTGGTGAGCTCCTTGTCATGGTGGCTTGTGTTTGAACTCGTCTTGAAACTTCCACCAATGCTTGGACTTCCAATAAGCTCTAACATCTCCAAGTGAATTCACCGAGCCTTGATGAGGTCCTGCACAAGCTTCGAGCTCCCAAAGTTGATCCTCTTGTATGTCGGGATCCCAAATCTTGTATCTACACCGTCTTGAAGTGGATCATCATTGTCCCAACTGGGTGGCAAGCAGTCTAAATTCTCTACGGAGTACTAAACTCTACTTTTAGATCTAACCAAATTATCACCAGTTGAGCCCTTACATGTAGCTCTTGAAATATCAACCTTAATGAGCCTTGATTTGCAACTCCAACCACGAAACAATCTCCTCTTATGCTTTATGCCACAAAGCTTCCCGAGTTGGCTGTCCGTTTCAAGAATACCGTACTCAAGTGGGATAGAAAGATGAACAGAGATAAGTTTTACCCACTCACGTGAAGGAGGAGACGGCAACCTAGGTGGAGAAGTCTCTAATGATCTTGACAAGGCATTTTCAACTCCCGACCAACCTTCCTGAAGGACTTCCAGTCCCACATTATTCTCGGATTCAATCGAAGAAGGATCTTCATATTCAGTGGGTTCATCACTAGGAGGACTTGATTCATGATCCTCATCACCAAGGGAACTTGTTTCTTGATCTATCCCATCCATGTCTCCATAGGAAACATGCCATGGAAGGTGTGCACTAGCCTCCTTGACATCAATCTCAATCTTCTTGGAGGAATACTCTACAATTCTGGATTCCTATAGAGGTTCAGCATCTCCTAAGTCTTCAACCACTTCTTCCTCTTCAACTATTATGGCTTCCTCCACTTGTTCCAATACAAAGTCATGTTCCTCATTATCCATTGGAGTTTCTAGTGTCTCTTTCATGCTACGCTCTTCTTTTGATTCTCTACATGTAACCATGGGAGTACTTTGAGTGTTCAAATATTGGAAAGCTAATCGGTTTATTACCTCGGTCAAGGCAGTCGCGAATTCTAGTACTCCCCGTTTTATCTCTCTTTGCCCTTGAAAAAGAACACCAATAGTGTCATGCATCGAAGGTTGAGGTGGATGTGAGGGCTCATTATTTAGGAGGAAAGGTTCATGATAAGATGGTGGTTGATGACTTGCATCATCTACCCTTCTTTCTTGCATAAAGAAGACCATAAAAGAGCATAAATCTCATTTGATTAGTATAATTCATGCATTATTTGATGAATATTATGGTACACTACTTTGAGATGAGTTGTGCTGAATTTTAGGTGAAAAAGGGCATAAAAAATGGGGAGAAGACAAACAAGAAGATGGGCGTGTGAAACTGGCGTGCCACTTGGGAGCAAACGCCATAAAAATGCACTGGCATGGCACGCCAGGAGTTAGGCGTGGCACGCCAGTACTAAAGTCCAGAGAAGAAGTCCAAGCACAAATGTATGGGCGTGGCACGCCAGGGACTGGGCGTGGCACGCTAGTACAAAATTCTAGAGAGCAAAATGGAGGACACAAAAGGGGCGTGGCACGCCAGGTTGTGCGTGGCACGCCTGACCCATCAATTACTATGGGCGTGCCACTTGAGCAAAGGGGCGTGGCACGCCAACTCACCATCTCAAGAAGAACCTCCACTATGGCGTGCCACTTGGTGTCGAAGGCATGGCATGCCAGCTCCAATAAGTCACTTGGGCGTGCAACTTGAGAACCCAGGCGTGGCACGCCAAGCTTGAAGAATGCACAAATGCATGGGCGTGCCACTTGAGCAGCATGGCGTGGCACGCTGGTACAATGATCCAAAGAAGGGGCTGAAGGCAATTAAAGACTGGGCGTGCCACTTGAAGTCGAAGGCGTGGCACGCTAACTTCTCAACCTCACTTAGGCATGCCACTTGAGCAACCAGGCGTGGCACACCAATGCACAAAGATGAAAAAAGCAAGGACTGGGCGTACCGCTTGGTGTCAAAGGCGTGGCACGCCAACCTGAGCATGTCACTATGGCATGCCACTTGAAGATCGAGGCGTGGCACGCCAACTACTGGAACAAGACAAGATCATGGGCGTGGCACGCCAACCTTTAAGCGTGGCACGCTGGTATAAGTTTCCAAAGAGGGTGAAGGAGGCCAATTACATGGGGCGTGCCACTTGGTATCGAAGGCATGACACGCCACTCACTATTCTTCACTTAGGCATGCCACTTGAGCAACCAGGCGTGGCACACCAGTGTCATTCAGAGGGCAAAGAAGCATTGGGGTGTGCCACTTGAGTTCGTGGTGTGGCACGCCAGACAGAGGAACCACTCACTCACAAGGGGCGTACCACACTAGTGCAATTTTCCAGAGGAGCTTAGCCAAGCACACAGCAAGGGCGTGGCACATCAGACCCTGGGCGTGCCATGCTAGTTCAAGTTTCCAAAGGCAAGGAGAAGTGGAAAAAGGCAAAGGGCGTGCCACTTGAGTTCAAAGGCGTGGCACGCCAACATAAGAACTCCACTATGGCGTGCCACTTGAGCTCGAAGGCGTTGCACGCCAATGTTGATAGAGAGCTGAGCATGCCACTTGAAGGATTGGGCGTGGCACGCCAAGCTAGGAATGAAGGGCACGTGACACGCCAGTGAAACGCCAACCACACGCCAACTGGGAAGTCACGCTTATTGAGTTTTCTTTTCCCTCCAAAATGTAATTTTCCCTTTCCACTTTTGTAATTCTTTTATTTTACTAGGAGTAGTATAAATATCCCCAAAAGAGTACTGAAGAAGGGGTTATGCAGTCAGTTTTAGATCCACTTTTACACTTTACTTTTGAGTATTTTTTGAGCCATGAGTAGCTAACTTCCCTCTCATTGAGAGAGGGAGCTCTGTTGTACTTGATGGATTGATAATAGTGAAATTCTTCTTCTCTTCATCTTCTCTTTGATTTGCTAGAAGGAATTTCGTTCTTAATGCTTAGTGTTCAATTATCTTGGAAAAGAGATTGAATGCAATTGGGTTTCATGGGAACCTTGGGAAAGGAAACATGAAACCATGCTTGAAATCCCTTTTCACACTTGAGTAGAATCTGGGTTTTGGTGTTTGGATACGTGACATATAATCCTCCCTCTACCTGGACCTATAAGGGTGTGTGGTATAATCAGGGATGAAGTATATCTATCTTCATGAGCAATTAGACCAAGGAATTGGCTATTGATCAAGATCTGAGAGATTGAGTCACCAAGGGATTCGGGCTCAATAAATCATGATTGCCAAGAGGTCAATGAGTTGCATGACTGAAGAGGATATAAGCTAGATTTGATCCAAAGAGACAACATCTCCCAATCTTAATGAACTTTCCCATTCTTATCTATCCATTTCTTTACTGCTTAATTTTTACATTCAGCAATTCCCCACTCCCATTTACATTCAAGTCATTTATGATTCATCACTTTACATTCTGCAATTTCTGTTTCTACACTTTATAGCTTTTCTTTATATTCTAGTCATTTACATTTATGTCATTTACAATTCTGCACTTCACAATCTTATTGATCCGCTTGACTAATTCATCAATCAATTAAAACTGCTTGAATTTGCCAATCTCTGTGGATACAATCCCATTCCACTGTGGGTTATTACTTGGCGATAATTTTGGTGCGCTTGCCAAAAGAACTAATTCACTAATTTTTGAATGGGTAGTGAATTCTGGGCCGATCAGTGGTTCATCATAAGAATGTGGTGGTTCATCACTCTCCATCTTTTTCACTTGTTGCACTGCACACTTCAATTCCTTGTTCTCAAGTAGAGATTCTTTAGCCATGAAAGCTTCGGGCACTATTCGGTTTACCGCTCGGTCCAACTGACGCAGGATTGCTTGAAATTGATCTATTATTTCCTTGAGACGATCCCTTGACTCTTGTTCTGCTTGGATATCATAAGTAGGATCATAAGGCTCTTGGATTGATGGATATGGATGTGGTGTATATGAAGGTGGTGGTCCTTGGGAGTAACTGGGTTGGAATTGGGGTGGGTCTATGTATGGCTCATATAACTCATAGGGTGATTGATATGGTGGATTAGGGTTAGGATTATATGAGGATGTTTGGTAGTAGGGGGCTTGTGAGTTTGGTGGTTCAAAGGTGTGTTGAGGAAGGGATTCATAGGCTTATGGTGGTGGTTGTTGATAATCAAAAGAGCGCTCACCATAGCCATTATCTTGATATGCTTCTTGGAATGGCTCTTGGTCATAGTATGTTGGCGGAGGTTGTGCCAAGAGGGTTGATCAAATCCTTGTGGCTCCTCCAATCTCTGATTGTTCCAACCTTGATGCCTGTTCCTATTATAGCTTCCATTCCCCACAACAACATTGGAACCAAACTCATAGCAACAGAGGTGAGAATTCATAGTAGCTAATAAAAATTAAAAACAAAAACAAATAAATAAGCAAAAACAAATATTTACAATAACCAATAATAAGGCACACATTTGCAATTTCCCAGCAACGACGCCATTTTGACGATCGAATTTTCTATTGGTAAAAAATTCACAAATATAATCGTGTTGTAAATATAGTTTCTAAACCAATAGAGAATCCTTTCGTACAAAATTTTGGTTGTCACAAGTAACAAAACCCAATAAAATTTATAACCGAAGTATTTAAACCTTGGGTTATCTTCTCAAGGAATTGCAGGGAGGTGTGTTTTATTATTGGTTATGGAAAACAGTATTTTTGGGTTTTTGAAAGGTTTGAATAAGAGAAATAAATTGTAGGAATTAATAAATCAATAGCTAAGAAAACTCTTGGCAATGTATGAAAATTAGAAGTCCTATCCTAGTTATCCTTATCAATTGTGATGAGAAAAGCTTGTTGCTCCCACTTAGTCAACCTCTAACTATGAAGGTAGGTTAAGTGGATAAATCAATATGAATCCTCAAGTCTTAGTCAATTCCCAAAGAAAGACTAGAGTTAGTGGAATTCAAGTCAATTAGCAACTTCCAATTATCAATCAACAAAAGAGTTTGATAACTCAAGAGTCTCTAATTACTCAACCAAAGCCAAGAATATAGAAAGCTAAATAAAAATCATATATCTGAAAATACCTCAAATTGCATTAATAAAAGAAATCCGATCTAACATGGAAAAGTTCATAAATTCAATTGGGAAAATAAATAAAAGAACATTGAGCCTAGAAATTGAGAAGTAGAAATGCTAATCCTAAAAGAAATCCTAAATCCTAAAACTTAAGAGAGAGGAGAGAACCTCTCTCTCTAGAAACTACATCTAAACCTAAAATTGTGAATAATGAATGTTGTATTGGTATTTCCTGAGTCTCTGCATGTTCCCTGGCTTTATTCTGTGTTTCTGGGCCAAAAACTGGGTCAAAACGCGGCCTGTTCCGAGGGTTACCTGAAACTGTAGGTCGATCTCGGACGAGATCTTCTGCACTGGTCGGAGCTGTTGTGTCCGACCCGCTGGATTTGGTGGTGGTGCTGATCCTTCGTTACCGGAGGGTGGTGGTACCTGCAAGGGACTCCGATGCTTAAGTTAGTAAGGGTATTAAACAGGTTTTTAGTAGAATTAGAGTATAAGTTATACCTGGGTGCTCCAGTGTATTTATAATAGTGTGGAGTGACCTTTTAAGATAAGATAAGTTAGTTATCCTATCTTATCTTACCTTTGGGTGAGGTCAGCTTATCTTCAAGGGAACCGCCCTTATCTCTATAGGCTTGGGATGCCTTTGGATTTGAGTCGTGTTCCTCTATTCGGGCCCTTTATTTGGGCTTTCTTGGAAATTTTGGCCGAGCTTTTTGAGAAGAGGTCGGATAGTCTGACCAGAGGTCGGTCGCTTGTCAGTAGAACATCCCGGGTCGGTCACCTCGATCCAGGGTATGAACAGTGCCCCTGCTCGAGCTCGGCTTTCTGTTTTGAGGTCGAGCCTTCAGTTTTAGGACTTCGATCCTTTTATGGTGAAGCCGAACTCGAGCATTTCGTCGATTTTGCTACAGCTTTTGAATGTGAAGCGTTTCTCCTTCTCTTTTAGAAGCGTGCACTTTTAACCATTTTTGTCTTGGGAATGTGCGAGGGTTTAATACCCTCATTAATTGGTTTTTAATGCCCCGTTTCTCTTGCTTCTTTCATTTTGAACTTTACACACAGAAATGGTTTTTCCTCTTCTTTGTAACTTCCCCTTTTCTTTCTCACTTCTCTGTTTTCGCCTATCGTTTGCATTTTCACGTTTCTCCTTGCGACGTTGTTTGGTGATTGTAGGTGCTTTCTTTGCTTTTGACGGCAATTTCTGATCTCTTTGTCTTCAACTTCCTTTCCGTACTCTTCTCCTTTTTCAAGTTGGTTCATCTTTTCTCTTTTGCATTGTTCTATTTCCTGGTAAAGTAGGGATTTTACTTGAGTGTATGTTTGGAAAGCTTGAACCTTTTCGCATTTCTATACTTTTGTCATTGTGATTTCTGGTTTCTTTTTTTTTTGACGTTTTCTTGATGGTTGAAGCTTCTAGGGTTTTGTATGTTGTTGCCTGTTTCTGTATAAATGGCTTGTTTGATTTTGAAGAAAGATTGTGTCTTTGACAATTTTCCGTTTGGCATGTTCTTGTTGTTTGGTAGTTCCCTTTGCTGATAGACTAAAACCGTAATGTGAGAGGTGGCTATTTTGATGACTTTATTCGGTTTGTGGCCTTTCAGAGTATCATTTTTGTTGAAATAGAGACTTTATCTCCCTGTTAGGAAATGTAGAGATGTAGGCTTGTAGATTTTGCTGAGTCTTTGTTCCATACTTGCCTCCGAAGGATGCCCCTGGATATTTAACGTGGGTCCTCGGGTCTCCTTTTGTTGCTGTTGTCTGGATTCTTGACACCTATATGCTTTAGCTTTGAGTTGTCTCCATTTATGCCCGAGTTGTTTGATTAGTGTGCCGAGATGTTTTTGAGTAATCCAATCTTCTTTTCTTCTTGTAGGACTAGTTGACCTCATGTCTTCTCGCAAAAATATTGTTGAGACATCTTCCCAAGTCACTGAGGGCATGGCTGATTGGGTGGATTCTATGGTTCTTTTGTGTGTCTCGTTGGTTGATTCAGAGTTTTGTCAGCAACTTAGGCAATTTCATAGGATTTGTGGCAACGGTAGTGATGAGAAGAATTATGAGCTCGTATCTCCAACTTCTGAGGAAAGGGTCTATTTTTCTACCCGAATTGCTGGAGAGCGCCCCTTTTTCTATGCCTACGACTTCTTTTTTAGTCAAATGAATATTACTCTTCCTTTTACCCCTTTTGAGACCAAACTGTTATGGTCCTGTAATGTAGCTCCATCCCAACTTCATCCTAATTCCTGGGGTTTTATAAAAATCTTTTAGTTGCTGTGTCGTGAGTTCGGTATCCCTGCTTCACAATCCCTCTTCTTTTATTTTTTCGTTTTGACAAAGCCTGGGGTGGTTAAGAAGAAGGCCGCTTGGGTTTCTTTCCGAGCCTCCCAGGGGAAAAAGGTTTTCTCCATGTTCGATGAATCTTTTCGTGACTTCAAAAACTACTTTTTAGGGTCCGAGCTGTTGAAGGAGCTCGACCCTTTTTTCTGGATGAAAATGATGAGCCCACATTTCCCTTGGAATGGTAAAAGAATGTAATGGTTTCTAGATATGCATGGAAGATGTTAGATGAGGCTGAGCAAGCTTTTGTGACTGTACTGGAAGAAAACTAGGGTCAGCCCCTCATCTCGATACAAAGAAATTTTTAGCAAACCCCTCTCTCCTCCGAGCTGAGCTGGGTAGTCGTCAATTCTTCTTTTTGGTTTTGCTTATTTTGTCAAGTTTGTCTCTTATAAGATCTTTTTCTGACTCGTAGCATGGTTTCCTGCTGTGATGTTTGTTTGCAGAGATGATTAAAAACAACGAATCCATGAAGGCCTTTAAAAGAGCGGGGAAGGCTACTGCAACTCAGAATGCCTCGGCCAAGGCGGCCGGGGAGGGGTCTTCTCAGGTTTCATCAAAGCCTTTAGTTACGAGTTCTCTTGGGCCGAGGAGGATTATCCCTACTCCTTGGGTTCGTTTCGTTAATCCTTCACAGACTTCTGCTGCTACCTCTTCTCCTACCGGGATTCCTCCTCCAAAAAGACCTCAGACTGTCGAGCCTTTTAGTCTGGATGCTCCTGACTTTGATGATGTCGGGTTTGTTGATCAACAGATTGCTCCTTATGGTGTCATGCCTACTAATGATGTATCCATTCTTCATCATTTGGATTTTATCACTCAGAGTGGCATTAAACTGGCACACATGGGAGCAACTTTATACCGGACCACTCAAGATCTTCCTATCCATGCTACAAGGGCCTTTATGGAGGAGGCAAAATCAGAGTTTGACTGGATTAAGGGTTTGAAAGAGGAGCTTGGGGTGAAAGTGACTAAGATGGAGAAGGAGTTAGAGGGGAAAAAAGACTCGGGCTATTGGTCTGGCGGCCGCTGTGCAATTAGCTGAGGACACGGCGTTAAAACATAAGGATAGCTTTGTTACCACCTATAGAGAAATGATGGATGTCAGGAACAGCTTGGAATCTATCCAGGCCGATTATATCGAACTTCAAGGTCACCTTGTAGGCAGCGTTACTGCTGCTTATGAGAATCTGAAGGAGCAAGTTCGAGTTATTGCGCCAGAGCTTGACCTTTCCCTTTTTAGCCTGGACAACATTGTTAGGGATGGTAAGATTATTCCTGATGACCCTGATGATGATGATGATCGTCCTTCACTGCCAGCCACCAAAGCCTCTATTGTGCCAACCTCTTTGACTCCTACTGCTGAGGTCGGTCATCCTGAGCCAAAACCTGATTGTCACATCTTAAATCGGGATGATGGGACAGTGGATGCGGTGCCTGTTCAGACTCATTCTCCTTCACCCCGCGCTGATGCTGCCGAGAAGCCTTCGGATGTTAACTGAATTTTCCAATTGCTTGTGTAGATAGCCCGACTTGTGGGCTTTTTTAAACTCTTTATTTTGTAAATGATGTTTGCTGACTGTTGACACCCCTTTAGTTGCTTGTTTAGCAACTTCCTTTTGAAAAAACAATGTAGTTTCTGAGCTTTTGGGGCTAATTTTGGTGGCCTCTAAAGCTTGCTATTACCGTAACTAGTAGTTTTTATATCATGCCTGCTTGCACTCGTCTTGGTACCTTTTTGGGTTTTGGGAGTGTTGGAATTTTTTGTTGTCTGACCTCTTTGGAGCAACTTGTTTTGTTTGGACTTTGTTCAGGTCTTTATTAGGAATTACTTTGTATAACGCTAAAGTCGCCGATTTCGTTATGTCAATTTTGTCCAAGTTGTTGTTAGTAACCCTCTTTTTGGACCTTGTTTAGGTCTCTTTCAGGGATTACTTTTGTAGCTTTAAGTTTTGGGCCGACTTTGTCATGTTGGTTTCTTCTAAGTTATTTTGTAATCCTCTTTCTTGGACCTTGTTCAAGTCTCTTTCAGAGATTACTTTTACAACTTTTATGTTTTGGGCCGACTTCATCACGTCGGGCCCTTCTAAGTTATTTTTGTAATCCTCTTTCTTGGACCTTGTTCAGGTCTCCTTCAGGGATTACCTTTATAACTTTTATGTTTTGGGCCGACTTCATCACGTCGGGCCCTTCTAAGTTATAGTAATGCTCTTTTATAGGGCTGGCCAGACCTCTTTCCAGGGATTTACTGATAACTTCAGCTACTGCGACTGGTCTGACTTCTTTGCGTCGGCCAGTCTTTAAGTTATTTTATAGCAATCCATTTTATTAGGACCTCGTCGGGTCCTTTCTATGGATCACTTTCTATAACTTCTTGCATTATTCTGTTTTCATCTTTGCCGATTTTGTAGAGATTGGGTTTAACCCTCGTTTGGTCGACCTTTTAATGAATTTGATTTTCATCTTTGTTGTTTATCGTGATCGCGTAGTGAATTTGATTTTCACTTTCTGCCGATCTGTAGCTTTATAATCGGACGATGAATGTTTCAGATTAATGCGGCTTGAGCATTTGTAGAAGATCTAAACAGATTTTATTAAAAAAATGCAAATATACATGCGGGAGGTTAATCCTCTAAGTCGGTGATATGTAGGTCTTGGCTTGGCGCCTCATCAAAAAACCTTTTCAAGAAAAAGAGTGCGCCTTATCCTAAGATCCTTTATTATCCCTAACTATAGTACCTTCTTAGGTTGCAGGCGTGACATGACCTAGGAAGCTTTCGCCCATCGAGTTCGGATAGTTTGTAGTAGCCCTTTCCAAGTACTTCTATGACTCGGTAGGGTCCTTTTCAGTTTGCTGCCAGCTTTCCTTCTCCAGGTCGAGTTGTTCCGATATCATTTCGAATTAGGATGAGGTCGTTCTCAGCAAAAACTCACTGTACTACCTTTTGATTGTATCTCGCAGCCATTCATCGTTTTAATGCTTCTTCCCTAATCCGAGATCTTTCTCGGACTTCCAAAAGTAGGTCGAGTTCTTCCCTTTGAAGTTGGGAGTTAGCTTCTTCACTATAGTGAATCACTCTAGGCGACCTTTCTTCAATCTCCACTGGGATCATTGCCTCCATTCCGTACGCTAATCGGAAGGGTGATTCCTTTGTGGTAGAATGTGGCGTTGTTCGATATGCCCATAGGACTTGTGGGAGCTCCTCGGCCTAGGCTCCCTTTGCATCCTGTAATCTCCATTTTAGCCCAGCCAATATGACTTTGTTGGCAGCTTCGGCTTGTCCATTGGCTTGGGGATGTTCTACGGAAGTGAATTGCTATTTTATATTCAAGTCGGCTGCTAGCTTTTTGAAGCCTGCATTTGTAAACTGGGTACCATTGTCTGTGGTGATGGAGCACGAAACCCCGAACCTTGTGACAATGTTCCTATATAGGAATTTTCGACTTCTTTGAGCAGTGGCATTAGCTAGGGGTTCTGCCTCGATCCATTTTGTGAAATAGTCTATTCCCACTATGAGGAATTTAACTTGTCCCGATCCCTAAGGGAAAGGCCCAAGAAGGTCGAGTCTCCATTTTGCGAATGGCCAGGGTGAAGTCACGCTGATAAGCTCCTCTGGTGGGGCGATGTGAAAGTTGGCATGTTTCTGACATGATGGACATGTCTTTACGAACTCTGTGGCTTCCTTTTGTAGAGTTGGCCAATAAAACCCTGCCCAAAGTACTTTTTTGGTAAGTGCTTGCGCTCCGAGGTGATTGCCACAAATGCCACTGTGTACTTCTTCTAGAACTTCCTTTGTGCTAGAAGTCGGTACGCATTTTAACAATGGTATTAAAATTCCTCTTTTGTATAGAGTGTTGTTTATGATGGTGTAGTATAGTGCCTCTCGTTTCAACCTTTTTGCCTCTTTTTTCTTTTTGGGGAGTGCTTCTGTTTTGAGGTAATTAACTATGGGAGTCATCCATCCTTGATCCTGACCTGTTATGGCCAGGACATTTTCTTTATCCGAGATTGATGGATTCTGCAGAATTTCTTGGATGAGGCTTCTATTGTTGCTCCCTGGTTTGGTGCTGACTAGTTTTGAGAGTGCGTCAGCTCGTGCATTCTGTTCTCGGTGTATGTGACGGACCTCATATTCTCCGAGTTGTCCGAGCTGTTCCCTGGTTTTGTCCAAGTACTTTTTCATGGTGGGATCTTTGGCTTGGTAGCTTCCTGCTATTTGTGAAGTGAGTACTTGTGAGTCGCTGAAGATGATAAGCTTTTGAGCTCCAACCTCCTAAGCCAGCTTCAAACTAGCTAGTAGTGCCTCATATTCCGCTTGGTTGTTCGAGGCAGGGAACCCAAATTTGAGGGAGAGTTCAATTTGTGTTCCTTAGTCGCTTTCAATTATCACACCCGCGCCGCTTCCAGTTTTATTAGAGGAACCGCCTATGTAGAGATTTCATTCTGTGGGGATTTTCGGTGTGTCTGTGAATTCTGCAATGAAGATCGAATTCAGACAACTCGACTGTCCATTGCAAAATTCTGCTTGCCAAGTCTGTTTTCTGTAAAATCCCTTTTATGGGCTGGTTGGTCCGAACCCTAATGGTATGGGCTTGGAAGTATGGACGAAGTCGTCAAGATGTTAGTATGAGAGCGTAGGTAAACTTTTCTATTTTTTGGTAGTTCAGCTCGGATCCTTGTAATGCTTTACTGATGAAGTATACGGGTTGTTACCCACTGTCGTCTTCTCGGACTAGTGCTGAGGCTACTGCCTGACTTCCTACCGTGAGGTACAATATGAGTGGTTCTCCTTCCCGTGGCCGAGTTAGGATAGGTGATTGTCCCAAGAACCTTTTGAAATCCTGGAAGGCTTGCTCGCACTCCGTTGTCCATTTAAACTTCTTTCCCTTCCTTAGAGTGGCGTAGAAGGGAAGAGATCTTATTGTCAATCCGGCTAGAAATCTGAACAAGGCTGCCAACCTCCCGTTGAGTTGTTGTACCTCTTTGACACAAGTCGGACTCTTCGTGTCGAGTATGGCCCGGAATTTATCCGGGTTTGCTTCGATTCCTCTTTGTGTGAGCATAAAACCCAAGAATTTGCCAGCTTCTACTGCGAAGGTGCATTTTGCGGGATTGAATCGCATGCCATGCCGTCTTATAGTGTTGAATACTTGGGTCAGGTTGGACAATAGCATTTCTTCATTTTGTGTCTTTATTAGCATGTCGTCCACGTATACTTCCATAATTTTTCTGATGTGATCTGAAAAGACCTTATTCATTAATCTCTGATAAGTAGCTCCCGCATTTTTAAGACCGAAAGGCATGACGATGTAGCAGTAGTTTGCTTTTGCGGCTAAGAAGGAAGTTTTTCTTGGTCGGGTGGATACATTGGGATTTGATTGTATCCCGAGTATGCATCCATAAACGAGAGGTATTTATATTCGGAGGAGGCATCTACCAGAGCGTCGATACTTGGGAGTGGATAAGGATCTTTTGGGCAGGCTTTGTTGAGATCAGTGTAGTCGGTGCACATTCGCCACTTCCGTTTGATTTTTTCACCAAGACGACGTTAGCTAGCCATAGTGGGTATTTGACTTCTCTTATGAATCTTGTCTCCAGTAGAGATCGTACCTGCTCTTCCACAGCTTGGGATCGTTCTGGTCCGAGCTTTCTGTGCCTCTGTTGTACTGGTCGAGATCCTGGGTAAACTGATAGATTGTGGCACATTAACTTGGGGTCTATACCTGGCATGTCTGCGGCCTTCCACGCAAAGAGGTCGACGTTATGTCGTAAGAACTGTATACGTGATTCTTTTATGTCTCCTTTTAGGATTGTACCGATATTGGTTGTTTGGTCCGGGATGTTCCCGATCTGGACTTTCTCTATTTCCCCTCTAGGTTGTGGGCGGAGTTCTTCCTGCCTCTGAACTCCACCAAGTTTGATTGTGTGGAATTCTTCTCCTCTGTCTCTAAGGTTTAGACTTTCATGGTAACAGCGGCGCGCCGTCTTCTGGTCTGCCTTTATTGTAGCTATCCCTTCTGCAGTTGGGAATTTCATGCATAGATGTGGAGTCAAGACTATTGTAGGCTGAACTTACGCCGACCACGATGTAATCTATCTTGAGTGTTCTTGACTGGTTTCCTTTTCCGAAGGTCATGTGTAGCGAGATGTATCCAAGTGGTTGAACCAGGGTGTCTCCTAGTCCGAACAGGCTATTCGGATATGCTCTAAGTTCTTTTTCTTCCAAGCCGAGCTTGTCGAAGGTAGTTTTGAACAAGATGTCAGCGGAGCTCCCTTGGTCTATCAGTGTGCGGTGGAGATTTGCATTTGCCAGTATAACAGTGATGACCATGGGATCGTTGTGTCCTCAGATGATACCGGATGCGTCTTCTTTGGTGAAAGTAATCGCGGGGATGTCGGGTGCTTCCTCCTTCCCTTCAACATGATATATTTCTTGAAGATGTCTTTTGCGAAATGATTTAGAGATTCCTCCCCCCGCAAATCCGTCGTGTATCATGTGGACGTGTCTTTCTGGTGTGTGAGGTGATCGCTCGGTTCGTCCGACATCTTCTTCTCTTCTTCTTTTTCTTTGCTCATCGTCCCGGGTGGCTAGATACCGATCTAGCTTCCCTTCTCTTACTAGCTTTTCTATGACATTTTTTTAAATCAAAACATTCATTGGTGGAATGCCCGCGGATTCGATGATATTCACAATATTCAGCCCGATTTCCTCCTCCTTTTTTGCCTTTGAGTGGTCGAGCTGGAGGTATTTTTTCAGTGTGGCAAACCTCTCTGTAGACATCCACAAGAGACAACCGAAGAGGGGTGTAATTGTGGTATTTTTTATTTTTTCTCCATGTCGATCTTCCTTTTTTTTGGACTCTTTGTCCTTATCCTGGGAGGTGAATCCGGATTTTGAGGTCTCTCATAGTCGAGAGTTTTCCTCCATGTTGATGTACTTCTCTGCTCGTTCTTGCACTTCGTTCAAAGATGTGGGTGTTTTTTCGATATTGATTGGCTAAAAGGTCCCTCTCGCAAGCCATTGATGAGGGCCATAATGGCAGCCTCTGTTGGCAGGCTCTGTATATCCAGGCACGTTTTATTGAATCTTTCCATATAGTTACGGAGACTTTCCCGTTCTCTTTGCCTGATTCTTAATAGACTTGGGGCGTGGTTAGCCTTGTCCTTTTGGATGGAGAATCTGGCCAAAAACTTCTTGGCCAAGTCGTTGAAACTCGAGATGGACCTAGGAGGTAGACTGTCGAACAATCTAATTACTGTCTTTGTTAAAGTAGTCAGAAAGGCTTTGCAACGAACTGCATCTGAGGCATCGGTGAAGTACATTCTACTTCTGAAATTGCTGAGATGATGGCCGGGATCTGTAGTACCATCGTACAAAGTCATGTCCAGGAGTTTAAAGTCTTTTGGGATCTTGGTCTTCATGATCTCCTTGGTGAATGGATCTTGTTCCTTGCGGGAGCTATCCTCATGAGGGGATCGGTTGGCTTTGGTCTTGAGATCAGCTTCGAGTTTTAGGAGTTTGTCCTCCAATTCTCGGCGTCGCCTTATTTCCTTTTGTAGGTCTTTCTCAGCCTCCCATTGACATAGGGCTTCTTCTTCCAGTTGTTTCAAACGGTCTTGAAGCGCCTACATGGCTTCTGCGTTTGGAGAATTCTTTTTGTTGTTAAGTTGAGAAGTATCCTTTGGTGTAGTGTCCGCATTTTTGTGTGGCGTTCTATCTTCTAGATCTGAATTGTGGTCATTGTCATGGTCGTCCGCCATGACGATGGGATGACTTCCAGGTTCCCGGCAACGGCGCCAATGTTCCGAGGGCTGCCTGAAACTGTAGGTCGATCTCGGACGAGATCTTCTGCACTGGTCGGAGCTGTTGTGTCTGACCCATTGGATTTGGTGGTGCTGCTGATCCTTCGTTATTGGAGGGTGGTGGTACCTGCAAGGGACTCCGATGCTTAAGTTAGCAAGGGTATTAAACAGGTTTTTAGTAGAATTAGAGTATGAGTTATACCTGGGTGCTCCAATGTATTTATAATGGTGTGGAGTGACCTTTTTAGATAAGATAAGTTAGTTATCTTATCTTATCTTACCTTTGGGTGAGGTCAGCTTATCTTCAAGGGAACTGCCCTTATCTCTATAGGCTTGGGCTGCCTTTAGATTTGAGTCGTGTTCCTCTATTTGGGCCCTTTATTTGGGCTTTCTTGGTCATTTTGGCCGAGCTCTTTGAGAAGAGGTCAGATTGTCTGACCTGAAGAGGTCGGTCGCTTGTCAGTAGAACATCCCGGGTCGGTCACCTCGACCCAGGGTATGAACACAGGCCAAAATCGCTCCCAGCGTTTCCTGAATTTTCTGCAGATCGCACATGTCACGCGTACACATCGGTCACGCATACGCATTGTTTGACGATTTTCCTCTCCACGCGTGCGCGTCAGGCACATGCTCGCGTCGTTGTGCGAACTCCAATCCACGCGTATGCGTCAAGCATGCGTACGCGTCGCTGTGATTTTCTCTATTTCACGCAGTCGCGTGAGCCATGCGTCCGCGTCGGTGTTCGCTGATCATCTCCTTGGTTTCTTGTGTTTCTTCCATTTTTGCAAGCTTCCTCTCCATTCTCTAAGCCATTCCTACCTTATGAAGCTTGAAACACTTAACACACAAATCACGGCATCGAATGGCATAAAGGAGAATAAAAATATACAATAAAAAGATCTCTAGGAAGCAAGTTTTCAACCATAGAACAACTTTGAGAAGGAATTGTAATATCATGCTAATCATATGAATAAGTGGGCAAGAATTTGATAAAAACCACTCAATTAAACACAATAAAAAACACAAAATAGTGGTTTATCAGTAGCCAGTGAAAACCAGCTCGGAGTACCTTTTTGGAAAGAGCTCATGCCCCGAGGTAGTTTCCACACATACCACCGTGGACTTCTTTTAGGACTTCCCTGGTAGCGGAGGTCAGAATGCATTTTAGGAGGGGTGACAACGACCAAGAGCATAGGTTTGGATTTTGGCACTAAAAAAATAGGATTGACGTTGCAAGTATAGTCCAAACCCAACAATTGATCATTGGTGGACGAAATAGAGAAGCTCACAACTCCGTTCAACTTAACCAGCAAGTGCACTGGGTCATCCAAGTAATACCTTACGTGAGTAAGGGTCGATCCCACAGAGACTGTTGGTGTGAAGCAAGCTATGGTCACCTTGTAAATCTCAGTTAAGTGGATTCATAGGGTCAAATGTAATTGGATTAAATAACTAAAAGATAAATAAAATAAAAAAGGATAGAAATACTTATGTAGATCAATAGTGGGAATTTCAGATAGGCGTGTGGAGATGCTAGAATCCTCTCGAATCTCTACTTTTCTATTGTTTTCATCCAATCCTTCTTACTCCTTTCCATGGCAAGCTGTATGTAGGGCATCACTATCATCAATGGTTACTTTTAATCCTCTCGAAAAAATGGTCCTATGCGCTGTCACTGCACGGCTAATCGTCTGGAGGCATCACCCTTGTTGATAGCTACATCCCATCCTCTCAGTGAAAATGGTCCAAATGCTCTGTCACAGCACGGCTAATCATCTGTCGGTTCTCAATCAGGTTGGAATAGAATCTATTGATTCTTTTGCGTCTATCACTAACGCCCAGCCTTCAGGAGTTTGAAGCTCGTCACAATCATTCAATACCGGAATCCTACTCGGAATACCACAGACAAGGTTAGACTTTTCGGATTCCCAGGATCCTACTCGGAATACCACAAACAAGGTTAGACTTTCCGGATCCCCATGAATGCCGCCATCTATCTAGCTTATACCACGAAGATTCTGTTGGGGAATCTAAGAGATATGCGCCCGGCCTAAGGTAGAACGGAAGTGGTTGTCAGTCACGCGCGTTCATAAGTGAGAATGATGATGAGTGTCACGGATCATCACATTCATCAAAGTGTTGTGCAACGTATATCTTGGAATAAGAATAAAAGAGAATTGAATAAAAAGTAATAGTAATTGTATTGAAACTTGAGGTACAGCAGAACTCCACACCCTTAATCTATGGTGTGCAGAAACTCCATTGTTGAAAATACATAAGTGAAAGGTTCAGGCATGGCCGAATGGCCAGCCCCCCTAAAACGTGATCAATAGCCTCTTAAGATGAAGAATAAATTGAAACTGAGACCAAAGATGAAACGTGGTCAAAAGACGACTAATACACTGGTAAAAAGTCTTATTTATACTAAACTAGCTACTAGGGTTTACATGAGTAAGTAATTGATGCATAAATTCACTTCCCGGGCCCACTTGGTGTATGTTTGGGCTGAGCTTGATCTATCCACGAGCTGAGGCTTCTCTTGGAGTTGAACGCTAAGTTGTAACGTGTTTTGGGCGTTCAACTCCGGAACATGACGTGTTTCTGGCGTTTAACTCCAGACAGCAGCATGTACTTGGCGTTCAACGCCAAGTTACGTCATCAATTTCCAAATAAAGTATGGACTATTATATATTGCTGGGAAGCTCTAGATATCTACTTTCCAACGCCATTGAGAGAGCGCCAATTGAAGTTCTGTAGCTCCAAAAAATCCATTTCGAGTGCAGGAAGGTCAGATTCCAACAGCATCAGCAGTCCTTTTGTCAGCCTTTTTCAGTGTTTTGATCAAGTCCCTCAATTTCAGCCAGAAATTACCTGAAATCACAGAAAAACACACAAACTCATAGTAAAGTCCAGAAATGTGAATTTAACATAAAAACTAATGAAAACATCCCTAAAAGTAGCTTGAACTTACTAAAAACTACCTAAAAACAATGCCAAAAAGCGTATAAATTATCCGCTCATCACAACAGCAAACTTAAATTGTTGCTTGTCCCCAAGCAACTGAAAATCAAATAGGATAAAAAGAAGAGAATATACTATAAATTTAAAAATATCAATGAATATTAATTCTAATTAGATGAGCGGGACTTGTAGCTTTTTGCTTCTGAACAGTTTTGGCATCTCACTTTTTCCTTTGAAGTTTAGAATGATTGGCTTCTCTAGGAACTTAGAATTTCGGATAGTGTTATTGACTTTCCTAGTTAAGTATGTTGATTCTTGAACACAGCTATTTATGAGTCTTGGCCGTGGCCCTAAGCATTTTGTTTTCCAGTATTACCACCGGATACATAAATGCCACAGACACATAACTGGGTGAACCTTTTCAGATTGTGACTCAGCTTTGCTAGAGTCCCCAGTTAGTGGTGTCCAGAGCTCTTAAGCATACTCTTTTTGCTTTGGATCACGACTTTAACCACTCAGTCTCAAGCTTTTCACTTGGACCTTCATGACACAAGCACATGGTTAGGGACAGCTTGATTTAGCCGCTTAGGCCTGGATTTTATTTCCTTGGGCCCTCCTATCTATTGATGCTCAAAGCCTTGGATCCTTTTTACCCTTGCCTTTTGGTTTTAAGGGCTATTGCCTTTTTCTGCTTGCTTTTTCTTTTTCTTTCTATTTTTTTTCGCCAAAATTTTTTTTCGCAAGCTTCTTCTTTTTCACTGCTTTTTCTTGCTTCAAGAATCAATTTCATGATTTTTTTTCAGATCATCAATAACATTTCTCTTTGTTCATCATTCCTTCAAGAGCCAACAGTTTTAACATTTATAAACAACAAGATCAAAAATATGCACTGTTTAAGCATTCATTCAGAAAACAAAAAGTATTGTCACCACATCAATATAATTAAACTAAATTCAAGGATAAATCCGAAATTCATGTACTTCTTGTTCTTTTGATTTAAAACATTTTCCATTTAAGAGAGGTGAAGAATTTCATGGAATTTATTCATAGCTTTAAGACATAGTTACTACATACTAATGATCATGAAATAAAGACACAAAACATAGATAAACACAATATAAAAACTGAAAAGCAGAAAGAAATAAGAACAAGGAATGAATCCACCTTTAGTGGCGTCTTCTTCTTGAAGGACCAACAATGTCCTTAAGCTCTTCTATGTCCCTTCCTCGCCTTTGTTGCTCCTCCCTCATTGCTCTTTGATCTTCTCTTATTTCATGGAGAATGATGGAGTGCTCATGATGTTCCACCCTTAATTGTTCCACATTGTATCTCAAATCTTCTAAGGAAGTGTTGAGTTGTTCCCAATAGTTGTTAGGAGGAAAGTGCATCCCTTGAGGCATCTCAGGGATTTCTTTATGATGAGCTTCCTCATGCATCTCTTGAGAACCGTGAAGGGTCTCTCTTGCTTGCTCCATACTCTTCTTAGTGATGGGCTTATCCTCTTCAATGGAGATATCTCCTTCTATGATAACTCCAGCTGAGTAACATAGATGGCAAATAAGGTGAGGAAAAGCTAGCCTTGCCATGGTGGAGGGCTTGTCGGCTATTTTGTAGATTTTATTGGAGATGACCTCATGAACTTCTACTTCCTCTCCAATCATGATGCTATGAATCATGATGGCCCGATCCACAGTAACTTCAGATCGGTTGCTAGTAGGAATGATGGAGCGTTGAATGAACTCCAACCATCCTCTAGCTACAGGCTTGAGGTCCGGTCTTCTTAGTTGGACTGGCTTGCCTTTGGAGTCTCTTTTCCATTGAGCTCCTTCCACACATATGTCCATAAGGACTTGGTCCAACCTTTGATTAAAGTTGACCCTTCTAGTGTAGGGGCGTTCATCTCCTTGCATCATGGGCAAGTGAAATGCCAACCTCACATTTTCCGAACTAAAATCTAAGTATTTCCCCCGAACCATTGTGAGATAATTCTTTGGACTCGGGTTCATACTTTGATCATGGTTCCTAGTGATCCATGCATTGGCATAGAACTCTTGAACCATTAAGATTCCGACTTGTTGCATGGGGTTGGTTAAGACTTCCCAACCTCTTCTTCAGATCTCATGTCGGATCTCCGGATACTCATTCTTCTTGAGCTTGAAAGGGACCTCAGGGATCACCTTCTTCTTTGCCACAACATCATAGAAGTGGTCTTGATGGCTCTTGGAGATGAATCTTTCCATCTCCCAAGACTCAGAGGTGGAAGCTTTTGTCTTCCCTTTTCCTTTTCTAGAGGATTCTCCGGCCTTAGGTGCCATTGATGGTAGTGGAAAACAAAAAAGATTGTGCTTTGACCACACCAAACTTAAAATATTGCTCGTCCTCGAGCAAGAGAAGAAAGAAGAGAAGAAGAAGAAAATATGGAGGAGAAGGAGGGGAGATCGATTCAGCCAAGGTATAGTAGAGGGGGTAGTGTTGTGTGAAAATGAAGTTGAATGGAAGGGTATATATAGGGAGAGGGGAGAGGGTAGGTTCGGCCATTTAGGGTAGGATTGGATGGGAAAATATTTTTGAATTTTGAAGGTAGGTGGGGTTTATGGGGAAGAGTGGGTGGGTGTGAGTGGTGAATAGGTGATTGGGAAGAGAGATTGAGGTGATTGGTGAAGGGTTTTTGGGAAGTGTGACATAGGGAAGAGTAAAATAGGATTAGGAGGTAAGGTGGGAATATAGTAGGTGGGGATCCTGTGGGGTCCACAGATCCTGAGATGATCCTGTGGGGTCCACAGATCCTGAGGTTTCAAGGAATTCCATCCCTGCACCAAATAGGCATGTAAAATGCCTTTGCACACCATTCTGGCGTTTAAACGCCGAGTGGTGCACATTCTGGGCGTTCAACGCCCATAAGTAACATGTTTCTGGCGTTCAGCGCCAGCTTTTCCTCTAGGCACATTCCTGGTGTTCAGCGCCAGAATGTTGCTTGTTTCTGGCGTTCAGCGCCAATTTCATGCTCTGTTCTGGCGTTGAACGCCAGCCAGATGCTCCTTACTGGTGTTGAACGCCAGTCTGTGCTTCCTTCAGGGTGTGATTTTTCTTCCGCTATTTTTGATTCTGTTTTTAATTTTTATATTTTTTTCGTGACTCCTCATGATCATGTACCTAAAAAAACACAAAATAACAATAAAATAAAAATTAGATAAATAAAATTGGGTTGCCTCCCAACAAGCGCTTCTTTAATGTCAATAGCTTGACATTGGCTCTCATGGAGCCACAAAGGTGATCAGGTCAATGTTGTATAGTCCTAACACCAAACTTAGAGTTTGGATATGGGATCTTAACACCAAACTTAGAGTTTGGTTGTGGCCTCCCAACACCAAACTTAGAGTTTGACTGTGGGGGCTCTTCTTGACTCTGAACTGGGAGAAGCTCTTCATGCTTACTCTCTTTTGTCACAGAGGGATGGCCATGTGCCTTGAATACAGGGTAGTCCCCATTCAATTGAAGGACTAGTTCACCTCTATTGACATCTATCACAGCTTCTGCTGTGGCTAGGAAAGGTCTTCCAAGGATAATGCATTCATACTCTTCCTTCCTAGTGTCTAAGATTATGAAATCAGCAGGGATGTAAAGGCCTTCAACCTTTACTAACACGTCCTCCACTATTCCATAAGCTTGTCTCAATGATTTGTCTGCCAATTGTAATGAGAACAAGGCAGGTTGTACCTCAATGATCCCCAACTTCTCCATTACAGAGAGTGGCATAAGATTTATCCCTGACCCCAAATCATAGAGCATTTTCAAAGGTCATGGTGCCTATGGTACAAGGTATTAAGAACTTGCCAGGATCTTGTCTCTTTTGAGGTAAAATTTTCTGAATCCAAGTATCTAGTTCACTAATGAGCAAGGGAGGTTCACTTTCCCAAGTCTCATTACCAAACAACTTGGCATTCAGCTTCATGATAGCTCCTAAATATTGAGCAACTTGCTCTCCAGTCACATCTTCATCCTCTTCAGAGGAAGAATAGTCTTCAGAGCTCATGAATGGCAGAAGGAGATTTAATGGAATCTCTATGGTCTCTGTATGAGCCTCAGATTCCTTTGGATCCTTAATAGGAAATTCCTTCTTGCTTGAAGGATGTCCAAGGAGGTCTTCCTCACTAGGATTTTCGTCCTCCTCCTCCCTTGTGCATTCGGCCACATTGATCACATTAATGGCCTTGCACTCTCCTTTTGTATTCTCTTCTGTATTACTTGGGAGAATACTGGGAGGAGTTTCAATGACTTTCTTACTCAGCTGGCCCACTTGTGCCTCTATATTTCTAATGGAGGATCTTGTTTCACTCATGAAACTGAAAGTGGCCTTTGACAGATCAGAGACTAGATTCGCTAAATTAGAAGTGTTTTGTTCAGAATTCTCTATCTGTTGTTGAGAAGATGATGGATAAGGCTTGCTATTGCTCAGCCTATTGCGTCCACCATTGTTAAAGCCTTGTTGAGGTTTTTGTTGATCCTTCCATGAGAAATTTGGATGATTTCTCCATGATGAATTATACGTGTTTCCATAAGGTTCACCCATGTAATTGACCTCTGCCATTGCAGGGTTCTCAGGATCATAAGCTTCTTCAGAAGCTGCCTCTTTAGTACTGTTGGATGCATTTTGCCATCCATTCAGACTTTGAGAAATCATGTTGACTTGCTGAGTCAACACTTTGTTCTGAGCCAATATGGCATTCAGAGCATCAATTTCAAGAATTCCCTTCCTCTGAGGCGTCCCATTATTCATGGAATTCCTCTCAGAAGTGTACATGAATTGGTTATTTGCAACCATGTCAATGAGTTCTTGAGCCTCTTCAGGCGTTTTCTTTAGGTGAATAGATCCACCTGCAGAATGGTCCAATGACATTTTCAAAAATTCAGATAGACCATAATAGAATATATCTAATATGGTCCATTCTGAAAACATGTCAGATGGACACCTTTTGGTCAGCTGCTTGTATCTTTCCCAAGCTTCATAGAGGGATTCACCATCTTTTTTCTTGAAGATCTGAACATCCACTCTCAGCTTGCTCAGCTTTTGAGGAGGAAAGAATTTATCCAAGAAGGCAGTGACCAGCTTATCCCAGGAGTCCAGGCTATCCTTGGGTTGTGAATCCAACCATATTCTAGCTCTATCTCTTACAGCAAAAGGGAAAAGCATGAGTATGTAGACTTCAGGATCAACTCCATTCGTCTTTACGGTCTCACAGATCTGCAAGAACTCAGTTAAAAACTGATAAGGATATTCAGATGGAAGTCCATAAAACTTGCAGTTTTGTTGCATTAAGGCAACTAGCTGAGGTTTCAGCTCAAAATTATTGGCTCCAATGGCAGGAATGGAGATGCTTCTTCCATCAAATTTGGATGTTGGCTTTGTGAAGTCACCAAGCATTCTCCTTGCATTATTATTATTTTTGGCTGCCATCTCCTTCTCTTGTTCTAATATTTCTGAAAGGTTACCTTTAGATTATTGTAACTTAGCTTCTCTTAATTTTCTCTTCAGAGTTCTTTCAGGTTCTGGATCAATTTCAACAAGAGTGCCTTTTTCCTTGTTCCTACTCATATGAAAGAGAAGAAAACAAGAAAAGAAGAGGAATCCTCTATGTCACAGTATAGAGATTCCTTTATGTTAGTAGAAAAAGAAAAGGGGAGAAGAAAGTAGAAGAGGGGGTTCGGATATTTAGGTGAAGAGAGGTGTTAGTAATTAAATAATTAAATAGAATAAGAGAGAAGAGATAGAAAATTCGAAAATAATTTTAAAAAAAAGGTTAGTAATTTTCAAAAATTAGAGATAAGATAATATTAAAATTAAAATTTAAAACAAAAGAATTTTTGACAAAGGAATGAGATGTTTTCGAAAATTAGAGAGGGAGAAGTAGTTAGGTGGTTTTGAAAAAGATAAGAAACAAACAAAAAGTTAAATAGTTAGTTGAAAAAGATATTAAAAATCAAATTTGAAAAGATAAGAAGATAAGTTAGATAAGATATTTTGAAATCAAATTTTGAAAAAGATAAAATTTTTGAAAAAGATAAGATAAAAGATTAAAAAGATTTAATTTTTTAAATTTAAAATTACTTACTTCACTAACAAGAAACTTCAAGATAAGATTCTAGAACTTAAAGATTGAACCTTTCTTAACAAGCAAGTAACAAACTTCAAATTTTTTAATCAATCACATTAATTGTTAGCTAATTTTCGAAAATTTGATATAAAGATAAGAAAAAGATTTTGAAAATATTTTGAAAAAGATTTTTGAAATTTTCGAAAAAGAGGAAAAAAGTGAAAAAGATATAATTTTTTTGAAAAAGATTTTGAAAAGATAAGATTTTTAAAATAAAAAATTTGACTTGACTTGTAAGAAACAACTAATTTTAAAAACTTTTGACTAAGTCAACTCAAAATTTCGAAAATTTGGAGAGAAAAAAGGAAAAGATATATTTTTTATTTTTAAATTTTTAATGATGAGAGAGAAAAACACAAATATGACCCAAAACATGAAAATTTTGGATCAAAACACAAGATGCATGCAAGAACATTATGAATGTCAAGATAAACACCAAGAACACTTTGAAGATCATGATGAACATCAAGAACATATTTTTGAAAAATTTTTTTGATGCAAAGAAGACATGCAAGACACCAAACATAGAAATCTTTAATGCATGGACTCTAACAAACGAAAAATGCATATGAAAAACAACAAACAACACAAAACAAGAAATCATCAAGATCAAACAAGAAGACTTGTCAAGAACAACTTGAAGATCATGAAGAACACTATGAATGCATGGAATTTTCGAAAATAATGCATAAATTTTAAAAACATGCAATTGACACTAAACTTAAAAATTGACTCAAGACTCAAACAAGAAACACAAAATATTTTTGATTTTTATGATTTTATGATTTTTTTTTGTATTTTTATTATATTTTTTGAAAATAAAGTTTGGAAAAATGAAAAAGAAAAGAAAAATTTTGAAAAAGATTTTTGAAAAATTTTTTTGAAAAGAAAATTACCTAATCTGAGCAACAAGATGAACCTTCAGTTGTCCATACTCGAACAATCCCCGGCAACGGCGCCAAAAACTTAGTGGATGAAATTGTGATCAAAGAGTTTCAGGCACTGGTAGAGAAGCTCACAACTCCGTTCAACTTAACCAGCAAGTGTACTGGGTCATCCAAGTAATACCTTACGTGAGTAAGGGTCGATCCTACAGAGATTGTTGGTATGAAGCAAGCTATGGTCACCTTGTAAATCTCAGTTAAGTGGATTCATAGGGTCAAATGTAATTGGATTAGATAACTAAAAGATAAATAAAATAAAAAAGGATAGAAATACTTATGTAGATCAATAGTGGGAATTTCAGATAGGCGTGTGGAGATGCTAGAATCCTCTCGAATCTCTACTTTTCTAATGCTTTCATCCAATCCTTCTTACTCCTTTCCATGGCAAACTGTATGTAGGGCATCACCATCATCAATGGCTACTTTTAATCCTCTCGGGAAAATGGTCCTATGCGCTGTCACTGCACGGCTAGTCGTCTGTCACTAACGCCCAGCCTTCAGGAGTTTGAAGCTCGTCACAGTCATTCAATACCGGAATCCTACTCGGAATACCACAGACAAGGTTAGACTTTCCGGATTTCCAGGATCCTACTCAGAATACCACAGACAAGGTTACACTTTCCGGATCCCCATGAATGCCACCATCTATCTAGCTTATACCACGAAGATTCTGTCGGGGAATCTAAGAGATATGCGCCCGGCCTAAGGTAGAACGGAAGTGGTTGTCAGTCACGCGCGTTCATAAGTGAGAATGATGATGAGTGTCACGGATCATCACATTCATCAAAGTGTTGTGCAACGTATATCTTGGAATAAGAATAAAAGAGAATTGAATAAAAAGTAATAGTAATTGTATTGAAACTTGAGGTACAGCAGAGCTCCACACCCTTAATCTATGGTGTGCAGAAACTCCACTGTTGAAAATACATAAGTGAAAGGTTCAGGCATGGCCGAATGGCTAGCCCCCCTAAAACGTGATCAATAGCCTCTTAAGATGAAGAATAAATTGAAACTGAGACCAAAGATGAAACGTGGTCAAAAGACGACTAATACACTAGTAAAAAGTCTTATTTATACTAAACTAGCTACTAGGGTTTACATGAGTAAGTATTTGATGCATAAATTCACTTCCCGGGCCCACTTGGTGTATGTTTGGGCTGAGCTTGATCTATCCACGAGCTGAGGCTTCTCTTGGAGTTGAACGCCAAGTTATAACGTGTTTTGGGCGTTCAACTCCGGATCATGACGTGTTTCTGGCGTTTAACTCTAGATAGCAGCATGTACTTGGCGTTCAACGCCAAGTTACGTCGTTAATTTCCGAATAAAGTATGAACTATTATATATTGGTGGAAAGCTCTGGATGTCTACTTTCCAACGGCGTTGAGAGCGCGCCAATTGGAGTTCTGTAGCTCCAGAAAATCAATTTCGAGTGCAGGGAGGTCAGATTCCAATAGCATCAGCAGTCCTTTTGTCAGCCTTTTTCAGAGTTTTGCTCAAGTCCCTCAATTTTAGCCAGAAATTACCTGAAATCACAGAAAAACACACAAACTCATAGTAAAGTCCCGAAATGTGAATTTAACATAAAAACTAATGAAAACATCCCTAAAAGTAGCTTGAACTTACTAAAAACTACCTAAAAACAATGCCAAAAAGCGTATAAATTATCCGCTCATCAATCATCAATCAAATGTTAACTCAAAGGATGTCACAATTAAAACACAAAATGACCAGAAGTTTGAAATCCCAGGTCGTCTTTCCTAGGAGTTGCAATTAAGTGTGATCATCATTGGCTATGAGAGGAATGGGGGATTGGGAATGCAAGAGAGGGGCAAGTAATGTAAATCGCAAGAAATTAAATAAGCATGCAAGAAATTAAATGAGGAGCAATTAAAAGTCAAAGCAATTAAAGCAAGGAAAGGAAAATTCAAATGCAAGAAACCTCTTGGCAAGTAATTGAGAGCTAAGGTTACCTATCCTAGCCATTGACCACAACCACATGATGATTATGAAGAGTTAATCCTACTTAGTCAACCCTACATCGAGGATAAGTCAAATAGGCATAGTCGAATCCAATCCCTAAGTCCTAGTCAACACTATTGGGTCACTTAGAGTCAAGGAAAACCAAATCAACTAACTACTCTAACATACCAAACAAGAATGGACATTGACGATCGGATTCCTGCTAGTAAAGAATTTCATAAAAGTAATCGCATTGTAAGTATAGTTTCTAAACCAACAGAGAATCCTTTCGTACAAAAGTTTTAGTTGTCACTTAAGCAAACCCAATAAAATTTATAACCGAAGTATTTAAACCTCGGGTCGTCTTCTCAAGGAATTGCAGGGAAGTGTGTTTTATTATTGGTTATGAAAAACAGTATTTTTGGAATTTTGAAAGGTTTGAACAAGAGAAATAAATTGCAGGAATTAATAAATCAATAGCTAAGAAAACTCTTGGCAAGGTATGAAAATTAGAAGTCCTATCCTAGTTATCCTTATCAATTGTGATGAGAATTGCTCGTTGCTCCCACTTAGTCAACCTCTAACTATGAAGGTAAGTCAAGTGGATAAATCAATGTAAATCCTCAAGTCCTAGTCAATTCCCAAAGAAAGACTAGAGTTAGTGGAATTCAAGTCAATTAGCAACTTCCAATTATCAATCAACAAAAGAGTTTGATAACTCAAGAGTCTCTAATTACTCAACCAAAGCTAAGGATATAGAAAGCTAAATAAAAATCATATATCTAAAATACCTCAATTTATATTAAATAAGAAAATCAATTCTAACATGGAAAGTTCATAAGCCAATTTGGCAACATAAGTCATTAATAAATAAAAGTAGAAGAAAACATAAAGTAAAGTAAAGGAATATTAAACCTAGAATTGAAAAGACGAAGAAATCCTAATCCTAAATCCTAATCCTAAAACCTAAGAGAGAGGAGAGAGCCTCTCTCTCTAGAGAACTACATCTAATCCTAAAATTGTGAATAATGAATGTTGTATTTAGTCTGAATTGAGTATATGCATGTTCTCTGGCTTTATTCTGTGTTTCTGGGCCGGAAACTGGGTCAAAACATGGCCAAAATCGCCCTCAGCATTTCTGTTAATTCTGCAGATCGCACATGTAACGCGTACGCATCACTCACGCGTACACGTCGCTGGTTGTTTTGGCATGTCACACGTTCGCATCAAGCACGCACATGCGTCATCTTGCAGAACTCCAATCCACGCATTCGCGTCAGGCACGCGCATGCATCGCTGTGCTTTAGTCCAAATCGTGCGCACGCATCAGCCATGCGTGCGCGTCGCTGCTCGCTGATTGTCTCCTTTATTTCTTGTGCTCCTTCTATTTTTGCAAGCTTCCTTTCCATCATCTAAGTCATTCTTGCCTTATAAAGTCTGAAACACTTAACACACGGATCACGGCATCGAATGGTATAAAGGAGAATTAAAATATACAATTTAAAGACTTCTAGGCATTGTTAGCAGAACCGAACTGGACCAGTCGGTTCGACCGGAAAATCGATGAACCGGACCCTATACCAGTCTGGTCCGATGATTGGACCGCACATGGTTAAGAACCGGTGCGAACCGGTCAAACCCGCAAAGAACCGGTAGAAATCGGTCAAATTAGATAGCAACCGGTCCGACTGAACCGGAACAATTTAAAATTTCCTCAAAATGAAGAAGCTAGGGGTTCGAACCCCCATCCCTCCAGGAAATAAAAGGTAGTTACATCCACCAGGCTAACTTGCCTATTACTAACATATATGCAAATTAAAATACATATTAATATCTTTCAGTAAATAATTTACTTTTATTTTATTTATTTTAATTTTTAATTATAAGCTCACTCATTTTTAAATTAATTATATTTTTATTTAACAGTAATTATAAACTCACTTATTATTTTTTTTCATAATTATATAATATCTATTAATATTATTTTTCAATAAATACTTGTAGTATATAATAGTATAATATATATAAACTAATTAATAAATTATTAAAATTCGAAAATAATACTTATTTTAATATAAAAACAAAATAAAAATATTTATGATAGAGTAAAATTAACAAAATACTTATTGTTTCTATTCCATATTGTTTAGAATAGCTAGATATTTTTAAAATATTAGTAAAAATATGTAGTTTAAATTTTTAATTCTAAATTTTTTACTATATTTTGTTTTTTATTTACATAGGACCGGGTTAACCGGTTCAACCAGTGACCCACCAGTTGAACCAGTGACTCAGTGACTCAGTAGCCTGACCGGTTCGATCACCGGTTCGGTTCTGACAACTATGCTTTTAGGAAGCAAGTTTTCAACCATAGAACAAATTTGGGAAGGAATTGTAATATCATGCTAATCATATGAATAAGTGGATAAAAACTTGATAAAACTACTCAATTAAACACAATATAAACCATAAAATAATGGTTTATCAACCTACCTACACTTAAACATTAGCATGTCCTCATGCTTAGCTTAAGGAGATAAAATAAATGAGTAGGGAAAAGCAAGACTCGTGAAATACAACCTATCTATGTGAATGCAACTACATGCAAAATGTTTCTACTTACTTGGTTAAAAGTAAACAAATCCTTCAAGAACAAATATGAACTGGATTTCACTAATTCAAATCACAAAATAAAGTACAAATAACTTGCAAGAAGAAGATAGCTCATGAAAGCCGGGAACAAAGAATCGAGCATCGAACCCTCACTGGAAGTGTATACACTCTAATCGCTCAGGTGTTTGAGGTTCGATTCTCTCAATTCTCTACTAATCTTGCTTTCTAAGGCTTGCTCTTCATCTAACAATCAACAAAAATTTAATGCACCGATACACAAATCAAGAGGTCTTTTAAGGGTTGTAATAGGGTCAAGGTCAAGGTAGGATTGTATTTGGTCAAGTGGACTAAAATCTGAATCCTTAATTAACTTAAACTTTTCCCACCTAACTTAAGACAATCCATATAATCACAATACAAAACCTATTAACCATGTTTTCCATATATTCATGCATCTGAATTTGAGTACAATTCATATGCATTGCTTTCACCATTTACTTTGGGGCATTTTGTCCCATTTTTATTGTTTGCTCTTTTTTTTCTTTTTTTTCTATTTATTTTATTATTATTATTTTTTTCTCATTTTTTTCATAATTTTTCTTTCTTTTGCTTTTCTCAAGGCATATGATTAAGGTATTGAATGCATGAACATATTCTCAATATTCTTTCACATTTTCAGAAAATTCTAACATACTCAATTCTCAAACCAAATGTTTCCAAACCCAATTTTCCCACACTTAAATTATAAGCACTCTCACTAGTCTAAGCTAACCAAGGATTCGAATTAAGGACATTATTATTTTTCGCTTAGAGTTAATGATGTGCTAAAATAAAGAACAAATGGGGTAAAATAGGCTCAAATTGGTTTGCAAAAGATAATGAAAGGTAAGGCCATATGGGTATGTAAGCTTAGTGAAATAAGGCCTCAATCATATAAGTGCATGCATACATCAAATAATGAAAATATAGAATTAAGCAAGACAAAGATCACAATTATAGAGAGAAAAACACACATAAAAAAAAATAAAATATTGGTTGATAAAATGCAACCAATCAAATAGGCTCAAAATCTCACTGGTTTTGTGTGTTCGAGCTCTAAACCATGTTCCAAAATAATATTTCTTCAAACAAGTTTCTCAAAAATTTTAATTCAAATTAGTGAAATGCTATAAAAGGTTTTTTGAAAAAGAAAATATTACTTCAACCAAGTAGTGGTAAAATATGCACACAATGTAACAAACATGCAATCAAAGATACAAATGCAACAACTAACTACAAAAAAGAGTAAGCATTGGTGTTGAAAAGGAAGTAGCTAACAACCGGAAGTCGGTATCGACCTTCCCACACTTAAAGATTGCACCGTCCTCGGTGCATGCAGAGACGTGCAAGTGGATGGGTGTGGTGGTTCCTCAGTTGGCGCTCTTTTTGTTCCTCTCCTTGATGGTGGGTTGGAAGCAGCTTTCTCCTTACCCATCTTGGTGGCCATCCTGAAAAGGGGAAAAAGAAGAAAGGTGTATGAGTTGAAAAGGATAGAGCAAGGAAGGAGACAGTACGAGTGATAATCTTGCCAAGGTAAAGGTAATGAGCTAAATACATGGTCGCGACTACATGCAATTAGTTTATCAATGGTAGTATAGCAAGTGCAAATTCTGGCAATTAGATGCAAGATGTTCATTGGTATGCCGATAAGGGCATGAGTAGCGTAGATCAAGCATCAATAACTAAAATGTATTATCACTTGTAACAAACTGATAATCATGTTTGTATTGACAATTATTTTCAATTAATAAAAAGGATTGTAAGGGTGTTGTGAAAGACAGACATTAGAGTAGAGGAATGGAACAATTAAAAATGCAAAATGCCATACGGGCTTTTTCACAAATACTTAGTATGTATGTTTTATATGATAAGGAAAGAATTAAAACTGAAAGCATGCAAGCAATCCAAAAATAATTAATAATAATTGTCAAACAATTCCTTAATAATCCACAAGCAATTATAGGAAAATAATCACCCAATTTAGATTTCTAACACCAATTAGAATAATGCAAAAAGAAATAAATAAAAAAAGAAGAAAAAGAAAATAGAAAGAAAGAACCTTGGGAAGAAGGTGAGAAAGAGAGGTAATGGAGAATGGGAGGTGAAGAAAATATGATAAGAAGAAGAAAAGAGTAAAGAAAAAAAAGAAAGAATAAGAAAGAAGAGAGAAGGAAATTAGGATTTGGAAAGATAAGATAAGAAAACAGGGTTGCGCATGGTTCTGGGTGTGTTGCGCGCACGACGTGTACGCGTGGTCCACGCGTACGCGTGGTCCACGCGTACGCGTGGTCCACGCGTACGCGTGGGTTGCGCACTGAGGGGGGTGATGCGTAGGCGTCGGTCATGCGTACGTGTGACCGTGTTTGTGCTACTAGCGCGAGGGCAACGTGGCACTCGCACAATCCTCTGTTCATTTTGGGATGTGTGCCAACATGTCATATGACGCATGCACATCAAGCACACGCACGCGTGGTGGTGCTTATTGTGAAAGTAACGCGCACGCGTCCACAACGCGTTCACGTGATGCGATTTGTGCCTCGAGCACAGTGCCAACCAAGCCAGCCTAACTTTTGGCCAATACACCTTTTACGTCGATTTTTTAGGGCCACGCGTGTGCGTCATGGACACGTACACGTGAAGGGCGAAAATCTCAAATGATGCGTACGTGTGAGGGACGCGTACGCGTGGTGGTGCTTGTGTGATTGGCACACTTCCTGCACAGTTTCCACGCAACTTTCTGTTCAATTTTTTTATGCAGAGTGCATATGCTAATGTAAACATTATGAATGACACTAATAAAATTAAAATAAAATAAACTAGGAATAAAAGGAACGATTATACCATGGTGTGTTGTCTCCCACCTAGCACTTTTAGTTAAAGTCCTTAAGTTGGACATATGATGAGCTCCTTGTCATGGTGGCTTGTGCTTGAACTCGTCTTGAAACTTCCACCAATGCTTGGACTTCCAATAAGCTCTATCATTCTCAAATAAAATTGCCAAGCCTTGAGGGAGTTCTTCGCAAGCTTTGAGCTTCCAAAGTCGATCCTCATGTATGCCCGAATCCCAAATTTTGTATCTACACCCGTCTTGAAGTGGATCATCATTGTCCCAACCAGGTGGCAAGCAATCTGAATTCTCTACGGAGTATCAAACTCTTCTTTTAGATCTAACAAAATTATCACCAGTTGAGCCCTTACATCTAACTCCTGAAATATCAACCTCGATGAGCCTTGATTTGCAATTCCAACCACTAAACAGTCTCCTCTTACGCTTTATGCCACAAAGCTTCCTGAGTTGGCCGTCCGTTTCAAGAATAACGTACTCAAGTGGGATAGGAAGATGAATAGAGATAAGTTTTACACACTCAAGTGAAGGAGTAGACGGAAACCTAGGTGGAGAGGTTTCTAATGACCTTGACAAGGCATTTCCAACTCCCGACCAACCTTCCTGAAGGACTTCTAGTCCCACATTATTCTCGGATTCAATCGAACAAGGAACTTCATATTCAGTGGATTCATCACTATGAGGACTTGATTCATGATCCTCATCACCAAGGGAACTTGCTTCTTGATCTATCCCATCCAAGTCTTCATAGGGAACATGCCATGGAGGGTGTGCACTAGCCTCCTTGACATCAATCTCAATCTTTGGTGGACGAAATTGTGATCCTCAAAGTTGGTCTCTTTGTACTTGTATGAAATTTAAATATTGGCTCTATCAAAAATACCCCAAAGAGATCATGGTGTGATGAATTGGGATCTTAATAATCCCTGGTGTGATCATAACTCCGTGCAACTTAACCAGCAAGTGTACTGGGTCATCCAAGTAATACCTTACGTGAGTAAGGGTCAATCCCACAGAGATTGTTGGTATGAAGCAAGCTATGGTTACCTTGTAAATCTCAGTTAGGCAGATTAAATGGTTTATGATAAGTTCGAAAATAAATAATAAACAGAAAATAAAATAAGATAGAAATACTTATGTAGATCAATGGTGGGAATTTCAGATAGGCGTATGGATATGCTGTGCTCCTCTTGAATCTCTACTTTCTTATTACATTCATCCAATCCTTCTTACTCCTTTCCATGGCAAGCTGTATGTAGGGCGTCACCGTCGTCAATGGCTACTTTTCATCCTCTCGGGAAAATGGTCCTATGCGCTGTCACTGCATGGCTAATCGTCTGGTGGCATCACCCTTGTCGATGGCTACATCCCATCCTCTCAGTGAAAATGGTCCTATGCTTTGTCACAGCACGGCTAATCATCTGTCGGTTCTTAATCAGGTTGGAATAGAGTCCCTTGATTCTTTTGCGTCTGTCACTAATGCCCAGCCTTCAGGAGTTTGAAGCTCGTCACAGTCATTCAATACCGGAATCTTACTCGGAATACCACACACAAGGTTAGACTTTCCAGATTCCCGGAATCCTACTCGGAATACCACAGACAAGGTTAGACTTTTCGGATTCCCATGAATGCCGCCATCTATCTAGCTTATGCGCCCGGCCTAAGGTAGAACTGGAGTGGTTGTCAGTCACGCACGTTCATAGGTGAGATTGATGATGAGTGTCACGGATCATCACATTCATCAAGTTGAAGTGTAACGTATATCTTGGAATAATAATAAGGAGAATTAAATGGAAAATAATAGTAATTGTATTGAAACTTGAGGTACAGCAGAGCTCCACACCCTTAATCTATGGTGTGTAGAAACTCCACCGTTGAAAATACATAAGTGAAAGGTTCAGGCATGGCCGAATGGCCAGCCCCAAAAACGTGATCAATAGTCTCCTAAGATGAGGAATAAAACAAAACTGAGACCAAAGATGTCTAATACAATAGTAAATTATCCTATTTATACTAGACTAGCTACTAGGGTTTACATGAGTAAGTAATTGATGCATAAATCCACTTCTGGGGCCCACTTGGTGTATGTTTGGGCTGAGCTTGATCTATCCACGAGCTGAGGCCTTTATTGGAGTTGAACGCCGAGTTATAGCGTGTTTCTGGCGTTCAACTCCGGGTTGTGACGTGTTTCTGGCGTTTGACTCCAGACAGCAGCATGTACTCGGCGTTGATCGCCACTTTACGTCGTCAATTTCATAAAGTATGAACTATTATATATTGCTGGAAAGCTCTGGATGTCTACTTTCTAACGCCGTTGAGAGCGCGCCATTTGGAGTTCTGTAGCTCCAGAAAATCCTTTTCGAGTGCAGGGAGGTCAGATTCCAACAGCATCAGCAGTCCTTTGTCAGCCTCCTTATCAGAGTTTTGCTCAGGTCCCTCAATTTCAGCCAGAAATTATCTGAAATCACAGAAAAACACACAAACTCATAGTAAATTCTAAAAATGCGAATTTAACATAAAAACTAATGAAAACATCCCTAAAAGTAGCTTGAACTTACTAAAAACTACCTAAAAACAATGCTAAAAAGCGTATAAATTATCCGCTCATCACAACACCAAACTTAAATTGTTTCTTGTCCCCAAGCAACTGAAAATCAAATAGGATAAAAAGAAGAGAATATACTATAAATTCCAAAATATCAATGAATATTAATTCTAATTAGATGAGCGGGACTTGTAGCTTCTTGCTTCTGAACAATTTTGGCATCTCACTTTTTCTTTTGAAGTTTAGAATGATTGGCATCTCTAGGAACTTAGAATTTCAGATAGTGTTATTGATTCTCCTAGTTAAGTATGTTGATTCTTGAACACAGCTACTTTTATGAGTCTTGGCCGTGACCCTAAGCACTTTATTACCATCGGATACATAAATGCCACAGACACATGACTGGGTGAACCTTTTCAGATTGTGACTCAGCTTTGCTAGAGTCCCCAGTTAGAGGTGTCCAGAGCTCTTAAGCACACTCTTTTGCTTTGGATCACGACTTTAACCACTCAGTCTCAAGCTTTTCACTTGGACCTGCATGACACAAGCACATGGTTAGGGACAGCTTGATTCAGCCGCTTAGGCCTGGATTTTATTTCCTTGGGCCCTCCTATCCATTGATGCTCAAAGCCTTAGATCCTTTTTACCCTTGCCTTTTGGTTTTAAGGGCTATTGGCTTTTTCTGCTTGCTTTTTCTTTTTCTTTCTATTTTTTTTGCAAGCATTTGCTTTTTCACTGCTTTTTCTTGCTTCAAGAATCAATTTTATGATTTTTCAGATTGTGAATAACATTTCTCTTTGTTCATCATTCTTTCAAGAGCCAACAGTTTTAACATTCATAAACAACAAGATCAAAAATATGCACTGTTCAAGCATTCATTCAGAAAACAAAAAGTATTGTCACCACATCAATATAATTAAACTAAATTCAAAGATCAATTCGAAATTCATGTACTTCTTGTTCTTTTGAATTAAAACAATTTTTTATTTAAGAGAGGTGAAGGATTCATGGAATTATTCATAACTTTAAGACATAGTTACTAAAAACTAATGATCATGAAGTAGAGACACAAAACATAAATGAACACAACATAAAAATCGAAAAGCAGAAAGAAATAAGAACAAGGAATGAATCTACCTTAGTGGCGTCTTCTTCTTGAAGGACCAACAATGTCCTTAAGCTCTTCTATGTCCCTTCCTTGCTCCTCCCTCATTGCTCTTTGATCTTCTCTTATTTCATGGAGAATGATGGAGTGCTCTTGATATTCTACCCTTAATTGTTCCACATTGTATCTCAAATCTTCTAAGGAAGTGTTGAGTTGTTCCCAATAGTTGTTGGGAGGAAAGTGCATCCCTTGAGGCATCTCAGGGATTTCTTGATGATGAGCTTCCTCATGCATCTCTTGAGATCCGTGGAGGGTCTCTCTTGCTTGCTCCATCCTCTTCTTGGTGATGGGCTTATCCTCCTCAATGGAGATGTCTCCTTCTATGATAACTCCAGCTGAGTAACATAGATGGCAAATAAGCTATTTTGTAGATTTCATTGGAGATGACTTCATGAACTTCTACTTCCTCTCCAATCATGATGCTATGAATCATGATGGCCCGATCCACAGTAACTTCAGATCGGTTGTTAGTGGGAATGATGGAGCGTTGAATGAACTCCAACCATCCTCTAGCCACACGCTTGAGGTCCAGTCTTCTTAGTTGAACTGGCTTACTTTTGGAGTCTCTTTTCCATTAAGCTCCTTCCACATATATGTCCATTAGGACATGCTCCAACCTTTGATTAAAGTTGACCCTTCTAGTGTAGGGGCGTACATCTCCTTGCATCATGGGCAAGTGGAACGCCAACCTCACATTCTCCGGACTAAAATCTAAGTATTTCCCCCGAACCATTGTGAGATAATTCTTTGGACTCGGGTTCATACTTTGATCATGGTTCCTAGTGATCCATGCATTGGCCTAGAACTCTTGAACCATTAAGATTCCGACTTGTTGCATGGGGTTGGTTATGACTTCCCAACCTCTTCTTCAGATTTCATGTCGGATCTCCAGATACTCATTTTTCTTGAGCTTGAAAGGGACCTCAGGGATCACCTTCTTCTTTGCCACAACATCATAGAAGTGGTCTTGATGGCTTTTGGAGATGAATCTTTCCATCTCCCATGACTTGGAGGTGGAAGCTTTTGTCTTACCTTTTCCTTTTCTATAGGATTCTCCGGCCTTAGGTGCCATTGATGGTAATGGAAAAACAAAAAGCTTATGCTTTTACCACACCAAACTTAAAATATTGCTCGCCCTCGAGCAAGAGAAGAAAGAAGAGAAGAAGAAGAAGAAGAAAATATGGAGGAGAAGGGGGAGTGTAGGTTTCGGCCAAGGTATAGAAGAGGGGAGTGTGTTGTGTGAAAATGAAGTAGAATGAAAGGGTATATATAGGGAGGGGGGAGGGTGAAGTTTCGGTCATGTAGGGTGGGTTTGGGTGGGAAAGTGTTTTTGAATTTTGAAGGTAGGTGGGGTTTATGGGGAAGAGTGGATGGATGTGAGTGGTGAAGGGGGTGATTGGGAAGAGAGATTGAAGTTGTTGGGAAGTGTGACATGGGGAAGAGTGTTATAGGATTAGGAGGTAAGGTGGAAATATGTTAGGTGGGGATCCTGTGGGGTCCACAGATCCTGAGATGATCCTGTGGGGTCCACAGATCCTGAGGTGTCAAGGAATTACATCCCTGCACCAAATAGGCATGTAAAATGCCTTTGCATACCATTCTGGCATTTAAACGCCGAGGTGATGCACGTTCTGGTCGTTCAACGCCCATGTGAAGCATGTTCTGGGCGTTCAACGCCCATTGTAGCATGTTTCTGGCGTTGAACGCCAGTTTCATGTTTGTTACTGGCATTCAGCGCCAGCTTTCCTTAAGGCACATTCCTGGCGTTCAAACGCCAGAATGTTGCTTGTTTCTGGCGTTCAGCGCTAGATTCATGCTCTGTTCTGGCGTTGAACGCCAGCCAGATGCTTCTTACTGGCGTTGAACGCCAGTCTGTCCTTCCTCCATGGTGTGATTTTTCTTCTTCTACTTTTGATTCTGTTTTTAATTTTTATATTTTTTTCGTGACTCCACATGATCATGTACCTAATAAAACACAAAATAACAATAAAATAAAATAAAATAAAAATTAGATAAATAAAATTGGATTGCCTCCCAACAAGCGCTCTTTTAATGTCATTAGCTTGACAGTGGGCTCTCATGGAGCCTCACAGGTGATCAGGTCAATGTTGTATAGTTGATGAGCGGATAATTTATACGCTTTTTGGCATTGTTTTTAGTATGTTTTAGTTAGTTTTTATTATATTTTTATTAGTTTTTAGTTAAAATTCACTTTTCTGGACTTTACTATGAGTTTGTGTATTTTTCTGTGATTTCAGGTATTTTCTGGCTGAAATTGAGGGACTTGAGCAAAAATCTGATTCAGAGACTAAAAAGGACTGCAGATGCTGTTGGATTCTGACCTCTCTGCACTCGAAGTAAATTTTCTGGAGCTACAGAAGCCCAATTGGCGCGCTCTCAACGGCGTTGGAAAGTATACATCCTGGGCTTTCCAGCAATATATAATAGTCCATACTTTGCTTGAGATATGATGGCCCAAACCGGCGTTCCAAATCAGCTCAAAACTGCCCGGCGTTAAACGCTGGAACTGGCACAAGAATGGGAGTTAAACGCCCAAACTAGCACAAAAGCTGGCGTTTAACTCCAAGAGAAGTCTCTACACGAAAATGCTTCAATGCTCAGCCCAAGCACAAACCAAGTGGGCCCGGAAGTGGATTTTTATGTCATTTACTCATCTTTGTAAACCCTAGGCTACTAGTTCTCTACAAATAGGACCTTTTGCTATTGTATTTTCATCTTGGTTCTTCTGGTTCCCTCTCTGGGGCCGAAGCCAATGATCACTTTTGTTCTTATGTATTTTCAACAGTGGAGTTTCTACACACCATAGATTAAGGTGTGGAGCTCTGCTGTACCTCGAGTATTAATGCAATTACTATTGTTCTTCTATTCAATTCAGCATATTCTTGTTCTAAGATATTCATTTGCACCCAAGAACATGATGAATGTGATGATTATGTGACGCTCATCATCATTCTCACTTATGAACGCGTGCCTGACAACCACTCCCGTTCTACAAGCAAACAAGGCTTGAATGTTTATCTCTTGGATCCCTTAATCGGAATCTTCGTGGTATAAGCTAGAATTGATGGCGGCATTCAAGAGAATCCAAAAGGTTTAAACCTTGTCTGTGGTGTTCTGAGTAGGATTCAATGATTGAATGACTGTGACGAGCTTCAAACTCCTGAAGGCTGGGCGTTAGTGACAGACGCAAAAGAATCAATGGATTCTATTCCAACCTGATTGAGAACCGACAGATGATTAGTCGTGCCGTGACAGGGTGCGTTGAACATTTTCACTGAGAGGATGGGAGGTAGCCACTGACAACGGTGAAACCCTACATACAGCTTGCCATGGAAAGGAGTAAGAAGGATTGGATGAAGACAGTAGGAAAGCAGAGAGACGGAAGGGACAAAGCATCTCCATACGCTTATCTGAAATTCTCACCAATGAATTACATAAGTATCTCTATCTTTATCTTTATGTTTTATTCATACATCATCCATAACCATTTGAGTCTGCCTAACTAAGATTTACAAGGTGACCATAGCTTGCTTCATACCAACAATCTTCGTGGGATCGACCCTTACTCGCGTAAGGTTTATTACTTGGACGACCCAGTACACTTGCTGGTTAGTTGTGCGAAGTTATGATAAAGAGTTGGGATTACAATTGTGCGTACCATGTTGATGGCGCCATTGATGATCACAATTTTGTGCACCAAAGTTTTTGGCGCCGTTGCCGGGGATTGTTGAGTTTGGACAACTGACGGTTCATCTTGTTGCTTAGATTAGGTATTTTTTTTCTTCAGAGTTCTTAAGAATGAATTCTAGTGTTTCAAGGTGATGTTCTTATCATCACCAAAGCTGATTGATTTTCATCAATTTAGCTCTTGAATACAATGTCCTGCTGAAGCTTGGCTAGCCATGTCTAATTCCTTTAGACTGAAGCTTTAGACTAACATTGCATGATTCCTGGAATTCTCATTAAGAATTTTGATACCTTTATTTTATTCTCCACTTAATTTTCGAAAAAACAAAAAAAAATTACAAATTCATAAAAAACAAAAATATTTTATGTTTCTTGTTGAGTCTAGAGTCTCATTTTAAGTTTGGTGTCAATTGCATGTTTTTGTTCTTCTTGCATTCATTCATGTGTCTTCAGTGATCTTCAAGTTGTTCTTGATGATTTACTTGCTCTGATCTTTAAATTCTCTTATCTTGAGTGTTTTGTTGTTTATCATATGCACTTGTTAGTGTCAGTAGTATACAAACTGCTAAGTTTGGTGCCTTGCATGCATTGTTTATTTGATTTTAGTTGCATTTTGATTATTCCTCATTATTAAAAATCCAAAAATTTTAATTTATGTCTTTTCAAGTCAATAATACAGAGAATTAAAGATTCAGAACATACAGCAGAGGAATTACACAGAAAAAGTTGGGCATTCAAAATGCCCAGTGAAGAAGGGCAAATTGGCGTTTAAACGCCAGCCAGGGTGCCTGGTTGGGCGTTTAACGCCCAAAAGGGTAGTGTTTTGGGCGTTAAACGCCAGAATGTGCACCATTCTGGGCGTTTAACGCCAGGATGGCACAAGAGGGAAGATTTTGTTTTTAATGCAAATTTTTTTCAAGTTTTCAAAATTTTTCAAAATCAAATCTTTTTCAAATCATATCTTTTCAATCACATGTTTTCAAAATCAATTTCTCCTCATTTTCAAAAATACTTGCTAACAATTAATGATTTGATTCAACAATTCAAGTATGTTGCCTTTTCTGTTGAGAAAGGTTTAATGTTTGAATCATGTCTTTTCTTGTTAGCAAAGTCATTAATTTTTAAAATCAAATCTTTTTTTTAAATTGTTTTTCAAATCATATTTTTTCAATCACATCTTTTTAAAACCATAACTTTTCAATCATATCTTATTAACCACATCTTTTTCAAAATAGTTTTCAATCAAATCTTTTTGATTTCTAATTTCAAAATCTTTTTCAAAAATCACTTGATTTCTTTTCCACCCTTGGTTTTCGAAAATCAATTAGTGTTTTTCAAATGTTTTTAAATCTCTTACTTAATTTTCGAAAATTTCTTCCCCTCTTCTCACATCCTTCTATTTATGGACTAACACTATTCCTTAATGCACAATTTGAACTCCATCTTCCTTGATAGGTTCGAATTTTCTACCTCTTCCTTCTATTTTTCTTTTCCTCTAACACCTCAAGGAATCTCTATACTGTGACATAGAGGATTCCATATTTTCTTGTTCTTTTCTCTTTCATATGAGCAGGAGCAAAGACAAAAGCATTCTTGTTGAGGCTGACCCTGAACCTGAAAGGACCTTGAAGCGAAAGCTAAGACAAGCTAAGGCACAACTCTCTGTAGAGGACCTAACAGAAATCTTCAAAGAAGAAGAACCCATGGCAGCCGAAAACAACAACAATGCCAACAATGCAAGGAAGGTGCTGGGTGACTTTACTGCACCTACTCCCGACTTCTATGGGAGAAGCATCTCTATCCCTGCCATTGGAGCAAACAACTTTGAGCTTAAGCCTCAATTAGTTTCTCTAATGCAACAGAATTGCAAGTTTTATGGACTTCCATTGGAAGATCCTCATCAGTTTTTAGCTGAATTCTTGTAAATCTGTGACACTGTCAAGATCAATGGGGTTGACCCTGAGGTCTACAGACTTATGCTATTCCCTTTTGCTGTAAGAGACAGAGCTAGGACATGGTTGGACTCACAACCTAAAGAAAGCCTGAACTCTTGGGAAAAGCTAGTCAATGCCTTCTTGGCAAAGTTCTTTCCACCTCAAAAATTGAGTAAGCTTAGAGTGGAAGTCCAAACCTTCAGACAGAAGGAAGGAGAATCCCTCTATGAAGCTTGGGAAAGATACAAACAATTAATCAGGAAGTGTCCCTCTGATACGCTTTCTGAATGGAGCATCATAGGTATTTTCTATGATGGTCTGTCTGAACTATCCAAGATGTCTTTGGATAGCTCTGCTGGAGGATCTCTTCATCTGAAGAAGACGCCTATAGAAGCTTAAGAACTAATTGAAATGGTTGCAAATAACCAATTCATATACACTTCTGAAAGGAATCCTGTGAATAATGGGACTAATCAAAAGAAAGGAGTTCTTGAGATTGATACTTTGAATTCCATACTGGCTCAGAACAAGATATTGACTCAGCAAGTCAATTTGATTTCTCAAAGTTTGTCTGGAATGCAAGCTGCACCAGGCAGTACTAAGGATGCTTCATCTGAAGAAGAAGCTTATGATCCTAAAAACCCTTCAATGGAAGAGGTGAATTACATGGGAGAACCCTATGGAAACACCTATATTCCTTCATGGAGAAATCATCCAAATCTTTCATGGAAGGATCAACAGAAACCTCAACAAGGTTTCAACAATAATAATGGTGGAAGAAACAGGTTTAGCAATGGCAAGCCTTTTCCATCATCTTCTCAGCAACAGACAGAGAATTCTAAGCAGAACCACTCTGACTTAGCAACCATGGTCTCTGATCTAATCAAAACCACTCAAAGTTTCATGACTGAAACAAGCTCCTCTGGTGGACGAAATTGTGATCCTCTTTGTATTTGAATGAGATTTAAAAATTGGCTCTATTGGAATTTATGATCACAACTTCATTCAACTTAACCAGCAAGTGTACTGGGTCATCCAAGTAATACCTTACGTGAGTAAGGGTCGATCCCACAGAGATTGTTGGTATGAAGCAAGCTATGGTCACCTTGTAAATCTCAGTTAAGCAGATTAAATGGTTATGGGTTTCAAAAATTAATAATAAATAGAAAAAAAATAAGATAGAAATACTTATGTAAATCAATAGTGGGAATTTCAGATAGGCGTATGGAGATACTGTGCTCCTCTCGAATCTCTACTTTTTTATTACATTCATCCAATCCTTCTTACTCCTTTCCATGGCAAGCTGTATGTAGGGCATCACCATCATCAACGGCTACTTTTAATCCTCTCGGGAAAATGGTCCTATGCACTGTCACTGCACGGCTAATCGTCTGGAGGCATCACCCTTGTTGATAGCTACATCCCATCCTCTCAGTGAAAATGGTCCAAATGCTCTGTCACAGCATGGCTAATCATCTGTCGGTTCTCAATCAGGTTGGAGTAGAATCCATTGATTCTTTTGCGTTTGTCATCACGCCCATCCTTCAGGAGTCTAAAGCTCGTCACAGTCATTCAATACCGGAATCCTACTCGGAATACCACAGACGAGGTTAGACTTTCTGGATCCCCATGAATGCCGCCATCTATCTAGCTTATACCACAAAGATTCTGTTGGGGAATCTAAGAGATATGCGCCCGGCCTAGAGTAGAACGGAAGTGGTTGTCAGTCACGCACGTTCATAGGTGAGAATGATGATGAGTGTCACGGATCATCACATTCATCAAAGTGTTGTGCAACGTATATCTTGGAATAAAAATCAAAGAGAATTGAATAGAAAGTAATAATAATTGTATTGAAACTTTGAGGTACAGCAGAGCTCCACACCCTTAATCTATGGTGTGCAGAAACTCCACTGTTGAAAATACATAAGTGAAAGGTTCAGGCATGGCCGAATGGCCAGCCCCCTAAAACGTGATCAATAGCCTCCTAAGATGAAGAATAAAATAAAACTAAGACTAAAGATGAAACATGGTCAAAGACGACTAATACACTAGTAAAAAGTCTTCTGTATACTAAACTAGCTACTAGGGTTTACATGAGTAAGTACTTGATGCATAAATCCACTTCCGGGGCCCACTTGGTGTATGTTTGGGCTGAGCTTGATCTATCCACGAGCTGAGGCTTTTCTTGGAGTTGAACGCCAAGTTATAACGTGTTTTGGGCGTTCAACTCCGGATAATGACGTGTTTCTGGCGTTTAACTCCAGACAGCAGCATGTACTTGGCGTTCAACGCCAAGTTACGTCCTTAATTTCCGAATAAAGTATGGACTATTATATATTGATGGAAAGCTCTGGATGTCTACTTTCCAACGCTGTTGAGAGCGCGCCATTTGGAGTTCTGTAGCTCCAGAAAATCCATTTCGAGTGCAAAGAGGTCAGATTCAGACAGCATCAGCAGTCCTTTTGTCAGCCTTTTTCAGAGTTTTGCTCAAGTCCCTCAATTTCAGCCAGAAATTACCTGAAATTACAGAAAAAACACACAAACTCATAGTAAAGTCCAGAAATGTGAATTTAACATAAAAACTAATGAAAACATCCCTAAAAGTAGCTTGAACTTACTAAAAACTACCTAAAAACAATGCCAAAAAGCATATAAATTATCCGCTCATCACAACACCAAACTTAAATTGTTGCTTGTCCCCAAGCAACTGAAAATCAAATAGGATAAAAAGAAGAGAATATACTATAAATTCCAGAATATCAATGAATATTAATTCTAATTAGATGAGCGGGACTTGTAGCTTTTTGCTTCTGAACAGTTTTGGCATCTCACTTTTTCCTTTGAAGTTTAGAATGATTGGCTTCTCTAGGAACTTAGAATTTCAGATAGTGTTATTGATTCTCCTAGTTAAGTATGTTGATTCTTGAACACAGCTACTTTTATGAGTCTTGGCCGTGGCCCTAAGCATTTTGTTTTCCAGTATTACCACCAGATACATAAATGCCACAGACACATGACTGGGTGAACCTTTTCCGATTGTGACTCAGCTTTGCTAGAGTCCCCAGTTAGAGGTGTCCAGAGCTCTTAAGAACACTCTTTTTGCTTTGGATCATGACTTTAACCACTCAGTCTCAAGCTTTTCACTTGGACCTTCGTGACACAAGCACATGGTTAGGGACAGCTTGATTTAGCTGCTTAGGCCTAGATTTTATTTCCTTGGGCCCTCCTATCCATTGATGCTCAAAGCCTTGGATCCTTTTTACCCTTGCCTTTTGGTTTTAAAGGCTATTGGCTTTTTCTGCTTGCTTTTTCTTTTTCTTTCTATTTTTTTTGCCATTTTTTTCACTGCTTTTTCTTGCTTCAAGAATCAATTTTATGATTTTTCAGATCATCAATACATTTCTCTTTGTTCATCATTCTTTCAAGAGCCAACAATTTTAACATTCATAAATAGCAAGATCAAAAATATGCACTGTTCAAGCATTCATTCAGAAAACAAAAAGTATTGTCACCACATCAATATAATTAAACTAAATTCAAGGATAAATTCAAAATTTATGTACTTCTTGTTCTTTTGAATTAAAAACATTTTTCATTTAAGAAAGGTGAAGGATTAATGGAATTATTCATAACTTTAAGACATAGTTACTACATACTAATGATCATGAAATAAAGACACAAAACATAGATAAAGACAACATAAAAACCAAAAAGCAGAAAGAAATAAGAACAAGGAATGAATCCACCTTTAGTGGCGTCTTCTTCTTGAAGGACCAACAATGTCCTTAAGCTCTTCTATGTCCCTTCCTTGCCTTTGTTGCTCCTCCCTCATTGCTCTTTGATCTTCTCTTACTTCATGGATAATGATGGAGTGCTCATGATGTTCCACCCTTAATTGTTCCCAATAGTTGTTGGGAGGAAAGTGCATCCCTTGAGGCATCTCAGGGATTTCTTGATGATGAGCTTCCTCATGCATCTCTTGAGAACCGTGAAGGGTCTCTCTTGCTTGCTCCATCCTCTTCTTGGTGATGGGCTTATCCTCTTCAATGGAGATGTCTCCTTCTATGATAACTCCAGCTGAGTAACATAGATGGCAAATAAGGTGAGGAAAAGCTAGCCTTGCCATGGTGGAGGGCTTGTCGGCTATTTTGTAGATTTCATTGGAGATGACCTCATGAACTTCTACTTCCTCTCCAATCATGATGCTGTGAATCATGATGGCCCGATCCACAGTAACTTCAGATCGGTTGCTAGTAGGAATGATGGAGCGTTGAATGAACTCCAACCATCCTCTAGCTACAGGCTTGAGGTCCAGTCTTCTTAGTTGGACTGGCTTGCCTCTTGGAGTCTCTTTTCCATTGAGCTCCTTCCACACATATGTCCATAAGGACTTGGTCCAACCTTTGATTAAAGTTGACCCTTCTAGTGTAGGGGCGTTCATCTCCTTGCATCATGGGCAAGTGAATCGCCAACCTCACATTTTCCGGACTAAAATCTAAGTATTTCCCCCGAACCATTGTGAGATAATTCTTTGGACTCGGGTTCATACTTTGATCATGGTTCCTAGTGATCCATGCATTGGCATAGAACTCTTGAACCATTAAGATTCTGACTTGTTGCATGGGGTTGGTTATAACTTCCCAACCTCTTCTTCGGATTTCATGTCGAATCTCCGGGTACTCATTTTTCTTGAGCTTGAAAGGGACCTCAGGGATCACCTTCTTCTTTGCCACAACATCATAGAAGTGGGCTTGATGGCTCTTGGAGATGAATCTTTCCATCTCCCATGACTCGGAGGTGGAAGCTTTTGTCTTCCCTTTTCCTTTTCTAGAGGATTCTCCGGCCTTAGGTGCCACTGATGGTAGTGGAAAACAAAAAAGATTGTGCTTTGACCACACCAAACTTAAAATATTGCTCGTCCTCGAGCAAGAGAAGAAAGAAGAGAAGAAGAATAAGAGAATATGGAGGAGAAGGAGGGGATATGGATTCGGCCAAGGTATAGTAGAGGGGGTAGTGTTGTGTGAAAATGAAGTGTAATGGAAGGGTATATATAGGGAGAGGGGAGAGGGTAGGTTCGGCCATTTAGGGTGGGATTGGGTGGGAAAATGTTTTTAAATTTGAAGGTAGGTAGGGTTTATGGGGAAGAATGGGTGGGTGTGAGTGGTGAATAGGTGATTGGGAAGAGAGATTGAGGTGATTGGTGAAGGGTTTTTGGGAAGTGTGACATGGGGAAGAGTAAAATAGGATTAGGAGGTAAGGTGGGAATATAGTAGGTGGGGATCCTGTGGGGTCCATCGATCCTGAGGTGATCCTGTGGGGTCCACAGATCCTGAGGTGTCAAGGAATTCCATCCCTGCACCAAATAGGCATGTAAAATGCCTTTGCACACCATTCTGGCGTTTAAACGCCGAGTGGTGCACATTCTGGGCGTTCAACGCCCATAAGTAACATGTTTCTGGCGTTCAGCGCCAGCTTTTCCTCTAGGCACATTCCTGGTGTTCAGCGCCAGAATGTTGCTTGTTTCTGGCGTTCAGCGCCAATTTCATGCTCTGTTCTGGCGTTGAACGCCAGCCAGATGCTCCTTACTGGCGTTGAACGCCAGTCTGTGCTTCCTCCAGGGTGTGATTTTTTCTGCTGTTTTTGATCCTGTTTTTAATTTTTATATTTTTTTCGTGACTCCTCATGATCATGTACCTAATAAAACACAAAATAACAATAAAATAAAAATTAGATAAATAAAATTGGGTTGCCTTCCAACAAGCGCTTCTTTAAAGTCAATAGCTTGACAGTGGCTCTCATGGAGCCACAAAGGTGATCAGGTCAATGTTGTATAGTCCCAACACCAAACTTAGAGTTTGGATATGGAGTTTTAACACCAAACTTAGAGTTTGGTTGTGGCCTCACAACACCAAACTTAGAGTTTGACCGTGGGGGCTCTTCTTGACTCTGAACTGAGAGAAGCTCTTCATGCTTACTCTCTTTTGTCACAGAGGGATGGCCATGTGCCTTAAACACAAGGTAGTCCCCATTCAATTGAAGGACTAGTTCACCTCTGTTGACATCTATCACAGCTCCTGCTGTGGCTAGGAAAGGTCTTCCAAGGATAATGCATTCATCCTCTTCCTTCCAAGTGTCTAAGATTATGAAATCAACAGGGATGTAAAGGCCTTCAACCTTTACTAACACGTCCTCCACTATTCCATAAGCTTGTCTCAATGACTTGTCTGCCAATTGTAATGAGAACAAGGCAGGTTGTACCTCAATGATCCCCAGCTTCTCCATTACAGAGAGTGGCATAAGATTTATCCCTGACCCCAGATCACATAGAGCCTTTTCAAAGGTCATGGTGCCTATGGTACAAGGTATTAAGAACTTGCCAGGATCTTGTCTCTTTTGAGGTAAAATTTTCTGAATCCAAGTATCTAGTTCACTAATGAGCAAGGGAGGTTCACTTTCCCAAGTCTCATTACTAAACAACTTGGCATTCAGCTTCATGATAGCTCCTAAATACTGAGCAACTTGCTCTCCAGTCACATCTTCATCCTCTTCAGAGGAAGAATAATCTTCGGAGCTCATGAATGGTAGAAGGAGATTTAATGGAATCTCTATGGTCTCTGTATGAGCCTCAGATTCCTTTGGATCCTTAATAGGAAACTCCTTCTTTCTTGAAGGACGTCCCAGGAGGTCTTCCTCACTAGGATTTTCGTCCTCCTCCTTCCTTGTGCATTCGGCCACATTGATCACATCAATGGCCTTGCACTCTCCTTTTGGATTCTCTTCTGTATTGCTTGGGAGAATACTGGGAGGAGTTTCAATGACTTTCTTACTCAGCTGGCCCACTTGTGCCTCCAGATTTCTAATAGAGGACCTTGTTTCACTCATGAAACTGAAAGTGGCCTTTGACAGATCAGAGACTAGATTGGCTAAATCAGAAGTGTTTTGTTCAGAATTCTCTGTCTGTTGCTGAGAAGATGATGGAAAAGGCTTGCTATTGCTCAGCCTATTGCGTCCACCATTGTTAAAGCCTTGTTGAGGCTTTTGTTGATCCTTCCATGAGAAATTTGGATGATTTCTCCATGATGAGTTATAGGTGTTTCCATAAGGTTCACCCATGTAATTAACCTCTGCCATTGCAGGGTTCTCAGGATCATAAGCTTCTTCAGAAGCTGCCTCTTTAGTACTGTTGGATGCATTTTGCTATCCATTCAGACTTTGGGAGATCATGTTGACTTGCTGAGTCAACACTTTGTTCTGAGCCAATATGGCATTCAGAGCATCAATTTCAAGAACTCCTTTCTTCTGAGGTATCCCATTATTCACGGAATTCCTCTCAGAAGTGTACATGAATTGGTTGTTTGCAACCATGTCAATGAGTTCTTGAGCCTCTTCAGGCATTTTCTTTAGGTGAATAGATCCACCTGTAGAATGGTTCAATGACATTTTCGAAAATTCAGATAGACCATAATAGAATATATCTAATATGGTCCATTCTAAAAATATGTCAGATGGACATCTTTTGGTCAGCTGCTTGTATCTTTCCCAAGCTTCGTATAGGGATTCACCATCTTTTTGTTTGAAGGTTTGACCATCCACTCTCAGCTTGCTCAGCTTTTGAGGAGGAAAGAATTTATCCAAGAAGGCAGTGACCAGCTTATCCTAAGAGTCCAGGCTATCCTTGGGTTGTGAATCCAACCATATTCTAGCTCTGTCTCTTACAGCAAAAGGGAAAAGCATGAGTCTGTAGACTTCAGGATCAACTCCATTCGTCTTTACAGTCTCACAGATCTGCAAGAACTCAGTTAAAAACTGGTAAGGATCTTTAGATGGAAGTCCATAAAACTTGCAGTTTTGTTGCATTAAGGCAACTAGCTGAGGTTTCAGCTCAAAATTATTAGCTCCAATGGCAGGAATGGAGATGCTTCTTCCATCAAATTTGGACGTTGGCTTTGTGAAGTCACCAAGCATTCTCCTTGCATTATTATTATTTTCGGCTGCCATCTTCTTCTCTTGTTCTAATATTTCTGAAAGGTTACCTTTAAATTGTTGTAACTTAGCTTCTCTAAATTTTCTCTTCAGAGTCCTTTCAGGTTCTGGATCAATTTCAACAAGAGTGCCTTTATCTTTGTTCCTGCTCATATGAAAGAGAAGAAAACAAGAAAAGAAAGAGGAATCCTGTATGTCACAGTATAGAGATTCATTTATGTTAGTAGAAAAAGAAAGGGGAGAAGAATGAAAAAGAGTGGGTTCGGATATTTAGGTGAATAGAGGTGAAGAGAAGTGTTAGTAATTAAATAATTAAATAGAATAAGAGAGAAGAGATATAAAATTCGAAAATAATTTTTTAGAAAAAAAAAGGGTTAGTAATTTTTGACAATTAGAAATAAGATAAGGTTAAAATTAAAATTTAAAACAAAAAGAATTTTTGAAAAAGAGATGAGATATTTTCAAAAATTAGAGAGGGAAAAGTAGTTAGGTGGTTTTAAAAAAGATAAGAAACAAACAAAAAGTCAAAGAGTTAGTTGAAAAAGATATTAAAATCAAATTTGAAAAGATAAGAAGAGAAGAGGTTAGATAAGATATTTTGAAATCAAATTTTGAAAAAGGTAAAATTTTTGAAAAAGATAAGATAAAAGATAAAAAGATTTAATTTTTAAAAGCTTTCTAAAAAAAATTTAATTTTTAAATTTAAAATTACTTACTTCACTAACAAGAAACTTCAAGATAAGATTCTAGAACTTAAAGATTGAACCTTTCTTAACAAGAAAGTAACAAACTTCAAATTTTTGAATCAATCACATTAATTGTTAGTGTAATTTTGAAAATATGATATAAAGATAAGAAAAAGATTTTGAAAATAATTTAAAAAAGATTTTTGAAAAATTTCGAAAAACAAAGATAAAATTGAAAAGATATGATTTTTGAAAAAGATTTTAAAAAGATAAGATTTTTTTTTAAATTGAAAATTTGACTTGACTTGTGAGAAACAACTAATTTTAAAAAATTTTGACTAAGTCAACTCAAATTTTCAAAAATTATGAGAAAAATAAGGAAAAGATATTTTTTTGATTTTTAAAATTTAATTATGAGAGAGAAAAACACAAACATGACCCAAAACATGAAAATTTTGGATCAAAACAAAAGATGTATGCAAGAACACTATGAATGTCAAGATGAACACCAAGAACACTTTGAAGATCATGATGAACATCAAGAACACATTTTTGAAAAATTTTTGATGCAAAGAAAACATGCAAGACACCAAACTTAGAAATCTTTAATGCATGGACTCTAACAAACAAAAAATGCATATGAAAAACAACAAACAACACAAAACAAGAAAACATCAAGATCAAATAAGAAGACTTGTCAAGAACAACTTGAAGATCATAAAGAACACTATGAATGCATGGAATTTTCGAAAAATGCAAGAAAAATTTTTAAAGCATGCAATTGACACCAAACTTAAAAATTGACTCAAGACTCAAACAAAAAACACCAAATATTTTTTATTTTTATGATTTTCTAATTTTTTTTGGATTTTTATAAATTTTTTTTTCGAAAATATTTTTTGGAAAAACGAAAAAGAAAAGAAAAATTTTGAAAAAGTTTTTTTTTGAAAAGAAAATTACCTAATCTAAGCAACAAGATGAACCGTCAGTTGTCCATACTCGAACAATCCCCGGCAACGGCGCCAAAAACTTGGTGGACGAAATTGTGATCGTCTTTGTATTTGCATGAGATTTAAAAATTGGCTCTATTGGAATTTATGATCACAACTTCATTCAACTTAACCAGCAAGTGTACTGGGTCATCCAAGTAATACCTTACGTGAGTAAGGGTCGATCCCACAGAGATTGTTTGTATGAAGCGAGCTATGGTCACCTTGTAAATCTTAGTTAAGCAGATTAAATGGTTATGGGTTTCGAAAATTAATAATAAATAGAAAATAAAATAAGATAGAAATACTTATGTAAATCAATAGTGGGAATTTCAGATAGGCGTATGGAGATGCTGTGCTCCTCTCGAATCTCTACTTTTTTATTACATTCATCCAATCCTTCTTACTCCTTTCCATGGCAAGCTGTATGTAGGGCATCACCATCATCAATGGCTACTTTTAATCCTCTCGGGAAAATGGTCCTATGCGCTTTCACTGCACGGCTAATCGTCTGGAAGCATCACCCTTGTTGATAGCTACATCCCATCCTCTCAGTCAAAATGGTCCAAATGCTCTGTCACAGCACGGTTAATCATCTGTCGGTTCTCAATCAGGTTGGAGTAGAATCCATTGATTCTTTTGTGTTTGTCATCACGCCCATCCTTCAGGAGTCTGAAGCTCGTCACAATCATTCAATACCGGAATCCTACTCGGAATACCACAGACAAGGTTAGACTTTCCGGATTCCCAGGATCCTACTCGGAATACCACAGACAAGGTTAGACTTTTCGGATCCCCATGAATGCCGCCATCTATCTAGCTTATACCACGAAGATTCTGTTGGGGAATCTAAGAGATATGCGCCCGGCCTAGAGTAGAACGGAAGTGGTTGTCAGTCACGCACGTTCATAGGTGAGAATGATGATGAGTGTCACGGATCATCACATTCATCAAAGTGTTGTGCAACGTATATCTTGGAATAAAAATCAAAGAGAATTGAATAGAAAGTAATAATAATTGTATTGAAACTTTGAGGTACAGCAGAGCTCCACACCCTTAATCTATGGTGTGCAGAAACTCCACTGTTGAAAATACATAAGTGAAAGGTTCAGGCATGGCCGAATGGCCAGCCCCCTAAAACGTGATCAATAGCCTCCTAAGATGAAGAATAAAACAAAACTGAGACTAAAGATGAAACGTGGTCAAAGACGACTAATACACTAGTAAAAAGTCTTATTTATACTAAACTAGCTACTAGGGTTTACATGAGTAAGTAATTGATGCAAAAATCCACTTCCGGGGCCCACTTGGTGTATGTTTGGGCTGAGCTTGATCTATCCACGAACTGAGGCTTTTCTTGGAGTTGAACGCCAAGTTATAACGTGTTTTGGGCGTTCAACTCCGGATCATGACGTGTTTCTGGCGTTTAACTCCAGACAGCAGCATGTACTTAGCGTTCAACACCAAATTACGTCGTCAATTTCCGAATAAAGTATGGACTATTATATATTTCTGAAAAGCTCTGGATGTCTACTTTCCAACGCCGTTGAGAGCGCAGCATTTGGAGTTCTGTATCTCCAGAAAATCCATTTCGAGTGCAGGGAGGTCAGATTCCAACAGCATCAGCAGTCCTTTTGTCAGCCTTTTTCAGAGTTTTGCTCAAGTCCCTCAATTTCAGCCAGAAATTACTTGAAATTACAGAAAAAACACACAAACTCATAGTAAAGTCCAGAAATGTGAATTTAACATAAAAACTAATGAAAACATCCCTAAAAGTAGCTTGAACTTACTAAAAACTACCTAAAAATAATGCCAAAAAGCGTATAAATTATCTGCTCATCATCCTCCATTAGAAATTTGGAGGCACAAGTGGGTCAGCTGAGCAAGAAAATTACTGAACTCCCTCCTAGTGCTCTTCCAAGCAATACAGAAGAAAATCCAAAAGGAGAGTGCAAGGCCATCAACATGGCCGAATTTGGAGAGGAGGGAGAGGCAGTGAACGCCACTGAGGAAGACCTCAATGGACGTCCACTGGCCTCCAATAAGTTCCCTAATGAGGAACCATGGGAATCTGAGGCTCACACTGAGACCATAGAGATCCCATTGGATTTACTTCTGCCATTCATGAGCTCTGATGAGTATTCTTCCTCTGAAGAGGATGAGTATGTCACTGAAGAGCAAGTTGCTAAATACCTTGGAGCAATCATGAAGCTAAATGACAAGTTATTTGGTAATGAGACTTGGGAGGATGTACCCCCTTTGCTCACCAAAGAACTGGATGACTTGTCTAGGCAGAGATTACCTCAAAAGAGACAAGATCCTGGGAAGTTTTCAAGAAAGCTCTGTGTGACTTAGGGTCAAGTGTAAACCTCATGCCTCTCTCTGTAATGGAGAAGCTAGGGATCTTTGAGGTACAAGCTGCAAGAATCTCACTAGAGATGGCAGATAACTCAAGAAAACAAGCTTATGGACTTGTACTGGATGTTTTGGTGAAAGTTGAAAACCGTTACATCCCTGCTGATTTCATAGTCCTAGAGACTGGGAAGTGCATGGATGAATCCATCATCCTTGGCAGACCCTTCCTAGCCACAGCAAAGGCTGTGATTGATGTGGACAAAGGAGAATTGATCATTCAAGTGAATGAAGAATCCTTTGTGTTTAAGGCTCAAGGATATCCCTCTGTCACCATGGAGAGGAAGCATGAAGAGCTTCTCTCAAAACGGAGTCAAATAGAGCCCCCACAGTCAAACTCTAAGTTTGGTGTTGGGAGGCCACAACCAACTTCTAAGTTTGGTGTTGAACAGCCACATTCAAACTCTAAGTTTGGTGTTGGGAGGTTCCAACATTGCTCTGAGCATCTGTGAGGCTCCATGAGAGCCCACTGTCAAGCTACTGACATTAAAGAAGCGCTTGTTGGGAGGCAACCCAATGTTATATTTTATCTATTTTCTTTTGTTATTTTATGTTTTCTGTAGGTTAATGATCATGGAAAGTCACAAAATCAATTGAAAAATCAAAAACAGAATGAAAAACAGAAAGAAAAATAGCACACCCTGGAGGAAGATCTTGCTGGCGTTTAAACGCCAGTAAGGGTAGCAAATGGGCGTTTAACGCCCAGTCTGTCACCATTCTGGGCGTTTAACGCCAGAAAGGGGCACCAGACTGGCGTTAAACGCCAGAAAAGGGCAAGAACTTGGCGTTAAATGCCAGAAATGGGCACCAGCCCAGCGTTTAACGCCAGAATTGGCATGAAGGGCATTTTTGCTCGTCACTTGGTGCAGGGATGACTTTTCCTTGACACCTCAGGATCTGTGGACCCCACAGGATCCCCACCTACACCACCACTCTCTTTCTTCTTCTTCACCCATTCACCAATCACCTCAACACCTCTTCCCCAAAAACCCTTCACCTATTAAATCCCATCTTTCTCTTCACCACTCACATCCATCCTTCATAAAACCCCACCTACCTCACCATTCAAATTCAAACCACTTTCCCTCCCAAACCCACCCTCTCATAGCCGAACCATACACCCCCTCTCCACTCCTATATAAACCCATCTTCACTCATTCATTTTCACACAACCTAAACACTACTTCTTCCCCTTTGGCCGAACCACAACGCCATTTCCATTTCCTCTATTTCTTCTTCTTCTGCTCTCTTCTTTCTTCTTTTGCTCGAGGACGGGCAAACCTTTTAAGTTTGGTGTGGTAAAAGCATTGCTTTTTGTTTTTCCATAACCATTTATGGCATCCAAGGCCGGAGAAACCTCTAGAAAGAGGAAAGGGAAGGCAAAAGCCTCCTCCTCCGAGTCATGGGAGATGGAGAGATTCATCTCAAGGGTGCATCAAGACCACTTCTATAAAGTTGTGGCCTTGAAGAAGGTGATCCCCGAGGTCCCTTTCAAACTCAAAAAGAGTGAATATCCGGAGATCCAACATGAGATCCGAAGAAGAGGCTGGAAAGTTCTTACCAACCCCATTCAACAAGTCGGAATCTTAATGGTTCAAGAGTTCTATGCCAATGCATGGATCACCAAGAACCATGATCAAAGTGTGAACCCGGACCCAAAGAATTGGCTTACAATGGTTCGGGGGAAATACTTAGATTTTATTCCGGAAAATGTAAGGTTGGCATTCAACTTGCCCATGATGCAAGGAGATGAACACCCTTACACTAGAAGGGTCAACTTTGATCAAAGGTTGGACCAAGTCCTCATAGATATCTGTGAAGAGGGCGCCCAATGGAAGAGAGATTCAAGAGGGAAGTTGGTTCAACTGAGAAGGCATGACCTCAAACCCGTGGCTAGGGGATGGTTGGAGTTTATCCAACGCTCAATCATTTCCACTAGCAACCGGTCCGAAGTTACTCTAGACCGGGCCATCATGATTCATAGCATCATGATTGGAGAGGAAGTAGAAGTTCATGAGGTTATAGCCCAAAAACTTTATAAGGTGGTGGACAAGTCCTCTACCTTGGCAAGGTTAGCCTTTCCTCATCTTATTTGTCACCTCTGTTATTCAGTTAGAGTTGACATAGAGGGAGACATCCCCATTGATGAGGACAAGCCCATCACTAAGAAAAGGATGGAGCAAACAAGAGATCCCACTCATCATGAAATCCCTGAGATGCCTCAAGGGATGCACTTTCCTCCACAAAACTATTGGGAGCAAATCAACACCTCCCTAGGAGAATTAAGTTCCAACATGGGACAATTAAGGGTGGAGCACCAAGAACATTCCATCCTCCTCCATGAGATTAGAGAAGATCAAAGAATCATGAGAGAGGAGCAACAAAGGCAAGGAAGAGACATTGAGGAGCTCAAGCACTCCATAAGATCTTCAAGAGGAAGAACAAGCCGCCATCACTAAGGTGGACCCGTTCTTTAATTTCCTTGTTCTTTATTTTCATGTTTTTTGAATTTTATGCTTATGTTTATCTATGTTTGTGTCTTATTACATGATCATTAGTGTCTTAGTGTCTATGCCTTAAAGTTATGAATGTCCTATGAATCCATCACCTTTCTTGAATGAAAAATGTTCTTAATTGAAAAGAGAAGAATTGCATGAATTTTAAATTTTATAACAGATTAATTATTTTGATGTGGTGGCAATACTTTTGTTTTCTGAATGTATGCTTAAACAGTGTATATGTCTTTTGAATTTGTTGTTCATGAATGTTGGCTCTTGAAAGAATGATGAAAAAGGAGACATGTTACTGAGGATCTGAAAAATCATAAAAATGATTCTTGAAGCAAGAAAAAGCAGTGAATACAAAAAAAAAGAGAAGGAGAAAAACGAAAAAAAAAGAGAGAGAAGAAAGAAAAAGAAAGTTGTGATCCAAGGCAAAAAGAGTGTGCTTAAGAACCCTGGACACCTCTAATTGGGGACTCTAGCAAAGCTGAGTCACAATCTGAAAAGGTTCACCCAATTATGTGTCTGTGGCATGTATGTATCCAATGGTAATACTGGAAGACAGAGTGCTTTGGGTCACGGCCAAGACTCATAAAGTAGCTGTGTTCAAGAATCATCATACTTAACTAGGAGAATCAATAACACTATCTGGATTCGGAGTTCCTATGGAAGCCAATCATTCTGAATTTCAAAGGATAAAGTGAGATGCCAAAACTGTTCAGAGGCAAAAAGCTAAAAGCCCCGCTCATCTAATTAATACTGATCTTCATAGATGTTTTTGGAATTCATTGCATATTCTCTTCTTTTTATCTTATTTGATTTTCAGTTGCTTGGGGACAAGCAACAATTTAAGTTTGGTGTTGTGATGAGCGGATAATTTATACGCTTTTTGGCATTGTTTTTAGTATGTTTTTAGTATGTTTTAGTTAGTTTTTATTATATTTTTATTAGTTTTTAGTTAAAATTCACTTTTCTGGACTTTACTATGAGTTTGTGTGTTTTTCTGTGATTTCAGGTATTTTCTGGCTGAAATTGAGGGACTTGAACAAAAATCTGATTCAGAGACTAAAAAGGACTGCAGATGCTGTTGGATTCTGACCTCCCTGCACTCGAAGTGGATTTTCTGGAGCTATAGAAGCCCAATTGGCGCGCTCTCAACGGCGTTGGAAAGTAGACATCTTGGGATTTCCAGAAATATATAATAGTCCATACTTTGCTCGAGATTTGATGGCCCAAACCGGCGTTCCAAATTAGCTCAAAACTGCCCGGCGTTAAACGCCGGAACTGGCACAAGAACGGGAGTTAAACGCCCAAACTGGCACAAAAGCTGGCGTTTAACTCCAAGAGAGGTCTCTACACGAAAATGCTTCAATGCTCAGCCCAAGCACACACCAAGTGGGCCCGGAAGTGGATTGTTATGTCATTTACTCATCTTTGTAAACCCTAGGCTACTAGTTCTCTACAAATAGGACCTTTTGCTATTGTATTTTCATCTTGGTTCTTCTGGTTCCCTCTCTGGGGCCGAAGCCAATGATCACTTTTGTTCTTATGTATTTTCAACAGTGGAGTTTCTACACACCATAGATTAAGGTGTGGAGCTCTTCTGTACCTCGAGTATTAATGCAATTACTATTATTCTTCTATTCAATTCAGCCTATTCTTGTTCTAAGATATTCATTTGCACCCAAGAACATGATAAATGTGATGATTATGTGACGCTCATCATCATTCTCACTTATGAACGCGTGCCTGACAACCACTCCCGTTCTACAAGCAAATAAGGCTTGAATGTTTATCTCTTGGATCCCTTAATCGGAATCTTCGTGGTATAAGCTAGAATTGGCGGCATTCAAGAGAATCCGGAAGGTCTAAACCTTGTCTGTGATTTTCTGAGTAGGATTCAATGATTGAATGACTGTGACGAGCTTCAAACTCCTGAAGGCTGGGCGTTAGTGACAGACGCAAAAGAATCAATGGATTCTATTCCAACCTGATTGAGAACCGACAGATGATTAGCCGTGCCGTGACAGGGTGCGTTGAACATTTTCACTGAGAGGATGGGAGGTAGCCACTGACAACGGTGAAACCCTACATATAGCTTACCATGGAAAGGAGTAAGAAGGATTGGATGAAGACAGTAGGAAAGCAGAGAGACGGAAGGGACAAAGCATCTCCATACGCTTATCTGAAATTCTCACCAATGAATTACATAAGTATCTCTATCTTTATCTTTATGTTTTATTCATACATCATCCATAACCATTTGAGTCTGCCTGACTAAGATTTACAAGGTGACCATAGCTTGCTTTATACCAACAATCTTCATGGGATCGACCCTTACTCGCTGATGAGCGGATAATTTATACGCTTTTTGGCATTGTTTTTAGGTAGTTTTTAGTAAGTTCAAGCTACTTTTAGGGATGTTTTCATTAGTTTTTATGCTAAATTCACATTTCTAGACTTTAATATGAGTTTGTGTGTTTTTCTGTGATATCAGGTAATTTCTGGCTGAAATTGAGGGACTTGAGCAAAACTCTGAAAAAGGCTGACAAAAGGACTGCTGATGCTATTGGAATCTGACCTCCCTGCACTCGAAATGGATTTTTTGGAGCTACAGAACTCCAATTGGCGCGCTCTCAACGGCGTTGGAAAGTAGACATCCAGAGCTTTCCAGCAATATATAATAGTCCATACGTTATTCGGAAATTGATGACGTAACTTGGCGTTGAACGCCAAGTACATGCTGCTGTCTAGAGTTAAACGCCAGAAACACGTCATGATCCGGAGTTGAACGCCCAAAACATGTTATAACTTGGAGTTCAACTCCAAGAAAAGCCTCAGCTCGTGGATAGATCAAGCTCAGCCCAAACATACACCAAGTGGGCCCCGGAAGTGGATTTATGCATCAATTACTTACTCATGTAAACCCTAGTAGCTAGTTTAGTATAAATAAGACTTTTTACTAGTGTATTAGTCGTCTTTTGACCACGTTTCATCTTTGGTCTCAATTTTGTTTTATTCTTCATCTTAGGAGGCCATTGAGCACGTTTTAGGGGGCTGGCCATTCGGTCATGCCTGAACCTTTCACTTATGTATATTCAACGATAGAGTTTCTGCACACCATAGATTAAGGGTGTGGAGCTCTGCTGTACCTCAAGCTTCAATACAATTACTATTACTTTTTATTCAATTCTATCTTATTCTTATTCCAAGATATACGTTGCACTTCAACTTGATGAATGTGATGATCCGTGACACTCATCATTATTCTCACCTATGAACGCGCGTGACTGACAACCACTTCTGTTCTACTTTAGGCCGGGCGCATATCTCTTAGATTCCCCAACAGAATCTTCGTGGTATAAGCTAGATAGATGGCGGCATTCATGGGGATCCGGAAAGTCTAACCTTGTCTGTGGTATTCCGAGTAGGATCCCGGGAATTCGGAAAGTCTAACCTTGTCTGTGGTATTCCGAGTAGGATTCCGGTATTGAATGACTGTGACGAGCTTCAAACTCCTGAAGGCTGGGCGTGATGACAAACGCAAAAGAATCAATGGATTCTATTCCAACCTGATTGAGAACCGACAGATGATTAGCCGTGCTGTGACAGAGCATTTGGACCATTTTCACTGAGAGGATGGGATGTAGCTATCAACAAGGGTGATGCCTCGAGACGATTAGCCGTGCAGTGACAGCGCATAGGACCATTTTCCCGAGAGGATTAAAAGTAGCCATTGATGATGGTGATGCCCTACATACAGCTTGCCATGGAAAGGAGTAAGAAGAATTGGATGAAAGCAATAAGAAAGTAGAGATTCGAAAGGATTCTAGCATCTCCACACGCCTATCTGAAATTCCCACTATTGATTTACATAAGTATTTCTATCCCTTTTTATTTTCTATTTATTATTAATTTTCGAAACCCAAAAGCATTTAATCTGCCTAACTGAGATTTACAAGGTGACCATAGCTTGCTTCATACCAACAATCTCTGTGGGATCGACCCTTACTCACGTAAGGTATTACTTGGATGACCCAGTACACTTGCTGGTTAGTTGAACGAGATTGTGGAAAGAAAGTGCTGAGTTAATGTTTTTATACACATGCCAAAGAGCCATTATTGTTGATCACAATTTCGTCCACCAAGTTTTTGGCGCCGTTGCCGGGGATTGTTCGAGTATGGACAACTGACGGTTCATCTTGTTGCTCAGATTAGGTAATTTTCTTTTCAAAAATCTTTTTCAAAAATTTTTCTTTTCTTTTTCGCTTTTCTAAAGAATATTTTCGAAAAATATAATAAAAATACAAAAAAAATTCATAAAATCATAAAAATAAAAAATATTTTGTGTTTCTTGTTTGAGTCTTGAGTCAATTTTTAAGTTTGGTGTCAATTGCATGTTTTTAAAAAATTTTCTTGCATTTTTCGAAAATTCCATGCATTCATAGTGTTCTTCATGATCTTCAAGCTGTTCTTGACAAGTCTTCTTGTTTGATCTTGATGTTTTCTTGTTTTGTGTTGTTTGTTTTTTTCATGTGCATTTTTGCATTCATATTTTCCAAGCATTAAAGATTTCTAAGTTTGGTATCTTGCATGTTTTCTTTGCATCAAAAATTTTTCAAAAATATGTTCTTGATGTTCATCATGATCTTCAAAGTGTTCTTGGTGTTCATCTTGACATTCATAGTGTTCTTGCATGTATTATGTGTTTGATCCAAAATTTTCATATTTTGGGTCTTTTTCATGTTTTTCCCTCTCATCTTTAAAATTTAAAAATCAAAAAATATCTTTTCCTTATTTTTCTCATAATTTTCGAAAATTTGAGTTGACTTAGTCAAAAATTTTCAAAATTAGTTGTTTCTTACAAGTCAAGTCAAATTTTCAATTTTAAAAATCTTATCTTTTTAAAATCTTTTTCAAAAATTATATCTTTTTTATTTTTTTTATTTTTTTCAAAAATTTCAAAAATATTTTTCAAAATATTTTCAAAATCTTTTTCTTACCTTTATATCAAGTTTTTGAAAATTAGCTAACAATTAATGTGATTGATTCAAAAATTTGAAGTTTGTTACTTGCTTGTTAAGAAAGGATCAATCTTTAAATTCTAGAATCATATCTTGTAGTTACTTGTTAGTTAAGTAATTAATTTTAAATTTAAAAATTAAATCTTTTTATCTTTTATCTTATCTTTTTCAAAAATTTTATCTTTTTCAAAATTTGATTTCAAAATATCTTATCTAACCTCTTATCTTCTTATCTTTTCAAATTTGATTTTAATATCTTTTTCAACTAACTCTTTGACTTTTTGTTTGTTTCTTATCTTTTTCAAAACCACCTAACTACTCTTTCCTCTCTAATTTTCGAAAATATCTCATCTCTTTTTCAAAAATTCTTTTTGTTTTAAATTTTAATTTTAATCTTATCTTATTTCTAATTTTCAAAAATTACTAACCCCTTTTTTTTAAAATTATTTTCGAATTTTCTATCTCTTCTCTCTTATTCTATTTAATTATTTAATTACTAACACTTCTCTTCACCTCTCTTCACTTAAATATCCGAACCCACTCTTCTTCATTCTTCTCCCCTTTCTTTTTCTACTAACATAAAGGAATCTCTATACTGTGACATAGAGGATTCCTCTTCTTTTCTTGTTTTCTTCTCTTTTATAGAGCAGGAACAAGGAAAAAGGCACTCTTGTTGAAATTGATCCAGAACCTGAAAGGACTCTGAAGAGAAAATTAAAGAGAAGCTAAGTTACAACAATCTAAAGGTAACCTTTCAGAAATATTAGAACAAGAGAAGGAGATGGCAGCCGAAAATAATAATAATGCAAGGAGAATGCTTGGTGACTTCACAAAGACAACATCCAAATTTGATGGAAGAAGCATCTCCATTCCTGCCATTGGAGCCAACAACTTTGAGCTGAAACCTCAGCTAGTTGCCTTAATGCAACAAAACTGCAAGTTTTATGGACTTCCATCTGAAGATCCTTACCAGTTTTTAACTGAGTTCTTGCAGATTTGTGAGAATGTAAAGACGAATGGAGTTGATCCTGAAGTCTACAGACTCATGCTTTTCCCTTTTGCTGTAAGAGACAGAGCTAGAATATGGTTGGATTCACAACCTAAGGATAGCCTGGACTCCTGGGATAAGCTAGTCACCGCCTTCTTGGATAAATTCTTTCCTCCTCAAAAGCTGAGCAAGCTGAGAGTGGATGTTCAAAACTTCAAACAAAAAGATGGTGAATCCCTCTATGAAGCTTGGGAAAGATACAAGTAGCTGACCAAAAGATGTCCATCTGACATGTTTTCAGAATGGACCATATTAGATATATTCTATTATGGCCTGTCTAAATTTTCGAAAATGTCATTGGACCATTCTGCAGGAGGATCTATTCACCTAAAGAAAACGCCTGAAGAGGCTCAAGAACTCATTGACATGATTGCAAACAACCAATTCATGTACACTTCTGAGAGGAATTCCGTGAATAATGGAATACCTCAGAAGAAAGGAGTTCTTGAAATTGATGCTCTGAATGCCATATTGGCTCAGAACAAAGTGTTGACTCAGCAAGTCAACATGATCTCTCAAAGTCTGAATGGATGGCAAAATGCATCCAACAGTACTAAAGAGGCAGCTTCTGAAGAAGCTTATGATCCTGAGAACCCTGCAATGGCAGAGGTCAATTACATGGGTGAACCTTATGGAAACACCTATAATTCATCATGGAGAAATTATCCAAATTTCTCATGGAAGGATCAACAAAAGCCTCAACAAGGCTTTAACAATGGTGGACGCAATAGGCTGAGCAATAGCAAGCCTTATCCATCATCTTCTCAGCAACAGACAGAGAATTCTAAACAAAACACTTCTAATTTAGCCAATCTAGTCTCTGATCTGTCAAAGGCCACTTTCAGTTTCATGAGTGAAACAAGATCCTCCATCAGAAATCTGGAGGCACAAGTGGGCCAGCTGAGTAAGAAAGTCATTGAAACTCCTCCCAGTATTCTCCCAAGTAATATAGAAGAGAATCCAAAAGGAGAGTACAAGACCATTGATTTAATCAATATGGCCGAATGCACAAGGGAGGAGGAGGACGAAAATCCTAGTGAGGAAGACCTCCTAAGACATCCTTCAAGCAAGAAGGAGTTTCCTATTAAGGATCCAAAGGAATCTGAGGCTCATATAAAGAACATAGAGATTCCATTAAGTCTCCTTCTGCCATTCATGAGCTCTGAAGACTATTCTTCCTCTAAAGAGGATGAAGATGTAACTGGAGAGCAAGTTGCTCAATACTTAGGAGCTATCATGAACCTGAATGCCAAGTTGTTTGGTAATGAGACTTGGGAAAGTGAACCTCCCTTGCTCATTAGTGAACTAGATACCTAGATTCAGCAAATTTTACCTCAAAAGAGACAAGATCCTGGCAAGTTCTTAATACCTTGTACCATAGGCACCATGACCTTTGAAAAGGCTCTATGTGATCTGAGGTCAGGGATAAATCTTATGCCACTCTCTGTAATGGAGAAGCTGGGGATCATTGAGGTACAACCTGCCTTGTTCTCATTACAAATGGCAGACAAGTCATTGAGACAAGCTCATGGAATAGTAGAGGACGTGTTAGTAAAGGTTGAAGGCCTTTACATCCCTGCTGATTTCATAATCTTAGCACTAGGAAGGAAGAGGATGAATGCATCATCCTTGGAAGACCTTTCCTAGCCACAGCAGGAGCTGTGATAGATGTCAACAGAGGTGAATTAGTCCTTCAATTGAATGGGGACTACCTTGTGTTTAAGGCACAAGGACATCCCTCTGTGACAAAAGAGAGTAAGCATGAAGAGCTTCTCTCAGTTCACAGTCAAGAAGGGCCCCCACAGTCAAACTCTAAGTTTGGTGTTGTGAGGCCACAACCAAACTCTAAGTTTGGTGTTAAGATCCCATATCCAAACTCTAAGTTTGGTGTTGGGACTATACAACATTGACCTGATCACCCTGTGGCTCCATGAGAGCCACTGTCATGCTATTGACATTAAAGAAGCGCTTGTTGGGAGGCAACCCAATTTTATTTATCTAATTTTTATTTTATTTTATTTTATTTTTATTTTGGGTTTTATTAGGTACATGATCATGTAGAGTCACGAAAAAAATATAAAAATTAAAAATAAAATCAAAAACAGCAGAAAAAAATCACACCCAGGAGGAAGCACAGACTGGCGTTCAATGCTAGTAAGGAGCATCTGGCTGGCGTTCAACGCCAGAACAGAGCATGAAACTGGCGCTGAACACCAGAAACAAGCAACATTCTGGCGCTGAACGCCAAGAATGTGCCTAGAGGAAAAGCTGGCGCTGAACGCCAGTAACAAGCATGAAACTGGCGTTCAACGCCAGAAACATGTTACATGTGGGCGTTGAACGCCCAGAATGTGCACCACTCAGCGTTTAAATGCCAGAATGGTGTGCAAAGGCATTTTACATGCCTAATTGGTGCAGGGATGGAATTCCTTGACACCTCAGGATCTGTGGACCCCACATGATCACCTCAGGATCGGTGGACCCCAGAGGATCCCCACCTACTCTATTCCCACCTTACCTCCTAATCCTATTTTACTCTTCCCCATGTCACACTTCCTAAAACCCTTCACCAATCACCTCAAACCCTCTTCCCAATCACCCCCTTCACCACTCACATCCATCCACTCTTCCCCATAAACCCCACCCACCTTCAAAATTCAAAAACACTTTCCCACCCATTCCCACCCTATATGGCCGAAACTTCACTCTCCCCTTTCCCTATATATATCCTTCCATTCTACTTCATTTTCACACAACACTACCCCCTCTACTATACCTTGGCCGAACCACCATCTCTCCCTCTCTACCATATTTTCTTTTTCTTCTTCTTCTCTTCGTTCTTCTATTGCTCGAGGACGAGCAATATTTTAAGTTTGGTGTGGTCAAAGCATAATCTTTTTTTGTTTTTTCATAACCACTGATGGCACCTAAGGCCAGAGAAACCTCAAAAAAAAAAAAGAAGAAGAAGAGAAAAAAGGGAAGACAAAAGCTTCCACCTCTGAGTCATGGGAGATGGAAAGACTCATGTAAAGGGTTTATAGCTCAGTGGTAGAACATTTGACTGCAAATCAAGAGATCCCTGAGATACCTCAGGGGATAAATTGTCCTCCACACAAGCTGTATGTAGGGCATCACCATCATCAATGGCTACTTTTCATCCTCTCGGGAAAATGGTCCTATGCGCTGTCACTGCATGGCTAATCGTTTGGAGGCATCACCCTTGTCGATGGCTACATCCCATCCTCTCAGTGAAAATGGTCCTATGCTCTGTCACAGCACGGCTAATCATCTGTCGGTTCTCAATCAGGTTGGAATAGAATCCCTTGATTCTTTTGCGTCTGTCACTAACGCCCAGCCTTCAGGAGTTTGAAGCTCGTCACAATCATTCAATACCGGAATCTTACTCGGAATACCACAGACAAGGTTAGACTTTCCAGATTCCCGGAATCCTACTCGGAATACCACAGACAAGGTTAGACTTTTCGGATTCCCATGAATGCTGCCATCTATCTAGATTATACCACGAAGATTCTGTTGGGGAATCTAAGAGATATGCGCCCGGCCTAAGGTAGAACGGGAGTGGTTGTCAGTCACGCACGTTCATAGGTGAGATTGATGATGAGTGTCACGGATCATCACATTCATCAAGTTGAAGTGTAACGTATATCTTGGAATACGAATAAGGAGAATTAAATGGAAAATAATAGTAATTGTATTGAAACTTGAGGTACAGCAGAGCTCCACACCCTCAATCTATAGTGTGTAGAAACTCCACCGTTGAAAATACATAAGTGAAAGGTTCAGGCATGGCCGAATGGCCAGCCCCCAAAACGTGATCAATATTCTCCTAAGATGAGGAATAAAACAAAACTGAGACCAAAGATGTCAAATACAATAGTAAATTATCCTATTTATACTAGACTAGCTACTAGGGTTTACATGAGTAAGTAATTGATGCATAAATCCACTTCCGGGGCCCACTTGGTGTATGTTTGGGCCGAGCTTGATCTATCTACGAGCTGAGGCTTTTATTGGAGTTGAACACCGAGTTATAGCATGTTTCTGGCGTTCAACTCCGGGTTGTGACGTGTTTCTGGCGTACAGACAACAGCATGTACTTGGCGTTGAGCGCCACTTTACGTCGTCAATTCCCTAATAAAGTATGAACTATTATATATTGCTGGAAAGCTCTAGATGTCTACTTTCCAACGCCGTTGAGAGCCCGCCATTTGGAGTTCTATAGCTCCAGAAAATCCATTTCGAGTGCAGGGAGGTCAGATTCCAACAGCATCAGCAGTCCTTTGTCAGCCTCCTTATCAGAGTTTTGCTCAGGTCCCTCAATTTCAGCCAGAAATTACCTGAAATCACAGAAAAACACAAAAACTCATAGTGAAGTCCAGAAATGTGAATTTAACATAAAAACTAATGAAAACATCCCTAAAAGTAGCTTGAACTTACTAAAAACTACCTAAAAACAATGCCAAAAAGCGTATAAATTATCCGCTCATCAATCTTCTTGGAGGAATACTCTACAATTCTGGATTCCCATGGAGGTTCAGCATCTCCTAAGTCTTCAACCACTTATTCCTCTTCAACTATTATGGCTTCCTCCACTTGTTCCAATACAAACCTATGTTCCTCATTGTCCACCGGAGTTTCTAGTGTCTCCTTCATGCTACTCTCTTTTTTTGATTCTCCACATGTAGCCATGGGAGTACTTTGAGTGCTCAGATGTTGGGAAGCTAATTGATTTACTACCTTGGTCAAAGCAGTCACGAATTCTAGTACATCCCTTTTCATATTCGCTTGCCCTTGAAGAAGACCACGAAGGATGTCATCCATTGGAGATTGTGGTGGATATGAGGGTCATTACTTGGGAGGAAGGGTTCATGATAAGAGGATGGTTCCTCATGATAAGGATGTGGTGGTTCATCACTCTCCATCTTTTCCACTTGTTGCACCACACACTTCAGTTCCTTGTTCTCAAATTGAGGTTCTTTAGCCGTGAGAGCTTCGGGTGCCATTCGGCTTACCGCTCGGTCCAATTAACGAAGGGTTTCTTGAAATTGATCCACTATTTCCTTGAGACGATCCCTTAACTCTTGTTCTGCTTGGATATCATAAGTAGGACCATAAGGCTCTTGGATTGATGGATATGGATGTGGTGTATATGGAGGTGGTGGTTCTTGGGAGTAATTGGGTTGGAATTGGGGTGGATCTATGTATGGCTTATATGGCTCATAGGGTGGTTGATATGGTGGATAAGGGTTAGGATCAGATGAGGGTGTTTGGTAGTAGGGGGTTTGTGAGTATGGTGGTTCAAAGGTGTGTTGGAGAGGTGATTCATAAGCATATGGTGGGACTTGCTGGTAATTACAAGGGGGTCCACCATATTCATCATCTTGGTATGCTCCCTGGAATGGCTCTTGACTATAGTAATTTGCTGGAGGTTGGTTGTCACGAAGAGTTCCACCATAACTATTGTCTTGGTATGCATTGTAAAATGGTCATTGTCCATGGTATTTTGGAAGGTGTTGTTGCCTAAAGGGCTGATCAGATCCTCGTGGCTCCGTCCATCACTGATTGTTTTGACCTTGATGCATGTTCCTGTTATAGCTTCCATTCCTTTCAACAATATTAGAACCAAACTCAAAGCGATGGGGGTGAGAACTCATAGTAACTAATAAAAATTAAAAACAAAAAATAAAAACAAATAAACAAGCAAAATAAAATATTTACAATAACCAATAATAAGGCACACGTTTGCAATTTCCCAGCACGGTGCCATTTTGACGATCGGAATCCTGCTAGTAAAGAATTTCATAAAAGTAATCGCATTGTAAGTATAGTTTCTAAACCAACAGAGAATCCTTTCGTACAAAAGTTTTGGTTGTCACTTAAGCAAACCCAATAAAATTTATAACCGAAGTATTTAAACCTCGGGTCGCCTTCTCAAGGAATTGCTGGGAGGTGTGTTTTATTATTGGTTATGGAAAATAGTATTTTTGGGTTTTTGAAAGGTTTGAACAAGAGAAATAAATTGCAGGAATTAATAAATCAATAGCTAAGAAAACTCTTGACAAGGTATGAAAATTAGAAGTCCTATCCTAGTTATCCTTATCAATTGTGATGAGAATTGCTCGTTGCTCCCACTTAGTCAACCTCTAACTATGAAGGTAAGTCAAGTGGATAAATCAATATGAATCCTCAAGTCCTAGTCAATTCCCAAAGAAAGACTAGAGTTAGTGGAATTCAAGTCAATTAGCAACTTCTAATTATCAATCAACAAAAGAGTTTGATAACTCAAGAGTCTCTAATTACTCAATCAAAGCCAATAATATTGAAAACTAAATAAAAATCTTATATCTAAAATACCTCAATTTATATTAAATAAGAAAATCAATTCTAATATGGAAAGTTCATAAGCCAATTTGGCAACATAAGTCATTAATAAATAAAAGTAGAAGAAAACATAAAGTAAAGTAAAGGAATATTAAACCTGGAATTGAAAAGACGAAGAAATCCTAATCCTAAATCCTAATCCTAAAACCTAAGAGAGAGGAGAGAGCCTCTCTCTCTCTCTCTAGAGAACTACATCTAATCCTAAAATTGTGAATAATGAATGTTGTATTTAGTCTGAATTGAGTCTATGCATGTTCCTTGGCTTTATTCTATTTTCTGGGCCAGAAACTGGGTCAAAACACGGCCCAAAATTGCCCCTAGCATTTTTGTTAATTCTGCAGATCGTGCATGTCACGTGATGAGCGGATAATTTATACGCTTTTTGGCATTGTTTTTAGGTAGTTTTTAGTAGGATCCAGCTACTTTTAGGGATATTTTCATTAGTTTTTATGCTAAATTCACATTTCTGGACTTTACTATGAGTTTGTGTGTTTTTCTGTGATTTCAGGTATTTTCTGGCTGAAATTGAGGGACCTGAGCAAAACTTTGATAAAAGGCTAACAAAGGACTGCCATGCTGTTGGATCCTGACCTCCCTGCACTCAAAATGGATTTTTTGGAGCTACAGAACTCCAAATGGCGCGCTCTTAAAGGCGTTGAAAATTAGACATCCAGAGCTTTCCAGCAATATATAATAGTTCATACTTTATTCGTGATTAGATGACGTAAACTGGCGCTCAACGCCAGTTCTATGGTGCATTCTGGAGTCAAACGCCAGAAACACGTCACGAACCAGAGTTGAACGCCAAAAACACGTTACAACTTGGCGTTCAACTCCAAAAGAAGCATCTGCATGTGTAAAGCTCAAGCTCAGCCCAAGCACACACCAAGTGGGTCCCGGAAGTGGATTTCTGCATCAATTACTTACTTTTGTAAATCCTAGTAGCTAGTCTAGTATAAATAAGACATTTTACTATTGTATTAGTCGTCTTTGACAGTATAGTCTTTTGACCATTTGGTCTTTTGATCACATTTGGGGCTGGTCATCCGGCCATGCCTGGACCTCTATCACTTATGTATTTTCAACGGTGGAGTTTCTACACACCATATATTAAGGATGTGGAGCTCTGCTGTACCTCGAGTTTTAATGCAATTACTACTATTTTCTATGCAATTCAGTTTATTCCTGTTCTAAGATATTCGTTGCACTTCACCATGACGAATGTGATGATTCGTGACATTCATCATCATTCTCACCTATGAACGCGTGACTGACAACCACTTCCGTTCTACCTTAGACCGAACGCATATCTCTTAGATTCCTTAATCAGAATCTTCATGGTATAAGCTAGAATTGATGGCGGCATTCATGAGAGTCCGGAAAGTCTAAACCTTGTCTGTGGTATTCCAAGTATTCATCAGGGATTGAATGATTGTGACGAGCTTCAAACTCGCGATTGTTGGGCGTGATGACAAACGCAAAAGAATCAATGAATTCTATTCTGGCATGATCGAGAACCGACAGATGATTAGCCGTGCTGTGACAGAGCATTTGGACCTTTTTCACTGAGAGGATGGGATGTAGCCATTGACAACAGTGATACCTTACATACAGCTTGACATGGAAAGGAGTAAGAAGGATTGGATGAAGGTAGTAGGAAAGAAGAGATTCAGAAGGAGCACAACATCTTCATACGCCTATCTGAAATTCCCATCAATGATCTACATAAGTATTTCTATCTTTATTTTCTGTTTCTTTATTATTATTATTCGAAAACTCCATAACCATTTATTATCCGCCTAACTGAGAATTTCAAGATGACCATAGCTTGCTTCATACCAACAATCTCTGTGGGATCGACCCTTACTCACGTAAGGTTTATTACTTGGACGACCCAGTGCATTTACTGGTTAGTTGTGCGAGGTTGTGAAGAAAGTGCTGAGTTATAAATGCGCATACCAAGTTGAATGCCATTATTAGAGATCACAATTTCGTGCACCAAGTTTTTGGCGCCGTTGACGGGGATTGTTCGAGTTTGGACAACTGACGGTTCATCTTGTTGCTTAGATTAGATAATTTTCTTTTTGTTTTATTTTCAAGTATTTTTCAAAAATCTTTCAAAAATTTCTCTTCTGTTTTCGAAAATTATTCTAAATTTTTAAAGAATGAATTCTAGTGTTTCATGAAGCATGTTGAAGCCTGGCTGGCTGTAAAGCCATGTTTAATTCTTTTGTACTGAGGCTTCCAACCATCAGCATAGAGGCAAGTTAATTGAAATATCATCTGTTGTATGTCTGATTTATATCCTAAAGCTGGCTGGCTATTAAGCCTTGTCCAACCCTTGGATTGGAGCTTTAGGCTAACATTGAAAGATTCCTGGAATTCTTCTTAAAAATTTTGAATTTCTTATTTTCTTTTTCCTATATGTTTTTCGAAAAATATAAAATAAAATCCAAAAAATTTATAAAATCGAAAAAAATCAAAAATATTTTGTGTTTCTTGTTTGAGTCTTGTGTCATGTTTTAAGTTTGGTGTCAATTGCATATTCATCTTGTTCTTGCATTTTTCGAAAATTCATGCATTCATAGTGTTCTTCATGATCTTCAAGTTATTCTTGGTAAGTCTTCTTGTTTGATCTTTAAATTTTCTTGTTTTGTATTATATGATGTTTTTCATGTGCATTTTTGCATTCATAGTGTCTAAGCATTAAAGATTTCTAAGTTTGGTGTCTTGCATGTTTTCTTTGCATCAAAAATTTTCAAAAATATGTTCTTCATGTTCATCATGATCTTCAAATTGTTCTTGGTGTTCATCTTGACATTCATAGTGTTCTTGCATGCATAATGTGTTTTGATCCAAAATTTTCATGTTTTGGGTCATAATTGTGTTTTTCTCACTCATCATTAAAAATTTAAAAATAAAAAAATATCTTTTCCTTTTTTCTCTCAAAATTTCGAAAATTTGAGTTGATTTAGTAAACAATTTTTAAAAATTAGTTGTTTCTTGTAAGTCAAGTCAAATTTTCAATTTTAAAAATCTTATCTTTTCAAAACTTTTTCAAAAATCAAACCTTTTTCATTTTTCTTATTAGTTTTCGAAAAATTTTTAAAATATTTTTCAAAAATCTTTTTCTTAATTTTATCTTTATTTTCGAAAATTATGCTAACAAGTAATATGATTGATTCAAAATTTGAAGTTTGTTACTTTCTTGTTAAGAAAGGTTCAATCTTTAAATTCTAGAATCATATCTTTTAGTTTCTTGATAGTCAACTAATCAATTTTAATTTAAAAAAAATTAAATATTTTTAATCATATCTTTTTATCATATCTTTTTATCATATCTTTTAAAATTATATCTTTAGCAAAAATTTGATTTCAAAAAAAATCTTTTCTAACTTCTTATCTTTTCAAAATTAACTTTCAAATCTTTTTCAACTAACTATTTGACTTTTTGTTTATTTCTTATCTTTTTCAAAATCACCTAACTACCTTTCCCTCTTTAATTTTCGAAAATCATCTCTCTCTTTTTCAAAATTCTCGTAATTAATTAATTGTTTCAAATTTTAATTTTAATTTTATTTCTTCCTTTAATTTCCAAAAATCCTTAACTCCTTTTCAAAATTTATTTTCGAATTCTCTCCCTCTCATCTTCTTCTATTTATTTATTTATTTATTTACTAACACTTCTCTTCATCTCAAGAATCTGAACCTATCTTCACCTTTGTGTTTGGATTCTTCATTCTTCTTCACTCTTATTCCCTTTCTTCTTTAACTAACATAAAGGAATATCTATACTGTGACATAGAGGATTCCTCTTCCTTTTCTGTTCTCTTCTTTCTCATATGACCAGGAATAAGGAAAAAGGCATTCTTGTTGAAGCTGACCCTGAACCTGAAAGGACTCTGAAGAGAAAACTAAGAGAAGCTAAATTACAACAATCCAGAGACAACCTTACTGAAATTTTCGAACAAGAAAAGGATATGGCAGCCGAACCCAACAACAATAATGCAAGGAGGATGCTTGGTGATTATACTACACCTACTTCCATGTTTGATGGAAGAAACATCTCAATTCCTGTCATTGGAGCAAACAATTTTGAGCTGAAACCTCAACTAGTTGCTCTAATGCAACAAAACTGCAAGTTTCATGGACTTCCATCAGAAGATCCCTACCAGTTTTTAACTGAGTTCTTGCAGATCTGTGAGACTGTTAAGACTAATGGAGTAGATCTTGAAGTCTAAGGATAGCCTGGACTCTTGGGATAAGCTGGTCACGACCTTCTTGGTTAAATTCTTTCCTCCTCAAAAGCTGAGCAAGCTTAGAGTGGATGTTCAGACCTTCAAGAAAAAAGATGGTGAATCCCTCTATGAAGCTTGGGAAAGATACAAGCAAATGACCAAAAAAGTGTCCTTCTGACATGTTTTCAGAGTGGACCATGATAGATATATTCTATTATGGTCTATCTGAGTTCTCTAAGATGTCACTGGACCATTCTGCAGGTGGATCCATTCACCTAAAGAAAACGCCTGCAGAAGCTCAGGAACTTATTGAAATGGTTGCAAATAACCAATTCATGTACACTTCTGAGAGGAATTCTGTGAATAATGGGACGCCTCAGAGGAAGGGAGTTTTTGAAATTGATGCTCTAAATGCCATATTGGCTCAGAACAAAATGTTGACTCAGCAAGTCAACATGATTTCTCAAAGTCTGAATGGATGGCAAAATGCATCCAACAGTACTAAAGAGGCATCTTCTGAAGAAGAGGCCTATGATCCTGAAAATCCTGCAATGGTAGAGGTAAATTACATGGGAGAAGCCTTTGGCAACACCTATAATCCCTCATGGAGAAATCATCCAAATTTCTCATGGAATGATCAACAAAAGCCTCAACAAGGCTTTAATAATGGTGGAAGAAACAGGTTTAGCAATAGCAAACCTTTTCCATCATCTTCTCAGCAACAGACAGAGACTTCTGAGCAGAGCCCCTCTAACTTAGCAAATATAGTCTCTGATCTGTCTAAGGCCACTTTAAGTTTCATGAGTGAAACAAGGTCCTCCATCAGAAATTTGGAGGCACAAGTGGGCCAGCTGAGTAAGAAAGTCACTGAAACTCCTCCTAGTACTCTCCCAAGCAATACTGAAGAGAATCCAGAAAGAGAGTGCAAGGCCATTGACATAATCAACATGGCCGAACCTAGAAGGAAGGAGAGGACATGAATCCCAATGAGGAAGACCTCAAGGGATGTCTCTCAAGCAAGAAGGAGTTCTTTATTGAGGACTTAAAGGAATCTGAAGGTCATTGATGATCAGACTCTTGTGTGGTATAGAATTTTCCTCAAGTGAATGAATTCTCGTTGCAAAGTATAGTTCTACACCAACAAAGAGTCCTCACATGCAAAAAATTTTGGTTGTCACATGTACAAACCCCAAATAAGAAATAACCGGAGTATTTAGACTCTGGGTCGTCTCACGAAGAGTTGAAATGAAGTGGTCAATTATTGGCTATGGGGATCAAGGGGGGTTTGATTTGATATTGGGCAAGGAAATGTAAAAGCAAGAAAGTAAATGATACGAAAAGCAAATCAAACAAGCAATTAAAGGAAGCAATTAAAGAAAGAGAGACATTCATGGCAATGGATTGAGATCATAGGCTTTCTATCCTAGTCATGCATGATTAATTCATCTTATTTAGTCAACTCCAATAAATAGGGAGAAAGTCAAACAAGATTAATCAATCATGTTACAAATATAAACAAGAATTTATCTCATTACGTCAACTCCAACAAATAGGGAGAAAGTCTAACGAGACTAGCTAATCTCAATCCAAAAGTCCTAACCGACTTACTAATTAAACTATCAAAAGATTAGCGTTAATGGAAACAATATTCCATATCCTAATCAACTCACTAATTAAATTAGCAAAAGATTAGCATCAATGGAAACAATATTAGCTAACAACTCTAGATCACCAACATAAGTTGGGTTTTCATGACTCAAGATTGCCTAATTACTCTTTCCAAGCCAAGAATGCTCAAAATCTACTCTAACATCCAACCAAGCATTTTGTCAAACACTTGGTGGGCACAAAAGGAAAGTATAGTAAATGTGCAAGAATAATAAAATCTACCAACTACCAATAGCAAGAAAAGTAAAATCAATAACTCAAATCAACAATAAAAATAACATCAAACATAAAATTACATTAAAGGAAAATTAAGATCAAACAAGGTTCATGAACATAAAAGCAACAAAATAAAAGAAATGAACAAGTAAAAACTAAAAGAGTAGAGATGTAACAACAAGAAATTAAAAGGAGAAACTAAATCAAAACAAGAATTAAAAGTTGGATTTAAGAAAATTAAACCTAAACTACCCTAAATTCTAGAGAGAAGAGAGAGCTTCTCTCTCTAGAATTCTACCCTAAAACATGATGAAAACTAAACTATGACTACTTCCTTCATTCCCCCCTCAATCCTTGGGTTCAATAGCATCAGAAATGGGTTGGATTGGGCCCAAAATGAGCTGCAAAATCGCTGGGGACCATTTCATTAAAGTAGACCCACGGACAAAATCGGCGTGCGCGCGTACATGGCGCGTGCGCGCCCCTTAACGCGAAGCAACATATGGCAAATTTTATATCATTTTAAAGCCCCGGATGTTAGCTTTCCAACGCAACTAGAACCGCCTCATTTGGACCTCTGTAGCTCAAGCTTTACGATTCCTTCATTTCTTCATGAGTTTTCCCACTTTGCATGCTTTTCTCCTCATTTCTTTCATCTAATACTTACCTTATGAACCTGAAATCACTCAACAAACATATCAAGGTATCGAATGGAATTAAAGTGAATTAAAATCACCAATTTTAGGGCCTAAAAAGCATGTTTTCATATTTAAGCACAAATTAAGGGAGACTTACAAAACCATACTATTTCATTGAATAAATGTGAGAAAAGGTGATAAAATCCCCTAAAATAAGCACAAGATAAACCACAAAATCGGGGTTTATCAGTCATATAGAGACCATAGAGATCCCATTAAACCTCCTTCTGCCACTCATGAGCTCTAAAAACTGTTCTTCCTCTCAAGAGGATGAAGATGTAGCTGGAGAGCAAGTTGCTCAATATCTAGGAGCTATCATGAAGCTGAATGCCAAGTTGTTTGGTAATGAGACTTGGGAAGGTGAACCTCCCTTGCTCATTGGTGAACTAGATACATGGGTTCAGCAAACTTTACCTCAAAAGAAACAAGATCCTGGTAAATTCTTAATACCCTGTAACATAGGCACCATGACCTTTGAGAAAGCTCTGTGTGACCTGGGGTCAAGCATAAATCTTATGCCACTCTCTGTAATGGAGAAGCTGGGGATCATTGAGGTACCGCCTGCCATATTCTCATTACAAATGGCAGATAAGTCAGTAAGACAGGCGTATGGATTGGTAGAGGATGTGTTGGTAAAGGTTGAAGGCCTTTACATCCCTACTGATTTCATAATCTTAGACACTAGGAAGGAAGAGGATGAATGCATCATCCTTGGAAGACCTTTCCTAGCCACAGCAGGAGCTGTGATAGATGTTAACAGAGGAGAATTAGTCATTCAATTGAATGGGGACTACCTTGTGTTTGAGACCCAAGGGTGTTCTTCTCTAACAATGGAGAGGAAGCATGAAAAGCTTCTCTCAATACAGAGTCAAACAGAGCCCCCACAATCAAACTCTAAGTTTGGTGTTGGGAGGCCACAGCCAAACTCTAAGTTTGGTGTCGGGAGGCCACAGCCAAACTCTAAGTTTGGTGTTGAATCCCCACATTCAAACTCTAAGTTTGGTGTTTGGAGTCTACAATATTGACCTGATCACCTGTGAGGCTCCATAAGAGCCCACTATCAAGCTATTGACATTAAAGAAGTGCTTATTGGGAGGCAACCCAATTTTTATTTATCTAATTCTATTTTTATTTTTATTTTTCTTTTATGTTTTATTAGGTTCATGATCATGTGGAGTCACAAAATAAATACTAAAATTAAAAACAGAATAAAAAAAATAGCAGAAGAAAAAGCACACCCTGGAGGAAGGTTTTACTGGCGTTTAAATGCCAGTAAGGAGCATCTGGCTGGCGTTCAATGCCAGAACAGAGCATGAATCTGGCGTTGAATGCCAGAAACAAGCAACATCCTGGCGTTTAAATGCCAGGAAAACACCATGAGGAGAGCTGGTGCTTAACGCCAGAAACAAACATGCAACTGGCGTTCAACGCCAGAAACATGCTGCAAATGGGCGCTGAACGCCCAAAACAAGCATGAAGCTGGCGTTCAACGCCAGAAACAAGCATCAATCTGGCGTTGAATGCCAGGATTGCATGAAAAGGTTATTTTACAAGCCTCATTGGTGCAGGGATGTAAATCCTTGACACCTCAGGATCTGTGGATCCCACAGGATCATCTCAGGATCTGTGGACCCCACAGGATCCCCACCTACCTCAACTCACCTTCTCTCCTCTTCACACAATCCAATAACACTCTTTTCCAAAACCCTTCACCAATCACCTCAATCTCTCTTCCCCATCACCTCTTCACCATTCACATCCTTCCACTCTTCCCCATAAACCCCACCTACCTTCAAAATTCAAAACCCCTTTTCCCACCCAACCCACCCAATATGGCCGAACCTTATCCCCTCTCCCTCTACTATATAAACCCCTCCATTCTTCTTTATTTTCACACAACACAGCCCCCTTTTCTCCTCCTTGGCCGAAACACAACCCACTCTCCCTCTCCTCCATATTTTCTTCTTTTTCATCTATTCTTTCTTCTCTTGCTCGAGGGCAAGCAATATTCTAAGTTTGGTATGGTAAAAGCATAGCTTTTTTTGTTTTTCCATAACCACCTATGGCACCTAAGGCCGGAGAAACCTCTAGAAAAGGAAAAGGGAAGACAAAAGCTTCCACCTTTGAGTTATGGGAGATGGAGAGATTCATCTCTAAAGCCCATCAAGACTACTTCTATGATGTTGTGGCCAAGAAGAAGGAGATCCCTGAGGTCCTTTTCAAACTCAAGAAAAATGAGTATCCAGAGATCCGACATGAGATCCAAAGAAGAAGTTGGGAAGTTCTGACCAACCCCATTCAACAAGTCAGAATCTTAATGGTTCAAGAGTTCTATGCCAATGCATGGCTCACTAGGAACCATAATCAAAGTGTGAACCCGAATCCAAAGAATTATCTTACAATGGTTCGGGAGAAATACTTAGATTTCAGTCCGGAAAATGTAAGGTTGGCATTTAACTTGCCCATGATACAAGGAGATGCACGCCCCTACACAAGAAGGGTCAACTTTGATCAAAGGTTGGACCAAGTCCTTATGGACATATGTGTTGAAGGAGCTCAATGGAAAAGAGACTCCAAAGGCAAGCCGGTTCAATTAAGAAGACTGGACCTCAAGCCTGTGGCTAGAGGATGGTTGGAGTTCATCCAACGCTCCATCATCCCCGCTAGCAATCGATCCGAAGTTACTGTGGATCAGGCCATCATGATCCATAGCATCATGATTGGAGAGGAAGTAGAAGTTCATGAAGTCATCTCCCTTGAATTCTACAAAATAGCTGAAAAGCCCTCTACCTTGGCAAGGCTAGCTTTTCCTCATCTTATTTGCCATCTATGCTACTCAACTGGAGTTATCATAGAAGGAGACATCCTCATTGAAGAGGACAAGCCCATCACTAAGAAGAGGATGGAGCAGACAAGAGATCCCACTCATAGATCCCAAGAGACGCATGAGGAAGCTCATCACCAAGGAATCCCGGAGATGCCTCAAGGGATACACTTTCCTTCCAACAACTATTGGGAACAGCTCAACACTTCTGTAGAAGACTTAAGTTACAATATGGATCAATTTAGGGTGGAACATCAAGAACACTCCATCATTCTCCATGAAATTAGAGAAGATCAAAGAGCAATGAGGGAGGAGCAACAAAGCCAAGGAAGAGACATAGAAGAGCTCAAGGACATTATTCGTCCTTCAAGAAGAAGACGCCACTAAGGTGGACTCATTCCTTGTTCTATTTCTCTGTTTTTTTATTTTTAAGCTTTATGTTATATATGTTTGTGTCTCTACTTCATGATCATTAGTATGTAGTAACTATGTCTTAAAGCTATGAATAATTCCATGAATCCTTCACCTTTCTTAAATGAAACATGTTTTTAATACAAAAGAACAAGAAGTACATGAGTTTCAAATTTATCCTTGAATTTAGTTTAATTATATTAATGTGGTGACAATACTTTTTGTTTTTTGAATGAATGCTTGAACAGTGCATATTTTTAATCTTGTTGTTTATGAATGTTAAAATTGTTGGCTCTTGAAAGAATGATGAACAAAGAGAAATGCTATTGATAATCTAAAAAATCATGAAATTGATTCTTGAAGCAAGAAAAATAGTGAATAGCAAAAGCTTGCGAAAAAAAAGTGGCAAAAAAATATAATAGAAAGAAAAAGAAAAAGCAAGCAGAAAAAGCCAATAGCCCTTAAAACCAAAAGGCAAGGGTAAAAAGGATCCAAGGCTTTGAGCATCAATGGATAGGAGGGCCCAAGGAAAAATCCAGGCCTAAGCAGCTAAATTAAGCTGTCCCTAACCCTGTGCTTGTGGCATGCAGGTCCAAGTGAAAAGCTTGAGACTGAGTGGTTAAAGTCGTGATCCAAAGCAAAAAGAGTGTGCTTAAGAGCTCTGGACACCTCTAATTGGGGACTTTAGCAAAGCTGAGTCACAATCTGAAAAGGTTCACCCAGTCATGTGTCTGTGGCATTTATGTATCCGGTGGTAATACTGGAAAACAAAGTGCTTAGGGCCACGGCCAAGACTCATGAAAGTAGCTGTGTTCAAGAATCAACAAACTTAACTAGGAGAATTAATAACACTATCTGAAATTCTAAGTTCCTAGAGATGCCAATCATTCTAAACTTCAAAGGATAAAGTGAGATGCCAAAACTGTTCAGAAGCAAAAAGCTACAAGTCCCGCTCATCTAATTAGAATTAACATTCATTGATATTCTGAGCTTTATAGTATATTCTCTTCTTTTTATCCTAATTGATTTTCAGTTGCTTGGGGACAAGCAACAATTTAAGTTTGGTGTTGTGATGAGCGGATAATTTATACGCTTTTTGGCATTGTTTTTAGGTAGTTTTTAGTAGGATCCAACTACTTTTAGGGATGGTTTAATTAGTTTTTTATGCTAAATTCACATTTCTGGACTTTACTATGAGTTTGTGTGTTTTTCTGTGATTTCAGGTATTTTCTGGCTGAAATTGAGGGACCTGAGCAAAACTCTGATAAAAGTCTAACAAAGGACTGCTGATGCTGTTAGATCCTGACCTCCCTGCACTCGAAATGGATTTTTTGGAGCTGTAGAATTTCAAATGGCGCACTCTCAATGGCGTTGGAAAGTAGACATTCAGAGGTTTCCATCAATATATAATAATCCATACTTTATTCGTGATTAGATGATGTAAACTGGCGCTCAACGCCAGTTTTATGCTGCATTCCGGAGTCAAACGCCAGAAACACGTCACGAACCAGAGTTGAACGCCAAAAACATGTTACAACTTGGCGTTCAACTCCAAAAGAAGCCTCTGCACGTGTAAAGCTCAAGCTCAGCCCAAGCACACACCAAGTGGGCCCCGGAAGTGGATTTCTGCATCAATTACTTACTTCTGTAAACCCTAGTAGCTAGTCTAGTATAAATAAGACATTTTACTATTGTATTAGTCGTCTTTGACAGTCTAGTCTTTTGACCATTCGGTTTTTTTTATCACATTTGGGGCTGGTCATCCGGCCATGCCTGGACCTCTATCACTTATGTATTTTCAACGGTGGAGTTTCTACACACCATAGATTAAGGATGTGGAGCTCTGCTGTACCTCGAGTTTTAATGCAATTACTACTATTTTCTATGCAATTCAGTTTATTCCTGTTCTAAGATATTCGTTGCACTTCACCATGACGAATGTGATGCTTCGTGACACTCATCATCATTCTCACCTATGAACGCGTGACTGACAACCACTTCCGTTCTACCTTAGACCGAACGCATATCTCTTAGATTCCTTAATCAGAATCTTCATGGTATAAGCTAGAATTGATGGCGGCATTCATGAGAGTCTGGAAAGTCTAAACCTTGTCTGTGGTATTCCGAGTAGGATTCAGGGATTGAATAATTGTGATGAGCTTCAAACTCGCGATTGTTAGGCGTGATGACAAACGCAAAAGAATCAATGAATTCTATTCTGGCATGATCGAGAACCGACAGATGATTAGTCGTGCTGTGATAGAGCATTTGGACCTTTTTCACTGAGAGGATGGGTGATGAGCGGTTAATTTATACGCTTTTTTGCATTGTTTTTAGTATGTTTTAGTTATTTTTTAGTATAGTTTTATTAGTTTTTAGTTAAAATTCACTTTTCTGGAATTTACTATGAGTTTGTGTGTTTTTCTGTGATTTCAGGTATTTCTGGCTGAAATTGAGGGACCTGAGCAAAAATTTGATTCAGAGGCTGAAAAGGACCGCAGATGCTGTTGGATTCTAACCTCCCTGCATTCGAAGTGGATTTTCTGGAGTTACAGAAGCCCAATTGGCGTGCTCTTAACTTTGTTGGAAAGTATACATCTTGGGCTTTCCAGCAATATATAATAGTCTATACTTTGCCCGAGATTTGATGGCCCAAACCGGCGTTCCAAATCAGCTCAAAACTGCCCGGCGTTAAACGCCGGAACTGGCACAAGAATGGGAGTTAAACGCCCAAACTGGCACAAAAGCTGGCGTTTAACTCCAAGAGAAGCTTCTACACAAAAATGCTTCAATGCTCAGCCCAAGCACACACCAAGTGGGCCCAGAAGTGGATTTTTATGTCATTTACTCATCCTTGTAAACCCTAGGCTACTAGTTCTCTACAAATAGGACATTTTACTATTGTATTCTTATCTTGGTAGCTATCTTTAGTCTTATCCTATCTTAGATCATGGGGGCTGGCCTCACGGCCATGCCTAGACCTTGTTCTTATGTATTTTCAACGGTGGAGTTTCTACACACCATAGATTAAGGTGTGGAGCTCTGCTGTACCTCGAGTATTAATGCAATTACTATTGTTCTTCTATTCAATTCAGCTTATTCTTGTTCTAAGATATTCATTTGCACCCAAGAACATGATGAATGTGATGATTATGTATACTCATCATCATTCTCACTTATGAACGAGTGCCTGACAACCACTTCTATTCTACAAGCAAACAAGGCTTGAATGTTTATCTCTTGGATCCCTTGATCGGAATCTTCGTGGTATAAGCTAGAATTGATGGCAGCATTCAAGAGAATCCGGAAGGTCTAAACCTTGTCTGTGGTATTCTGAGTAGGATTCAATGATTGAATGACTGTGACGAGCTTCAAACTCCTGAAGGCTGGGCGTTAGTGACAGACCAAAAGAATCACTGGATTCTATTCCAACCTGATTGAGAATCGACAGATGATTAGCCGTGCCGTGATAGGGTGCGTAGAACATTTTCACTGAGAGGATGGGAGGTAGCCACTGACAACGGTGAATCCCTACATACATCTTTCCATGGAAAGGAGTAAGAAGGATTGGATGAAGACAGTAGGAAAGTAGAGAGACGGAAGGGACAAAGCATCTCCATTCGCTTATCTGAAATTCTCACCAATGAATTACATAAGTATCTCTATCTTTATGCTTTATTCATATATCATCCATAACCATTTGAATCTGCCTGACTAAGATTTACAAGGTGACCATAGCTTGCTTCATACCAACAATCTCTGTGGGATCGACCCTTACTCGCGTAAGGTTTATTACTTGGACGACCCAGTGCACTTGCTGGTTAGTTGTGCGAAGTTGTGATAAAGAGTTGAGATTACAATTGTGCGTACCATGTTGATGGCGCCATTGATAATCACAATTTTGTGCACCAAGTTTTTGGTGCCGTTGCTGGGGATTGTTCGAGTTTGGACAACTGACGGTTCATCTTGTTGCTTAGATTAGGTATTTTTCTTCAGAGTTCTTAAGAATGAATTCTAGTGTTTCAAGGTGATGTTCTTATCATCACCAAAGCTGATTGATTTTCATCAATTTAGCTCTTGAATGCAATGTCCTGCTGAAGCTTGGCTAGCCATGTCTAATTCCTTTAGACTGAAGCTTTAGACTAACATTGCATGATTCCTGGAATTCTCATTAAGAATTTTGATATCTTTATTTTCTTTTCCACTTAATTTTCGAAAAAACCAAAAAAATTACAAAATCATAAAAAAAAACCAAAAATATTTTATGCTTCTTATTGAGACACTAGTCTCATTTTAAGTTTGGTGTCAATTGCATGTTTCCGTTCTTCATGCATTTATCATGTGTCTTCAGTGATCTTCAAGTTGTTCTTGATGATTTACTTGCTCTGGTCTTTAAATTCTCTTGTCTTGAGTGTTTTGTTGTTTCTCATATGCATTCTCAACTTGTTAGTGTCAATAGTATACAAACTTATAAGTTTGGTGTCTTGCATGCATTGTTTATTTGATTTCAGTTGCATTTTGATTATTCCTCATTATTTAAAATCCAAAAAAATTTTAATTTATGTCTTTTCAAGTCAATAATACAGAGAATTGAAGATTCAGAACATACTGTAGAGGAATTACACAGAAAAAAGCTGGGCGTTCAAAATGCCCAGTGAAGAAGGAAAACTGGCGTTTAAACACCAGCCAGGGTGCCTGGCTGGGCGTTTAACGGCCAAAAGGGGTGAGTTTTGGGGTTAAACGCCAGAATGTGCACCATTCTGGGCGTTTAACGCCAGGATGGCACAAGAGGGAAGATTTTGTTTTTAATGCCAATTTTTTTCAAGTTTTCAAAATTTTTCAAAATCAAATCTTTTTCAAATCAAATCTTTTCAATCAAATCTTTTTCAAAATCAATTCCTTTCCATTTCCAAAAATACTTGCTATCAATTAATGATTTGATTCAACATTTCAAGTATGTTGCCTTTTCTGTTGAGAAAGGTTTAATGTTTGAATCATATCTTTTTTTCTTGTTAGGCAAGTCATTAATTTTCAAAATCAAATCTTTTTAAATTGTTTTTCAAATCATATCTTCTCAATCATGTATTTTTAAAACTATATCTTTTTCAATCATATCTTCTTAAATCACATCTTTTTCAAAATAGTTTTCAATCATATCTTTTTAATTTCTTATTTCAAAATCTTTTTCAAAAATCACTTGATTTCTTTTCCACTCTTAGTTTTCGAAAATCAATTAATCTTTTTCAAAATGTTTTTAAAATCTTTTTAATTAATTTTCAAAAATTTCTTCCCCTCTTCTCACATCCTTCTATTTATGGACTAACACTCCTCCTTAATGCACAATTCGAACTCTATCTTTCTTGATAAGTTCGAATTCTTCTACCTCTTCCTTCTATTTTTCTTTTCTTCTGACACCTCAAGGAATCTCTATACTGTGACATAGAGGATTCCATATTTTCTTGTTCTCTTCTCTTTCATATGAGCAGGAGCAAAGACAAAAGCATTCTTGTTGAGGCTGACCCTGAACCTGAAAGGACCTTGAAGCGAAAGCTAAGAGAAGCTAAGGCACAACACTCTGTAGAGGACCTAACAAAAATCTTCAAAGAAGAAGAACCCATGGCAGCCGAAAATAACAACAATGCCAACAATGCAAGGAAGGTGCTGGGTGACTTTACTGCACCTACTCCCGACTTCTATGGGAGAAGCATCTCTATCCCTGCCATTGGAGCAAACAACTTTGAGCTTAAGCCTCAATTAGTTTCTCTAATGCAACAGAATTGCAAGTTTCATGGACTTCCATTGGAAGATCCTCATCAGTTTCTAGCTGAGCTCTTGCAAATCCGTGACACTGTCAAAACCAATGGGGTTGACCCTGAGGTCTACAAACTTATGCTATTCCCTTTTGCTGTAAGAGACAGAGCTAGGATATGGTTGGACTCACAACCTAAAGAAAGCCTGAACTCTTGGGAAAAGCTAGTCAATGCCTTCTTGGCAAAGTTCTTTCCACCTCAAAAATTGACTAAGCTTAGAAGTGGAAGTCCAAACCTTCAGACAAAAGGATGGTGAATCACTCTATGAAGCTTGGGAAAGATACAAACAATTGATCAAAAAGTGTCATTCTGACATGCTTTCTGAATGGAGCATCATAGGTATCTTCTATGATGGTCTGTCTGAACTGTCCAAGATGTCATTGGATAGTTCTGCTGGAGGCTCTCTTCATCTGAAGAAGACGCCTGCAGAAGCTCAAGAACTGAATGAAATGGTTGCAAATAACCAATTCATGTACATTTCTAAAAGGAATCCTGTGAACAATGGGACGAATCAGAAGAAAGGAGTTCTTGAGATTGATACTCTGAATGCCATATTGGCTCAGAACAAAATATTGACTCGGCAAGTCAATATGATTTATCAAAGTCTGTCTGGAATGCAAGCTGCACCAGGCAGTACTAAGGACGCTTCATCTGAAGAAGAAGCTTATGATCATGAGAACCCTTCAATGGAAGAGGTGAATTACATGGGAGAACCCTATGGAAACACCTATAATCCTTCATGGAGAAATCATCCAAATCTTTCATGGAAGGATCAACAAAGACCTCAACAAGGTTTCAACAACAATAATGGTGGAAGAAACAGGTTTAGCAATGGCAAGCCTTTTCCATCATCTTCTCAGCAACAGACAGAGAATTCTTAGCAGAGCAACTTTGACTTAGCAACCATGGTCTCTGATCTAATCAAAACCACTCAAAGTTTCATGACTGAAACAAGGTCCTCCATTAGAAACTTGGAGGCACAAGTGGGACAGCTGAGTAAGAAAATTACTGAACTCCCTCCTAGTACTCCTCCAAGCAATATAGAAGAGAATCCAAAAGGAGAATGCAAGGCCATTAACATGACCCACATGGCCGAACTTGGAGAGGAGGAAGAGGTAGAGATCACCACTGAGGAAGACCTCAATGGACGTTCACTGGCCTCCAATGAGTTCCCTAATGAGGAACCATGGGAATCTGAGGCTCACACTGAGACCATAGGGATTCCATTGAATTTACTTCTGCCATTCATGAGCTCTGATGAGTATTCTTCCTCTGAAGAGGATGAAGATGTCACTAAAGAGTAAGTTGCCAAGTACCTTGGAGAAATCATGAAGCTAAATGACAGGTTAGTTGGTAATGAGACTTGGGAGGATGAACCCCCTTTGCTCACCAAAGAGCTGGATAACTTGAGTAGGCAGAAATTACCTCAAAAGAGACAAGATCATGGGAAGTTTTGAATACCTTGTACCATAGGCACCATGACCTTTAAGAAGGCTCTGTGTGACCTAGGGTCAAGCATAAACCTCATGCCTCTCTCTGTAATGGAGAAGCTAGGGATCTTTGAGGTGCAAGCTGCAAGAATCTCACTAGAGATGGCAGACAATTCAAGAAAACAAGCTTATGGACTTGTAGAGGATGTTCTGGTAAAAGTTGAAGACCATTACATCCCTGCTGATTTCATAGTCCTAGAGACTGGGAAGTGCATGGATGAATCCATCATCCTTGGCAGACACTTCCTAGCCACAGCAAAGGCTGTGATTGATGTTGACAGAGGAGAATTGATCATTCAAGTGAATGAAGAATCCCTTGTGTTTAAGGCTCAAGGATATCCCTCTGTAACCATGGAGAGGAAGCATGAAGAGCTTCTCTCAAAATAGAGCCAAACAGAGCCCCCACAGTCAAACTCTAAGTTTGGTGTTGGGAAGCCACAACCAACTTCTAAGTTTGGTGTTGAACCCCCACATTCAAACTCTAAGTTTGGTGTTGGGAGGTTCCAACATTGCTCTGAGCATATGTGAGGCTCCATGAGAGCCCACTGTCAAGCTACTGACATTAAAGAAGCGCTTGTTGGGAGGCAACCCAATGTTATATTTATCTATTTTTCCTTTGTTATTTTATGTTTTCTGTAGGTTGATGATCATGGAAAGTCACAAAATCAATTGAAAAAGCAAAAACAGAATGAAAAACAGAAAGAAAAATAGCACACCCTGGAGGAAGACCTTGCTGGTGTTTAAACGACAGTAAGGGCAGCAAATGGGCGTTTAACGCCCAGTCTGGCACCATTTTGGGCGTTTAACGCCAGAAAAGGGCACCAGACTGGCGTTAAACGCCAGGAAAGGGCAAGAAGCTGGCGTTAAATGCCAGAAATGGGCACTATCCCGGTGTTTAACGCCAGAATTGGCATAAAGAGCATTTTTGCTCGCCACTTGGTGCAGGGATGAATTTTCCTTGACACCTCCAGTTCTGTGGACCCCACAGGATCCCCACCTACCCCACCACACTCTCTCTTGTTCACCCATTCACCAATCACCTCAATACCTCTTCCCCAAAAACCTCTCACCAATCAAAACCCATCTTCACTCCTTCATTTTTACACAACCTAAACACTACTTATTCCCCTTAGCCGAACTACAAAGCCTCATCCATCTCCTTCATTTCTTCTTCTTCTACTCTCTTCTTTCTTCTTTTGCTCGAGGACGAGCAAACCTTTTAAGTTTGGTGTGGTAAAAGCATTGCTTTTTGTTTTTCCATAACCATTTATGGCATTCAAGGCCGGAGAAACCTCTAGAAAGAGGAAAGGGAAGGCAAAAGCTTCCACCTCCGAGTCATGGGAGATGGAGAGATTCATCTCAAGGGTGCATCAAGACCACTTCTATGAAGTTGTGACCATGAAGAAGGTGATCCCCGAGGTCCCTTTCAAACTCAAAAAGAGTGAATATCTGGAGATCCGACATGAGATCCGAAGAAGAGGTTGGGAAGTTCTTACCAACCCCATTCAACAAGTCGGAATCTTAATGGTTCAAGAGTTCTATGCCAATGCATGGATCACCAAGAACCATGATCAAAGTGTGAACCCGGACCCAAAGAATTGGCTTACAATGGTTCGGGGGAAATACTTAGATTTTAGTTCGGAAAATGTAAGGTTGGCATTCAACTTGCCCATGATGCAAGGAGATGAACACCCTTACACTAGAAGGGTCAACTTTGATCAAAGGTTGGACCATGTCCTCATAGACATCTGTGAAGAAGGCGCTCAATGGAAGATAGATTCAAGAGGGAAGCCAGTTCAACTGAGAAGGCATGACCTCAAGCCCGTGGCTAGAGGATGGTTGGAGTTTATCCAACGCCCAATCATTCCGACTAGCAACCGGTCCGAAGTTACTATAGACCGGGCTATCATGATTCATAGCATCATGATTGGAGAGGAAGTAGAAGTTCATGAGGTTATATCCCAAGAACTTTATAAGGTGGCGGACAAGTCCTCTACCTTGGCAAGGTTAGCCTTTCCTCATCTCAGTGGTCACCTCTGTTATTCAGTTGGAGTTGACATAGAGGGAGACACCCTCATTGATGAGGACAAGCCCATCACTAAGAAAAGGATGGAGCAAACAAGAGACCCCTCTCATCATGAAATCCCTGAGATGCCTCAAGGGATGCAATTTCCTCCATAAAACTATTGGGAGCAAATCAATACCTCCCTAGGAGAATTGAGTTCCAACATGGGACAACTAAGGGTGGAGCACCAAGAACATTCCATCATCCTCCATGAAATTAGAGAAGATCAAAGAATCATGAGAGAGGAGCAACAAAGGCAAGGAAGAGACATTGAGGAGCTCAAGCACTCCATAAGATCTTCAAGAGGAAGAACAAGCCGCCATCACTAAGGTGGACCCGTTCTTTAATCTCCTTGTTCTTTATTTTTTTGTTTTTCGAAAAATCATGCTTATGTCTGTTCATGTTTGTGTCTTATGATCATTAGTGTCTTAGTGTCTATGCCTTAAAGTTATGAATGTCCTATAAATCCATCACCTTTCTTGAATGAAAAATGTTCTTAATTGAAAAAGAGAAGAATTGCATGAATTTTAAATTTTATAACAGATTAATTATTTTGATGTGGTGGCAATATTTTGGTTTCTGAATGTATGCTTGAACAGTGCATAAATATTTTGAATTTGTTATTCATGAATGTTGGCTCTTGAAAGAATGATGAAAAAGGAGACATGTTACTGAGGATCTGAAAAATCATAAAAATGAATCTTGAAGCAAGAAAAAGCAGTTAACACAAAAAAAGAGAGAGAAAAACAAAAAAAAAGAGAGAAAAAAATAAAGTTGTGATCCAAAGCAAAAATAGTGTGCTTAAGAACCCTGGACACCTCTAATTGGGGACTCTAGCAAAGCTGAGTCACAATCTAAAAAGGTTCACCCAGTTATGTGTCTGTGGCATGTATGTATCCGGTGGCAATACTGGAAGACAGAGTGCTTTGGGCCACGGCCAAGACTCATAAAGTAGCTGTGTTCAAGAATCATCATACTTAACTAGGAGAATCAATAACACTATCTGGATTCTGAGTTCCTATAGAAGCCAATCATTCTGAATTTCAAAGGATAGAGTGAGATGCCAAAACTATTCAGAGGCAAAAATCTAAAGCCCCGCTCATCTAATTAATACTGATCTTCATAGATGTTTTTGGAGTTCATTGCATATTCTCTTCTTTTTATCTTATTTGATTTTCAGTTGCTTGGGGACAAGCAACAATTTAGGTTTGGTGTTGTGATGAGCGGATAATTTATACACTTTTTGGCATAGTTTTATTAGTTTTTAGTTAAAATTCACTTTTCTGGACTTTACTATGATTTTGTGTGTTTTTCTGTGATTTCAGGTATTTTCTGGCTGAAATTGAGGGACCTGAGCAAAAATCTGATTCAGAGGCTGAAAAGGACCGCAGATGCTGTTGTATTCTTATCTTGGTAGCTATCTTTAGTCTTATGCTATCTTAGATCATGGGGGCTGGCCTCACGGCCATGCCTAGACCTTGTTTTTATGTATTTTCAATGGTAGAGTTTCTACACACCATAGATTAAGGTGTGGAGCTCTGCTGTACCTCGAGTATTAATGCAATTACTATTGTTCTTCGATTCAATTCAGCTTATTCTTGTTCTAAGATATTCATTTGCACCCAAGAACATGATGAATGTGATGATTATGTGACGCTCATCATCATTCTCACTTATGAACGAGTGCCTGACAACCACTTCTGTTCTACAAGCAAACAAGGCTTGAATGTTTATCTCTTGGATCCCTTGATCGGAATCTTCATGGTATAAGCTAGAATTGATGGCGGCATTCAAGTGAATCTGGAAGGTCTAAACCTTGTTTGTGGTATTCTGAGTAGGATTCAATGATTGAATGACTGTAACGAGCTTCAAACTCTTGAAGGCTGGGCGTTAGTGACAGACGCAAAAGAATCACTGGATTCTATTCCAACCTGATTGAGAACTGACAGATGATTAGCCGTGCCGTGACAGGGTGCGTAGAACATTTTCACTGAGAGGATGGGAGGTAGCCACAAACAACAGTGAAACCGTACATATAGCTTTCCATGGAAAGGAGTAAGAAGGATTGGATGAAGACAGTAGGAAAGCAGAGAGACGGAAGGGACAAAGCATCTCCATTCGCTTATCTGAAATTATCACCAATGAATTACATAAGTATCTCTATCTTTATGCTTTATTCATATATCATCCATAACCATTTGAATCTGCCTGACTAAGATTTACAAGGTGACCATAGCTTGCTTCATACCAACAATCTCCGTGGGATCGACCCTTACTCGCGTAAGGTTTATTACTTGGACGACCCAGTGCACTTGCTGGTTAGTTGTGCGAAGTTGTGATAAAGAGTTGAGATTACAATTGTGCGTACCATGTTGATGGCGCCATTGATAATCACAATTTTGTGCACCAAGTTTTTGGCGCCGTTGCTGGGGATTGTTCGAGTTTGGACAACTGACGGTTCATCTTGTTGCTTAGATTAGGTATTTTTCTTCAGAGTTCTTAAGAATGAATTCTAGTGTTTCAAGGTGATGTTCTTATCATCACCAAAGCTGATTGATTTTCATCAATTTAGCTCTTGAATGCAATGTCCTGCTGAAGCTTGGCTAGCCATGTCTAATTCCTTTAGACTGAAGCTTTAGACTAACATTGCATGATTCCTGAAATTCTCATTAAGAATTTTGATATCTTTATTTTCTTTTCCACTTAATTTTCGAAAAAACCAAAAAAATTACAAAATCATAAAAAAAAACCAAAAATATTTTATGTTTCTTATTAAGACACTAGTCTCATTTTAAGTTTGGTGTCAATTGCATGTTTCCGTTCTTCTTGCATTTATCATGTGTCTTCAGTGATCTTCAAGTTGTTCTTGATGATTTACTTGCTCTGATCTTTAAATTCTCTTGTCTTGAGTGTTTTGTTGTTTCTCATATGCATTCTCAACTTGTTAGTGTCAATAGTATACAAACTTATAAGTTTGGTGTCTTGCATGCATTGTTTATTTCATTTCAGTTGCATTTTGATTATTCCTCATTTTTAAAAATCCAAAAAATTTTTAATTTGTGTCTTTCCAAGTCAATAATACAGAGAATTGAAGATTCAAAACATACTGCAGAGGAATTACACAGAAAAAAGCTGGGCGTTCAAAATGCCCAGTGAAGAAGGAAAACTGGCGTTTAAACGCCAGCCAGGGTGCCTGGCTGGGCGTTTAACGCCCAAAAGGGGTGAGTTTTGGGCGTTAAATGCCAGAATGTGCACCATTCTGGGCGTTTAACGCCAGGACGGCACAAGAGGGAAGATTTTGTTTTTAATGCCAATTTTTTTCAAGTTTTCAAAATTTTTCAAAATCAAATCTTTCTCAAATCAAATCTTTTCAATCAAATCTTTTTCAAAATCAATTCCTTTCCATTTTCAAAGATACTTGCTATCAATTAATGATTTGATTCAACATTTCAAGTATGTTGCCTTTTCTGTTGAGAAAGGTTTAATGTTTGAATCATATCTTTTCTTGTTAGCCAAGTCATTAATTTTCAAAATCAAATCTTTTTAAATTGTTTTTCAAATCATATCTTCTCAATCATGTCTTTTTAAAACTATATCTTTTTCAATCATATCTTCTTAAATCACATCTTTTTCAAAATAGTTTTCAATCATATCTTTTTAATTTCTTATTTCAAAATCTTTTTCAAAAATCACTTGATTTCTTTCCCACTCTTAGTTTTCGAAAATCAATTAATCTTTTTCAAAATATTTTTAAAATCTTTTTAATTAATTTTCAAAAATTTCTTCCCCTCTTCTCACATCCTTCTATTTATGGACTAACACTCCTCCTTAATGCACAATTCGAACTCTATCTTTCTTGATAAGTTCGAATTCTTCTACCTCTTCCTTCTATTTTTCTTTTCTTCTGACACCTCAAGGAATCTCTATACTGTTACATAGAGGATTCCATATTTTCTTGTTCTCTTCTCTTTCATATGAGCAGGAGCAAAGATAAAAGCATTCTTGTTGAGGCTGACCCTGAACCTGAAAGGACCTTGAAGCGAAAGCTAAGAGAAGCTAAGGCACAACTCTCTGTAGAGGACCTAACAGAAATCTTCAAAGAAGAAGAACCCATGGCAGCTGAAAATAACAACAATGCCAACAATACAAGGAAGGTGCTGGGTGACTTTACTGCACCTACTCCCGACTTCTATGGGAGAAGCATCTCTATCCCTGCCATTGGAGCAAACAACTTTGAGCTTAAGCCTCAATTAGTTTCTCTAATGCAACAGAATTGCAAGTTCCATGGACTTCCATTAGAAGATCCTCATCAGTTTTTAGCTGAATTCTTGCAAATCTGCGACACTGTCAAGACCAATGGGGTTGACCTTGAGGTCTACAGACTTATGCTATTCCCTTTTGCTGTAAGAGACAGAGCTAGGATATGGTTGGACTCACAACCTAAAGAAAGCCTGAACTCTTGGGAAAAGCTAGTCAATGCCTTCTTGGCAAAGTTCTTACCACCTCAAAAATTGGGTAAGCTTAGAGTGGAAGTCCAAACCTTCAGACAGAAGGAAGGTGAATCCCTCTATGAAGCTTGGGAAAGATACAAACAATTGATCAGAAAGTGTCCTTCTGACATGCTTTCTGAATGGAGCATCATAGGTATCTTCTATGATGGTCTGTCTGAACTGTCCAAGATGTCATTGGACAGCTCTGCTGGAGGATCTCTTTATCTGAAGAAGACGCCTGCAGAAACTCAAGAACTCATTGAAATGGTTGCAAATAACTGGTGGACGAAATTGTGATCACTATTCTTTAAGTTGTACTTTTATGGAATTTGAAATTGGCACGAGTGGACACAACTCCGTTCAACTAACCAGCAAGTGTACTGGGTCGTCCAAGTAATAAACCTTACGTGAGTAAGGGTCGATCCCACAGAGATTGTTGGTATGAATCAAACTATGGTCACCTTGTAAATCTCAGTTAGGCAGATTAAATTGGTTTATGGGTTTTTGAAAATAGAAATAAGAAAATAGAAATAATAAAAGGGATAGAGCACTTATGCAGATTCATTGGTGGGAATTTCAGATAAGCATATGGAGATACTGCATGGCTCACGGACGCCTGCTTTCCTACTGCTTCAACTCAATCCTTCTTACTCCTTTCCATGGCAAGCTGTGTATAGGGGTTCACTGTTCGACGATGGCTACTTTGAATCCTCTCGGGAAAATGGTCCTCTGCGGCTGTCACTCGCATGGCTAATCGTCTGGAGGCATCACCTGGCCGAAAGCTACATCCCATCCTCGCAGTGAAAACTACGCTCACGCGCTCTGTCACAGCACGGCTAATCACTGGTTGGTTCCCGCTCCTACTGGAATAGAATCCCTTGATTCTTTTGCGTCTGTCACTAACGCCCAGCACTTGCGAGTCTGAAGCACGTCACAGTCATTCATTACCGGAATCCTACCTCTGTTGCATGTAGAACGGAAGTGGTTGTCAATCACGTGCGTTCATAAGTGAGAATGATAATGAGGGTTACTTAATCATCACATTCATCATGTTCTTGGGTACGAATGAATATCTTGGAATAAGAATAAGAGAGATTTGAATAAAAGAGAATAGAATTGCATTAATACTTGAGGTACAGTAGAGCTCCACACCCTTAATCTATGGTGTGCAAAAACTCCACCGTTGAAAATACATAAGTAAAAGGTTCAGGCATGGCCGAATGGCCAGCCCCCATGATCTGAGAACTAATCGTCCCAAGATGTCTAATACACTGATAAAAAGTCCTATTTATAATAAACTAGCTACTAGGGTTTACATGAGTAAGTAATTAATGCATAAATCCACTTCCGGGGCCCACTTGGTGTATGCTTGGGCTGAGCTTGATCTATCCACGAGCTGAGGCTTCTCTTGGAGTTGAACTCCAAGTTATGACGTGTTTTGGGCGTTCAACTCCGGATCATGACGTTTTTCTGGCGTTTAACTCCAGACAGCAGCATGTACTTGGCGTTCAACGCCATGTTACGTCGTCAATTCCCGAATAAAGTATGGACTATTATATATTGCTGGAAAGCCCTGGATGTCTAATTTCCAACGCCGTTGAGAGCGCGCCAATTGGAGTTCTGTAGCTCCAGAAAATCCATTTCGAGTGCAGGGAGGTCAGATTCCAACAGCATCAGCAGTCCTTTTGTCAGCCTTCTTCAGAATTTTGCTCAAGTCCCTCAATTTTAGCCAGAATTTATCTGAAATCACAGAAAAACACACAAACTCATAGTAAAGTCCAAAAATGTGAATTTAACATAAAAACTAATGAAAACATCCCTAAAGGTAGCTCAAACTTACTAAAAACTACCTAAAAACAATGCCAAAAAGCGTATAAATTATCCGCTCATCACAACACCAAACTTAAATTGTTGCTTGTCCCCAAGCAACTGAAAATTAAATAGGATAAAAAGAAGAGAATATACTATAAATTTTAAAATATCAATGAATATTAATTTAATTAGATGAGCGGGACTTGTAGCTTTTTGCTTCTGAATAGTTTTGGCATCTCACTTTTTCCTTTGTAGTTCAGAGTGATTGGCATCTCTGGGAACTCAGATTTTTAGATAGTGTTATTGACTTTCCTAGTTAAGCATGTTGATTCTTGAACACAGCTACTTTTTGAGTCTTGGCTGTGGCCCTAAGCATTTTGTTTTCCAGTATTACCACCGGATACATAAATGCCACAGACACATAACTGGGTGAACCTTTTCAGATTGTGACTTAGCTTTGCTAGAGTCCCCAGTTAGTGGTGTCCAGAGCTCTTAAGCACACTCTTTTGCTTTGGATCACGACTTTAACCACTCAGTCTCAAGCTTTTGACTTGGACCTTCATGACACAAGCACATGGTTAGGGACAGCTTTGATTTAGCCGCTTAGGCCTGGATTTTAATTTCCTTGGGCCCTCCTATCCATTGATGCTCAAAGCCTTGGATCCTTTTTACCCTTGCCTTTTGGTTTTAAGGGCTATTGGCTTTTTCTACTTCTCCTTCTTTTTTTTTTTCGAATAAGCTTTTGCTTTTTCACTGCTTTTTCTTGCTTCAAGAATCAATTTCATGATTTTTCAGATCATCAATAACATTTCTCTTTGTTCATCATTCTTTCAAGAGCCAACAATTTTAACACTCATAAACAACAATATCAAAAGACATATGCACTGTTCAATCATTCATTCAGAAAACAAAAAGTATTGTCACCACATCAATATAATTAAATTAAATTCAATGATAAATTCGAAATTTATGTACTTCTTGTTCTTTTGAATTAAAACATTTTTCATTTAAGAGAGGTGAAGGATTAATGGATTTTATTCATAGCTTTAAGGCATGGTTACATACTAATGATCATGAAGTAGAGACACAAAACATAGATAAACACAATAATTAAAAACCGAAAACAGAAAGAAATAAAGAACAAGGAATGAATCCACCTTTAGTGGCGTCTTCTTCTTGAAGGACCAACAATGTCCTTAAGCTCTTCTATGTCCCTTCCTTGCCTTTGTTGCTCCTTCCTCATTGCTCTTTGATCTTCTCTTATTTCTTGGAGAATGATGGAGTGCTCATGATGTTCCACCCTTAATTGTTCCACATTGTGGCTCAAATCTTCTAAGGAGGTGTTGAGTTGCTCCCAATAGTTGTTGGGAGGAAAGTGCATCCCTTGAGGCATCTTAGGAATTTGTTGATGATGAGCTTCCTCATGCACTTCTTGAGAACCGTGCATGGTTTCTCTTGCTTGCTCCATCCTCTTCTTGGTGATGGGCTTATCCTCTTCAATGGGGGTATCTCCTTCTATGATAACTCCAGCTGAGTAACATAGATGGCATATAAGGTGAGGAAAAGCTAGCCTTGCCATGGTGGAGGACTTATCGGCTATTTTGTAGAGTTCATTGGAGATGACCTCATGAACTTCTACTTCCTCTCCAATCATGATGCTATGGATCATGATGGCCCGATCCACAGTAACTTCAGATCGGTTGCTAGTAGGAATGATGGAGCGCTGAATGAACTCCAACCATCCTCTAGCCACAGGCTTGAGATCCAGTCTTCTTAGTTGAACTGGCTTGCCTTTGGAATCTATTCTCCACTGAGCTCCTTCCACACATATGTCCATTAGGACTTGGTCCAACCTTTGATTAAAGTTGACCCTTCTAGTGTAGGGGCGTTCATCTCCTTGCATCATGGGCAAATGAAACGCCAACCTCACATTTCCCGGACTAAAATCTAAGTATTTCCCCCAAACCATTGTGATATAGTTCTTTGGATTCGGGTTCATACTTTGATCATGGTTCCTAGTAATTTTGGTGTTTCTACCCTTAGTTGCTTCAATATTTGTGTGGAGGACAACTTATCCCCTGAGGTATCTCAGGGATTTCTTGATTTGCAGCCACATGTTCTACCACTGAGCTATGACGGCTTTATATGAGTCTTTCCATCTCCCAAGACTCAGAGGTGGAAGCTTTTGTCTTCCCTTTGAGGTTTCTCTGGCCTTAGGTGCCATTAATGGTAATGGAAAAGCAAAAAAGCTATGCTTTTACCACACCAAACATAAAATATTGCTCGCCCTCGAGCAAGAGAAGAAAGAAGAGAGGAAGAAGAAGAAGAAGAAAATGGAGGTGAGTGAGGGGAGATGGATTCGGCTATATGGGTGGGATTGGGTGGGAAAGAGAAGTTGAATTGGAAAGGTAGGTGGGGTGTATGGGGAAGAGTGGATAGATGTAGGTGGTGAATGAAAAACAGAAGGGATGACCATGAAAAGAGAGAGGGCGAGGTAGGTGGGGATCCTGTGAGGTCCACAGATCGTGAGGTGTCAAGGAATTCCATCCCTGCACCAAATAGGCATGTAAAATGCCTTTGCACACCATTCTGGCGTTTAAACGCCCATTGGTGCACATTCTGGGCGTTCAATGCCCATGTAAAGCATGTTTCTGGCGTTGAACGCCAGTTTCATGCTTGTTACTGGCGTTCAGCGCCAGTTTGTCTCCTCTAGGCACATTCCTGGCATTCAGCGCCAGGATGTTGCTTGTTTCTGGCGTTCAGCGCCAGAATGGTGCTCTGTTATGGCGTTGAACGCCAGCCAAATGCATCTTACTGGCGTTGAACGCCAGCCTGTGCGTCCTCCAGGGTGAAAAATTTTTTTCTTCTGTTTTTGACTCTGTTTTTAATTTTTTTGATTTTTTTTTTCGTGACTCCTCATGATCATGTACCTAATAAAACACAAAATAACAATAAAATAAAAATTAGATAAATAAAATTGGGTTGCCTCCCAACAAGCGCTTCTTTAATGTCAATAGCTTGACAGTGGCTCTCATGGAGCCACAAGGTGATCAGGTCAATGTTAGTGTAGTTCCAACACCAAACTTAGAGTTTGGATATGGGGTCTTAACACCAAACTTAGAGTTTGGTTGTGGCCTCACAACACCAAACTTAGAGTTTGACTGTGTGGGTTCTTCTTGACTCTGAACTGAGAGAAGCTCTGCATGCTTACTCTCTTCTGTCACAGAGGGATGGCCATGTGCCTTAAACACAAGGTAGTCCCCATTCAATTGAAGGACTAACTCACCTCTGTTGACATCTATCATAGCTTCTGCTGTGGCTAGGAAAGGTCTTCCAAGGATGATGCAATCATCCTCTTCCTTCCTAGTGTCTAAGATTATGAAATCAGCAGGAATGTAAAGGCCTTCAACCTTTACTAGCATGTCCTCTACTATTCCATAAGCTTGTCTCAATGACTTATCTGCCAATTGCAATGAGAACAAGGCAGGTTGTACCTCTATGATCCCCAGCTTCTCCATTACAGAGAGTGGCATAAGATTTATCCCTGACCCTAGATCACATAGAGCTTTTTCAAAGCTCATGGTGCCAATGGTACAAGGTATTAAGAACTTGCCAGGATCTTGTTTCTTTTGAGGTAGAGTTTTCTGAATCCAAGTATCTAGTTCACTAATGAGCAAGGGAGGTTCACTTTCCCAAGTCTCATTACCAAACAACTTGGCATTCAGCTTCATGATAGCTCCTAAGTATTGAGCAATTTGCTCTCCAGTCACATCTTCATCCTCTTCAGAGGATGAATAGTCTTCAGAGCTCATGAATGGCAGAAGGAGATTTAATGGAATCTCTATGGTCTCTTTATGAGCCTCAGATTCCTTTGGATCCTTAATAGGAAACTCCTTCTTGCTTGAGGGACGTCCTAGGAGGTCTTCCTCACTAGGATTTTCGTCCTCCTCCTCCCTTGTGCATTCGACCACATTGACTAAATCAATGGCCTTGCACTCTCCTTTTGGATTCTCTTCTGTATTACTTGGGAGAATACTAGGAGGAGTTTCAATGACTTTCTTACTCAGCTGGCCCACTTGTGCCTCCAGATTTCTGATGGAGAATCTTGTTTCATTCATGAAACTGAAAGTGGCCTTTGACAGATCAGAGACTATATTGGCTAAATTAGAAGTGTTTTGTTCAGAATTCTCTGTTTGTTGCTGAGAAGATGATGGATATGGCTTACTATTGCTCAGCCTATTGCGTCCACCATTGTTAAAGCCTTGTTGAGGCTTTTGTTGATCCTTCCAGGAGAAATTTGGATGATTTCTCCATGATGGGTTATAGGTGTTTCCATATGGTTCACCCATGTAATTAACCTCTACCATGGCAGGGTTCTCAGGATCATAAGCTTCTTCAGAAGCAGCCTCTCTAGTACTGTTGGATGCATGTTGCAATCCATTCAGATTTTGAGAGATCATGTTGACCTGTTGAGTCAACACTTTGTTCTGAGCCAATATGGCATTCAGAGCATCAATTTCAAGAACTCCTTTCTTCTGAGGTATCCCATTATTCACGAAATTTCTCTCAGAGGTGTACATAAACTGGTTGTTTGCAACCATGTCAATGAGTTCTTGAGCCTCTTCAGGCGTCTTCTTCAGGTGAATAGATCCACCTGCAGAATGGTCCAATGACATTTTCGAAAATTCAGAGAGACCATAATAGAATATATCTAATAGGGTCCATTCTGAAAACATGTCAGATGGACATCTTTTGGTCAATTGCTTGTATCTTTCCCAAGCTTCATAGAGGGATTCACCATCTTTTTGTTTGAAGGTTTGAACATCCACTCTCAGCTTGCTCAGCTTTTGAGGAGGAAAGAATTTATCTAAGAAGGCAGTGACCAGCTTATCCCAGGAGTCCAGGCTATCCTTAGGTTGTGAATCCAACCATATTCTAGCTCTATCTCTTACAGCAAAAGGGAAAAGCATGAGTCTGTAGACTTCAGGATTAACTCCATTCGTCTTTACAGTCTCACAGATCTGCAAGAACTCAGTTAAAAACTGATAAGGATCTTCAAATGGAAGCCCATAAAACTTGCAGTTTTGTTGCATTAAGGCAACTAGCTGAGGTTTCAGCTCAAAGTTATTGGCTCCAATGGCAGGAATGGAGATGCTTCTTCCATCAAACTTGGACGTTGGCTTTGTGAAGTCACCAAGCATTCTCCTTGCATTATTATTATTATTTTCGGCTGCCATCTCCTTCTCTTGTTCGAAAATTTCTGAAAGGTTATTTCTGGATTGTTGTAATTTAGCTTCTCTTAATTTTCTCTTCAGAGTCCTTTCAGGTTCTGGATCAATTTCAACAAGAGTGCCTTTTTCCCTGTTCCTGCTCATATGAAAGAGAAGAAAACAAGAAAAGAAGGAGGAATCCTCTATGTCACAGTATAGAGATTCCTTTCTGTTAGTATACAGAGAAAAGGGGTAGAAGAATCCAAATACAAGGGATATAAGAAGTTCGGATTCTTAGATGAAGAGAGGTGAAGAGAAGTGTTAGTAATTAATTAATTAAATAGAATAAGAGAAGAAAAGAGAAATTTCGAAAATAATTTTTGAAAAAGAGGTTAGTAATTTTCGAAATTCAAAGACAAAATATAATTAAAATTAAAATTTTAAAACAAAAAGAATTTTTGAAAAAAAAAGAGGGAGAATTTTCGAAAATTAGAGAGGGATAGGTAGTTAGTTGGTTTTGAAAAAGATAAGAAATAAACAAAAAGTTAGTTAGTTGATTGAAAAAGATTTAAAATCAAATTTTGAAAAAGATAAGAAGATAGGAGTTTAGATAAGAAATTTTGAAATCAAATTTTGGAAAAGATAAAATTTTGAAAAAGATAAGATAAAAGATAAAAAGATTTAATTTTAAAATTGACTTAACTAACAAGAAACCACAAGATAAGATTCTAGAACTTAAAGATTGAACCTTTCTTAACAAGAAAGTAACAAACTTCAAATTTTTGAACCAATCACATTAATTGTTAGCTAATTTCGAAAATTAGATATAAGAGATAAGAAAAAGAGTTTTGAAAATTAATTTTTAAAATTTTCGAAAATAATAAAAAAAATGAAAAAGATATGATTTTTTGAAAAAGATTTTGAAAAGATAAGATTTTTAAAATTGAAATTTTGACTTGACTTGTAAGAAATAACTAATTTTAAAAATTTTTGACTAAGTCAACCCAAAATTTCGAAAACTTGGAGGGAAATAAGGAAAATATATTTTTTTGATTTTTTTTTGAATTTTTAAAGAAAAACACAAAAATGACCCAAAACATGAAAATTTTGGATCAAAACACAAGATGCATGCAAGAACACTATGAATGTCAAGATGAACACCAAGAACACTTTGAAGATCATGATGAACATCAAGAACATAATTTTGAAAAAATTTTGATGCAAAGAAAACATGCAAGACACCAAACTTAGAAATCTTTAATGCATGGACTCTAACAAACAAAAAATGCACATGAAAAACAACAAACAACACAAAATAAGAAATCATCAAGATCAAACAAGAAGACTTGTCAAGAACAACTTGAAGATCATGAAGAACACTATGAATGCATGGAATTTTCGAAAAAAAAGATGCAAGAAAAATTTTAAAAGCATGCAATTGACACCAAACTTAAAAATTAACACAAGACTCAAACAAGAAATACAAAATATTTTTGATTTTTATGATTTTCTAATTTTTTTGTATTTTTATTTTAATTTTTTTCGAAAAACATTTTTGGAAGAACGAAAAAGAAAAGGAAAATTTTTGAAAAAGTTTTTGAAAAGAAAATTACCTAATCTGAGCAACAAGATGAACCGTTAGTTGTCCATACTCGAACAATCCCCGGCAACGGCGCCAAAAACTTGGTGGACGAAATTGTGATCACTATTCTTTAAGTTGTACTTTTATGGAATTTGAAATTGGCACGAGTGGACACAACTCCGTTCAACTAACCAGCAAGTGTACTGGGTCGTCCAAGTAATAAACCTTACGTGAGTAAGGGTCGATCCCACAGAGATTGTTGGTATGAATCAAACTATGGTCACCTTGTAAATCTCAGTTAGGCAGATTAAATTGGTTTATGGGTTTTTGAAAATAGAAATAAGAAAATAGAAATAATAAAAGGGATAGAGCACTTATGCAGATTCATTGGTGGGAATTTCAGATAAGCATATGGAGATACTGCATGGCTCACGGACGCCTGCTTTCCTACTGCTTCAACTCAATCCTTCTTACTCCTTTCCATGGCAAGCTGTGTATAGGGGTTCACTGTTCGACGATGGCTACTTTGAATCCTCTCGGGAAAATGGTCCTCTGCGGCTGTCACTCGCATGGCTAATCGTTTGGAGGCATCACCTGGCCGAAAGCTACATCCCATCCTCGCAGTGAAAACTACGCTCACGCGCTCTGTCACAGCACGGCTAATCACTGGTTGGTTCCCGCTCCTACTGGAATAGAATCCCTTGATTCTTTTGCGTCTGTCACTAACGCCCAGCACTTGCGAGTCTGAAGCACGTCACAGTCATTCATTACCGGAATCCTACTCGGAATACCACAGACAAGGTGAGACTTTCCGGATTCCCAGGATCCTACTCGGAATACCACAGACAAGGTGAGACTTTCCGGATCCTCATAAATGCCGCCATCTATCTAGCTTATACCACGAAGATTCTGTTGGGGAATCTAAGAGATACACCTTCAAGCTCTGTTGCATGTAGAACGGAAGTGGTTGTCAATCACGTGCGTTCATAAGTGAGAATGATAATGAGGGTTACTTAATCATCACATTCATCATGTTCTTGGGTACGAATGAATATCTTGGAATAAGAATAAGAGAGATTTGAATAAAAGAGAATAGAATTGCATTAATACTTGAGGTACAGCAGAGCTCCACACCCTTAATCTATGGTGTGCAGAAACTCCACCGTTGAAAATACATAAGTAAAAGGTTCAGGCATGGCCGAATGGCCAGCCCCCATGATCTGAGAACTAATCGTCCCAAGATGTCTAATACACTGATAAAAAGTCCTATTTATAATAAACTAGCTACTAGGGTTTACATGAGTAAGTAATTGATGCATAAATCCACTTCCGGGGCCCACTTGGTGTATGCTTGGGCTGAGCTTGATCTATCCACGAGCTGAGGCTTCTCTTGGAGTTGAACTCCAAGTTATGACGTGTTTTGGGCGTTCAACTCCGGATCATGACGTTTTTCTGGCGTTTAACTCCAGACAGCAGCATGTACTTGGCGTTCAACGCCATGTTACGTCGTCAATTCCCGAATAAAGTATGGACTATTATATATTGCTGGAAAGCCCTGGATGTCTAATTTCCAACGCCGTTGAGAGCGCGCCAATTGGAGTTCTGTAACTCCAGAAAATCCATTTCGAGTGCAGGGAGGTCAGATTCCAACAGCATCAGCAGTCCTTTTGTCAGCCTTCTTCAGAATTTTGCTCAAGTCCCTCAATTTCAGCCAGAATTTACCTGAAATCACAGAAAAACACACAAACTCATAGTAAAGTCCAGAAATGTGAATTTAACATAAAAACTAATGAAAACATCCCTAAAAGTAGCTCAAACTTACTAAAAACTACCTAAAAACAATGCCAAAAAGCGTATAAATTATCCGCTCATCAATAACCAATTCATGTACACTTCTAAAAGGAATCCTATGAACAATGGGACGAATCAGAAGAAAGGAGTTCTTGAGATTGATACTCTGAATGCGATATTGGCTCAGAACAAAATATTGACTCAGCAAGTCAATATGATTTCTCAAAGTCTGTCTGGAATGCAAGCTGCACCAGGCAGTACTAAGGATGCTTCATCTGAAGAAGAAGCTTATGATCCTGAGAACCCTTCAATGGAAGAGGTGAATTACATGGGAGAACCCTATGGAAACACCTATAATCCTTCATGGAGAAATCATCCAAATCTTTCATGGAAGGATCAACAGAGACCTCAACAAGGTTTCAACAACAATAATGGTGGAAGAAACAGGTTTAGCAATGGCAAGCCTTTTCCATCATCTTCTCAGCAACAGACAGAGAATTCTAAGCAGAGCAACTCTGACTTAGCAACCATGGTCTCTGATCTAATCAAACCACTCAAAGTTTCATGACTGAAACAAGGTCCTCCATTAGAAACTTGGAGGCACAAGTGGGACAGCTGAGCAAGAAAATTACTGAACTCCCTCCTAGTACTCTTCCAAGCAATACAGAAGAGAATCCAAAAGGAGAATACAAGGCCATTAACATGACCCACATGGCCGAACTTGGAGAGGAGGAAGAGGCAGAGATCGCCACTGAGGAAGACCTCAATGGACGTTCACTGGCCTCCAATGAGTTCCCTAATGAGGAACCATGGGAATCTGAGGCACACACTGAGACCTTAGAGATTCCATTGAATTTACTTCTGGCATTCATGAGCTCTGATGAGTATTCTTCCTCTGAAGAGGATGAAGATGTCACTGAAGAGCAAGTTGCAAAGTACCTTGGAACAATCATGAAGCTAAATGACAAGTTATTTGGTAATGAGACTTGGGAGGATGAACCCCCTTTGCTCACCAAAGAGCTGGATAACTTGACTAGGTAGAAATTACCTCAAAAGAGACAAGATCCTGGGAAGTTTTCAATACCTTGTACCATAGGCACCATGACCTTTAAGAAGGCTTTGTGTGACCTAGGGTCAAGCATAAACCTCATGCCTCTCTATGTAATGGAGAAGCTAGGGATCTTTGAGGTGCAAGCTGCAAGAATCTCACTAGAAATGGTAGACAATTCAAGAAAACAAGCTTATGGACTTGTAGAGGATGTTCTGGTAAAAGTTGAAGACCATTACATCCCTGCTGATTTCATAGTCCTAGAGACTGGGAAGTGCATGGATGAATCCATCATCCTTGGCAGACCCTTCCTAGCCACAGCAAAGGCTGTGATTGATGTTGACAGAGGAGAATTGATCATTCAAGTGAATGAAGAATCCCTTGTGTTTAAGGCTCAAGGATATCCCTCTGTAACCATGGAGAGGAAGCATGAAGAGCTTCTCTCAAAATAGAGCCAAACAGAGCCCCCACAATCAAACTCTAAGTTTGGTGTTGGGAGGCCACAACCAACTTCTAAGTTTGGTGTTGAACCCCTACATTCAAACTCTAAGTTTGGTGTTGGGAGGTTCCAACATTGCTCTGAGCATATGTGAGGCTCCATGAGAGCCCACTGTCAAGCTACTGACATTAAAGAAGCGCTTGTTGGGAGGCAACCCAATGTTATATTTATCTATTTTTCCTTTGTTATTTTATGTTTTCTGTAGGTTGATGATCATGGGAAGTCAGAAAATCAATTGAAAAAGATAAAACAGAATGAAAAACAGAAAGAAAAACAGCACACCCTGGAAGAAGACCTTGCTGGCGTTTAAACGCTAGTAAGGGCAGCAAATGGGCGTTTAACGCCCAGTCTGGCACCATTCTGGGCGTTTAACGCCGGAAAGGGACACCAGACTGGCGTTAAACGCCAGGAAAGGGCAAGAAGCTGGCGTTAAACGCCAGAAATGGGCACTAGCCCGGTGTTTAACGCCAGAATTGGCATAAAGAGCATTTTTGCTCGCCACTTGGTGCAGGGACGAATTTTCCTTGACACCTCCGGATCTGTGGACCCCACAGGATCCCCACCTACCCACCACTCTCTCTCTTCTTCTCCCATTCACCAATCACCTCAATACCTCTTCTCCAAAAACCTCTCACCTATCAAAACCCATCTTCACTCCTTCATTTTTACACAACCTAAACACTACTTCTTCCCCTTAGCCGAACCACAAAGCTTCATCCATCTCCTTCATTTCTTCTTCTTCTACTCTCTTCTTTCTTCTTTTGCTCGAGGACGAGCAAACCTTTTAAGTTTGGTGTGGTAAAAGCATTGCTTTTTATTTTTCCATAACCATTTATGGCATCCAAGGCCGGAGAAACCTCTAGAAAGAGGAAAGGGAAGGCAAAAGCTTCCACCTCCGAGTCATGGGAGATGGAGAGATTCATCTCAAGGGTGCATCAAGACCACTTCTATGAAGTTGTGGCCATGAAGAAGGTGATCCCGGAGGTCCCTTTCAAACTCAAAAAGAGTGAATATTCGGAGATCCGACATGAGATCTGAAGAAGAGGTTGGGAAGTTCTTACCAACCCCATTCAACAAGTCGGAATCTTAATGGTTCAAGAGTTCTATGCCAATGCATGGATCACCAAGAACCATGATCAAAGTGTGAACCCGGACCCAAAGAATTGGCTTACAATGGTTCGGGGGAAATACTTAGATTTTAGTCCGGAAAATGTAAGGTTGGCATTCAACTTGCCCATGATGCAAGGAGATGAACACCCTTACACTAGAAGGGTCAACTTTGATCAAAGGTTGGACCATGTCCTCATAGACATCTGTGAAGAGGGCACTCAATGGAAGAGAGATTCAAGAGGGAAGCCGGTTCAACTGAGAAGGCATGACCTCAAGCCCGTGGCTAGAGGATGGTTGGAGTTTATCCAATGCTCAATCATTCTGACTAGCAACCGGTCCGAAGTTACTATAGACCGGGCTATCATGATTCATAGCATCATGATTGGAGAGGAAGTAGAAGTTCATGAGGTTATATCCCAAGAACTTTATAAGGTGGCGGACAAGTCCTCTACCTTGGCAAGGTTAGCCTTTCCTCATCTCATTTGTCACCTCTGTTATTCAGTTGGAGTTGACATAGAGGGAGACACCCTCATTGATGAGGACAAGTCCATCACTAAGAAAAGGATGGAGCAAACAAGAGACCCCTCTCATCATGAAATCCCTGAGATGCCTCAAGGGATGCACTTTCCTCCACAAAACTATTGGGAGCAAATCAATACCTCCCTAGGAGAATTGAGTTCCAACATGGGACAACTAAAGGTGGAGCACCAAGAACATTCCATCCTCCTCCATGAAATTAGAGAAGATCAAAGAATCATGAGAGAGGAGCAACAAAGGCAAGGAAGAGACATTGAGGAGCTCAAGCACTCCATAAGATCTTCAAGAGGAAGAACAAGCCGCCATCACTAAGGTGGACCCGTTCTTTAATCTCCTTGTTCTTTATTTTTCTGTTTTTCGAAAAATCATGCTTATGTCTATTCATGTTTGTGTTTTATGATCATTAGTGTCTTAGTGTCTATGCCTTAAAGTTATGAATGTCCTATGAATCCATCACCTTTCTTGAATGAAAAATGTTCTTAATTGAAAAAGAGAAGAATTGCATGATTTTAAATTTTATAACAGATTAATTATTTTGATGTGGTGGCAATATTTTGGTTTCTGAATGTATGCTTGACCAGTGCATAAATCTTTTGAATTTGTTGTTCATGAATGTTGGCTCTTGAAAGAATGATGAAAAAGGAGACATGTTACTGAGGATCTGAAAAATCATAAAAATGATTCTTGAAGCAATAAAAAGCAATGAATACAAAAAAAAGAGAGAGAAAAACAAAAAAAAGAGAGAAAAAAAATAAAGTTGTGATCCAAAGCAAAAAGAGTGTGCTTAAGAACCCTGGACACCTCTAATTGGGGACTCTAGCAAAGCTGAATCACAATCTGAAAAGGTTCACCCAGTTATGTGTCTGTGGCATGTATGTATCCGGTGGTAATACTGGAAGACAGAGTGCTTTGGGCCACGGCCAAGACTCATAAAGTAGCTGTGTTCAAGAATCATCATACTTAACTAGGAGAATCAATAACACTATCTGGATTCTGAGTTCCTATAGAAGCCAATCATTCTGAATTTCAAAGGATAGAGTGAGATGCCAAAACTATTCAGAGGCAAAAAGCTAAAGCCCCGCTCATCTAATTAATACTGATCTTCATAGATGTTTTTGGAGTTCATTGCATATTCTCTTCTTTTTATCTTATTTGATTTTTAGTTGCTTGGGGACAAGTAACAATTTAAGTTTGGTGTTGTGATGAGCGGATAATTTATACACTTTTTGGCATTGTTTTTAGTATGTTTTAGTTAGTTTTTAGTATAGTTTTATTAGTTTTTAGTTAAAATTCACTTTTCTAGACTTTACTATGATTTTGTGTGTTTTTCTGTGATTTCAGGTATTTTCTGGCTGAAATTGAGGGACCTGAGCAAAAATCTGATTCAGAGGCTGAAAAGGACCGCAGATGCTGTTGGATTCTGACCTCCCTGCACTCGAAGTAGATTTTCTGGAGCTACAAAAGCCCAATTGGCGCGCTCTTAATTGTGTTGGAAATTAGACATCCTGGTCTTTCCAGCAATATATAATAGTCCATACTTTGCCCGAGATTTGATGGCCCAAACCGGCGTTCCAAATCAGCTCAAAACTGCCCGGCGTTAAACGCCGGAACTGGCACAAGAATGGGGGTTAAACGCCCAAACTGGCACAAAAGCTGGCGTTTAACTCCAAGAGTAGTCTCTACACGAAAATGCTTCAATGCTCAGCCCAGGCACACACCAAGTGGGCCCGGAAGTGGATTTTTATGTCATTTACTCATCCTTGTAAACCCTAGGCTACTAGTTCTCTACACATAGGACCTTTTACTATTGTATTCTTATCTTGGTAGCTATCTTTAGTCTTATGCTATCTTAGATCATGGGGGCTGGCCTCACGGCCATGCCTAGACCTTGTTTTTATGTATTTTCAATGGTAGAGTTTCTACACACCATAGATTAAGGTGTGGAGCTCTGCTGTACCTCGAGTATTAATGCAATTACTATTGTTCTTCGATTCAATTCAGCTTATTCTTGTTCTAAGATATTCATTTGCACCCAAGAACATGATGAATGTGATGATTATGTGACACTCATCATCATTCTCACTTATGAACGAGTGCCTGACAACCACATCTGTTCTACAAGCAAACAAGGCTTGAATGTTTATCTCTTGGATCCCTTGATCGGAATCTTCGTGGTATAAGCTAGAATTGATGGCGGCATTCAAGTGAATCTGGAAGGTCTAAACCTTGTTTGTGGTATTCTGAGTAGGATTCAATGATTGAATGACTGTAACAAGCTTCAAACTCCTGAAGGCTGGGCGTTAGTGACAGACGCAAAAGAATCACTGGATTCTATTCCAACCTGATTGAGAACCGACAGATGATTAGCCGTGCCGTGACAGGGTGCGTAGAACATTTTCACTGAGAGGATGGGAGGTAGCCACTGACAACGGTGAAACCCTACATATAGCTTTCCATGGAAAGGAGTAAGAAGGATTGGATGAAGACAGTAGGAAAGTAGAGAGACGGAAGGGACAAAGCATCTCCATTCGCTTATCTGAAATTCTCACCAATGAATTACATAAGTATCTCTATCTTTATGCTTTATTCATATATCATCCATAACCATTTGAATCTGTCTGACTAAGATTTACAAGGTGACCATAGCTTGCTTCATACCAACAATCTCCGTGGGATCGACCCTTACTCGCGTAAGGTTTATTACTTGGACGACCCAGTGCACTTGCTGGTTAGTTGTGCGAAGTTGTGATAATGAGTTGAGATTACAATTGTGCGTACCATGTTGATGGCGCCATTGATGATCACAATTTCGTGCACCAAGTTTTTGGTGCCGTTGCCGGGGATTGTTCGAGTTTGGACAACTGACGGTTCATCTTTTTTCTTAGATTAGGTATTTTTCTTCAGAGTTCTTAAGAATGAATTCTAGTGTTTCAAGGTGATGTTCTTATCATCACCAAAGCTGATTGATTTTCATCAATTTAGCTCTTGAATGCAATGTCCTGCTGAAGCTTGGCTAGCCATGTCTAATTCCTTTAGACTGAAGCTTTAGACTAACATTGCATGATTCCTGAAATTCTCATTAAGAATTTTGATATCTTTATTTTCTTTTCCACTTAATTTTCGAAAAAACCAAAAAAATTACAAAATCATAAAAAAAACCAAAAATATTTTATGTTTCTTATTGAGACACTAGTCTCATTTTAAGTTTGGTGTCAATTGCATGTTTCCGTTCTTCTTGCATTTATCATGTGTCTTCAGTGATCTTCAAGTTGTTCTTGATGATTTACTTGCTCTGATCTTTAAATTCTCTTGTCTTGAGTGTTTTGTTGTTTCTCATATGCATTCTCAACTTGTTATTGTCAATAGTATACAAACTTATAAGTTTGGTGTCTTGCATGCATTGTTTATTTGATTTCAGTTGCATTTTGATTATTCCTCATTATTAAAAATCCAAAAAATTTTTAATTTGTGTCTTTTCAAGTCAATAATACAGAGAATTGAAGATTCAAAACATACTACAGAGGAATTACACAGAAAAAAGCTGGGCGTCCAAAATGCCCAGTGAAGAAGGAAAACTGGCGTTTAAACGCCAGCCAGGGTGCCTGGCTGGGCGTTAAACGCCTAAAAGGGGTGAGTTTTGGGCGTTAAATGCCAGAATGTGCACCATTCTGGGCGTTTAACGCCAGGACGGCACAAGAGGGAAGATTTTGTTTTTAATGCCAATTTTTTTCAAGTTTTCAAAATTTTTCAAAATCAAATCTTTTTCAAATCAAATCTTTTCAATCAAATCTTTTTCAAAATCAATTCCTTTCCATTTTCAAAGATACTTGCTATCAATTAATGATTTGATTCAACATTTCAAGTATGTTGCCTTTTCTGTTGAGAAAGGTTTAATGTTTGAATCATATCTTTTCTTGTTAGCCAAGTCATTAATTTTCAAAATCAAATCTTTTTAAATTGTTTTTCAAATCATATCTTCTCAATCATGTCTTTTTAAAACTATATCTTTTTCAATCATATCTTCTTAAATCACATCTTTTTCAAAATAGTTTTCAATCATATCTTTTTAATTTCTTATTTCAAAATCTTTTTCAAAAATCACTTGATTTCTTTCCCACTCTTAGTTTTCGAAAATCAATTAATCTTTTTCAAAATATTTTTAAAATCTTTTTAATTAATTTTCAAAAATTTCTTCCCCTCTTCTCACATCCTTCTATTTATGGACTAACACTCCTCCTTAATGCACAATTCGAACTCTATCTTTCTTGATAAGTTCGAATTCTTCTACCTCTTCCTTCTATTTTTCTTTTCTTCTGACACCTCAAGGAATCTCTATACTGTGACATAGAGGATTCCATATTTTCTTGTTCTCTTCTCTTTCATATGAGCAGGAGCAAAGACAAAAGCATTCTTGTTGAGGCTGACCCTAAACCTGAAAGGACCTTGAAGCGAAAGCTAAGAGAAGCTAAGGCACAACTCTCTGTAGAGGACCTAACAGAAATCTTCAAAGAAGAAGAACCCATGGCAGCTGAAAATAACAACAATGCCAACAATACAAGGAAGGTGTTGGGTGACTTTACTGCACCTACTCCCGACTTCTATGGGAGAAGCATCTCTATCCCTGCCATTGGAGCAAACAACTTTGAGCTTAAGCCTCAATTAGTTTCTCTAATGCAACAGAATTGCAAGTTCCATGCACTTCCATTAGAAGATCCTCATCAGTTTTTAGCTGAATTCTTGCAAATCTGCGACACTGTCAAGACCAATGGGGTTGACCCTGAGGTCTACAGACTTATGCTATTCCCTTTTGCTATAAGAGACAGAGCTAGGATATGGTTGGACTCACAACCTAAAGAAAGCTTGAACTCTTGGGAAAAGCTAGTCAATGCCTTCTTGGCAAAGTTCTTTCCACCTCAAAAATTGAGTAAGCTTAGAGTGGAAGTCCAAACCTTCAGACAGAAGGAAGGTGAATCCCTCTATGAAGCTTGGGAAAGATACAAACAATTGATCAGAAAGTGTCCTTCTGACATGCTTTCTGAATGGAGCATCATAGGTATCTTCTATGATGGTCTGTCTGAACTGTCCAAGATGTCATTGGACAGCTCTGCTGGAGGATCTCTTCATTTGAAGAAGACGCCTACAGAAACTCAAGAACTCATTGAAATGGTTGAAAATAACCAATTCATGTACACTTCTAAAAGGAATCCTGTGAACAATGGGACGAATCAGAAGAAAGGAGTTCTTGAGATTGATACTCTGAATGCCATATTGGCTCAGAACAAAATATTGACTCAGCAAGTCAATATGATTTCTCAAAGTCTGTCTGGAATGCAAGCTGCACCAGGCAGTACTAAGGATGCTTCATCTGAAGAAGAAGCTTATGATCCTGAGAACCCTTCAATGGAAGAGGTGAATTACATGGGAGAACCCTATGGAAACACCTATAATCCTTCATGGAGAAATCATCCAAATCTTTCATGGAAGGATCAACAGAGACCTCAACAAGGTTTCAACAACAATAATGGTGGAAGAAACAGGTTTAGCAATGGCAAGCCTTTTCCATCATCTTCTCAGCAATAGACAGAGAATTCTAAGCAGAGCAACTCTGACTTAGCAACCATAGTCTCTGATCTAATCAAAACCACTCAAAGTTTCATGACTGAAACAAGGTCCTCCATTAGAAATTTGGAGGCACAAGTGGGACAGCTGAGCAAGAAAATTACTGAACTCCCTCCTAGTACTCTTCCAAGCAATACAGAAGAGAATCCAAAAGGAGAATGCAAGGCCATTAACATGACCCACATGGCCAAACTTGGAGAGGAGGAAGAGGCAGAGATCGCCACTGAGGAAGACCTCAATGGACGTTCACTGGCCTCCAATGAGTTCCCTAATGAGGAACCATGGGAATCTGAGGCTCACACTGAGACTATAGAGATTCCATTGAATTTACTTCTGCCATTCATGAGCTCTGATGAGTATTCTTCCTCTGAAGAGGATGAAGATGTCACTGAAGAGCAAGTTGCCAAGTACCTTGGAGCAATCATGAAGCTAAATGACAAGTTATTTGGTAATGAGACTTGGGAGGATGAACCCCCTTTGCTCACCAAAGAGCTGGATAACTTGACTAGGCAGAAATTACCTCAAAAGGGACGAGATCCTGGGAAGTTTTCAATACCTTGTACCATAGGCACCATGACCTTTAAGAAGGCTTTGTCTGACCTAGGGTCAAGCATAAACCTCATGCCTCTCTCTGTAATGAAGAAGCTAGGGATCTTTGAGGTGCAAGCTGCAAGAATCTCACTAGAGATGGCAGACAATTCAAGAAAACAAGCTTATGGACTTGTAGAGGATGTTCTGGTAAAAGTTAAAGACCATTACATCCCTGCTGATTTCATAGTCCTAGAGACTGGGAAGTGCATGGATGAATCCATCATCCTTGGCAGACCCTTCCTAGCCACAGCATAGGCTGTGATTGATGTTGACAGAGGAGAATTGATCATTCAAGTGAATGAAGAATCCCTTGTGTTTAAGGCTCAAGGATATCCCTCTGTAACCATGGAGAGGAAGCATGAAGAGCTTCTCTCAAAACAGAGCCAAACAGAGCCCCCACAATCAAACTCTAAGTTTGGTGTTGGGAGGCCACAACCAACTTCTAAGTTTGGTGTTGAACCCCCACATTCAAACTCTAAGTTTGGTGTTGGGAGGTTCCAACATTGCTCTGAGCATATGTGAGGCTCCATGAGAGCCCACTGTCAAGCTACTGACATTAAGGAAGCACTTGTTGGGAGGCAACTCAATGTTATATTTATCTATTTTTCCTTTGTTATTTTATGTTTTCTGTAGGTTGATGATCATGGGAAGTCACAAAATCAATTGAAAAAGCAAAAACAGAATGAAAAACAGAAAGAAAAACAGCACACCCTGGAGGAAGACCTTGCTGGCGTTTAAACGCTAGTAAGGGCAGCAAATGGGCGTTTAACGCCCAGTCTGGCACCATTCTGGGCGTTTAACGCCAGAAAGGGGCACCAGACTGGCGTTAAACGCCAGGAAAGGGCAAGAAGCTGGCGTTAAATGCCAGAAATGGGCACTAGCCCGGTGTTTAACGCCAGAATTGGCATAAAGAGCATTTTTGCTCGCCACTTGGTGCAGGGATGAATTTTCCTTGACACCTCCGGATCTGTGGACCCCACAGGATCCCCACCTACCCCACCGCTCTCTCTCTTCTTCACCCATTCACCAATCACCTCAATACCTCTTCTCCAAAAACCTCTCACCTATCAAAACCCATCTTCACTCCTTCATTTTTACACAACCTAAACACTACTTCTTCCCCTTAGCCGAACCACAAAGCTTCATCCATCTCCTTCATTTCTTCTTCTTCTAGTCTCTTCTTTCTTCTTTTGCTCGAGGACGAGCAAACCTTTTAAGTTTGGTGTGGTAAAAGCATTGCTTTTTGTTTTTCCATAACCATTTATGGCATCCAAGGCCGGAGAAACCTCTAGAAAGAGGAAAGGGAAGGAAAAAGCTTCCACCTCCGAGTCATGGGAGATGGAGAGATTCATCTCAAGGGTGCATCAAGACCACTTCTATGAAGTTGTGGCCATGAAGAAGGTGATCCCCGAGGTCCCTTTCAAACTCAAAAAGAGTGAATATTCGGAGATCCGACATGAGATCTGAAGAAGAGGTTGGGAAGTTCTTACCAACCCCATTCAACAAGTCGGAATCTTAATGGTTCAAGAGTTCTATGCCAATGCATAGATCACCAAGAACCATGATCAAAGTGTGAACCCGGACCCAAAGAATTGGCTTACAATGGTTCGGGGGAAATACTTAGATTTTAGTCCGGAAAATATAAGGTTGGCATTCAACTTGCCCATGATGCAAGGAGATGAACACCCTTACACTAGAAGGTTCAACTTTGATCAAAGGTTGGACCATGTCCTCATAGACATCTGTGAAGAGGGCACTCAATGGAAGAGAGATTCAAGAGGGAAGCCGATTCAACTGAGAAGGCATGACCTCAAGCCCGTGGCTAGAGGATGGTTAGAGTTTATCCAACGCTCAATCATTCCGACTAGCAACCGGTCCGAAGTTACTATAGATCGGGCTATCATGATTCATAGCATCATGATTGGAGAGGAAGTAGAAGTTCATGAGGTTATATCCCAAAAACTTTATAAGGTGGCGGACAAGTCCTCTACCTTGGCAAGGTTAGCCTTTCCTGATCTCATTTGTCACCTTTGTTATTCAGTTGGAGTTGACATAGAGGGAGACACCCTCATTGATGAGGACAAGCCCATCACTAAGAAAAGGATGGAGCAAACAAGAGACCCCTCTCATCATGAAATCCCTGAGATGCCTCAAGGGATGCACTTTCCTCCACAAAACTATTGGGAGCAAATCAATACCTCCCTAGGAGAATTGAGTTCCAACATGGGACAACTAAGGGTGGAGCACCAAGAACATTCCATCTTCCTCCATGAAATTAGAGAAGATCAAAGAATCATGAGAGAGGAGCAACAAAGGCAAGGAAGAGACATTAAGGAGCTCAAGCACTCCATAAGATCTTCAAGAGGAAGAACAAGCCGCTATCACTAAGGTGGACCCGTTCTTTAATCTCCTTGTTCTTTATTTTTCTGTTTTTCGAAAAATCATGCTTATGTCTATTCATGTTTGTGTCTTATGATCATTAGTGTTTTAGTGTCTATGCCTTAAAGTTATGAATGTCCTATGAATCCATCACCTTTCCTGAATGAAAAATGTTCTTAATTGAAAAAGAGAAGAATTGCATGAATTTTAAATTTTATAACAGATTAATTATTTTGATGTGGTGGCAATATTTTGGTTTCTGAATGTATGCTTGAATAGTGCATAAATCTTTTGAATTTGTTGTTCATGAATGTTGGCTCTTGAAAGAATGATGAAAAAGGAGACATGTTACTGAGGATCTGAAAAATCATAAAAATGATTCTTGAAGCAAGAAAAAGCAATGAATACAAAAAAAGAGAGAGAAAAACAAAAAAAAGAGAAAAAAAATAAAGTTGTGATCCAAAGCAAAAAGAGTGTGCTTAAGAACCCTGGACACCTCTAACTGGGGACTCTAGCAAAGCTGAGTCACAATCTGAAAAGGTTCACCCAGTTATGTGTCTGTGGCATGTATGTATCCGGTGGTAATACTGGAAGACAGAGTGCTTTGGGCCACGGCCAAGACTCATAAAGTAGCTGTGTTCAAGAATCATCATACTTAACTAGGAGAATCAATAACACTATCTGGATTCTGAGTTCCTATAGAAGCCAATCATTCTAAATTTCAAAGGATAGAGTGAGATGCCAAAACTATTCAGAGGCAAAAAGCTAAAGCCCCGCTCATCTAATTAATACTGATCTTCATAGATTTTTTTGGAGTTCATTGCATATTCTCTTCTTTTAATCTTATTTGATTTTCAGTTGCTTGGGGACAAGCAACAATTTAAGTTTGGTGTTGTGATGAGCGGATAATTTATATGCTTTTTGGCATTGTTTTTAGTATGTTTTTAGTATGTTTTAGCTAGTTTTTAGTATAGTTTTATTAGTTTTTAGTTAAAATTCACTTTTCTGGACTTTACTATGAGTTTGTGTGTTTTTTTGTGATTTCGTGTATTTTCTGGCTGAAATTGAAGGACCTGAGCAAAAATCTGATTCAGAGGCTGAAAAGGACCGCAGATGCTGTTGGATTCTGACCTCCCTGCACTCGAAGTAGATTTTCTGGAGCTAAAGAAGCCCAATTGGCGCGCTCTCACCTGAGTTGGGAAGTAGACATCCTGGGCTTTCCAGAAATATATAATAGTCTATACTTTGCCTGAGATTTGATGGCCCAAACTGGCGTTCCAAATCAGCTCAAAACTGCCCGGCGTTAAACGCCGGAACTGGCACAAGAATGGGAGTTAAACGCCCAAACTGGTACAAAAGCTGGCGTTTAACTCCAAGAGAAGTCTCTACACGAAAATGCTTCAATGCTCAGCCCAAGCACACACCAAGTGGGCCCGAAAGTGGATTTTTATGTCATTTACTCATCCTTGTAAACCCTAGGCTACTAGTTCTCTACAAATAGGACCTTTTACTATTGTATTCTTATCTTGGTAGCTATCTTTAGTCTTATGCTATCTTAGATCATGGGGGCTGGCCTCACAGCAATGCCTAGACCTTGTTCTTATGTATTTTCAATGGTGGAGTTTCTACACACCATAGATTAAGGTGTGGAGCTCAGCTGTACCTCGAGTATTAATGCAATTACTATTGTTCTTCTATTCAATTCAGCTTATTCTTGTTCTAAGATATTCATTTGCACCCAAGAACATGATGAATGTGATGATTATATGACACTCATCATCATTCTCACTTATGAACGAGTGCCTGACAACCACTTCTGTTCTACAAGCAAACAAGGCTTGAATGTTTATCTCTTGGATCCCTTAATCGGAATCTTCGTGGTATAAGCTAGAATTGATGGCGGCATTCAAGAGAATCCGGAAGGTCTAAACCTTGTCTGTGGTATTCTGAGTAGGATTCAATGATTGAATGACTGTGACGAGCTTCAAACTCCTGAAGGCTGGGCGTTAGTGACAGACGCAAAAGAATCACTGGATTCTATTCCAACCTGATTGAGAACCGACAGATGATTAGCCGTGCCGTGACAGGGTGCGTAGAACATTTTCACTGAGAGGATGGGAGGTAGCCACTGACAACGGTGAAACCCTACATACAGCTTGCCATGGAAAGGAGTAAGAAGGATTGGATGAAGACAGTAGGAAAGCAGAGAGACGGAAGGGACAAAGCATCTCCATTCGCTTATCTAAAATTCTCACCAATGAATTACATAAGTATCTCTATCTTTATGCTTTATTCATATATCATCCATAACCATTTGAATCTGCCTGACTAAGATTTACAAGGTGACCATAGCTTGCTTCATACCAACAATCTCCGTGGGATCGACCCTTACTCGCGTAAGGTTTATTACTTGGACGACCCAGTGCACTTACTGGTTAGTTGTGCGAAGTTGTGATAAAGAGTTGAGATTACAATTGTGCGTACCATGTTGATGGCGCCATTGATGATCACAATTTCGTGCACCAATGGGATGTAGCCATTGACAACGGTGATGCCCTACATACAGCTTGCCATGGAAAGGAGTAAAAAGGATTGGATGAAGGTAGTAGGAAAGCAGAGATTCAGAAGGAGCACAACATCTTCATACACCTATCTGAAATTCCCATCAATGATCTACATAAGTATTTCTATCTTTATTTTCTGTTTATTTATTATTATTATTCGAAAACTCCATAACCATTTATTACCCGCCTAACTGAGAATTTCAAGATGACCATAGCTTGCTTCATACCAATAATCTCCGTGGGATCGACCCTTACTCACGTAAGGTTTATTACTTAGATGACCCAGTGCACTTGCTGGTTAGTTGTGCGAGGTTGTGCAGAAAGTGCTGAGTTATAAACGCGCATACCAAGTTGAATTCCATTATTAGAGATCACAATTTCGTGCACCATCACGCATACGCGTTAGTCACGCGTTTGCGTTGCTGGTCTTTTTGGCGTGTCACACGTTCGCGTCAAGCACACACATTCATCATCTTGCAGAACTCCAATCCACGTGTTCGCGTCAGGCACACGCACGCGTCGCTGTGCTTTTGTCCAAATCACGCGCACGTGTAAGCCATGCGTGCGCGTCACTGCTCGCTGATTGTCTCCTTTATTTCTTGTGCTCCTTCCATTTTTGCAAGCTTCCTTTCCATCCTCTAAGCCATTCCTGCCCTATAAAGCCTGAAACACTTAACTCACGGATCACGGCATCCAATGGTATAAAGGAGAAGTAAAATATACAATGTAAAGACTTCTAGGAAGCAAGTTTTCAACCATAGAACAAATTTGGGAAGGAATTATAATATCATGCTAATCATATGAATAAGTGGGTAAGACTTGATAAAACCACTCAATTAAACACAATATAAACCATAAAATAATGGTTTATTGGTGGACGAAATTGTGATCACTATTCTTTGAGTTGCACTCATTGTAAAATTATGGAATTTAGAAATTGGCACGAGTGGACACAACTCCGTTCAACTAACCAGCAAGTGTACTGGGTCGTCCAAGTAATAAACCTTACGTGAGTAAGGGTCGATCCCACAGAGATTGTTGGTATGAAGCAAGCTATGGTCACCTTGTAAATCTCAGTTAGGCAGATTAAATTGATTTATGGTTTCAAAAATTAATAATAAAAAAAAGAAATAATAAAAGGGATAGAATACTTATGCAGATTCATTGGTGAGAATTTCAGATAAGCGAATGGAGATACTATATGGCTCAAGGACGCCTGCTCTCCCACTGCTTCAACTCAATCTTTCTTACTCCTTTCCATGGCAAGCTGTGTATAGGGGTTCACCATCAGCGGTGGCTACTTTCAATCCTCTCGGGAAAATGATCCTATGCGGCTGTCACTCGCACGGCTAATCGTCTGGAGGCATCACCCATGGTTGATGGCTACATCCCATCCTCGCAGTGAAAACTACGCTCACGCACTCTGTCACAGCACGGCTAATCACTGGTTGGTTCCTGCGCCTACTGGAATAGAATCCCTTGATTCTTTTACGTCTGTCACTAACGCCCAGCACTTGCAAGTTTGAAGTACGTCACAGTCATTCATTACCGGAATCCTACTCGGAATACCACAGACAAGGTGAGACTTTCCGGATTCCCAGGATCCTACTCGGAATACCACAGACAAGGTGAGACTTTCCGGATCCTCATAAATGCCGCCATCTATCTAGCTTATACCACGAAGATTCTGTTGGGGAATCTAAGAGATACACATTCAAGCTCTGTTGCATGTAGAACGGAAGTGGTTGTCAATCACGTGCGTTCATAAGTGAGAATGATAATGAGGGTTACTTTCATCATTACACTCGTCATGTTCTTGGGTACGAATGAATATCTTGGAATAAGAATAAGAGAGATTTGAATAAAAGAAAATAGAATTGCATTAATACTTGAGGTACAGCAGAGCTCCACACCCTTAATCTATGGTGTGCAGAAACTCCACCGTTGAAAATACATAAGTAAAAGGTTCAGGCATGGCCGAATGGCCAGCCCTCTCCATGATCAAGTGACCGAATGATCAAAGACTTAAAGTGGTCAAAAGATTAAACTGTCAAAAGATGTCTAATACAATAGATAAATGTTCTATTTATAATAAACTAGCTCCTAGGGTTTACATGAGTAAGTACTTGATGCATAAATCCACTTCCGGGGCCCACTTGGTGTATGTTTGGGCTGAGCTTGATCAATCCACGAGCTAAGGCTTCTCTTGGAGTTGAACTTCGAGTTATGACGTGTTTTGGGCGTTCAACTCCGGATCATGACGTTTTTCTGGCGTTTAACTCCAGACAGCAGCATGAACTTGGCGTTCAACGCCAAGTTACGTCGTCAATCTTCGAATAAAGTATGGACTATTATATATTTCTGGAAAGCCCTGGATGTGTACTTTCCAACGCCGTTGAGAGCGCGCCAATTGGAGTTCTGTAGCTCCAGAAAATCCATTTCGAGTGAAGGGAGGTCAGATTCCAACAGCATCAGCAGTCCTTTTGTCAGCCTTCTTCAGAGTTTTGCTCAAGTCCCTCAATTTCAGCCAGAATTTACCTGAAATCACAGAAAAACACACAAACTCATAGTAAAGTCCAGAAATGTGAATTTAACATAAAAACTAATGAAAACATCCCTAAAAGTAGCTCAAACTTACTAAAAACTATATAAAAACAATGCCAAAAAGCGTATAAATTATCCGCTCATCATTTATCAGACATCAATAGCTCAAGGGTCACCAAAGTCATTAATTTCGAGCCAAGAGTGAAAAAAAACTATGTAAAAACTAAGCCAACCATTTTATCAAACACTTGGTGTGCATTAAAAGAAAATAATATTAAATTGCATTAAAAATAAAAGCTAACTACCAAAAGTAAGAAAATTACAACAACAACTAAAGAAAGCACTAAATGAACATAAAACATAAATTGGCATTAAAGGGAAATCAAAATAACAAGAGTGCTCATAAACATAAAAAGTAAACAAAATGAGAAATTAACAAGATAAAAATAAGGAAATTAAGACAATAGAATAAAGAAAGGTAGAAGAGACTAGATGAAAACAAAAATTAAAAAGAGAAATTACAAAGAAATTAAACTAAAAACCCTAGGCTCTAGAGAGAAGGGAGAGCTTCTCTCTCTAGAAAATGAACTACATGAAGCTAAACTAACTCTAATTGCTCCCTTCTTCACATGGAAGGAGGCCCTCTTTGATATAGCACTCAATCAACTTCAGAATGTCCAAAATTGGGCTCTGGAGGCCCAAAAATCGCCCCCAGCAATTTGCATTAAATGAGTCATGCGCTGGGACCTATGTGTACGCATAGGTATGTGTGCGTATGCACACATGCTGATTTTCCTTATGTGCGTACGCACAGGATGTTGTGCGTACGCACGCATGCTGATGTCCTTCTTGTGTGTACGCACAGTAGGTTGTGTGTACGCACACGTCTGTGTGTGCTTCTCTTTTGATTTCTTCATGTTTTCTCCCTCTTGCATGCTTTTCTTCCACTCTTATCAAACTATTCCAACCTATTACACCTGAAATTACTCATCAAAACCATCAAGGCATCGAATGGGATGAAAGTGGGATAAAATTGATTAAATTAAGCACAAAATAGCATGTTTTCACAATAAGGCTCAAATTAGGGACAAAACACAAAAGTATGCTATTTGGGGGCTTAAGTGAGAGTTTATGTGGTAGAATCCATCCAAATTGAGTCAAAATATGTCATCAAATATGGACTCATCAAGGGGTGTTGAGATCCCTCTCCTATATAAGACGTCGTGCACTATGGTGTAGTACTGTGCTTCTCGTACTAGCCTTTTTGCCTCCTTCTCTTCTGTGGGGAGTGTTTCGGACATGAGGTAGTTGATTATGGGAGTCATCCACCCTTGGTCCTGGTTCAATATACTTAGGACCTTTTCTTCTTTCGAGGTTGACAGGTTCTGTAATGTTTCTTGGATGAGGCTTCTATTGTTGCCCCCTGGTTTGGTGCAGCCTAGATTCGAAAGTGCATCGGCTCGGACGTTTTGTTCCTGAGGTATATGTGGGATCTTGTACCCCATGAAGTTTCTGAGCTATTTTATGCTCTTGTCGAGGTATTTTTTTATGGTGGGATCCTTTGCCTGGTAGCTTCCTTCTATTTGTGAGGTGACTACTTGTGAATCACTGAAGATAGTAAGCTTTTGGGCTCCGACTTCTCTAGCCAGCTTCAAACCAGCTAGTAGGGCTTCGTACTCAGCTTGATTATTTGAGGTGGGAAATTTGAACTTTAAGGAGAGTTCGAGTTGGGTTCTCTGGTCACTTTCTAGGATGACGCCTGCTCCACTTCCGGCTTTGTTGGATGAGCCGTCAACGTAGAGGTTCCAGCCAATGGGGGTACCTGGGGTATCAGTGTATTCAGATATGAAGTCAGCTAGGTACTAAGACTTGATGCTGTCTGAGCTTCGTATTTAAGGTTGAATTCGGACAACTCAATTACCCATTGTAGGATTCTGCCAGCTAGGTCGGTTTTCTGCAGGATACTTTTTTTGAGTTGGTTGGACCGTATTCGGATGGTGTGGGCCTGAGTCGTCACGAGGTGAGTATAAGGGCGTAGGCGAACTTCTCTATTTTTTGGTAATTTAGTTCAGCCCCTCGTAAAGCCTTACTGATAAAGTAAATGGGCTATTGTCCATTCTTGTCTTCCCTGACTAGGGTTGAGGCTATCGTCCGGCTTCCCACGGCGAGGTATAGGATCAGTTCCTCTCCTTGCCGGGGTCGGGTTAGGATGGGTGGTTATCCCAGGAATGTCTTGAAGTCTTGGAAAGCTTGTTCACATTCTGGGGTCCATTTGAACCTCTTTCCTTTCCTTAGTGTTGCGTAGAAAGGGAGAGATCTTAAGGCTGATCCGGCTAGGAATCTAGACAGAGCCGCTAGTCTTCCATTGAGCTGTTGTACCTCTTTGACACAGGTCGGGCTTTTCATGCTGAATATGGCCTCGCATTTATCTGGGATTGCTTCAATCCCTCTCTAGGTGAGCATGAGGCCTCAGAATTTGCCAGCTTCTACCGTGAAAGTGCACTTGAAGGGGTTTAACCTCATCCCGTGTTTTCTTATGGTGTCGAAGACTCCGGCAAGGTCGGGTAATAGCGCTTCTTCTCTTAGTGTCTTTATCAACATGTCGTCTATATAGACCTCCATCAGCTTTCTGATGTGGTTGGCAAAAACTTTGTTCATCAATCATCTGGTATGTAGCTCCTGTATTTTTAAGTACAAATGGCATGACTATGTAGCAGTAGTTTGCCCTTGGGGTTAGAAACGAGGTTTTCTCTTGGTCAGGTTGATACATTGGGATTTGGTTGTACCCTGAGTAGGCATCCATGAAGGAAAGGTACTTATATCCTGATGAGGCGTCGACTAGGGTGTCTATATTCGGGAGTGGATAGGGATCTTTTGGGCAGGCTTTGTTGAGGTCGGTGTAATCAGTGCACACCCGCCACTTTCAATTTGACTTTTTGACCAATACGACATTGGCCAGCCATAATGGGTACTTGACCTCCCTTATGAACCTTGCCTCTAGTAAGGCTTGTATCGGTTCTTCCATGGCTTGCAACCTCTCTGGGCCAAGCTTTCTGCGCTTCTGTTGCACTAGTCTAGATCCGAGGTACACTGCTAGTTTGTGGCACATTGGTCCAGGATCAATGCCGGGCATGTCTGCGGCCTTCCATGCGAATAGGTCGGAATTCTCCCTTAGGAATTTTGTCAACAACTCCTTTAGGTCTCCTTTTAGGTTTGCACCAATATTTGTTATTTTTTCTTGGGAGTCTCCGATTTGCACCTTTTCTGTCTCCCCTTCTGGTTGTGGACGGAGTTCTTCTCGAGCCTGGGCTCCTTCGAGTACAATGGCATTGGATTCTGATAAACCATTATTTTATGATTTATATTGTGTTTAATTGAGTGGTTTTATCAAGTCTTTACCCACTTATTTTCATATGATTAGCATGATATTACAATTCCTTCACAAAGTTGTTCTATGGTTGAAAACTTGCTTCCTAGAGATCTTTTAATTACATATTTTAATTCTCCTTTACACCATTCGATGTCGTGATCCGTGTGTTAAGTATTTCAGGCTTCATAGGGCAGGAATGGCTTAGAGAATGGAGAGGAAGCTTGCAAAAATGGAAGGAACACAAGAAACTAAGGAGAGGACCAGCGAACAGCGACGCGCACGCATTGCTGACGCGTGATGAGCGGATAATTTATACGCTTTTTGGCATTGTTTTTAGTATGCTTTTAGTATGTTTTAGCTAGTTTTTATTATATTTTTATTAGTTTTTATTTAAAATTCACTTTTTTGGACTTTACTATGAGTTTGTGTGTTTTTCTGTGATTTCAGGTATTTTCTGGCTGAAATTGAGGGACCCGAGCAAAAATCTGATTCAGAGGCTGAAAAAGGACTGCAGATGCTGTTGGATTCTGACCTCTCTGCACTCGAAGTGGATTTTCTAGAGCTACAGAAGCCCAATTGGCGCGCTCTCAATTGCGTTGGAAAGTAGACATCTTGGGCTTTCCAGCAATATCTAATAGTCTATACTTTGCCCGAGATTTGATGGCCCAAATAAGCGTTCCAATTCAGCTCAAGAATTCTGGCGTTTAACGCCGGAACTGACACAAAAGCTGGAGTTAAACGCCCAAACTGGCACAAAAGCTAGCGTTTAACTCCAAGAAAAGTCTCTACACATGAAAGCTTCAATGCCTAGCCCAAGCACACACCAAGTGGGTCCGGAAGTGGATTTTTACGTCATTTACTCATTTTTTGTAAACCCTAAGCTACTAGTTCTCTATAAATAGGACCTTTTGCTATTGTATTTTCATCTTTGGACGTCTAGTTCTTAGATCATGGGGGCTGGCCTCTCGGCCATGCCTAGACCTTGTTCTTATGTATTTTCAATGGTAGAGTTTCTACACACCATAGATTAAGGTGTGGAGCTCTGCTGTACCTCGAGTATTAATGCAATTACTATTGTTCTTCTATTCAATTCAGCTTATTCTTGTTCTAAGATATCACTTGTTCCTCAACTTGATGAATGTGATGATCCGTGACACTCATCATCATTTTCACCTATGAACGTGTGCCTGACAACCACCTCCGTTCTACCTTAGATTGAGTGGATATCTCTTGGATTCCTTAATCAGAATCTTCGTGGTATAAGCTAGAATCCATTGGCGGCCATTCTTGAGAATCCGGAAGGTCTAAACCTTGTCTGTGGTATTCTGAGTAGGATTCAGGGATTGAATGACTGTGATGAGCTTCAAACTCACGATTGTGGGGTGTTAGTGACAGACACAAAAGAATCACTGGATTCTATTCCGACATGATCGAGAACCGACAGATGAATAGCCGTGCTATGACAGAGCGCATTGAACATTTTCACTGAGAGGATGGGACTGTAGCCATTGACAACGGTGATGCCCAACATACAGCTTGCCATGGAAAGGAGTAAGAAGGATTGGATGAAGACAGTAGGAAAGCAGAGAGACAGAAGGGACAAAGTATCTCCATACGCTTATCTGAAAATCTCACCAATGAATTACATAAGTATCTCTATCTTTATTTTATATTTTATTCATCTTTTAATTATCAATCCTCCATAACCATTGGAATCCGCCTGACTGAGATTTACAGGATGACCATAGCTTGCTTCATACCAAAAATCTTCGTGGGATCGACCCTTACTTGCGTAAGGTTTATTACTTGGATGACCCAGTGCACTTGCTGGTTAGTTGTGCGAAGTTGTGATAAAGAGTTGAGGTTGCAATTGAGCGTACCATGTTGATGGCGCCATTGATGATCATAATTTCGTGCATCAAGTTTTTGGCGCCGTTACCGGGGATTGTTCGAGTTTGGACAATTGACGGTTCATCTTGTTGCTTAGATTAGGTATTTTTCTTCAGAATTTTTAAGAATGAATTCTATAGTTTCAAGGTGATGTTCTTATCATCACAAAAGCTGATTGATTCTCATCAATTTAGCTATTGAATGTAATGTCCTGCTGAAGCTTGGCTAGCCATGTCTAATTTCTTTAGACTAAAGCTTTAGACTAACATTACATGATTCCTGGAATTCTTATTAAAAATTTTGAATCTCTTTATTTTCTTTTCCATATAATTTTCGAAAAATCACAAAAAAAAATTTATAAAATATTAAAATCAAAAATATTTTTATGTTTCTTGTTTGAGTCTAGTGTCTAATTTTAAGTTTGGTGTCAATTGCATGTCTTTATTTTTCTAATTTTCGAAAATTACATGCATTATGTTCTTCATTGATCTTCAAGTTGTTCTTGATGATTTCCTTGCTCTGATCTTTAAATTCTCTTGTCTTGAGTGTTTTGTTGTTTCGCATATGCATTCTCAATTTGTTAGTGCCAATAGTATACAAACTTCTAAGTTTGGTGTCTTGCATGCATCGTTTATTTGATTTTAGTTGCATTTTGATTATTCCTTATCATTAAAAATTCAAATTTTTTTTTAATTTGTGTCTTTTCAAGTCAATAATACAGAGAATTGAAGATTCAGAACATGCAGCAGAGGAATAACACAGATAAAGCTGGGCGTTCAAAACGCCCAGTGAAGAAGGAAAACTGGCGTTTAAACGCCAGCCAGGGTACCTGGCTGGGCGTTTAACGCCCAAAAGGGTAGCATTTTGGGCGTTAAACGCCAGAATGGATACCATTCTGGGCGTTTAACGCCAGGATGATACAAGAGGGAAGATTTTGTTTTTAATTCAAATTTTTTTAAAGTTTTCATAATTTTTCAAAATCAAATCTTTTTCAAACTATATCTTTTCAATCATATATTTTCAAAATCAAATTCTTTCCATTCTCAAAAATACTTGCCTACAATTAATGATTTGATTCAACATTTCAAGTATGTTGCCTTTTCTGTTAAGAAAGGTTTAATGTTTGAATCACATCCTTTAAATTTCTTGTTAGCCAAGTCATTAATTTTAAAAATCAAATCTTTTTAAATTGTTTCTCAATCATATCTTTTTAAAACCATAACTCTTCAATCATATCTTCTTAATCACATTTTTTTTCCAAATAATTTTCAATCTTTTTGATTTCTAATTTCAAAATCTTTTTCAAAAATCACTTTATTTCTTTCCCAACTTTAATTTTCGAAAATCATTCTTCAATTTTTCAAAATTTCTTCAAAATCTTTTAATTTATTTTCGAAAATTCTTCCCCTCTTCTCACATCCTTCTATTTAAGGACTAACACTCCTCCACTATCAACAATTCGAACTCTATATCTCTTGTTAAGTTCAAATTCTTCTTATTCTACCTCCTCCTTCTATTCTTCTTTTCCTCTGAAATCTCAAGGAATCTCTATACTGTGACATAGAGGATTTCATATTTTCTTGTTCTCTTCTCTTTTATATGAGCAGGAGCAAAGACAAAAGCATTCTTGTTGAGGCTGACCCTGAACCTGAAAGGACCTTGAAGCGAAGGCTAAGAGAAGCTAAAGCACTACTCTCTGTAGAGGACCTAATAGAAATCTTCAAACAAGAAGAAGACATGGCAGCCGAAAAAAACAACAATGCCAACAATGCAAGGAAGGTGCTGGGTGACTTTATTGCACCTACTCCCGACTTCTATGGGAGAAGCATCTCTATCCCTGCCATTGGAGCAAACAACTTTGAGCTTAAGCCTCAATTAGTTTCTCTAATGCAA